>NC_069080.1:92503544-93753544 GCF_025698485.1 Gossypium arboreum | reverse complement strand
ATTATCTCCTTTAAACAGGAAATTTATTTTCAAAAGTCAGGTTTTTTTTTTCAAAAAAATACCCTTTTTTTTTGGCGTAAAGTTTTGAAAACCCTTTTTAGACCCGATCCACAACTGAGTTGTTGCAACCTGGGCTCTGATACCACTAAATGTAACACCCTAAACCCGGCTTAGACGTTATGACCGGATCCGACATGCCACATCGAAGCGTTCAAAACATTTTATATTGTTGATCCAGAAAAACCTACTTAGTGTTTTAAAAGATAATTTCATTATAGGTTAAAGTGAATGGAAGCTGTGCACCAGGTAGGAAACCGGAAAAGAGGAGGTGAGTCTATCGGACTACTTAAGTACCAAGCTCCTTCGGATCCAATCCTAGACATGCACACCGCCATTGCCACACCTTAACGTCATGTATATTTCTAGGAAACCGATTTGATTAAGTCATTTTAGGAAAAGTGATTAATTTTGAAAATACTTTCATTCGGAAGCTTTTCTTGTTGTCGTGTTATTTTGAAATCAATTGTTGTTTTTTTTTAAAAGCGCCTAAAGCTATCCAATTTCAACAGTTAAAATAAGTAATACCTATCTTAGTAATACATATTAAAACCATCAAAAATAATTAAGCGGCCTTATTACATTTAAAACCCAAACCTCAAAGTAAATAATAGGATGTCCACTCACAGAAGAAAACCAAACTTTCGAGCGGTGACCACTCCAATTCCTCACGACTCCAAGCCCACTATGGTTGGGGATTTCTGCTTGGATGAAAATAAAAGGGGTGAGTTTGGGAAACTCGGTGTGTAAGGAAAACCCATTCAAAGCCCAAGTCACTCAAGCCTATTGGGCCTAAGCCCATTCAGTAATAAAAGTGGTCTTGGACCGAGCCCTTTAAGATTACAATAAACCGGGCCTTAGCCCCTTATTCAGATAACAGTATGGCCCATGGGCCCATTTCAAAATACATGCAACATCAATAACATATGCAAGCCCATTTGAGGAGACTACTCAACCCACCAACCACTACACTCCACTCGTACCAGCCCTACACTCCATGTGGGGAATAGCTCAACCCACCCAACCCAACACTCCACGATTGACCTTGCGGCTCGGTTAACGAAGAATTGAGGCAAAGCCTCCAAGACGTAAACAAGCCACTTTCAAGACTTCCTCCGTCAATATCCCAATCCCATGCATCGATAATAACAACATGGCATGCAATAAATAACAACAAATCAAACATGCATTTAGGTCAATTTAACCTTAGGGGTATTTGGTAATTTATCTACTAGGGGTAAAGCGTAAATTTTCCACTTTTAAAGGTATTTCAGTAATTTATCTATTTTAGGGTTTTCATGCATATTCCTACTTTTCACGTGCTAACGAATCACGCATCGAGGGTTCTTACTGAATTGGGCCGTTGGCCCATCATTCCAATTTTGGCCCATTAAGCCCAAAAATATCGAGGGCACGGAAATCATGCACTTTGCAGTCCAAATTTTGCAGATTACCAAAAATATTAATCGATTTACCTCACGAGCATTCGCACACTCGCAAATCTACAAAATACTGGTTTTCGGCATTTCAGCTTTTCGACTTTTTCCGATCCAGACTAAGAAAGAGGGTGTTAGTTACACACCTATTTGCGACGATATGTTGACGAGATCCACACGTGAACTGCCTACAATTGGATTACTAACACATTAATCTAACTATTCAAATACGAACTACGTATCAACCCCTTACAATATTCGGCCAACCACACCTACAGATCATAGTAAGCTTATAAGAAATCAATAAGCAACTCATTAACAAATTTTTGTCAATGTTTACGACATAATCATAATCTCACTGCAAGCTGTCTTCCTGAACAACAGTCACTAAATCATTTATAACTGGAGCTACAAAACTCCAAATCAAGTGCCGTTAATTTTACCTGAAAATAGACTCATATATCTTCTATCCATAAAATTTTAAGAATTTTTGGTTTAGCCAATCAATACCAGATTTTTCTTAAAGTTTCCCATGTTTCACTGTTTGACTAATCTGATCACTCTTCATTACGAATCAAATTTCTCATTGTACAGAATTCAAAATATGTTCTCGTTTATTTCATTTGAAAATAGACTCATTAGGCTTTAATTACATAATTTATTCAGCTTCTAACTCATCTCCCACAATTTATGGTGATTTTCCAAATTCACGTTACTGCTGCTGTCCCATGCAGATTTATTACCAAATCACTCTTTCACACATAACTTGCATGCATGTTTTTTTTTTAAACATGTATATCACCAATCAATCATCACATATCTATGATTTTACTTAAGTATAATCTCCATTTCATCATTTTAAAGTACAACATATTAGCCGATTTTTCCCCTTAGCATCTAAGCACATGCATGCTCATTTGTTTGGCTCAACTTCACATATCTTCCATTTTTCATCAAAAGAACATGAAACAACAACCATTTCCTTCATTTTAATTCATGACCAAATGCTCACAACACAACCAAAAACCAAAATATGCTTCAAGAGTTAAGGTAGAATCATGAAGAACACATGAACATCAAGATAGAAGCAAACTACCATGAACTTACCTTCAATTTTCTTCCCCAAGTGACCGAACATTCAAGAGCATTCTCCTCTCCTTTCTCTTTTCTAACTTTAGGCTATGATGAACAAAGATGGACAAAACTTTGTTCTTTTCACCCCTTTTTTTTTAATAAATTTCATATTTCATCCATTTAATTCTTTAATACAAAAGACATGAAATTCCCATCATGGAACATTTACCTAACCCATTATCATGGAACATTTACCTAACCCATTATCAATTTGTATCAATTTGTACCATAAATTATGGATATCAAGTGCACATTTTGTCTACAACAACATGATGGCTGGCCACTTCATGTAAAATGGGAGGTTTGACATGCAAATCCCCCTATTTTGCACTACTATTTATTTGGCCACTTCAATTTAGCCTATAGCATTTTCAAACATTTTCACATAGGTCCTATTTCATAATTTCACCCCCTTTTTCTTATGGAACAAAAATTAACTAAAATTGTTGGGTTCTATCTTAAGCTTGGGCCTTCTAGAGGCCCACTAACATAATTAAACCTATGCCAACATTCACAGAATTCCCGAAAATTGGGACGTTACAAAATAGTAAAAGTTGAAAAAGTTAGTATTATTAGTTAATTGTAGTAAGTTGTTAATAAAATGTGAATAGATAGAGTTGAATGATAATTAAACCATATAATATGTTAGTGGACAAATATGGACTCAATTTGGTTAGTTTTTAAGTTAGTATAAAAAGGGTAAATTATTAAATTGAAAATTAAAAATAACATAAAGTAAAAAACAGAACAAAGTTTATCATCTTTCTTTGTTCTATGTCGAAAGCTGAATAAGAGAAAAGCTATAGTTTAAGCTTGAGCATTCGAAACTTAATATCTTTGCATGTAAGTCCATTTCCACCCGTTTTTCATGAATTTTGTGCTTTTGGGATCATTTTTGCTTAACTTAGCTAGCTCGGGGGTTAATTTGTAAAACTGTTAAGTGTTTTGAAAGTTTCCATTGATGAATTTGGTGTGTTTTGTTTTTATGTTTAATGGTAGAAAATGAGGTTTGGATGTTAAATAGAAATATTTTGTTAAGTGATATAGTATCATTTTTAAGTTTAGGGATTTAATCGAAAATAAATTAAAATAAGCATGGTTTTCTTGAAAAATTTTAGCATGTGTCGATTGTTTAAGGATGTAGATGAATTTGGCACATGGGTCTAAGGACTAATTGTGAAAACGTTCATTTTAACATTGAGGACTAAATTGAATTTTATGTAAAAATTTTAGGCAAACGTGTAAAATTGTAAATAAGAAGTCAAATGTATTAAATTGAATAGTATATGAAATTATGGTTAATAATTGAATGAAATTATTATAGATGAAGAACAAGTAGATAACCGAGGAAAAGAGAAAGTTGCGAAATAGTCCCTGAACTTTTGTCTTTTCTATAGCTTATCCCTGGTAAGTTTGTATGGTTTAATTTGTATAAAATTAAATTTATATTATTTGAGTACTATTCAATTTGTATAAAATTAAATTTATATTATTTGAGAATTGAAATTGTTGAATATCTTGAAGTCATTGAATTGGAGTAAGGAAATATGATTCGCGAAAGTAGTTGATTTGAGCGTTGTTACTCGAAAATTAATTGAGCGATGAACGTAGGATAGGATACAATTGTCATGCCAATAGGTTATATTGAGCGCTATATGAGATTGATTAGTGTTGGGATTATGATTTCTGATTTACTCTTGTTTACTGAATATACCAAAGTTTAGAATTTGTTGCGGACTATCGTGTTCTATATGTTTCTTGGGGCAAATGTAAAGCCCTTGGGCTTGGAACTTAGTGTTGAGGTGTGTTTCGGAGGGATGTTAGCCTACGGGCTTAACACTTAATGCCCAGGTGTGTTTTTGGATGGATAGTCCATTTGAGTGTTCTGGTGTGTTCTAGATGGTTAACTGTATATCCAAGTTCGTTTATATCATTCATCGGGTAGGTTTCTAAAGATTGTATGTCTTGTTGTTAAGTAATATAAATGTTCACTTGATATTTTGAAAGTATGAAGTGAGTTTATATTGAATGATGAGGTATGATTGGTCAAGTTATATAATATGTGAATAAACTTATGGACTCACATGTTGAGTAATTCTGATCATATATTAACAGTTATTATAATGAACTTGTTTATACGACAAGTTTATTGTTTTAACAGTTGAACTTACTAAGCTCTAGTGAAGCTTACTTGTGTTCTTTCCTGTTCCTTGTAGATTAAGTTTTGTGGAGTTGGGCGATTAGATCAACTTGAAAATCACACTATCCAAACACATTTTGGTAGTTTTTGATACGTTTATTTTGGGTTATATGGCATGTAATAGGTGTGTTTTTATATGTTTAGATACTTAATACAAATGTTAGGTTTTAAGGTTGGGGTAAAGATGTTTGAGTCTGGTTGTATATATATGTGTATATGGTTTTAGTTTTGGTATGTATATGTGTAATAGCCTATTTTTAGTCAAATTGAAATAGTGGTTTTGGGACCACAAATCTAAGTTCGAAATTATTATTTTATTATTATTTTAAATTAATAGCATGATAATATGTTTGTGTGAAAATTTCATTAAGAAATTTCATTGTTTAATTAGTTAATTTGATAAAATGACTAAATCACGTAAAGTGAAAAATTGATGTTCTATTAGTTAAAAGTGCCTAAAAGCTATGGAATATTAAAGTAAAGTCATTAAGTAGTAATTATACCATTATAATGGTGAGTGGACATTTATGGACACATTATTAGGTGTTTTTAAATGTTTAATTAAAGGTTAATTTTGTAATTTGGTTATTAAAGTAAAATAAATAAAACAAAAATCAAATTACAAAAGTTATCATCTTCTTTAGCCAATTCTTAGCAAGAAGAAAAACCACTTTTAGGGCTTGAAATTCAGGAAGCTATTCTCCTTCCATTAGGTATGTATTTTTAACTCGTTTTTAATGAATTCTATGTTTTTGAGATCATTGCAGCTTAATCTAGGTAGCCCAGGGACTATTTTGTAAAATTATTAAAGGTTTAGAGTTTTTCTATTGATGAATACATGAGTATTTTGATGTTTAATGATAGATTATGAATGTTTGATGACAGTTCTACAAGTTTTGTTAAATGATTTTTAGTGAAAATGCCAATTAGGGATTAAATTGTGAAATGTGGAAACTTTGTGGTTAAAATGTGAAATAAATGAAAAATATGGGCTTATATGTGCACTAGCAAAATTTTGCTAGCATGGGTTGGTTTTAAATTGCATGAATTTGTGATTTTATGAAATAAGGACTAAATTGTAAAAAGTGAAACATTAGGAGAAAAAATGTAAAAGTGTCTTAATTGGAATTTTAGACTAAATTGAATAGAAAGGTAATTAAATAAGTTGATTTTGATTACATTTAGATGAAGAAAAGTGAAATTTGGATTTAGATCGTGGGAAAAACAAGGTGTTGGACTAGTCGATCCGTTCTGTCGTTTTAATGATCGGGGTAAGTTCGTATAGTTAAAATTTAATGTTTATTTATTAAATTTATGAATGGTATTATGTATTTATTCATATCTATTATTGAAAATAAAATTATTTTTGAATTATGAAATTGAATTAAATGTTTAAAACAAGTACAATGCAAGATTGAGTACAACCGTTTTATGACAAAGGATGAATTGAACGTAAGACCATGGTAGGACCATGACAGTATTTATATGTAAGACCATAGTTGGGCTATGGTATTTTAATGAAAAGACCTTAACTGGGTTATGACACCTTGGACGTAAGACCATGGTTGGACCATGGCAGTATTTATATGTAAGACCATAGCTGGGCTATGGCATTCTGATGATAAGACCATAACTGGGTTATGGTACTACAAATGTAAGACCATGGTAGGCCCATGGCAATACACATGTAAGACCAAAGTTAGACTATGGCACAAGAAAAATGATGTACTCATATTTTTAAGCCGTTCTTCGATTCAGAAAGACTTGGTAAGTGACATATGAAATTAATATTGAAAGACTTACGGTTATTATTAGAGTTGATCTGAAATAAGAGTATCCATCGATATTTAAATAATTCAACGGGTATATTGAAGATTTGAAATGGTGAGAAATAGATACGTATCGATACAAGTGTGTATAAAAAACTATATAAGCATCGGATATATGAAAGTTGTGAATACATGATTAGTTATGTGATTGAAAACATAATAACATTATGGTTAAATGCTTTGTAGCATGTTATATTTACAATTTGAATGGTTAATAAGTGATAAGTATTGCTTATTATTTTCATACGAGCTTACTAAGCTATAAAGCTTACTTTGTTTATTTTTCTGTGTTTTATAGTGATTTCAATGTTAGCTCAGATTTGGGGGTCGTCGAAAACTTCATCACACTATCAAGCTATCATTTTGGTACTTTTGAATCTATGTTTTGGAATATATGGAATGTATAGGAACTTTGTTCACTTTGGTATATAAGTTGTTGATGAATTTAGCCGTTTCGTTTGGCTTGTAAATTTCTATGGTTTGGTTTGTATATATAACCATGAAAGTTGGCTTAATTTTATTGGTTTGGTTGTGTATATATGTATGTGTGCATATGGTTTATGTTATGTGATTGAGTCTGGCTTTGTGATGCTTATTGATAATAGGTATGGTGGTTCATATTAGAGAAGATATATGTTTGTAAATTTTGAGCCAATTTTGATGCATGTTTGAAATTGTTTAATTAGTTGAAATGTATATGTGAATTTGGTATAAATGGATTGGCCTATTTTGTGACTTGAGTGTTTTGTGGATAATGATATTGAGTTAGCATAAACTAGGCTTGATTGAGTTGGTATGAATGCCTATATATGCCATGTTTTGTTCCATTTGAGTTTGGTGTAGGTACATGCAATTTGGGTGGAAAAATGGCTTGGTATAGCCTATTTTTGTCCACACGGGCAGAGACACGGGCGTGTGTCTCAGCCGTGTGTGACACACAGTTATGTTGCATGGCTGTGTGTCCCTTGGTGTTGAATTAAAAACCAAGTCAGTATGCTCCACACGGCCTCACACATGGGCGTCTGACTTGGCCGTGTGGCTTAAGTCAGTATACCCTACAGGATTGGCACGGCTTACCACACGGCCTGGCACACGGGCGTGTATGGCTATTTTTAGGGCACACGGGTGTGTGTGTTGGTCGTGTGGCCCAAGTCAGAAAGTTACATAGGGTTGGACACGGGCTGGGACATGGCTATTTGCTTCCATTTTGAATGTCCACACGACCTGTGACATGGCCATGTCTTTGGCCGTGTGAGAGAAACGGCTGGGCCACACGAGCTTATATCCCTTTTTTTTGAGAAAATTTTCTATGAGTTTCAAAAGTTTCTAAACTTATCGGTTTAGTCCCAAACCAACCTGAATTCATGCTTTAGGCCTCGTAGGCTCGTACTAGGGATGATATGCATGTTATTGATTGAAAATTAAATGAAATTTGAAATTGTATGTGGAATGTATGTGTAAATGTATAATATGTAAAGTAATGCTCCGTAACCCTATTCCGGCGTTGAATACGGGTGAGGGGTGTTACAATATGTTTTGGGAATTGTTTGTTATATTTAGTATAAGTCTTCAGAAAATGTTTGAATGTAGCAATTTGAATTATGGATTGAATGGAATTGTGATTTTGGTATGAGTTATTGAAGGTGTTTTAGAACTTTAAATGCAATTACTTTGGTTTTGTAATTGAATTGTGTTGTCAATGAGGACACATTAGTTAGGCACGTAGGATGAATGTTTTGTTATGTTTTAGGCTTGTTAAATGTGTTTTTAAGATACTGAATTGGTTAGTTTTGATTTGGTTTGGTATCTAAGTTTTGGATGAAAATGTGCATTGTTTTGCAAACTTTTTAAGGTACATATGGCTTGGGAAACGGGCTGCCACACGATCGTGTGTCACATACAGCCTTCTCACACAGTCGTGTGTCCTATTTTTTTTTCAATGTAGGTCACTCCACATAGGAATAGAAAGTTTGCCAGGCCATGTGACGCTGAGCTACACGGTCATAGTGAGTTACATGGCCGTGTGACCTTATGTTGCACGGGCATAGTTAGTTATTTGGTCTGTGTACACGGGCGTGTGAAGTATCCACATTGGCCTTTGGAGTCACCATACAGCCATGTTTTTGAGCCACACGGTCATGGCTCTGTCACATGGCTTGGCCATACGGTCGCGTGACACATGTTTTAAAAAAAAATTCAAATTTCCCATATTTTTCTATTTTGTTTCAAAGTAGTCCCTAATTAATTTCAAACTATTTTTAGGGCCCCATAAGCTTGGTTTAACGCCCATAAATGTATTTCTACCTTGATTAAAATGAGTTATTGACTTTTATTTTATGATGTGCATAATTTTTTCTAATTGAAGTTAAATGTTTTGAATTGTATTTTAATACTCCATAACCCTAATCCGGTGATAGAGACAAGTTAGGGGTGTTACAAAATCATCCAACCTAGATAACAAACCAATGTGCCCTCATTGACACCACATATAATTCATAGTTAATCAAAAAACCAATTCATTCAGTTCATCCATTCTAGCATCATGAACCAACAATATTCACACCTATAACTTGTTACTAAATAGTCATCCAAAATACCATTCAAACATGACCTTTATCAACATATTACCAAAAGGCTAAACATACAATATATACATCATATTTGCATATAAGTGCAGTTACAACTAAAGTACCAAAACATGTTCAACATTTGCAAAATAAGTATCATATATATGCCACAAGTAACTATAATTCAAGACTTCAAAATCTATTAGTGTTAGAAGATGGTAGGTGTGAGCTCTGTTAATCCGATCTGTATGTTCCAGTTATCCAAAATCTACAAAATATAATAATAAAAGTAAGTATATATAATACTTAGTAAGCTCATACAATTTGATTCAATAACTTACCTTAATCATTTAATAGTTAATTGTAAATAACCACTTGAAGTATTAACCTTATCACAAAATAATTCAACAGGTCTGAGTTAATAAACAATAAACATACAAATATTCAGAGTTTATATTTTGTCCACTTTTATGAGAAAATCTCACGATGTATATTCCTTTTATATGTTTCCAATGGAACTTTGTAAAAGAACTCAATACATGAATATGGGAAACATTTTAATGCTTATTCAAGCTTGTTGGGTGCAGAAATATAGGTGTTAGGTTACCAGTCTGAGCTAAACCATTGACAACATAGAAAAATAACCTGGCCATGGCTATGTATACATTTAAGGTTACTAGTCCAGGCTAAACCTTTAAAATGACAACAAATTACCAATCCAGGTTAAATCCGTGTCACATGTATATCTGAGTCCGCAAAAAATGTTGGAGCTCAGTCTAGAACGGGAATCATTCAGAAACCTCGTGTATGAGACTTTTACTCGGTCCATTAGAAATATCTCAGAATTTGATTTATTACCACTTAGTTTGATTTCCATTTCAATAGTTTATATACAAATATTTAACAACATTTAATAACGAATTGTAACTATGAGAAATAGTATAAACTTACCTATCGAAGTGATTCAACTATCACGGACTAATAAGTAATTTTTCCATTTCCTCGTACGTTCTTCGGTCATTGAGATTCTTTATCTAAAGTATAATTTAATTTAATTAATTAATTCAAACAACATAAACAATTAATTTATGCAATTAAACCCTTTCATTCAAACTTTACAAAACTACCCTAAAACTTTACCCCTTATACAATTTAGTCTCTAAGTCAAAACTTACAAACCTTTCACAATTAGCCTAAAGCTTTAATGTTGAATTCTTTGTGGTCCTTCTACAACCCATAAACAACTGAATATTTGCAATAAAACCATGCTTTTTTGAAATTATAACAATTAAATCCTTAGATTCAAAACTAATTAAAACTACTTTATAAAATATTCTTATTTAGTCATCAAGCTCATAATTCTATCAAATAAATTCACAAACACCTAAAATTCACTCATGGTAAATCCTTAAAATTTTAACAATTTAACAAAATAGCCGCTAGGTTAGCTATGTTAAGTTACAACGATAACAAAAACATAAAAATTACTTAAAAAGAACTAAAAGCTCACTCGCGTGCAAGGTGAACTTAATAGCCGACACTCAAGCTTCTCCCATGGAGTTTTCCCTTCTCAAATTCAGTGGTGAAGTAAGTGAGGATGATGATGTTCTTGTTTTATTATTCTTTATGTTTTCTTATTTATTAATTTACCATATTATACTTTTTAATTAACAATAAATTTTAACTAAATGATGGCCCAAACCGTCCATTACCACAAGTAATGTCTACTTACCTTTTAAGGCTTCCAAATAATAATTCATACTCAATTTTCACAATTAACAATAGGTATTACACTTTGTAGTTTTCACGATTTTGTCCTTTTTACGGTTTTGTCCTTTTTATTTAATTTACTAACTAAACGTTAAAAATTTCTAACCAAATTTAATATGACATTATATTAAATAAATAATATTTACTAACTCACTTATCGAAATTATGATCTAGAAACCACTGTTTCTGACACCACTGAAAAACGAGATGTTACAACATCATTACCTTGATATGTTTCACCTATATTTACATCAAATTGAACCAAAACATAAGTTTCAAATTTACATACCTATATATATAACCATTAACACCTATTTACATATCACATACACTTCCCAAAATAAACATTTCATTTGTGGACTCTTTGTCATTTTCCAAATTCAACATTTATCCATATTAAGGCCTATATACATAATCTTACCATTTGACAGCCTTTTAATATCATTTTCCATATAACGAAACTTATACTAACCAAATCACATTCAAAGCCAAACAAACCTATCAATCTAAACATAATATATCAAGCTATGAAACATTAGAGCTTAACCAATCACTTGTCTTAAATATGACTTACTATAGTGTCAGTTTCCATGCACTTTCGCAAAACTTACCAAATAATCCGAAACTCAATATCATCATTAGATGAACTAATAATTCTTAGAGCTATGCAAGCTAATCTTGTGGTTTCGCAACCTCTACCCCCGATGGTGCCTTCCATGACACTCTTTTGTCTTCAAAATCTGGTAAGCGTTAACAGAGTTTAAATTGATAAGATTAGAAAACATGGAATTGAATGATTCATGGATAAAACTGATGATGATCTAGTTAGAATTGAATATTTCTAGAAACCACTCAATGAGTTTTAATGAAATAGCATGCTCTTTTGAAGATAGTCTAAAGCGCCATGTCACTTTGAAAGATGAAGCTTGTCAAAAATGAATAATTTTGACAGTAGTTGTTCTTAAAGATCAAGTAAATTGTAATTTCTTCCAATTAAATTTCAAAAGGAAATACACCAGCAGATTGTACCTAAATAAGAAGCACAGAGAATTATGTCTATAGTAGTGAATGAATGAAAATTTATTAGACTTTGCAAATATACCAGAGATATTATATCAATAGAGGCTAGAATGTATACTTGTTTTGAATGGGGTCTAAACAAAGACATACAGATGTTAGTGAGAGCTTTGAAATGGAAAGAGTTTGTAATTTTTTCTGAATGAGCACAACAAATAGAAGACGTATGTAGTGAAAGGAAACATACCAAGCTGAGACTCCAAGATTTCGATAAAAAGAGTACGATTAGATTTTTTCTGACTCCTCTATTGAAGAAATCAAAAGATGTTTGCAGTCATTTCACTTCTCTGTCAAGAATTTTAGAAAAGATAAACTGAAATTTAGTAACTTGAGATCCCCAGCTATATAAGTAGCTAGCATTGGCAGTATTCGTAGAATAGAAAGATCCGTTTGTATTCATAGTGAAAAACTCATCGAAGTGAGTGTTGACTAAATAATGAGGTTTGTATTTAAGTGGGTCTTAGGAACATTGGAAACAAGATTGTCTGAATTTGACGAACTAAAATGAGAAATAAAAAATGAAATCTGTGACCACTCCTCAGAAAAGTAGACGATTGGGAATAAAATAGTAGTGTGGAGTGTTATTGTATGTCCAAAGACCAATCATGAGATGATTGTAATCACATATTCATTCCACTTTGTTTTTTTAATAAAAACCATTGCCATTGTTATTTCAGTTTCACTTTCTATGTGTGTAAAATAAACTGATTTATAATAATCTCCCGTGAATAATATGATAATTCTTAAAAGGTCCTTAGTCAAGTATTATTCTGGGCTTGGACAAGAATAATGCATTCAGACTAATATGTAGTTGATTGATGACAAAGTGTTGTCATTGACATAGGGATGTCAAAATCAATACATGTGTATATTTTAGAGAACTGCATATTGGACTGACCCACTATGAGTATGTTTCTTGGATTATTATATAATATTCACAATATTACTCATAGTGATAATTATGATAATTATTTATACGATTCTTAGACTTGAGACCATCATTTTCCCAACATAGTGAGTCGTATACTTTGATACATTCAAATGTCTACTTTAATAGGTTGTACTATAAAGATTGATGTTGGGTTTGCCACAGTCTATGTAGTGGGATATGAATGATCAAGATAGGATTTGTTCCTTTTACATAATCAAAGTAACATCTTAAGCCACTTGATGAAGTGAGACTAGAAATGCATGACCATGCTCAAATAAGTTAATATGAGATATTACATTTATTTGTTTATTGTATTTTACTTCAAGTATCAAGAAACATGAGATTGGGCTTTGCAAGTGTAACTATCCCATGACTTGTATCCAATCGAGATATAAAGGACAAAAGGATATAATATATGAAAATTTATCACAGAAAGTTTATATTGAACCACAACTTCTTGTAACTTGGGTAGCGATGATGCATTGCTAGATGCCACTCATTGCTTGTAATGTTAGAAGTGTTCTAGTATTACTACCAATGTCACAAGAGCCTACAGGGTCACAGCCTATGGTTGAAAGGAACAGAAACTAAACACAGTTGGTATTAAATTTAATTGTCACGAGAATTATCTTAATTATTGAATTAATTTAATTTGACAGTTAAATAATAAACACAGTATATGTACAAATTCATTGTACAAGAATAGAGAACATAGTTAAAATAAATGTATGAGTTTGATTAATATAAGATATTAATTATGTATTATTTATCGAAATTATTAAAAAAGTGTTATAATAATTTGGTCAAACATAAAATATATGGAAATTAATATCTTTTGGAAAGGATATTACATTATGATATTTTATTTTATGGCACCAAAAAGGAGTGATTTTGATTTTAATATGGATATTAAAATAAAAGGGAATAATAAAAACCCTGAGGTGAGAGAGTGTTACCAACATTAACCACGAAAAGGAAAAGAAACCTAGGTCTAGTAGCCGTAATTTTTTCGAGAAAAAACTCTCTGAAATGTTCAAAGAGATTTTTTGTTCGTTCATTCGCAACTGGGTGGACTACATAGAGGCCGAGACGATTCTTTTGTTGCTTTAGATCGCCAGCGTGCGAAGGAGATTAAACTAGCAATGGTTCCTTCGTATTTTTCAGATTTCAAAAAGTATATTTAGAAACCTTTCCGTCTCGATTCATTCCTCATGCATGGATTCCTGGTTTGGATCACCGAAATAATTTTTTCACTGTGCAACGAGATATTCTGATGACGCAATAGTGGTATCAAAGCCACTTGTACGATACAGATTCGGGATTAAATTCAATGGTTGATATAATTGTATGATATGCATGTATTTTCTTTCGATTTGTTCAATCTGTTATATGTATATTTGATGCATGTAATATGTTTTACAAAATGCGGTTGATTAATACATTGTTTGTTAAGGGTTAACGAATATGTTTAGGATCAGTAGGGTTTTAATTGAAGTTAATAGTTAAATTACTGGTATTTCCGAAAGAGAACAATGGTTGTTTTAGTATGAAAGGTCATAAAAAAAATAATCCTATTCGAAATTTTACTTGTGCGACAAGGTCCGTACAGCCCCTGTGATAGCCCAAAATTGACCCTAGTCGGAAAATGGTTTCAGGACCACGAAACCGAGTCTTATAAATAATTAATTGTTATATTCTATGTTTATGATGTTAATAAATGCATGTATGAAAGTTTCATGCATTAATTTGATCATTTCTATGTGAATTTATTAAAATGGACTTATATATAACATTGTAGAAATGTGATAGGTTAATCTATGAGGACCTATTAAAGCATGTAGTGAAAATAGTGGTTTTGCATGTCAAATACTCCTTTTCTTATGCATAGTGGCGGCCATGATGGAGCATATATTACAATATGTGGTAAATTTCCATGAAGTGGTCATTATTTTATGTAAAAGAAAGGAAATAATAAAAGAAATAGAAAAGAAAAAAAAGGCTTCATTCCTTTGTTTCTTCTTGACCGAAAATGAAGAGTGGATGAAGGGGGAGTATTCGGCCATCCTAGGGTGATAATGAGGTAAGTAGTCTAGACTAGTTCTTGAAATTTTAGTTGATCTTGGGTGAGATATCAAGCTATTTTGTAGCCCATGTGGAAATTTTGATATTGGAATGAGTAAGGTTTTCGGCTATGGTGATTGATAAGGGTGATAGTTGTTGTTTCATACTAAATCTAGATGAACAAGGGTAGTTGCTTACATCTTAATAATTATGAGTTCCTTTCTTGAATCTACCTTAAACCCATGAAGCATTCGGCCATGGTTGATAGTGAAGGGGGTTGATTTATTTTCTTTATGTTAAATGAATAAGTGTGGATGGGTGAAGCTTGAATTAGTTAAATGTTCAAATAGGTTGTTTGGATGCTAATGCCGTATATGAGGATGTTGAACTTGATTAAACAATATTCGGCTAGCATGATAAGTATGAAATGTTAAGTAGATGATAAAATTGAAGGGTTAAGTGGCTAATAGGGACTTTTAATGAAATTATGCCAAGGCCGAATGTATCATGAAATAAATAAAAATGCTAAATTGTGCTTGTATGTGTATTCGGCCAAGGAAGTGTGATATGAAGCTTTGATAGGCTTGAAAGATGAATGACCGAATGAGCTATAGGTCATGTATGGGTTAATTTTATGCATATGTGTGTGTGGCATTAGTAGTTAATGGCATTCGGCATTGTGTAACTAAAATTAGAAATGAATCTTAAAAGTTAAATAGGTTGCCCTAGTGGCGAATGTGTTAAAAGCTAATGTATGGACAAATGATCTGAATGAATTGGTTTCGAAATGTGTATGGTTGCCGTATGTATGTGTTAGATTGAGAAGTAAATTTGTTTGATTTAGCTCAAGAGCAAAGGGAACTAGATTGGATAAAGGAAAGGAGAAAGCAAACGAGTAGCCGATTTGGAACCGTTCTACCCCAAACAAGGTAAGTCATTAAGCACGTATTTGATATTGCTTAAATGATTGTAAAATTTATGCAATTGTGTTTAATGGGATGATATATATATATATAAATGAAAATGTATGTGTATGGAGTGATGACATTTGTTGAATGTAAAAGAAATAGTGAAATGTGTAGAAAGTTTGCTTTCGGCACTAAGTGTGCGGGCAATACGTGTGTACGGTGACGAGATCGGCACTAAGTGTGCGTGCTGGAAATATATGGCACTAAGTGTGCGTGCTGGAAATATAAGGCACTAAGTGTGCATGCTGGAAAAATATGACACTATGTGTGCAAGCTGGAAAAATACTGACCTTTGGGTGTGCGAGCTCGGAGGGTATGGCTTTGTGTGTGCGGGCTTAAATTACGTGGCACTAAGTGTGCGAAATCGAGTAGTAAGCACTGTGTGTGCGTACTCTATATATATGGAGGTGTGTCTCCATTGAATTGAGTATGGACAGCGGATAGGGTAAGTACCTCGAGCTCATGACGAATAGAGAATACGTTCATGCTTGGGGTTGAATTTGATAAGCCTTAAATCTATGTGATGATTGAAATTGTATGGTTGTGCTGGAAAATGAGTTAATGTGTAAAATGCTTGATTATCTTGTTGTGTAAAATATGAAATGTGGATGTATGATTTGGTGCGAGATTGGACCGAAAGGTCCGAGGTATTATGGTATAGATTCGATATGGATGAGTACCTAGCCTCGTTTGTTGTACATGTTGTAGTAACTTTATCGGTGGATTGATGAATGCTTATGACTTACTGAGTTGTAAACTCACTCGGTGTTTTCTTGTCACCCATTTTAGGTCTCTCGGACTCGTATTGTTTACGTGATCGGGACCGTCGCTGAAGTCATCAACGGCTGAAATCTTGTGGTATTGTTTTTGTTGTTGAAGAACATTTGGCATGTATAGGCTATTATATTTTGTCGAATTGTGGGTTGTAAACTTTAAGCCATGTGAAAATGGCCTATGTGGTCGTCGAGTGGGATGCTAGAACCTATAGCCACGAGTCTTAGAAACTCTAATTTTGATAAGGTGGCCATAATTTGTGTCATGTATGATGGATGATTAAGGCCAAGGAAAATTCATGAAATTGGCATAGTGTACTGCAGTAACTGTTGCGGACAGCAGCAGTGAGATGAGATTGAAAAATCACTAAAAATAGTAGAAGTAGAATTAAATAGTGAGTAAATTATGGAACTGAACCTTGATGAATCTATTTTATATGGACAAAACGAAACGACCATATGAGCAGTATACTGAGAAATATTAAAGTTCTCGTGAGACAGGGCCAGAACGGTTTCTGGGTCCCCTGTCGCGACTTTGAAAATTTACCATAAATTATCCAGAAAGAATTAGGAGTCATGCCTTATATGTACAGATTCCATTTTGAGTCTAGTTTCATTAGAAACAAACGGCACCAGTATTAAAGCCCTGTACAGAGAGATATCCAAGTTGTAACGGGCGAAGGTCAGAGCAGTCGATCCCTGTAACATGGGTGACTTTAACTAATAAACTGTACCAATTGGCCCAACCAAAATTCTAAAAATAAATCCATGGATGGGTATATGAGTCTAAATTCAGGAACATTTACGAAACCAGTTTCCGAGTTTTGAAACTCGAGATATGATTTTAAGGCGACGGTGACGCAGTTTTCCAGCCTGACTGGTAATGTCAAATTGGTTGGTATCTTGAGAGGATTTGGCGTTAACCCTCGTGTCCGATAACGGCGTCGGTCACGAGTTAGGTGTTACAATTTTATTGGTATCAGAGCTATGGTTTAGTCGGTTCTAGGACTACCATAGAGCGTGTGAGTCTAGCTATACATGCCAAATTGTTAGTGCTTAATAATGTGATGACTTGACGGTTGAAATTTTTGTTTTGATTAGCGATGGAACCCGGGATAGAGACCCTTGGCGGATGACGTTGAAAGTGTAGCGGCTGCTCTGCGCAAGGGACACCGCCTGTTGAGCCTCGGTCATCCGCGAATAATCAAAATGAAGGGCGAAACAAGCCTTCTTCACCATGAAGAATGAGTGGGTCGCGCAATATGCCGAACCAATCCGGTGTCCAACCATTCCCGAATTTAAATAATCCACCCCAAGAGCCCGTGATGCCATCGATTCATCGATCCTGTGAGGCTGAGTAAACCACCGTGGACTTGATTAGGAAGCGTGGGGCGAGGAGTTTAAGGCCATAGTTCTTGGCGATGCCGAAAGGGCGAAGTTCGCTTGATAACACCATTAGAGTGTTTGATGAATGTCATGCACACCGATGAATGTCTTAAGTGTGCGATATCTTTGTTCGAGACTCACCTACTATTGGTGGAGGACCTTGATTTCCATAGTCCCAAAGGAACAAGTTACTTGGGATTTCTTTCAAACGAATTTGGAAGAAATATATTAGTCAACGGTTCATCGATCGAAGCGTAAGGAGTTCTGGAACTCAAGCAAGGCCGTATGATCAGATCTCGAATCTGAACATGAGTTCGTAAGACTTAGTCGGTATGCTCGGAGTGTGTGGCTGATGAGGTTGCTATGTGCAAAAGATTTGAAGAAGGATTGAATGAAGAGTTAAAGTTACTAGTGGGAATTTTGGAGATAAAGGAGTTCGTGACACTAGTCGAACGAGCTTGCAAGGCGGAAGAACTTGGGAAGGAGAAGAAGAAGGCTGAACTTGAAGCAAGAGATTACCGTAAAAGATCAATGAGTAAAGCTCCGTTCTCATTGTAAAGAGGTTCGGGAGGACACTAGTAAGTCGAGGGCGACTGCGGGAATTTCCATTAGAGCCCGACCATTGACGGACTCCGAGCTACATCGATAGCTAGTGTGGGCAATAATCGTCAAGAGAGACCTGAATGCCCCCAATGTGGAAGGCGACACCTAGGTGAATGTTGGGGTAAGTCATTAGCTGGGCTCATTACGGATGTGGTTGAAGGACCACTTCATTAGGGATTGCACGGAGCTAGATGAGAAGAATAAGATGCAAGGTGCGAGATCTAGTGGGGCGATGACTAGAGGTAGACCCCAGGGTTTCAGGAGGTAGGGGTGGTAATCGAGGGAGCCACCGACACGGCTGTTCGATCCGAGACCCGAGCTCTGCTAGAGCATATGCCATCCGCGCGAGAGGAGGCATCCTCCCCGACGTTATCACTGGTACTTTTACTCTCTTTGGTACTAGTGTGATTGCATTGATTGACCCTGACTCTACTCATTCATATGTATGTGAAACTTTAGCATCCAAGAAGACTCTACTGTTGAGTCTCTCGAGTTCGTAATTCGAGTGTCAAACCCTTTGGGTCAATACGTACTCGTTGATAAAGTGTGCAAGAGATGCCCCTAATAATTCGAGAATCTGCTTTTCGGTCGATCGATGCTTCTACCATTTGATGAATTCGATGTTATTCTTGGTATGGATTGGTGACCGTACATGATGCGATGGTGGACGCAAAAGGAAAACCATTGTTTTGAGGAGTGCAAATAATGAGGTAGTCCGAGTCGAGTCTCTTGATTTAAAAGGAGTGCCGGCGATAATATCTTCTATGACCGCTCGGAGATATGTGAAAAAGGGTGTGAAACATACCTTGTGTATGTGTTGGAAAGTAAAGAGACGGAAAAGAAACTCGAATCGGTATCGATTGGTTTGTGAGTATTCGGATGTTTTTCGGAGGAGTTACCGAGATTGCCACCGGTTCGAGAAGTGGAATTGACATCGGTTGTACCGCACTACGCCGATCTCAATAGCTCCGTATCGTATGGCATTAACGGAGTTAAAGGAATTGAAGGTTCAATTGCAAGAATTGACGGATAGAGGTTTCGCTCGACCGAGTTTTTCTCCATGGGCGCACCAAGTATTGTTTGTGAAAAGAAGGACGGAAGCATGAGGTTGTGCATCGACTACCGTCAACTCAATAAAGTGACGATAAAGAATAAATATCCGTTGCCACGAATTGACGATTTGTTTGATCAATTAAAGGAGCCTTGGTGTTTTCAAAGATAGATTTGAGGTCGGGATACTATCGGTTGAGGGTCCGAGAATCGGACATACCCAAAACCGCTTTTAGAACAAGGTACGGTCACTCTGAATTCTTGGTGATGCCGTTTGGGCTCACTAATGCCCTGCGGTGTTTATGGATTTAATGAATAGAATTTTCAGGCCATACTTGGATCGGTTCGTAATTGTATTTATCGATGACATTTTGGTCTATTCGAGAGATGAAACCGAACATCTTGAACACCTAAGGCTAGTGTTGCAAATCTTACGAGATAAGCGATTATACGCAAAGTTCATAAATGTGAATTTTGGTTGAAAGAGGTTAGCTTTTTGGGGCACGTGGTGTCCGCGATCGGTGTCGTGGTGGACCCGAACAAAATTTCGACCATAGTCAATTGGAAACCTCCAAGGAATGTTACCGAAGTTAGGAGCTTTTGGGGCTTGCGGTTACTACCGACGGTTTGTAAAAGGATTCTCGATGATAGCCACACCCATGACAAAAGCGCTTGAAAGATGTCAAATTTGAATGGACGGAAAAGTGTCGAAAAGTTTCGACCAATTGAAAACCCATTTGACGAAAAGCTCGGTTCTAGTACTGCCGAATCGGCAAAGAGTTTGTCATCTATAGTGATGCCTCCCTACTTGGGTTAGGTTGCGTATTGATGCAAGAAGGTCGAGTTGTGGCCTATGCGTCGAGACAATTAAAGCCACATGAGAAAAATTATCCAACCCATGATCTCGAATTGGCTGCCATCATGTTCGCCTTGAAGATATGGCGACATTACTTATTTGGTGAGAAGTGCCATGTGTATTCGGATCACAAAAGTCTCAAATATTTGATGACTCAGATAGACTTAAATCTGCGACAAAGACGATGGCTCGAGTTGTTAAAAGATTATGAACTCGTCATTGATTATCACCCGGGAAAGGCTAATGTGGTTGCGGATGCCTTAAGTCGGAAATCACTTTGTTTGCTTTCTGAGCGATGAATGTACACTTGTCTATTCTACCCGACAATGTGTTAGTAGCGAATTAAAGGCCAAACCATTGTTGGCTCATCAAATTCGGGAAGCTCGGAAAGTTGATGAGGAGTTGCTTGCAAAGCGAAATTTGAGTGTGTTCGAACAAGGAATCGAGTTTCAAATTGATGATGACGATTGTTTGAGGTTCGAAGTCGTCTGTGTGTTCCAAAGAATTGAACTTATTTCGATAATTCTAAATGAAGCCCATTGTAGTCGAATGTCAATCCACCCGGTAGTACTAAAATGTACAATGACACAAACGCCAATTTTGGTGGCGGTATGAAACGAGACATTTCGAATTTGTTTCAAGGTGTCCGATATGTCAACAAGTGAAAGCGGAACATCAAGTGCCATCGGGATTACTTCACCGATCATGATAGCCGAATGGAAATGGGATCGAGTAACAATGGACTTTGTGTGCAGGTTACCATTGACTCGAATAAGAAAGACTCGGTTTGGGTCATTGTTGATAGGCCGACCAAGTCCGCTCATTTTATCCTGTCTGCACGGATTTTTCGCTCGATAAGTTGGTAGAATTATCGTCTCCCAAATTGTTCGATTGCATGGGGTACCTATTTCTATCGTGTCGGATAGAGACCCAAGATTTACGTCGCGGTTTTGGAAGAAATTGCAAGAGGCTTTGGGTACCAAAGCGCATTTTAGCACTTTTCACCCCCAAACCGATGGTCAATCCGAACGGATAATTCAAATACTCAAGGATATGTTGAGATGTTGCATCCTTGAGTTTAGTGGTGCATGGGAGCGGTATTTACCTTTGGTTGAATTCTCTTACAACAATAGCTTTCAATCAAGTATCAAGATGGCGCCTTACGAGGCTTTATACGATCGTAAATGCCGTACCCATTATTCTGGTGAACTTAGTGAAGGAAAAATCTTGAGGTTGATTTGGTTAAGGATGCCGAGCAAAAGTTTGAGTAATTCGTGAAAGTTTGAAAGTCGCCGGATCGCCAAAATTGTATGCGGATTTGAAAAGAAAAGATATTGAATATCGGGTTGGAGACAAGGTATTTCTCAAAGTCTCACCACGGAAGAAAGTGCTTAGATTTGGCCGTAAGGGCAAATTGAGCCCGAGGTTCATCGGGCCATATGAGATATCCGAACGAGTCGGTCCGATCGCGTATCGTTTGATTTTGCCCCGAGCTCGAAAAGATTCACAATGTTTTTCATGTCTCGATGCTTGACGATATAGGTCTGATCCATCGCACGTAATTGCTCCATCCGAGATTGAGATTCACCTAATTTGAGCTATGAAGAGGAACCGGTTCGCATTATGATGCGTGAAGTAAAAGAGTTGCGCAATAAGAAAATCCCGTTAGTGAAGGTGTTGTGGCATAAACACGGAATTGAAGAAGCCACTTGGGAACTTGAGGACTCTATGAAAGAGCGATACCGAGCCTATTTATCGGTAAGATTTTCGGGACGAAAATTTCTTAAGTGGGGAGAGTTGTGACACCCAAAATTGACCCTAGTCGGAAAGTGGTTTGGGACCACAAAACCGAGTCTTATAAATAATTAATTGTTATATTCTATGTTTATGATGTTAATAAATGCATGTATGAAAGTTTCATGCATTAATTTGATCATTTCTATGTGAATTTATTAAAATGGACTTATATGAAACATTGTAGAAATGTGATAGGTTAATCTATGAGGACCTATTAAAGCATGTAGTGAAAATAGTGGTTTTGCATGTCAAATACTCCTTTTCTTATGCATAGTGGCGGCCATGATGGAGCATATATTACAATATGTGGTAAATTTCCATGAAGTGGTCATTATTTTATGTAAAAGAAAGGAAATAATAAAAGAAATAGAAAATAAAAAAAAAAGGCTTCATTCCTTTGTTTCTTCTTGACCGAAAATGAAGAGTGGATGAAGGGGGGGGAGTATTCGGCCATCCTAGGGTGATAATGAGGTAAGTAGTCTAGACTAGTTCTTGAAATTTTAGTTGATCTTGGGTGAGATATCAAGCTATTTTTGTAGCCCATGTGGAAATTTTGATATTGGAATGAGTAAGGTTTTCGGCTATGGTGATTGATAAGGGTGATAGTTGTTGTTTCATACTAAATCTAGATGAACAAGGGTAGTTGCTTACATCTTAATAATTATGAGTTCCTTTCTTGAATCTACCTTAAACCCATGAAGCATTCGCCATGGTTGATAGTGAAGGGGTTGATTTATTTTCTTTATGTTAAATGAATAAGTGTGGATGGGTGAAGCTTGAATTAGTTAAATGTTCAAATAGGTTGTTTGGATGCTAATGCCGTATATGAGGATGTTGAACTTGATTAAACAATATTCGGCTAGCATGATAAGTATGAAATGTTAAGTAGATGATAAAATTGAAGGGTGAAGTGGCTAATAGGGACTTTTAATGAAATTATGCCAAGGCGAATGTATCATGAAATAAATAAAAATGCTAAATTGTGCTTGTATGTGTATTCGCCAAGGAAGTGTGATATGAAGCTTTGATAGGCTTGAAAGATGAATGACCGAATGAGCTATAGGTCATGTATGGGTTAATTTTATGCATATGTGTGTGTGGCATTAGTAGTTAATGGCATTGGCATTGTTTAACTAAAATTAGAAATGAATCTTAAAAGTTAAATAGGTTGCCCTAGTGGCGAATGTGTTAAAAGCTAATGTATGGACAAATGATCTGAATGAATTGGTTTCGAAATGTGTATGGTTGCCGTATGTATGTGTTAGATTGAGAAGTAAATTTGTTTGATTTAGCTCAAGAGCAAAGGGAACTAGATTGGATAAAGGAAAGGAGAAAGCAAGCGAGTAGCCGATTTGGAACCGTTCTACCCCAAACAAGGTAAGTCATTAAGCACGTATTTGATATTGCTTAAATGATTGTAAAATTTATGCAATTGTGTTTAATGGGATGATATATATATATATAAATGAAAATGTATGTGTATGGAGTGATGACATTTGTTGAATGTAAAAGAAATAGTGAAATGTGTAGAAAGTTTGCTTTCGGCACTAAGTGTCTTGGCAATACGTGTGTACGGTGGTTAGATCGGCACTAAGTGTGCGTGTTGAAATATATGGCACTAAGTGTGCGTGCTGGAAATATAAGGCACTAAGTGTGCATGCTGGAAAAATATGACACTATGTGTGCAAGCTGGAAAAATACTGACCTTTGGATGTGCGAGCTCGGAGGGTATGGCACTGTGTGTGCGGGCTTAAATTACGTGGCACTAAGTGTGCGAAATCGAGTAGTAAGCACTTGTGTGTGCGTACTCTATATATATGGAGGTGTGTCTCCATTGAATTGAGTATGGACAGCGGATAGGGTAAGTACCTCGAGCTCATGACGAATAGAGAATACGTTCATGCTTGGGGTTGAATTTGATAAGCCTTAAATCTATGTGATGATTGAAATTGTATGGTTGTGCTGGAAAATGAGTTAATGTGTAAAAATGCTTCGATTATCTTGTTGTGTAAAATATGAAATGTGGATGTATGATTTGGTATGAGATTGGACCGAAAGGTCCGAGGTATTATGGTATAGATTCGATATGGATGAGTACCTAGCCTCGTTTGTTGTACATGTTGTAGTAACTTTATCAGTGGATTGATGAATGCTTATGACTTACTGAGTTGTAAACTCACTCGGTGTTTTTCTTGTCACCCATTTTAGGTCTCTCGGACTCGTATTGTTTGCGTGATCGGGACCGTCGCTGAAGTCATCACAACGGCTGAAATCTTGTGGTATTGTTTTTGTTGTTGAAGAACATTTGGCATGTATAGGCTATTATATTTTGTCGAATTGTGGGTTGTAAACTTTAAGCCATGTGAAAATGGCCTATGTGGTCGTCGAGTGGGATGCTAGAACCTATAGCCACGAGTCTTAGAAACTCTAATTTTGATAAGGTGGCCATAATTTGTGTCATGTATGATGGATGATTAAGGCCAAGGGAAAATTCATGAAATTGGCATAGTCTACTGCAGTAACTGTTGCTGTCAGCAGCAGTGAGATGAGATTGAAAAATCACTAAAAATAGTAGAAGTAGAATTAAATAGTGAGTAAATTATGGAACTGAACCTTGATGAATCTATTTTTATATGGACGAAACGAAACGACCATATGAGCAGTATACTGAGAAATATTAAAGTTCTCGTGAGACAGGGCCAGAACGGTTTCTGGGTCCCCTGTTGCGACTTTGAAAATTTACCATAAATTATCCAGAAATAATTAGGAGTCATGCCTTATATGTACAGATTCCATTTTGAGTCTAGTTTCATTAGAAACAAACGGCACCAGTATTAAAGCCCTGTACAGAGAGATATCCAAGTTGTAACGGGCGAAGGTCAGAGCAGTCGATCCCTGTAACATGGGTGACTTTAACTAATAAACTGTACCAATTGGCCCAACCAAAAATTCTAAAAATAAATCCATGGATGGGTATATGAGTCTAAATTCAGGAAAAATTTACGAAACCAGTTTCTGAGTTTTGAAACTCAAGATATGATTTTTAAGGCGACGGTGACGCAGTTTTCCAGCCTGACTGGTAATGTCAAATTGGTTGGTATCTTGAGAGGATTTGGCCGTTAACCCCTCGTGTCCGACACCGGCGTCGGTCACGAGTTAGGGGTGTTACAGCCCCTTGGTGGGGATCTATGGCCACTACAGTTGAAGGCCTTTACAGTATACACAGATCCCTAAATTTATCACTATTCTAATTTTAACAATCAACTAAAGAATAAAACATAAAATATTTTTATTTTACAAGCATGTTGTATGTTTTATGTTATGGTTTATCTGCACGGTGTTTGGTAATGCATGGTTATAACCCGATAACACATTTATTTTATTATTTACAAAGGTAGTAAATTTATAAATACGGCCTGTGTGTTGTGCCTTTCTATACTTTCTATTGTATTTCTTTTCTTATCTTACTCCATCGTATATAAAACGAGTTTCTATAATTTGTAAATTTGTTCGAGCTGCTACGAACTAAAGGAGTTGAAGGTTGAGCTGCCTAGTGTGGGGAAGAAGCTTGAGAAGCATCCTGCACCCTTAAGATTCCTTTCGTTTCTCCCATTAGCGTAGGAGGAACCACATTAGTTTTATGGGCTATAACCATTTCATTTTATTTACTGCTTTATATTTTTCATGTATGTGAGGCAATGGATGATATATTAGCATGTATGTTATTAAAATTGATAAGATCAATTAAAATATTAATAAGCCAAATTGACTATTAATGGTGAGATAATTCTTATTTAAAACCCTCAATAAAATATCATGTTAAGATAGCCTTCCAATATTTACCCTTGTTAAAGCCTCAATCAATATGATATGGGTTATGCTAAAGCGAAGTACATGTATCTATCTTGGTCAAACGCAAAGAATAAGTGATGTTCGTCGGTTATAATATTGGTTAATAACTTAGCTTAAGTGATGTTCGTCGGTTATAATATTGGTTAATAACTTAGCTAGGTTACTCTAATAGGATTAGAAACCTAGAGGTAAGAGATTTGGATAATCATGAGATGATTGGACCAAAAGTTGTCCACCAAATAGTAAGGAGTTACATATGATGTAATTAGCAAGTGTTGCTTACCTAAATAACCATAATCTTGAGGGTAAAGCTAAAGCTGACTTAAGAGGAGGTAAAATACGGATCCTTAGCTGCTAGAAAAACTTTAGAGAAAGGATTTTTTGAAATTAATACATGAGGTTATTAATTTTGAATAGAATTGTAGGAGCATCATTTAATAAATTCCTTTTAATGATTATAATAAACTTGGTGAATTTTCTCATGGACATATTTCACTCTTGCAGATTTATTATGGCAAACAACACAAACTTATTATCACTACGATTTGTCCTTGAGAAGGAAAAGTTGAATGGCTTAAACTTCCTTGACTGGTTCTGTAACTTGAAGATTGTCCTTAGGCAAGAATGTAAATTGTATGCCATTGAAGAACTCGTTCCTAATGAACCAGCAACTAATGACTCTAGAGCTAAAAAGGATACTTATAAGCAGCACCTTGATGACATGGTAGACATAGGATGTCTAATGCTTGCAATGACTCCTGAGCTTCAAAAGTAATATGAGGATATGGTTGCTTATGATATGATCTAACACCTAAAGGAATTATATGAGGGACAAGCATGTCAAGAGAGGTACGAAACCTCTAAGGCTCTATTTTGATGCAAAATGGTAGAGGGAACTCCTGTGGGAACTCCTGTTCTCAAAATGATATAGAAAGCCTTGAAAAACTTGGATTCCTTCTAGGTGAGGAATTGGTTACCAATGTTATTCTGCAATCGTTGTCGGATAGTTTTAGCCAATTTTTCTTAATTCCAATATGAATGAGATTAATAAGACTTTTCCAAGTTACTTAGCATGTTGCGAGCTACTGAAAGTAACATGAAATAGCCTGGACCTAAGCCCATTCTGATGGTTTGCAAGAACAAGGGCAAAGGAAAGCCTAAGGTTAAAGCAAAGCTTAAGGATAATGGCAAGGACAAATCCAACAAAGGAAAGGTTGCATTGAAACCTAAAGGAGGAGTGCTAAGGAAGGGAAATGTTTTCATTATGGTGAGACCAGTCATTGAAAGAGGAATTGCCTTATCTATCTTGAAGAGGTCAAGAAGGCAAAAAGAAGTGGAGCGTCCATTTCAGATATTTATGTCATTGATATTAATTTATCAAGTTCTACTTTTTGGGTATTCGATACCGATTGTGGTTCTCATATTTGTACCTTTGTACAGGGATTACAAAGGAGTAGCAATTTGGCTAAAGGAGGCGTTGACCTGTGAATTGGAAATAGAGCAAGAGTTGTAGCATTAGCTGAAGGAACACATATTTTATCCTTGCCTAGTGGACTTGATTTATGTTTGGAGGATTGTTATTTTGTACCTAGTATGACCAAAAACATTATTTTAATTTATTGTTTAAACAGAATCATTTTTGAGATAACTATTGAGAAGAATTGTTGTTCAGTTTATCTCGATAATGTTTTCTATGGTTCGTCATAAGTAGTTAATGACCTCTACATTTTACATCAAGATATGTTCATTTATAATGTAAATACTAAAAAATAAAAAATAAATAACTTTAATCAAACTTATCTTTGGCATTTTTTTTTGGGTCATATAAGTGAGAAACACATATCAGAGCTCTATAAAGATGGATTTTTAGATTCTTTTTTTCAAACAATTTGATATATGTGAGTCTTGCTTATTGGGTAAAATGACTAAAGCTCCTTTTAATAGTAAAAGTGAGCGAGCTAGAGATTTGTTGTGCTTAATACATAGTGATGTGTGTGGGCCAATGAATACACAAGCCAGAGGGGGTTTTCAATACTTTATTACTTTCAATGATGACTTCAGTAGATATGGTTATATTTATCTTATGTGTCATAAAACTAAAGCCCTTGAAAAGTTCAAGGAATTTAAGAATAAAGTACAAAACCAACTAGGCAAAAATATAAGGCACTTTGATCAGATCGAGGAGAAGAATACTTAAGCTTAGAGTTTGATGAGCTTTTGAAGGAGTGTAGGATTCTCTCACAACTTACACCTCTCAGTACTCCACAATGGAATGGAGTTTCTGAAGGGAGAAATCGAACATTGTTAGACATGGTTCGATCAATGATGAGTCATGTTGATATTCCTACTTCCTTTTGGGGACATGCACTTGAGAAAACTGCCTTCACACTAAATTAGTTCAGAAGACACCATATGAGATATGGACTAGGAAGTGTCTTAGTATGACTTTCATGAAGATTTGGGGTTTTGAAGCTTATGTTAAACTTCAGATGTCTACAAAGCTCGAACTCGAATCTGAAAAATTCATCTTTGTGGGATATCCTAAGGAAACTAAATGATATTATTTCTTCAATCCTACTGAGAACAAAATGTTCGTTGCTCGGATAGGAGTCTTCGTAGAAAGAGAATTTGTCTCTAGAAAAGGAAGTGGTAGAAAGATTGAAGTCAGAAAAATTCAATAACAACAATAGATCACTGAACTAGAGATTGAACAACAATAAGTTCCATAAGTTGTTGCGAAACAATCAACTGTTGTGGGCGAAGATCTTTAAGAGAACATCTTATACTTGAGAGATATAGATTTCTTATTACAACACATGGTGATGTTCTGCTTATGGATCAAGATGAGCCTCGGACTTACCAAGCAGTAGTGACGAGCCCAAACTCTGAGAAATGGGTAAAGGCCATGAGTTCTAAGATGGATTCCATGTCAGAAAACCATGTATGGATCTTGGTTGACCCACCTAAAGGGGTTAAACCCAGAGGGTGCAAGTGGGTTCTTGAAAAGAAAATCGACATGGATGGTAATTTACAAACATACAAAAAGCAATTGGTCACTAAAGGTTTTCGGCAAGTTCATGGTGTCGACTATGATGAAACTTTTTCTCCTATTTCTATGTTTAAATCCATCAAGATTTTGCTCGCAATAGTTGTATTTCATAGTTATGAAATTTGGCAGATGGACGTCAAAACAGCTTTCCTTAATGGGGAATTGGAAGAGGATATGTACATAACACAACTTGAAGGTTTTTTCGATCTGAAATATGCTGGAAAAATATGCAAGCTACAAAGATCCATTTATGGATTGAAGCAAGCTTGTCGCAGTTGGAATCTTCATTTTAATGATGCAAACAAAGAGTTTGGTTTTATCAAAAACGAATATGAACCTTATGTTTACAAGAAAGTTAGTGGGAGCACTATTATTGTAACGGCCCGATTTTGGGCCCAGTTGGAACAGTGGTTTCAGGACCACTAATCTGAGGTCGGAGAAATTATTTTTAATATTATTTTATGTGTTGTGGCATGATTATATGAGAGTATGAAAATTTTGGTGAATTAATTTTTAGCTATTTCGTGCTTAATTGTGAAAAAAAGACTAAATCGCATAAAATGCAAAAGTCTATTTTGATAGCTAAAGGTGTCAAATAGCTAGAGAACCAAATTTGGGGGTCTTTAAAGGGCAAATAGACCCTTAAAATAGAGGTGGCCGGCCATAGGGACAAAAAAGGATGAGAAAGTCAAAGTTAGGTAGCCTAATTTGATTAAAATAAAACCTAAGAAAAAGGCTATCATCTTTTTTGTTTTGCTCCTTCTTCTTCACCAATTTTTCCTCCAAGAAAATGGCCATGGAAGCTTGAAAGATTTCAGCAACTTAAAACCTTTGCAAGTAAGTGATTTTGAGGGCTTTTCTTAAATATTTTGCCATGGAAGCTTGAAAGATTTCAGCTGTAACGCCCCAATTTTCGGGATTTTCAAAATTTCTGTGATTTTCAATAAATTCTAGAAATTGTGTTTTAACTATCTATTGTGGGTCTGAATATGTTAGTGGGCCTTTAAAAGGCCCAAGAGTAAATCTAATTCGAGGCAATTTCGGAATTCCCAATTTTAGGAAGAGAGGGTTCGAGCGTTGTGGGCTTTTAAATTAGAAGATGGTAAAATAGGGCACAAGAGACCTGTGGCAGAGTGGCATGTGATGCCACATAAGTGTTTGGGGGAGTGGCGTGTAGATCTTTAAGGGGAGCTAAGGTTCAAGTCACAAGGCAAGCAATTTGAGGTATTTTTTTTTGAACAGAAAGGGGATGTGATGGAACTCAAGGGGAACTCTGCTAGGGAGAGTTTGAGCTGGTAAGGAGATTGGGTAAGGAGGAGATAACAGAGAAGATTTAGGAGCTAATCAAGGAGGGTGGTTTTGGCTGAATGTTGGACTCTTGAGGAGCAAGAGTTGGCTGGTCAAGGGTCTCTAGTATAGGGAGTTTTGGCTAGGTCTTTGAAGGGGGGATTTCAGCATTTGGGAAGTGTGGTGTCGTCCCTGGCAATTCTTTTTCCTTCTTTTCTGCTTTTGGCTTGCTGAAATAGGTTTGGCTTAGGGTTTCTTTTTCTTTCCCTTTCATTCTGTTAATAGCCGAACTTGGAAGCCCTCACTGTGCCGTTTTCTCCATAACCGAATACTACTCCCCTTCTCACCTTTTCTTTTCTTCCATCTTTTTTTTTCTCCATAGTTGAACCCATACTCTTCTCTCTCTGTCTTTTTCCTTATTTTCCTTTCTTTATTATTTCTCAATAGTCGAACCTCTATTCTTTTCTTTCTTAAAAAGCCGAAACCCTCATACTTGTAGTATAGGAAGCCAAATTTTTGGCTACTTGAATCTGCTTCTTCTTGTAACTACGGTGGATTGGAGTTAAGATCATAGATAGGAGCACTTTTCTGGGCCGAACAAAAATTGGTAAGTTTGTCGAATAACTTCCGTTAATTATTTATAATTTAAGATAAAAGCTGAAACCCCTTAAGGGTGGCTAGCGTTTGGACTAAGGGCGTTGGTGCCTCTTTCTTTTTCATTATGTAAGCGTTAGCGTGGAATAAGGAGCATGCAGTGAAGGGTTTGAAGACTGATTCGAATTGGATCTCTAAGTCTAATCCATATTTCGGCAAAAAGGTAAGAACTCTAGGGTCTAAGGGGAATGTTGGCTAAATATGGTAAGGGGGAAATAGTACGCAGTTTGTTTTTGGTATGTAGATTGATGTTTAGTAACTCAATTGTAAGCAATTCGGGAGTGGATCTCACCAGCGTACCGCTACAAATCAGGTGTGTAAACAACACTCACTCATAGACTAGATTGGCAAAAGCCGAAAAGTCGGCATTTTGTAAACTTGCGAGTGCGCGAGCGTTCGTGAGGTGGTTTGTTTGTTAGTTTTGGTAATCGTAAACGGTATGATTGTAGAGTGTAATTTCGTGCACTTCGATATATTTAGGCTTAATGGGCCGAAAACGGGTTAGTGGGCCAACGGGGCCAATTCGGTAAAAACGCTCGGTAAGTGTTTCTGTTAATGCGCTAATGGCTGTAGTATGTATGTAAACCCTAAAATAGTTAAATTTACTAAAATACCCATAAGTATGAAAATTACCATTATACCCCTAGGTGCAAAATTACCATTACACCCTTAGAGTTAATTTTGACTGAGATACATGATATTCTGATTCTGTTTGTGGTATGCCATGACATGTACATCTGTTGTATGGGTTATGGGTTTTATTGATGGAGGAAGCATTCTGGTGGCTATGCCACAAATATCTGTTTCTGGTGGCTATCCCACAAATATCTGTTCTGGTGGCTCTGCCCCAATATCTGTATTTGGTGACTCTGTCACAATATCTGTTCTGGCAGCCATGCTGCAAATTTTGTGACGTGCAGTGGATGGGTGGGTCGAGTAGTCTCCCCATATGGTGTAAGGTTGGCACGGGGGTGTATACGGATGGATATGGGTTGGGTTTTCTGCATACATGATATATCTGTTCTGTTTCTGTTATGGGCCTTTGGGCTTCACTTTGAATTCTGTATAGGGCTAAGGTCCAACTTAATCTGTTTCTGTGGTTTGAACTGATCTGGACTATGGTTAGGTTATTTTACACACTGAGTTTTCCAAAATCATCCCTTAATTTTATCCATGTAGGTAACCCTCAACCATGGTGGATGTGGAGCTATGAGGGATTCGGAGTGGCCACATGTTTTGCAAGCTAAATTCTCTTTTTATGACTTGATTAGTTTTATTTACTTTAATTGCTTTGGGTTTAAGTTGTAATAAGGCCGCTTTAATTAATTTTAATTGCTTTTAATATGTTTTGTTAGCTTAGGCATGATATTGATTTAATTGTTTGAAGTTGAGTAGCTCTAGGCGCGTTTTAAAAGGATTACTTGTTTTCAAAATATCGCGATAACATGGCAACACTTCTGCAATGAAAATGTTTTCAAGATTAATTACCTTTCATATTGGTTTTAAACGAATCGGTTCCCATGAACAAACACTCGGTTAAAATGTGGCAATGGTTGTGTGCATGTCTAGGAGTGGATCCGTGGAGAGCTTGGTACTTAAGCAGTCTAATAGACTTACCTCCTTTTTTTCTAGCATCCTACCTGGTGCACAGCTTCCATTCACTTTAACCTATAACGAAAATACTCTCTAAACCCTAAGAAAGATTTTAGATAAAACATGAGTTTTTCAGTAACGCTTTAACGTGACACGCTAGATTCGGTCGTAACGTCTGGGCCGGGTTTAGGGTGTTACATCAGCAACTTAAAACCTTTGCAAGTAAGTGATTTTGAGGGCTTTTCTTGAATATTTTTGTACTTTTAAAACCCTTGTATCATGAGCTTTCAAATAAGGGGACTATTTTGCAAAATGATTGAAAGTCTAGGGTTTTACCATGAGAGTGCTCATGTTATTTTCTAAATTTTTTTGGAAGAAAATGAATCATGGTTGTGAAATAAACAACTTTTGTGAAGTAGTTTTCATGGAAACCCTAACCAAAGACCATTTTGCATAAGTTGTAAAATAGTTGATAAATGTGTGAAATAATGAGAATTTTGGGCTGCTCCTAGTATAAAAAGTATTCGTCTAGGCTTGAGTAATGAGAAAATGTGATAAAAATCAATTTTTGGACCTCGGGATAAAATGGTTATTTTGTGGAAGTCTAGGGGCAAAATGGTCATTTTGCCCAATTATGAATTTTCTAGTGTTTAGATTAATATGCTAATGAAATGAATGAATTTCTATCATTTTAGATCAAGAATTACATAATCCGAGCCTAGACCGGGGAAAAACAAAGCTAGTAGACTAAGCTGAACTAGTCGCCTACATTTTGTATACCGAGGTAAGTTGTATGTAAATAATACAACTACATTGTTATTATATGTGTTTGAATTGATATAGCATAAATTGCTTGTCTGTGGAAATGATTATGTATGATGAATATTGAGATTGTAGAACTCCCGATTGAACCTTAGGAAATAAATCGGTTATTCATGCCATGACATTCGGGTTAATTGTGTGCCAGTGTAAGACATGTATTGGACATGCATCAGCCACATTATGAGAGCCAGTGTAAGACCATGTCTGGGACATGGCATCGGTATTGAGACGAGAGCTAGTGTAAGACATGTTTGGGACATGCATCGGCCTCGAGATGTAAGCCACTGTAAGACATGTTTGGGACATGCATCAGCTACAAGATGTGTCAGTGTAAGACCATGTCTGGGACATGGCATCTGCACTATAGAGGTGTCAGTGTAAGACCATGTCTGGGAAATGGCGTCGGCCTCGATTTCGATAGTCAATTTAAGATCATGTCTGGTACATGGCATCGACTTGATGGATAAGCCCGTGTAAGACCATGTCTGGGACATGGCATTGGCATTATACCCTATGTTTAAGGCTTGGTGAATATCTGATAGCATTCCAAATGGTTCGACAATGAGAGTTACAGTTTAAGTTAAACAAGAAAAGTATAACCATGCTGTGAGTGGTACAGGTACCTATTTGAAATGTGTGAGATGTGAGTTTAATATATGCTATGTGAATTGTATTGGATAGTGATGAGTAAGTTGTGCTTATGCCTACTTTTGTATTATGAGCACGATGATGAATGGTCAAGTTGTTGTTATATTTATTTGCATGCAACTTACTAAGCTTTATGCTTACTCCCCCTTTTCATTTTCTTATAGTGTTACTAAAGTAGCTCGAGGATCATTGCCTATGTCGGGGAAGCCAGTCACACTATCATCCGAAGCACTTGGTATAGTTAGATCTTTTATTTTGATTGTGGCATGTATAGGACCTTGACTTTTAAGTTTAGCGTCATTGTTAATTGGCCAAATGTGTTGGCTGACTTTAGCATTTGATTCATTTTGTATAAGGCCATGAAAAATGGCTAATATTGAAAGTTTATATATGAATGCAAGATGGTCTTTCATGAATGTGAAATTGTTGGCATGGTTGAATATAAGAAATGTATAATGGCCTTAGCTATGATTGTTTGGTTGAGTAATCATATTAAATTAGACTTTGATATGTTGGTTGGCATTAGATGGTATTTCAGGGTGGCAAAAGGCTTAGTAGAAAGCCTTATATAGTCCACACGGGTAGACACACGCTGTGTGTCTAGGCAGTGTGTGACACACGGTCAGCCCCATGGGCGTGTTGTTCGACCATATGTCCCTTGCACATTAATTTTACAAGTCAATATGCATGGTAGTAAACACTCAGGCAGAGACACGGCCGTGTGGAGGACACGGCCTCTGGCCACGGGCGTGTGCCTTGGCCATATGCCCCTTATTGGATACTGATGTCAGAAATAGAATATCAAGGTTTTTAGACATGGCCTAGGACAGGCGTGTTATGGCCATGTGAGGGACACGGATCATGGACATGGGCATGTGAAAGGCCGTGTGAAAACCCCTGTAGGTTTAAATTTAGAATTTAATTCTCACGGGCATGTCCCTAGATGCTTAAGTTATGTGTGTCATACGGGCCATCAGCACGGCCATATTATAATGAACACACGGGAGTGTTACCCTTCCACATGGGCGTGTGCCCTGTCTCAAGAGTTATTTTCATAAAGTTAGTTAAAAGACCTGGTTAGTCTCAATTTATTTCCAATGGATGTTTGGAGCCTCATAGGCTCATATCAAAGAGTTTAGACAAAGTTTGAAAAAGGTTTTTTTTTAATTTGACCGAGTCTTAATGACATCGAAATGATTGTATGTATGTGATTAAGTGTGGTAACACCTCGTATCCCATCCCGGCGTAGGGCTCGGGTGTGGGGTGTTACATTTAGTGGTATCAGAGCTATAGTTTAGTCAGTTCTAAGACTAACCTAGCGTGAGTACGAGTCTAGCTATACATGCCGTAATTGTATATTGATAGTGTGGCGACTCTTGACGAGATAAATTGTGTTTTTATTTATATAGTAAATGGATCCTGACGTAGCTACGACGGATGATATGGAGAGTAATGCGTTGGCTCCCGCTGAAGGGACCGCGCCAGTAGATAGTGGGCCCGTGACAATAATTTAGGGCGGAGGATCTAGAGAAGCTTACATCCACATGATGGATGCGTGGTATTTGGAGTTCATTCGTGTGAATCCAAATACTCCACCTCTCTCACCTCCCTCAATTCCTCAACCAGTTCATATAGCCCCTCAAGGAGAAGAGGTAGCTAGGAGAGAGAAACCTCTAGTGGACAGAATCCGTAAACAAAGGGTCGAGGAATTCCAGGCGAATATTGATGATGATCCAGAAAGAGTAGAGTTTAGGCTAGAAAATACCATTAGGGTATTTGATAAGCTATCATGCACACCCTGCGAGATTCGACTTATCAATGGTGGAAGACTCTCGTGTCAGTCATACCGAGAGAGCGAGTAACTTGAGGATTCTTTTAGGAAGAATTTTGAAAGAAGTACATTAGTCAGAGGTTCATCGACCAAAAGAGGAAAGAATTCCTTGAACTAAAGCAAGGCTGAATGACAGTAACAGAGTATGAGAGTGAGTTCGTGAGGCTCAGCAAATACGCTAGGGAGTGCGTATCTACCGAAGATATCATGTGCAAGAGATTTGAGGATGGATTGAATGAAGACATTCGATTATTAGTTAGCATCTTAGAATTGATGGAATTTGTGGTGCTTGTGGAAAGAGCATGTAAGGCCAAGGAATTGGCCATAGAGAAGAGAAAAGTAGACATCGAGTCCCGAGACTCAAGGAAAAGACAGATGAGGAAATCGCATCAGTCCTCATCTAAAAGATCGAGGGAATTCACTACCTAATCGAATGCTTCAATGGAGTTCTCAGGTAGAAAGAAGGATAAGCAGCACATGGCAGCCCAAACCACTTCCATCGCAAGTGTTGGTAGTGTTCGACCAAGTAGGCCGGAGTGTTCATAGTGTGGTAGGCGTCATTTTGGCGAGTGCCGAGGGAATGAAAGAGGTTGCTTCAAATGTGGATCTATAGACCACTTCATTCGAAACTTCTCTGATTTAGTTAAGAAAGAGAAAAAGCAGGATCAGAGAGCGAGCAATGATCCTTCGAGGGGTAGACCACAAAAGAACCCGGGCAATGGACTTAGAAGCAGAGGTGTTCTTAGAGATACTTCTGTGAGGCCCAAGGGCTGAGCTCCTTCAAGTACTTATGCCATTTGCTCTCGTCAAGAGGCATCTTCACCAGATGTGATTACGAGTACTTTTTCTCTTCATGATATTTCTGTTGTTACTTTAATTAATCCGGGGTCTACCCATTCTTATGTCTGTATGAAATTAACACCCAGTATGAATATGTCTGTTGAGTCTACTGAATTTGTGAAAAAAGTTTCAAACCCGTTAAGCAGGCATGTGATAGTTGATAAAGTGTGTTGAGATTGTCCTTTGATGATTAGAGGTCATTATTTTCGAGCTAACCTCAGGCTACTACCGTTTGATGAATTTGATCTAATTCTTGGCATGGATTGGTTGACTGCTTATGATGTGATAGTGAATTGTGGTAGCAAGTTCATTGAAATGAAATGTGAGAATGGGGATATCATTCGGGTTGAATCAAGTGAACCGGATAACTCACCAATACTGATCTCGTCTTTGACTGTTGAGAAATATTTGACAAAAGGGTATGAGTTTTACCTAGCATTTGTGTTGAACACCAAAGAGTCTAAAGTGAAAATTAAGACAGTGTCTGTGGTTTGCGAGTACCCGGATGTATTTTTGGAAGAGTTGTCCTGGTTGCCTCCAACCAGAGAAGTTAGTTTGGTATCAAGTTGGTCCTTGGTACGGCACCTATCTCGATCACTCTGTATGGGATGGCTCCAACGGAATTAAAAGAGTTGAAAGTACAGTTGCAAGAACTAACTGATAAGGGTTTTGCAAGATCGAGTTTTTCCCCGTAGGGTGCTCCGATACTTTTGGTGAAGAAGAAAGACGGGTCGATGAGGTTATGTATAGAATATAGATAGCTCAACAATGTAACTGTGAAGAACAAGTATTCCTTGCCAAGAATCGATGATCTATTCGGTCAGTTGAAGGGAGCCACCGTGTTTTCTAAGATCGACTTAAGGTATGGCTACTATCAGCTAAGGATTAAGGAACAAGATGTACCGAAAATCGCGTTTAGGATTAGATATGGACCCTATGAGTTTATTGATATGCCCTTCGATTTAACAAATGCCCCTACGGTATTTATGGATTTGATGAACTGCATTTTTGGCCGTATTTGGATAAGTTCGTAGTGGTTTTTATCGACAATATACTAATTTACTCACGTGATGAGAGTGAACACATGAGCATCTGAGAACAGTTTTACAAACCTTGAGAGATAAGCAGTTATATGCCAAGTTCAGTAAGAGTGAATTTTGACTTAAAGAAGTAGGATTTCTAGGACACATCATGTCGGGAGATGGAATTAGAGTTGACCCAAGCAAGATCTTGGCTATTGTTGAGTGGAAACCGCCAAAAAATGTGTTGAAGATCAGAAGCTTTCTGGGCTTAGTTGGGTACTACAGACGATTTGTTAAAGGATTCTCTATGATAGCTACTCTGATGACAAGGTTGTTACAAAAGGATGTCAAGTTTGAATGGACAGAGAAGTGCCAACAAAGCTTCAAGAAACTAAAGGCTTTGTTGACTGAAACCCAAGTTTTAGTGCAATTGGAACTGGGAAAAGAGTTTGTGGTGTATAGTGATGCATCCTTGAATGGGTTAGGGTGCATACTCATGCAAGAAGGAAAGGTGATAGCCTACACCTTGAGACAGCTAAAACCACACGAGAAAAACTACTCGATGCACGATTTAGAGTTGGTCGCCATTGTGTTCGCGTTAAAAATTTAGAGACACCATTTGTATGGTGAGAGATGTCGAGTGTTCATCAACCATAAAAGCCTCAAATATTTGATGATTCAGAAAGAGTTGAGTTTACGAAAACGAAGGTGGCTAGAGCTAATAAAGGATTACAAGTTGGTGATTGACTACCACCCCGGAAAGGCTAATGTAGTAGCCGATGCATTAAGTAGGAAATCATTGTTCGCCTTAAGGGCTATGAATACTCAGTTGACCGTGATTGATGATGGCTTAATTCTAGTCGAAATGAGAGCTAGGCCTACGTTCCTTCAAGAGATTAGTGAGGCTCAGAAAGGTGATAGGGACTTGTAAGCTAAAAGGGCTCATTGTGAGACGAGAAATGAATCAGAGTTTAGTATTGGTATCAACAGTTGTATGATGTACCGAGATAGAATTTGTGTACCCTAGGATAATGAGCTCATTCAGAAGGTTTTACAAGAGGCACATAGTGCTTGTTTGTCTATCCACCCGGGTAGTGTGAAAATGTACAATGACTTGAAGAAAATGTATTGGTGGTCGGGGATGAAAAGAGACATTTCTGAGTTTGTTTTTAAAAGCCTAGTTTGCCAACAAGTGAAGGCCGAACACCAAGTACCTTTGGGTTTGCTTCAACCCGTAATGGTTCCTGAGTGGAAATGGGACCCGGTAACTGTGGATTTTGTATCGAGGTTACCTTTAACGCCAAAGAAAAATGATGCTGTTTGGGTTGTTGTCGATAGGCTTACAAAGTCGACGCATTTTATACCAGTGCGTACTAACTCTTACCTTGAAAAATTGGCCGATCTATATGTTTCTGAGATCGTGAGACTTCATGGAGTTCTCCTTTTGATTATTTTGGATAGAGACCCAAGTTTCACCTCGAGGTTTTGGAAAAAGTTGCAAGAAGCTTTGGAGACAAAGTTGAATTTTAGCATAGCTTTCCACCTGCAAACCGACGGTCAGTCGGAAAGAGTAACTCAGATATTGCAAGACATGTTGCAGTGTTGTGTTCTCGAGTTTCAAGGCAGTTGGGAAAAGTATTTACCGCTAGTTGAATTCGCCTAAAACAATAGTTATTAGTCGAGTTTGAAAATGGTGCCCTATGAGGCTTTGTATTTGCGTAAGTGTCGAACGCCCTTATATTGGACAGAACTTAAAGAGAATCAGATTCACAGGGTCGATTTAGTCAGAGAGACCAAAGAGAAAGTTAAGGTGATTCGTGACTGTTTGAAGGCCGTTTCAGATAGATAGAAATCCTATGCGAATTCAAAACGGAAAGAGATCGAGTTTCAAGTCTGGGATAAAGTGTTTTTGAAAGTATCCCTGTGGAAGAAGGTTCTCACATTTTGTAGAAAAGGTAAGCTGAGTCCTCGTTTTACAGGACCTTATGAGATTATTGGAAGAGTAGGGCCCGTTGCCTACCGATTAGCTTTTCCCTCAGAGTTAGAAAAGATTCACGACGTATTTCATTTGTCTATGTTACGTCCCTACCGTTCGGACCCCTCGTATGTTATCGCGCTGACAGAGGTTGAAATTAGCTCGGACATGACTTATGGCGAAGAGTCGGTTAAGATTTTGGCTCAAGAATTAAAACAATTGAGGAATTATAGTATTACACTTGTTAAAGTATTATAGCATAGACATGGAGTCCAAGAAGCCACATGGGAACCTGAGAAGACCGTGAGAGACCAATACCCAAACCTATTCATCGGTAAAATTTTCGGGGACGAAAATCCCTGAGGGGGAGAATTGTAAGGGCCCGATTTTGGGCCAAGTCGGAACAATGGTTTCGGGACCACTAATCTGAGGCCGGATAAATTATTTTTAATATTATTTTTATGTTTTGTGGCATGGTTATATGAGAGTATGAAAATTTTGGTGAATTAATTTTTAGCGATTTCATGCTTAATTGTGAAAAATGACTAAATCGCATAAAATGCAAAAGTTCTATTTTGATAGCTAAGGGTGTGAAATACCTAGAGAACCAAAATTAGGGGTCTTTAAAGGGAAATTAGACTCTTAAAATAGAGGTGGCCGACCATAGGGACAAAAAGGGATGAGAAAGTCAAAGTTAGGTGGCCTAATTTGATTAAAATAAAACCTAAGAAAAAGGATATCATCTTTTTTGTTTTGCTCCTTATTCTTCACCGATTTTTCCTCCAAGAAAATGGCCATGGAAGCTTGAAATATTTCAGCAACTTAAAGCCTTTGCAAGTAAGTGATTTTGAGGGTTTTTCTTGAATATTTTTGTACTTTTAGAACCCTTGTAGCATGAGCTTTCAAATAAGGGGACTATTTTGCAAAATGATTGAAAGTCTAGGGTTTTACCATGAGAGTGTTCATGTTGTTTTCTAAAATTTTATGGAAGAAAATGAATCATGGTTATGAAATAAACAACTTTTGTGAAGTAGTTTTCATGGAAACCCTAACCAAGGACCATTTTGCATAAGATGTAAAATAGTTGATAAATGTGTGAAATAATGAGAATTGTGGGCTTCCCTATTATAAAAAGTATTCGGCTAGGCTTGAGTAATGAGAAAATGCGATAAAAATCAATTTTTAGACCTAGGGGTAAAATGGTCATTTTGTGGAAATCTAGGGGCAAAATGGTCATTTTGCCCAATTATGAATTTTCTAGTGTCTAGATTAATATACTGATGAAATGAATGAATTTCTATCATTTTAGATCAAGAATTACATAATCCGGGCTTAGACCGGGGAGAAACAAAGCTAGTGGAGTAAGCCGAACTAGTCACCTACATTTTGTATACCGAGGTAAGTTGTATGTAAATAATACAACTACATTGTTATTATATGTGTTTGAATTGATATAGCATAAATAGCTTGCTTGTGGAAATGATTATGTATGATGAATATCGAGATAGTAGAACTCTCGATTAAACCTTAGGAAATAAATCGGATATTCATGCCATGACATTCGGGTTAATTGTGTGCCAGTGTAAGACATGTTTGGGACATGCATCGGCCACATTATGAGAGCCAGTGTAAGACCATGTTTGGGACATGGCATCGGCATTGAGACGAGAGCTAGTGTAAGACATGTCTGGGATATGCATCAGCCTCGAGATGTAAGCCAGTGTAAGACATGTTTGGGATATGCATCGGCTACGAGATCTGACAGTGTAAGACCATATCTGGGACATGGCATCGGCACATATAGAGGTGTCAGTGTAAGACCATGACTGGGACATGGCATCGGTATAGATATGTGAGACCTAGTGTAAGACTATGTCTGGGACATGGCATCATCTTGATGGATGGGCCCGTGTAAGACCATGTCTGGGACATGGCATCGGCATTATACCCTATGTGTAAGGCTTAGTGAATATTTGATAGCATTCCAAATGGTTCAACGGTGAGAGTTATAGTTTGAGTTAAACAAGAAAAGTATAACCATGTTGTGAGTGGTACAGGTACCTATTTGAAATGTATAAGATGTGAGCTCAATATTTGCTATGTGAATTGTATTGGATAGTGATGAGTAAGTTGTGCTTATGCCTACTTTTGTATTATGAGCATGATGATGAATGGTAAAGTTGTTGTAATATTTATTTGTATGCAACTTATTAAGCTTTATACTTACTCCCTCTCCTTTCCATTTTCTTATAGTGTCCCCAAAGTAGCTCAAGGATCATTGCCTACATCGGGGAAGCCAGTCACACTATCATCCGAAGCACTTGGTATAGTTAGATATTTTATTTTGATTATGGCATGTATAGGACCCTAACTTTTGAGTTTTGCGTCATTTTTAATTGGCCAAATGTGTTGGCTTACTTTAGCATTTGATTCATTTTGTATAAGGCCATGGAAAATGGCTAATATTGAAAGTGCAAAATGGTCTTTCATGAATGTGTGATTGTTTGCATGGTTGAATATAAGAAATGTATAATGGCCTTAGCTATGGTTGTTTGGTTGAGTAATCATATTAAGTTAGACTTTGATATGTTGGTTGGCATTAGATGGTGTTTCAGGGTGGCAAAAGGCTTAGTAGATAGCCTTATATGGATCACATGGACACAGTCAGCCCCACGGGCGTGTTGTTTGACCGTGTGTCCCGTGCACGTTAATTTTAAAAGTCAGTATGCTTGGTAGTAAACATACAGAGGCTAGAGACACAGCCGTGTGTCTCAGCCGTATGGAGGACACGGCCTCTAGCCACTGGCGTGTGCCTTGGCTGTGTGCCCCTTATTAGATACTGACGTCAGAAACAGAATGTCAAGGTTTTTAAACCCGGGCTAGGACACTGGTGTGTTATGGCTGTGTAAGGGACACAGGTCATAAACACAGGCATGTGTCAGGCCGTGTGAAAACCCTTGTAGTTCGAATTTAGAAGTTAATTCACAAGGGCATGAGACATGGGCATGTCCCTAGATGCTTAGGCCGTGTGTGTCATACGGGCCATTAGTACAACCATGTTATAATGACCACACGGGCGTGTGCCCTGTCTCAAGATTTATTTTCCTAAAGTTAGTTAAATGACCCGGGTTGGTCCCGATTTGTTTCCAATGGATGTTTGGAGCCTCGTAGGCCCATATTAAGGAGTTTAGACAAAGTTCAAAGAAGTTTTTTTTTTAAGTTGACCGAGTCTTAATGACATTGAAATGATTGTACGTATGCGATTAAGTGTTGTAATGCCTTGTATCCCGTCCCGGAGTAGGGCTCGGGTGTAGGGTGTTACAATTGTATTCTTGGTACTGTATGTAGATGACATATTTATCATAGGAAATTATATACCTACCCTAAAGTCTGTTAAGACTTGGTTAGGACATTTTTTTTCTATGAAGGATGTAACACCGCAAACCCTATGGTCGAATCTGGCGATGTCACATGGAGTGGGATTTGTGATTAAAATTATCAGGTTTAAAATCTTTTCGATTTATTAGCTTCTATTTATCTGTAGTCTATTTCAAAATTGTTTCCTCGTTTATTTGGCCCGTTTTTAAACATATCTTGTAGTGGAAGCTTTTAAAACCATGATATTTTAAGAAAACCATTCGCATTTAGGAAAACATTATTTTTTAATTAAACTGAGTTTTGTAATTTAAAAGTCCATAAGAAAAAATTTGTTAAAATCCAAAAATAAAAGAAAACAGTCTAAAAGTCACAAATTACATCAAAATATCCCAAAAGAATAGGAAATAAAAATCGTAAGTGAAATTAAAACTGTTCAGCGGACATGTGGTCACCATAGAGTCCTCTGCCGCACCGAATCTGTCTAAGACTGGGGATTACCTATACAGATAAAATAGAAAGAGGTAAGTTTACGTAAACTCAGTGTGTAATCCTCACAGAAGACATTTATACAGCCAAATAACAATTATCAGTCAAATGCAATAATGGCCTAAGCCCATTACAGATTCAGATACAGTTCCAGATAGAAATTAGGGCCTTAGCCCATCAGTATGCATATAGTATCAGAAATCAGTATCTTACCCACCAACCTCTACACACCATCTCCGACCATCCCTACACACCATGTGGAGTTTAAAACACCCACCCAACCCTACATACCAAGTCGTACCGAATGCGACACTGATTAGTAATATTGTAGCTGAGCTACCAGAAAATAGGCATGAAAGCCTTTTAGTACACTTCCTTCAATACTCAATCATCCCACCCCAATGCAAATGCAACTAAATGTCGACATACATAATTACATGCTTACATGCTAACATTCAGGCTTACACATAGAGATCAGTATTCATGCATAGATTTAGCATACTCAATACATACATGGTCTATTAAGTTCACATGATTTGGGGTCTAAGTAGCGCTTACCGACCCTATAGTAGGTTCAAAGTCGACTTGGGCAACCCGTCAACCCTAGAAAACATTTTAGCTAAACAGGCCCACACGCCCATTTGGTTTAATCGTGTGGGCCCACATACCTGTGTGGCCCACACGTCCAGATTAGCCTTGGCCTGTGTGGATCATATGGCCTGGCCCAAACTTCTACGCGCCTGTGTGGACTACCCATGTGGGCCCACACGCTGGTGTGGCCCACACGGCCTACCTGGCCATCACATGGCCGTGTCTAGTGGACAGCCTAGCCTTTGTCAATCATGCGCCCATGTTGTCGCACACGGCCTACTATACATCTTACCACACGGCCATGTGGCATCGATAGAAAGGTTTTCATCTTTTGCCGAAAACGCGTTTTCTTGCGATTTGGGTACACACCTTGTATCGATTCGTTGCAGAAACACTCTCGAGTCTTCCGAAACCTAAAAATAGCAATTCAAGGCCACTTAGTAAGAGATTTATGAGCCAACACTCAATCCCAAAAATTACACAAGTGACTTATCGAAGAACCGAGCACTCTCCAGTGCAATTTAGGCTAACCGAACGTAACTTTACTACCCACCACGTTCATCTAATCCATAAACATGCAGAAAAGTTCCTTAACATATACACAAAAACGTCAACACAATAATTAAGCTTAACCAACATATTGAAAAAAACCAAGTTCTAGAAACCCAAACCCCACTTATCAAAATCGTACGAAATGCCAAAATAACGAGACAAGAATGACCACGATACCAAAAGATCATAATCGAGGAAGGAAAAGGACAAAGAAAAAGAGAAAGCACAGAGAGAGATGGAAAAAAACGTTAGTTCTTTTGTCTGAAAAGAGAAAATTAGAAAACACATTACTAGAATTATCCCTAAATCCCCCATTTTTCTCCACTCATCCACAAACTTTCAACCTCCTCAGACTCCTAGTCTAACCGAAACTCCATCAGTCAACTGAGAAAAAATAACTACCCTTGCTTACGCAGGGACTCGAACACATGACTTCCAGCAAACTAACACTCAATTTAACCACTAGACTAGCAGGCCCATTCTGATATGAACCTAAACTAATTAAACTTAAACCCTATGAGCAAGATTAAAGCTTTATTTAGAAAAAGAAAAAAATTTACCCAAGATTAGGCTTGAACTTGGGACCTCTCACACACTCCCAAAACACATATCAACTGAAGCAAATACAGATTTGTGTCACATTTTAACAGAAACAAAAATAAAATTTTTGGGGTGTTACAAAGGACTTGGTTAAGGCCACATACATTTTAGGAGTCAAAATCTATAGATATAGATCAAGGTGACTCATAGGTCTAAGCCAAAGTACATACATAGATAAAGTACTAAGAATGTTCAGTATGGAAGAATCTAATAGAGGATTCTTACCTATGACACATGGTATCTCACTTTCGAAGGAAATGTGTCCTTCAACTCCATAAGAGAGAGACAGCGAATGAGTAAGATTCCATATGCTTCGGCTACTAGATCTATCATGTATGCCATGTTGTGTACTCGTCCAGATGTATCCTGTGCTTTAAGCATTACAATTCGGTATCAAGTAGATCTTGGTGAAGGTCATTGGGTAGGAGTTAAAAATATCCTTAAGTACTTAAGAAGGACTAAGGATACATTTCTTATATATAGAGGTGAGGAAGAGCTAAGTGTAAAAGGTAACACTAATGCTAGCTTCCAAACTGACAAGAATGATTGACGATCGCAATCGGGTTTACTATTTTGCCTTAATGGTGGTGCTATGAGCTAGAAAAGTTCAAAGCAAGGTACAGTTGTTGATTCTACAACAGAGACTGAGTATATTGCTGTAGTGAAGCTGCAAAAGAGGCTATTTGGATCAAGAAGTTCATATCTGAACTAGGGATTGTATCTAGCATATCAGATGCTATAGAACTTCATTGGGACAACAACGGAGCCATTTCATAGGCAAAGGAACCCAAATCTCACCAGCAATCCAAACATATATTTAGGCACTTTCATCTCATTCAAGAAATCATTGATCGAGGAGATGTGGAAATTTGCAAAGTACCTGTAACACCCCAAACCCGAGACCATCGCCGGTGTCGGACCCGAGGGGTTAACAAGCCAAGTTCACATGTTTTTGCCCACCAATTTGACATTTCCAGTCAGGCTGGAAAACTGCGTCACTGTCGCCTTAAAAATCATATCTCGAGTTTCAAAACTCGGAAACTGGTTTCCTAAATTTTCCATGAATTTAGACTCATATATCCATCCATGGATTTATTTCTAGGATTTTGGTCGGGCCAATTGGTACAGTTTATTAGTTAAAGTTACCCATGTTACAGGGATCGACTGCTCTGACCTTCGCGCGGTATAACTTGAATATCTCTCTGTATAGGGATTTAATGCTGGTGTCGTTTGTTTCTAATGAAACTAGACTCAAAATGGAATCCGTACATATAAGGTATGTCTCCTAATTCTTTTGGATAATTTATAGTGAATTTTAAAGTTGCGACAGGGAACCCAGAAACCATTCTGGCCCTGTCTCACAATAGCTTTAATAACTCTTAACCTGTAACTCTTATGACCATTTCGTTTCTTCCATATGAAAATAGACTCATCAAGGTTCATTTACATAGCTTATTCACTATTTAATTCCATTCCTATGAATTTTGGTGATTTTCACATTCACGCCACTGCAGCTGGCAGCATCTGTTTTAAGGTAGGACTTACCTATTTGGTAGTCTCCATGATTCAACTAGTCTTGCCATACATAGGTTCATATATGATCATTTTAACCATGCCAATGGCTGATCATATGACCAACATTCCATTTCCAAACCATAGCCACATCATGACACCAAATATATACATACAACCCACAATTAGTCTAAGTTCATGCTCCCTTTTGAGCCATTTTAGCATGGCCATACATACTTACATTACAACGTATTTAACAAACAAGAGGTAGTCCTATACATGCCATCTCAAGTTCAATCAAAAAATTTATACCAAAATGGAGGCTTGATAGTGTGGATGACTTGACTTCAACGATCCCAAATCCGATTGCTTGAGCGAAATCTAGAAAACTAAGAGCCAAAGCAACGGGTAAGCATTTTTATGCTTAGTAAGTCTCAAGGAATATAATTAACTCTAATTACAGCAATACATTCACATAGCCAAATGCATCATTTCATTAATACACATTCTTACTTCATACTTCATCATTATATAAGTTCGCAAAGCATCAATCAATTCAATAACTGAAATTCATTAGTCGATTGAGCGAATGTTGCTCAAACACGTCGACTTTCCAATGCACATATAACGTACCTTATCCTTTGGGCTTACCGAGTGTACTAATTGAATTCATTTCAGCAACCAACACTCACCTCCAGCCCAAGATTCTTGAATATAACCGGATATAATCACGTGCACAATTGCCTTGGTCTTAGCCGGATAGAATAACTTCATACGAATGCCTTGGGCCTTAGCCCGGATATAGCCACTAGCACAATTGCCTTGGTCTTAACCGGATATAATTTCAGCATAATTGTCTTGGGCTTAGCCCGATATCATTCAATTTCTCGTGCACACATACATCAATAATCATTGGACATACATATTTCATTTTCGTTACTAAGGCTCAAACACAATTATAATCATTAGCATATTCGCCTTGGGACTTAGCGGGTGGAATTCAAATACTCATACACACATAATCAATAATCATACACAACCATATTTCATCTCACATAATTCAAGTAAGGTCACTTCTTGAGGACTTACCTCGGATGTTGTCGAGCGGCTTTTTCGGCTATTCGATCACCTTTTCCTTCCCTTGTCCAATTGTGGCCCTCTTAGCTCTTGAGCTAATTCAACAAATTCAATTTATTAAAACCTCATTGTGCTTGCTTATGGCGAATATGACAAGGATTTTAAATGGTCATATGGCCACTCTTTAACTTGAATACACAATGGTCATGCACATTTTATACTACATCAAGCAATTCAATACAATTTATTTGAGCATCAAGGAAATGCTAAGGCCTTCAATAGGCTACCCAAGGCGAATATTCATGTACATGTTGAGGTCAATTTTGCATAATACCTCACAAAAACAGCATGCAATTTACTAATTAATGCTTTGCACATTGTATTAAAACTTATAATATAGCATCAAGCACCTACATGTGTGCTAGGCGAATTGTGCTTGAAATTTCACAAGCATTCTTCCACATCTTCTTCTTTAAACCAATATATTCATCACTTAGTTCATAACCAAAACATAATGCTAATCATATATATGCATATATGAGCATGGCGAATTTTCAAGGTGTCCATAGCCATCCAAAACACAAATTTTAACTAACATGCAAGAAGCATGAATCATGCTCAAGAATGCATCATGGCGAATATGACAATCATGCTCCTTTTCAACTTCAATCATGATAAAACAAAGAAAACTCAAAATCTTACTCATGAGTAGAAAATCCATCATTGCATGCATCATCATCAAGCTTCACACTTAGCATGCAATGGCTTTATCACCATAACAACTTTGCCCAAATACCATTTCCATGGCATAACAAAGATTTGAGCCATGGCTAACATGCACATCAAGTTAGCAACCAAGTCATGCATGAAACTCCTAACACAACCTCATACATACCTTAATCTTGATGTAAACTTAGCCAAATCTCCTTCTAGGTCTCTTCCAACCCAAGCATGAAGCAAAAATCCTCCCCTTTTCCCTTAGTAATTTCGCCAAGAAGATGAGAAAGGATGAACAAATTTTCTTTTCTTTCCTTAGTACATTCGCCAAGCCTATGGAGAAGGATGAACATTTTTTTTTCTTTTTTTTTCATACTCTTATTTTATTATTTCAAACATGCACCACTAGCAAAACATGTTTAAGACATGTTTTCTTTTGCCCATATTCATCACCATGGCCGCCACTATAGTCAAATTTGGGGAATTTGACATGCAAGGACAACATTTCCTAGTGTGCATCAATAGGCCACTTCCACATTTGCCTATCTCAAATTCTAAATTTTCTCACACAAGTCCTTTCTAGTGAAATTCACCTTTATAACACTAAATCAATCATCAAAAATGTCATACATGAATACTCACATATTATAGGCATCAAAATAAATTTTAAATTATTGTTATGCCTCGGTTTTGTGGTCCCGAAACCACATTCCGGCTAGGGTCTATTTTGGCTGTCACAACTCCCCCCTCTTAAGGAATTTTCGTCCCGAAAATCTTACCAGTAAATAGGTTCGGATATCGCTCTCTCATAGAGTTCTCGGTCTCCCAAGTAGCTTCTTCTATCCGTGCTTGAGCCATAACACTTTCACTAGCGGAACCCGCTTGTTTCGCAACTCTTTCACTTCTCGTGATAGGATACGAATCGGTTCTTCTTCATAACTCATATTAGCTTGAATTTCAATTCGATGGACTAATCACGTGCGATGGATTGGATCTATAACGTCGAAGCATCGAAGCGTGGAAGACATCGTGAACCTTTTGAGTTCGGGGCAAAATCAAGCGATATGCCACTGGACCGACTCGCTCTGATATCTCATATGGCCCAATGAACCTCGGGCTCAACTTGCCCTTACGGCCGAACCTGAGTATCTTTTTCCAAGGCGATACCTTGAGAAACACTTTATCACCCACCTGATACTCGATATCCTTACGCTTCATATCCGCGTACGACTTCTGACGATCGAAGGCTATCTTCAAACTTTCACGGATTACTTTCACTTTCTGTTCAGCATCCCTAATCAAATCCACCCCGAAAATCTTGCTTTCACCAAGCTCAGTCCAAAACAATGGTGTACGGCATTTACGCCCGTACAAAGCCTCGTAGGGTGCCATCTTAATACTCGATTGAAAGCTGTTGTTGTAAGCGAATTCAATCAACGGCAAATACCGTTCCCATGAACCACTAAACTCGAGGACGCAACATCTTAACATATCCTCGAGTATCTGAATTATCCGCTCGGATTGACCATCGGTTTGGGGGTGAAAGGCGGTGCTGAAATGCAACTTGGTACCCAAAGCTTCTTGCAACTTTTTCCAAAATCGCGAGGTAAATCTCGGATCTCTATCCGACACGATAGAAATAGGCACCCCGTGTAATTTCACAATCTGAGAAACGTATAATTCCGCTAATTTGTCCATTGAAAAATCCGTATGTACGGGGACAAAGTGGGCCGACTTAGTCAATCGATCTACCACGACCCAAACCGCATCCTTCTTACTTGCTGACAATGGCAGTCTGGATACAAAGTCCATTGTGACTCGATCCCATTTCCACTCGGGTATCGTGATTGGCTGAAGTAATCCTGAAGGCACCTGATGTTCCGCTTTCACTTGTTGACATATTAAACATCTCGAAACAAAGTCGGAGATGTCTCGCTTCATACCATGCCACCAAAATCGACGTTTCAAATCATTGTACATCTTCATACTCCCCGGGTGGATTGCCATTCGGCTACAATGGGCTTCATTCGAATTATCAAAATGAGTTCAATTCTTTGGAACACACAGACGACTTTTGAACCTCAAACAATCGTCATCGTCGATTTGAAACTCCGAGTCCTTGTTCGAACACACGCAGCCCGTTTGCAACCAACTCGTCATCGACTTTTTCGAGCTTCTCGAATTTGGTGTGTCAATAATGGTTTGGCTTTCATTTCAGCCACTAACACACTTTGTCGGATCGGATAGACAAGTGCACATTCATCGCTTCGTAAAGTGAATAACAATTTACGACTCAAGGCATCCGCAACCACATTCGCCTTTCCGGGTGATAGTCAATGATCACTCATAATCCTTTAACAGCTCGAGCCAACGTCTTTGTCGCAGATTTAAGTCTCGTTGGGTCATCAAATACTTGAGACTTTTGTGATCCGAGTATACATGGCACCTTTCACCAAATAAGTAATGTCGCCAAATCTTTAAGGCGAATACGATGGCGCCAATTCGAGATCATGAGTCGGATAATTTTTCTCATGTGGCTTTAATTGCCTCGACGCGCAGGCCACAACTCGACCTTCTTGCATTAATACGCAACCTAACCCAAGTAGAGGCGTCGCTATAGATAACAAACTCCTTGCCGGACTCGGGTTGCACTAGAATTGGGGCTTCAGTCAAATAAGTTTTCATTGATCGAAGCTTTTTGGCATTTCTCCGTCCATTCGAACTTAACATCCTTTTGGAGTAGCCGTCATCGGCGTGGCTATCGTTGAGAAGCCTTTACAAATCGTCGGTAATAATAAGCAAGCCCCAAAAAGCTTGAACCTCGGTAATATTTCTGAGGCTTCCAATTTAGTATGGCTGAAATTTTATTCGGTCGACTCGAATACCGATCAGATACCACATGACCCAAGAAGCTAACCTCTCTTAACCGAACTCACACTTCTTGAACTTAGCATATAATTGCTTGTCCCGTAAAATTTGCAGCACTAACCGCGGTGTTCAGCATGTTCGGTCTCATTTCTTGAATAGACCAAGATGTCATCAATGAACACGACTACTGAATCGATCCAAATATGGTCTAAAGATTCGATTCATTAAATCCATAAATACCGCAGGGCATTAGTGAGCCCAAACGGCATCACCAGAACTCATAGTGACCATATCTCGCTTCGAAGGTAGTCTTGGGCACGTCTCGAATCTCGGATTCGCAATTGATAGTAGCCCGATCTCAAATCTATTTTCGAGAACACCGAGGCTCCCTTGATTGATCGAACAAGTCATCAATACGTGGCAGCGGATATTTGTTCTTTATCGTTGCTTTGTTAAGGCGACGATAGTCGATGCACGATCGCATGGTTCCATCCTTCTTCTTCACGAACAACACCGGCGCACCCAAAGGCGAAAAACTCGGCGAGCAAAACCTCTATCCACCAATTCTTGCAACCGAGCTTTCAACTCCTTCAATTCCGTTGGTGCCATACGATACGGAGCTATCGAAATTGGAGTGGTACCGGTACCAATTCGATGCCAAATTCTATTTCCGAACAGTGGTAAACCCGCAATTCTTGGGAAAACATCCGGTATTCACAAACCACGGGCACAGATTCGGGTTTCTTCTCGATTCCTTGTCATCGAGTACGACGCAAGGTACGCCGCACCCTTTTCTTACATATTTCGGGCCAACATCGCGATATTACGGTGGCAACCCTTTAAGTCCGTGGACTCAACCCGAATTATTTCATTATTCGCGCACCTCAAATCGATAGTTTTGCTCTTGCAATTTACAACCGCATCGTGCATGGTCAACCAATCCAAACCAAGAATAACATCGAACTCATCGAATGGCAAAAGCATTAAGTCCGCCGGAAAACAAGAACCTCGGAACACTAGGGGACTTTTCTTGCACACTTTGTTAACAAGCACGTAATGACCCAAGGGTTTGACACCGAATTACAAACTCATGAGACTCAATGGGCAAAGTCTTCTTTGGATGCTAAGGTTTCACATATATATGAATGAGTAGAACCAGGTCAATCAAAGCAATTACATTTGTATTGAAAAGAGTGAAAGTACCGGTAATAACATCCGGAGAGGCGGCATCCTCGGCGTGCGCGTATGGCATAAGTCCTAGCAGAGCACGAGCCTCGGATCGATGGTAGCATCTCTAGATCCTCTCGACCGCCATGACATTGCCCATATTTCTAGGTGGCCTACCTCGGCGATGGTAGCACCCGGTTTGCACTCGACTTGCATTCTGTTCATGCATCCTCGGGCAATCCTTCATAAAGTGGTCGGCCGATCCACACTTATAGCGGAGCGATCACGAAACCAACAGCTCCCGAATGCCATTTGCCACAATGTGGACACTCGCCCTCTCTCGGCGATCATTTCGCCACCGGCGATCGAGGTGACTCGTGTGGTCACAGGGGGTCGATCGCGTCCTCGTCTAGAAAAGCCCGAAACACCTCTAGACCGGCTCGCATCATCTCGAAATCTCTTCGATGCTTGTTGAAGAGACTTTCCGAGGACCTCTTCGAATTCTCCAATCCCACATCAGCTTTTTGTTTCTCCTTTCTAAGCTCTTGACTTTACAAGCTCGCTCAACAAGTACTACGAACTCTCGTATCTCGAGAATGCCAACAAACATCCTTATATCATCATTCAGCCCATCCTCGAAGCGTTTACACATAATAGCTTCGGACGAAATGCATTCTCGCGTCTGGCTAAGCCTCACAAACTTTCGTTCGTAGTCGATAACGGACATAGAACCTTGCTTAAGATCAAGAAATTCCCTCCGCTTTTGGTCGATGAATCTCGATCGATATACTTTTTTTGAACTCGGTTTGAAAGAATTCCCAAGTCACTTGCTCTCTAGGCACCACGAAGTCGAGTACTCCACCAATAGTAGGCGGACTCGCGTAGCAAGGAGATGGTACACTTTAAGCACTCATCGGTGTACAGGATAGCTCATCAAGCACCGGATAGTGTTATCTAACCAAAATTCAGCGTGCTCGGCATCATCATCATTCGTAGCCTTAAATTCAGTGGCCCCATGTTTTGAATCCTATCGATTGGGGCTTACTTGACCTTATTTGGTCATCACCGGAGGTATTGTAGGTCTTGGGGTTGCATTTGTCGGGAATGGAGGTTGTGGAACAGTAGTGTTGGTTCGAATGTATTGATTAAACCATTCGTTCATCACACTATAAAAGGCTTGCTTAGCCTCGTCATTAGGATTGCTGGCCATAGGTTGAGAGTCCGCTGCACTGCCCCTTGCGCGAGCAAGCGCCACACTCTCCACATCATCAGCTATCGCTTTCGGTTGGGATCGGGATCCATTGCTATAAACAAACACAAAGTCAAATTGTCGAAATCACCACACTATCGATTCATCATTTAATGGCATGTATAGCTAGACCCCAAACACATCACGGTAGTCCTAGAATCGACTAAACCGTGGCTCGATACCAATAAAATTGTAACACCCCAAACCCGAGACCATCGCCGTGTCGGACCCGAGGGGTTAACAAGCCAAGTTCACATGTTTTTGCCCACCAATTTGACATTTCCAGTCAGGCTGGAAAACTGCGTCACTGTCGCCTTAAAATCATATCTCGAGTTTCAAAACTCGGAAACTGGTTTCGTAAATTTTCCTGAATTTAGACTCATATATCCATCCATGGATTTATTTCTAGGATTTTGGTCGGGCCAATTGGTACAGTTTATTAGTTAAAATTACCCATGTTACAGGGATCGACTGCTCTGACATTCGCGCGGTATAACTTGAATATCTCTCTGTATAGGGATTTAATGCTGGTGTCGTTTGTTTCTAATGAAACTAGACTCAAAATGGAATCCGTAAATATAAGGTATGTCTCCTAATTATTTTTGGATAATTTATAGTGAATTTTTAAAGTTGCGACAGGGAACCCAGAAACCATTCTGGCCCTGTCTCACAATAGCTTTAATAACTCTTAACCTGTAACTCTTATGACCATTTCGTTTCTTCCATATGAAAATAGACTCATCAAGGTTCATTTACATAGCTTATTCACTATTTAATTCCATTCCTATGAATTTTGGTGATTTTCACATTCACGCCACTGCAGCTGGCAGCATCTGTTTTAAGGTAGGACTTACCTATTTGGTAGTCTCCATGATTCAACTAGTCTTGCCATACATAGGTTCATATATGATCATTTTAACCATGCCAATGGCTGATCATATGACCAACATTCCCATTTCCAAACCATAGCCACATCATGACACCAAATATATACATACAACCCACAATTAGTCTAAGTTCATGCTCCCTTTTGAGCCATTTTCGCATGGCCATACATACTTACATTACAACGTATTTAACAAACAAGAGGTAGTCCTATACATGCCATCTCAAGTTCAATCAAAAAATTTATACCAAAATGGAGGCTTGATAGTGTGGATGACTTGACTTCAACGATCCCAAATCCGATTGCTTGACGAAATCTAGAAAACTAAGAGCCAAAGCAACGGGTAAGCATTTTATGCTTAGTAAGTCTCAAGGAATATAATTAACTCTAATTACAGCAATACATTCACATAGCCAAATGCATCATTTCATTAATACACATTCTTACTTCATACTTCATCATTATATAAGTTCGCAAAGCATCAATCAATTCAATAACTGAAATTCATTAGTCGATTGAGCGAATGTTGCTCAAACACGTCGACTTTCCAATGCACATATAACGTACCTTATCCTTTGGGCTTACCGAGTGTACTAATTGAATTCATTTCAGCAACCAACACTCACCTCCAGCCCAAGATTCTTGAATATAACCGGATATAATCACGTGCACAATTGCCTTGGTCTTAGCCGGATAGAATAACTCGCGACGAATGCCTTGGGCCTTAGCCGGATATAGCCACTAGCACAATTGCCTTGGTCTTAACCGGATATAATTTCAACATAATTGTCTTGGGCTTAGCCCGGATATCATTCAATTTCTCGTGCACACATACATCAATAATCATTGGACATACATATTTCATTTTCGTTACTAAGGCTCAAACACAATTATAATCATTAGCATATTCGCCTGGGACTTAGCCGGGTGGAATTCAAATACTCATACACACATAATCAATAATCATACACAACCATATTTCATCTCACATAATTCAAGTAAGGTCACTTCTTGAGGACTTACCTCGGATGTTGTCGAACGGCTTTTTCGGCTATTCGATCACCTTTTCCTTCCCTTGTCCAATTGTGGCCCTCTTAGCTCTTGAGCTAATTCAACAAATTCAATTTATTAAAACCTCATTGTGCTTGCTTATGGCGAATATGACAAGGATTTTAAATGGTCATATGGCCACTCTTTAACTTGAATACACAATGGTCATGCACATTTTATACTACATCAAGCAATTCAATACAATTTATTTGAGCATCAAGGAAATGCTAAGGCCTTCAATAGGCTACCCAAGGCGAATATTCATGTACATGTTGAGGTCAATTTTGCACTTAATACCTCACAAAAACAGCATGCAATTTACTAATTAATGCTTTGCACATTGTGGCCCAAAACTTATAATATAGCATCAAGCACCTACATGTGTGCTAGGCAATTGTGCTTGAAATTTCACAAGCATTCTTCCACATCTTCTTCTTTAAACCAATATATTCATCACTTAGTTCATAACCAAAACATAATGCGCAATCATATATATGCATATATGAGCATGGCGAATTTTCAAGGTGTCCATAGCCATCCAAAACACAAATTTTAACTAACATGCAAGAAGCATGAATCATGCTCAAGAATGCATCATGGCGAATATGACAATCATGCTCCTTTTCAACTTCAATCATGATAAAACAAAGAAAACTCAAAATCTTACTCATGAGTAGAAAATCCATCATTGCATGCATCATCATCAAGCTTCACACTTAGCATGCAATGGCTTTATCACCATAACAACTTTGCCCAAATACCATTTCCATGGCATAACAAAGATTTGAGCCATGGCTAACATGCACATCAAGTTAGCAACCAAGTCATGCATGAAACTCCTAACACAACCTCATACATACCTTAATCTTGATGTAAACTTAGCCAAATCTCCTTCTAGGTCTCTTCCAACCCAAGCATGAAGCAAAATCCTCCCCTTTTCCCTTAGTAATTTGGCCAAGAAGATGAGAAAGGATGAACAAATTTTCTTTTCTTTCCTTAGTACATTCGCCAAGCCTATGGAGAAGGATGAACATTTTTTTTCTTTTTTTTTTCATACTCTTATTTTATTATTTCAAACATGCACCACTAGCAAAACATGTTTAAGACATGTTTTCTTTTGCCCATATTCATCACCATGGCGGCCACTATAGTCAAATTTGGGGAATTTGACATGCAAGGACAACATTTCCTAGTGTGCATCAATAGGCCACTTCCACATTTGCCTATCTCAAATTCTAAATTTTCTCACACAAGTCCTTTCTAGTGAAATTCACCTTTATAACACTAAATCAATCATCAAAAAATGTCATACATGAATACTCACATATTATAGGCATCAAAATAAATTTTAAATTATTGTTATGCCTCGGTTTTGTGGTCCCGAAACCACATTCCAGCTAGGGTCTATTTTGGGCTGTCACAGTACCAATAGATGATAACATTGTTGACCCACTGATGAAGCCTCTAACACAGCAAAAGCATGATCGTCACACTAAGTCACTTGGTATTAGATATATGAATGATTGCCCTTAATGCTACTGTGAGATTGTTAGAGTATCCCTAAAGACCAATCATAAGATGATTGGAACATATGTTCATTCTACCTTGTTTATTATTATAAGACATTACCATTGTTATTTCTGTTTCACTTTCTGTGTGTGTAAAATAATCTGATTTATAATAACGTCCCGTGAATAATATGATATTCTTAAAAAGCCCTTAGTCAAGTATTATTCTGGGCTTGGACAATAATAATATATTAAGAATAATATGTAGTTGATTGATGACAAAGTTTTGTCATTGACATAGGGATGTCAAAATCAATACATGAGTTATGTTAGAGAACGACATATTGGACTGACCCACTATGAGTATGTTTCTTGGATTATTATATAATAGTCACAACATTACTCATAGTGAGACTATGTATACGATCCTTAGACTTGAGATCATCATTTTCCCAATATAGTGAGTCGTATATTTTGATACAGTCAAACGTCTATTGTAACAGGTTGTACTATAAAGACTGATGTTGGGTATGCCACAATTTATGTAGTGGGATATGATTGATCAAGATAGGATGTGTCCCTCCTACATAATGGGAGCAATATCTTAGGCCACTTGATGAAGTGAGACTAGAAATGCATGACCATGCTCAAATAAGTAAATATGAGATATTACACTTATTTGTTTATTATAGCCTACTTTAGGCATTAAGAAACATGAGATTGGACTTTGCAAGTGTGGCTATTCCATGACTTGTGTCCAGTTGATATATAAAGAACAAAAGGGTATAATTCAAGAAAATTTATCACAAGAAGGTTATGTTGAACCACGATTTCTTGTAACTTGGGCAATGATGATGCATTGCTTGATGCCACTCATTGCTTGTAACGTTAGAAGTGTTCTATTATTAATACCAATGTTACAAGAGCCTATAGGGTCACACCCTATGGTTGAAACAAACAGAATCTAAACATAGTAGTATTAAATTTAACTGTTACGAGCATTATATTAATTAGTGAATTAATTTAATTTGACAGTTAAATAATAAACATAGTATATGTACAAATTTGTTGTACAAGAATAGAGAACATAGTTAAAATAAATGTACGAATTTGATTCATATAAAATATTAATTATGTATTGTTGACTTAAATTATTAAAATAGTGTTATAATAATTTCAGTCAAACATAAAATATATGGAAATTAATATCTTCTTAGAAAGGATATTACATTATGATATTTTCCATATATTTTCTAGCACCAAAAGGGTGATTCTAGTTTTAATATGGATATTAAAATAAAATAAAAATAAAAACCCTAAGGTGAGGAATGTTACCAACATTAACAATGAAAAGGAAAAGAAACTTAGGTCTAGCAGCCGTATTTTTTTCAAAAACAAAAACTCTCTGAAACATTCAAAAAGAGTTTTTGTTCATTCGTTCGCATCTGGGCGGACTATGTAGAGGAGGGGAGGATTTTGTTGCGACTTTGGATTAGCAATATGTGAAGGGGATTAAACCAGTGAGGTTCCTTCATATTTTTCAGATTTCTAAAGATATATTTTGAAACCTTTCCTTATCGATTCGTTCCTTGTGCATGGATTCCTGGTTTGGATGGCCAGAATAATTTTTTTGCTATGCCATGGAGCATCCCAGTAACCCAACATGGAGGAAAGTAAAGTGGAGATTAAAGATACGACTATTAGATCTGAAGCTCAGGCTATTGTTAGGGCTTATGTTATTCGAGTTCATGGAGAGGTTGTTGTCCTTGATGTTATTACTAGTATATTTCATTAAAATTTGATATTATTCCTGACATAGATTGGTAACCTTTTACGAAACGATAGAAACTAAAAACAGAAATGGATTGTATTGTGATATTAGAAGAGTAAATTAATTAATGATTAGAGAAAGTCTTGCATTTTAGATACAGAATACAAATATTGAAGGAAAGACAAGTCCGACGGTTAATGTATTCTTTAATGTGTTCTCAGAAGATTTGCCAGAGTTTTTGCCCAAAAGAAAAGTTGAATTGTTATTGAACTGGGAACTACTTCAATAACTATTGTTCCGTACTAATGACCTCCTGATTTACTTAAAGAATAGAAACGAACATGATCAACATTTGAGATTTGTATTGCAAACATTACGAGAAAGGTAGTTGTATGGAAAATTTATCTAATGGGAATTTTGACTCCTACTGTGACATCCCAAAATTGACCCTAGTCGGGATGTGGTTTCGGGACCACAAAACCGAGACACAAAATTAATTAATTATTATTTTCTATGTTTATTGTGCATGAATATACATATATGAAAATTTAATGCCTTAATTTCGTCATTTGTAAGTGAAATTTATTAGAAAGGACTTATGTGAGGAAATTGAGAAATGTGCTAGGCTAATGTTAAAGTGGCCTATTGATACATATTAGAAAATGCTTGGATTTGCATGTCAAATTGCCAAATTTCCTTATGGTGGCCGGCCAAGATAGATTGAGGATGGGCAATGTATTTGTTTGCCTTAGATTTTATAATGAGAAATTGGGTAATGGGAGACAAGCTAAAATAAAGAAAGGAATTAAAAAGAAAAGGGGAATAAAATAAGAAAAGAAAAAGGGGGAATGTTCATCCTTACCTTTTCCATTGCCGTGAGTGAGGGGAGAAAGGGAGGAAAGAGAGTTCTCTCTTTGTTGAACTTGGCGAGCTAGAAGGAAGGAAGGAGGAGAACTTGGTCACTTGAAGCCTTAAGGAGGTTAGTACATTGTGTTAACTTGTAAGATGTTTACTTGTTGTGAGTGAACGATCATGGTTCTTGTTTAGCCATGCAAAATGTTGAATAATGTTGGGGAATGGAACATTAGGCTATGGAAAAAGGGGTGAACTCTTTGATTGTTTAAGATAGTTTAGATAGTATGTGATTTTTTGGGTATTGTGAGTTGAGATGTAAGTGTGTGTGTGTGTGTGTGCTTGGCCATAGGGGTTTGCTAGGAAATTTTATTGGTTGAATGATGGGTGGCCGAATGAACTATGAGGGGTTATGAGAAGAATGTGGGAAGCTAAGGTGCGAACCATAGTCTCGGTGATAGGAATGATGCGGTTGGTGTTTTGATCTTTGTGGTGATGAGGCATGAAGTGTTCGACCATGGTACTAAAGTGTTGTGCTTGTGTTAAAACTTAGAAATTATTTTGTTATGGCTAGTATAGATATGGATGACCGAACATGAGAGCATGATTGGATGAAGAGCTTGGTTAATTGTAGTTGTATGTGAATTTACATGATGTTACAAATAGATGTGAAAATATATGCTAGATTAGGAAAATTTGATTAAATGTTCATGAGATGAAATTAGGTGTTTAAAAGATGTTATAGTTGACATTGTATATATATACATACATTCGGCCATCTAATTGAGTATAAAGATGGTGTTAAATCTAATCGTGATGTTACCTTTAATTATGTGTATAATCGACTAAATGGGTAATTAGTGAGGACGGTTGCCGAATATACAAGCATACATATGCATGTGTAGTTAAATTATGAATGTTTAGCAAGATGGTTAAACTAGTTGATTTATTGATCAAGCTCAAGGAGTTAAAGAAGGAGAATCAAGCAAGGGAAAGGCGAAGGTCATCGAGTAGCCGACTTGAAATTATTTTACCCAACACAAGGTAAGTCATTAAGCATATATTTGGTGTTGATGTAAATGACCATAATATATACGCAATTGTGTTTAAATGAGTTGATGTGTAAATGAAAATGTATGTGTATGGAATGATGCCATTGTTGAATGTATAAAGGCAGCAACATGCATAAGGTATTGGTCTCGGCACTAAGTGTGCAGGTATAAATGGACACGGTGACAAGATTGGCACTAAGTGTGCGGGTTTAAAAATTGTACAGCACTAAGTGTGCGAACTGAAAATATATAGCACTAAGTGTGCGAGCTGAAAATTATATAGCACTAAGTGTGCGAGCTGAAAATATATAGCACTAAGTGTGCGGATTCACTATATGCTCTTGCGTTACAATTGGCACTGAGTGTGCGACATTATCGAGTTAATCCCGGACAGCGGATCGGGTAAGTACCTTGAGCTCATGGCGAATAGGCACTATGGTCATGCTCGGGGTTGAGCTTGGTAAGCTTTAAATCTATGTGATGATTACAATTGTATGATTGTGGTGAAAATGAGTTGGTGTATAAAATGACTCAAATATCTTATTGAATAGAATATGAAATGTGAATGTATGACTTGGTGCGAGATTGAACCGAAGGTCTAAGGAACTATGGTATAGTTCGATATGGATGGAACAATTAGCCTTGTTTCATTGTTTCACTTTGTGATGAATTTAGCTAATGGATAATTGTGAAGTGCTTATGACTTCTTGAGTTATAAACTCACTCGGTGTTTTCTTGTCACCCATTTTAGGTCTCTTGGACTCGTATTGTTGCGTGCTTGGAACCGTCGTTGAAGTCATCACACCGGCTGGAAACCTTTTGGTATTGTCTTCGTAGTTGAACTAGGAGAACATTTGGCATGTATAGGCTATTATGTTTTGTTGAATTATTGGTTGTAAACTTTCAGCCATGTGAAAATGGCCTATGTGGTCGTCGAGTGGGATGCTAGAACCTATAGCCACGAGTCTTAGAAATTTTAATTTTGATAAGGTGGCCATAATTTGTGTCATGTATGATGGATGATTAGTAAGGCCAAAGAAAGATTCACGAAATTGGCATAGTCTACTGCAGTAACTGTTGCAGACAGCAGCAGTGAGATGAGATTGAAAAATCACTAAAAATAGTAGAAGTAGAATTAAATAGTGAATAAATTATGAAATTGAACCTTGATGAATCTATTTTTATATGGACGAAACGAAACGACCATATGAGCAGTATACTGAGAGATATTAAAGTTCTCGTGAGACAGGGCCAGAAAGGTTTCTGGGTCCCCTGTCTCGACTTTGAAAATTTACCATAAATTATCCAGAAGGAATTATAAGTCTTTCCTTATATGTGAAGATTCCCCTTTGAGTCTAGTTTCATTAGAAACAAACGGCATGAGCATTGAAGCTCTGTACGAGAAGATATTCAGGTCGTAATGCGCGAAGGTCAGTGTAGTCGACCCCTGTAACATGGGCGACTTTAACTAATAAACTGTACCAATTGGCCTGACCAAAAATTCTAGAAATAAATCCATGGATAGACATATGAGTCTAAATTCAGGGAAAATTTACGGAATCAGTTTCTGAGTTTTGAAACTCGAGATATGATTTTTAAGGCGACAGTGACGCAGTTAGCTAGCCTGCCTGGAACAGCAATCAATATTACAAAGAGAGAAATAAGGGAAGTGAGCCCGGTAACACCACGTGTTCAAATCCGGTGATGATCTCGGGTTTGGGGTGTTACACCTACAAGCAAGATTTTTAGAACATGTAAAATCGCTAAAGATATTCGTATTGGTCCGAACAAAAGATCATCAGATTTAATGTGTAAATCTTGAAAGAATGTGCAAAGGAGCGCAATTTCTGAGGATGGTTAAGTGTTACAGACAGCTTATTAAGGCTTTGTAGTGATCACATTACCATTAATGAAACTATTACAGAAAATTTCTAGTTTTACCGAGTCAGGAAATGGTCAATAGAGCTTATTGTGAATACTCATTTGATTTGAAATTATGATGATTCTATTTTCAATAGACTTGAGAAATAAAATGAAGACTCATAATAGAAATTAATATCTTTGTAACCATTTGAGTATGCTGAAAGATTCAGAACTGAAATGAGATAATTTACGTGAAGCTCACAGTAGTACCTATTTGTTTCATCAAGATAGTTTTAGAGTTTATAATTATATAAAATAAATGTATTGATAGTAAAGTATAAAAAGAGAAACTTCAGAATATGTGCCTAGAAGTCTATTACGTTAGCAAGTTAAAGTCAAGCATTGAGTTTTGACAAGTTTGTTACAACCTATGATGATTCTGAAATGGAAATTGGATCAAGCCATTGTGGACTTTGTATCAAGATTATCGCTATCAACAAAAAGGAAAGACGCAATCTAGGTTATTGTTGGCAGACTCACCAAGTTCGTAAATTTCATTTCGGTTAAACAGATTACTCAATTGAAAAGTTAACTTAATTTTTGCATCGTAACTATTGTCAATTGATTTTTAAATGGTGTTATATAAAGCTTTATAAAGTTGTAATTGTAGAACTCAGTTATACTGGTCAAAATTTTGAGAAAGAAAACTAGTCAGGACTAAATTGAGCAAAGAGACATAAGGTAAAATCTGCATTATCCGAAACTATTTGGAAATCACCTCAGATTCTCAAAAATTGTATATCATTCTTAAAAAAAAAGGATATTAAATCTCAAAATGATGACATTGTGTTCCTGAAAGTCTCACCTTAAGAAAAAAAATTCTACAGTTCAGTTCAGTGTTAGCTCAGGAAGTAAAAGACCTATGGAATAAACAAGTACTGTTGATAAAAGTTTTGTTGCACCGTCAAGCTACTTAGAAACCGAAAGAATTGATGAAATCTCGGCATTGAAATCGGTTCACAAGTAAAAATTTCAAGGACAAAATTTTCTAAGAGGGGAAAGTTATAATAACCCATTTTCAGTGGTATCAGAAACAATGATTTTGGAACTTCGTATTCTGATTATCAAGTTAGTAAAAATTATTTAATAATATTTATGAGTTTATTATAATGTTTTATTGAAATTTGATTTGATAATTTTTGTTAATTTGGTCAATTAATCAATGTACAAGTAGTGCGACTGAAAGTCAATGGTTTTGAAAAATGGCGTATCTCGACATCGTTTTCATAAATAGAGCTCATAAATATTATTTTTGAATATTTTCAAAGCTATTATATAAATGGATTGAAGTTTGGTCTGGAAATTTTGAGGATTTGATAGCTAATTAAGGAAAAAATGATTAAATTGTAAAATCCGTAAAAGTTAATCTTATTGAGTTTTACTAATTAAATTAATTAAATAGAAATTTTCCAATATTCAAAATGGAAATTAGGCCATTTAAGTTTGTAGTGGAAGGTTACTGCCTTTATAACAGCCCGATTTTGGATCTAGTCAGAACAGTGATTTCGAGACAACAAATTCAACACAGTAAAATTTATTTTTATTATATTTTTATGGTGTACGGTTTCATGCAATGATTTTTTGAAAATTTCGTTCAAAAATTTTGACGTTTGGGCACTCAATTTAGTCAAAAGGACTAAATCATAAAAAAGTACAAAACTTGAGTTCTAGAAGCTAGAGGTGTCTAATTGCTATGAAATTTTAAATTGGAGGCCCTTAAAAGGTAATTAGACCATTGGATAATTTTTTTGACAAAAATGGACATGAAATAGTTGAAATAGAATATTTTAAGTTAGGGGCATTTTGGTCATTTAGTAATTAAATGATTTAATAAACAAAATAAAAGCCCAAAAATTTGTCCATCTTCCTCCTTGGCCGAAATTTTCAAAGGGAAACCTTGGATAGGGTTTTTCAAGCTTTCAAGCTCAATTATAAGTCCGTTCTAGCCCCATTTTTAATTATTTTTACGTTTTTGAAATCCTTGTAACAAGATCTATCTATTTCTACCACTAATATGAGATATGGTTAAAGTCTAGGGTTTTTACCCATGATTAATATGTGTGTAGTTTTGTGTTTAATGGTAGAAAATGCATGTTTATGGTTAGAGAAATGACTTTTACTAAGTGATTTTTGGTGAAAATGCCTAAAAGGACTAATTTGTAAAAGTTATAAAATATGTCATAAAAGTGTGATTAAATGAAAAATGTAGGCTGCTATAAGTATAAATATCATTTTTCGAGCTTAGGGGCAAAAATGTAAATATGTCAAACTTTAGGGGCAAAAATGAAATTTTTCCATAATATGATTTTTGGGTCACATTGAATAATTTGACTAATAAGTTAACTAAATTTGATATTATAGATCAAGAAAAATGAGATTCGGGCCTAGAACGAGGGAAAACGAGTATTTGACGGTTAGGTCCTTTTTAGCATTTTTGGTATCGAGATAAGTTCGTGTGTAAATAATAAAAATTTATATTATGCATTTAATATTTGATATTGCTTTAATTTTTTAATTATTTTTATGAATACGTTCGATGAAGATTCGATGTGTTAAAATTTCCGGTTGAACCTTAGGAATAGATAGGATACAAATGTCATGACACTAGGGTTGTGTGATTTCATGTAAGACCATATCTAGGATATGGAATTGATATGTGATTTCGCGTAAGACCATATCTGGGACATGGCATCGATACGAGACATCGTGTAAGACCATAGCTAGGCTATCGGCATCGATATATGTGATCCCATGTAAGACCATATCTGGGATATGGCATTGGCATCTTACTATGCTTATGTAATTCCCGAGTATCCTTTAGCATTCCAAGCGGTTCAACGGGCAATTCAAAGATTATGTCAAAAATGTGAAAGGATATGACTGTGTTATGAGTTCTTACAGGTATGTACGTAAAGTTTATAAGCATTGGCTTCATGATATTATGAGTTCATGATCACTATGAAAGTGACCTTAAGTTAATCTTGTGAATAAGTATTTATGTTGATGATGTGTAAATTCAGTTGAGAATCATGTGTTAAGCTTTTGAGCCATATCAAATTAAGAGATAAGATGTTTAGTTCACTTGATTTGAGATTCGTTGTATATGTGTGAAAAATGAAAGATTTGCATAATTGTCTATTAAAATGGTTATGAAAGTATGAGAAGCTAAGAGTTTAAATCATTGAAAGATGTTAAGCTCTGAGCTTGAAAATATGAATACGCATAATTAATGTGCATGTTACTATGTGGCTTGAAATGATTTGTTAATGATTATTATGGTATGTTGTGTTGGAGAGATTAAGTATGTTGGAAAATGTTTAGATGTATTAAATTATTATGCTTATAAATTGAAGTGGGTAAGCATTGTGATTGAGTAAGTTATGTCTATGAAGATTTAATGACGTTTATGTTGTGTTATGTTATGTTAGTTGTATGAAAAATGTATGACTATTGTTGCTTATTATTTACATATGAACTTACTAAGCATTGTAGCTTACTCCCCTTCCTTTCCCATATCTTATAGGGTTGTATGCTAGCTCGAGTTGGAGATCGTCGGAGATACTGTCATACTATTAAGCTATCATGTTGGGTAAATGAACGCAAACCTTTGAGTCTATGGCATGTGTAGGGACTTAGTCATTTTGTGTATGTGTCATTATGATATGGAAAATGAATGGTATGTAAATATTCGATAATTACTAGCTATTGGAATGGCTAGTTATGGTTATGCTTTGGTGTTATGTATTTCTAAATGAAAGTTAATACAAAGAAGTCATGAAAGAGTAAAATTAGCATTAAAATAGTTTTGGACAATAACAGTAGTATAACTTTGAAAAATCACCAAAAATTGTGGAAATAAAATTAGAGGTTGAATAAAATATGAAATTAAAGCCTATTGAGTCTAGTTTTACATAGAAGAAATGGTGTAAGCAAGAGAATTTCATTGTATGAGATATTTGAATTTTTGTGAGACAAGGTTAGAATGATTTCGGGTTCCCCTATTCTAAATTTGGAAAATCATTAAAAATTATATAAAAATACTTGGGGGTTAAAATTTATATGTTTAAATTTTTAATGAGTTTATTTTTAAGAGAAACAAATGGGAATATCAGCCAAATCTCGTATTAAGAGAAAATAAATTTTTAGTGAAGAAAGGTCGAAACTGTAAAACATCAGAAAATGGATGAATTTGAAGACTTAACTGTACTTATTGGCTAAACCTTAAATTCTAAAAATTTTATGGTAGAAAGATATTTGAATTTAGTTTCAGAAAAATCAAGCGGATCTTAATTTAGAATTCTGTATCTCAAGATATAAATAATTTAGTTACCATGACTCAAGTGGACAATTTTGTTATAAACAGTAAATAATTATTTTGATATGTTTAAGTCTTGATTATGGTTGTGTTGGCAGCTTAATTGTGCCATTGAAAGTGTGTATGTGAGTATGCAAAGAGGTCGCAAATGGCTCGGTAAATAGCCATTTTCTTGGCCATACGGGTAGAGACACGACCATGTGTCTCAGCCATGTGAAGGGCAGGGGCACAGGACACGGGCGTGTGACTTGGTCGTGTGACCCTAAATCGTGCATGACGTCATGAACAGAGAGTTACACGGGCTGAGGACACGGGCATGTGTGACCTCATAGCCTACCCACACAGGCGTGTCCCAAGCCACATAGGTGTGTGACCCCTGTTTTGATGAAAATTTTTTTGAGATTTCCAAAGTTTTCAGTTTAGTCCCGAACCACTTCCAATGCATGTTTTGGGCCTCATGGGCCCGTATAGGGGACGATATGCATGTGTATGAAAGGTTTTAAATTGAATGAAATTTTATGGCCTGGTTTTGTATGATTGGTTATGTTTAAGTCCGGTAATGCCTCGTACCTTGTCTAGGCTTCGGACACAGGTAAGGGGTGTTACAACCTTTATTTTAAAGATTTTATATGTTAAATTATATCTAATTATTAAATATTATAAGTTAGTAAAATAAAAGAAAAACATCATCATCATTTTTAGCCTTTTTTACCGTTTCTTCAAACAAAAACACCCAAGGAACCATTTTTGAAGTTTCAAAGGTTAGACCAACTTCCCATACTTGCATGGTAAGCCATTTGAGGCTCATTTATCATAAATTTTATATTTTTTAGATCGTTGTAGCTTGACCTAACTAACTTCGCTATTGAATTGTAAAATTCTCAAAGTTTTAAAATGTTTCCATTGATGGCTTTTGATTTTTTTTTATGTTAAATAGCTTAGTTGTAAGCTTAAATTTGAAATATGGCTAATTTGTAATGTGAATTTTGTTAATTTAGAGTTTAGGGACAGAAATATAAATATTTCGAAATTGACATGAAATTTCGGTAATTATTGAATTTAGAAGGCTGTATGGGGATGAAATTGAAATTGAATTGTAAAATGAAGCTTGAATTTTGAAACATATAGCTATTTTGGGTTTAGGGGCTAAATTGAATAAAATGAGAAAGTTTAGGGAAATTGTGTAAAATAAAATTAAGTTGTTATATGCTTATACTAAGATGTTATAAGGCTATTGGAATTGATAGATTGTAATGAATTATTATAGATTTAGAATTAAATCAATCGAAAGTTAAGTGAAAAATATGAGATATTATAGATTAGTCCTTGAGACTTTGTGATTGTTGTTTTCCAAGTAAGTTCATATGGAACTTCATGTATTCTATTATTATGTTTGAATTTTGTGTTTATACTTATTAATTATATATATATATATATACAAGTATAATTTTTTAATCGACATCTATCGGACTAAATTGTAAAATAATAATTTTAAATAATAATAGTGAATAGATGAGTAGAATTGACTGATTGAAGTTGTGATGTGATTGAATGATGTGGATATGATGATAACTCACCATAAATTTATGTGAACTGTTATTGGAAATACAAAAAGTGAGTATACGACTATAGAGATTGAAAATGGATTAAATACGAGGAATAAGGCCCATATGAACTTAGGGAATAGCTATGATACAAATGACATGACATTAGGGTTTATGTAGTTTCGAGTGCCGATCTAAGATGTTTTATCGATGTCTAAGGTATTGCATTTGTTGCAAATTCTTCATAACTCGTGTGAGCAACATCGTGTAAAGTTACCATCTTGATTCATAGCTCATATGAGCAAGTTCATTTTCACAACTCGTGTAAGCATTTATTTTCACAACTTATGTGAGCAATTACAGTTACAGCTCATGCAAACAATCTTATCCCGTGTGTTTGAAGTATATTTACTATAGTTCTTCGGGCTAAAGTAGTAAGTAAATGATTTCAAAATGAATAGAAAGATTAAATTTGAAAATTGGTTATTATACGTATGAATTGAGTGTGAAGAAAGATATTGAGTGAATCAAATTGTTATATTGTAAAACGAGCATGATTTTAATGTGATATGAAAGAGAACTTAAGTATTTGTGTTAATAAATTAAGTATGAATTGGATATCATATGTTTTTCTATATTAAATCATGGCGTAGAAATATGTGATTTGCATTAGCAGTTATTGACATATAAGTAAACTAACCTACAGGTTGTTTTTGTGGAAATGTACGCAAAAGTGTAAGGAAGACAAGGATGCCTTGTTAATTATCAAATTAGTTTAATAGTTTAAGTTAGCTTAAGATCAAGGTATGTTGTGTTAATTTCGTACAGACTTACTAAGCATTCAAAATGTTTATCTTGTTTGCTTTTTGTCTCTGTTTAGGTCATTTTGCGTCGGTCGGATCAACCGGATTTCACACCATCCAGCCTTTGATTTAGTAGTATTTTAATTGCTCTAGACTCAGTTATGTGGCATATAATTAGGTTTTGTTTTGTACTTATGTTGTCTTGAATAATTATAAGTTTGGACTAATGATGATATTAAGTTTCGGATGATTTGGTAAGTTTTGCAAAAGTGTGTGGAAATTGACATTGTGGTAAGTCATATTTGAGACAAGTGATTGGTTAAGTTCTAATGTTTCATAGGTTGATATATTATGTTTGGATTGATAGGTTTGTTTGGCTTTGAATGTGATTTGTATATGAAAAATGATATTAAAAGGTGCCAAATGGTAAGATTATGTATATAGGCCTTGATATGGATAAATGTTAATTTTGGAAAATGATGAAAGGAGTCTATATATGAAATGTTTATTTTGGGAAGTGTATGTGATATGTAAATAGGTGTAAATGATTATATATATAGGTGTGTGAATTTGAATGTTAATTGTGTATTTATGAAGTAATTTCATGGTTATTTGAAATAATTGATCTAAATTGAATGTATTATGTTCCAGTTTTGAATGTTGCACTCTATTGTGACCAGAGCAGATAAGGGGTGTTACATAGATAATCTTATTAACCTGACTCGGATTTCAAGATGAAAACATAGATTAATCAACCTACATCTCAATCTGGTACTGCAGTGCATCATCGTATATACTGAAGGAAAGATACTGGCACATATAGTGTATCATCGAGCAAGCTGAAACAATTATACTGGCACATAAGGTACATTATCAAACGAATTGAAGCAATTATGCTGCCAAAAATAGTGCATCATTGGATAAACTAAAGCAATCATGCTGGCAAGTAAATGTATCATTGGATGTACCGAAGCAAATATATTGGCATGTAAGTGCATCATCAGATATATCGAAGCAATTATATTGGCACTTAAGTGCATCATTGAATATAATGAAGCAATTATACTGGAACATAAGTGCATCATCGAATAAAATGGATCAAATATACTACCACGTAAGTGTATCATCGGATATACCAAAGTATAAACCTGTTCAATTAATAAAGTAACTAATTTCAATTTCATCACATAGTTTGTAACAGCCCAATTTTGGGGCTAGTCGGAACAGTGGCTTTGGGACCACAAATCTAAAATAGAAAAATTTATTTTTCTTATATTTTATGGTCTACAATTTTACAAAATTATTTTGTGAAAATTTCATTCGAAAATTTTGACGTTTGAGCACTCAATTTAGAAAAAAGGACTAAATTGTAATAAGTGCAAAAGTTGAGTTCTACATGTTAAAGGGGATTTTAAATTAGAGGTCCTTATATGATAATTAGACCATTTGTTAAGTTAGTGGACAAAAATAGACATGAGGTAAGAGAATTTTAGTGATTTGGGAAAAGGGCATTTTGGTCATTTGGTTAATAAAAGAATAAAAAGGGAAATAAAGCCAAAATTTGCTCATCTTTCTTCAACCTTGGCCGAAACTTGGAAGAACATGATAGCTAGGGTTTTGTCATCTTTCAAGCTTGATTGTAAGTACATCCTAGCCCCGTTTTTAATGTTCTTTATGTTTTTGAAGCTACCATTGTTTTGAAATAGGGTTCATGTTTAGAATTTTAGCCATGTATGACATGCATGTGTTTTGATGTTTTATGGTAGAAAATAAAAGTTTGATGTGTAATAAACAACTTTTACTAAGTGGTTTTGATGGAAATACATAAAAGGACATATTCGTAAAAAGTTATAAAATGTGTAGTAAAGATGTGATTTGATGAAAAATGTGGGCTAATATGAGTATGTATATGGTTCGGATAGGCTTGGGGTATTAAAGAAATTGAATACATTTCAATTTACGAGCATAAGGACTAATTTATAAAAATGTGAAAAGTTAGGGGCAAAATGGTTGTAACACTCCTTACCCGAGACTGTTTCCAGAATCGAGCACGAGGCATTACTAAACTTATTCTATCCCTTAAATAGGTTTAAATTGTTTATTTAAGCATTTCGGAATGTGCTGCCATTCTGCGTCGTAGTCGCCTAAAAATTCGATTTAGTCCCTAACCTCAATTTAAGCACTTTATGCATAGAATTTTATCACGAAATTTTCACACAATCATGTAATCATACCATGAACCTCAAAATAATAATATATATATATATATATTTTACCCTAAATTTGTGGTTTCGCAACCCTTTATTCCGTTTAGGCCCTATTTTGAATGTTACATTTCTCCCCCCTTTAGGGATTTTCGTCCAAAATCTTACCCGTGAAGAGATATGGGTACTTGTTTTGCATAGCCTCTTGGGTTCCCATGTAGCCTCGTCTACCCCATGTCTATTCCATAGTACTTTCACAAGTACAATACTTTTGTTCCTTAATTGCTTTACCTCTCGAGCTAGAATCTTTACCGGTTCTTCACCGTAAGTCATGTCTGGCTGAATCTCAACCTCTGTTTGAGAAATCACATGTGACGGATCTGAACGATAACGACGTAGCATAGACACATGAAATACATTATGAATCTTCTCTAACTCAATCGGTAAAGCAAACCGATATGCTAATGGTCCGACTCTCTCAATCACTTCAAACGGTCCAATAAAACGTGGACTTAGTTTGCCTTTCTTGCCAAATCTGAGAACTTTCTTCCACGGGGATACTTTCAAAAAAACTTTGTCACCAACTTGATATTCGATCTCTTTTCTTTTTAAATTTGCATACGACTTCACTTTCTCAAGTCGCTTTTAAACAATTTCGATAACTTTCACTTTTCTTCCGTTTCTTTAACTAGATCAACCCCAGTAAATCGGCTTTCTTTAAGCTCATCCAATATAAAGGTGTGCGGTATTTACGTCCATACAAAGCTTCATAAGGTGCCATCTTCAAACTTGATGATAACTATTATTGTAGGCAAACTCTACCAATGGTAAGTATTTTTCCCAACTACCTTGAAATTCTAATACACAACATCTAAGCATATCTTCAAGTACTGAATAACTCTCTCGACCGACCATCGATTCCGAGGGTGAAAAGCCGTACTAAAACTCAACTTCGTACCTAAAGCCTCTTGTAACTTCTTCCGAACCGTGAAGTAAATCTTGGATCGTGGTGCGAAATGATCGATAATGGCACTCCATGTAGTCTAACTATCTCGAAATGTATAACTCGGCCAACTTGTCAAGTGAATAATCCATACGGATTGGGATAAAATGAGCCGACTTAGTTAGCTTATCAATCACAACCCATATTGCATCTTTCTTTTTCAAGTGTTAACGGCAATCTCATCACAAAATCCATAGTAACTCTGTCCCATTTCCATTAGGAACTAGCACAAAGTTGCAATAATCCCGAGGGTACTTGATGTTCGGCCTTTACCGCTGACAAATCAAGCATCTAGAAACAAACTCAAATATCTCTTTTCATTCCTACCCACCAATACAATTTCTTCAAATCATTATACATTTTTGTACCGCTGGATGAATAGATAAAGAAGCGCTATGTGCTTCTGTAAAATCTTCCGAATAAGCTCATCATTCTTTGGTACACAAATTTCGTCTCTAAACATCAAACAACCATCGAACCAATCCGAAATCGATTCTATGCCCGACTCACATTGAACTCTTTTAGCTTGTAACTCATTATCATCTTTTCGAGCTTCACAAATCTCTTCAAGAAATACCGGTTTAGCTCTAAATTCAGCTAAAATAGAACCATCATCGACATGGCTAAATTGGTATTCAAAGCTCGCAATGTAAATAAAAGTTTCTCGCTTAAAGCGTCAAGAACTACATTTGCCTTACAGGTGATAATCAATCACTAACTCATAATCTTTAAGCAATTCCAACCATCTTCTTTGCCTCAAATTCAAATCTTTTGAGTCATCAAGTATTTCAAGCTTCTATGATCGGTAAATATCCCAGCACCTTTCACCATACAAATAATGTCTCCAAATCTTCAATGCAAATACAATAGCAGCTAGCTCTAAATCATGTGTCGGATAATTTTTCTCATGTGGCTTCAATTGTCTAGAGGCATAAGCAATTACCTTTCCTTCTGCATGAGTACACAACCGAGCCCATTCAAGGATGCATCATTTGAATCACAAATTCTTTACCGGTTAAAATTTGTACTAAGATAGGAGCTTCCGTCAACAATGCCTTTAACTTGTCAAAACTTTGTTGGCACTTCTCATCCATTCAAACTTAACATCCTTCCAGTAGCAGTCTCGTCAACGGGTAGCTATCATGGAAAATCCCTCCACAAATCATCTATAATATCCGCAAGACCAAGAAAACTTCTAACCCGATACATTTCTAGGAGGCTTCCAATCAACAATGGTTGAAATCTTACTCGTATCAACCTTAATACCTTCACCTGAGACAATATGTCCAAGAAAACCAACTTCTCGTAACCAGAACTCACTTTTGCTGAACTTGGCATACAACTGATTATCTCTCAGAATTTGTAAAACTGTTCTCAAATGCTCTGCATGCTCAGTCTCATCATGAGAATAAATCAAAATATCATCAATGAACACAACTACAAACTTATCTAAGTATGGTCTAAAAATTCGGTTCATTAAGTCCATAAAAATGGCAGGAGCATTAGTCAAGCCAAATGGCATCACAAGGAACTCATAATGACCATACCTAGTCCGGAAAGCAGTCTTCAGGACATCTGACTCTTTAACTCGCAACTGATAGTATCCGGATCTCAAATCTATCTTGGAAAACACAAGAGCTCCTTGATTGATCAAACAAATCATCAATTCTAGGCAATGGATTCTTGTTCTTTACTGTTACCTTGTTAAGTTGCCGATAATCTATGCACAATCTCATCGATCCGTCTTTTTTTTTCACAAATAGCACTGGTGCACCCCATGGTGAACTACTGGGTCTTACAAAGCCTTTATCTGTTAATTCCTGCAACTGAGCTTTCAATTCTTTCAATTCCAATAGAGCCATTCTATAAGGAGCAATAGAAATGGGCGTGGTACCTGGAATCAACTCAATACCAAACTCAACTTCTCTAACAGAGGCAAACCGGTAGTTCTTCCTAAACACATCGGAAACTAACATACCACAGAATCGATTCAATTTTCAATTACGGATCTTTAGTGTTCAACACAAAAGCAAGATAAGCTTCATACCCTTTTCTCAAGTATTTACGAAAGCGGACATAACGAAATTATAGGAAATGAACTATCGACTCTTCCGAATTAACCCAAGAATTTCACCATTTTCACACTTCAACTCAATCAATTTCTTTCCACAATTCACTATCACATCATGTGTAGTCAACCAATCCATACCAAGAATCACATCAAACTCATCAAATGGCAATAGCATGAGATCGGTAGGAAAACAAGAGCCTCTAATCATTAAAGGACAATTTCTACATACCTTATCTACTAATACATGCTTGCCTAATGGATTCGATACTTTAATCACAAATTCAGAGATTCTATAGGCATACTTATACTAGGCATCAATTTCATACAAACATAAGAATGAGTTGAACCGGATCAATCGAGCAATGACATTAATATCATGTAGAGAAAATGTACCGTAATCACATCGGGAGGATGCCTCTTGGCGTGCACGAATAGCATAAGTCCTTGCAGGGCTCTAACATCTGGTCTCACAGTAGAATCTCTAGAGGTACCTCATTACTTGCTCCTACTCCGGTTGCCTCGATGATCGCCTCTAGTAGGAGCATTTAGGATCTAGCACTCTGTGTTACCTCTCGGCTAGCCACTACGGACATTCTCGTACAAAATGATCTGGAGCACCACATTTATAGCAAACATTTTCGCCGCCCGACAAGGACCATAATGAAGTCTACCACACCGTGGACACCACGATCTACCGTCTCGACATTACCTACACTCGTAGTCGAGGTGGTCCGAGCCTTCGGATCCTTAAATCTGCTACCTCTATTCTCGACTAAATTGCCTCGCCGAAAAGCTAGATCTGGTAGAAAACTCTCTGGGCCTCTTGGATGTAGCTGAAATGATCTCGCTCATCTGTCTCTTCTTTGTATCTTGTGTCTCTGTCTCAACTTTGCCTTTTCTTTTAATAGCTCCTCGCCTTACAGGCTCTCTCAACTAAAATAACGAACTCTTTTATTTCTAGGACACCCACCGACGGTCGGATATCATCATTTAACCCATCCTCAAACCTTTTACAGGATAGCCTCTGTGGACACACATTCTTGAGCATATTTCTTGAGCACGACAAATTCACGCTCATAATCGGTCACAATCATATTGCCTTGTTTCAATTCCAGAATTCCTTTCTCTTCGGTCAATAAACCTCGATGATGTACTTTTTACGAAATTCTTCTTGAAAGAAATCCCAAGTGACCCTCTCTTTCGGTACAAGCGATACAAGTGTCTTCCACCAGTAGTAGGTGAGTCTCTAAGAAGTGATACTACACATTTCATACATTCCTCGGTGTACAAGATAATTAGTCAAAGACTCGATAGTATTTTCTAACCAAAATTCGCTCTTTTCGCATCATCATCTTTTGTTGCTCGGAACTCTTACGCCTTGTTTCTGATTCTATCAATCGGTGGTTTTCTCTTACCACTGCACTGTGATCGGGGAAGCTTGAGCTACATGGGTAGCCGAGAATCATGAGGGGTGGAGGTCTAGCTGCCGGATTCGCATGCGAACGAACTCGGCAAATAAATCATTCAAAGCTCGAAGAGAGCTTTCGAGTCACTCCTCCCGATCAACTATTCTGGCCTATTCTCGATGGCGCTGCCCTTACGTGGAAGCAGCGCATTACTTTCTACATCATCATCACCGGCTGCGCCGGATCCATTACTATAAAACAAAATATTTAAAAAAATCGTCAGAGTCGTCACACTATCAAAATACAAGTATGGCATGTATAGCTAGACTTTTCTCACACTAAGCATTAGAGAACCGACTAAACCTGCTCGATACCAATAAATGTAACACTCCTTACCCGAGACTATTTCGAGAATCGAGCACGAGGCATTACTAAACTTATTCTATCCCTTAAATAGGTTTAAATTGTTTATTTAAGCATTTCGGAATGTGCTGCCATTCTGCGTCGTAGTCGCCTAAAAATTCATATCTTGAGTTCCGAAACTCGAAATTAAGATCCGTAAATTTTTCCTGAAACTAGACTCATATATCTATCTACTAATTTTTTTCATAGATTTTTGACTTGGCCAATTAGTACAGTTTATTAGTTAAAGTTTCCCCTATTTCAAAACTCGACTGCACTAACCTCTTGTTACTATGAACCATGTTTCTTCCTGTACAAAATTCATATCACTAAGCTGTTTATTTCTCTTAAAACTAGACTCAACAAGGATTATAACCATATAAAGTATACCTTTTAATTAGTTTTGTAAAATTTATGGTGAATTTCCAAAGTTGAAACAGGGGTTCCAGAAATTGCTCTGACCCTGTTTCACTAAAACTCAGATATATCATGAAATATAATACCTTTACCTATTTTTCTTATTCCATAAGAAAATAGACATAATAAGCTTTAATTTAATATATTATTCATCTTTAAAATATGTTTATAAAATTTTAGTGATTTTTCAAAGTTACGTCATTGCTGTTACTTGAATCTATTTTTAGGTTACTTTCACATTTTCATAATTTTCATGTGATAATCACCATTCAATCATACATATTAATAAACATGCATATCATCGGCCATTTTATTAGCTAATCACTAGCAAGTATTTACACATCATTCATTGTTCATATTATACCAAAAGTGGCTAAGTTTCTATACATGCCATACACAAAACAAAACGTCTAATTATACTGAGTTATTTCTTTGATAGTGTGATCGGCCTCGACGCGTTTCCTTCGATCCCGAGTGGCTAGATAAGTACTATAAGAAGAAGAAAATAAAGAGATTAAGCACTAGGCTTAGTAAGCTTACAAGCAAATAAATCACAACATTCAACATAATGGATAATTATGCATAATATCATCTAACATCATAAATTTCTTTACTTCTCAATTTCTATCTTCTTCTTTATTCCTTACCTTCTTTCTTACGACCTTTCCTTTTCATAAGTATAATCTACTTTTCCTTTACTGTTAATTCACTGTAATTTAACTCGTATCCGACCCGTTGAACCACTCGGAATACTAAGGATACTAGGGTCGATTCTGTCTATCAATATCTCGCCAATGCCATGTCTTTGACATGGACTTACATGAATTATTCTGTCTCCAATGCCATATATAATATGGACTTACATGGCTCAATCCTGTCTCCAAAGCCATATTTCTAATATGGACTTACATGGCTCATTTCGTTTCGTCTCATCAACCCTAATATCCTAACATTCCTAGGGTTCAAGGGGCTTTCTAACACTTTTCCTCTGTCACTTCACCTTAAATTCGACTTTAAATATTTTCATAACATAAATATATAAATGCTGAAATTGACAATAATAATGTAAAATAAAAGAATATTGCATTTATTTACTGTAAACTTACCTCGATACAAAATGTGACTAAACTTTACAATGTAGTCCTTTACTTTTTCTTTTCCTCGATCTACTCTCGAATTTCGCTCTTCTTGATCTATAATAGCAAATTTAGCTTATTTAATATCAACATTTATCAAAACAACCCTTTACTCAAACTTTGGAAAAATTACATTTTGCCCTAAACTTTCACATATTTGCACTTTTGCCCCAAGGCTCGTAAATTAAACTTCATCCTATTTTCTTATGTTTTGTGACATGCTGATCATTTTTCCTTCTATGGCAACATCAAATTCACACAATAACATGTACTTATGACTATTAGGTATTTTTACCGATTAAGCCTTTTACTCGTTTTCACTTAAAACCAAGTAGCACAAGTTGTCTAACATAATTTAAAACCTCATATTCCATCATAAAACATCAAAATACACAAATTTCACCTATGGGTATTTTTCCAAATTTGATTCCTAACTTAAATTATTGCTAGCATAAGCTTTATCGAGCTAAGGGACTTCAAAAACGTAAAGATCATTAAAAGCGGGCTTGGAATCACTTACTATGAAGCTTGAAAGTTGAATAAACCCCAGCTATGGAGAGAGGTAAGGTTCTTTGGTAACTTGAAGAAGATGATACAATTTTATCATCTTTTTCACCTTTTTATTAATGTTAATAACCAAATGACCAAAATGCCCCTCCTTACTAAACTTTCAAAAATTCCTTCTCCATAGCTGGGGTTTATTCAACTTTCAAGCTTCATAGTAAGTGATTCCAAGCCCCGTTTTTAATGATCTTTACGTTTTTGAAGTCCCGGTAGCTCGATAAAGCTTATGCTAGCAATAATTTAAGTTAGGAATCAAATTTGGAAAAATACCCATAGGTGAAATTTGTGTATTTTGATGTTTTATGATGGAATATGAGGTTTTAAATTATGTTAGACAACTTGTGCTACTTGGTTTTAAGTGAAAACGAGTAAAAGGCTTAATTCCAGAAAAATACCTAATAGTCATAAGTACATGTTAGTGTGTGAATTTGATGTTGCCATAGAAGGAAAAATGATCAGCATGTCATAAAACATAAGAAAATAGGATGAAGTTTAATTTACGAGCCTTGGGGCAAAAGTGCAAATATGTGAAAGTTTAGGGCAAAATGTAATTTTTCCAAAGTTTGAGTAAAGGGTTGTTTTGATAAATGTTGATATTAAATAAGCTAAATTTGCTATTATAGATCAAGAAGAGCGAAATTCGAGAGTAGATCGAGGAAAAGAAAAGTAAAGGACTAAATTGTAAAGTTTAGTCACATTTTGTATCGAGGTAAGTTTACGTAAATAAATGCAATATTCTTTTATTTTACATTATTATTGTCAATTTCAGCATTTATATATTTATGTTATGAAAATATTTAAAGTCTAATTTAAGGTGAAGTGACAGAGGAAAAGTGTTAGAAAGCCCTGCTGAACCCTAGGAATGTTAGGATATTAGGGTTGATAGGATGAACTAAATGAGCCATGTAAGTCCATATTAGAAATATGGCTTTGGAGACAGGATTGAGCCATGTAAGTCCATATTATATATGGCATTGGAGACAGAATAATTCATGTAAGTCCATGTCAAAGACATGGCATTGGTGATATTGATAGACAGAACGACGCTAGTATCCTTAGTATTCCGAGTGGTTCAACGGGTCGATACGAGTTAAATTACAGTGAATTAACAGCAAAGGAAAAGTAGATTATACTTATGAAAAGGAAAGGTCGTAAGAAAGAAGGTAAGGGAATAAAGAAGAAGATAGAAATTGAGAAGTAAAGAAATTTATGATGTTAGATGATATTATGCATAATTATCCATTATGTTGAATGTTGTGATTTATTTGCTTGTAAGCTTACTAAGCCTAGTGCTTAATCTCTTTATTTTCTTCTTCTTATAGTACTTATCTAGCCACTGGGATCGAAGGAAACGTCGGAGGCCGATCACACTATCAAAGAAATAACTCAGATAATTAGACGTTTTGTTTTGTGTATGGCATGTATAGAAACTTAGCCACTTTTGGTATAATATGAACAATGAATGATGTGTAAATACTTGCTAGTGATTAGCTAATAAAATGGCCGATGATATGCATGTTTATTAATATGTATGATTGAATGGTGATTATCACATGAAAATTATGAAAATGTGAAAGTAACCTAAAACAGATTCAAGTAACAGCAATGACGTAACTTTGAAAAATCACTAAAAATTTTATAAACATAGTTTGAAGATGAATAATATATGAAATTAAATCTTATTATGTCTATTTTCTTATGGAATAAGAAAATAGGTAAAGGTATTATATTTCATGATATATCTGAGTTTTAGTGAAACAGGGTCAGAGCAATTTCTGGAACCCCTGTTTCAACTTTGGAAATTCACCATAAATTGTACAAAACTAATTAGAAGTTATACTTTATATGGTTATAATCCTTGTTGAGTCTAGTTTTAAGAGAAACAAACGGCTTAGTGATATGAATTTTGTACAGGAATAAACATGGTTTGTAGTAACAAGAGGTTAGTGTAGTCGAGTTTTGAAACAGGGGAAACTTTAACTAATAAACTGTACTAATTGGCCAAGTCAAAAATCTATGAAAAAAATTAGTAGATAGATATATGAGTCTAGTTTCAGGAAAAATTTACGGATCTTAATTTCGAGTTTCGGAACTCAAGATATGAATTTTTAGGCGACTACGACGCAGAATGGCAGCACATTCCGAAATGCTTAAATAAACAATTTAAACCTATTTAAGGGATAGAATAAGTTTAGTAATGCCTCGTGCTCGATTCTGGAAACAGTCTCGGGTAAGGAGTGTTACAATGGTAATTTTTCCATAGTGTGATTTTCGAACCGAATTGAATAATGTGATAATTAAATAAGTTAAAATTGCTATTATAGATTAAGAAATACGAGGTTCGGACCTTGATCGGGGGAAAAACAAGGTTATTGACGGTTAGATCCATTTTCGCTATTTTTGTACCGAGGTAAGTTCATATATAAGTAACACATTGTTATTTATATTTTAATTGCTTTAATATTGTATGAATTGTGAATTGCTCTTAAACGTAATCGATAAAGTTTGACAAGTGAGAAATCTCGTTTAAACCTTAGGAATAGTTAGGATAAGAATGTCATGACATTAGGGTTACTAAGATTACGTGTAAGACTATATCTGGGATATGGCATCAATATGAGACTTCGTGTAAAACCATAGCTGGACTATTGGCATCGATATGAGATCCCATGTAAGGCCATATCTGGGATATGGCATTGGAATGGTAATGTATGTGCGAGACTCTTGAGTATCCTTTAGTAATCCAAGTGGTTCAATGGGAAATTCAACGAGAATGTCAACGCTATGAAAGGTTATCTTATGTTGCGAGTGGGTACAAGTACGTACGTAAAACTAATTGAATAATTGTAACAGCCTGATTTAGGGCCTAGTTAGAATAGTGGTCTAAGGACCACAAATCCGAAGTCATAGAAATTATTTTATTATTATTTTGATATTATAGCATGTTTTTAAGAGTGCATGAAAAATTTGGTGAAGTAATTTTAGCGTTTGTGAGCTTAATTGAGAAAAAGGACTAAATCGCATAAAGTGAAAAAGTCCTGAATTGATAGCTAAAGGTTTCAAATAGCTAGAGAATAAATACTAGGGGCCTTTAAAGGGAAATTAGACCCTTAGAAATGGGGTGGCCGGCCATAGGGGACAATGAATTGAAAATTTTCAATGTTAGGTAATTGATTTTTGACTTTTTGACTAAAGTAGAAATAAAATAATCAACGAATGATATCATCTCTTTCACCTCTCCTTCTTCACCTATTTTACCAAAAAAAATAGGGCTTTTGGGAGCTTGAAATTTCAGCTACTTAGTTGACTCACAAGTAAGTGATTTCCATACCCTTTGTTGATGATTTTTGCATTTTTGAGACCCTTGAAGCATAAGCTTTCAAATGAGGGTACTATTTTGCAAAATAATTAAGATTTTAGGGTTTTTTCATGAAAGGATTTGTAATGTTTGCTGAGTTTTTATGGAAGAAAATGAGTCTTGGGTGTCTTATAAACAACTTTTGTGAAAGGTGTCAGCATGAAAACAGCTAAAAGGACTATTTTGCATAAGTTGTAAAATAGATGATAAGTGTGTGAAATAGTGGGAATTTGGAGTTACTATAAGAGTAGAAAGGGTTCGGTTAAGCTTAAGATGTGAAGAAATTCGATAAAAATTGATTTTCGAACCTAGAGGTAAAATGGTCATTTTGTCAAAGTCTAAGGGCAAATGGTCATTTCACTGAAGAAGTGAAATTTTGATTGCCTAATTTTATTCAGTGTCTAAATAAGTGCATTTTGCTATTATAGATCAAGAAATACCGAATCCAAATCTAGACCGGGGGAAAGCCAAGCAAATCGACTAAATCGACTAGTCGCCACATTTTGTAATCCGAGGTAAGTTGCATGTAAATAGTACAACTACATTAATAATATATGTATTTGAATTGTATTGAAATTATTATAGCATAAATTACTGGATTGTGGAAATGAGAAAATGTGATGAGAATAGAGATAGTAGAATTCCCAATTGAACCTTAGGAAATAAACCGGATATTCATGCCATGACATTTGGGTCACTTGTGTGAGCTAGTGTAAGACATGTCTAGGACATGCATCGGCCACATTATGAGAGCCAGTGTAAGACCATGTCTGGGACATGGCATCGGCATTGAGACAAATGCTAGAGTAAGACATGTCTAGGACATGCTTCGGCCTCGAGACGTAAGCCAATGTAAGACATGTCTGGGACATGCATCAGCTATGAGATGTGTCAGTGTAAGACCATGTACAAATATGCTAGAACTTGTGTAAGATCATGTCTGGGACATGGCATCGGCACCTGACCCCATATTTGAGGCTAAATGAATATCCGATAATGTTCCAAATGGTTCAACTGTGAAAGTATGATTTCAAGTTAACAAGGAAACTATAAGCGTGTTGTGAGTGGTACAGGTTCCTATATGGTATGTATGAAATGTGAGCTCAATATATGTTATATGAGGTGTATTGAATATTGATGAGTAAGTTTTGCTTATGCCACTTGTGTTTTATGATACTTGTTAATGAATAGTAGAGTTATGTTGAATATTTATTTATGTACAACTTACTAAGTTTTATGCTTACTCCCTCTCCTTTTTCATTTTCTTATAGTGCCGCCTATATAGCTCAAGGACCAAAGGAAGTCAGAGATATCGATCACACTATCAATCGAAGCATTCGGTATAGTTTGATTTATATTTTTGAATATGACATGTATAGGGCTTAGACTTTACTGTTTTTGTGTCATTGAGAACTGGCCAAATGCGTTGGCTTGGGTTGGAAACCCTTCATTTTGTATTAAGCCTTGAATGATGGCATATATTCATTTTGATATATACAAATGAAGTTACTGTAACACCCCGAACCCGAGACCGTCGCCGGAGTCGAACGCGAGGTGTTAACAGACTTCAACCCACTTATTGACAATTTTCAGACAAGCTGCCAATCTGAGTACTAGTCGCTCCAAAATTCATAACTTGAGTTTTACAACTCGAAAATCAGTTCCGTAAATTTTTCCTGAAACTAGACTCATATGTCCATCTACATATTTTTTCTAGAATTTTGGTCGAGCCAATTAGTACAGTTTATTAGTTAAAGTCTCGCCTGTTGTAGGGATCGACTACACTGACCTTTGTGCGTTACGAATTGGATATCTCCTGTACAGGGCTTCAATACTAATGCCGTTTGTTTCTATAGAAACTAGACTCAGAGAGGAATCTACACATATATGGAATGACTCCTAATTATCTCTGGTTAATTTACAATGATTTTCCAAAGTTGGAACAGGGGATCCAGAAACCGTTCTGGCCCTATTTCACAAGAACTTTAAAATCTGTTAGCTTATAACTCATATGACCATTTCGTTTCTTCCATATGAAAGTAGATTCATCAAGGTACACTTACATAATTTATTTGCTATTTAATACCATTCCTACTATTTTTAGTGATTTTTCACATCCACGTCACTGCTGCTGTCAGCATCTGCCTTTAGTAGGCTTTACCTATTTCATACTTTCCATGATTCAATTGGCCCTTTTTACATACATAGCACAAAGCGTGATCATGATTAACCATTCCAATGGCTAATCGTTTCAAAATAATTCCATACCTCATAAGGGTCAACATACAAACGATTATAGTTCTATGCTAAAACGTATATAAGCCATTTTCGCATGGCTATCCAAGTTTACACAAACCGAAGGTACATGACCTTCAACAAAGGATGGTCCTATACATGCCATTTCAAAGTTCAACCAAAATTTGTACCAAAATGGGGCTTCGATAGTGTGGATGACTTCGACTTCTTTGATCCCGAATCCGATAGCTAACGAGCGAAACCTATAAAACAGAGAGCCAAAGCAACGGGTAAGCATTTTAATGCTTAGTAAGTCTCAAGCAATGAAATCAGCTTTGACTAAGGTATTTTATTCACATGGCTAATTAAACCACTTTACTAATTCACATTCCCATACTCATACTTATTTCACATCACCGACCCTTATGTTCATACACAAAAGAACAACTTAGCCCAAGGCCGGTAGCTCGTTTATCAACTTAGCGATACTTACTTGTAAGAATTCAATTAGTACAAGTACATACAAACATACCTCATTGCTGGAATTTTCACAAGTGTATAAGCTGAAATTTTCACAGCAAGATTGCTCACTTCGAATCACATACTTTCGGATTTAACCGGATATAGCGACTCAGACGATTGCCTTGGTCATAACCCGGATTTGGTGACTTGCACAAAGGCCTTGGTCTTAGCCGGATATATCAACTCGCACGAATGCCTTGGTCTTAGCCGGATATATCAACTCATACGAATGCCTTCGGGTCTTAGCCCGGATATATCAACTCGCACGAATGCCTTCGGGTCTTAGCCCGGATATATTTTCAATGTTCACTTACACATATATCAATATTCAAGACACGTCCATAGTTCATTTTCGTTACTAAAGCTCTAACACAAAATATTTATCAACCTTTACTATTTCGGCTCAATGGCCACACAAACAAGGAGCATAATTTTGATATAATTCAAGTAGGGTCATCACTCAAGACTTACCTTGGATGTTGTCGAGCGATTTCGACTGGCTATTCAACTACTTTTTCCTTCCTTTATCGGATTTAGCTCCCTTTGCTCTTGAGCTAATTCACACAAATTTAACTTATTAAAATCTCATCATGATAGCTTATGGCGAATATGACAAGGAGTGTAAATGGTCATATGGCCATCCTTTAGCTCAAATACACAATGGTCATGCACATTTTACATCACAACAAGCAATTCAATACATTCAAACATCAACGTGAAGTTCAAAGTACTTGGCCCTTATATACATTAGGCATCAAAGTTGCATATGTACGAAATCATAAATCGAACTCAACACATTAGTTAATATTCCTCTTAGCCGAATTTTCTAAGCCAAGAATAGGCATCAATATGCTTGCCTCAAACCGAATGCATGCACACTAATTACCCTCATGTGGCGAATATACACTTAATACCACACAAAAAAAAACAGCATACATTTTACTACTAACACATTACATATCGTAATTCATTGCACATCTCTTATTTACTTCATAATCAACACATCATCACAAGCAAATATACACTTTGAATTAGTATATATGTCATACCAATCCATCATGTGCAAACATATATTCATGTAGGTGCAAGGGCGAATTCTCAAATGGCTTATATCCAAATATATACACATTTCCAAAGCTTAAATCTTACTTACCATGCAACATGCATGAATTATACTTATGGATATATCATGGCGAATACCACAACACCACACCATTTCAATTTGGTCATGGTGAAACAAAGAACTTAGTATCTCATTCAAAAAAAATGCTAAAAGAAAATCTAAGAATCTTCAATCCTCCATCACATGTATCACTTTCAAGCTTGTCATTTAACATGCAATGGCATTAACACCACATTCACTTTGGCGAATTTCATTCCCATGACATAACAAGGATTTGAACCATGGGCTAACAAGAACATTAAGCTAGCAACTAAAAACATGCATGAACCTCAAACATACCTTAATCTTGATGCAAGTTTAGCCAACCTCTTCCTAATCCTCTTCCAAACCAAGTATGAAGCAAAACTCCTTCCTTAACCTTAGTATTTTCGCCAACAAGAGAGTGAAAAGAGATGAACAAAATTTTTTCTTTCTTCCTTTAGGACATTCGGCCAAGCTATGGAGGAAGATGGACACTTTTTTTTTTGTTTCTCATCTACTAACATTAATTGTTTATTCCATACCCTTATTTTATTCTTTCCATCATAACCCATTTACCAAACATGTTTCATGACATGATTTTTGCCCATAAATCCTTGTCATGGCGGCCACTAGCTATGGGGGAAATTTGACATGCAAGTCCATTGTTTTGCATGCATCCTTTAATTAGTCATCACACATTTCCCTCATACTTTCAAAGTTTATTACTAGGTCCTTTCTAGTGAAATTCACATCTATAATTCTAAATCAAAGCATAAAAATATCACACATGAGTTAACACACATTATAGGCAATAAAATAAATATTAAATTATTTTTATGCCTTGGTTTTGTGGTCCCGAAACCACATTTCGACTAGGGTCGTTTTAAGGCTGTCACAGTTACTCTCATGAATGAGTAATTGCTTAATTGATATGTAGTCTATTGTAGCTGATTGGTCTAAATAAGTTATTCTAGTATTGGTGTGGTTGCTATTATGTAGGTTGTATAAGTAAGGGCGGCAAATAGACTTGGTAAATAGCCTTATATTGTCCACACGGGTAGACACACGGGTGTGTGTCTAGGCCGTGTGTGACGCACGGTCTGCCCTATGGGCGTGTGGTCCAACTATGTGTCCCTTGCATGTAAAAATTTCAAGTCAGTATGCATGATAGTAAACACACGGGCAGAGACACGGCCGTGTGTCTCAGCCGTGTGATGGACACGGCCTAGCACATGGGCCTGTGCCTTTGCAGTGTGACATTTTGGGGATGCTGACATCAGAAACAGAATGTACATGTTTTTGCACACAGGTTAGGACATGGGCGTGTCATGGCCGTGTGAAGGACACGGGCCAGGGACACGGGTGTGTGTCAGGCAGTGTGAAAACCCCTGTAGGTGTGCATTTAGAATTAATTCCACATGGATGGAGGACACGGTTGTGTCCTTGTATTGCTTAGGCCGTGTGAGCCATACAGGCCATCAGCACAACCATGTCGAATTGGTCACACGGGCGTGTTGCCCTTCCATACAGGCGTGTGCCCTATTTTTAAGACAAATTTTCTATAGATGGCTTAAGGGCCAGGGTTAATCCTGAATAGTTTCCAATAGTAGATTTAGGGCTCGTAGGCCCATGATAAGAAGTTTAAAGTAGAAATTGAAAAAGTTTCAAGTTGAACAGAGTTTTAGTGACTCAGAAATGTTTGAAAGCATGAGTTTAAGGTGAGATAATACCTCGTATTCCATCCCGACAAAGGGTACGGGTGTGGGCTGTTACAATAATGAGCTCGATATGTGATGAACCCCTGGTAAGGTTGTGGATGACCAAGTTTGGTTATGAAAGTTATAATGACATTTATGTTAAATTTACTTCATGTATATTGTATGTTAAGGTGTGATTATGATGCCTATTATTTGCATAGGAACTTACTAAGCTTTATAGCTTACTCCCTTTTTCTTTTCCCTTGTCTTATAGTGTCACCAAGCCAGCTCGGGGATTGTTGACTATCAAAGATCCATTCACACTATCATTTTAACATTTTGGGTACTAATGATTTTAATGTTTTGAGTTATGGCATCTATAGGGACTTGGTCTTTTTGTTATGTGTCATAATTGATTTTACCAAATGTGTTGGCTTATGTTGGTTGATAATTCATTTTGTAAATGACCATTGAAATTGGCTAATATTGGTTTAAGTATATGTGCATATGAAGATGTTTTTCAAGGATGTGGAATGTGTATGTGATAGTTAATAGCATGTGAATGATGGATGGATGTTTTGGTTGTGGCTGATTTGTTCTATGTATATGCTTGGATTGGTTTTATATGTTAATGTGTAGGTTTGTGCATGGAAGGGTGACAAAATGGCTTGGTAAATAGCCTTATTTTTGTCCACATGGGTAGACACATGGGCGTGTGTCTAGGCCGTGTGTGACACACGGCTTGCCCCATGGGCGTGTGTTCCAACCATGTGTCCCCTGCACCTTAATTATTGCAAAAAGAAATGCTCAGTATTGAGCACACGGGCAGAGACACAGGCATGTGTCTTAGTCGTGTGGACAACATGGCCTCGAACACGGGCGTGTGCCCTAGCCGTGTGAAGTCTGCACTTATTTTATGAAAAATTATGAAAATTAAATATACCACACGACCTAAGCACATGAACGTGTGCCTTGGCCGTGTGACTTCAATTTGTTTATGAATGACAAATAGAGAGTTACATGGGTTAGGGACACGGGCATGTGTGACCACACGACCTGCCCACACGGGTATCTCCCAAAGTCACATGGGCATGTGACCTCTGTTTGGTGAAAAATTTTCTAAGTGTCATGGAATTGTTTAAAGTTCTCGGTTTAGTCCCGAACCACCTCCAATGCATGTTTTGGGTCTCATAGGCTCGTTTTAGGGATGATATGAATGTATGTGAAAAGTTTTAAATTTGAACAAAAATTTATGTCTCGATTTTGTATGTTTGCTTATGTTTAAGTCCGGTAATGCCTCATACCCTGTTCCGGTGTCGAATACGGGTAAGGGGTGTAACATAGTTCAATTCACATCCCATAATTCTTAATTCAACATCAATTCATCATATAATATAATATAATTCAGGTCAATTTCATACCAATTTCCTATATCAACTAAGTTATATAACTTTCTATTCTATTCAATTTAGTCTCTATCTCGATGTTCAATTTCAACCATAACATTTCAACTCAATAATCATTAACAACTCACTTCAACATTATGTAATGCATACTGTCATGAATATGCAGTAATTAGATTGATCTCGGGCTATAGAGATACAAACCGAAAGCTCGTGTCATTCGTTGATAGCTCATCTTTTTTTCCCTCTCGACAGTCCTGTATCATCTTTAGTTGCAAATAATAATTCAACAATAAGACAATATCAAATTCCACATCAAATCAAATTCAAATTCATACATATTTTTCAATTTATTCAATTTAGTCCCTAAACCCGAAACAAACATAATTTTTATCTAGACTTTCAATTAAAATCTAATTTCACATATATTCATTAGGGACCTTCTATTTTCTATTCCTATCAAAATTTATAACAATTTTACATTTTATTAAATTTGATTCCTAATGTGCAAAACTAGCAATTGGACTTTACAATTAAGTTCTTTTATTTTAAACTAAGCTTAATTTCTATTAATTTAACACCTAATCATTCAGTTCTCAACAATAAAAACTTTTAAAAACTTTAAGAATTGATCAAATTAATACATGAGTTAGCTAATCAAGCTCTGATGACTATAAATCCATAAAAATTACAAGAAAAAGACTTCAAATACCTTAGGTTTTTAGCTTGGCTGAATGCAAGCCTCAATGGCGTTTTTCTCTCCATTTTTCTTTCTTCAATATTCAGTGGTGACTTGGGGGAAGATGACAACTTGTTGTTATCCCACTAACATAACCATTTATACTAAAATTATATGTTAGTTAACTTAATTGGTTTAATTATGTTTTAAATCTTAATAATCTTTCATTAATTAACCAAAGTGGGATACAACATCATCATCCACTATTTAGTTAAAGAATAATAGTTTAATAACCATTTAAGCCCTTTGGATAATTGCTATAAAGTCCTCAAGCCTTATCCTAAGTAAAATTCTATAACTATTGAAATTTTACAATTTAATCATTGACCCTTAATTAACTATTAATTTGGAAAAAGATTCTCGAACCAAACTTTAATATAACAATATATTATTAATATTTAATGTTTACATAATCGAATTATGGAAATGAGGTCCCGAAACTGTAAAATTTGACAGCACTAAATTTTAGGTCTTTACACTATCGGTACAAGTCTGAACACTTGAAACCCTCAAACTTCTATCAATATATCGAGCTCCAAAGATCATAATTTTGAAGACTTTTATCGACACAAGTCCACTTATACTGATATAAGTATATCTGTAACTGCAAAGAAGCTCGAATTTAATGCTTTTAATGGCTATAATTCAACTGCAATAGTCATAAATGTCCACAAACTTATTCCTAGGTAAAAATACAAGTTTAAGACACATTAAGAGCTAAGAAAGACATATTCAAGCATCAAACACAAGAGAACTTAAAATCTTTATTTTCTTCATTTTCTCTTATACATATTCATTAAGAGCTTATTGTAATTTTTTTTATTACTCTGAAAGCTTTGTATTTAGAGCTTCAATTTGCAAACACAAACCTACTAGAGTTTCATTGTTAGTTTGCTCATCTTCTCTTTGTTGTAAAGAGCATACTTAAGGTTTTATCCTTAAGTAATTTGTAAAGGATTTTAGTTGAGCCACAAAATCTAGGAAGGGTTTTAGTTAAGCCATAAAAATTAATAGGAATGTTCTATCTTAGCCTTATGAAAAAGATAATGTTTTGTAAAAGTTATACATTTTCCTTGAAAAGAAATCCTTGATTGAGGTATATCAAGGTTGTAAAGGTAGACAATTGGGGTCAAACTATTATAAATTGAATTGTTTAAACTTTTCTTCTGTCTCCTAATTTTTTAGAAAAGTTTGCAAAGGATTTTAAAATGTCAATTCACAGCTTCTTATTATTTTCAGACCTAACAATTTTAAAATTTATATTATTATAATAGAAATGTACATATATTTTTATTTAATTATTTTTATACAATGTCTACTTCTACTTGTAGTTCTTAAAAACCCTTAAATAAAAGAAAATATATTTAATTGTATTCACAATTAAACTAAAAGTCGATTAGTATATTTTATTTGAACTGTTATACATTTTAATACATTCTATTTTATAATTTATTTTCATTCATGCTATAATTAAAGATAAAGCAGAAATGTTGGGACCAACTCGCGCGTTATATATTTAAAATTATACTCCTTTGTGTGAATAAAGTCTCACTTTTTCCAAATTCTGAAACTCCTTTATTATTATTATTATTATTATTATTATTATTATTATTATTATTATCTTCTTTTAGCCTAATGATAAAAGCGTAAAGTAATCAAATAAATAGAAAATAAAAAGATATAAAATAATTTTATTTTTTAAGAGTAGGATGAAAAGAAATTTTCCATCCATTATTTAGTCTATAACTATATATATTATATAATCCTATACTATATCTTAAAGGGTTGATATCATCCTTTACCCTAGTTCTAACTCTACTGAAAATTTATTTTAAACAATTCATTACTTTACAAATTAAATTATATTATTTTAAGAGTATTTTTTATTTTTATATAAAAATAAAATTACGTCCATATAACAAGATTTAAACTTAGGACATTATAATTTTCAACATATCTATTTTACCATTTCAAATGAAGTCCCATTTAATTTTTATATTATTTTATTATAAATATATTTGTTAAATAATTTTATTTTTCTCGTAGAAACTTTTTAATGGACTAATATACTCAGTTGTTCATTATATTTACTAATTTTTCAATTCTAAATATATCTTTTATTATTTATAAACATTTATCGCATTTAACTCTAAAAAGAAAAATATAATATCTATATTAATTATTTATATAATAAAATTATATTGCATATATAAAAGTTTTATAAATAATACATTTACTTAATATAATATAATATATTTATATTAATTATATATTAATTATAAATTATTATTTTCAATTTAATAATTATTAAAAAAGAACGAAAAAGAAAAAAAATTGAAGACAAGAGAGCATTAATTCACAATATGTCAAAAGAAATTTCAACGATAAATGCTTTAATAATGATTAATAATTATTTTATTATTTTAATATTTATATTATAAAAGGAGGATTCACTTATACCATAGTAAAACTAAAATAGTTTTACACTTTTTGTATCTCTATGTAGGATTAATATTTTAATGATTCAACTGTTAAATTTATTATTCTATTTATATAGATTATGCACATAAAATTTGACGTAAATTAAAATTTCCTAGCTAAAAAATGTCAACCATTCAATAATTATTAATATATATATAGTATTTTAAATTAATACGATATAGATATCAAATTAGTTTGAAATTTTAATGCATGACAAGTACAATTACATCAATAAATTTAATAGTTAAATTATTAAAATATTAATCATACAAAGAGATGCAAAAGCGTGTACAATATTTTAGTTTTACTCTAGTATAAGTGGATCTCTCTCCAAAATAAAAATAATTGATATATCTGTATTACTACTTAAAGCTTTGGTTGAGTTTGTCACCCTCAACGGGCCCTAACTTAGATGTGAAATTACCAACAATATAATATTTTTATAAGGCTTAATTCACGATTTTGGCCCCTAAAGTATACCCGTTTTTTATTTTGGTACCTAATTTTTGTTGTCACAGTTTAGTATTTAAAGTATGCTTATGTTATATTTTTAGTCTATTGTTTACGGACGTTAAAAAAATTCTTATAGTCAATCACAAAGTGTCACATGAAGTCTTTATGTAAAAAAAAGTTTATTTTATTAAATGTATATACACATTAAAAATATAAAATGGAAATAAATATATAAAGAAAACTAGAAAAATACATATAAAATCTAGAACAAAACATATAAATTGTAAAAAATTATAAAAATAAAATTTACAAAAAAATTTAAGAAATTACTTAAAATCAATAATATTATTAAAAAGGTAAAAAATTAAAATTATTAAAATGGTAAAAAGTATTTAAAAATAATTTTCATAAAAATATTATTCTAAAAAATATTTAAATATCGAACTTGAAACTTAAATGCTTTTTAAATTTTTATGAAAATTTATAATTTTATATATTATTTTGAATTTTAAAATTTAAAATTATATATTTTAGAAATTTATAAAAAATTATTTTTAAATTTTTAATCAATATTACATATATATAATACCAAAAGAACTTTAAAAGGACACGTGGCATGTTCTAATAGCGCCACATGATTGGTCAATAGCCGATCAACGATTGGTCAATAGCCGATCAACGATTGGTCAATAGCCGATCAACGTTAAAAGTGTTTTTAATATTTAATATTATAATTTCTATTTTTAAATTTAAATTTAATGTTTTTATCTTAAATAAACTTAATTACCGTGGCATTTTTTCATTAGAAAAATATGACACATAGCACTTTTTCATTAGTTAAAGCTGCCTAATAATTTTATAATGTTTGTTACAAAATGGACAAAGAATAGAGGAAATTGATACTTTAGGTACTAAATTGAGACAAAAAAAATTTAGGAAAAATGAATATACTTCAGAGGCTAAATCGTGAATCAAGCCTTTTTACGACAATTATAATTTTAAGATTTCTTTTACATACAATTTATAAAAATATATTTATATGGGATTTAAATCAAAAACCTTAAAATCTTCTTTTAATTTCACCATTATTGTAACGCCCCAAACCCAGCCTAGACATTATGGCCAAATCTGGCGATGTCACATGGAATGGGATTTGATGTCGAAGTTATTAAGTTAAAACCGTCTCTGTTTATTATCTTCTATTTATCTCCCATAAATTTCAAAATCATTTCCTCGTTAATTTGATTCGGTAAACCATATTTTGTAGCGGAAGCTTTTAAAACCATGATATTTAAAGAAAATCGTTCACGTTTAGAAAAATATCGTTTTGAATTAAGCCGAGTTTTTGTTGAGTTTGCAGTTTAAAAATCCATGGAACAGTGAAAATCCAAAGTAAAAGCAACATTCCAAAAGTCCAATTTACAAAAAAAAAATAACCTAGAAAATAAATACCATAATTGAAATTAAAATAGTTCCATAATCATGTGGTCACCGTCGAGTCCTCCGCCGCACCGATCAAGTCTAGGGATTACCTAGACAGATAAAATAGAAATGGGTTAGTTTACATAAACTCAGTGTCTAATCCCCACAGAAGGCATGCATATGGTCAAACACAACAAACAGCCAAATGCAATCTGGGCCTAAGTCCATTTCAGTTTCAGTAGCAATCTGGGCCTTAGCCCTTTTCAGTTTTAGTATCAGATATGCATTAGGGCCTAAGCCCATCACAGTAACAGTATCATATATACATTAATTAGTAAACAGAGTCCTACCCAACCAGCCTCTACACATTATCTCCGTCTATCCCTACACTCCATGTGGGGTTTAAAACACTCACCCATCCCTAAACTCCAAGAAGTACCGAATGTGGTACATAATCAGTAAATTGCAGCTGAGCTGCCACATAATAGGCTTAAAATCCTTTCAGTACACTTCCTCCAAATATCAACATCCCAACCCAATGCAATGCAACATACAGTATATGACATGCTAATACATGAATATCAATTATATATACAGTTCAGTATTCATTCATGTAATCATCATGCTCAATACATACATCATACATACAGTTCATGCATTTAAGTGTCTAAATAGTGCTTACCGACCCTACAGTAGGTTCACAGTCGACTTAGGCGACCCATGCAACCTTAGAACACATTTCAGTTAAATTGGCTCACATGCCCATGTGGCATGCCCGTGTGGCCTATACGACCCAATTTGGCCTTGGCCGTGTGGATCACATGGCCTGGCCCATAATCTCACATGCTAGTGTAGACTACCCGTGTGGACCCACACGCCTGTGTAGCCTACACGACCCAAATTAGTCTATCCCGTGTGTCGCACACGACCTACCTAGCCATCACACGGCCGTTCTTGCACGCACGGCCTGGCCTCGTCGATCCTATGCTCGTGTTATGGCACATGGGCAACCACACGGGCAACCACACGCCCGTGTGGCGTCGACAGTAGGGTTTTTGACTTTCACTGAAACCCCATTTTCTGCATTTTCAGGTACAAACCTGGTATCGATTTAGTGCAAAACCACTCCAGAGTTTTCAGACACCTAAAAATAAAGTATACCAATAATGATTGAGCGGGATGAATACCAAATTCATTAACAAGAAATCAACACGATGCTAACTTACCGCCAACGACAACCACTGCTAATGCGTTCTAAACCGTTGAAGTGTAATTCTCTACTCCACAATCTGTACCTAAGCACGAAAAATCACCTTTCAATCACCAAGAATTGTTATCTCCAAAAATCCCGAACCAGAAATAAATGACAATGGAATTCTACTTACCAAAAAGGAAACCCGTCAATTCCAACAATTCGATCGCACAACGTAACCACCAGCCGAAATGAAAACCCAAAATAGCAAGTTGCAAGGATGGAAAAAAGAAAAAAAAATCAGAAGGAGGGAAACAAAAGGATTTGTCGTCAAAAAATTTGGAAGGGAAGAGAAAATTTTGAAAAAGATTAAAACAAAATAAAAATGATAAATCAAAATAACCCCAAAATCCCTCAAATCTCTCCCACTAACCCACTACTCAACAACTTCCACAGAATTTCAACTCAACCGAAATCTCACAGTTAACAGAGCAAAAATAATCTCCCACGCTCACGCAGGGATTTGAACATAGGACCTTCAACAAACTGATATTCAACTTAACTATCAAACCAGCAAGCCCATTCTAATATAGTTTTACAAATAATTTAATATAAGCCCGTTAAACAAGTATAAGACTTAAATTAGAAAAATACCAAAATTTGCTAAAGTTAAGGCTTGAACTTAGGACCTCACACACACACCTAGAAACTTAACCACTGAAACAAATACACAATTATCACAATTTCACAAAAGCCGAAATAGAAATTTTGGGGCCATACAATTATAATTAAAGTAACATTTGGGTTTCATCTAAATCTTTTATAGATCTATTATAAAGTCGCGTACAACTCATAATCTTCATTCCTATTCAAGTTGAAAAGTGTGTTTCAAAAGTTGTTTTGAAAAATGTGATAGAAAAATGTTGTGAAAATGTATGGTTGTCAATTTTTAGTCTTTTTCATTACTGTTAAAAATTATGGTTGAAGGTTAAAATATATTTTTTACATAAATAGTAAAAAGTTAAATTTTAATTAAATTATATGATATTTAAATAATCTAAAATAATGGTACATGAAATATAACTTTTAAATATCTTTTAATTAATTAATATAAAATTTTTATAATATTACTGAGACATTAAATATTTTGAAAATAAATATAATAATAAATGATATTTAAATAATTGAATATAATGCTACACAAAATATTTAAATATAATGATACATAAAATATAAATTAATCTAATTTTTATATGCCATTTAAATAATTACTATAAATAAAGATATTTTAATAATTTTCACTTTCAAACGTAAAAGTTAAAAATATTTAAATCTCAACTTTCACGTGTTGGCTGAAAACACTTTTCTTCCACAATTTTAGCCCTGAAAGTCATATGTTCTTCATTGATTCTATAGTGGAAAAGCACTTTTGAGACCCAAACACAGTAAAACAAGATAATAATATTTGTAGATAAACATTTATATTAATTATCTATCTTTATTTTGACGATAACTCCACTTTGCTCTTATCTTTGGTGACTTCATCATTTCAAAAGAATATTGTCCTAATATAAAGTTTTCAAGGTTAGGAATAGAAAGTAAAAAGGAAATGATGGCAACCATTTTCTTCTTTTTGGGCTACAACTTCTGAATAAAACTTGTAAAGCGAGTAGCAGTTACAATCAGTCCCCTTACATATAGACAGCAAAAACTCACCCTTGGTTATACACAAATAAATGATGGAGTCTTCTTCCCACATCTTTTGCAAGCCTGTCGGCTTCCTCATTTGCTCCCCTGCTTTTACAATCCAAGTCTACTACGGGTTTGCATTCATTCAAATATTGCCAAGTGACTGCAACTAAAGAGTTAATATTATGTCACAGCCATAATATTGGATTAGAAATTTTATGGGTGTGAAAATCACAAATTTAGAAATTAATATGTATTTAAAAATAACATACAATAATTATTAAAGGCATGGCTTGGAACTAATTAATAATAATGACTCATGAAATATATATGATATTAAAATTAAAAAAAAATTAGATTAAATAGTTTATGAGTCAATGTCGAGTAATCTTGTAACACCAACTCAATTAAATACATTAATATTAATACTAGAAACCCTATCACACATGTATGCGTGTGAAAACCACAAATTTATAATACAAATGTGTGTTTAAAAATATACAATAATTAATGAAACAAATAGTTTGAAACTAATTAAAATAATAACAAATGAAATATGCATTATATTAAAATTTTAAAAATAAGATTAAATTGTTTACCATTGTGTTGTCATCAATCTTGAATCAATGTCGAGTTAAGTTATGACACAAACTCAATCAAATATATTATTAATATTAGAAATCCTATCACAAGTGCATGCACGTGGAAACCACAAGTTTAAAACACATATGCATGTTTAAACGTTACATGCAATAAATAATTAATGTGTAATTTGAAACTAATTAATCATGAGTTTGTGACGAGTTAGTGAATTGACTTGTAACACCAAGTTAATAATAACATTACTAATATATACAACTGATTAAGATAATATATTGTACATAGCAAAACCATAATGTATAAAATATATTAAAATGAATTTTTAATGAGTAATAAATTTAAGGTTTTAGTAATTCAATTAGGGTAGGTTCAAATCTCGCCATATTTATATTTTAATTGATTTTTGTTAAAATGAAAAGACTAAAATACCCTTGTATAATGTAACTTTTTTTAATTACGAAATGATATTTTAGTAATTTCGACCAAGTTAGTAACCGGTTGAGAGTGACACCAACACAACCAAAGATATAATAAATAGCATAGATATTGGTGAAAAAACTTCTACATAAAAAATATAATTTATTCATGGATGTATTTTAAGTGGTGCGATATTTTAGAGTAAATTACACGAATAGTCATTTAATTATGATATTATTTTTGTTTTGATATTTATCTATAAAAATTTTTAATTTAATTATTAATATTTTTGAAATTTAATTTTTAATCACTTTATCATTAAGTCGAAAATTTAACATAACTATTTTTTATTTAGCATAATAACAAAATTTAGTTATTAAATATTTATGATATTATAAATTTGATTGGATAATGAAAAGAAGTACCCAAATGGAGTGAGATTTTGACTCTTTGACACCGCCTTACAATGATGAAATAAGTGTTTGTTTATATTATATGGGAATGAATATTTTGGCGCCGTTTTTGGCTAACTAGATTAAATAATAATTTATTAAATTAATTTTTGGGCATTTTGTAAATAATAATTTTGTTGGGCTTATTCATTTTTATTTTTATGTTTTGTAAATAACTAGATTTTCCCAATCTTATAATTTACAAGCTTTTTTTATTTCAGAAAAAGTTAAATGGAAATTCATCATCTAGTATTTTGGATCATCAAAGTTGAGCAATATGTGAATATCTTCCTCACGATAAAATGTTTGTATTTTCTTTGATTGTTTTAGCTTTTGTTGTAATTACTAAAACCTCAAGCAATTTTGTTCAGCCAACCACATTTGTTTTCCACAGGATTCAGTTCTTATTTACTTAATTCATTATTCTCAATAAACCAGGAAAAAAGTACATGTTGTCTATGGATTTTAGCTATTCTAGAGAAAGTTAATTTGGTTTAACAGTTGCTTGTACTTGCTTATTTGATCATTCATTTTCTAGAGCTACTTAAAAGAGTTTTGTTGATATTTGGGTAGCAAGTGCAAGTTGTTATACATCAGTGATCACTAGCCCGAATTCCATGTAGGATTCGAGTCACTTACCTGCGAGTTGGATAGGTCCCACTAAGCGATTGAGTGTGAGGAAAACCATGAGAAGACAGCAAGGGAAGTTCACGGATCTAGCTTGCAAGGAGAGCTCTCGCACAAACCAAGGGAAAGCCATAGTCCCGTTCTCATGTATCCAAGGAGCTCGGAGAAGGGAGACCCTGTGGTCTGATAGGCAATCAAGAGTGAAACACGTGTCCTGCATACCTGAAGTCTGTTTAAAACGTCTGTCCTAAGAATAGTGGGGTCAAGTCATGAACAGTAATACTATATATAAATATCTGAATGTTTCCATTAATAAGACACGAGATAAAATTACTCAATACAAGTAAATGTTCAAAAATTATCTATCTTTAGCCACTTGGTGTCTATGTCCTTTCAAATTTGTATCATTTAGGATAAATTTAAATGGAAATTAGGAAATATATGGTATTCACTCTTTACACTTGCCTGATTTTTTGTTGTGTTAATGCATGAATATGACAAAATGTTTGAAGGATGGTCTAAGAAACCAACAAATGGTTGAAACCATATATTCTTAGGTACCATTTATAGCTATCAATTTACTTGATTAAACCACATATTCAGTCCCTCATGTCATTGTTAGTTCTATTGATGTTATATAAAAAATTCTATCAACATTTTGTGGGTTTTCTGAACACACAATTTCTAATGGCTTTTCTAGCCTAAATATGATAAGTAACTATTTTTCTTTCTTCTTTTTGTCCTCTTTTCATATCTTTTTTTTCCTGGTTTTTTACTAAAATAAGACAAAAAAATAAAAAAATCAAAATAATACAACAAAAAAATTATGTACCAAAATGGTACATCCAGGGTGGTGCTGCCTATGGCAGTGGCGTGGCCACCCTGGCTCTGATAAAATTTCTGTCATTTTCTGTTAAAAAAGTTAAAAACGAAAAAAAATAAAAATCTGAAAAAAAAAGGGATGGAGGGGGTGCCAGAGGTGTCACCTAACCAATATAAGAGCTGAAGCAGCAACTCCAGAAGCAAGAAGCAGCAGCAAGGAGAAGAAGAGAAAAAGAAAGAAAATGAGAAGAGAAGAAGAAGAAGGAGAAGGAAAAAAAATAGAAAAGAGAAGGTATAATTTTTTTTAAATAATGGATTTTATATTGTTATTGTGTTTTTCCGTTATTATTATTGTTGATTTTATTGTTTTTTGTTGTTAGTTATTATTGTTAGTAAAAACCTTATTATTATTGTTAGTTAGTTATTGTTAGTAAAAACCCTAATTATTGTTAGTTATTATTATTGTTGATTTATATTAATTTTGTAAAAAACCTAAAAACCTATTTATGTTATGTTAAGAATGTTTTATTTTTTATGTAATTTATTTGTTATATGTGTTTTAGGTTGATTAGATAATATTTATGAAATTTATTTGGCATGTTATAGATATTGTTAGAAATGGCAACATATTCGGTATTGCTTGATGAGATAATAACTTCAACATAAAGAGAAAAAGTTGATAAGATAATGAGAAAAGTGCAAGATTACAGAATGAAACCAAAAGAAGACATTGTTCAACACGTTATCACAGTAAATAAAAAGATGCAAGAAGTGTTGTGGAAGGGTTATGAAATGATTAGAAAGAATAAAGTGTAATACTTAACCTTTAGAGGGACATTAATAGAACTGGACCATCAAATCATTTTAGACCAACTTTGGAAGACATTGGTACCACGAACCTATTGGAATCTAGTTATATGCTTCGTAAAGTTTATAATCTCTTATGGAGCAAGGAAAATAGCGAGACAAAGTATAGGTTCACGAAAGTTGACTGGAAAGCAAAATGTGATTGACATACCATTAATGGATAAATTAGATGTTAGGAAATTACCCAGAGAATTTCTAATTTCAATACTCTTTATAAAGATTGAGAAGGAAAAAGATCCCGAGGAATTACCAAATTGGATTGTAGAAGATGAATATGAAGAGAATCAAGAATATCTAAATTGGATTATATAGTATTTCCTAGAGGAAGATATAGGGTTGGAGATGGAAGAAAACGTAGAACTGAATTTAAATAGTTAAATGTAAAGATAAATGTTGTTCATGTACAAAATGAGAACTGAAAAAGTATGAGCTTATGAATGAAAAAAATTGCATATTGATTAAATTTTTATTTAAGTAATTTATTTGCTGTTCAAAATTGTTTTGAGAAATTTTGTTTATTTTTTAACAGATTGAGCATTGAAGATAGATAATTAGTTTTTCGTATGCGTTTATTTCAATGGAATCATCTTGACAACAACCATTGGATGCATATTTGAATGTCGACAACAAATATCAATGAGATTTAATAGAAATGTCTCGTTGGATGATATGAAAGGAAGGATTAACGCAAAAATTGTTAGACGTTCTGGGAGAAGGATCTCAAAACTTTACTACAAGTTTCCAATTTCGACAGATCCCATCAAATTCACCGAAATGGAACTTATAGACGACGAAGACGTGGAGACAATGATCGCTATCGATCTTAATGTTACACTCGATATTGATGTGGTTGATGATGATGGATACGATGTAGTGATCCTTGTGATCAAGACGTCGATAGTGATAATGATCCTGATGTGGACGATGTCCCCGATGTTATTTACGATGAAGACGTGAATGACAATGGAAACATTAACGCGCCTTCGGTTGGGAACCAGATGCGAAGTATTGTGATACACAATAATCCTAGGCCACACATGTCGCTTATAGACCCTGATGCGGTGCATATAGCTGAGTTCCCAGAGAACCCTGAAATACTTCCTACTCACCGGCTGGCCGTAAATTCCGATCCTGAGGAGTTGTTCGTAGGCCAGAGATATGAAAGTAAAGAAGAGTGCGTATTTGCTATTAAGCGGTATAGCATGAATATATCAGTGGATTACAAAGTTGCAGTGTCTAAACCGACATTATATATTAGGGAGTGTTGGAAGTCGGCGGAAGGTTGCAATTGGCGGGTACGAGCTGCATTTATTCAAAATTCGTAGATGTGTGAGATACGCAAATTTTTTGGGCCTTACACAAACACATCAACACGTATGACAGAAGATCATCGAAAACTTGATTCTAAAACTATCTGTACGTGTATCATGCCAATGGTGAAGGACATGCCGACCATTAAAGATTTGGTACTGATTGCTGAAATGCAAGCACGATTTCAATATCGAGTATCATATCGAAAGGCATGGATAACTAAACAGATCGCAATGGAGCAATTGTATAGGGATTTCGATACGTTGTATAACTATCTATAGGGATGGATAGCCGCTATGCTGGAGTACATACCGGGGACTGTCATTGAGTTACAGACACAACCTTATTACGGGCCAGATGACCAACTACAGTCGGGAAAAAGAATTTTCCACTAGATGTTCTGGATGTTTGATCCATGTGTGCGCGCATTTCCCCCCTGCAAGCCGTTTGGAACAAATGCGCACAAATGACCAAAAAATTTCTATTAAAATACATAGTGCGTGGAGCAGGATTTTGATTAACAGCAATTGCAGGAGGTAACTGATTGTCTTGGTTTTCAGCCATCTCTTCGGTTGGGGGTTGAGTATCGTCCTCTTTCTCGTTCTCTGTGTATCTTAAGCTTCGCCTTATTTCTCTTTGATGTCTGCGAACTGTGCGATCGATTTCTTCATCAAAAAGTAGTGGTCTTGACGGGTTTCTTCTAGTCATAAACTATAAAAACCTGCCAAGAGAAAGGAAAAAGTAAATTAATAAATAATAATAATTAATTTAATTGCAAGAAAAATAAATGGCTAAAGTAGTAAAAATTAAGCGTTCCTAATATCTTAGTTCCTCGGCAACGGTGCCAAAAACTTGATCGCGTAATTTCGTGATAGGTTTTAAATATTTATAATTAATCGTTCTTGAAACTAACTATTATTGCGATGTAGGCAAGTGTACCTATCGAACAGTAGTATAGTTTTAGCAAGACCAGATTGTCGAACCCAAAGGAACCAAAAGTACTAATAATGATTGTTTTTTTATTATCTAGCCTAAGAATAAAAAGGTTTTGTTTTAACTAACTAATTATCTAAACTAAGAACTCACAGAGAATAAAATTAGGGAATTGCTTTTGGGAAAATCGATTGAATTAAGACAATACCTAAGGAAAAATCCACCTAGACTGTACTTGTTATTCTGGCTCCGAATCGGACAATTTATTCATTTAACTTGTTCCGTAGAGATCCCTAAGTTATGTTATTATCCTTATTCAAGACTAATAACGTCTAATCCCTAGATTGAATAATTGAGACCTTTCTCTAATTAACACCCTAGGGTTGCATTAACTCGATCTATGGATCCCCTTATCAAGTTTCACCCTAATCCGGCAAAATCTTGTCACCCTATGTCTAGGCGCGCAAACAACTCCACTTAATTATGACAAATGTACTCTTAGACAGGTCTATTTCTCCTCCGAATAAGAGTTTATCTTGAATCAAGATCTGGGATATCAAAACAAGAATTAAGAACACATAATTAAGAACAAGTTAAATATTTATCATACAATCGTAAAATAATAACAAGATTCGTCTTAGGTTTCATTCCCTTAGGTATTTAGGGTTTTAGTTCATAACTAAATAAGAAAACATCTCAGAATAATAAAGAATACAAAACATAAAGAAAACCCAAAACTCCTGAAGGGGAAATTGAGGAGAGATCTTCAGTCTTGATGATGAATTCGGCTTTTGAGATGGATCAATCGGCTTCCTCGGAGTAATTTCTTACTCCCTCATTGTGTGTCCCTTTTCTTCCTCTTTTAGGGTGTATTTATAGGCTTTGGAATGCCTAAGAGCCCTCAAAATTAGCCTTTTCCGAATTGGACTCAACTTGGGCTCGGTAGGGACACGCCCGTGTGCGATTACTTCAGGCCGTGCTCAAGCCTGCCAAATTGACACGACCGTGTGGTCTGCCCATGTGAGGAGGTCCAGGCCATGTTGATTTTGTACTTTGGCCCATTTTCTCCGTTTTTGGGCCGTTTCTCATTCCTTTTGCTCTCCTATGCTCTCTTAAGTATAAAACATGAAATTAAAGCATTAGGAGCATTGAATTCACCAATTCTAATGGAAAATCATCCATAAAATGAGTTAAGCATGGGGTAAAAATATGTATAAATTACGATTTATCATGCGTAATTAAATACTTCAGACTTTTATGATTAGAAAACACGTGATATTTCTCACCAATAGATAGTGAGGCTAGATCTTCAAAGCAAACACAATGGCAGCTAACTCAAGGTCGTGTGTCAGATAGTTCTTCTCATACGGCTTTAACTGTCTTGAAGCATAAGCAACAACTTTTCCTTCTTGCATTAAAACACAACCGAGTCCATTCAACGAAGCATCGCTGTAAACAATGAATTCTTTACCTGACTCAGGTTGTACTAGTACCGGAGCTTCAGTTAACAGAGCTTTTAACCGATCAAAACTTCTCTGACATTACTCAAACTATTCAAATTTCACATCTTTCTGAAGCAATTTTGTCAACGGAGTTGCTATCACAGAGAAATCTTTTACAAATCGTCTATAGTAACCGGCAAGTCCTAAAAAACTGCGGACTTCAGATACATTCCTCGGAGGTTTCCAATCCAGAATAGTTGAAATCTTACTCGAATCAACTCGAATATCGAAAGCTGATACAATATAACCCAAAAAACCAACTTCTCTCAACCAGAATTAACATTTACTAAACTTTGCATACAACTGTTTATCTCGCAGAGTCTATAGCACTATTCTAAATGCTTGGCATGTTAAGTTTCATCTCGTGAATAAATCAATATGTCATCAATGTATACAACCACAAATTGATCTAAATACGGTCTAAAAATTCTATTCACCAAATCCATAAAAATAGCAGGTGCATTTGTTAATCCAAAAGGCATAACTAAAAATTCATAATGCTCGTACCTTGTTCTAAAAGCAGTTTTTGGAATATCAGAATCCTTTACTCGCAACTGGTAGTAAACCGATCTTAAATCTATCTTGGAAAACATAGTAGCACCTTTCAACTGATCGAATAAGTCATCAATTCTAGGCAGAGGATATTTGTTCTTTACAATCACTTTATTAAGTTGACGGTAATCAATACACATTCTCATCGTGCCATCTTTCTTTTTCACAAACTAAACAGGAGCACCCCAAGGTGAGAAACTTGGTTTAGCAAATCCTCGATCGGTCAATTCTTGCAACTAAGGCTTTAATTCTTTTAACTCGGTCGGAGCCATTCTATACGGAGCTATCGAAATCAGAGTAGTACCAGGTACTAATTCAATGCCAAACTCAACTTCTAGAATAGGAGGCAAACCAGGCAGTTCTTCAAGAAACACATCAGAGAATTCACAAACAACAGGCACTGATTCAACTTTCTTATCATTCACTTTCAAATCTAACACATAAGCTAAGTAGGCTTCACAACCTTTCTTTACATAATTCTGTATTTTCATTGCAGATATCACAGCTGGTAGCCCATCCAGATCACTAGACTCAATTCGGAATTTTTCATCATTCTTACCAGGGATTTAAATTGCGATTGCGGCCGCGTTTTCGGTCGCGTTGCGTTTATCGCGGTTGCGGACATAACGGATCCTATTGCGGTCACTGCGGGTATCGCGGTCGTGAATTTTTTTAAAATTTGCACAACTTATTGTAAATCATAATAATTATAATTATAATTATAAAAAGTCACTTTTAATGATTTTAGAGTGTTTTTTTAACACTTATGAACTTTTATTAATATGATATGAGAACACAACTTTTATAATCATTACTTATTCTTATATTTATTTATGAATTTTTAATAATGTTATATTAACTAATAACAAAGTAAAAAAAGAATTATTAAACATTTATCATATTTTAAGTTTGAAAGTTTTATAGATAAAATAATTGAAAATTCATACCGAGAGATGTTTTCAATATTAAGAGGGTTGTTTTTACGTTACAACAAAATAGATATATAGCGTTGACAATAGTAGTCGCCACCATTTTTAGCTTTTGCGACCTATGTATTTGATTCAATTTGAATGTACCTTTTTAATAATTTTTTATTTGCAATAAATTTTAAAATATATTTAAAATATAAAATGTTGAAGAAATTATTATTTTTGGGGTGAAAGAAGAAATTAGTTTTTAATATTAAAACAAGTAAACAAATTGAAATTAATTTTTTACTTTAAATTTAAAATTAATAATTAACTAATACTTTTTAATACAATAAGATTAGAATTAATTTTTCTATACATATATAAATTAAATCAAATTCTAATCTCGTTTTTTCAAAATAATTTTATTTTTATTTTTAGAAGTTAACTTTATTTTACTTTCTTTTTTTTTTTAAATTTTATTCAAACAAGTGATAATAGTTTTGCTTAAGGAAGTGGAGCATTATTAAATATTTTTCAATTTTAATTAAAAAAAATAAAAGAACGGAAAACACACAAAATTTATAACCCAAAAACGCCTCTGTGCTTCTACTTCTTCACTTCTTCTTATTTCTTCAAATCAAAGTTAAATCCCTAAACAGTAAACAGTAAACACACAAAATTTAGAAAAAAAACTGAAGAGTTTTAGAAACTCTATCATCCTCTCCTCTGAAATTCTTGGAATATGTTGCTGGTTGTTGTGTCTTCTCCCTTCATCGGTTCATCCCTAAAGTCTCTAAAGAACATATGCACTGCAGAAGTGAAAATTCAAGACATGCAAGCAAGAACCAAGACAAAATTTCAGGTAACTTACTTGAAAATTATCAATCTTTGAATGTGCAAGTGATTAAGGCAGGGTTTTCTTTTCAGATTCAAGTCCTCGGCACTTTCATCTACTGCTGTGTTGTTCACTTGTTTGCCGAAATATGAGATTGAGAAATTTAAATCCCTATGTTGTTTTCTATCGCTCTGAATGCTGCAATATTGTACTGTTGTTTGCTTTTCAGATTCAAGTATTCAACTTCTTTTTACTTTTTTTTTTACTGAAAACTCTGATTTTGCAGGGGAATATATTCCCTTTTGGCTTTTGTTTTATTGTGTTGACTGTTTGTGTTTCTGTTGAATGTTGATAGATGAATTTTTTTTATTTACTATAACGGGAAATAACGAAAATAGTAGCCCGTTATTGCAACAATTGGCCGTTACCCGTTAAATTGTAGCTACGATCTGCCGCTATCGGTGTGACTCTGCTTCACACCGCTATTTTCAGCAATAGCGATTTCGGACGGTGCCGCTACCGTAATATAACGGCTGCTATTCCGATTGCGAGCCGCTATTTAAATCCCTGACTTTTACACCTTAAATCAATGACTTTTCATTTGCAATTCACAATAGCATCATGCAGAGTTAACCAATCCATTCCCAAAATTATGTCAAATTCATCGAAAGGTAAAAGCATCAAATCAGTAGGAAAACAGATATCTCGAATCATTAATGGAAAATTCTTGCAGGCTTTTCAACCAAGACACTTTTGCCTAAGGGGTTCGATACTCTAATTACGAATTCAGTAGACTCTACAGGCAAAGTCTTGCTATGCACTAAATTCATACAAATATAAGAATGCATTGATCCAGGGTCTATCAATGCAATCGTAGAAGTATCATAAAGAGTAAAAGTACCAGTAATCACGTCTGGAGACGAAGCTTCCTCACGAACTCGAATAGCATAGGCTCTGGTAGGTGCTCTGGCATCAGATCTAACAGCAGTATTCCTAGTAGCTCTTTGATTCCACTAACATTTCTCATATTTCTGGAAGGTCTACCTCTAGCTGAGGTGTTTCTCGGTCTCAAATTCTGTACATTCTCTTGTTCAGCAGGTTCAGAACAATCTCTTATGAAATGATCCAGAGATCCACATCAAAAATAGGCTCGATCATTCAATCTACAACTTACTGGGTGTATTTTTCCACAGTGTTCACATTCAGGTCTCTCAGATCGGACATTCTCAACACTTGCAACAGAAGTAGCAGGGACTCTGAAGTTTGTATGCGATCTAGCTCGATCTTGGTTTGAATGTCCCACATTAGCATTTGGACGAATTTGATCATCTCGGAATTTCTTTGGTACAGACTGAAATGATCTACTCAAAGATCTCTTTCTAGCATCTCTAGCTTCAAAATCAGCTTTTCTTTTCTCTTTACTTAATTCTTCAGCTTTACAAGCTCGCTCAACGGGCACAACCATTTCTTTAATTTCCAGAATTCCAACTAACAGATGGATATCTTCGTTTAGTCCATCTTTAAAACTTTTGCACATTATTGCTTCATTCAATACACATTCACGGGCATATTGGCTCAATCTCACAAATTCACGTTCGTATTCAGTAATAGACATACGACCTTATTTAAGCTCAAGAAACTCTTTGTGTTTCTAATCAATGAATCTTTGACTGATATATTTCTTCCAGAATTCAGATTGAAAGAAATCCCAAGTAACTCGTTCACTTGGAACCACAGATATTAAAGTTTTCCACCAATGATACGTTGTATCTCTCAGAAGTGAAACGACACATTTTACACATTCTTTAGGATTCAGAGACATTTCATCAAACACTCGTATTGTATTTTCCAACCAGAATTCGGCTCTTTCAGGATCATCATTCGTTGTAGCTCGAAACTCTTCAGCCCCATACTTTCTAATCTTATCAACCGGTGGTCTACTCAACTGTACCAGATTCACTCGTGGCATATCAGCAGTTTGAGAAGGATTAACCGGGGGTGGGGGTTGTTGTATAGCCGGATTGGTTCTAATATATTGGGTGAACCATTCATTCATCATCTGATAGAAGACTTGCTTAGCCTCACTATCACAGCTACTCATAGCCAGTCGTGAATCATATTGCACCGTCCCTTGCGTGGGAGCAGGCGCATTACTTTTAACGTCGTCAGCTATAGCTTTATCGGGATCCATTTGCTATATAAAAGTACATTTCAATGTCAAGAGTCATCACACTATCACAGATTCAGATATATGGTATGTATAGCTAGACTCACATAAGCTATGGTAGTCCTAGAACTGACTAAACCATTGCTCTGATACTAATAAAATGTAACACTCTTATCCCATAACCGTTACCGGAATAGGTAAGGGGTGTCACAGGACAAACAAAACATTACAAAACAATACAGAATCACTGATATCATATAATATCAATACATAGATATTCATTCACAATTCAACCTTTAATATGGTCTATGAGACCTAAAACATACATTTAGGAAAGATCGGGATTAAACCGAACTCATTCAGAATTTTCAGAACTAACCAAATATTTAAGAACTATTAAAGCCACACGCCCGTGAGACTAGACTGTGTGACTCACACGGGCATAAGCCACGCCCATCTGATCCAACCATGCCAAAAAGAGGTCCTATACTGACTTTTTCACACAGCCAATAGGCATGCCCGTGTACCATGGCCGTGTGATACATAGCTAGCTACTGACTTTAGCCCACGGCCATATGACACGCCCGTGTGTCAAGATCATGTGATTTTTAGGAGAATACTGCTTTCCTTACACGGCCACAAGGTACGCCCGTGTCCTCTGACCGTGTGACAAAATGTAGGCTTGATTTAAGCCAATTTGCCACCCCTTTTTGGGTCCAATCCTACAAGCAATAATATACAACATTCATACCAAAATTCCAACCAATTCCATGCTTAAGAATGACTAAAACACATTAGAACTTAGCACATTACAACCATACACCAAAACTATACACAAATTCATCATTGTTAGCCAACTTTTATGGCATAATATATATACACATCAAAACTTATATACATAGACATTCTAGCCTATACATGCCATACTTTAAAATATTTGCACTTTTAAAAGTACCAAAAATGAGATTGATAGTGTGGTGACGATCCTCGACTATCCCCGAGCCTTTAGTAGCTACGATAACTATAAAACAGACAGTAAACACACAGAGTAAGCTACAAAGAGCTTAGTAAGCCAAATATTGGTCTAATTACTAAGGCATATATGTACCATTCAACCATAGAGATTCATAACCATTTCATAGAATAATTCATACTTAACCATACACTATTGTTTACAAATATGTCATGCTTCATTTCCAATTCCATACATATTTCACAGAGACAGAGTTTCTCATATTCAGAAATTTAGTATGATACAAACGTACCTGCATAGGTTATACGTTTCATATAATCATATTTCGTACGCTATCATCAGACGGTTCAGAAACGATACAGATGTTCATAACCAAGTACAATGCCGGTGTCCCGAACTTTGTCTTACATGTAATTCAATATCGATGCCTCTGTCCCAGACAGGGTCTTACACGAAATCAGATACGATGCCTGTGACAGCCTTAAAACGACCCTAGTCGAAATGTGGTTTCGGGACCACAAAAACCGAGGCATAAAAATAATTTGATATTTATTTTGATGCCTATAATATGTGTTAACTCATGTGTGACATTTTTGATGCTTTAATTTAGAGTTATAAATGTGAATTTCACTAGAAAGGACCTAGTAGAAAACTTTAAAAGTATGATGGGGGAATGTGTGATGACTAATTAAAGCATGCATGCAAAACAATGGCCTTGCATGTCAAATACCCCTCTTTTTACAAGTGATGGCCGGCCATGACAATGAGGGATGGGCAAAACATGTCATAGACATGTTTTGTTGGTGCATTAGGGAGAAAAGAAATAAACAAATAAGCATGGGTAATAAAGAATGAAAAAAAAAATGTGTGTGAGTGAACCCCCCCTATTGCCGTGTATTGAAGAAAAGAAAAGAAAAGAAAAAATTGATCATCCTTTCATTCTCTCTTGACCGAAAATCCTAAGGAAGAAGAGGGAATTTTTGCTTCATGTTTGGTTTGGAAGAGGATTAGGAAGGGGTTTGGCTATACTTGCATCAAGATTAAGGTATGTTTGAGGTTGTGCCATGAGATTCATGCATGTTTTTAGTTACTAGCTTGATGTTCTTATTAGCCCATGGTTCAAATTGTAACACCCCGAACCCGAGACCATCGCCGGTGTCGGACACGAGGGGTTAACAAGCCAAGTTCACTTGTTTTGCCCATCCATTTGACATTTCCAGTCAGGCTGGAAAACTGCGTCACTGTCGCCTTAAAAATCATATCTCGAGTTTCAAAACTCGGAAACTGGTTTCGTAAATTTTCCCTGAATTTACACTCATATATCCATCCATGGATTTATTTCTAGAATTTTTGGTCGGGCCAATTGGTACAGTTTATTAGTTAAAGTCACTCATGTTACAGGGATCGACTGCTCTGACCTTCGCGCGGTATAACTTGAATATCTCTCTGTACAGGGCTTTAATGCTGGTGCCGTTTGTTTCTAATGAAACTAGACTCAAAATGGAATCTGTACATATAAGGTATGTCTCATAATTATTTTTGGATAATTTATAGTAAATTTTTAAAGTTGCGACAGGGAACCCAGAAACCGTTCTGGCCCTGTCTCACAATAGCTTTAATATCTCTTAACATGTAACTCCTATGACCATTTCGTTTCTTCCATATGAAAATAGACTCATCAAGGTTCATTTACATAGCTTATTAACTATTTAATTCCATTCCTACGAATTTTGGTGATTTTTCACATTCACGTCACTGCAGCTGGCAGCATCTGTTTTAAGGTAGGTCTTACCTATTTGGTAGTCTCCATGAACCAACTAGTCTTGCCATACATAGGTTCATATATGATCATTTTAACCATGCCAATGGCTGATCATATGACCAACATTCCCATTTCAAGCCATAGCCACATCATGACACCAAATATATACATACAAACCACAATTAGTCTAAGTCGATACTTCACTTTTACGAGCCATTTTCGCATGGCCGTACATATATACATCACAACATATTCAACCAACAAGGGTAGTCCTATACATGCCATTTCAAAGTTCAACCAAAATTTATACCAAAATAGAGGCGTGGATAGTGTGGATGACTTCGACTTTATTGATCCCGAATCCGATTGCTATCGGCGAAATCTATAAAACAGAGAGCCAAAGTAACAGAGTAAGCATTTTTTATGCTTAGTAAGTCTCAAGGAATATAATCAACTCTAATTACAGCAATATATTCACATAGCCAAATGCATCATTTCATTAATACACATTCTTACTTCACACTTCATCATTATATACTTTCACAAAGTATCAATCAATTCAATAACTGAAATTCATTAGTCGATTGAGCGAATGTTGCTCAAACATGTCGACTTTCCAATGCACATATAACGTACCTTATCCTTTGGGCTTTTCGAGTGTACTAATTGAATTCATTACAGCAACCAACACTCACCTCCAGCCCAAGATTCTTGAATATAACCGGATATAATCACGTGCACAAATGCCTTGGTCTTAGCCGGATAGAATAACTCGCACGAATGCCTTTGGGTCTTAGCCGGATATAGCCACTAGCACAATTGCCTTTGGTCTTAACCGGATATAATTTCCAGCATAATTGTCTTTAGATTTAGCCGGATATCATTCAATTTCCCATGAACACATACATCAATTATCATTGGACATACATATTTCATTTTAGTTACTAAGGCTCAAACGCAATTATAGTCACAAGCATATTCGCCTTGGGACTTAGCCCGGTAGAATTCAAATACTCATGCACACATAATCAATAATCAATACACATCCATACTTTATTTCACATAATTCAAGTAGGGTCACTTCTTGAGGACTTACCTCGGATGTTGTCGAACGGCTTTTTCGGCTATTCGATCACTTTCTCCTTCCCCTTGTCCAATTGTGGCCCTCTAAGCTCTTGAGCTAATTCAAACAAATTCAATTTATTAAAACCTCATTGTGCTAGCTTATGGCCGAATATGACAAGGAGTTTAAATGGTCATATGGCCACCCTTTAGCTTGAATACACAATGGTCATGCACATTTTATACTACATCAAGCAATTCAATACAATTTATTCGAGCATCAAGGAAATGCTAAGGCCTTCAATAGGCTACCCAAGGCGAATATTCATGTACATGTTGAGGCCAATTATGCACTTAATACCTCACAAAAACAGCATGCATTTTACTAGTTAATGCTTTGCATATTGTGGCTCAAAACTTATAATATAGCATCAAGCACTTATATGTGTGCTAGGCGAATTGTGCTTGCAAATTTCACAATTATTCTTCAACATCTTCTTCTTTAAACAAACTTATTCATCACTTCCTTCATAACCAAAACATCATGTGCAAACATATATATACATATATGAGCATGGCAATTTCAAGGTGTCCATAGCCATCCAAAACACAAATTTTAACTAACATGCAAGAAGCATGAACCATGCTCATGAATGCATCATGGCGAATATGACAATCATGCTCCATTCAACTTCAATCATGGTTAAACACAAAAGAAAACTCAAAATCTTACTCAAGAGTAGACAATCCATCATTGCATGCATCATCATCAAGCTTCACACTTAGCATGCAATGGCTTTATCACCATAACAACTTTGGCCAAATACCATTTCCATGGCATAACAAAGATTTGAGCCATGGCTAACATGCACATCAAGTTAGCAACCAAAACATGCATGAAACTCCTAACACAACCTCATACATACCTTAATCTTGATGCCAATTTAGCCAAATCACCTTCTAGATCTCTTCTAAACCAAGCATGAAGCAAAAATCCTCTTTCTTCCCTTATGATTTTCGGCCAAAAGGATGAGAAAGGATGAACACAACAAAATTTTTCTTCCTCTTTCTCAACTCACGGCAAGGGGGGATTACCACACTCACACACATTTTTTTTTCATTTTTTATCACCCATACACCTTTGTTTATTATTTCACCCTAATACACCAACAAAACATGTTTCATGACATGTTTAGCCCATCCTCCTTGTCATGGCGGCCACCACCTATAAAGGGGAATTTGACATGCAAGTCCTTTATTTTGCATGCATGCTTTAATTAGTCATCACACATTTCCCATCATACTTTCAAAGTTCACTACTAGGTCCTTTCTAGTGAAATTCACCTTTATAACACTAAACCAATCATCAAAAATGTCATACATGAATACACACATATTATAGGCATCGAAATAAATTTTAAATTATTTTTATGCCTCGGTTTTGTGGTCCCGAGACCACCTTCCGACTAGGGTCAATTTTGGGCTGTCACAACTCTCCCCACTTAAGAAATTTTCGTCCCGAAAATCTTACAATAAATAGGCTTGGATATCGCTCTTTCATAGAGTTCTCGGTCTCCCAAGTAGCTTCTTCTATCCGTGCTTGAGCCATAACACTTTCACTAGCGAAACCCGCTTGTTTCGCAACTCTTTCACTTCTCGTGATAGGATACGAATCGGTTCTTCCTCATAACTCATATTAGCTTGAATTTCAATTTCGATGGACTAATCACGTGCGATGGATCGGATCTATAGCGTCGAAGCATCGAAACGTGAAAGACATCGTGAACCTTTTGAGTTGAGGGGCAAAATCAAACGATATGCCATGGACCGACTCGCCTCGATATCTCATATGGCCCAATGAACCTCGGGCTCAACTTGCCCTTACGGCCGAACACGAGTATCTTTTTCCAAGCGATACCTTGAGAAACACTTTATCACCCACTTGATACTCGATATCCTTACGCTTCAGATCCGCGTGCACGACTTACGGCGATCGGAGGCTATCTTCGACTTTCACGGATTACTTTCACTTTCATTCAGCATCTCTAATCAAATCCACCCGAAAATCTTGTTTTCACCAAGCTCATCCAAAACAATGGTGTACGACATTTACGACCGTACAAAGCCTCGTAGGGTGCCATCTTAATACTTGATTGAAAGCTGTTGTTATAAGCGAATTTAATCAACGGCAAATACCGTTCCCATGAACCACTAAACTCGAGGATGCAACATCTTAACATATCCTCAAGTATCTGAATTATCCGCCGGATTGACCATCGGTTTGGGGGTGAAAAGCGGTCTGAAATGCAACTTGGTACCCAAAGCTTCTTGCAACTTTTTCCAAAATCGTGAGGTAAATCTCGGATCTCTATCCGACCACGATGGAAATAGGCACCCGTGTAATCTCACAATCTGAAAGCGTACAATTCGGCTAATTTGTCCATTGAAAAATCCGACGACGGGGACAAAGTGAGCCGACTTAGTCAATCTATCAACCACGACCCAAAGCGCATCCTTCTTACTTGCGACAATGGCGGTCCGGATACAAAGTCCATTGTGACTCGATCCCATTTCCACTCGGGTATCGTGATTGGTGAAGTAATCTGAAGGCACCGATGTTCGCTTTCACTTGTTGACATATTAAACATCTCGAAACAAAGTCGGAGATGTCTCGCTTCATACCATGCCACCAAAACCGACGTTTCAAATCATTGTACATCTTCGTACTCCCCGGGTGGATTGCCATTCGGCTACAATGGGCTTCATTCAGAATTATCGAAATGAGTTCCGAATTCTTTGGAACACACAGACGACTTTTGAACCTCAAACAATCGTCATCGTCGATTTGAAACTCCGAGTCCTTGTTCGGAACACACGCAGCCCGTTTTGCAACCAACTCGTCGTCGACTTTCTGAGCTTCTCGAATTTGGTGTGTCAATAATGGTTTGGCTTTCAATTCAGCCACTAACACACTATCGGATTGGACAGACAAGTGCACGTTCATCGCTCGTAAAGCGAATAATGATTTACGACTCAAGGCATCCGCAACCACATTCGCCTTTCCGGGTGATAGTCAATGATCACTCATAATCCTTTAATTACTCGAGCCAACGTCTTTGTCACAGATTTAAGTCTCTTTGGGTCATCGGATATTTGAGACTCTTGTGATCCGAGTACACATGGCACCTTTCACCAAATAAGTAATGTCGCCATATCTTTAAAGCGAACACGATGGCGCCAATTCGAGATCATGAGTCGGATAATTTTTCTCATGTGGCTTTAATTGCCTCGACGCATAGGCCACAACTCGACCCTCTTGCATCAATACACAACCTAATCCAAGTAGGGAGGCGTCGCTATAGATGACAAACTCTTTGCGGACTCGGGTTGCACTAGAATTGGGGCTTCATCAGATAAGTTTTAGTTGATCGAAACTTTTTGACATTTCTCCGTCCATTCGAACTTAACATCCTTTTGGAGTAACCGTCATCGGCGTGGCTATCGTTGAGAATCCTTTACAAATCGTCGGTAATAACCTAAGCAAGCCCCAAAAGCTCGAACCTCGGTAATATTTCTGAGGCTTCCAATTAAGTATGGCTGAAATTTTATTGAATTCGACTCGAATACCCGTGCGAGATACCACATGACCCAAGAAGCTAACCTCTCTTAACCGAACTCACACTTGCTGAACTTAGCATATAATTGCTTATCCGTAAAATTTGCGGCACTAACGCGGTGTTCAAGATGTTCGGTCTCATTTCTTGAATAGACCAAGATGTCATCAATAAACACGACTACGAATCGATCCAAATATGGTCTAAAGATCCGATTCATCAAATCCATAAATACCGTAGGGCATTAGTGAGCCCAAACGGCATCACTAGGAACTCATAGTGACCATATCTCGCTCAAGGCGTCTTGGGCGCGTCCGAATCTCGGATTCGCAATTGATAATAGCCCGATCTCAAATCTATTTTCGAGAACACCGAGGCTCCTTCAGCTTGATCGAACAAGTCATCAATACGTGGCAGCGGATACTTGTCCTTTATCGTCGCTTTATTAAGGCGACGATAGTCGATGCACAACCGCATGGTTCCATCCTTCTTCTTCACGAACAACACCGGCGCACCCTAAGGCGAAAAAAACTCAGCGAGCAAAACCTCTATCCACCAATTCTTGCAAGCGAGCTTTCAACTCCTTTAATTCCGTTGGTGCCATACGATACGGAGCTATCGAAATTGAGTGGTACCGGTACCAATTCGATGCCAAATTCTATTTCGAACGGTGGTAAACCCGGCAATTCTTGAGGAAAACATCCGGTATTCACAAACCACGAGCGCAGATTCGGGTTTCTTTTCGATTCCTTGTCATCGAGCACGTCGCAAGGTACGCTTCACACCCTTTTCTTACATATTTCGGGCCAACATCGGCGATATTACGGTGGCAACCCTTTAAGTCCGTAGACTCAACCCGAATTATTTCATTATTCGCGCACCTCAAATCGATAGTCTTGCTCTTGCAATTTACAACCGCATCGTGCATGGTCAACCAATCCAAACCAAGAATAACGTCGAACTCATCGAACGGCAAAAGCATCAAGTCCGCCGGAAAACAAGAACCTCGGAACACTAGGGGACTTTTCTTGCACACTTTGTTGACAAGCACGTAATGACCCAAGGGTTTGACACCGAATTACAAACTCGATGAGACTCAATAGGCAAAGTCTTCTTGGATGCTAAGGTTTCACATATATATGAATGAGTAGAACCAGTCAATCAAAGCAATCACATTTGTATTGAAAAGAGTGAAAGTACTGGTAATGACATCCGAGAGGCAGCATCCTCACGCGCGGCAGATGGCATAAGTCCTTGCAGAGCACGAGCCTCGGATCGATGGTAGCATCTCTAGATCCTCTCGACCGCCATCGACATTGCCCATATTTCTAGGTGGCCTACCTCGGCGAGTGGTAGCACCGGGTTTGCACTCGACTTACATTACATTCATGCATCCTCGGGCAATCCTTCATAAAGTGGTCGGCCGATCCACACTTATAGCGAGCGATCACGAAACCAACAGCTCCCGAATGCCATTTGCCACAATGTAGACACTCCGCCTCTCTCGCGATCATTTCCACCACCCGTGATCGAGGTGACTCGTGTGGTCACAGGGGTCGATCGCGTCCTCGTCTAGAAAAGCCGAAACGCCTCTAGACCGGCTCACATCATCTCGAAATCTCTTGATGCTTGTTGAAGAGACTTTCCGAGGACCTCTTTCGAATTCTCCGGTTCCCACATCGACTTTTTGTTTCTCCTTTCTAAGCTCTTGACTTTACAAGCTCGCTCAACAAGTACTACGAACTCTCGTATCTCGAGAATGCCAACAAACATCCTTATATCATCATTCAGCCCATCCTCGAAGCGTTTACACATAATAGCTTGGACGAAATGCATTCTCGCGCGTCTGGCTAAGCCTCACAAACTTTCGTTCAGAGTCGATAACGGACATAGAACCTTGCTTAAGATCAAGAAATTCCTCCGCTTTTGGTCGATGAATCTCGGTGATATACTTTTTGAACTCGGTTTGAAAGAATTCCCAAGTCACTTGCTCTCTAGGCACCACAAGTCGAGTACTCCACCAATAGTAGGCGGACTCACGTAGCAAGGAGATGGTACACTTTAAGCACTCATCGGGTATGCAGGATAGCTCATCGAGCACCGGATAGTGTTATCCAACCAAAATTCAGCTCGCTTCGGCATCATCATCATCCGTAGCCTTAAATTCAGTGGCCCCATGTTTTGAATCCTATCGATTGGGGCTTACTTGACCTTATTTGGTCAGTCACCGAGGTATTGTAGGTGCGGGGTTGCATTTGTCGGGAATGGAGGTTGTGGAACAGTAGTGTTAGTTCGAATGTATTGATTAAACCATTCGTTCATCACACTATAAAAGGCTTGCCTAGCCTCGTCATTCGGATTGCTGGCCATAGGTTGAGAGTCCATGGCGCTGTCCCTTGCGGGAGCAGCGCCACACTCTCCACATCATCAGCTATCGCTCGGTTGGGATCGGGATCCATTGCTATAAACAAACACAAAGTCAAATTGTCAGAAATCACCACACTATCGATTCATCATTTAATGGCATGTATAGCTAGACCCCAAACACATCACGGTAGTCCTAGAATCGACTAAACCGTGGCTCTGATACCAATAAAATTGTAACACCCCGAACCCGAGACCATCGCCGGTGTCGGACACGTGGGGTTAACAAGCCAAGTTCACTTGTTTTGCCCATCCATTTGACATTTCCAGTCAGGCTGGAAAACTGCGTCACTGTCGCCTTAAAAATCATATCTCGAGTTTCAAAACTCGGAAACTGGTTTCGTAAATTTTCCCTGAATTTACACTCATATATCCATCCATGGATTTATTTCTAGAATTTTTGGTCGGGCCAATTGGTACAGTTTATTAGTTAAAGTCACTCATGTTACAGGGATCGACTGCTCTGACCTTCGCGCGGTATAACTTGAATATCTCTCTGTACAGGGCTTTAATGCTGGTTCCGTTTGTTTCTAATGAAACTAGACTCAAAATGGAATCTGTACATATAAGGTATGTCTCCTAATTATTTTTGGATAATTTATAGTAAATTTTTAAAGTTGCGACAGGGAACCCAGAAACCGTTCTGGCCCTGTCTCACAATAGCTTTAATATCTCTTAACATGTAACTCCTATGACCATTTCGTTTCTTCCATATGAAAATAGACTCATCAAGGTTCATTTACATAGCTTATTAACTATTTAATTCCATTCCTACGAATTTTGGTGATTTTTCACATTCACGTCACTGCAGCTGGCAGCATCTGTTTTAAGGTAGGTCTTACCTATTTGGTAGTCTCCATGAACCAACTAGTCTTGCCATACATAGGTTCATATATGATCATTTTAACCATGCCAATGGCTGATCATATGACCAACATTCCCATTTCCAAGCCATAGCCACATCATGACACCAAATATATACATACAAACCACAATTAGTCTAAGTCGATACTTCACTTTTACGAGCCATTTTCGCATGGCCGTATATATATACATCACAACATATTCAACCAACAAGGGGTAGTCCTATACATGCCATTTCAAAGTTCAACCAAAATTTATACCAAAATAGAGGCGTGGATAGTGTGGATGACTTCGACTTTATTGATCCCGAATCCGATTGCTATCGAATAAATCTATAAAACAGAGAGCCAAAGTAACTGAGTAAGCATTTTTTATGCTTAGTAAGTCTCAAGGAATATAATCAACTCTAATTACAGCAATATATTCACATAGCCAAATGCATCATTTCATTAATACACATTCTTACTTCACACTTCATCATTATATACTTTCACAAAGTATCAATCAATTCAATAACTGAAATTCATTAGTCGATTGAGCGAATGTTGCTCAAACATGTCGACTTTCAATGCACATATAACGTACCTTATCCTTTGGGCTTTTCGAGTGTACTAATTGAATTCATTACAGCAACCAACACTCACCTCCAGCCCAAGATTCTTCGGAATATAACCGGATATAATCACGTGCACAAATGCCTTCGGGTCTTAGCCCGGATAGAATAACTCGCACGAATGCCTTGGTCTTAGCCGGATATAGCCACTAGCACAATTGCCTTGGTCTTAACCGGATATAATTTCAGCATAATTGTCTTGAGATTTAGCCCGGATATCATTCAATTTCCCATGAACACATACATCAATTATCATTGGACATACATATTTCATTTTCGTTACTAAGGCTCAAACGCAATTATAGTCACAAGCATATTCGCCTTGGGACTTAGCCGGGTAGAATTCAAATACTCATGCACACATAATCAATAATCAATACACATCCATACTTTATTTCACATAATTCAAGTAGGGTCACTTCTTGAGGACTTACCTCGGATGTTGTCGAACGGCTTTTTCGGCTATTCGATCACTTTCTCCTTCCCTTGTCCAATTGTGGCCCTCTAAGCTCTTGAGCTAATTCAAACAAATTCAATTTATTAAAACCTCATTGTGCTAGCTTATGGCGAATATGACAAGGAGTTTAAATGGTCATATGGCCACCCTTTAGCTTGAATACACAATGGTCATGCACATTTTATACTACATCAAGCAATTCAATACAATTTATTCGAGCATCAAGGAAATGCTAAGGCCTTCAATAGGCTACCCAAGGCGAATATTCATGTACATGTTGAGGCCAATTATGCACTTAATACCTCACAAAACAGCATGCATTTTACTAGTTAATGCTTTGTATATTGTGGCTCAAAACTTATAATATAGCATCAAGCACTTATATGTGTGCTAGGCAATTGTGCTTGCAAATTTCACAATTATTCTTCAACATCTTCTTCTTTAAACAAACTTATTCATCACTTCCTTCATAACCAAAACATCATGTGCAAACATATATATACATATATGAGCATGGTCAATTTCAAGGTGTCCATAGCCATCCAAAACACAAATTTTAACTAACATGCAAGAAGCATGAACCATGCTCATGAATGCATCATGGCGAATATGACAATCATGCTCCATTCAACTTCAATCATGGTTAAACACAAAAGAAAACTCAAAATCTTACTCAAGAGTAGACAATCCATCATTGCATGCATCATCATCAAGCTTCACACTTAGCATGCAATGGCTTTATCACCATAACAACTTTGGCCAAATACCATTTCCATGGCATAACAAAGATTTGAGCCATGGCTAACATGCACATCAAGTTAGCAACCAAAACATGCATGAAACTCCTAACACAACCTCATACATACCTTAATCTTGATGCCAATTTAGCCAAATCACCTTCTAGATCTCTTCTAAACCAAGCATGAAGCAAAAATCCTCTTTCTTCCCTTATGATTTTCGGCCAAAAGGATGAGAAAGGATGAACACAACAAAATTTTTCTTCCCTCTTTCTCAACTCACGGCAAGGGGGGATTACCACACTCACACACATTTTTTTTTCATTTTTTATCACCCATACACCTTTGTTTATTATTTCACCCTAATACACCAACAAAACATGTTTCATGACATGTTTAGCCCATCCTCCTTGTCATGGCCGCCACCACCTATAAAGGGGAATTTGACATGCAAGTCCTTTATTTTGCATGCATGCTTTAATTAGTCATCACACATTTCCCCATCATACTTTCAAAGTTCACTACTAGGTCCTTTCTAGTGAAATTCACCTTTATAACACTAAACCAATCATCAAAAAATGTCATACATGAATACACACATATTATAGGCATCGAAATAAATTTTAAATTATTTTTATGCCTCGGTTTTGTGGTCCCGAGACCACCTTCCGACTAGGGTCAATTTTGGGCTGTCACATCAAATCTTTGTTATTTCATGGGGATGGTATTTGGCCAAGGTGGATTTTGTGTTAATGCCATTGCATGTTAAATATGAAGCTTGTTAATGGTATATGTGATGGTTGATTGATGGCTCTTGGACTTTCTTTTTAGTATTTTTGAGTAAGACATTAAGTTCTTTGCTTAATCATGACCAAAATTATGGTGTTGTGATGTATTCGGTCATGGTATATCCATAAGTATGATTCATGCATGTTGCATGGTAGGTAAGATTTGAGCTTTGGATATGTGTTTATATTTGGATATAAACAACTTGAGATTCGGCCCTTGTACCTACATGAATATGTGTTTGCACATGATGAATTGGTATGACATATATACTATTTCAAGGTGTATATTTGCTTGTGATGATGTTTCGGTTATGTAGTAAATGAGAGATGTGTATTGAGCTACAATATGTAATGCGTTAGTTAGTAAAATGTATGCTGTTTTTTTGTGTGGTATTAAGTGTAAAATTGGCCTCAACATAGACATGCATATTCGCCAAATGAAGTAGATTGGTGTGCATGTATTCGGTTAGAGGCAACCGTATTGAAGCCTTATCTTGGCTTAGATAATTGACTAAATGGGTAATAAGTGAGGATGGTTGCGAATATACAAACATACATATGCATGTGTAATTGAATTATGAATGTTTAGCAAGATGGTTAAACTAGTTGATTTATTGATTAAGCTCAAGGAGTTAAAGAAGGAGAATCAAGCAAGGGAAAGACGAAGGTCATCGAGTAGCCGACTTGGACTATTTTACCCAACACAAGGTAAGTCACTAAGCATATATTTTGTATTGATTTGAATAGGCATAATGTCTATGTAACTATGCCGAAAGGAATGATTAATTTATATACATGTGTGTATGTGGTGATGGAAGTATTGAATGAAAGGAAAAGAGGTGAGATGTATTGAGTTGTTGATTTGGCACTAAGTGTGCGGGTATAAACATTTGTGATCATGAGAATGGCACTAAGTGTGCGGGTTTAAAACTTGTACAGCACTAAGTGTGCGAGTTTGATCATGTAGCACTAAGTGTGCGAGTTGATTATATAGCACTAAGTGTGCGGACTCACTATATGCTTTTGAATCACTATTGACACCGAGTGTGCGACACTATTGAGTTGAACACGGACAGCGGATCGGGTAAGTACCTTGAGTTCATGGCTAATAGGCGCTATGTTTATATTTGGGGTCGAGCTTGGTAAGTTTGAACCTATGTGACAATGTAAATTGAAGTCACGTATATAAGAATTATCGCGAATGAGTGAAAGGTCATGTAGATGTATGATTGAATCGAAGGTCTAAGGAACTATGGTATAGTTCGGTTTGAATGGAGTAATTAGCCTCGTTCCATTTTGTTTCCTCTTGCGATAATGTTATTAATGGTTGTTAGTGCATTGCTTATGACTTCATCGAGTTATATACTCATTTGGTGTTTGCTTGTCACCTATTTTAGGTTTCTTGGACTCGACTTTTTGCGTATTCGGACTGTCATTGAAGTCATCACACCGCTAACAACTTTTGGTATTTTCTTCGTAGTTGGTCTTGGAGTACATTTCGCATGTATAGGCTATTATGTTTTGTTTGAACTTGGTATGTAAAATATTGAATAGCCATGCGAAAATGGCTTATAAATGTTTTGAGCATAATGTTATAATCATTTGGTATGTATATGCTCATTAAGAGGCACGGAAATGTTTGGCAATGACCAGCCATTAGAATGGGTCATCATGATTATATTTTGGACTATATATGAAAAAGGGGTGGTTGAATCATAGAACTATGTGTTAGAGAAAGTCTACCCTAGAAATAGATGCTAGCAGCAACAGTGACGTGGATGTGAAAAATCACTAAAAATAGTAGGAATGGAATTAAATAGTTAATAAATTATGTAAATGAACCTTGATGAATCCATTTTCATATGGAAGAAACGAAAAGGTCATATGAGTTGTATGTTAAAAGATATTTGGGTTTTCGTGAAACAGGGCCAGAACGGTTTCTGGATTCCCTATTCCGACTTTGAAAATTCATTATAAATTAACCAGAGATAATTAGGAGTCATACCATATATGTATAAATTCCTATTTGAGTCTAGTTTCTATAGAAACAAACGGTATCAGTATTGAAGCCCTGCACAGGGAGTTATTCAAGTTGTAACGCACGAAGGTCAGTGTAGTCGACCCCTGTAACATAGGAGAATTTAACTAATAAACTGTACTAATTGGCTCAATCAAAAATTCTAGAAAAAAATCTGTAGATGGAAATATGAGTCTAGTTTCAGGGAAAAATTACGAAACTGATTTTTGAGTTGTAAAACTCAAGTTATGATTTTTTAAGTGACTAGTACACAGATTGGCAGCTTGTCTGGGAAATTCTCAATAAGTGGTTTGAAGTCTGTTAACACCTCGTGTTCGACTCCGACGACTGTATCGGGTTCGGGGTGTTACAATTTTATTGGTATTAGAGCTATGGTTTAGTCAGTTCTAGGACTACCATAGCACATATGAGTCTAGCTATACATGCCTTAATGTTAATGTTTAAATGTGTGATGACTTCTGACGGTTAAAATTATTGTTTTGATTAGTAAATGGATCCCTGTAGAGAGAACCTTGGCGGATGACGTTGAAAGTGTAGCGGCTGCTCCTGCACAAGGGACGCCACTGTTGAACCTCAGTCATCTGCGAATAATCAAGGTGAGGGGGCTAGACAAGCCTTCTTTACCATGATGAATGAGTGGGTCGCGTAATATGCCCGAACCAATCCGGCTGTCCAACAATTCCCGATTTGAATAAGCCACCCCAAGAGCCGAGAATGCCATCCATCGACCTTGTGAGGTCGAGTAAGCCACCGTAGACTTGATTAGGAAGCGGGGCTGAAGAGTTCAGGCCATAGTTATTGATGATGCCGAAAGGGCCGAAGTTCGCTTGATAACACCATTCGGTGTTTGATGAACTATCATACACACCGATGAATGTCTAAAGTGTGCTATATCCTTGTTGCGAGACTCACCTACTATTGGTAGAGGACCTTGATTTCCATAGTTCCAAACGAACGAGTTACTTGGGATTTCTTTCAAACGGAGTTTCGAAAGAAATATATTAGTCAACGGTTCATCGATCAAAAGCGTAAGGAATTCTTAGAACTCAAGCAAGGCTGTATGACAGTATCTAAATACGAACATGAGTTCGTAAGACTCAGTCGGTATGCCCGGGAGTGTGTGGCTGATGAGGTTGCTATGTGCAAGAGGTTTGAAGAAGGATTGAATGAAGATCTAAAGCTACTAGTGGGTATTTTGGAGATAAAAGAATTCGTAACACTAGTTGAACGAGCCTGCAAGGCGGAGGAACTTGGAAAGGAGAATAAGAAGGCTGAATTTGAAGCTAGAGACTATCGCAAAAGATCGACGGGTAAAGCTCCATTCTCGGCTGTAAAGAAGTTTAGGGAGGACACCAATAAATCGAGGACGACTGCGGGAATTTCCATTAGAGCACGACCATTGACGGACTCCCGAGCTACTTCGGTAGCTAGTGTGGGCAATAACCGTCAAGAGAAACCTGAATGCCCCCAATGTGGGAGAAGACACATAGGTGAATGTTGGGGTAAGTCTACCAATAAGGCTTGTTACGGATGCGGTTCGAAGGACCACTTCATTAGAGATTGCACGGAGCTTGATGAGAAGAATAGGATGCAAGGTGCAAGACCTAGTGGAATGATGACTAGAGGTAGACCACCAAGAATTTCAGGAGGTAGGGTGGTAGTCAAAGAGGGGCCACTGACACTACTGTTCGATCCGAGACCAGACTCGCTAGGGCATATGCCATCCTCGCACGAGAGGAAGCATCCTCCCCGATGTTATCACTGGTACTTTCACTCTCTTTGATACTAATGTGATTGCTTTGATTGACCCCGGTTCTACTCATTCTTATATATGCGAAACCTTAGCATCCAAAGAAGACTTTACCTATTGAGTCTCTGAGTTTGCAATTCGGTGTCAAATCCTTTGGGTCGTTCGTGCTTGTCGACAAAGTGTGCAAGAAATGTCCCTAGTAACTGAGGGTCCCGCTTCCGCGGACCGATGCTTTTGCCTTTGATGAATTTGATGTTATTCTTGGTTTGGATTGGTTGACCGTGCATGATGCGGTTGTGAATTGCAAAAGCAAGACTATTGATTTGAGGTGCACGAATAACGAGATAATCCGAGTTGAGTCTACGAACTTAAAGGGGTTGCCAGCTGTAATATCAACAATGTTGGCCCAGAAACATGTAAGAAAGGGGTGCGAAGTATACATTGCGTATGTACTTGATGATAAGGAATTGGAAAAGAAACCCGAATCGGTGCCGGTGGTTTGTGAATACCCGAATGTTTTTCCCAAAGAATTACCGGGTTTGCCACCTGTTCAGGAGATAGAGTTTGGTATTGAGCTTGTACCTGGGACCACACCAATTTCGATAGCTCCGTATCGTATGGCACCAATGGAATTAAAGGAGTTGAAAGCTCAGTTGCAAGAGTTGGTGGATAGAGGTTTTGCTCGCCCGAGTTTTTCACCTTGGGGTGTACCAGTGTTGTTTGTGAAAAAGAAAGACGGAACCATGAGGTTGTGCATCGACTATCGTCGACTTAATAAGGTGACAATAAAGAACAAATATTCGTTATCACAGACGATGATTTGTTCGATCAACTGAAGGAGCCTCGGTGTTCTCAAAATAGATTTGAGATCGGGCTATTATCGATTCATGAATCGAGATTCAGATATACCCAAAACCGCCTTTAGAATGAGATATGGTCACTACGAGTTCTTAGTGATGCCGTTTGGGCTCACTAATGCCCCTGCGGTATTTATGGATTTAATGAATCGGATCTTCAGACCGTATTTGGATCGGTTCGTAGTTGTGTTCATTGATGACATCTTGGTCTATTCAAGAGATGAGGCCGAACCTGCGGAGCACCTGATATTAGTGTTGCAAATTTTACGAGATAAGCAGTTATACGCTAAGTTCAGCAAGTGTGAGTTCTGGTTAAGAGAGGTTAGCTTCTTGGGTCACGTGGTATCTGCATCGGGTATTCGAGTCGAACCGAGTAAAATTTCAGCCATACTTAACTGGAAGCCTCCAGAAATATTATCGAGGTTCGGAGCTTTTGGGACTTGCCGATTACTACCGACGGTTTGTAAAAGGATTCTCGATGATAGCCACACCCATGACTAAACCGCTTGAAAGATGTCAAGTTTGAATGGACGGAAAAGTGTCGAAAAGTTTCGACCAATTGAAAACTCATTTGTGGAAGCTCCAAGACTAGTACAAACCGAATCGCAAAGAGTTTGTCATCTATAGTGATGCCTCCCTACTTGGGTTAGGTTGCGTATTGATGCAAGAAGGTCAAGTTATGCCTATGCGTCGAGACAATTAAAGCCACATGAGAAAAATTATCGACCCATGATCTCGAATTAGTCGCCATCGATTCGCCTTGAAAATATGGCGACATTACTTATTTGGTGAGAAGTGCCATGTATTTTCGGATCACAAAAGTCTCAAATATTTGATGACTCAAAGAGACTTAAATCGAGACAAAGACGTTGGCTTGAGTTGTTGAAAGATTATGAGCTGGTCATTGATTATCACCCGGAAAGGCTAATGTGGTTGCGGACGCCTTAAGCGAAAATCACCGTTTGCTTTATGAGCAATGAATGTACACTTGTCTATCCTACCCGACAATGTGTTAATAGCCAATTAAAGGCCAAACCATTATTGACTCATCAAATTCAAGCTCGTAAAATTGACGATGAGTTGGTTGCAAAACGGTCGAGTGTGTTCGAACAAGGAATCGGAGTTTCAAATTGATGATGACGATTGTTTGAGGTTCAGAAATCGTTTGTGTGTTCCAAGAAATTCAGAACTCATTTTGATGATTCTGAACGAAGCTCATTGTAGCCGAATGTCAATTCACCTGGGGAGTACGAAGATGTACAATGATTTGAAATGTCGGTTTTGGTGGCATGGTATGAAACGAGACATCTCCGACTTTGTTTCGAGATGTTTAATATGTCAACAAGTGAAAGCGGAACATCAAGTGCCTTCGTGGTTACTTCAACCGATCATGATACCCGAGTGGAAATGGGATCGAGTCACAATGGACTTTGTGTCCTACCGCCATTGTCGACTAGTAAGAAGGATGCGATTTGGGTTGTTGTTGATAGATCGACTAAGTCACCGCTTTATCCTCGTGCGTATGGATTTTCATTGGATAAACTATTTGAATTGTACGTTTCTCAGATTGTGAGATTACACGGGTACCGATTTAGTGTTGTGTCGGATAGAGATCCGAGGTTCACCTCGCGATTTTGGAAGAAATTGTAAGAAGCTTTGGGTACCAAGTTGCATTTCAAAGACCGCTTTTCACCCCCAAACCGATGGTCAATCCGGCGAATAATTCAGATACTTGAGGATATGTTGAGATGTTGCATCCTCGAGTTCGAGTGGTTCATGGAACGATATTTACCTTTGATTGAATTCGCACAACAATAGTTTTCAATCAAGTATTAAGATGGTGCCTTACGAGGCCTTGTACGGGCGTAAATGCCGTACACCATTGTTTTGGACCGAGCTCGGTGAGAGCAAAATTTTCGGAGTGGATTTGATTAAAGATGCTGAACAGAAAGTAAGAGTAATCCGTGAAAATATGAAGATAGCCTCCGATCGTCAGAAGTCGTACGCGGATCTGAAACGAAAAGACATTGAGTATCAGGTGGGAGATAAAGTGTTTCTTAAAGTTTCGCCTTGGAAAAAGATACTGAGATTTGGGCGCAAGGGCAAATTGAGTCCGAGGTTCATCGGGCTATATGAGATATCCGAACGAGTCGGTCCAGTTGCATATCGTTTGATTTTGCCCCCTGAACTTGAAAAGATTCACGACGTCTTTCATGTTTCGATGCTTCGACGCTATAGATCCGATCCGTCGCACGTAATTAGCCCATCGAGGTTGAAATTCAAGCCGATATGAGTTATGAAGAAGAACCGATTCGTATCCTAGCTCGTGAAGTGAAGGAGTTGCGAAACAAAAGGGTTCATTGGTGAAGGTGTTATGGCTCAAACACGGGATAGAAGAAGCTACTTGGGAACCCGAGAACTCTATGAAAGAGCGATACCTAATCTATTTACCGGTAAGATTTTAGGGACAAAAATTTCTTAAGTGGGGAGAGTTGTGACAACCTTAAAACGACCCTAGTCGGAATGTGGTTTCGGGACCACAAAAACCGAGGCATAAAAATAATTTGATATTTATTTTGATGCCTATAATATGTGTTAACTCATGTGTGACATTTTGATGCTTTAATTTAGAGTTATAAATGTGAATTTCACTAGAAAGGACCTAGTAGAAAACTTTGAAAGTATGATGGGGAATGTGTGATGACTAATTAAAGCATGCATGCAAAACAATGGCCTTGCATGTCAAATACCCTCTTTTACAAGTGATGGCCGCCATGACAATGAGGATGGGCAAAACATGTCAAAGACATGTTTTGTTGGTGCATTAGGAGAAAAGAAATAAACAAATAAGCATGGGTAATAAAGAATGAAAAAAAATGTGTGTGAGTGAACCCCTATTGCCGTGTATTGAAGAAAAGAAAAGAAAAAAAATTGATCATCCTTTCATTCTCTCTTGACCGAAAATCCTAAGGAAGAAGAGGGAATTTTTGCTTCATGTTTGGTTTGGAAGAGGATTAGGAAGGGTTTGGCTATACTTGCATCAAGATTAAGGTATGTTTGAGGTTGTGCCATGAGATTCATGCATGTTTTTAGTTACTAGCTTGATGTTCTTATTAGCCCATGGTTCAAATCTTTGTTATATCATGGGGATGGTATTTGGCCAAGGTGGATTTTGTGTTAATGCCATTGCATGTTAAATATGAGGCTTGTTAATGGTATATGTGATGGTGGATTGATGGCTCTTGGACTTTCTTTTTAGTATTTTTGAGTAAGACATTAAGTTCTTTGCTTAATCATGACCAAAATTATGGTGTTGTGATGTATTCGGTCATGGTATATCCATAAGTATGATTCATGCATGTTGCATGGTAGGTAAGATTTGAGCTTTGGATATGTGTTTATATTTGGATATAAACAACTTGAGATTCAGCCCTTGCACCTACATGAATATGTGTTTGCACATGATGAATTGGTATGACATATATACTATTTCAAGGTGTATATTTGCTTGTGATGATGTTTGGTTATGTAGTAAATGAGAGATGTGTATTGAGCTACAATATGTAATGCGTTAGTTAGTAAAATGTATGCTATTTTTTTGTGTGGTATTAAGTGTAAAATTGGCCTCAACATAGACATGCATATTCGCCAAATGAAGTAGATTGGTGTGCATGTATTCGGTTAGAGGCAACCGTATGAAGCCTTATCTTGGCTTAGATAATTGACTAAATGGGTAATAAGTGAGGATGGTTGCGAATATACAAACATACATATGCATGTGTAATTGAATTATGAATGTTTAGCAAGATGGTTAAACTAGTTGATTTATTGATTAAGCTCAAGGAGTTAAAGAAGGAGAATCAAGCAAGGGAAAGACGAAGGTCATCGAGTAGCCGACTTGGACCTGCTTTTACCCAACACAAGGTAAGTCACTAAGCATATATTTTGTATTGATCTGAATAGGCATAATGTCTATGTAACTATGCCGAAAGGAATGATGAATTTATATACATGTGTGTATGTGGTGATGGAAGTATTGAATGAAAGGAAAAGAGGTGAGATGTATTGAGTTGTTGATTTCGGCACTAAGTGTGCGGGTATAAACATTTGTGATCATGAGAATGGCACTAAGTGTGCGGGTTTAAAACTTGTACAGCACTAAGTGTGCGAGTTTGATCATGTAGCACTAAGTGTGCGAGTTGATTATATAGCACTAAGTGTGCGGACTCACTATATGCTTTTGAATCACTATTGACACTGAGTGTGCGACACTATTGAGTTGAACACGGACATCGGATCGGGTAAGTACCTTGAGTTCATGGCTAATAGGCGCTATGTTTATATTTGGGGTCGAGCTTGGTAAGTTTGAACCTATGTGACAATGTAAATTGAAGTCACGTACATAAGAATTATCGCGGAATGAGTGAAAGGTCATGTAGATGTATGATTGAATCGAAGGTCTAAGGAACTATGGTATAGTTCGGTTTGAATGGAGTAATTAGCCTCGCTCCATTTTGTTTCCTCTTGCGATAATGTTATTAATGGTTGTTAGTGCATTGCTTATGACTTCATCGAGTTATATACTCATTCGGTGTTTGCTTGTCACCTATTTTAGGTTTCTTGGACTCGACTTTTTGCGTATTCGGGACCGTCATCGAAGTCATCACACCGCTAACAACTTTTGGTATTTTCTTCGTAGTTGGTCTTGGAGTACATTTCGCATGTATAGGCTATTATGTTTGGTTTGAACTTGGTATGTAAAATTTTGAATAGCCATGCGAAAATGGCTTATAAATGTTTTGAGCATAATGTTATAATCATTTGGTATGTATATGCTCATTAAGAGGCACGAAATGTTTGGCAATGACCAGCCATTAGAATGGGTCATCATGATTATATTTTGGACTATATATGAAAAAGGGGTGGTTGAATCATAGAACTATGTGTTAGAGAAAGTCTACCCTAGAAATAGATGCTGGCAGCAACAGTGACGTGGATGTGAAAAATCACTAAAAATAGTAGGAATGGAATTAAATAGTGAATAAATTATGTAAATGAACCTTGATGAATCCATTTTCATATGGAAGAAACGAAACGGTCATATGAGTTGTATGTTAAAAGATATTTGGGTTTTCGTGAAACAGGGCCAGAACGGTTTCTGGATTCCCTGTTCCGACTTTGAAAATTCATTATAAATTAACCAGAGATAATTAGGAGTCATACCATATATGTATAAATTCCTATTTGAGTCTAGTTTCTATAGAAACAAACGGCATCAGTATTGAAGCCCTGCACAGGGAGTTATTCGAGTTGTAATGCACGAAGGTCAGTGTAGTCGACCCTTGTAACATGGGAGACTTTAACTAATAAACTGTACTAATTGGCTCAACCAAAAATTCTAGAAAAAAATCTGTATATGGACATATGAGTCTAGTTTTGGGAAACAATTATGAAACTGATTTTCGAGTTGTAAAACTCAAGTTATGATTTTTGAAGCGACTAGTACACAGATTGGCAGCTTGTCTGGGAAATTCTCAATAAGTGGTTTGAAGTCTGTTAACACCTCGTGTTCGACTCCGGCGACGGTCTCGGGTTCGGGGTATTACAATGCCAATGTCCTAGACATGGTCTTATACGTAAATCTCAATCGAGGCCTGTGTCCCAGACATGGTCTTATACGATGTCTCAGACAGATGTCAACTTTTCTTTAGAAACATACAGAGCTTTTCAGATGCTATCATATTATCAAAATTTATTCAAATTCCATTTATCAGGCTTTTAAGGCCATCCAATACAGATTACAATTTATATGTACAGAATTTATTTCAATTAACACGTAATTGTAATTTGACTTACCTCAGACGGATTTCGAATAAAAAGTGTCGTCTATTCAACTATTTTGGACTTCCCCCGATCTAAGTCCGATTTTCTTTGTTCTTGATCTAATACAATACAAATTCAACCATTCAATCATTCATTTCATTCAATTTAATCCATATACACATATTTAGGGCACTTTGCATTTTAGCCTTTATAATTTCACACTTTGACAATTTAGTCTATTTTTCACAAAATCACCAATATGCAAAATTCATCAAGACTATAGCTTGGCCGAATATACATGGCTTCCATACAAGCCCAAATAACATAAATTAATCCTTCAAAACCTCATTTTCACAATTTAGCTGAATTAGCTCTATTTCATCAAAATTCAAAGACAAAGCTTAATAACCTCACACATATCTTTCATAATCTATATAGAAAAAACATCACAAAGCTCATATAATCAACAATGGCATTTCATGAAATCTTTAACAGAAACAGAAATTCAGACATTGGCTTTGAAGAACACGAAGCAACGATCACAGAAACGTAGAAATTATCAAAAACGGACAAAAATCCATACCTTAATCAAGGATCAAAGTGCCAAAACCTAGCTTGTTCTTTTCCTCTCTTTTTCGTTTGTATTTTTGGCAAGTATATGCATGAATGAACAAATTTTCATGCATTTGTTTTATTTAATAACATATATTACCTAATTACCTAACCATCCTTTAAAATTTTATCTATTTACTATATTGCCAAACCATGTCTCCCACTATCATATAATTATCAAAAACGGACAAAAATCAATACCTTAATCAAGGATCAAAGTGCCAAAACCTAGCTTGTTCTTTTCCTCTCTTTTTAAATCAGTATTTTGGCAAGTATATGCCTGAATGGACAAATTTTCATGCATTTGTTTTATTTAATAACATATATTACCTAATTACCTAACCATCCTTTAAAATTTTATCTATTTACTATATTGCCAAACCATGTCTCCCACTATCATACAATGGCCTTTTTGACATGCAAGGACCTCAAATTTAACAAACCATATCACTTAGGCACTTTAGCAACTAGAAAGCAACTTTTACAACTTATGCGATTTGGTCCTTTTTGCAAATCAAGCACAGAAACAAACAGTTTAAATCACAGAAATTTCACAGATATAAATTCATATATCACAGAAACAGAAAATAAATATTAAAATATTTTTTGGACTCAAATTTTTGGTCCCGAAACCACTATTCCGACTAGGGTCTAAACCGGACTGTTATATTCAATGGCTTCCCAAGCATCTTCTGTTTCGTGTCTAAACCGGACTGTTACATTCAATGGCTTCCTAAGCATCTTCTGTTTTGTCATCTGCCTTTCCACGCACCTTTTTTAGTAAACTTACTAAAGAAAAATACCACAAAAATATTTCTAAACAACTATTCTGCATGGAAAAATGATTCTTTTTTCAAGATGATCCCTTCATGGGGTATACAAAGGCCATATCAACAGTTGTCGAAAAGCATGGGTGGGTCATCTTCTATCCCTATCCTGATGATTTCTTCCCAAAGGTAGTGAAAGAGTTTTATGCCCACATTACTTCTCCTATCAATGCATTTATATATGCTGACTTTGTGAAGACAATGTCTGATGTATGCATGCCCGGGGCATCCTCAACTATCGAGCTTCCAAAAGGTCCCATGACTCGAGCTCAAACCAAGCGACTTCAAGAAACTTTATCAACTTTTGTGATGCACATTTGGGATGAGACCAAGGCTTTTGACGTTGGAGAAGCTGTGAGCGACTCTTCAAAGACTCATTACATTCTTTTGCAAACCAACTTCAGCTCCTCTCCAGCTCCCCAAGCTCAATTCAGCTCCAATCAGCTCACTTGAGCTTATTTCAGCTCATTTCTTTTCCATTTCAATAAACTAAGTTTTAACTTTGTTTTTAATTTAATTTGCTACAGCTCATGTTGAATTCCCTAGCTCAAATATGTTCATTAGTTGTTTTAGTCTATTTGAGCTAGCCAAATTTAATATGCTAGTTAATTTTAATTTAATGTGTCCGAAATTAGTTGGTTGTTATTTAAGTTGTCTAGTTTCAGTTTAAAATTATGATTAAATGAATATTTATATTTTATTTAATTATGTGTTTATGTCTTTGTAGGTTCAGCCGAATGTGGAGGTACATTAATGGCTAGGTGTATGTACGGGTTTGTTCAATGAATGAGAAGATTCATGCATGATTAGGTTCAATGCTTGGAGGAATTATGTTCATGTACATGGAAGATTAATTACATGCATTGGATTAGAAGAATACATTCCCTTTGGACGGCACATATGCATGTATGCATGGTATTTATTGCAAGTTCATGTACAACCAGATTCAAGCTCCTTTCCAAGTTCCATACATAGCCGAATGTATGTGGGAGGACTTTTGGAGTTTCTATGCATCTATTCGGCCAAGAGACACCTCTTGGAAACTTCATGCACCCCATGGCCGAACTTAGACAACTCATTGAGCTTCCAAGGCTTCATATTCATTCAAGGTGTTTTGCTCATACATGAAGCTGTCCAATGTAGTTCCCATCAGCCGAATCTAGCCTTAGCAAATTAAATAACTTGTTCTAGATTATTCTAGTTGATTCCTAGCCGAATTTACTTAGTCTTTAAGCTAGCTGATTTGTCCATTCGGCTACACATGTTAAACTATAAATAGTTTACTCATTTCTTTGTAAAAAGACTTTTGCCAAATTATTGAATGAACATTGTTCTTGTGAGGTTGCTTCCTCTCATATCTCGTACAAGTTTCGAAGACTTATCTAGTTTGTGCTAGTGGCGTCTACCGATCTTGTTTGAACTTATCACCATCTTTGGTGTGGCGTTCACCTATCCTTCTATTCCATTTATCCATATTAACAATATAGGAATCGGGGTGACACTTTTTAGTGTTGAATCATTCTTGACGTTAAGTTCACTATTCCATCCCCACCTTACATTATCTCCTTATTATTGTTTCCAACACCGAACCATCTATTCAACCTCCTTTCTTGTTTCCTTAGCCGAACCTATCACTACCCTTTACATTTCTTTGAACCCCTTCCGTTTATTTGAACCTATCCATCTAACTTCTACTTCCAAGACCAAGACACGAATGACTCTTCTCATCTATAATCGGGCACATCGTGAATTTGACTCCATCACCCGAGCTGAATCACTTCATTTGGTATCAGAGCTTGTAAAACCAGAGGTGCTGACATTCGTATCAAGATCAAAATAGGTTCGTTGTGAAAAAAAATTCGAATTAAAAAAAATTCAAATTGTATTTTCGTTTTCATATTGTAATAGCATTATTTTAAAGTAAAAAAAGAGAGAAATACAAAATTATAAAAAAAGGTGAAGTGTTTAAAATTCTTTTCTGCTGTTTATATCTTTGTTCCGATCGTCAAGTGTCCATTTCATCAACTTTTTATCCCCCAAAACGCCACACTACATTAAAAATTTTATTTTTAGCCTACCCGTACACCCATACATCTTATCCCTTGTAACCATTTTGAAGCCGACCCCAAAGCACCAAGACGAGTCAACGAAACAAAATATGAGGTTATGAGAGTAAGTTTGAGTGGTAAAAGGCTAGAGAGTGTGAGAGCATTTGAGAGCTGAAAAATCTTAAAAAGCGAGTGAAACACGAGTGGAGTGCACTTATTTCTTTCTGAGTGAAATAGTGAGGTTTTGTTGTGAGGTGTTTATTTGTGTTTTGTTTTAACAATCTTCTTTTCAGCAACTAATCAAGGCTCGAGAAGAGATTTTAGATTTTGAACTTCTAGACTTCGTGAAAGAAATGGATCGCTTGTTCGATAGGAAAATAAAACCCCTCCAAGAACAATTGGTTCGTGTCAAAGAGCGAGGCCATCAAGCAAGAGCCCAACGGAAGCAAATTTCCCTAAGGCGAGACACCGAGTTAAGATCGTCATGGCAACATCCTTCCCATGACTACTTGAGAAAAGATTCATGTCGTGATCCCTATTCGTCAAGGACTTCGAGACAAAGTTCCCTATACTGTGACTCCTACTCAACTAGAGATTCAATTAGAAAGCGACAAAACTTTGAGTCCAAGGTCTTTCAAAATAATCATAGAGAAGATAGATATATTTCTTCAAGAACTTTAAAGAAAACATCCATGGAGAATCCATCACAAAGAGACGAACAATTTTCTATTGTAAATGGTTTTCCTTATGCCCATCAAAAAATTTGCCATCCTGATTCTTTAGTGTTATTTGCCTCTTGTAATGAAAAAATGAAAGAAAAAGAAATGACAGAAAAAGAGTGTGAAAGAAAGCAAAAAGAGAATGAGAAAAAGAAAAAAATTGAAAAAGAAAGTGAAAAAGAAAAAGAGAAGGAAAAAGAAAAAAGAACGAGAGTGAAAAAGAATATGAGAAGAAAAAGAAAATTGAAAAAGAAATTGAGTCTGAAGAGAGAAAAGATATTGAGCAAGAAATAAGTGTTGTCGATGAAAAAGAAATGAGAAAAAAAGATGCAAGAAAGCAAGAAAAAGTAAGGAGTGTTCCTACTAACCAACACACGAGATTTCCTCGTGTTGTTCCTTTTCAGGTTATTGAAAATCAGTGTGACCACTTCCAGCTTCAATACCTTCCCAACGAGCGGCGATTTCAGTCGTACAAGAAAGGTAAGAACGAGAAAGACCCACTTTTGCCTGAAGGTAAGCGAGGTAAGTACTCTATGATTATTGAGTCACAATCATTTGATTTAAAAACTAATAATAAAGGTTTTGATGGTTCGATTTTTAAAAGGTTTCCAAATTTTGATTTGGTTAGTTATTGTTCAACTCTTGATGTTAATGACCTTGTTTCAAGAAGAGCCAAAAGTTTGTCTTATGACATGTTTAACCTTTCTGTTGAGTTGGTTTTGCCTATGTGAATCATGGAGGTGTGTGATAAAAGTTTTTCACATACAAATGTTGATGTGTTTGAATACTTAAACTCTTTGAATATATGTGCTAAGCCATTTTGTTTAAACAAGCCTATTCGATTGATCTGTGATGGATTTAAACTTTTGAAAAGTTGCATGTTCATAACTTCTTTGTCCGGCATATGCATTCAAAGGATTTTGCATACAATGAATAATTCGTTTAATTTTTCCCTTCAAAAGAAAACCTTAAATTTTTGTGTGAATTTTCCATGTTTTGTGTAACACCCCGAACCCGAGACCATCGCCGGTGTCGGACACGAGGGGTTAGCAAGCCAGGTTCACTTGTTTTGCCCATCCATTGGACCTTTCCAGTCAGGCTGGAAAAACTGCGTCACTGTCGCCTTAAAAATCATATCTCGAGTTTCAAAACTCGGAAACTGGTTTTGTAAATTTTCCCTGAATTTAGATTCATATATCCATCCATGGATTTATTTCTAGAATTTTTGGTCGGGCCAATTGGTTCAGTTTATTAGTTAAAGTCACCCATGTTACAGGGATCGACTGCTCTGACCTTCGCACGGTATAACTTGAATATCTCTCTGTACAAGGCTTTAATGCTGGTGCCATTTGTTTCTAATGAAACTAGACTCAAAATGGAATCTGTACATATAATGTATGTCTCCTAATTCTTTCTGGATAATTTATAGTAAATTTTTAAAGTTGCGACAGGGAACCCAGAAACCGTTCTGGCCCTGTCTCACAATAGCTTTAATATCTCTTAACATGTAACTCCTATGACCATTTCGTTTCTTCCATATGAAAATAGACTCATCAATGTTCATTTACATAGCTGATTCACTATTTAATACCATTCCTACAAATTTTGGTGATTTTTCACATTCACGTTACTGCAGCTGGCAGCATCTGTTTTTGAGGTAGGTCTTACCTATTTTGTAGTCTCCATGAACCAACTAGTCTTGCCTTACATAGGTCGACATATGATCATTTTAACCATGCCAATGGCTGATCATGTGACCAACATTCCCATTTCCAATTCATAGTTACATCATGACACCATATATATATATACAAACAGCAAATAGTTTAAGTTGATACTTCACTATTACGAGCCATTTTCGCATGGCCGTACACATATACATCGTAACATATTTAAACCAACAAGGGTAGTCCTATACATGCCATTTCAAGTTCAACCAAGAATTTATACCAAAATGGGGGCTTGATAGTGTGGATGACTTCGACTTCAACGATCCCGAATCCGATTGCTATCGGCGAAATCTAGAAAACCGAGAGCCAAAGCAATGAGTAAGCATTTTTATGCTTAGTAAGTCTCAAGGAATATAATCAACTCTAATTACAGCAATACATTCACATAGTTAAATGCATCATTTCATTAGTGCACATTCACATAATCATACTTACTTCACCATCCCAATCTTATGTTCAAACACAAATAACGGCTTCATTAAGGCCGATAACTCGTTCCATCATAGGAGCGGATATTCACACGCTCTTACTCCTAGCGCGTAAAGCACACACCGCACTTACCTTGTCATTGGGAAATTTCACAAGTGCATTAGCTGAAATTTTCCAGCAAGCTTATAATTTTCAAATCACGTACCTTCTTGAGTTTAACCGGATGTCGCTACTCGATCAATCGCCGGGACATAGCCCGGTTATGGTAACCCGCACCAAGGCCTACGGACTTAACCCGGATATCACGATTTGCACAAATGCCTTGGTCTTAGCCGGATAGAATGACTCATACGAATGCCTTGGTCTTAGCCGGATGTAGCCACTAGCACAATTGCCTTCGGTCTTAACCCGGTTATAATTTCCAGCATAATTGTCTTGGGCTTAGCCGGATATCATTCAATTTCTCATGCACACATACATCAATAATCATTGGACATACATATTTATTTTCGTTACTAAGGCTCAAACACAATTATAATCACTAACATAATCGCCTTGGGACTTAGCCCGGGTATCATTCAATATTCATACACACATAAATCAATAATCAATACATCCATATTTCATTCCACATAATTCAAGTAAGGTCACTTCTTGAGGACTTACCTCGGATGTTGTCGAACGGCTTTTACGGCTATTCGATTACTTTTTCCTTCCCCTTGTCCAATTGTGGCCCTCTTAGCTCTTGAGCTAATTCAAACAAATTCAATTTATCAAAACCTCATTGTGCTAGCTTATGGCGAATATGACAAGGAATTTAAATGGTCATATGGCCACCCTTTAGCTTGAATACACAATGGTCATGCACATTTTATACTACATCAAGCAATTCAATACAATTTATTCGAGCATCAAGGAAAAGCTAAGGCCTTCAATAGGCTACCCAAGGCCGAATATACTTGTCCATGTTGAGGCCAATTATGCACTTAATACCACACAAAAACAGCATGCATTTTACTAGTTAATGCTTTGCATATTGTAGCTCAAAACTTACAATATAGCATCAAGCACTCATATGTGTGCTAGGCGAATGTGCTTACAATTTCACAATTATTCTTCAACATCTTCTTCTTTAAACAAACTTATTCATCACTTCCTTCATAACCAAAACATCATGTGCAAACATATATATACATATATGAGTATGGTCAATTTCAAGGTGTCCATAGCCATCCAAAACACAAATTTTAACTAACATGCAAGAAGCATGAACCATGCTCATGAATGCATCATGGCGAATATGACAATCATGCTCCTTTTCAACTTCAATCATGATAAAACAAAAGAAAGCTCAAAATCTTACTCAAGAGTAGACAATCCATCATTGCATGCATCATCATCAAGCTTCACACTTAGCATGCAATGGCTTTATCACCATAACAACTTTGGCCAAATACCATTTCCATGGCTTAACAAAGATTTGAGCCATGGCTAACATGCACATCAAGTTAGCAACCAAAACATGCATGAAACTCCTAACACAACCTCATACATACCTTAATCTTGATGCAAACTTAGCCAAATCTCCTTCTAGATCTCTTCCAAACCAAGCATGAAGCAAAAATCCTCCTTCTTCTTTAGTTTTGGCTCAAAGAAAGGATGAACAAAATTTTTTCTTTCCTTCTCTACAACTCACGGCAATGGGGGGATTACCACACTCACACACATTTTTTTTCATTTTTTATCACCCATACACCTTTGTTTATTATTTCACCCTAATGCACCAACAAAACATGTTTCATGACATGTTTAGCCCATCCTCCTTGTCATGGCCGGCCACCACCTATAAAGGGGAATTTGACATGCAAGTCCATTATTTTGCATGCATGCTTTAATTAGTCATCACACATTTCCTATCATACTTTCAAAGTTCATTACTAAGTCCTTTCTTGTGGAATTCATCCTTATAACACTAAATCAATCATCATAAAATGTCATACATGAGCACACACATATTATAGGCATCAAAATAAATTTTTAATTATTTTTATGCCTCGGTTTTGTGGTCCCGAGACCACCTTCCGACTAGGGTCGATTTTGGGCTGTCACATTTTGATCTGCCAATTTGAATAAGTTTTGTGAAGTATGAATGTTTGCATGTTCGTCTGCCTAAACTTTCTTTGATCTACTTTTGTGATTTATTTGAGAAAGTGAGACTCTTGTTGTATTTTGGGATAAGTGATCAAAATCAAGTGTTTAAGCCGGGAGTAAGCCACTTTAAGTTGTTACCAAGAGAAGGTAAGCATCATAATTCCCTTGTAAATAAATTTGTTACACCTATTCATCTGATTCAAACTTTATCTTCATTTCTGAAAATAAATCTTGCGGTTAGTTTACAAAATCAAAATCCTGTTTTTGATTCTGGAAATTTTGTTTTTAATTCCGGAATTGGTTCATGTTATCCACCTGTGAATAACACCTTAGCATGTCCTTTTAAATATATCCTTCCAGATGGTATTGACATTTTTTGTTTTTGTGGAGATTACATTTTGAAAAGCGCAAATTGTCTTTTTAACTTTTTACCTTTCCAGGTTTATTCAAGTCCGAAATATCGATTACATTATAACTCTAAAGAAAGAAGGTTTGAGATGATTGAAAATGGTAAAATCGATTTTTGTTTCCCTGAACCTAAAGTTAAACAAGGTATGGATTTTGGAATCTCTAATATATCCTTGTTCAATTTGATTGATGAAGAAAGCATTGTCGATGAGGATATAAATGTTTTGGTTGAAGATAAAATGACTTTTGGTACATGTGATATTGGTAAGTTTGATGATTATGATGGATATCCACAATCTTCGAGTTGTTGCATGAACTCCTTTTGTGACCATAGCGAATTACAAATACCATTTGAGATGATCAAGCGAACTAAGGACATTATGTTCCTAGCACCATTGTTTGTTAAGTTCTTAAGTTGCAATGGAACATGTTTATCTGGTAGAATGGAATATTGATGCTGTCTTGTTGTAAATGTTTTAAACGCAAGTTGATTAGCATTTATGACTGTTTGAATAAGTTCGTTTTCTATAATGATTCTCATTTGGTTGCAAGTTCTGAGACGTCTTTGCAGCAAAATATGATGCGACAACTAATCACATATGTACAAGAACGAACAAGTAGACATCCCTGTTTCAAAATTAACCAGTGACTCGACTTGAGGACAAGTGGCTTTGAAGACGGGGGGAATGATGTATGCACGCCCGGGGTATCCTCAAGTGCATATCAATATCCTATTGAGGTTCCAAAAGGTCCCATGACTCGAGCTCAAACCAAGCGACTTCAAGAAGCTTTATCAGCTTTATTGATGCACATTTGGGATGAGACCAAGTGTCTTGACATTGGAGAAGCTGTGAACAACTCTTCAAAGACTCATTACACTCTTTTGCAAACCGACTTCAGCTCCTCTCTAGCTCCCCAAGCTCAATACAGCTCCAATCAGCTCACTTGAGCTTGTTTCAGCTCGTTTGAGCTTGATTTTAGATCGTTTCAGCTCATTTCTTTTCCATTTCAATAAACTAAGTTTTAACTATGTTTTTAATTTAATTTGCTACAGCTCATGCCGAATTCCCTAGCTCAAATTAGTTCATTAGTTATTTTAGTCTATTTGAGCTAGCCGAATTTAATATGCTAGTTAATTTTAATTTAATGTGTCCAAAATTAGTTGGTTGTGATTTAAGTTGTCTAGTTGATGTTTAAAATTATGTTTAAATGAATATTTATATTTTATTTAATTATGTGTTTATGTCTTTGTAGGTTCAGCTGAATGTGGAGGTACATTAATGGCTATGTGCATGTACGGGTTTGTTCAATGAATGAGAAGATTCGTGCATGATTCAGTTTAATGCTTGGAGGAATTATGTTCATGTACATGGAAGATTAATTACATGCATTGGATTATGAAGAATGCATTCCCTTTGGACGGCACACATGCATGTATGCATGGTATTTATTGCAAGTTCATGTATGGCTAGATTCAAGCTCCTTTCCAAGTTCCATGCATAGCCGAATGCATGTGGGAGGACTTTTGGAGTTTCTATGCACCTATTCGACCAAGAGACACCTCTTGGAAGCTTCATGCACCCATGGCCAAACCTAGACAACCCATTGAGCTTCTAAGGCTTCACATTCATTCAAGGTGTTTTGCTTATACATGAAGCTGTCCAATGTAGTTCTCATCAGCTGAATCTAGCCTTATCAAATTAAATAACTTGTTCTAGATTATTCTAGTTGATTCCTAGTTGAATTTACTTAGTCTTTAAGCTAGCTAATTTGTCCATTCGGCTACACATGTTAAACTATAAATAGTTTACTCATTTCTTTGTAAAAGGACTTTTGCCAAATTATTGAATGAACATTGTTCTTGTGAGGTTGCTTCCTCTCATATCTCGTACAAGTTTCGAAGATTTATCTAGTTTGTGCTAATGGCGTCTACCGATCTTGTTTCAACTTATCACCATATTTGGTGTGGCGTTCACCTATCCTTCTATTTTATTTATCCACCTTAACAATATAGGAACTAGGGTGACACTTTTTAGTGTTGAATCATTCCTGACATTAAGTTTACTATTCCGTCCCCACTTTACATTATCTCCTTATTATTGTTTCCAACACTGAACCATCTATTCAACCTCATTTCTTGTTTCCTTAGCCGAACCTATCACTACCCTTTACATTTTTTTGAACCCCTTCTGCTTATTTGAACCTATCCATCTAACTTCTACTTCCAAGACCAAGACAAGAACGACTCTTCTTGTCTACGATCTGGCACATCGTGAATTCGACTCCTTCATCCAAGCCGGATCACATCAATGTCCCTAGAGTGCTTAGTGACGTCCTCACTGATGTTTATGTGGAAGGTACATAATGGTCGATCTCAAGAAATTACTATTACACCATTGATAGAGTCTTATTGAAGCCTCAATGCAAGATTTGGTACCATTTCTTGAAAACTCGTCTCATTCCTTCTACAAATAATGTTACAATATCTAAGGATCGATTATTGCTTCTCCACTCCATAATGGTGGGTTGAAAGATTAATGTTGGCAAAATCATATTTTGTGAGATTCATCGTTGTACCGAAAAGAATGTTGGCACTTTAAATTTCCCCTCACTGATTATTGCATTATGACAATGAGTCAAGGTTCCCCTATCATCAAATGAAGACCACCTTATGAACAAAGGGGCTATTACTAAGCTCATTGCACAAAAACTAGCTGGCGAGGAAATGCCAAACCAAACTGGCACGCCTCTATCTTTTTCCCCTAAGACTACTTCTACTGCCCCCTTGACTTCTCACACTGAGCTTGAGTGGCAAATGATTGAAGCTGTAGAGGGTTTGAAACAACAATTGTGTATGTTGGAAAAGCATTAGAAAATGCTTGTAACTGACTTTGGCAAAGCTCAAGAAGAGATGGCCATCTTTTGGGGATATGTTCGCCAACATGATGCTGCTATTTGTAAATCCTTGCAAAAGAACTTCTCACGCCCAATGCCACCATTTCCTATTTTTCCTAAGGAACTGCTATTGAATCCTGATGCAGAAGATGAATAACATATTATGTAAGGGTCATGAGCATTACTAATGAATCAAATAATTAATTCAATCATAATCAACATATAAACTAACTAATAACATTATAATATGCAAGGGCAGGTCACGACTATCTAATACTTTCATGCTAGATTCTTATACATTCGAATAATAAATTATGCTATGCATTTCTAAACTTGGTCTTCCGCTGTCTATACTTTTATCACTATTTATCCTTTCTAGAATGTCAGAATTCGGATACATACAAGACTATTCTAATTATTAGCATCAGAGTATTAGTCCATACTCCGTCTACGATTATCTTTTTAATTCATCTTCGATGATGTTAGTGGAATGCACTTAGTTTAGGTTTGCTGATCCATCCCAATATAGAATAAAAATTAGTCTTACAGCCCCTATTTTGAGTCTATGGGACCCTAAAAGTAGATCAAAAATAGGCAATGGCTAATTTGAAACAATTCTGGAAGTATAGGAAATAATTACAAAAAATTTGATTTCAAGGGTCACACACCCGTGTGGCCAGGCAACGTAATTTTCTAACTTAGGTCACACGCCCATGTGTGTTGCTCGTGTGTGACACACACCCGTGTGCACCAAAAGTACCTTAAAACTCAAGTTTACCATTTCCTATTTACTTAGGCATAGGCAAATCAATTACCAATCGTTTAACTTATTCAAAACACGATGAAACATGCCAAAAATACACCAAATTCATCACCTAATATGCATAACCAATGTACCCTCATTGGTACCACATTTTATATGTTCAAATACATCAACAACACATCAAACATTCAAGACTTTCATTCATATCATACTCACCATATTTGAACTAACTTTCAAATTTCTTGTAACGCCCCCAAAATCCCAAAATCCCAAAATCCCGAAATCTTGAATTTTTCTTTTTGTCCTTAATAATTCCAGTTAAGTGTTAATTACGCAAAGGTAGGTCTTGGTCAAGGTTTGAGTTCAAATTAAGGGGTAGAAGAAATTATAAGTTAATTATTAAAAGAATCGGGGTTGGCAAGTAGTTGGGCTTTTAAATAAAGATAGGGGAAAATAGCAGTAAAGAGCCTAGTAGAGGAGTGGCTAAGTGATGCTACTTAGAGTGTAGGGAGGTGGCGTTAATAGCTAGTAAGGAGGTCTAAGGCTCAAATCCTAGCTTAGTGTTTTTAGAAGTTTAATTTTGACCTTCTAGAAGGATGAAAGTGGCGTGAAAGTGGACTCCAAGGGAAGCGTTCAGGAGAGAAAATTAAGGAAAGGATCAAGGGGTTATCACGGAGAAAAACGAGGAGATGAGAAGGGAGAAGTGATGGAGCTGAATGGGGAATTGGGCATGGGAAAATTCGACTATAAGGCTTATAAATAGGTGCCGAATGCTAGGGTATGAAGCTACTGACCGAATTTCCTTCACCCTGTTACCAGAAACTATTTTCTCTAAAAGCCGAAAACCCTCTACCTTTCTTTTCTTTTTCTCCTTCCTTGTACCGAATTCTATTCTTCCTCTACCTCATTGCTGACTTTTATTTCTTTTTCCTTGGAGTCAAATAACCCTCTTTTTCCATACAAAATCGTAAAGGGCCGAACCTCTTTGGCCGAATACCCTTGGTGCAATCACTACTCCTTCTACTTCGGTCAAATCTAGTGTAAGTGTTGTTCTCCCAATCGGTTTCTTTGCTAAGTATCAAATATTTTCCCTCACTCTTTCTAATCAACTGTGGTAGGGAATTAGTATCGGATATCGGATCTTAGCTCATTGCTGAATTGCTCCTTAGGTGTTGCGGTTTTGGTAAGTATTCCTCTTCCATTGGCGAAGGTTGGGCGAATAGCCATAGTAAGGTAAGGGGACTTGTGTTGGATACAAGTCACCTATTATTCTAGTTTTAATAGTTACGATTGGTGCAGATCTAGGAGTTGATCGTGGTTAATGAAGGGGTTGTTATACTTATCGCGTAAGGTAAGGTTAAGGTGAGATTTTGACTTTTGGTAAGGTATTCGATAAGTATGTACGATTAATCTTTGAGTGATATCAATTATAGTTTTGGGCTAAGGAGATCGCATCACGCTTGCTTACTAGGTGTGTACATACACTGCACACACACAATGAATCGGCAAAAGCCGAAATGCCGAAATACAGAAATACCGAAAAACTGAAAAGCTGAAATGCCGAAAAACTGAAAGTTGGGCTACGGTAGTCACGCGAGTGCGTGAACACTGGTGGAGAGGAAATCAATAGGTTGCCTGAGGCCCACGGGTGATTTCGTGGACTTGGGTTGTGATTTGGCCATACGGGCCATAATGGGCTAAATCTGCCCGATGGGTTGTTGGGCCCATAATAGGTAAAAACTGAATATTGATGCTATGTGATAGAAATTTGTATGTGAGCATGAATATGAATGTGACTGGGCCTAACGGGCCATATAAATGTGATTTGGGCCTAATGGGCCATATACAGGTGATTTGGGCCTAATGGGCCATACGAATATGATTGGGTTTAATTAGCCAGATACAGATATGTGAATTTGTTTGGGAGTTGTAAGGGGTTTTGGTCCTAGTATATGATAACTACATAAAACTTAATTAATTAATTGAGACCATGGACAAGTCATAGGGTTCCGGTGTGGCAACGGGTATATGCATGTCTAGGATTGGATTTAGGGAGAGCTTGGTACTTAAGCGGTCTTAATGACCCACCTCCTCTTCTCTGGAATCCTACCTGGTGCATAGTATTCATTCATCTTAGCTCGCGGGACTTGTTCATGGGCCAAGGTAAGTGAAAACCATAATTAAGGAAAAATTACCGAAATGCCCCTAAGGGCAAGAATGACCAGAATAACCCTAGGTGTTGAATGTAAGTTTTATGGATGTGACATGCATACATATGATGTTTTGCTTAGGTTGCATATGGGGTAGGAATATGGAACGGAGGAAGTATATGAGGATTCGCATGGTTGCTTGACAATCATGGATCGACTGATGGCTTTTAAAGCCCAATATGTAAATGAAGATAGTTCTGCAATCGGGCTACCATTGGTGTGTGGGCTGGGTGGGTCGATATTTATATCCCCACATGGTGTGATGGGGAACGGAGCTGGTGTGTAGCGGATGGATAATTTGGATGGGATTGCATTGCATGTTTGATGATTTGTCTTTGAATGCTTGTTTTTCATCGAGGGTTGTACACACTGAGTTTGCGAAAACTCACCCCCTCTTTTATTTTATTTTCAGGTGATGCTCAGTGGAAGGTTCGATGTTTGGAGGGACTCTGGGTGGCCGACTAGCAAGATAATTCGGACTTGGTTTTTTTTTAAGAATTTAAGTTTTTATTTCTTTTTGTGTTCAGATCAGATTGTAATAAGGTTTTCATTATGTTATTATTACTTGAATTATTATTATTTTTACGAGAAGTTGAACATGGATTTCTTAAATTATAGTATGTTTCCTACATTTTCGCAACTAAGTTTTTTTTTAAAAAAATCAAAATTTTTAAACAAGGCTTTCATAACTAAAAGGTTTTTTTAGTTAATTAAGGTTTCTCATTTTAAGAAGGGTTTTCAATGAAAACAACGCTAAAACACTTCAATGTGACACACCAGATTTGACCATAACGTCCGGGCCGGGTTTGGGGTGTTACATTTCTAAAGTTACCAAATATGAAGCTAAAAACATACCAAGCATTATACTAAGCTACCAAACTTTAAACTATCACATACCAAAATACAAACTAGACTAGCATACCAACATAGCCTCAACCACAACCATATACACATTTAACCAGCATTTCACTAGCAGCTGAGTTAACAACATCTTATAAACGATATTAATAAAAGACTCCCTAGGTACATGCCATTTCAAAATGAAATATCACCATACTTGAGCTCAGGATTTGTGATTTGATGTTAAGTCGATGATAATTCGAACAGTACCTAGCCTGCATACGGAAAATAAAACCGCACGTTGAGTAAAACTTAGTGGTATTTCTATAATATGAATAATATAAATTTGATGTAAGTATTTAATATGCAATATGCAACAAGTAAGCTATGTTCAAAAGTTTCAATTCAATAATATAATTCTTGCTCATTCATTATTCACATCTACTAAGATTTCACATATTCAAATATATATATCAATGGCATTTCGTTTAACATTTGAATCCATCAACTCCTACAATGGCATGATTCATCTCTTTGATCAATACTCGAATTCATTCAAGTTTCACATCTCAATTCATCATTTCACATATTATTTCTCATATCATAATCATTTCTATATTTTTCATTTCAATATTTTCTCATCTCATATTCATTTCTCATTTTTGTCAATTCAATATCAATCACATAAATTGTTATTTTACTTTCCCCTATTAACACGACACGAACTCGGACGAATACACTGATCCAACCAACACACCAGTTTGACACCTAATGGCTCATTGAATAAATCTGAAGTAATAACTACACCCAGTGCTATATAAATTGACACCCAGTGTCTCATCGGTTAAACTGAAGCAAATTGGCACCTAATGCCTCATCGACTCGAGGTCGAAGTAATTCCTGAACTCTTCCTATCCTATGGCATGCCATTTATATCCGACTCAGCCCGATATAGTTAATAGGGATTCGTTTCACTTTTCAATACAATCAATATCTCAATTTCATGAATGTATATAATCACATACAAACATATATTCAATTTGATAATAATCACATTTTTCTCAATACACATATATTTATAATCAATATATTTCATAATATACAAAATCAATCCATTTCATTTCAATTATGAATTTAATTCAATCCCAAAGTACCAAAGTACTCACCTCTAATGCTTGCGATATGCAAACAATTATATATGTAATAATCTACTATTTAATTCGGATTATAGAAACACAAACCGTGATTTTTAAGCTATTTGACGTCGATTTTATCCTTCCCTTTTTTACTTGAGGATTTCAGTATGCTCTTAGCTACGGAATAAAACGATTAAATCAAATTAATATTACACATTTCAATTTCACATTAATTTTATATCTTCACACTATATTTTGCTTATTCTTCAACTTAGTACCTAAATAGAGATTAATTTTAACCTTTACATTTAACTTCATATTTTTATACTAATTTCACTCTAGACCATATTTCGCTTCCTCTTCTCCAATTCGATCCCTTAATTTCAAAATTTTCACAATTTAGTCCCTGTTGTTGAAAATCAACAATTAATTCAACAATTTAGTCCTTTCCGTTTCTAACTTAAAAATCTATCTATTTAATCCCTAATACTTAAACTATTCAACAATGTCAACATCTAAAATCTTGAACAATACTAAAAATTACAATATGGGTCAGGTAGCCCTAAGTACCGGAATTCTAAAAACGTAAAATTACAAGTATAAGAGATTAAATTGACTAACCAATTAAAATTCAGAAGTTAGAAACCCTTAGAGCTGTCGACCTCTTTTGTTTGTTTGTTTCTTTTGTTTTCTTTAATTTGCATGCATTCCTCTTTCTATTTCTTTATTCTTTCTTTTATTATATGTTTCTATTATTATAACTATTATTGTATAATATAAATTACATACATTTTATATCATTTATTATAACATACATATATATATATATATATATTAAGTAATATGTATATACATCATACATTATTAGTGTCGTCCACCACACTAAATAATTTCTTAATTTCTATTTTGATCCTTTTAGTTTATTTCAATTTATAAATCAACTTTTATCCTTTATCCAATTTAATTCTTGAACCATAATAATTCTTAATTTCACAAAATTCATTAATCTAAAAATTAATTTGCTACTTATTATTATTGCATGACATGTACACTTACACAATTACATTAATTATTTTACACGTAAGACTCGTCTATCCAGAAATTATCGTTCAATGTAAATTTACTTACTCTATCAAAACTCAATTACTAACATATGAAGCATTAAAAGAAATTAATATGCATGTCTAATTCATTCTTTATTCCATTCTTATTTTTAGCAATTTACTCAACAAAGTCAATCACGCCAACTTGAAAGATGGCAAAGACGCGAAAGAATACACCCTTCAAGAAATAAATAAATAAATACATGGAGTTATATGAACACCAATCCAATATTCAGAAAAGAAACTAAATAAATAATTTGAATCTTATTAGTTAATACTAAAAATTTATAAGGATGACACAATAGCCACTTCTGCAAAATTTAATTCTAAAATAGATACCTATATAGAACTACTACAAGAACGCCATGCAAAGCTATTTAATGAATCGTTTCTATATTAAGTTGTACGACCTTCGTTATACAAATCAATAATACCAACATTTTACATTTATAAATATTTTCTATGATTTATATAATTCACTACAATATACACGAAAATTAGTATAATTAGTTAATTGTTTCACTAGGTTAAAAGGTTATCAATTCTTACTAAAATAATGGTAATTGATACTACTTTCGACTGGTATACATATTGTGCCCTATTCATCAGAATAAAGTGACAAATTTTGATGGAACATACAGTTGCAAAAATTGTATTGAATAAATCCAACTGCTTCTACCAAGTTATAAGCTTACAATAAAAGCTGCAAACATTTCTGGACATGCCTTCTTTATCATTTTTTATGGCATAGCAAATTGCATTCTCGATTACACCACCCATCAATTATTCCATATAAATTTTGAGGTTACTTTTCTTAGGATGATAGCTAGCTAAAGGTTGAGAAGATTATTCTAACACAATCTAATTTGTTTTTTTAGGACGATGGCTATCTAAAGGTTGAAAAGATTATTCAGAAATTGAGGAGGCTAAACATAAATGTTTGAAACTGATTTAAATGACTTCAATTTGAAGAATGGAAGCAACTTGTTACTATTGCACGTTTGCACACAAGATCATACAAGGATGAAGGTCGATTCCTTCTCGACAAAATTAATAAGGCAATCATTGTCAATTATATGCAAGTTTATTATAATTTAACAGTAGACTAATATAAATTGATTATTTCTGATCTAGTTGTGTATTTCCTCCATTTCAACTCGACAGCTCATTCATTCAAATGTTGGTATGACGAGTCAACAAGTTGAACATGTGGGAGAAGGTTTCCAAACCCCAAAGAAGAAATCTCACTTACATAGATATGTGAACCATGTTACATAGTTCTCCTTAATTATCAATTTTTACTACGTCTTCCCCTACTAATTATTATCAAACTTGAATTATCGGAAATGAAAGAAACCGATGGAGGAATGAATGAAGATAAATTACATTTGCAATATACAAGTTGTAGTTGTTACCCTTGTAACACCCCTTACTCGTATTCAACGCTGGAACAGGGTACGAGATATTACCGGACTTACAACACAACCAATCATATAATTCCGAGCCATAAATTTGCATCCAAATTAAAACCATTTTCTATTAATCATAAAGTCCCTAATACGAGCCTACAAGGCCCAAAACATACTTTGGAAGTGATCCGGGACTAAACTGAGCACTTAGGAAATTTTCACAAAACTTAAAATTTTTTTGCTATAAACAGGGGTTACACGCCCATGTGGATATGAGACAAGCCCGTGTGATCAGGCCGTGTGGTCACACATGCCCGTGTCCTGACCCCGTGTAACTCTCTGACTTGTAACTCGTGAACAAATTAATGTCACATGACCAAGTCAGATGCCCGTGTGCTAGGCTGTGTGGTTAATTAAATTTTCATAAAATAGGTGCAGACTTCACACAGCCAGTGCCTGAGGCCATGTCATCCACACGACTGAGACACACGCCCGTGTCTTTGCCCTTGTGCTCAATTATGAGCATTTTGTTTCTCAAAATTTAGGTACAGGGGACACACAGCCAAAACACATGCCCATGGGGCAGACCGTGTGTCACACACAACCTAGACACACGCCCATGTATCTACCCGTGTGGACAAAATAAAGGCTATTTACCTAGCCATTTGTCACCCTCATTCACACATACACATACACCAACTCAATGGCATAAAACATAATATACTTAGGCAACCAAAACACCCACAATTATGACCAACACATGCCGATACAATAGCAACATCTATCATACTCACAACATTTATTATCCCCTAAATCAATCATGCAAATTTCACATTCATTAAGCCTTAATTTACTACCTTCAAGACACCTAATTGTGCACAAATTTTTCATCTCATCAATAGATCATATTTCCAATCATTTCACATCCATGCTATGAATTAAATTTCATCATTCATCAAGCATACCATGACCATATCACCAAAGACATTGGCACATATATGAATATACTTAGGCTTACAACCATGTTAGCCAAAATAAGCCAATTTGCATGGCCAAATATCAAAACAAGCCTTTGACAATTACAAGCCAATACATTTGGCCAAATCAAATGACACATATAACAAAATGACCAAGTCTCTATACATGCCATACTTCCAAAATACTAAGATCACCAATACCCAAAAATGAGAGTTTGATAGTGTGATTCGAATGTCCAATGATCTCCGATCCGAGTTAGCTTGGCGACACTATAAAATATGGAAAATAAACGGAGTAAGATATATAGCTTAGTAAGCTTGTATGCAAGAAATAAGCAATCTTACCATGCATAAAACATTTAAATATTATAACATAATTAAATGTAAATTTACCATTCTCATGATCATAACTCATTCCACCACAAAGCTTACCTCATATTCATTGTTTCAAACATTTAATAAACATGGGCTTTATATACATACCTGAACCATCTCGAAAAGAATTTACACATATTCTCATCTTTGACATACCTATGAACCACTTGAAATAATAATGTCGGATACTCGGGATTTTTGCACACTAAGTGCCACATACGTAGCCAATGCTACCTCAATCTCATATCACATAATCGTTCGCTCTCGAGCTATCGATGGGCCTACTCACACAAGCTGTCATCAAGACGTAGCTACGCAGTGCTGCTCACACAAGCTGTCAAGTATCTGAAACATATGCTGGTGTACTCAGCCACTGGTAGGACTTACAAGGCCAGCACCAGAATCACATAATCACATAACACATAATGACCCTAGTGACATGTCACTTGTATCCTAATCTATTGCTAAGGTTCAATGAGACTTCTTACTTACTGAATCGTTGTCGAACTAGTTCATAAAATTATATTCATTTTCATAATCACACATACAATTCATGTAATATTAAAGCATTTAAGTACAATAGTTCTAAAGCTTATTTTTAACATACGAACTTACCTCGGTACAAAATGGCTAATAGTTCGATTTAGTCCACAACCTTGTTCTTTCCCCTGTTTAGGTCAGAACCTTGTCTTTCTTGATTTATAATATCAACTTTAACATCACATTATTCAATTTAATCCCAAAAACACCTTCTGAAAAAATTACAATTTTGCCCCTAACTTTTCAACTTTTTAAATTTTAGTCCCTAGGCTCGTAAAATTATTTTCATTCAATTTCATCACACCCAAGCCTAGCCGAACCTATTCATTGCTCATAACAGCCCACATTTTTCATTTATTCACATTTTTACACATATTTTACAACTTTTACAAATAGGTCCCTATTTGACATTTTCATCAAAAATCACTTGGTAAATGTTGTTTATCTAAAACCAAACATGCATTTTCTACCATTAAACACCAAAATACAAAAATATTTAACATGGGTAAAATTTTAGACTTTGATTTTCTTTCAAATTAGTCATTGAAATAGCTAGATTAGGTTGAGACAACTTCAAAAACATAAAAATCATTAAAAAAATAGACAAAGATGGACTTACAATCGAGCTTAAAAGCTTGGCCAAAACCCTAGCTATGGTGACCCTTGAAATTGCGGCACAAGGAGGATGAAATTGAGAAGATGACATCTTTTATTTGTTTTATTTGTCTTTATTAACCAAATGCCCTTAATGCCAAACTTTGAAATTTCACCTAACCATGTCCATTTTTGTCCAACTAAGAATATAATGGTCTAATTACCATTTAAGGACCTCCAATTTAAAATTTCATAGCAATTAGACACCTCTAGCTTCTAGAACACATATTTTGCACCTATTGCAATTGAGTCCTATTAGTCAAATTGGACACTCTATCGATAAAATTTCTTAATGAAATTTCTACACAATCATTCAACCATACTGTAGACCTTAAAGAAATAATAAAATTAACATTTCTACTTCAGATTTATGGTCCTGAAACCACTGTTCTGATTTTACCCAAAAATAGGCTGTTACAACCCTTTTCTAAATTCTAAACTTTAAAATTACTCATTTATACATTAAACATATAGTAATTTATCTTGATAAAGTAGTTGTTCACAGTTTATCTCAGCTAAACTCATTACTTATTTTTAGGGATTAGATTAAATTAAAATTAGGATTATTGATTTAATGTATTGATTATGTTTCCTTAGGTCTACTCTTTTAGTAGAAATAGCCATGTAATTTTTTTTGTTGAGATATACAAGAGAAAAAGATTCATATTAACAACATGGTATCAAGAGCTTGAGAATCCAGATTTAGAGAGCCTATTTTTTCAAAATTCCCAAACCCTAGAAAATCTAATTTGGTACTCTCCATTTTTCGACCTATTTTTTTCTCGCCGCCCTCTTCAATAAAGTTGTAGTCTCATCTCCGGAAAAACCTCAAAATTTGGTGACCAAACTCCCTGCGCTTGGATCGCTCGTACCACCCACAGCTTCAGTATACTTGGTTACATCCATCGGCTTTAATTCTCTGACCACCACCGTTGGCTTTATTTGTGTTTTTCTAGTCTTCCTTGTTGTTATTAGCTCTTGTGGTGCAACTTTTTTGTATAAAAAAATTGTAGAATTAAAAAGAATCCAACATCCAATTTTGTAAAGTTAAGTAATTTCTTTAATATTCATATTAATACTGACTCATAGATTATTGATTCCAGTGCGAATAGACACATGACAGGTTCCTCTAAAAGTTTTTTAAACTACTTCCAAGTCAAAAAAAAAAAAGAAACTGTTAGTGGCTGATGGGTCTTTTACTCCTATAATTGGATCAGGTTATCTCAATTGTACACCTAATATTAAACTATCCTTTGTACTACATGTTCCTCATTTTTCAGTTAACCTTTTATCTGTTAGTACCATCACAAATACCTTAAAATGAAAAATTGAATTTTTTCCTTATCATTGTGTATTCCAAGACCTTCAGACAGGGAAGAAGATTGGCAGTGGTAGATTGCATTATGGCTTATATATGTTGGAGACCAGTAGTGAATCTGTTCAAGCCTTTTTTGGAGGTAATAAGGTTACCAACCAAGGAATAATGAAGTGGCATAAGCGGCTAAGGCACCCATCATTCTTTGTTATGGAAAAGTTATATCTCGGATTATTTTCAAAGACTCAGTTTGATCCATTATTTTGTGAAACTTGTGAGTTTGCTAAACACACAAAAAATTCTTATTCTTTGAGAAATAATAGAAGTAATACTCCTTTTATGACTATTTATTCTAATGTTTGAGGACCAACTTAACATACATCATTATCTGGTTATTGGTGGTTTGTTACTTTTATTGATTGGTGCAATAGGATAACTCGGGTGTATTTGTTAAAATCAAAAAATAATGTGTTTACATGCTTCGAATCTTTTCATAAAATGGCCTGTACTTAATTTGATGCTAAGATACAGTTTTTTTAAAACTGGCAATGGTATAGAGTACAATTTTTATACCTATTTAGAGTCTTATGGGATAATTCATCAAACAACTTGTCCCAGTACTAGTTCAAAGAATGGGGTTGCTACAAGGAAAAACAGGCATTTCTTAGAAGTTACTAGATCTTTTATGTTTTCCATGAAACTTCTAAAACCATTATGGGGGAATGCAATTCTTGTAGCCACCTACCTTATTAATAGAATTCCATTCAGAACCTTTAATTTTAAAAGTCCCTTGAAAATTTTACAAGGTAAAAATAATTATATTGTTCCTCCTAGGATATTTGGATGTATCTGCTATGTTCAAGATTGAAAAATAGGCAAATTAGATCCAAGAGCCCTTAAATGCGTGTTCATTGGGTATTCTCCAACGCAGGAAGGTTACAAGTGTTATCATCCTCCTTCACGAAGAACTTTCGTTAGTATGGATCAGAGAAATTTAAGCCCTATTATAGTACATCTCAATCACCTCTTCAGGGGGAGAATAATGAGAGAGAAAAAGTGGTACCTAACTTAGTAACTAGTGAAACCTTATTCTAGAAAGCATCATTGTTCAAGAAAAAGCTACTATTTAGGGGGAGACTGTTGTTCCAAAAAACACCTTGTTTAAAAGGAACCTACTGCTCAATAGGAGACTATTGTTTAAAAGGAGATTGTTGGGCATTTAGACAAACCAGATTTAAAGAAGTATTCAAAAAGGCTTAAAATAGAAGAAGTCATCATGCAAACTACTATATGCCAAGAATCTTCCTCTTTTGGTAAGTTACCCCTTAATGATTTAGATAAACGAATTGCCCAAAAGAAAAGGTGTTAGATCATTTACTAGATATCTTATGTCTAACTTTATCTCTTATGATTCATTATCCCTTCCCTATAAAGTCTTTGACTTGTATTTGTTATCTGTGTCTATTCTACAGGATTGGCATGAAGTATTTGAAGATCCCAAGTGAAAAGAAGCCATGGTTGAAGAAATGGCACTAACAAAGAATGAGAAATAGGAGCTAGTGACTCATCTAATAGACAAGAGTTTGGTGGGATGCAAATCGGTGTTTACTGTGAAACACAAGTCTGATGGTTTGATTGAAAGGTAGAAAGGCAGATTGGTTGCTAAAGGCTTCACTTAAACTTATAGAGTAGACTATCAAGAGACGTTTGCCCCTATTGCCAAAATAAACACCATCAGAATTTTGTTATCTTGTATAGCCAACCTTGACTGGAACCTACAACAATTTGATGTAAACAATGCATTCCTACATGGAGACTTAGAAGAGGAAGTATATATAGAGATTCCTCCTAAATTTCATAATGCAAAAACACAAGAGATAGTATACAGATTGAAGAAAGCCTTGTATAGATTAAAACAATCTCCTAGAGCATGGGTTGATAGATTTCACAAAGCTATGATCACTTTTTGTTATCAACAAAGAAATGTTGATCATACCTTTTTTTATGAAACTTCACAAGGGTAAGATCACTCTGCTTATTGTATATGTTGATGACATACTGTTGACAGGAGATAATGAAGAATAAATGGCTCGACTGAAACAATGTTTGGTTTAAGAATTTGAAATAAAAGATCTAGGGAAGTTACAATATTTTTTGGGAATTGGAGTTTCCAAATCAAAGAAAGGAATCTTCATATCTCAAAGAAAATACATCCTAGACCTCTTGACTGAGACAGGTATGATGGGATGTAAACCTGCAGAATCACCTATAGAAAGCAATCATATGTTGCAAGCTGGAATAGGAAAGTCAGTGGATAAAAAAAGATATCAAAGATTGGTTGGTAGACTAATTTATCTCTCACACACTAGACCTGACATGGCATATGCAATCAATTTGGTAAGTCGATTTGTGCATGATCCTCAAGAGTCTCATTTACAAGCTGTCTTTCACATTTATGCTACCTAAAGTCTGCCCAGGAAAAGGTCTCCTCTTTTCTAAACATGGTCATCTCCAAATAGAAGCTTTTATAGATGCAGATTGGGTTGGATCTTTGGACAATAAGAGATGTACATCTGGATATTACACACTTGTAAGAGGAAACTTAGTCATTTGGAGAAGCAAGAAGCAAAGTGTGGTTGCTTAATCAAGTGCTGAAGCATAATATAGAGCTGTGGCTCAAGGTATTTGTAAGATACTATGGTTATTAAAAGTTATAGATTAATTAAATTTGTCAAATAAAGGAAAATTATCCTTATATTGCGACAACAAAGTTGCCATCATTATAGCCCAAAACCCAGTACAACATGATCAAAGAAAGCAAATAGAAATTGATCGACACTTCATCAAAGAAAAGTTGACTGTCGACATCTTGGGCTTAAGTCATGTATTTTCTAACAAGTAATTAGCTAATGTGTTTACTAAAGGACTTAACAACAGAAGCTATAATAATTTGGTTTGCAAATTGGGCATGTGCGACATTTATGCACCAACTTGAGGGGGAGTGTCGACAACTTATCTCAGCTAATCTCATTATTGATTTTAAGGGATTAGATTAGCTTAAAATTAGGATTGTTGATTTAATCTATTGATTATGTTTCATTAGTTAGGTCTACTCTTTTAGTATAAATAGCCATGTAATTTATTCTGTTGAGATATACAAGAGAAAATGATTCATATTATCCACAGTAATTTTTTCAAACACAAAAATGGAACCTATTATTTTAAGTAAATTACAATCAAACTTAACTATTCAAAATATTTTACTTAAAATTAAACATTAGGATTAATCAATATCTACATGCACAATAGTAATAAATAAAAAGAAAATGAATATCATAATCAAAATAAGATTAAATTATATTTGTTTATAACATTATAAGAATTACTTGTAATAAATCTACCATGCTCATATCTAAATTAGAATTCTACTATTTCTTATTAATGCACAAAAAGTTAGAAAATTACAAAATTATGATAGTAATCTTTTCAATATCAAATATGACCAAGAAACTTAAATTATAAGTGTGAATTTAGATGTTGAAAGTTGATCAGATGAATTCAAAATATTCAAATTTGATTGATGGCTCCAACATGAGATTGCTATCAAATATTTGAAATAATGTAAAAAATAATTAAGAATTTACAATTATTACCTCTTCAACTTATGGAGTCTTTAATAATTTATTATTTCATCAGTTTTTCTTTATTGTGGCTTTTTTTTTAAGAACTTTTTGGCCAAAGTGATGATCTCTCTTCTTTCCTTCTAGATTTACACTTGACTCATTTAACCTTGTTCTTATTTTTTTCATTTTTTACACTTTCATTCACTTGGAAAATCTTATTTTCAACACGTGTTCAAAGAGTCTCCAATTGATAGTTACTTCAAGGCGAACCTCAACTTTGCTTAATGTCTTTTCTCCATCACCCATAGTGTTGGGAAATGTGCTTATATTGTAGTAAATATGTAATTGGTTTCTATATATTTGAACGATGAATAAATAAATTTAATTTCATATTTCGCTGTTATATATTTTGTGTTTCTGTTTTTCATGTTTTGCATGCATAGTGAAATTGTGACAAACAAATATTAGATTATTGATTGTCTAAGTTTAAATGAATAATAAGTGGCAGTCTAAGAACGTTTACATTGCGAGAAAGATAACTTACTTCAGTAGATAATCTAAACGAGTCCGTAATCCTATAAAAGAATCAAAGTGGGCATTTTATTCAAATTCTTAGAAGAATTATTATGTCGTCTGTAATTTCAATTGGAGAGATTGTTAGTCTTGACTATCAGAGTAGTTGAATCCACCAGTAGAGACATAGATGTACTCATTGAAAAAATGATACATTGGACTGGGTTCAGTTTGAATTAATTTTGAATCCATTTTTGAATTAATTTACTTCTGATGTTCATGGTATGATTTACCTAAATCTTGAGTTAGTCACTGACCATGCATATAGAACTTATATGTTTTGATAAAAGTGAAGGCTTATACTTTAAAGATGATCAAACCCATACCGATATGTTGGGTACATGACTTGTGTATGATATGGCTTTACTAGAAACAATGGAATTCATAACGTGATTAAACAGTTAACACTAATCTCACATTGGCATTATATGGATTGATAAATATGGAACGTGGTCAAGGGTTGCTTGTTCTCAAACAAGAAATTTGTCACAATCATTTGTTGATAGTGATCATATTAATCATTAAGAAGACATAATGGCGACAATGAGTTAAAATAGGATTGTATTGAGTGAACAAATTTAACTTAAAGAAATCAATGACATCATATAAGAGTAACACACACATGATGACGTCATTGGATAAAGCAGTTGGATGAATTACTTTCGTAAAAAGTATACAATAAGGAGTTTTTAATCATGGTACTTATTGTAGACTGATTCTATGATTAATTAAATTGCAAATTATCGAAACAATGCTTCTGGACATATTGCGATTACTAGAGCCTAATTATATATGTCTGATTGGTCCCTCTGCTAGCTCAACAAAAGCTCGACCAGACTATATCTGAATCAAAAAAAAATTCTACGATTTTGGAAATAATTTAATTGAGTCAATTTATTCGATGTGGAATGAAATTGGGCAATCATGAGAATTTTTCAACAATTTTAATTACAGAACTTTTTGAAATATTAATTTAGAAAATTTTAGTGATTTTTGGGAAAATTATTTTTGATAAAGTAAAATTAAATTAATCAAATTAATTAAAATAAATATGATTTTTTTGGAAATTATTATTCAAGTCAGACAATTGTCCCAATGGATAATTGAACTTGAAAATTAGACCTAAAATAAAAAAATTGGGCTCGATAACCCAAAATCAAGATCGAGACCCAACAATTGGTTGAACCGAGCCTAATATGTGAAATAGAGCCGACTATCCAACCAGTGGTAGGATCAGACCGGTCGGAACCGTCACTAAACCGAACCGAACTGACAACAGTTGAATTGGCTCGGGGTGTTGTAAGGGTGTCACACCTGCGATGGCACCATCGGGCACAACAGTGCCGGCGACGGTGACATTACAGTGGTTGGTGGGTGGTCCTTCAACAGTTGAGTAGTGGAAGAATAACACTCCTAATGGAACTCTACTAGATAATTAGATTTTAGATTAACTATTCTAAAAATAATATTATTTTAATAAGGTTAATATTAAATTTAATTTAATATTTATCTTGTAGATAAATATTTTATTAATTTTTATATTTAATATTAAATGTAATCTAATATTTAACTTGATAAGCATTATATTCATTTATTATTAAAGTGGTTAAGTTTAATCATAGTTGAACTCTCTAAACTCTCCTTATATAAATAGAGCCTTAGATTATTATTTTTCACACACTTGAATTCAAGAGAAAGTTCTAAAGAGAAAATTCTGTGAAGAAATTATCATAGAAGATTTCTATAGATATTTTTCTTATTTACAACTTACCTGGAAGTTTAGAGAAATTACAAAATTGCTCCATTGGTTATTTTGTGAAATTGTTTTTTATTCAAAACGAGCGCACACTCGGCAGACGTGAGCTTGAGGATAGCGGAGAAGATTACCCGGTCAGAGCGTTCATCATAGACGAATCGAAAAGGTACAATTTTGATTAAGTGTTTATTAATTTAGATATCACAACCAAGTTCTAGTTTTAGAAACAAATTAAAAACTTTTATTTTCCCCTTAAATTTATTTTCCATAGCTTTTTCTAAACTCGATTTTCCAACACATAGGAAAATCAAATGATTGTTCACTCATTGCAGTTCGTGCTGCTAAATGAGAATATCATCTAAGTAAAAATTTATAACGAGTATCAACATCTATTTTAGGATCATTTGATCTAACAAACATGGAATAATTCACTGTAACTCCAATCTTCGTTCCTTTATCCATATTTTCAGTATGTATTAATTTGGAACTTGTTTTATATTCTTAAATGGAATCACCATCAAAGATGAGCACATAAAATAATAGCAAATTCAAATTTCTTACAGTCCCAAGTAAGCCAGAGTTCATTCATTTTTTTTTAAAAAAATTATCGAACTATACACATCTACTACATGTTTGAGTATCTCCACTAGGTGCGGAGAGATGGCTTGCTTTGAGTGTCCTTTTAATCAGCTTTCAATTCCTCGTAGTGTCTATCAACCAAAAATCTTTCAAAGTGATGAAAGAAACGTAGCAAATCATAATTATAATAGATATATATTTTTATTTGATTATTCGTACTAGCACTCCTTTGAGTAGTGAACATATCTGCATAGGATGTTTGTCGTCCATAAACTAAAACCCATTTTCTCTCTACTCAAAATGTTTTTACATGTAACACCCTAAACCCGGCCTAGACATTATGGCCGAATCTGGTGATGTCACATTGAAGTGTTTTTCGTAAAGTATGATATCGTTTGAAAAGCCCAGTGTTTATTTAGTCTCTTTATGTGATCTAGAAAATAATTTTAAACATGGCGTCACTATCAAAAGCATTTACTTTAAAATGTTATTAATTTCAAAATCTCGTTTATTGTGGAAGCTTTTGAAATGGTTTTGCATATTTGTGGTATTTTGGTAAATCATGCATATCTTTTGAAAACTCGCATCCTACTACTAGCAGATATAAATCAAAGTAAATAAAACCCCAAAAATTAAAAATTATAGAGGCCTTATTACATAAAAATCTAAAAAAAAAAACTACTTATAAATTAAAAATCCAATGAGGAAGCAATAGCGGTTGTGTGGCCACCTTTGAGTCCCTCGCAGCATCGATCTGCCTAAGATTGGGGATTACCTGTACAACTAAAATAGGTGGGTGGGTTTACAAAAACTCAGTGTGTAATCCCATATAAGCAAATGGTGAACAACACAGTCTTGGCCTAAGCCCATATTTGTAACAGTTTAATATCAACTAGGGCCTTGGCCCATTTCTGTAATAGTAGTAGTGGCAGTAATCAATGCAGTAACCATGATCAATGCAGTAAAAGTAATCAGTGCAGAATGCAAACAGAAAATCCTACCCATCCATCCTCTACACTCCACTCCGTCCAGCCCTACACTCCACGTGGGGATATAATCAACCCACTCATCCCTACACCCCAGAATTAGCACCGGTTGCGATACTAAATAGTAATATGTAGTAGAGCTGCCAGATAAATAGGCTTAAAGCCATCAGTGATTTGCATCAGAGCTGCCAATACAGTACACATGCCATACCATAATATTACACATGTACTCAATACAGTTACAAATAGCATGCTAAAATATAAACGTACATCACATAGGGGCAAAACAGTCAATTTACCATGTAGGGGCATTTCAATCATTTTACCACAGAAGGGCAAAATATTCTTTTTGCCACACAAGGACAAAACAGTCATTTTATCACATAAGGGCAAAATCATCATTTTAACACACAAGGGCAAAACCGTCAATTTAACACATAAGGGCAAAATAGTCATTTTAACACATAAAGGCAAAATAATCATTTTACCACATAAGGGTAAAACCGTCATTTTACCCTACAGGGGTATTAAAGTCATTTTACCCAATGGGGGTATTTTGGTCATTTTACCCTGTGGGGGTATTTCGGTCATTTTCAAGTAAATAAGGGTCCAGGTACTCTTACCGGCCCACCAGTAGGACCCTAGTTGTCTTGGGCAACTTGTATAACCTTAACAGTAAATCGGTAATAATTAGCCCAAGGCCCATATTACAAGCCCATGTGGGCCCACACGCTCGTAGGACCCACATTGTGACAGCCCTAAAGTGACCCTAGTCGGAAAGCGGTTTCGGGACCGCTAAACCGAGTCACCAAATTATTTGAATATAATGATTATTGTCTAAAATATGTGAATATGAATGTGTGAAAGTTTTAAGCTTCGATTTAGTCAATTGCATGTGAATTTAGCTAATAGGACTTATGTGTGACACTTTTGAAATGTGATAGGTCGATCTATAAGGATCTATTAGTGCATGAGATCAAAAGGGTGGACTTGCATGTCAATTTCCCCCTTTATTAGTAAGTGGCCGGCCATGACAAGGAGGGTGGACAAAATGTTATGGGCAAAACATGTCATAAACATGTTATGTTAATGCTTATGTTAGGAATAATAAAATAAAGAACATGGGCAATAAAATATTAGTGTTAGTAGGAGGAGAAACAAAAAAAAAATGTGTGCGGTTGCCCCCTTCATTGCCGTGAATTGAAAGAAGAGGAAAAAAAAAATGAGCTTCATTCTTTGGTTCTTCTTGGCCGAATTGAAGAAAGGAAGAAGAGAGGTTTCGGTCACCTTGAGCTTAAGGGGAGATTAGTATGTTGTGTTAGATTCTTAAATTTTAAACTTATTTCTAGTTAATTAGCTAATTTCTTACACAACCCATGGCAAAAATTTTGAAATCTTGGTGATGGCTTGAGCATTCGGTTTTAGTTATTAAAGGATGAGATTGGGTTATAATCTTTATGTTTTATGAAGAATTGTTGAAGAGAAGGGTTTAAGTAGTCAAATTATAAATTTTAATGCTCATGAGTACAATGGCCAAACATAGATTTGTCTAAAGAATTGAACAAATGCCGTGTGAGTGATTGAAATGAATGAGTTGGAGGTTGGATCATGTTAAGATTCGGCCTTGTACATAAACATTAAGAGTTTGATGTTTTTGTGATTTTTGGAAGGTAAATAAGGTTATACCCAAGATGAATACTAAGATTTTAGTTGACTTGTTTTTTAGTGAGGTTCGGCCAAGGACCTTATGTGCAAGTTTATTCGGTTTAAGTAGAGTAAACGTGACGGGTAGATATGGAGTAATGTGTATATTGGTTCGGCTGCTAAGCAAGGAAATAATTGTTGGTAACATAGTATCTATGCACTTATGAATATATATATATATATATATATATATGGTATTTTAAGTATAATTGTTCATTGATAAGGTTGGTTAATAGTTCAAGTAAGGATTACTATATTTGATATGTACACAAATTGAGGCAATAGGTTTGGCAATTAGCTTCAGATATACGGGTAATATCATATGTTCGATCATAGTTAAACATTTGATAATTGTGATTCTTTGGCTACAATGTTTGAATATCGCCATGGGGAGAATATATGATCGGTTGCCTAATATTAGTTCGAAATGAATCTAAATAAATAGATATTTGTATATAGTAAAGTTGGATAAGTAATTGAATAAATTTATTTGTTTATTAAGCTCAAGAGCTTAGAGGATCAAAGTTGGATAAGGGAAAGGAAAAAGTGATCGAATAGCCGCTGAAATCGTTCGACCACATCCGAGGTAAGTTTTCGAGTAATGAAACTTAGATTATGATTCGATTAGATTATGTTATAAGCAAATCAAAATCATGCCCTTTGTATGTAGCTTTTGAGCTGAAAATGATAATGCTTGATAAGTGACTTGTGTTTGAATTCTAGTTACCAAAATGAAATATTGATGTGTCATGATTTATTGATATGTGCATGGATATTCGGATTGATAACCGGGCTAAGCCCGAAGGCATTTGTGTGAGTTACTATATCCGGGCCAAGTCCCGAAGGCATTTGTGCGAGTTACTATAACCGGGCCAAGTCCCGAAGGCAATTGTGCGAGTTACTATAACCGGCTAAGTCCGAAGGCATTTGAGCGAGTAGCTATATCCGCTAAACCCGAAGGTACTTGGTTTGGGAATGAGCGATCTTGCTGTAATAATTTCAATTAATACGCTCGTAAAATCCCAATGATAAGGTACGTTTCGTATATGCATTGGAGTAGTGATTTCGTTTAAATATTATCTGCTCAGTCGATTTGTGAGCTTTCGGGCCTTTGGTTAAGTTGATCCCTTATGTATGAATATAAGGGTTGGAAATGTGAAGTAGCACTGATTTTTGAGAATATGTGTATATGAAATTATCCGATTAGTTATATGAATGCTATACTTCAGTTATGCCTAATTTTATTGCTCAAAACTTACTAAGCATTAAATGCTTACTCCGTTCTTTGAATCTCTGTCTTATAGATTTTGGTTCGTCAGCTATCGGACTCGGGATTGTCGAAGTCGAAGTCATCCACACTATCAAAGCCCTTTTGGTACACTTTTGGTTGAACTCTGAAAATGGCATGTATAGGACTACCCTTTTTGTTGTTGGTCATGTACCCTTTGGTTTTGTATAAATCTGGATAGCCATGCGAAAATGGCTTATATACACTTTGAGCATAGCATTATAATCGTCTTGTATGTTGTTCATTGAGAGGTATGGAAATTTTTGGTAACGATTAGCCATTGGGAATGGTTAATTATGATTATTTGATGCTATGTATGACAAACTCTAGTTGATTCATGGAAAACCATGAAATAGGTAAGCTTTACCTTAAAAACAGATGCTGACAGCAGGAGTGGTGTGGATTTGAAAAATCACTAAAAATAGTAAGAATGAAATTAAATAGTGAATAAATTATGTAATTTAACCTTGATGAATCTATTTTCATAGGTAAGTGATGAAATGATCATATGAACAGTATTTTATGAGATTTTAAAGTTTTCGTGAAACAGGGCCAGAGCGGTTTCTGGATTCCCTGTTTGGATTTAGGAAATTCATTATAAATTAACCAGAGATAGTTAGAAGTCATGCCATATATGTATAGATTCCTTTTCGAGTCTAGTTTCTTTAGAAACAAACGGCATAAGTATTGAAGCCCTGTACAGGGCGATTTATAAGTCGTAATGCATGAAGGTCAGAGCAGTCGAACCCTGAAACAGGGGAGACTTTAACTAATAAACTGTACTAATTGGCCCAACCAAAAATTCTAGGAAAAAAATTGTAGATGGATATATGAGTCTAGTTTCAGGGAAAATTTACAAAACTGATTTTCAAGTTTTGAAACTCAAGATATGATTTTTAAGGTGACAGTGACGTAGTTAGCCAGCTAGTCTGGAAATTTTTAAAATGGACTGTAAAAATAAGGGAATTAAGTCTGTTAACCCCTCGTGTCCGACTCCGGCAACGGTCTCAGGTACGGGGTGTTACACACATAACCCAAGATGGCCTTAGCAGTGTGATTCACATAGCCGTCCCAATATTAACCACACTCTTGTGTGATTCTTCTCGTGTGGGGCCCACAGGCCCGTCCGGCTTATGTGTCCCAGAATGGCCCAGTATCATTTTGGCCATGAAAATGCTCATGGCCATCTTGTTGACCACATGGCCATGTTTTGTTACACGGGCGCCCACACGCCCTTGTCGTCTCGACAACCCACTTTCCAACTTTTCATCCTTTTGACTTTTCAGCTTTTCAGCCTTTGTAGTTCCACGTCTAATGGCATTGTTACACACCTATTCGCGAAGAGTGCTAAAAGTCCACAAGCACCATAGCCTATATTCATACATGACATACAATCAGTCTTTTAAACACTAGGGTTAAACACTCTTTTAATAAAACTTAATCCCAACACAGTGATTATTATCTGCCTTGACTGACAAAAGCGTTTCAGCCTACTACCCCGCTCACCAAGAATAAAATCTTTGGCAAAGACCGAAATGTTGAACAAAGAGTGGAGGGTAGCAGAAATCGGCCTACACAAAGTACACCCTAAACCGAGGCACAAGATGGCTTAATCACCCCTGACAGCAACCGGTAGAGAATAGCAAATGTTAGAGGGGAAACCTATCAACAGAAAACAAAGAGAACAAGCAATTGCACTTACCCCTGCAATAGAATGTTCGGCTAACCCCATATAGTGAAAAGAGAAGAAAACCGGAAGCAAGAAATAAAGAAAAGAGAAATCAAGAGCACTTACCCAAAAATTGAAACAAGAGAGATGGAGAGGAATGATGAGGTCTTCGGCCTAAAAACAAGGTGAAAGGAAAAGAAATATTGGGAGGAGGGGACAAAAGACATTCGACCAAAAGGGGTTAGGAGAAATAACGATGAAAAGAAAACCAAGTGACCTCCAACCGCTAATTCGAAACGAACCAACAAACAGCCAATAATCCTTGCATTAATATTCTCCAACGACAGAATAGAATAGAAAATAAAATGAAAGAAGAGCCAAAAATGAATTGAAGAGCAAAACCTCAAAACCAATCTCTAAACTTCCCAAAACTGAACTCACAAGCGCCTACATTCCCAATTCGGCTCCAACACTCTCCACTCCCCATCTCCTTGATTTTCTTCTAAATTTCCACCTGTCCACCAATTCAAACAATTGAAATCCCCCAAAAACCTTTCCTTAAATTTGGCTAACAACAAACTTATTCAAACAAAACTTCCTCCTATGGCCAGCAACAAAAATAACCTCCATTTGCACAAGCAATGATTCAAAATTCAGACCACTAGCACATACCACACGCCACTATCCATTAAACCAGCAGGCTTTTATATCATACTTTACCAAAATAAACTTATAACCCTACTGGCCAAAGATAGGGGTTTTATCCTCAAAAACCAAAATTTTGTGGAAGCCAAGGCTTGAACCCATGACTTCCTAGACATTTCCAAAACACAAAACCACTAAGGCCAACACTCAATTGTGTCACTTTCTTGCATAATCAAATATTTATGAGCAGCTTCCCAACTGCTCCCACACTCAAGACCTAATACTTCTAGGCCCAAATTTGGGGCGTTATAATTCACCCCTCTTTAAAGAAATTTTCTCCCCAAAATTTCCCCCTATCAAAATAGTCGCTTAACACAGACTACACCACTATGCTCTCACTGCACACTCTAGTGCCAAAACATTACCATCCTTAACTTGAACATTTTCGGTACAGTCTATAAATAGACTAGGACAGTACGTTACTCTAGTACTAAGCCACACAATCATGAGACCCAGCTCGAGCACCTTCATGGCCTCCGCCACAGCCTATTGTACCCCTTCCGTGAGTACCTCCAATGTTCATAATCGAATGGCATTTTATCTTATTAACAGTTTTATGCATTAGTTTACAATTCTAGTGTTTATTAACAGGTATCTTATAGAAAAACAGTATCCGTATTTCGAAGTTTGTTTTTGCGGTATGCAATTTCTATCGGTTTTACTACAGTTTCAGTATACATTACCTAAAAGTTTGTAGTACTACCTATAGTACTCTCAGTAATCCTACCTATGGCAGTTTTAGTCAAAAATCAAAATACAGTTTCAGAGAGAACTTACAGGATCGGTGCGGAGACTTAGTGTACTACACATTCAGTAAAACCTTCCAAAAATAGTTCAATTATTTAAAACAGTTATTTCCAAAATTCTATGTTTTAAAAGTAACCCAAATCTACAGTCAAGTTTTGCAACCTGGCTCTGATACCACTAAATGTAATACCTCAAACTCGGCCTAGACGTTATGGCTGAATTTGGCCATGTTACATTGAAGTGTTTTTCACAAAGCATGATATCGTTTGAAAAGCCCAGTGTTTATTTAGCCTTTTAGTGTGATCTAGAAAATAATTTTAAATCTGGCGTCACTATCAAAAGCATTTACTTTAAAACGTTATTAATTTCAAAATCTCGTTTATCGCGGAAACTTTTGAAATGGTTTTGCATATTCGTGGTATTTTGGTAAATCATGCATATCTTTTGAAAACTCGCATCCTACTATTAGCAGATATAAACTAAAGTAAATAAAACCCCAAAAATTAAAAATTATAGAGGCCTTATTACATAAAAATAATCAAATAAAACTACTTATAAATTAAAAATCCAATGAGGAAGCAAGAGCGGTTGTGTGGCCACCTTTGAGTCCCTCGCAGCACCGATCTGCCTAAGACTGGGGATTACCTATACAGTTAAAATAGGTGGGTGAGTTTATAAAAACTCAGTGTGTAATCCCATATAAGCAAACAGTGAACAACACAGTCTGGGACTAAGCCTATATCAGTAACAGTTCAATATCAGTTAAGGCCTTGGCCCATTTCAGTAACAGTGGCAGTGGTAGTAATCAGTGTAGTAACCATGATCAATGCATTAACAATAACCAATGCAGAATGCAAGCAGAAAATCATGCCCATCCATCCTCTACACTCCACTCCGTCTAGCCCTACACTCCACGTGGGGATATAATCAACCCACCCATCCCTACACTCCAGAATTAGCACCGGTTGCAGCACTAAACAGAAATATGCAGTAGAGCTACCGGTATAAATAGGCTTAAAGCCATCAGTGATTTGCAGCAAGTTGCCAGTACAGTACACTTCCTCCAATCATATATAAACCCATCCCCATACAATGCACCATGCGACGTGACATGTCATACCATAATATTACACATGTACTCAATACAGTTACAAATAACATGCTAAAATATAAACATACATCACATAGGGGCAAAATAGTCAATTTAACATGTAGGGGCATTTCAATCATTTTACCATATAATGGCAAAATAGTCTTTTTGCCACATAAGGGCAAAATAGTCATTTTATCACATAAGGGAAAAATCATCATTTTAACACACAAGGGCAAAATCGTCAATTTAACACATAAGGGCAAAATAGTCATTTTGCCACATAAGGGCAAAATAGTCATTTTGCCACATAAGGGCAAAACTGTCATTTTACCCTACAAGGGTTTTAAAGTCATTTTACCCTATGGGGGTATTTTGATCATTTTACCCTTTGGGGGTATTTCAGTTATTTTCAAGTAAATAATGGTCCAGGTACTCTTACTGGCCCACCAGTAGGACCCCAGTCGTCTTGGGCAACCTAAAAAACCTTAACAGTAAATCGGTGATAATTGGCCCACAGCCTATATTGTGGGCCCATGTGGGCCCACACGCTCATATGGCCCACATAACCCAAGATGGCCTTAGCAGTGTGATTCACATAGCCATCCCAATATTAACCACACTCTTGTGTGATTCTTCCCGCCAGGGGCCCATAGGCCCATTGGGCCCTAATGGCCCAGTTCGGCCCAGAATGGCCCAGTATCGTTTCGGCCCATGAAAATACTTATGGCTATCTCGTTGACCACACAACCATGTTTTGTTACACGGGCGCCCACACTCCCATATGGTGTCGACAACCCATTTTCCAACTTTTCAGCCTTTCGGCTTTTCAGCCTTTATAGTTCCACGTCTAAGGGCAGTGTTACACACCTATTCGTGAAGAGTGCTAAAAGTCCACAAGCACCACAGCCTACATTCATACATGACATACAATCAATCTTTTAAACACTAGGGTTAAACACTCTCTTAATAAAACTTAATCCCAACACGGTGATTATTACCTGCCTTGACTGACAAAAGCGTTTCAGCTCACTTATCCCGCTCACCAAGATTAAAATCCTTGGCAAAGACCAAAATGTAGAACTAAGAGTGTAGGGTAGCAGAAATCAGCCTACACAAGGTACACCCTAAACTGAGGCACAAGATGGTGCAATCACCCCTGACAGCAACAGCTAGAGAATAGCAAATGTTAGAAGGGAAATCTATTGACAAAAAACAAAGAGAACAAGCAACTACACTTACCTCCGCAATAGAATGTTCGGCTAACCCCATATAGTGAAAAGAGAAGAAAGCCGGAAGTAAGAAATAAGAAAAAGTGAAATCAAGAGCACTTACCCAAAAATCAAAGCAAGAGAGATAGAGAGGAATGATGAGGTCTTCGACCTAAAAACAAGGTGAACGGAAAAGAAATATTGGGAGGAAGGGACAAAAGACATTTGGCCAAAAGGGGGTAGGAGAAAGAACAATTGAAAGAAAGGCAAGTAACCTCCAACTGCTAATCCGAAACGAACCAACACACGGCCAATAACCCTTGCACTTGATATTCTCCAACGACAGAGAAGAATAGAAAATAAAATGAAAGAAGAGCCAAAAACAAATTGAAGAGCAAAACCTCAAAACCAATCTTTAAACTCCCCAAAACTGAACTCATAAGTGCCTACATTCCCAATTCGGCTCCAACACTTTCCACTTCCCATCTCCTTGATTTTCTCCTAAATTTCGTCCTGTCCACCAATTCAAACAATTGAAATCCCCCAAAAACCTCTCCTCAAATTCGACTAACAATAAACTTGTTCAAACTCTTAGTGTTTCGATCAAACACAACTTCCTCCCATGGCCAGCAGTAAAAATAACCTCCATTTGCACAAGCAAGTATTCGAACCTCAGACCACTAGCACACACCACATGCCACTATCCACTAGACTAGTAGGCTTTTATGTCATACTTTACCAAAATAAACTTTTAACCCTGCTGGCCAAAGATAGGGGTTTTATCCTCAAAAACCAAAATTTTGTGGAAACCAGGGCTTGAACCCATGACTTTCCAGACACTTCCAGAGCACACAACCACTAAGCCAAACACTCAATTGTGTCACTTCCTTGCACAATTAAATATTTATGAGCAATTTCCCAATTGCTCCCACGCTCAAGACCTAGTACTTCTAGGCCCAAATTTGGGGCGTTACATTACAGCCAACTGTTGTTTCCAAATTATACTTTGCAAGCATTTGATTCCATGCATTTAGAAAGTTTTCCTCTTTATCATGATCATAAACACAACTACTAAATTTCTCAAATACATCACTATGATGCTTAGCTGCATTCTAGTACATATGCTACACATATAATCGAGGAATTTTTTTGGGCCACTGTGATGCAAGAACTTTTGTCATTGCAACATCTTGATATGTAAGAATCGTAGCTAGCTTTTTCCTTGACAATGCTTTCAAAAATGAATCAAATAACCAGATAAATGCATTACATGTTTCATAATACAACAATGATTACATTTTTCTTATGAAGGTTAATACAAACAAATAATACAAAAGGTCTACCCTCTTTATTTTTTTATATATAGTATCAAAACATACCTTATCTCCAAATGACTCATAAACTAATTTCATCTTACCATCTATCTAGAAAATATTTGTTATGAAGTCATTAATATCGACCTGAATGGCATAAGAAAAATGTGGATCATCATGTTACATATTTTGTATATATTCTAATACACTATCAGTATCTCCAACTTTTTTTTTCTTGTATGCAGTAATTATTGTAGTATTTAGGAATAAAACCAAGATTCTAAACCCCGCCAACATTTCTAGATAAAAATCCAACATTTTCTTTTGGTGTTAGCCTTGAGTTATCAGAGATTTCAAGTTTAAAAGCTTGGGCAAGATTAGTTGTCCTTTGAGATCTCAAAAACATGAGCTTAGAAGGAGAAGCTAATGCATGAGTATGATCAACAATAAATTTGGTAACTCACAATTTACCATTAAATCGTGAAACTTTCTTCAAATCTTATTTCTAGATAATGATATTTTACATCATCGTCCCGTTTATCCTTTTTTCGAGTACCTTGAAAAAAATAACAGTAAACCCTATTTACCCTTTCATCATATTCATCTCAGAACCCTTTACTTCTTCAAATACTAAATCCCACTATTTTGGCATACTTTTTTATAAAAATCATAAACATCTTTTTTTCTGAATTAAACTCCATACCAACTTTTGGAACACTTTCTTTTGATAAATTTGCATGAATTGATGGACTAACTTCTTGTCATATATTAGCATAGGAATCAATCACATTTGAACACTTATCTTTATCTAAAATTTGTTTATCCATTGGGTCAATTGATGGACATCTTTTGCAAACTCTAATATTCTACACAGACATTTAGCCATTGCATTTATATTTTCATCCATAAATGAAATATATTATATTTAATTATTTTTGAAGGAATGAATAAATTAAGATAATTATCTACAATAATCAAAACATAAAAAAATATAAAGAATGAAAACAAAAACCTTACCGAACAACCTTATTCATTTTTTTGTTAATTATTTATTGTATGTAGGCTATAAGAGAATAGTGAAAAGATGAACCCTTACAAATAATTGTATTTTTATTGATACTTTTATATATATGAATATATATATTTGATGATAGCTATGCCTTTGTTGGCACATTTGAATGCAAGGTTAATTCTGAGGTTGCTTCTATGGTTAAGACAATGGCCACAACTTCAAGCACCATTTCATTGCCATACTTTCCTATTTGAAAAGTTGGCAGGTTCTAGAAAAAGCATTGGGCTACTTATTTTGAAGATATTTGGACGAGTAAGCTTAAGACATGAAAACCAATTGATTTGAAATTGAAGGCTTGAAGATTGACTTCTTTTGGCCCAAGACAAATTACTTGTTGAACAAGGAAAGTCACTTTTCATTTGTTGAAGGCATTGGATTAAATCAAAACTCTTACAAAAGTTATATCTTGTGTTGATTTTTAACTTTATTTGTCACACATGGATTTCTTTATGGACTTCAATTAAAGGGAGTTTTGGGAGTTAATTGAGCAAAGTGGAGAAATGGTGAATTCTACTAAGAATTTTGGAAAATTTTGTAACTGTAAGGTAAATAGTTAAGTTTCAATTCTGGTTTGGTTAGGATGGAACCGACTGGTTCCAAAGTGGAAGACATAATGATTAGCAGTGATTAGCTAAAAGAGTTTGGAAGACCGTATATAGGATTTCTATATATGGGTGAGAATGGATGTTCCTACAAAAAGAAATTCTTCTCAATTCTATCAAAAAATTTTCCTTTCACTTGCATTGCTTCTTCAACTGTTCCAAAGAAGAGGAAAACTTAGGAAAGCATTGCATAGAGTCACATTCATGAGAATTGAAGTCTGGAGTAGAGAAATAGGGGAGCTAGTAAGCTTTTTTATCCTTTTTTTACTCGAGGATTTGAGGAAGAAGGAGAGAGTAAGATCTTTTATTAAGTTTCTGTAAAGTGTATTCTCAGTTTTGAGGTTAAATACCTTCGATTTAACTGATATATGGTTTTCATGTTTAGCTTCTAGAACGAAGGAGACTCTGGTGTATGGACAAGCTAAGCTGACGAGGATAAGGGAATTCATGTGAGTTTTGTACTATTCTCACTTCCCTTTAAATGTTGCTTGTTGTGCTATAGATATGTTTTGTTCAGATGATTGTGCTGAGTGTAATCTAAAATCCATACTTGTACATGATTTCGGTGAATTAGAAAACTATGCATGCATAAGGTTGCAGAAATGATTGAATGATTGTTTGAATGCTCTATAGATTTACACTATGTTGGTTTGTTAGCATGTTGAAATATGGCATACTGCCTATAATATCAGGGTTTGGTATGTTATGTAAGAGATACATGTATATATATTGTATGCGGAGTACTGAGGAATTTACCCTAATAGGGTAGATAGAGTTAGGATTAATAGGTGAAATAGAGGATTGGACGAACTAAAATGGGTATTCAAGGGAGTTTAGGCGGCATTGTGGAATGAAATTGAATGGCTCGCTAGAGCGACACTGTGATGACTGTCTATTGACTCTACAAAGCATCACAATAGCAGTTTAAAAGTCCTATAGGGTAACACCCTGAAAGGGGTTTAATGTGTAAGACCATAGCTCGGCTATGGCAACAAATAGAGTCTGCTAGGACAAAAAACATGGGGTTACATTGTGTAAGATCATAGCTCTGCTATGGCAATATATGGAGTCCTCCAAGACAATAATATGGTATTACATTGTGTAAGACCATGGCTTAACTATGTAAAAATATGGAGTCTGCCAGGACAGTAAACATGGGGTTACATTGTGTAAGCCCATAGCTTGACTATGGCAACATATGGAGTCCACTTGGACAATAAATAGGAAGCTCGCTATGTGACAACCCGAATTAGGGCCTAATCGGAATAGTGGTTTCGTGACCACAAATCCGAGATAGAAATAATTGTTTTATAATTATTTTGGGGTTTATGATATGATTGCATGATTGTGTGAAAATTTCGTGATGAAATTCTATGCCTAAAGTGCTTAAATTGAAAGTAGGGACTAAATCGAATAAGTTGCAAAATTTGCATCCCGAAGTTTTAGTATGAAATTGTTTTGGAATATTAATTAGGAGGTCTTAAATAGCAATTTGACCAATTTTAAGTTCATGGAAAAATTAGGACATGGAAGGAATTTTTGAAAGTTTAGTAAGGAGGGCATTTTGGTCATTTGGATATTAAATGAAATAAAATGGGGAAAAATAACACAAAATTGGTCATCATCCTCCTTAGTTGCTGCGAATTCTCCTCTCTCCATAGCTAGGGTTTCTTCAACTTTCAAGCTCCATAGTAAGTGATTCCAAGCCCGCTTTTAATGTTCTTTACGTTTTGGAATCCGGAAGCTCGATTAAGCTTATGCTAGTAATAATTTAACCTAGGGTTCACATTTGGAAAAATACCCATAGGTGAAATTTGTGTATTTTGATGTTTTATGATAGAATATGAGGTTTTAAATTATGTTAAATAACTTGTGCTACTCGGTTTTAAGTGAAAACGAGTAAAAGCAAGATAATCGGTAAAAATACCTATTGTTCATAACTATATGATAGAGTGAGAATTTGATGTTGTTGTAGAAGAGAAAAATGTTCAGCATATCATAAAATATAAGAATAAGGGCTGAAATTAAATTCCGAGCCTAGGGCAAAATTGTAATTTTGAAAAGTTAGGGGCAAAATGTAATTTTTCCATGATGTGATTTTTGGATTGAAATAAATAGTATGAGTATTAAATGAGCTAAATGTGTTATTATAGATCAAGAAAGACGCGGAATTGATCTCGAGCAGGGAAGGAAAAAGTTTTGGACTAAATTGCAAAATTTCCACATTTTGCACCAAGGTAAGTTTGTATGTAAATATTACAATAATTTCATGTACATTCTTATATTTCAGCCTATTATATAAATATACTAGCTGATGTTAAAATATAAATCGACTATTGGAAGAATGGAAATAAATATAGAGAGAGATCCGGTTGAACATTGGAGAGATCGAATGAAATAGAGGAGCGTAGCTAGGTCACATGTATGATGCTGAGTGCACATCATGTGTACAAGAAAGCTACGAGACACCCTGTAGTAGCTAGGTCACATGTGTGATACGAGATGTATCCCATGTAGACAAGAGAGCTACGTGAAAGATAAATGTAGCTAGGTCGCATGCGTGATTCCAAGTGAAGGACACCATGTAGACAAGAGAGCTACGTGAAAGATAAATGTAGCTAGGTCGCATGCGTGATTCCAAGTGAAGGACACCATGTAGACAAGAGAGCTACGAGACAAATCGGTTGGGTCGCATGAGTGGTACTAAGTGTTCACCATGTGTACAAGAGAGCCGAACTAAACGAAGTATGATGGTGGAGCCGTGTCTTTGAAACCATTAAATATCGAGGATTGATCCGAATTGTTCAACGGGATGGTTTTGTGGTGATATTGTGGTTTGGACCTACACTTATGGTGAATGAAATGTGGTGAAAATGATTTGTGGTATATACATATATAAGATAAAATGAGGTTAGCATAAAGAATGTGTGAAAGAGTGAAATTAGCATTAAAACTGTTTTTAGATGGTAGCAGTGACGTGATTTTGAAAATCACCAAAAATAGGAGGAATATAATTAGAGGTTGAATGAGATGTGAAATTAAAGTTTAATGAGTCTACTTTCATATAAAAGAAACAGAGCAAGCAAAGGAGTTCTATATTTTGATATATTTACAATTGTATGTGACTTGCTCAGGATGAATACGTGATCCCTGTTCCAACTTTGAAAAATCATTAAAAATTGTACAAGGAAAATTAAGAAATATAGTTTACATGCCTAAATTCCTTATTGAGACTAGTTTTAAATTAAACAGACCTCAGGGTTGTTTGAATTGTGTACTGAGAGATATTCAATTCGTAGTGAACAGAGGTCAGATCAGTCGAGCTGTGTAACAGGGGAAACTTTAACTAATAAACTGTACTAATCGGCTGAACCAAAATTATAGAAAAAATTAGCAAAAAGCTTTATGAGTCTAGATTCAGGGAAATTTTACGGATTTGAATTTAGAGTTTTGTAACCCGAGTTATGATTTATTTAGTGAATATGATGCAGTAGAGACAGCTAAATCAAAGTGGAATGAATAGTGAAGTTAAAGTAGATAAACTTGAATTGTTGTGTAAACATGTTAGATTCTTTAATTAGTATTTACATACTTACTTACTAAGCTATAAGCTTACTTTGTTTCTCTCTTTTGTCTTATAGTGTTCTTCGGCTTGCTCAGGAGTTAAGGATCGTGAAGATCTATCCGCACTATCATACTTTAGGGTATTTGAACTAAACGTTTTGAATTATGGCATGTATAGTAGGCTTAATTATTTTGTTACGTGTCATATTTGTCTAGGTTAAAATATTAGTTACTGATTTCGACCAGATACTTTGTACAAGCCATTAAAGTGGGCTAATATTGTTCAAGACATATGTTATACGATGCACTATCAAATTGGATGACATATTTACATCTCGATTATGTTTAATGGTATGTGTTATGTTCTGGTAATACCTTATATCCTGTTCCGGCGACGGTAACGGGTAAGGGGTGTTACATTTAGTGGTATCAGAGCTATGGTTTAGTCGGTTCTCGGACTAATAAAGTGTGTGTAAAGGTCTAGCTATACATGCCATAAAAATATTGTGATAGTGTGGTGACTCCTGATTATTCTAAACTGTGTCTTGTTTTAATATAGTAATGGATCCTCAAGGAGGCTGCGGTGATGATCTTTAGTAATGCGCCGGCTCCCGCACAAGGGACCGCGCTGTGGAAAGTAGACTGAGACATTGAGACAAGGAGATGAGGCTCGGATGCCTTTCTCCAAATGATGAACAATTGGTATACTGAATTTATTCGAGCAAATCCAAATGCTCAACCTCCTCCACCCCCTCCTATACCTCAGATGATTCCTGTAGCTGCTCAAGGTATAGATTTGGTAAGAATGAACAAGCCTCCGGTTGACAAGATTCGAAAACAAGGGGCCGAAGAGTTTAGAGCAAAGGTCGATGATGATCCTGAGAAAGCGGAATTCTGGCTTGAAAATTCTACCCGTGTATTTGATGAGCTCTCATGTACACCCGAGGAATGCTTAAAGTGTGCTGTATCACTTTTGAGAGATTCGGCTTACCACTGGTGGAAGACTTTGGTTGCAGTGGTGCCAAAAGAAAAAGTTACTTGGGATTTCTTCCAGGAAGAATTTAGAAAGAAATACATAAGTCAGCGATTTATTGATCAAAAACGGAAGGAGTTCCTTGAATTGAAGCAGGGGAAAATGTCTATAGCAGAGTATGAACGCGAATTTGTAAGACTCAGCAAGTATGCCCAGGAATGTGTGTCCACCGAGGCCATTATGTGTAGAAGATTTGAAGATGGGCTGAATGAGGACATTAAAGTGCTTGTAGGAATTTTGGAGTTGAAAGAATTTGTAGTATTGGTTGATCGAGCTCTTAAAGCCGAAGAATTGAACAAAGAAAGAAGAAAAGTTGCTATTGAGGCCCGAGATGTCAGAAAAAGACAGATAAGCAAGCCATTTCAATCTCAACCAAAGAGGTCCAAAGAGACAAACCCTCGAATGACAGTTTCAATTGGGGATTCACACAGAGATCGTGGTAGAGCATATTCGGGGTCTAAAGCTCAAGCTACTTCGGTGGCAAGTGTGGGTAATGTGCGACCTAGAAAGCCCGAGTGTCAGCAATGTGGCAGGCAACATTATGGTGAGTGTTGGGGACCGAGCGAGCTTGTTTCAAGTCGGTTCTCATGAGCATTTTATTAGAGATTGTCCGGAGAAAGTTAAAGAAGAAAGATTTGAGTGCTAGCAGAATACCACCGCTAGTAGAGGTAGACCCCGAGAAATCTTGGAGGTGGGACTAGTAGTAAAACTATGATGAAAGATTTAACGGCAAGATCGAAGCTAGAGCACCTGCTAGAGCTTATGCTATACGTGCCGAGAAGATGCATCATCTCCGATGTTATTCTTGGTACATTTCTCTCTATGATACTATTGTTATTGCATTGATTGATCTCGGTCCACTCATTCCTATATTTGCATGAATTTAGTATCCAATAAAAAGTTGCTGTTGAATTTCTTGAGTTTACGATTAAAGTGTCGAACCCTTAGGCCAATATGTGCTAGTTGACAAGGTTTGCAAGAATTGCCCATTAATGATTCAAGGTCACTGTTTTTCCGCCAACTTGATCTTGTTACCATTTGGTGAGTTTGACGTTATCTTGGGAATGGACCTGGTTAACATTGTATGATGCTAAGGTAGATTGTAAACAAAAGACACTAGAGTTGAAATGTGAAAATGGAGAAATTCGTGGGTTGAAACAGATGAATCAAATAAATTGCCTATGGTGATTTCGCACATGTCCGCACGTAAATACATGAGAAAAGGGTGTGAAGCTTATCCGCTTATGTAATGAATATTGAGTTGCCTCAATGAAATTTGAATCGATCATCGATAGTCTGTGAGTTTCGGATGTATTTCCGAGGAATTGCCAGGTTGCCTCCGAACAGAGAGATAGATTTTGCCATTGATTTGTTGCAGCACCATTGCACCGATCTCGATTGCTCCATATAGAATGGCTCATTGAATTAAAAGAATTGAAGGCTCGATTGCAGGAGTTAACGGACAAGGGATTTGTGAGACCGAGTTTCTCTCCTGGGTGCTCTGTATTATTCAAAGAAGAAGGATGGTGCAATGAGACTTTGCATTGATTACCGTCGACTTAATAAGGTGACTATAAAGAACAAGTACCGTTGTCGAGGATGATTTATTCGATCAGTTAAAGGGGGCCACAGTGTTTTCAAAGATTGATTTGAGGTCTGGTTACTACCAGCTGAGAGTTAAGGAGTCAGATGTGCCGAAAACCGCCTTTAGGACAAGGTATGGACATTATGAGTTTCTTGTGATGCCTTTCGCTTAACAAATGCTCCACTATATTTATGGACTTAATGAATCGGATCTTCCGGCCATATTTGGATAAGTTTGTAGTAGTGTTTATAGATGACATTTTAATTTATTCTCGAGATGAGTCTGAACATGCCGAACACTTGAGAACTATATTGCAAATCTTGAGAGAAAAGAAACTGTTTGCCAAGTTTAGTAAAAGTGAGTTCGGCTTCGTGAAGTCGGATTTTGGGGCATATAGTCTCGGTGATGGTATTCGGTGGGTCCAAGCAAGATTTCTGCGATCGTTGATTGAAACCGCCAAGAATGTATCCGAGGTTAGAAGCTTTTTAGGCTTAGCCGGGTATTATAGACGTTTTGTTGAAGGATTTTCGATGATTGCCTCTCCTATGACTAAGTTGTTGCAAAAGAATGTTAAGTTTGAATGGACTGATAAATGTCAACAAAGTTTTGAAAAATTGAAAGCACGATTGACTGAAGCACCAATTTTAGTACAGACCGAGTCAGGAAAGGAGTTCGTAATTTATAATGATGCATCATTGACAGGCCTTGGATGTGTGTTGATGCAAGAGGGTAAAGTGGTAGCTTATGCTTGAGACGTTAAAACCGCATGAGAAGAACTATCCTACACATGATTTGAACCGGCATTGTTGTTTTTGCCTTGAAGATTTGGCGACATTATTTGTACGGTGAAAAATGCCGAATTTTTACTGATCACAAAAGTTTGAAGTACTTGATGAATCAAAAGGATCTGAATCTGCGACAGCGAAGATGGCTTGAATTATTAAAGGATTATGATCTAGTGATTGATTATCATCCGGAAAAGCAAATGTAGTTCTTGACGTCTTGAGCGAAAATTTCTTTTTACTTTGAGAGCCATGAACACGGGTTAGCATTGTCGATGATGGGTCAATCTTAGCGAAATGAGAGCTAAACCGTTATTTCTCCGATTAATTTGTGATGCTCAAAAGAATGATAGTGAGTTGCGGATCAAGAGAACTCAATGCGAATTAGGTTACGACTCGATTTTCGAGTTGGACCGGATGATTGTTTGATGTTTCGAGACAGGATATGTGTGCCAAAAAACGATAAATTGATTCGAAAATATTATATGAGGCGCACAATGGTCATTTATCGTTCATCTGGTAGCACAAAAATGTATAATGATTTAAAGAAGTCATGTTGGTGGCGGTATGAAAAGGACATTTCGAATTTGTAACCAAGTGTTTGATCATCAACAAGTAAAAGTTGAACATCAAGTGCCTTTAGGATTACTTCAACCAAGAATGGTGCCCGAGTGGAAATGGGACAAGATTACCATGGATTTTGTAACCGGTTTGCCTTTAACTCCTAAAAGAAGGATCTTTGTTTGGGTAGTGGTTGATAGATTAACAAAGTCAGCCCACTTTATACCAAGACGCACTCGATTACTCACTTGATAAATTAGCGAATTATATGTTGCTGAAATTGTGAAGTTGCACGGAGTACCTATGTCTATAATATCGATAGAGATCCAAGATTTACCTCGAGATTTTGGAAAAAGTTACAAGAAGCTTTGGGTACAAAATTGAACTTTAGTACCGCATTTCATCCACAAACAGATGGTCAAACAGAAAGAGTAATCCGGTACTCGAAGATATGCTTAGATCTTGTGTTTTAGAATTTGGAGGTAGTTGGGAGAAATATCTATCTTTGATTGAGTTTGCCTACAATAACAGTTATCAATCAAGTATACAAATGGCACCGTCTGAAGCCTTGTATGGTCGTAAGTGCGGACTCCTTTATATTGGACCGAGCTTAGTGAGAAAGCAGATTCATGGAGTTGATCTAGTTAAAGAAACCAAGAGAAAATAAAAGTAATTCGGGATTGCTTAAAAGTCGCTTCAGATCGACAAAAGTCATATCGATTTAAAAAGAAAAGAGATTGAATTTCGGTGGGTGATAAAGTGTTCTTGAAGGTGTCACCATGGAAAAAGATTCGAGATTTAGTAGGAAAGGCAAGTTGAGTCCGCGTTTTATTGGGCGTCTGAGATTCTTGAGAGAATTGGACCGATGGCATATCGGTTGGCCTTACCGGCAGAGTTAGAAAGAATTCATAAGGTGTTTCATGTATCAATGTTGCGACGTTATCGTTCGATCCTTCACATGTGATTTCTCCAACGAAATTGAGATTCGATCGGATATGACCTATGAGGAGGAACCAATAAAGATTTTGGCTCGAGAGGTTAAGCAGTTAAGAAATAAAAGTATAGCTTTAGTGAAAGTATTGTGGCACAGACATGGGATAGAAGAGGCTACGTGGGAACCCGAGGAAGCTATGAGGAAACAAGACCCAAACCTCTTTCTGGGTAAGATTTTGGGGACGAAAATCTCAAAAGGGGGAGAATTGTGACAACCCGAATTAGGGCCTAATCGGAATAGTGGTTTCGTGACCACAAATCCGAGATAGAAATAATTGTTTTATAATTATTTTGGGGTTTATGATATGATTGCATGATTGTGTGAAAATTTCGTGATGAAATTCTATGCCTAAAGTGCTTAAATTGAAAGTAGGGACTAAATCGAATAAGTTGCAAAATTTGCATCCCGAAGTTTTAGTATGAAATTGTTTTGGAATATTAATTAGGAGGTCTTAAATAGCAATTTGACCAATTTTAAGTTCATGGACAAAATTAGGACATGGAAGGAATTTTGAAAGTTTAGTAAGGAGGGCATTTTGGTCATTTGGATATTAAATGAAATAAAATTGGGAAAAATAACACAAAATTGGTCATCATCCTCCTTAGTTGCTGCCGAATTCTCCTCTCTCCATAGCTAGGGTTTCTTCAACTTTCAAGCTCCATAGTAAGTGATTCCAAGCCCGCTTTTAATGTTCTTTACGTTTTGGAATCCGGAAGCTCGATTAAGCTTATGCTAGTAATAATTTAACCTAGGGTTCACATTTGGAAAAATACCAATAGGTGAAATTTGTGTATTTTGATGTTTTATGATAGAATATGAGGTTTTAAATTATGTTAAATAACTTGTGCTACTCGGTTTTAAGTGAAAACGAGTAAAAGCAAGATAATCGGTAAAAATACCTATTGTTCATAACTATATGATAGAGTGAGAATTTGATGTTGTTGTAGAAGAGAAAATATTCAGCATATCATAAAATATAAGAATAAGGGCTGAAATTAAATTCCGAGCCTAGGGGCAAAATTGTAATTTTGAAAAGTTAGGGGCAAAATGTAATTTTTCCATGATGTGATTTTTGGATTGAAATAAATAGTATGAGTATTAAATGAGCTAAATGTGTTATTATAGATCAAGAAAGACGCGAATTGATCTCGAGCAGGGAAGGAAAAGTTTTGGACTAAATTGCAAAATTTCCACATTTTGCACCAAGGTAAGTTTGTATGTAAATATTACAATAATTTCATGTACATTCTTATATTTCAGCCTATTATATAAATATACTAGCTGATGTTAAAATATAAATCGACTATTGGAAGAATGGAAATAAATATAGAGAGATCCGGTTGAACATTCGGAGAGATCGAATGAAATAGAGGAGCGTAGCTAGGTCACATGTATGATCTTGAGTGCACATCATGTGTACAAGAAAGCTACGAGACACCTCAGTAGTAGCTAGGTCACATGTGTGATACGAGATGTATCCCATGTAGACAAGAGAGCTACGTGAAAGATAAATGTAGCTAGGTCGCATGCGTGATTCCAAGTGAAGGACACCATGTAGACAAGAGAGCTACGTGAAAGATAAATGTAGCTAGGTCGCATGCGTGATTCCAAGTGAAGGACACCATGTAGACAAGAGAGCTACGAGACAAATCGGTTGGGTCGCATGAGTGGTACTAAGTGTTCACCATGTGTACAAGAGAGCCGAACTAAACGAAGTATGATGGTGGAGCTGTGTCTTTGAAACCATTAAATATCGAGGATTGATCCGAATTGTTCAACGGGATGGTTTTGTGGTGATATTGTGGTTTGGACCTACACTTATGGTGAATGAAATGTGGTGAAAATGATTTGTGGTATATACATATATAAGATAAAATGAGGTTAGCATAAAGAATGTGTGAAAGAGTGAAATTAGCATTAAAACTGTTTTTAGATGGTAGCAGTGACGTGATTTTGAAAAATCACCAAAAATAGGAGGAATATAATTAGAGGTTTAATGAGATGTGAAATTAAAGTTTAATGAGTCTACTTTCATATAAAAGAAACAGAGCAAGCAAAGGAGTTCTATATTTTGAGATATTTACAATTGTATGTGACTTGCTCAGGATGAATACGTGATCCCCTGTTCCAACTTTGAAAAATCATTAAAAATTGTACAAGGAAAATTAAGAAATATAGTTTACATGCCTAAATTCCTTATTGAGACTAGTTTTAAATTAAACAGACCTCAGGGTTGTTTGAATTGTGTACTGAGAGATATTCAATTCGTAGTGAACAGAGGTCAGATCAGTCGAGCTGTGTAACAGGGAAACTTTAACTAATAAACTGTACTAATCGGCTGAACCAAAATTATAGAAAAAATTAGCAAAAAGCTTTATGAGTCTAGATTCAGGGAAATTTTACGGATTTGAATTTCGAGTTTTGTAACCCGAGTTATGATTTATTTAGTGAATATGATGCAGTAGAGACAGCTAAATCAAAGTGGAATGAATAGTGAAGTTAAAGTAGATAAACTTGAATTGTTGTGTAAACATGTTAGATTCTTTAATTAGTATTTACATACTTACTTACTAAGCTATAAGCTTACTTTGTTTCTCTCTTTTGTCTTATAGTGTTCTTGACTTGCTCGGGAGTTAAGGATCGTGAAGATCTATCCGCACTATCATACTTTAGGGTATTTGAACTAAACGTTTTGAATTATGGCATGTATAGTAGGCTTAATTATTTTGTTACGTGTCATATTTGTCTAGGTTAAAATATTAGTTACAGTACTCGACCAGATACTTTGTACAAGCCATTAAAGTGGGCTAATATTGTTCAAGACATATGTTATACGATGCACTATCAAATTGGATGACATATTTACATCTCGATTATGTTTAATGGTATGTGTTATGTTCTGGTAATACCTTATATCCTGTTCCGGCGACGGTAACGGGTAAGGGGTGTTACACGCTAGGGCATGAAAAGAGAAGTCATGGTAAGACTCACACGACGAGTAATAAGACAAAATGATCTTGGCATGTATGAGAACACTAGTAAATGGGATAGTAAGAGAAATTGTCAAACCACGAAGATAAGAAAAGCTGATAGAAATGTCTAAAAATGTGACTAAGCCTATTAGCAAGGGAAATCACCAAATTCGTGATGGAAATAAGGAAATAGTGTAAGCAGTTTTAGCGTGACAGATGAAATGAAATGAATGTTTTTCTTTTAGGTACTTAAGAATCAGCTAGTATGAGTCTGCCAGGGTTTGGTAAGTAAACCAATATTAGGTATGATAGTGAGATGAACCAATGAGTTCTAATCCTAAGGGTCTATGGGTAAGAGGTAGCCAAAGTTAAGTAAACCCACCAAGGATTATTTCAGTAGAATTATCCACTGGAATTTTTCTAAAGAAGTGGATGCTTGTTGGGCTCAATTTAAATGGGAAGTTCGCGGACGACTACTTGAGTAGAAAGTCCACTGGAAAATAGAGGAAGAAACGGAATTCCATCAGAACTATATAGTATGAGATGGTTCATTAGAGAATACCTATTAACTAGGATATCTTAAAAGATTAGACTAAGGTGAACGGGTACTTCGAGGGTTACATTGCAGGTTTGAGTCCACCCAGAAAAAGGGGGAGTGTTAATTCAATTGGCCAAGTAGAATGCTCAAACCCGTGAAGGAGGATATTAGAAAGAGAACTTATTTAGGAAAGGGATCAAGAATAGGTTAATTTGAAAATTGGATTATCGTCGAAATATTATGACTAGTCGTTATGGGGTTAGAGTGGATTAAAGGTGTAACAGTCCCATTTTGAGCCTAGTCAGAAAAGTGGTTTTGAGACCACTAATATGAGGTTAGAGAAAGTATTTTTTTATTCTTTTAGAGTTATAACATGTTTATATTAGTGCATGAAAAATTTGGTGAAGTAATTTTAGCGTTTGTGAGCTTAATTGAGAAAAAGGACTAAATCGCATAAAGTTCAAAAGTCTTAATTTGATAGCTAAGGATGTTAAATTGCCATCAAACTTAAATTGGGGGTCTTTAAAGGGAAAATATACCCTTATACTATAGCTTGGCCGGCCATGAGACAAAAATTAAATAGTCAATATGTTAGGTATTTGATGACATAATATGTAATGTAATAATGCCCTAAAGCCTAGATATCATCTTTTTCTCCACTCTTTCTTCTTGACTGAAAATATCAGCCATTAGAGGAGTTTTTGAAGCTAGAATTTTCAGCCACTTAATCTCTCTATAAGTAAGTGATCTTGAGGGTTTTTCTTGATGATTTTTGTACTTTTAGAACCCTTGTAACATGAGCTTTCAAATGAAAGGACTACTTTGCAAAATGGTTGAAAGTCTAGGGTTTTACCATGAGTGTGTTCATGTTGTTTTCTGAAATTTTATGGAAGAATGTGAGTTATGGTAGTGTAATAAACAACTTTTGTGAAGAGATTTCTCATGAAAACCCTAAAAAGGACCATTTTGCATAAGTTGTAAAATAGGTGATAAATGTGGGAAATATTGAGAATTTTTGGATTGCTTCTAGTATAAAAAGTAATCGGCTAGGATTGTCTAGTGAGAAAATGTGATAAAAAATGATTTTCGTACCTAGGGTAAAATGGTCATTTTGTAAAAGTCTAGGGGTAAAATGACCATTTTGCCCAATTTTAAATTGCTGAGTACCTAGATTAATAAAATGATTAAATTTGTGGATTTTTATCATTATAGATCAAGAAGTACAAAATCTGGGCCTAGACCGGAGAAAAGCAAAACAAGTAGACTAAGCCGCCTACTTTTTGTAATCCGAGGTAAGTTGTATGTTAATAATGCAACTCTATCTTTATGGTGTGCATTTGTATTGATATGGCATAAATTCCTTTGATTTTGAATATGAGAATACATGTTGAGAAATTGACATAATAGGGACTTTCGTTCAGCGTTTGGAATAAACTTGGATATTGGTTGCCTGATATTGGGTGATATGTGTGCTAGTGTAAGACATGTCTGGGACATGCATCGGCCACAATATGAGAGCCAGTGTAAGACGTGTTTGGGACATGCATCGGCCTCTTGATATTTAAGCCAGTGTAAGACATGTCTGGGACATGCATCAGCCTTGCGATGGACAAGCTAGTGTAAGACCTGTTTGGGACATGGCATCAGCTTGTTGCGTGTCAGTGTAAGACCTGTCTGGGACATGGCATCGACACTGATATATGAGAGCCAGTGTAAGACCATGTTTGAGACATGGCGTCGGCATTTTAGCCCATGTTAAGGCTGTCGAGTATCCGATAGTATTCCAAATGGTTTAACAAAAGGTTTATGATTATATCAAAATGAGAAAAGTTGGGATCATATAATAAGCGATACAGGTATCAAATTGAAATGTATGAGATATGGGCTCAGTTCATGAAATATGGATTGTATTAGATGGTGATGAGTAAGTTGAACTTACGTCTATTTATAGTACTTGTAAATAAACTATGAAAGGTTATGAGCATATTGCTTTATGATAAGTAGTTGTTCTTTATTTCTCATGCAACATACTAAGCTTTATGCCTACTCTATCTCTTTTCTTTTTTTCATAGTGCCGCCCAATTAGCTTGTTGATCAACGGACGTCAAAGACTTCGATCACACTATCAAATTGAAGCACCTGGTATAATTAGTTCTTAAATTTTGATTATGGCATGTATAGGAACTTTGATTTTGTTGAGTGTCACATCGTTTTGGGGCCAAATGTGTTGACTTGTTTTAGTAATTGACACCATTTTGTATGAGGCCATGAAAAATGGCTAATGTTAAAGGTTGTTATATGAATACAATAGTTTCTTTCCTGAATGAGAAATTCGTTAGTTGCTTTGGTATATATAAATGAAATATGTAGATGCCTTAAACGTGGTTGTTGAATTGAGAAATCAGGTTGTTATTTTGTGTTTCAAGGTGCAAAGGGCTTGGTAGATAGACCTATATTGTCCACATAAGTAGACATACAGGCGTGTCTAAGCTGTGTGTGGTACACGGTCAGCCCCATGGGCGTGTTGTCCGACCGTGTATCCCCTGCACGTAAAAATTTCAAGTCAGAATGCATGGTAGCAAACACACCGGCAGAAACACGACCGTATGTCTCAGCCATGTAGAGGACACAGCCTCTGGCCACAGGCATGTGCCCCGGCCGTGTGCCCTAAATTGGATGCTGATGTTAGAAATAGAATGTCAAGGTTTTTAGACACGGGCTAGGACACGGAAGTGTCATAGCCGTGTGAGGGGCACGGGCCATAGACACAAGCATGCGTCATGCCGTGTGAAAACCCCTGTAGGTTCAAATTTAGAATTAAGTTCACACGGGCATGAGACATGGGCGTGTCCCAAGATGCTTAGGCCGTGTGTGTCACATGGGCCATCAGCGCGGCCATGTCTTAGTGACCACAAGGGCGTGTTGCCCTTCCACATGGGCGTGTGCCCTGTTTCAAGGGCTATTTTTTTGTAAAGTTGGTTAAGGGCCCGAGCTAGTCTCGAATGATTTTCTAATGGTCGTTTGAGGCCTAGTAGGCCCATATTAAGGAATTTAGACAAGGTTTGAAAAAGTTTTAAATTTGGTCACGCTTTGATGATTCGAGAACGTTGGAATGCATGTGTTTAAGTGTGGTAATGTCTCGCGTCCCGTCCCGGCGTAGGACTTGGGTGTAGGGTGTTACATTTAATGGTATCAGAGCTATAGTTTAGTCAGTTCTAGGTCTAACCTAGCATGAGTACAAGTCTAGCTATACATGCCATAGTTGTATACCGATAATGTGACGACTCCTGACAATTATAAATTATGTTTTTCATATAGTAAATGGATCCTGACGTAGCTAAGGTGGATGATGTGAAAAGTAATGCGCCGGCTCTAGCTGAAGGGACTACGCCAGTTGATAGTGGGCCCGTGATGATGAGTCAGGGCTGCAGGGCTAGAGAAGCTTACCTCCACATGATGGATGCCTGGTACTTGAAGTTTATTCGTGTGAATCCGAATACTCCACCTCTCGTACCTCCTCAAATTCCTCAACCCGTCCATATAACTCTTCAAGGAGCAAAGATGGCTAGGAGAGAGAAACCTCTAGTAGATAGAATTAGAAAGCAAGAGGCCTAGGAATTTCAGGCAAATATTAGTGATGACTCAGAGAGAGCAGAGTTTTGGCTAGAAAATACCATTAGGGTATTTGATGAGTTATCATGCACACCCGAAGAGTGCATGAAGTGTGTTTTGTCACTCCTGTGAGACTCAACTTACCAATGGTGGAACACCCTTGTGTCGGTTGTACCAAGGGAAAGGATTACATGGGAGTTTTTCCAAGACGAATTCCGAAAGAAGTATATCAGTCAAAGGTTTATTGATCAGAAGAGGAAGGGTCGAAAGATAGTAACAGAGTATGAGCATGAGTTTGTGGGGCTTAGCAAATACGTTAAGGAGTGCGTGTTTACCGAAGCTATCATGTGCAAGAGATTTGAGGACGGATTGAGTGAAGACATCTGATTGTTAGTTGCCATCTTAGAATTGAGGGAATTTGTGGTGCACATGGAGAGAGCATGTAAGGCCGAGAAATTGGCCAAAGAGAAGAGAATAGCTGACATTGAGTCCCGAGACTCAAGGAAAAGATAGATGGGGAAATCACATCAAACCTCATCTAAGAGATCGAGGGAGTTCACCACCTGATCGAATACTTCAGTGGGATTCTCAAATAAGAGTAAGAATAAACAGAATGCGGCTTCTAAAGCCCAGACCACTTCTATCGCGAGTGTCGATAGTGCTCAGCCAAATAGACCAGAGTGTTCGCAGTGTGGTATGCGTCACTTCGGTGAGTGTCGAGGAAATGAGAGAGGTGTTTTAAATGTGGGTCGTTGGACCATTTTATTCGTAATTGTCCCGAGTTGGATGAAAATGAGAAAAAGTAAGATGTGAGGGTGAGTAGTGCTCCTTCGAGGGTAGACCACAAAAGAATTTGGGCAGTGGGGCTAGCGGTAGAGGTGCTTCTAGAGATTCAGCTGTGAGGTCCGAGGGCCGTGCGGCTGCAAAGACTTATGTCATTCGCACTCGCGAAGAGGCATCTTCATCAGATGTGATTACGAGTACTTTTTATCTTCATGATATTTTTGTTATTGCTTTAATTGATCCGGGGTCTACCCATTCTTATATCTGCATGAAATTAGTACCTAGTATAAATATGCTAGTTTAACCTATTGAATTTGTGGTGAAAGTGTCTAACACGTTAGGCAAACATGTATTGGTAGACCAAGTATGTAGAAACTGTCCCTTGACAATTAGAGGTCATTATTTTCTGGATAACCTTATGTTGTTGTCATTTGATGAATTCGATGTAATCCTCGGTATGGACTGGTTGACTTCTCATAGGGTTGTATTGGATTGTGGACGAAAAGTCATTGAGTTGAAATGTGAAAATGGGGATGTCCACCGGGTTGAAGAAAGTGAATCGGATAACTTGCCTATAGTAATATCGTCTATGACTGCGGAGAGATATTTGAAAAAAAGATATGAGCCCTACCTTGCATTTGTGTTAAATACTCAGGCATCGGAAGTGAAAATTGAGTCAGTGCCAGTGGTATGTGAATATCCGGATGTGTTTCCAGAAGAGTTGCCTGGATTGCCTCCAGCTAGGAAAGTTGATTTTGGTATCGAGTTGGTCCCTGGTACGGCACCCATCTCAATCACTCCATATAGGATGGCTCCTACAGAGTTAAAGAAGTTGAAGACTCAATTACAAGAGTTAACAGATAAAGGTTTTGCAAGACCGAACTATTCACCGTAGGGTGCTCTGGTACTTTTTGTGAAAAAGAAAGACGAGTCGATGAGATTGTGTATTGACTACCGACAACTCAGCAAAGTAATAGTGAAGAACAAGTATCCCTTGCCAAGGATCTATGATCTGTTCAATCAGTTGAAGGGAGCCACCGTGTTTTCCAAGATCGACTTAAGGTCGGGCTACTATAAGCTAAGGGTTAAGGAGCAAGATGTACCAAAAACCGCGTTTAGGACGAGGTATGGGCACTATAAGTTTTTTGTTATGCCCTTCAGTTTAACAAATGCTCCTGCGGTGTTTATGGACTTAATGAACCACATTTTCCTGCCATATTTGGATAAGTTCGTGGTGGTCTTTATCGACGACATATCGATTTACTCAAGTATTGAGAGTGAGCACGCGGAGCATCTAAGAACTATTTTACAAACCTTGAGAGATAATCAATTATATGCCATGTTCAGTAAGAGTGAATTTTGGCTTAAAGAAGTTGGATTTCTAGGACACATCGTGATGGGATCAGAGTTAACCAAAGCAAGATCTCGGCTATTGTTGAGTGGAAACCGTCGAGGAATGTGATAGAGGTTCGAAGCTTTCTGGGTTTGGCTAGATACTACAGAAGATTTGTGAAGGGATTCTCTATGATAGCCACTCCGATGACAAGGTTATTACAAAAGAATGTCAAGTTCAAATGGACAGAGAAGTGCCAACAGAGTTTTGAGAAATTAAAGGCTTTGTTGACCGAAGCTCTAGTTTTAGTGCAACCGGAATTAGGAAAAGAGTTTGTGGTGTATAGTGATGCATCCTTGAATGGGTTAGGGTGTGTGCTCATGCAAGAAAGCAAGGTTATAGCCTATGCCTTGAGATAGCTAAAGCCAGACGAGAGAAATTACCCGACCCATGATTTGGAGCAAGTAGCTATAGTGTTCGCATTAAATATTTGGAGACACCACTTGTATGGTGAGAGATATCGAGTTTTAACCGACCATAAAAGTCTAAAGTATTTGATGACTCAAAAAGAATTGAACTTATGGCAACGGCCATGGTTAGAGTTGATAAAAGACTACGAGTTGGTGATTGACTACCACCTCGGAAAGGCTAATGTAGTAGCCGATGCTTTGAGTAGGAAATTATTGTTTGCCTTGAGGGCTATGAATGCTCAATTGTCAGTGACTGATGATGGTTCGATTCTCGCAGAGTTAAGAGCTAGACCGATGTTCCTACAAGAGATTTGCGAAGCTCAGAATAATGATAGTGAATTGTAAGCCAAGAGAATTCAGTGTGAGTCGGGTGTCGAATCAGAGTTTAGTATTGGTACTAACGGTTGTATGATGTACCGAGGCAGAATTTGTGTACCCAAGAATAATGAGCTCATTCAGAAGATTTTGCGAGAGGCACATAGTGGTCGTTTGTCTATCCATCCGGGTAGAGTAAAAATGTACAATGATTTGAAGAAAATTTACTAGTGGTCGGGAATGAAAAGATACATTTCTAAATTTGTCTCTAAGTGTCTAGTTTGTCAACAAGTGAAGGCTAAACACCAAGTAACCTCGGGTTTACTTCAGCCTATGATGGTTCCCGAGTGGAAATGGGACCTAGTAGCCATGGATTTTGTGTTAGGGTTGCCTTTGACACCAAGGAAAAAGGATTCAGTTTGGGTCGTTGTTGATAGACTTATTAAGTCGGCACATTTTACACCAGTGCGTACCAACTATTCCCTTGAGAAATTGGCTGATCTTTATGTTTCTAAGATAGTGAAACTTCATGGGGTGCCCTTGTCGATTATTTTGGATAGAGATCCGAGGTTTACCTCTCAGTTTTGGAGGAAGTTGCAAGAGGCATTGGGAACGAAACTAAATTTTAGCATGGCTTTTTACCCACAAATCGACAATCAATCAAAGAGAATAATTCAAATATTAAAGGACATGTTACGGTGTTGTGTTCTCGAGTTTCAAGGCAATTGGGAAAGCTATTTACCACTGGTTGAATTCGCCTACAACAACAGTTATCAATCAAATTTGAAAATGACGCCTTATGAGGATTTGTATGGACGTAAGTGTCGAACGCCTTTATATTGGACAGAGTTGAGAGAGAATCAGATTCACAGGGTTGACTTAGTTAGAGAGACTAAAGAAAAGGTTAAAGTGATTCATGATTGTATAAAGGCCGCATCAGATAGAAAGAAATCCTACGCGAATTTGAAACGGAAGGAGATCGAGTTTCAAGTTGAGGATAAAGTTTTTTTGAAAGTATCCCCGTGGAAGAAAGTCCTTAGATTCGGTAGAAAAGGCAAGCTGAGTCCGCAGTTTATTGGACCTTATGAGGTGACCTAGAGAATTGGGTCGGTAGCATACCGATTAGCCTTGCCTCGTGAGCTAAAGAAAATTCATGATGTATTTCATGTATCGATGTTGCACCGCTACCGATCTGACCCCTCCATGTGATTTCACTAAAAGAAATTGAAGTAAGCTCGGATATGACCTATGGTGAGGAACCGATTAAGATTTTCGATCGAGAGGTTAAGAAGATGAGGAATAAAAGTGTAGCACTCGTAAAGGTTTTGTGGCATAGACACGGAGTCGAGGAAGCCACGTGGGAACCCGAAAAAACTATGAAAGATCAATGCCCAAACTTATTCACCGGTAAGATTTTCGGGAACAAAAATCTCTAAGGGGGAGAATTGTAACAGCCCAATTTTGGGCCTAGTTGGAACAGTGGTTTTGAGACCACTAATCTGAGGTCAAAGAAAGTATTTGATTATTATTTTAGAGTTATAACATGATTAAATTAGTGCATGAAAAATTTGGTGAAGTAATTTTAGCTTTTGTAAGCTTAATTGAGAAAAAGGACTAAATCACATAAAGTTCAAAAGTCTTAATTTGATAGCTAAGGGTGTTAAATTGCCATGAAACTTAAATTGGGGGTCTTTAAAGGGCAAATAGACCCTTAGACTATAGCTTGGCCGGCCATGAGACAAAAAAAATTAAATGGTCAATATGTTAGGTATTTGATGACATAATATGTGATATAATAATGCCCTAAAGCCTAGCTATCATCTTTTTCTCCACTCTCTCTTCTTGACTAAAAATATCAGCCATTAGAGGATTTTTTGAAGCTGGAATTTTCAGCCACTTAATCTCTCTACAAGTAAGTGATCTTGAGAGTTTTTCTTGATGATTTTTGTACTTTTAAAACTCTTGTAACATGAGCTTTCAAATGAAGGACTATTTTGCAAAATGGTTGAAAGTTTAGGGCTTTACCATGAGATGTTGTTTTCTAAAATTTATGAAAGAATATGAGTCTTTTATAAAGAGACTTCTCATGAAAACCCTAAAAAGGATCATTTTGCATAAGTTGTAAAATAAGTGATAAATGTGGGAAATATTGAAAATTTTTGGACTGTTTCTAATATAAAAGGTAATCGGCTAGGCTTGGTTAGTGAGAAAATGTGATAAAAATCGATTTTCGAACCTAAGGGTAAAATGGTCACTTTGTAAAAGTCTAGGGGCAAAATGGTTATTTTGGCCAATTTCAAATGGTTGAGTACCTAGATTAATAAAATGATTAAATTTGTGAATTTTTATCATTATAGATCAAGAAGTGCAAAATCTGGGCCTAAACTGGGGAAAAGTAAAGCAAGTAGACTAAAACCGATTAGCCGCCTACTTTTTGTAATCTGAGGTAAGTTGTATGTTAATAATGCAACTCTATCTTTATGATGCGCATTTGTATTGATATGACATAAATTGCTTTGATTTTGAATATGAGAATACATGTTGAGAAATTGACATAGTAGGGACTTTCGTTGAGCATTTGGAATAAACTTCGATATTGGTACCCTGATATTGGGTGATATGTGTGCCAGTGTAAGACATGTCTGGGACATGCATCGGCCACAATATGAGAGCTAGTGTAAGACGTGTCTTGGACATGCATCGGCCTCTTGATATTTAAGCCAGTGTAAGACATGTCTGGGACATGCATCAGCCTTGCGATGGACAAGCTAGTGTAAGACCTGTTTGGGACATGGCATCAGCTTGTTACGTGTCAGTGTAAGACCTGTCTGGGACATGGCATCGACACTGATATATGAGAGCCAGTGTAAGACCATGTTTGAGACATGGCGTCGGCATTTTAGCCCATGTTAAGGCTGTCGAGTATCCGGTAGTATTCCAAATGGTTCAACAAAAGGTTTGAACATGCATCGGCTTTGAGACTAGAGCTAGTGTAAGACGTGTGTGGGACATGCATCAACCTCGTGATGGACAAGCTAGTGTAAGACCTATCTGGGACATGGCGTTATCTTGTTGTATGTCAGTGTAAGACCTGTCTGGGACATGGCATCGACACCAATAAATGAAAACCAATGTAAGACCATGTCTGAGACATGGCGTTGGCATCTTAGCCCATGTTAAGGCTATCGAGTATCTGGTAGTATTCCAAATGGTTTAACAAAAGGTTTATGATTATATCAAAATGAGAAAAGTTGGGATCATGTAATAAGCAGTACAGGTACCAAATTGAAATGTATGAGATATAGGTTCAGTGCATGAAATATGAATTGTATTAAATGGTGATGAGTAAGTTGAACTTACGTCTATTTATAGTACTTGTAAATAAACTATGAAAGGTTATGAGCATATTACTTTATGATAAGTAGTTGTTGTTTCTTTTTCATGCAACTTACTAAGCTTTATGCTTACTCTATCTCATTTCCTTTTTCTCATAGTGCCGCCCAATTAGCTCGTGGATCAACGGACGTCACAGACATCGATCATGTAACGCCCCAAAAATCTCGAAACCCCCAAATCCCAAAATCTCAAATTTTCTTTGTTTTCGATTTTGATAAAAATTGTGTTTTATGTTCCTAGCCATGTGATAATTATAGTAGGTCTTAATTAAGGTTTGAGTTCGAACTTAAGAATAAATGAAATTATAGTTTAATTATTAAAAGAATCAGGGTTGGCAAGTAGGTAGGCTTTTAAATAAAAATAGGGGAAAAATAACATCAAAAAGCCTTGTGGAAGAGTGGCTAAGTGACGCCACTTAGAGTGCAGGGAGGTGGCGTTAATAGCTAGCAAGGAGGTCCAAGGTTCGAATCCTAGTTTTGTGTTTTAGAAATTTAATTTTGGCCTTCTGTAAGGATGGAAGTGGCGTGAAAATGGACTCTAAGCGGAGTGTTCAGAAGAAAAAATTAAGGAAAGGATCAAGGGGTTATTAGGGAGAAAAATGAGGAGATGAGAAGGGAGAAGTGATGGAGCCAAATTGGGAATTGGGCATGGAAAATTCAGCTATAAGGGCTATAAATAGGGGCCGAATACAGGGTTTTCAGGCTACTGTCGAAACTATTCTTCACCTTGTTGCCAGAAACGCCTTTCTCCAAAAGCCGAAAACCCTTTTCTTTTCAAGATCCAAAAAACCGAAAACTTTTTTATTTTTCTTTCTTTTCTTCCTACCGATTTCTATTCTTCTCTACACAATTTTCTTTGTTTCACTTAGCCAATTTCTTCTTCTACTCTTCTTCTTTAATATGTACCAAATAAACCTTATTCACCATACTAAGTTTGAAAAGCCGAAAAGTCGAATCTCCCAAGGGCTGAATACTTTTTGACCGAATCTAGTGGAATTAGTGTCGAATCTCGGATCTTAGCTCTCCACCAAATTACTCTTTAGGTGTTTGCGATTTTGATCTAGGAGTTGATCGTGGTTAGTGATTTAAGAAAGGGCTGATCGCGCAAGGTAAGGTTAATGTGAGGTTTCGATTTTAGTAAGGATATGTATTAAGAGTGCGATTAATGGAAGGGTGATATTGTTTGTAGGTTTGGACTAAGGGAATTGCAGCACGCTTGCTTACCAGGTGTGTACATACACTACACACACACAATGAATCGGCAAAAGCCGAAAAGCCGAAAAGCTGAAATACCGAAAAGCCTAAAGTTGGGCTACAGTAGTCACACGAGTGCACGAACACTCGTGGAGAGGAAATTGATAGGTTTCCTGAGGCCCACGGGCGATTTCCTAGACTTGGGTTGTGATTCGGCCATACAGGCCAAAATGAGCTAAATGGGCCCGATGGGCTGTTGGGCCCATAATAGGCAAAAATTGAATATTGATGCTACATGATAGAAATTTGTATGTGAGCATGAATATGAATGTGACTGGGCCTAACGGGCCATATAAATGTGATTTGGGCCTAATGGGTCATAAACAGGTGATTTGTGCCTAATGGGCCATATGAATATGATTGGGCTTAATGGGCCAAATACAGGTATGTAAATTTGTTTGGGCGTTGTAAGGGGTTTGGGGCCTAGTATATGGTAACTACATAAGACTTAATTAATATATTGCGATCGTGGACAAGTCAAATGGTTAAGGTGTGGCAACGGGTATATACATGTCTAGGATTGGATCTAAAGAGAGCTTGGTACTTAAGCGGTCTTAACGACCCACCTTCTCTTCTCTGGAATCCTACCTGGTGCATAGTATTCGTTCATCTTAGCTCGCGGACTTGTTAATGGGTCAAGGTAAGTGAAAACAATAATTAAGAAAAAATTACCGAAATGCCCCTAAGGGCGAAAATGACCAAAATACCCCTAGGGGTTGAATGTAAGTTTTGTGGATGTGACATGCATACATATGATATTCTACTTAGGTTGCATATGGGTTGGGAATTATGGTACGGAGGAAGTATATGAGGATCGCATGGTTACCTGACAATCGTGGATCCACCGACAGCTTTTAAAGCCCAATATGTAAATGAAGGTAGATTTGCAATCGGGCTACCCTTGGTGTGTGGGCTGGGTGGGTCAATATTTATATCCCCACATGGTGTGATGGAGGACGGAGCTGGTGTGTAGCGGATGGATAATTTGGATGGGATTGCATTGCATGTTTGATGATTTCCCTTTGAATGCTTATTTTTCATCGAGGGTTGTACACACTGAGTTTGCGAAAACTCACCCCCTCTTTTATTTTATTTCAGGTGATGCTCAGTAAAAGGTTCGATGTTTGGAGGGACTTTGGGTGGCCGGCTAGTAAGATAATTCGGACTTGGTTTTTTTTTAAGCATTTAAGTTTTTATTTCTATTTAAGTGTGTTCAGATCAGATTGTAATAAGGTTTTCATTATGTTATTATTACTGGAATTATTATTATTATTTTCATTGTAATTATAAGAAGTTGAACATGGTTCCTTAAACTGTAGTATGTCTTTTCTACGTTTCCACAACTAAATTTTAAGTGACATGTTTTCATCAAATGTTTTAAACAAGGCTTTCGTAACTGAAATGTTTATTTTTAGTTAATTAGGGTTTCTTTTATTTTAAAAAGGGTTTTCAATGAAAACACGGTTATCTCTAAAACACTTCAATGTGACGCACCAGATTCGGCCATAACGTCTGGGCCGAGTTTGAGGTGCTACAGATCATACTATCGAACCGAAGCACTTGGTATAATTAGTTCTTAAATTTTGATTATGGCATGTATAAAAAATTTGATTTTGTTGAATGTCACATCATTTTGGGGCCAAATGTTGACTTGTTTTAGTAATTGACACCATTTTGTATTAGGCCATGGAAAATGGCTAATGTTGAAGGTTGTTATATGAATACAAGAGATTCTTTCCTGAATGAGAAATTCATTGGTTGCTTTGGTATATATATATATGAAATGTGTAAATGCCTTAGACGTGGTTGTTGAATTGAGAAATCAGGTTGTTATATTGTGTTTTAGGGTGGCAAAGGGCTTGGTAGATAGCCCTATATTATCCACAAGGGTAGACATAGGGGCATGTTTCTAGGCCGTGTGTGGCACACAGTCAGCCCCATAGGCGTGTTGTCCGACCATGTGTCCCCTGCATGTAAAAATTTCAAGTCAGAATGCATGATAGTAAACACACGGGCAGAGACACGACCATGTGTCTCAGTCGTGTGGAGGACACGGCCTCTGGCCACGGGTATGTGCCCCGGCTGTGTGCCTTAAATTGGATGCTGACGTTAGAAAAAGAATGTCAAGGTTTTAGACACAGGCTAGGACACGGGCGTGTCATGGCCGTGTGAGAGACACTGGCCATAGACACGGGCGTGTGTCAGGCCGTGTGAAAACCCCTATATGTTTGAATTTAGAATTAAATTCACACAGGCGTGGGACACGGGCGTGTCTCGAGATGCTTAGGCCGTGTGTGTCACACGGGCCATTAGCGCGGCCATGTCTTAGTGACCATACGGGCGTGTTGCCCTTCCACACGGGCGCGTGCCCTGTTTCAAGGGCTATTTTTTTGTAAAGTTGGTTAAGGGCCCGAGCCAGTCCCGAATTTTTTCCAATGGTCATTTGAGGCCTAGTAGGCCATATTAAGAAATTTAGATAAGGTTTGAAAAAGTTTAAAATTTGGTCACGCCTTGATGATTTGAGAACGTTAGAATGCATGTGTTTAAGTGTGGTAATGCCTCGCATCCTGTCCCAACGTAGGACTTGGGTGTAGGGTGTTACAAAAGGGACCAAGGATAGGATTCACAGCTATTGTGAAGTCTTGGTTAAAACTCCAACAGGTGTTTTCAGTCCGTGATGGCAATTTTGGGTATCTAGTGATGAGACATACAAGGAAGAGTATAAAGAGAGACTAGAATAATGATAACAGGATCAAGACCCGTAAGAAGTAGGGTTTGGTAGAACATAGTTGTGGCTTGCAGGTATGTCCACCACAGTTAGCTCAGAGAAAACAAGGCATTGGTTATGCTAACGAAGTTTACAAATTCTTCTACAAAAAATTAGGGAGTGTACTTTTATGTATAAATTTTCATTCTTTCTAAATTTTAAGAAGGCTTCTATGAATACAATGCACAGGATCTTACTAAGTTCTTACGAACTTATGAAATTTGATGTTAGCATGCAAGGTAGATGAAGACCCAGGAATCGAATGGCGAGACCAAACCAGACATTGCCAAATTACTAGTGTTGGGCTCAATTGCTGTTTCATATATATACAAAGGCAACCTTAGAGGCCATGCCTCTGGGATTAAGTTGGAGATGTTTGCATTAGAGTACAAGTTTTAAATTTGTAAATAACTATTAGATATATTAAGGTATCAAAGCTTTAATGATGATAAGAATTAAGTAAAAGTTAAATTTTGAAATTTGAGAATTGTCTAAGCACGTAATTAAACCAGATTAGAAAACTTGTTGAGATATTTGGGTTGATTGTAACATTCGATACTCGGACTTGGCAATCGAGTCGAGTGTAAGGTGTTACATTATTTGTCGATAAGTGATTAGATTATAATTCTTATGTAAACAAAACTTAAATAGTATTAAAGGAGGACTGAGAGTAATCGAGACTCTGAGAGTTTGATAGAAAACTATTTTTTCAAGTAAGGAACGTGTGTGTGCATTATTTTGTAAGCAATCAAAAGAGTCTCTTAAGATACAAAGCTAAGTTTTCGAAGGGAAAGCTTAGTGGGAGGGTGATCTAGTCCTTCTACAATAGTGAAGCCGTTAAATTGATAAGTGTCAGACCAGTGCTAAAACTTGAATCATTAGTTGTACGGTGAGAAAGATAGTGGATCATTGCTTTGGGTAAAGCCCCACAGACTTAGACTTAAGTCGAATTGCGTAAACAATCTCGATGTTCTTTATTATTTTCGCACTTTTTGTTTCGTAGTTGAAACTGTTGTCACAATTCCAAACATCATTTTAGCCACAGTTTCAGTTTGTCAAGCAAGTACACCCCTCTTGTTTCTACATCCTTTTATTGTCAGAAATAGCTAATAAATGTTATAATTTATTTTATTTTAATTGTTTGGTTTTGCATTAAAGTTAAAGTAAAAAAAAAGAAATAAATTAACCATAAAACTAAAGGAGATATAAACTAAACATAGTTAACAACAAGCTCCAATTAATATGCTTACAAATTACTAATCCATGTGACAAGAACGTATCGTCACTAGTCCACAAAACATTAGTCAAATAACTATACTAAAAAAACTAGAAGTAAGATCAGTATGACATTACAATTGAAACAAGGCCTACTATGTGTGGGTATGTATCAGCAGAAATTGGCATGTCATAGTTTATGAAAATGCTAATACGTTCAATGTCAATTCTCTTTCCAACCAAATCTATGACCATAACAATTCTTTAACGACCCTCCTTAAATCCTTTGTGACGAGTAAACCTATAAAGCATCAAACAAAGGAAAAAAGTATGAGCTAATCTTGTAATGCGTGAATTATGAATTTGGTCAAGGATGTTTAACTTACCTATCGTCCATGAAGGAATGAACTTTGTAGCAACCAGCACACTAGTAATAAGCAGGCGATGAATATTGAAAGAATCAAAGGGCGACAAGGATTGCCTTTGAGCAAACCAATCAAGATAAACGTATGCTACAATAAAGCAAGACAACCTGCAATTCGCATACTTGTATATTCTATCGAGATAGCTTTGGATTGAGATAGTTGGCCAAGTTAGCCCAAGAAACACTAAAATCTTCTAAGGCTTAAGCCCGCAGATCACTGAGTTCTCATTAGTGAATTTTCAATATGTAATATCAAACCAAAGCTTAGCCTCACCCCAAAGGCCATTAATCTCAAATTGGTACTCTTGAATCCTTATGAGTCAATAAGGGCAAACCACATGAACAAAGATCAAAGTTTTCAACAATAACACATGAAGTAGCCAATATGGGCTATAAACAAATGTTAAAGTGACAACCATTAACCTCAAAAGAAACAGAAGTTACAACCTAGAAGAGAATTTCTTGATATAGTTGGTGACCGATGGCGAAGAAAAACCATTGTAACGAGAATAACGTGGTAGAGATGGTGGTAGTGCTCCTCTCCAACTATGGCCATCAAAATAGCAAAAATGTGTATTCATAATGGTAATCATAATGCTATGAAAATTGAAGCAGCGATGGAAGTGTTTAAAGAAATACAATGGAAACAAAGATGAATTCAACATTTTCTGCAATAGAAAAAAGCTCGTGGCTTTTACAAAAATGGGGATTTAGAAAATCTAATTATTTACAGAAGACTAATCAAAATGAATGAACCTAAAATACGATCAACAAAATTATTGTTTAAAAAATGCCCAAAAATTAATTTAACAAATTCATACTCTAACATTTTCACACTTACCGACTTTCAATGGCAAATCGCCCTAGCCTTCCATCAAGCAAGACTTAAGTAAACCAAATAAAAAAAGAAAGAAAGGAACTAATAAGGAAATCCGTCGGAAGTGACGATGAACTTAACATTTTCGGCAATAAAAAAAAGTTGTGGATTTCACAAAAATGGCTTATTCAGAAAATTAAGTTGTTTACAAAAGGTAATCAAAATGAATAAATCTCCAAATAAATTAAAATACGATCAAAACAGTAAAAACCATACCAATTAACCCAATTGATTCTTGAGCTCCATCAAGCCTTTCTTGAGTCTTCTTCTTGTTCCGAGCGTGTGGTTATCCATGGAGCCTTTTTAGTGAAGTGGCAATTCTCCTACTATTATTGAAAATGTATATTGAAATCCTTTTGAGTTAAATTAAAAATAAAATATATTAAATTAACAGTATAATTTATTTTATATTAGAGCATCAAAATTTAAATTTAACTTTTCAAAATTATTATTTAAGAAAAATTTATTTTTAACTCTTCTTTTATATGTTTTTAGAATTTTTTAAACTTTTATAATTTTTAAAATATATAAATTTTAGAATTTTATAAATATTTTAAATTTTTAAAATTTATTTTAGATTTTTTGTAATTTTTTTTAAAGAAAGATCAATTTATTTATTTTCAAATTTGACAAGAATCAAAAGGTATTTATAAAAATCTGTTATTTAAATTATTCAATTATAAAATTTAACTTCATTTGAATTCAAACTCCAAATTACTTATTCGAGTCTACTAGAATACTTCTATTTGATTAACTCAAAATTAAAAAAAAATTTAATTTTTTTGGATGGAGTCAAATTTTACTCACCCGACATCAAAATGGGAAAAAATATTTTTATGCAATTTAATTTTGAAAGAATCAAAGTAGAACTATTTTCACTTTTCGAAAAATCTTACATATGGGGCTTTTTTCTAGTTTTTTTTTTTTTCTTTTAACTTCATTTTGGTTACAATTTCCATTCCCTCATTCTTCAATGGGGTGGAATCATCATAATTAATTATAAATTTACACTTTTTTTTTTACGACATTTACTAGATATGGATGGAACCCATTTTTATTCCTATTTCATCCTTGTTTCCCATCGTTTTCATATACATATAATTTTTTATATTTATATGTTTTTTTTTGTCCATTTTATTATTTAAGTTTAATTTTATATGAGTCTCGGATAGAATTAAGATAAAACTCGATGACTAAATGACTGGAGAAGAAGTCCGCCGCCACTTTTTCCGACCATTTGGTTTATACATGTAATTATTGGTTAAACACAGCTGTAAAATATGCAGGTTTGAGCAGGGGTTAGAGAAGCCATATCTAAGAAGAGCATTACAAGGCACATTTAACATTGCTATTGCTTACATATTGGGTGTATGTCGTGATTGCATCAGTGGCCATCACCATAGCTGCACTCATCTTCGGCTACGCCAAAGGTTACTTCACTGGCAACAAACCGGTAAAATGTGCATTCCAAATTGCTCTCATTGGTGCCATTGCATCTGCTACTGCTTTTGGCATGGCCATCCCTAGTACTTCCTATTTACTAGATAGTTATCTTGCATTGGCATAAGTTTTATGCTTTGTTTTTAAGAATAGGAAATCTGGTTTCCTTTAATCTGTTAAATATTTCTTATTTCTTTGTGGAATGATGGGTTATGGGTATTTGGCTAAATGGGAATGCAAGTGAAGATTGGTGAGAGGTTGAAATTGATGATGAATAGGTCTGAGGGGTTTTTTTTTTATAACTAAAATGGGTATACGAGGTTTTGGTATTTGATTTTGTTATTTTTGTCTAACATGATGCTTATGCTATTTTTTAGTCTAATATGGTACTTGTATTTGACAAAAGTTATACATTTTGGTACTTAGAGGTAACAGTGTTAATTTTTTAATATTTAAGTCGGGTTTTAAAGTTGCTTTAATAAAATTCATAATTAGCTAATAATATTAACAATTAACATTCATTAAATTAACACTAAAATCTAAATTAAACCACATTCATTAGACTGCATTTAACAAATTAAATTCACAATTTAATAGATAAATGAATTCTATTAAGGAATCATAAAAATATAAAGCTAATAATAGTAACAATTAACTTTCAGCAAATTAGCCTTAAAATCTAAATTATGCATTAAACATATATCTTGGTTAAAATACATGTATCAAATTAGACAAAAATAATGCAAGTACCACATTGAAAAGAGTGAAAAACTTAAGTACCAAATAATATATTAATAGATATTTTAATTTTAACCACCATCTTAGTAGGAAGTTGGATGGATGTAAGCCCTTCAGGTAGTTTTAGTTAAATTTTGGGGTTTATGATAATAGTCCAGCCCGATCCAATAAACCAACATTTCTTGATCGACAAAACCTTGTTGCAATTCTCGAAGCTTGGCTTCCCTTCAAATAGGTATAATTACAAAACTATTCCAATCATAATTATTTTTGTAAATGTTTTATATTTTAATAATTAAGTTTAGAAGTATTTTTTTATTATAGAATAGTAGGAAAAATGGTATAAATATTTGTATTCTTTTAAATTTTAAATTTTAGTTATTTCATTTTAATTTTGAGATATTAATTTTAGATAATTACTAATTTCACGTTTATTACATAGTTTTGTCAATTTAGCCAAACTCTTTAAAACTGCATAATTTTTAAATATATATGTTTTAAAAGTTTTTCAATAAGAAATCCTAAAAATAAGTAAAAAAACATTTTTTAATAAAATCAAAATGAAAAAATAATCTCTTTAAAATTAAAATTTTAAAAATATAATCATAACTTTTAGATTTTTTTGAAATTATGGAAAACTTATATTTTAAATTTTTATTTACTTTTAAAGAATAATAACGGAATTGATAAAAAATTATAATTATGGAGAATTGAACTTATTTTGCCTTTTTATATATTTGATAACATTATCAATTGGAGTAAAATTGTTGAAATAAAAAAAAACATAAACTCAATAATGTCTCAAAATTAAAAAACAACTAAACTTTAAATTTCAAAACTGTAAAAAAAAAAAAAATACCTTTTAAGCATACTTAAGAAAATGATAACTATCAACAATAGATCGGATTCATTGCTAGTCATAAATCTCGATTCAAGACGTTTTTCTACTCCTCAAAGTTAGGTAGAGTTCCATTTTAACTATTCTTGAGGCAGTGCTATCATGACTAATATATATACACACAATAATTCAAGGAATTGGCACTGCTGAGGCAATTTATGATGCATTCAATAATGGAGTTTTAGCCAACATTTGATAAACGGACCAAACTATACCCCATTAGTGAAGGTGAAATTCTTTAAGATTCTAAAATATCATGTGCAACTCAGGTGTTCTGTCTCTAACAATAGTCTACATGAATGAGACTTGAGGTCTTTCAAAGGCTTTATAGTTTCTCAAGTGCTAACAAGAAGATTGACATTCTTCAACAAAATATTCGAATCTCATTGTTTCTCCTTTGATTGTATCACCAAAAGATTTATTTTAAAGTGAAAAGAAAAAACTGAAACCACCAACCAAAACAGAAAATTCCTCCTAACCGATTGAAATAACTTTCGTATTTAGAAAAAACACAAATCAATTTTAATTAATTCAATTTGAGTTCTCCTTTAATTAATAATAAAAACCAACTTTAAAGAAGAATATAATAATTTTCTAAAAATAAAAATAAAAACAAAAACCTACACCCTTAGGGAGAATTCTAAAATTTACCATTTGGTGTATTTTTCATTCAGCCACCATATAATATTTATGTGAGCCATTTAACTAACATTTGGGCCAAAAATACCATATGTTTGTCGCATATCCACTATGCCACAAGTGGTGGCTCAATTTTAATTAAACATTAAGCTCCCACTTTAATGAATCATTTATCGGCCCTTGTTTAATTTAATTGACTTAGGTTGAACAATTAATTTCAAGCCTATTAATTAATAGTACTTGTCGATCCGATTAAGTAGCGAATAAGTAAAAATAGCGGAAGAAATTAAGAAATTGAACATACAAATTTAACGTAGAAAAAATCCTTCCAAAAAGGATAAAAAAACTACAAGTAAAGATAATTTTATTCTAGTGGCAAAAGAACGAACAGTACAAAAAATGGAGATAAAAACTGCACCCCGAAACTTAAAAATAAATAACCCTCAAAACATAAACATAAAATTCTCTAAAACTGTTATGAGTTCTAATCTTTAATGGGTGTATTTTTTAAGGTTGTAAAAGATCCTATTTATAGGCTAAATTTGTAGGTCAAATAATACCAAAATAATTTAGACTAATCAGAGTTCAATTGAAAAAAAATAAATAGAGTTTAACTGGAAGATTATTTTTCAAATTTGACTGAAATATGAGTCATATTTAATAAATCTCCTCCTTGACTCGTATTTCTGCAACGACATCTTTCCCAAAGCCCACCACAAGCCTATCTTAAACTATGTAGGGAATTAACTTATTCGAAACTGTGCTTAGAAGCTGGAAGACTTCTAGCCTTCAATCTAGCCTTCAACTTATGCACTGCCAAATCAAAACTAATTCGAGTATGATTTTCACGAACACAATGCCCTAACTTTTAAAATTTGCATCCAAAAAGAGAACTTATCTTCAACGAAATGGTCATAACTTTTTCCCTCCTATGACCAAGTTGTCTTCATTCCAAACGAGTTGACTTCGACTTCATAACAGACAAGGGACGTCCGGTTTCACCGATCACTATAAAACCTTCCAGAATATAAAGATTGTCGGTCCTTTTACCTTTTAACAAAATGAGAGTCCCACAAGACACCTTAATGCCGCTCGACTCGATATTGGTTTTGCAACCTTTCAAGGCTAAAATACTCAAGGAGATGAGATTCTTTCATAAATCAGATACATACTTGACATCTAAGAGTGTCTTAATTGTCCCATCATGTATCCTAATTTTAACAGTACCAATACCGATTACCATACTGGATGAATCATTTTCTATGCGCACAACTCCACCTTCAATCGAACTGTATGTGGAGAACCATTCTTTGTAACACCCTTTACCTGTACCCGAGACCGGGACGAAGTACGGGGCATTACCGAAAAATACGGGCTATAAAATTTCACTTCAATCTAAAACCGGTCAAACAGAATCGTATTGTCCCAATTATGGACCTACGAGGTCCAAAACATGCATTAAAAGTGATCCGGGACTAAACCAAGGACTTTAGAAAACTATAGGGAATTTCTAGGTTTAAGCCTCGGATGCCCGTGTGGAGGCAATGCACATGCCTATGTGCATTGAAACACACCCGTGTCCCTTGCCCATGTTGAATTATTGGAATTTATTTTTCATTTCGAACCTACAGGGGTTTTCACACGGCCGAACACACGCCCGTGTCCTTCGCCCGTGTCCCTTACAAGGCCTAGACACACATGTGTCATCACCCATGCCCAAAAACATGGACATTCTGTTTATGACATCATCATCCATCTAGGGGCACACGGTCGAGACACACGCCCATGTGCAAGGCCGTGTCCTCCACACGGTTGAGACACACGGCCGTGTCTCTGCCTGTGTGTTTACTACCATGCATGCTGATCTAAAAATTCAAGGTGCAGGGGACACACGGCTGAGCAACACGCCTAAGGGCCAGGCCATGTGTCACACACGGCCTAGACACATGCCCGTGTGTTTACCCATGTGTACCTTCTTGGAGGCTATTTTCCAAGCCAAAGGTCACCCTCAACATCCATACACATTTATAAACCTCAATAGTATTTAATATAGCCTAAATATGTCCATAATCCTCCCTGGCACAGTCTCTTACATGTTAACCTCATCTCATTGGTTTGGCACATGCTAGGTTATCCTTTTTGTATTAGGGATTACCAATTCAGTAATCACATTTTATACTTGGCTCATTTTATAACTCGTTGCTAACTATGACCTAACCATCTCCAAATGATTTGGCCACATTTCGCATGTCTATTCATAATATAACACATTTAACCATCACATGAAACATTTAAGCATAACCATGCCCAATTAGTTGGTTTACAACCTACATCAAAATGAGTCATATCCTATGGCCATATACAAAATGAATAAGTATATCATTCAAGCCCTTACATTGACTAGCCAAATGACACATATAACGAAATGATCAAGAATCCTATACACGCCATTATAACAAAATAAAAGTTTCTATATACCCAAGGAATACAAGTTAATAGTGTTGACAATGCTCCAACCGTCTTCCAATCTTCACGAGTCCTCGAGTTCTGTAAAACAAGAGAAATGAAAGGGGGGTAAGCATATACATGCTTAGTAAGTTCGGATAACAGGAAGGTAAGCTTACCGGCTGTTTAGCATACAACCATATTAGATATTCATGCCAACATGCATAGTATAATTTACCTATCACATACACTCAATCATCATGTTAGTTTCATGTCAATACAATTAAACATTAATCTTAGATGAGCTCATCATTTCAAGCATTTCTATTTTCATTCCTCATTTTAATCCCATTGAACTTCTCGGAATCTCTATGGATATCTTATTTACCGTCAAATAGTGTGAGTGATCATTTTAAATATGCACTCCCGTGAACCTCGCTCTTATGGCGGGATTACCAGTCCAGGCTAAATCCCCCGAAATGTAAACTCATAGAGTAATGTCGGGATTACCAGTCCAAGCTAAATCCCTTACAATGACATGTACTCTAATAAGCTCAGATCTTAATTAACAATCTAAACTAAATTCAGACCCTAATCAGATTACCCATACTGGCTAAGTCCATTTTAGCACACTTATTCTTCGGGAGGCTCGATCACTAAAGGAACATTCGTCCGGGCTAGATCCTTTTTACCGTCAATTCATTTCAAGAATCCATCAGATATCCTTTTTTTATTCAACCGAAATATTTATCAACACAATATTTATCATACCTAGCCGAATATTTTTCTTGCTTATAGTAGCCCACATTTTCTTTCATTTCACATTTTCTACCCATTTTCACAACTTTTACAAAATGGTCCCTTAAGCCATTTCCATAAAAAAACTACTTAGTAAAAGTTGTTTACTATCCTTTAAACTCTCATATTCCTCTATAGATCATCAAAACACAAGTATAGAGAGAACATGCTACGAGGATCCCAAAAAACATAAAAAACATAAAAAATAGGGCTAGGGTGTGACAGCCCTATAGTGACCCTAGTCGGAAAGCGGTTTCGGGACCGCTAAACCGAGTCACCAAATTATTTGAATGTGATATTTATGGTCTAAAATATGTGAATATGAATGTGCGAAAATTTTTAAGCTTCGATTTAGTTAATTACATGTGAATGTAGTACATAGGACTTGTGTGACACTTTTGAAATATGATAGGCTAATCTACAAGGATCAAATAGTGCATGTAATCAAAAGGGAGGACTTGCATGTCAAATTTTCCCCCCATCTAGTAGTGGCCGGCCATGACATTAGGGTGGACAAAGGATGATGGGAAAAACATGTCATAGACATGTTGTGTTGGTGCATCATGGGAGGAAACAATAAACTAAAGTTAGTAATAAAGAAATGGAAAAAAAGAAAAGAATGGAGAGATGGTTTCTCCCCCTCCCCATTACCGTGAGTGTAAGAAAGAAAACAAGAAAAAAAAAAGTGTCCATCTTTCTTCATAGCTCTTGGCCGAATGTTCTAAGGAAGAGAGAAAAACAAATTGTGTTCTTTGGTTTTTCTTGACCGAAAATTTAAAAGAAAGAAGAGAGGAAATGTTGAAGAGATTCAGCCATGCTTGTAGCTAGGTGAAGGTAAGTTTGATGTTGTGCCATGAGATTCATGCATTTTTTTTTTTGTTAGCTTGAGTTCTAACTAGCCCATGGTTCAAATCTTTACTATGTCATGGAGATGATATTCGGCTAAGGTGGATTTGTGTTGATGTTATTTGCATGCTAAAAGTGAAGCTTGTAATGATGCATGTGATGGTGGATTGATAACTCTTGAATCTCCTTTTAGCATCCTTGAGTGAGACATTAAATTCCTTGTTCAACCATGACCAAAATCGAAATGGTAAGGTGTTGTGATGCATTCGCCATGGTAGGAAATAGAAGAGAAATAAGGTTGTTTTAGATGAAGTAGAGTCTAACAAATGAGCTCGTATGTGTATTAGTTGCTAAATGGAGAAGAATCGGCTAGCAAGTTGTGTGCTAAGGCCGAATATAATTTTGTATATTATGGGTAATGCATGTGTTGAATTAGTGTAAAGGGAGAGGATGCTTTAATAGTGTATATATGTATATTAGCCAAGTTTTGAACTAGAAACAAATGGTGTTTAGTCAATACAAGTGACCATACTTGTAGAATGTATTAAGTGTTGCAATCGGCCTTAGCATAGATGTGTATGTTCGGCCACATGAATGAGTACATGAGTTGATGGGTATGTTCGGCCATTGGTAGCCTATTGATGGCTTTAGCTTGACTTAGAAAATTCGGCTAAGGGGAAATATTAGCTAGTATGTTGAATTCGATTCGTGATTTCGTACATATGTGACTCTAATGTCTAATGTATATATAGGCTAAGTACCTTGAGCTTCTCTTTTGATGTTCGAATGAATTGTATTAAATTGCTTGATGTGATTAAAAATGTGTATGATCATTGTGTATTTGAGCTAAAAGGTGGCCATATGACCTATCAAACTCCTTGTCATATTCGGCCATAAGCTAGCAAAATGAGACTTTAATAACTTAAATTTGTTTGAATTAGCTCAAGAGCTTAGGGGACCACAGTTGGATAAGGGAAAGGAAAAAGTGATCGAATAGCCGTTGAAGCCGTTCGACAACATCCGAGGTAAGTTTTCGAGTAATGGAACTTGGATTATGATTTGATTAGATCATGTTTTAAGCAAATCAAAATCATGCTCTTTGTGTGTGGCTATTGAGCCGAAATTGCAAGTGTGATAAGTGTCTTGTGTTTGAGTTTTGCTAATGAAAATGAAATACGAATGTGTCATGATTTATTGATAATTGTGCTTGGTTATTCAAATGATGTCCGGGCTAAGTCCCGAAGGCTTTGTGCTAAGTGACTATATCCGGACTAAGATCCGAAGGCATTTGTGCGAGTTACTAAATCCGGGTTAAGTCCCGAAGGCATTTGTGCGAGTTACTAAATCCGGGTTAAGTCTCGAAGGCATTTGTACGAGTTACTATAACCGGGCTATGTCCCGAAGGCATTTGAACGAGTAGCTATATCCGGTTAAACTCTAAAGGTACGTGATTCGGGAATGAATGAACCTGCTGTAAAAATTTCAGTTAATACGCTTGTGAAATCCCAACAATGAGGTATGTTTCGTATGTGCTTTGAATTAGTTGAGCCCTTATAAATAAGTATTCGCTCAGTTGATAAATGAGCTACCGAACTTTGGCTAAGTTGATCTTTGTGTATGAATATAAGGGTTGGTAATGTGAAGTAAGTATGATATTGAGAATTTGTGCATATGAAATTATCTGTTTAGCTACATAAATACTATACTTTGGTTGTGTCTAAATTCATGACTCAAACTTACTAAGCATTAAATGCTTACTCTGTTTCTTTGATTCTCTGTTTTATAGATTTTGGTTCTTCAGCTACCGGACTCGGGATTTTGAAGTCGAAGTCGCCCACACTATCAAAGCTCCTTTTGGTATATTTTTGGTTGAACTTTGAAATGGCATGTATAGGACTACCCTTTTGTTGTAGGTCATGTACCTTTCGGTTTTGTGTAAATTTGGATAGCCATGCGAAAATGGCTTAAGTATACTTTGGGCATGATATTATAATCATTGTATGTTGTTCATTAAGAGGTATGGAAATGTTTGGAAATGATTAGCCATTGGGATGGTTAATCATGATCATATTTTGTGCTATTTATGTTAAAGGGCTAGTTGAATCATGGAAACTATGAAATAGGTAAAGCCTACCTTAAAGACAGATGCTGACAGCTGCAGTGACGTAGATGTGAAAAATCACTAAAAATAGTAAGAATGGAATTAAATAGTGAATAAATTATGTAAACGAACCTTGACGAGTCTATTTTCATAGAAAAATAACGAAACGATCATATGAACAGTATGTTAAGAGATATTTATATTTTCGTGAGATAGGGCCAGAACGGTTTCTTGAGTCCTTGTTCCGAATTTTGAAATTCATTATAAATTGACCAAAGATAAATAGAAGCCATTCCATATATGTACAGATTCCTTCTCGAGTCTAGTTTCTGTAGAAACAAACGGCATCAGTATTGAAGCCCTGTACAGGGAGATATCCAAGTCGTAATGCGCAAAGGTCAGTGTAGTCGATCCCTGTAACATGGGGGACTTTAACTAATAAACTGTACTAATTGGCCTGACCAAAAATTCTAGAAAAAAACTTATAGATGCATATATGAGTCTAGTTTCAGGGAAAAATCACGAAACTTATTTTTGAGTTGTGGAACTCAAGATATGATTTTTAAGGTGATAGTGACACAGTTAGCCGGCTGTCTGGAAATTTTTAAAATGAACTGTGCAAGTAAGTGGATTAAGCCCGTTAACCCCTCGTGTCCGACTCCGGCAACGGTCTCGGGTACGGGGTGTTACATAGGGAATACTTACTATCAAGCTTGAAATGTTGAACCAAAACCTTAGCTATGGCTATAGAGAATTTCAGCAGCCACAAGAAAGATGATGGTTGATTTTAGCTATCGTTTTCCCTTTTTATTTCATTTATTGCCAAATGACCAAAATGCCCTTCCTTAATAACCTTTCAAATTTTTCCATGCATTCTCATTTTTGTCTAAAAACTTAGAAATTTGGCATTGCTATTTAAGGCCTCCTAATTAATAATCCATAGCAATTTCATACTAATTGCTTTTAGAACCCAAGTTTTGCAATTTATTCAATTTGGTCCCTAATTTCCAATTGGACACCTTATACTTAAAATTTCTTCATGAAACTTTAACACATGCTTATTTTAATATCCTAGACCTCATAATAATCATAAAAAAATATTTTAATGTCAAATTTGTGGTCTCAAAACCACTACTCCGACTAAGCCCAATTTTGGGATATTACATTTCTCTCCCCCTTAGGGACTTTCGTCCTCGAAAGTCTTACCAGTAAACAGGTTCACATATTGACTTCTCATGGCTTCTTCAGGTTCCCATGTGGCTTTTTTCATTCCATTTCTATGCCATAAAACTTTCACCAAGGCTATATTCTTGTTCCTAAACTATTTGACTTCTTGAGCCAAAATCTTTACCGGTTCTTCACCAAAAGTCATATCTGGTCTAATCTCAACTTCAGTCTATGAAACCATATGTTAGGGGTCTGATCTATATCTACGCAACATGGACACATGGAATACATCATGAATCTTTTCTAATTCAGAAGGCAACGCTAATCTATAGGCTAGCGGTCTAACTCTTTCAGTAATCTCATATGGTCTGATAAACCTTGGACTCAGTTTGCCCCTTTCAACCAAATCTCAATACCTTTTTCCATGGAGACATTTTCAATAATACTTTATCTCTGACTTGAAACTCAATCTCTCTTCTCTTCAAGTCAGCACATGACTTTTGCCTATCCGATGCCACTTTCAAACAGTCCCGTATCACTTTAACCTTTTCTTCAGTTTCCTTGACTAAATCAGCTCCATGAATCTGAATTTCCTTGAGCTCTGTCCAATACAGTGGAGTTCGGCACTTTCGGCCATATAATGCCTTATAAGGTGCCGTTTTTAAACTCGACTGGAAACTATTGTTGTAGGCAAATTCCACCAAAGGTAAGTATTTTTCCCAACTACCCTGAAGTTCAAGAATGCAACACCCTAACATGTCCTCAATAGTATGAATCGTCCGCTCAGATTGACCATCAGTTTGTGGGTGGAATGCCTACTAAAACTCAACTTTGTACCCAAGGCTTCTTGTAGTTTCTTCCAAAATCTCGAAATGAATCTCGGGTCCCTATCTGAAATAATCGATGACGGTACCCCGTGTACTCTCACAATTTCAGAAATACACAAGTCGACTAGTTTATCAATAGAGTAATCAGTCCGTATCGGGATGAAGTAAGCTGACTTCGTTAGTCTATCAACCACAACCCAAACAACATCTTTCTTTTTTGGGGTTAACGGTAATCCAGTCACGAATTCCATGGTAATCCTATCCCATTTCCATTCGGGTACCATCACAGGCTGTAACAAACCCAAAGGTACTTGGTGTTTAGCCTTGACATGTTGACATATCAAACATTTTGACACAAATTCAGAGATGTCCCTTTTCATGCCATTCCACCAGTACATTTTCCTTAAATCATTGTACATCTTGGTACTTCCCGGATGAATAGACAAACGACTATCATGTGCCTCTTGCAAAATTTTTCGAATAAGTTCATCGTCTTTGGGTACAAAGACCCTATCTTGAAACATCAAACAATCATTAGAATCAACCCGAAAATCTAACTCAACACCCGTCTCACATTGTACTCTCTTGTCTTGTAAATCACTATCATTGATCTGAGCTACACAAATTAATTGTAGGAATATCGGTCTGGCTCTTAACTCTGCCAAAATCGAACCATCATCAGACAACGCCAACCTGGAGTTCATAGCCCTCAATGCAAACAAGGACTTCCTATTCAATGTAATGACCCAAAATGCATGGGCATCGAAAAAACACATTATCAGGCCTCCGTCTCAAAAAACCGAACCTGTAAATAGTTATTAGAAATACCTATGAGTCTAGTAGTGTGTCTAATTAGGTTTTAATTGAGTAAATTTAGCTTAATTGAGAGAAATTAGGGAAAAAAAGAGACTAAAGTGAATAAAGGGTAAAAGTTCTATTGTAGATTAAAAAGAAAATAAAAGGGCCAAAATGGCAAATAGGCCATTTAGCATAGTTGAGGCAGCAAAACAATGAAAAATCTAAAGATTTTTCTAGATTATTATTGTATATATATATATATATTAATTAATATTAAGATATAAATTATAATTTATTATTTAATTGGTATTATATTATTAAATTAATGAATAGTTTAATGAATTGACAAATGTAGGGTGATTGAATGATACATATGTAATAATAATATTTATACAATTGTAATATTTCTATTGAATTACTTATTATTTAAGCAAATAGATTTTATATTAAATTACATAAAATAAATAAAATCATGACAAATGAAAGGTGATGATTTAATACAAGTGTATTAATAAAAATACATACATTTGTAATATTTATATTTAATTGGTAGCGGATATTTATTATTTATTATTATTAAGTTAAAAGATATTTATTAATTAAATTATTATATTATAAGATTTTTATATGATAAATGAATTATGATTTTGACAAGTGTATGACATAGATGATGTACAAATGTAATATATTGTGTGTGTAGAAATGTGTATATATGATTAATTATCCAATAGATATTTATTATTATTTAATAAAAGATGTTTACTAGATAATTAATTAAATTATAAGATTTTATGAGGTAAACAAAATAAATGGAGACAAGTGTAAAACATATAATTGACCAATTGTCATATAAACATTTGTTATTAAATAGATTTTATAATAATTATTATTATAAACTAATATATATATATATATATATATATATATATATATATATATATATATATATAAAAGTCATAAAGAAACAAAAGAAAAGAGAAATAGTTACAGAGAACCATACGGAAATAAGAAGAAAGAAAGAAGAAAGAAAAGAAAAAGGAGAAACTAAGGATTAAAAGCTTGGAGTTTAATTGGTAAGTCACTTAAGTCCTTTTTATTTAATTTTGATGTTTTAGAAGCTTTAGAATAAGGTTTTGATGAAACTAAGTTGATATATTGAAAGTTCATAAGTTTTTAGTATAGTTCATGTTAAACAAATTGTGAAATTATGGATTTAATTAAATGAATTTCAAGTTAGAATTGATGAAGGGATTAAATTGCAAAAAAGCTAAAAGTTTTGTGTTATAAGGATTAAATTGTAAGAAGTTTTAAATTAGGGTTTTATTATGAATATTGAATAGTTGAATTTAATATGGCAAGAAATTAAGTAGAAAAGAAGAATGAATTAAGTTAGAAAAGTAACTAAACTTAGTTAGGATTAAATTGAGAATAAGTAGGAATTGAATAAAACTAAATTATTTATTATAATTTAATGCTATAATAAATAGTGAAAATTATTATTATTTCGTAGCTAGCAAAGAAACCAAGGCATCGGTACAGAAAGGAAATGAAAAAGTCGTCGAGGAGTAATTGAACATATCCGAGTTTGCATTACTATAATTCAAATTATTTATTATTAAATGTTAATTTTAATTTATAAGTTGGTGAGTAAATTATGAGGAAAGTTTTGTTATGGAATTGAATGATAATTGAAATGGTTGTTAAATAAATTTTAGTGTTGGATCATGATTAAATTGTTGAATTGAAAGAGAATCTGGGATTTAAAGTGAAGTTGAATTGAATGAGAAATATGTGTTAGTATTGAATTGTATTTTGATTGATGAATGGAAAGTGTATTTGATTTTGAAAGTGGATTTTTGAAATTAAAGTGAAATTGGATTGTGGAATTGAATTGCATAGTGATTTCTAAGTGAAAAGTGTATTTGAATAGGTAAATATATGAGAAATTGTGATTTAAGTGGAATTGATGTGAATATAGATTGAAATAGAGAAAGTGAATTAAATACCCTATTAACTAGTCGGGCTGAGTCGGATATAGTTGGCATGCCATAGGATTGGAAGTGTTCAGGGATACTTTCACCTTGAGTCGATGAGACACTGGGTGTCACTATTTTACTTCGGATAGATTCGATGAGGTACTGGGTACCACTTTATTTCGACTAGGCCGATGAGACACTGGGTGTCAACTTTGCTTCGAACTATCCGATGAGGCTCTGGGTGCCATTCTGGTGTGTTTGGTTGGATCCGTATATTCGCCAAAGTTCGAGTTTGTTAATAGGGTGAAAACCTGAAATGATAAATTTAAATAAATTAGATTGAACGTACTATTGAAAATAATGAAAGAAATGAGAAAGTTAAATTGTGGATTGAAATTGAGATTGGAAATGGAAGGCATGAACTAAATGCTAATGTAGTGAAGAAAATTGAAGTCTATGATATTTGATTGAAGCTGATAAATAGTTGAAATTGTGTTACTATTATTAACGAATGAAGTTTAAGAATGAGTTAATATTTGAGAAAATTCAATTGTTACATGTTTAATATTTATATTTCATTATTGTTATTATACTTTGAATTATAGTAATACCACTGAATATGTCTATACTTAGCGTTCGGTTATTTTCCGTGCGCAGGTCAGTAGGAGTCAAAATCTGCTACAGCATCCGAACCAATCCTGATCTCAACAACCTTGGTGATGTATATTTTATTTTGGTATATGTGGCCTGTACCTAGGTTGTATTTTGAGTTAATGTGGTTTTGGATTGTAAGGATAATATGTGATGATTTAAATTGGTAAATGAAAGATTAAATATTTGAAATGGTATATATAACATTATATTTGAATTGATAATTGAATAGAACTTTTAATTTAATTTGAATAATGGTATGAATGATCATATAGTAAATGCTAGTATTAATCTTGGTATGTTTTAGATGTTTACATGTATGAATTGAATTGGTTATATCAGTGGGATTGGATTGGTTTTGGTTTGAAATTGCAGGGAAGGTTAGATGTATATAAAGGAAGTTATATTGAGTAAAAAAAATTTAAAATTTACGAAAATTCTATGAGCACCTGGATAAGGCCCGATCCATTTCTAATACATGTTTTGGGCCTTGAGGGTCCATTATAGGGACTTAAGGATTGAATTTATACTTTGTATGTTAATTATTTGTGAGTTATTCGTAATTTGTTTAATATGTCTGGTAATGCTTTGTAACCCTGTTCTAGTGATGATATAAAGTTAGGGGGTGTTACATTTTTTCGGTATCAGAGCTATCAGGTTTAACCGATTCTCAGGCTAAATCAGACTCGAAATTAAGTCTAGAAGTACATGCCACTATTAAGTCGAAACTGAGTCGGGATTTGGATGCTGATCTAATTGTTTGTTTCTGTTTTATAGATTAAAGATGTCAGATGAACAAATAAATAATATTGATCAAGAAATGTACACTAGAAATGAAGAATCGTATGAATTAGATGAGACTAAATTAGTAACCTCTAGTAGTAACCCAATAAGAAATCAACCTCTTAGAGTAGATAGGGAGAATGATAGAGATAATTCTCATTTATTATGAGTTATTATCGATGCCTTACAAAGATTAGCGGGGACTGCTCCTACTACGACTTCAACACCTACTCAAAGATGGGCCCTGATAAAAGAATAAAGAAAATATGGTGCCACTGAATTCATAGGTCTGAAAGGAGTTGATCCATCCATGGCAGAGAATCGGATGGAATCAACTAAAAAAAATAAAGTTCTGTTACAACTGGAATGTACCTCCTGAAAATGTTTGATTTGTGTTGTTTCTCTGTTGTAAGGTGAAGCTTATCTATAGTGGGAATCTGTAATACAACATCTGTTTACAGAATAGGTAATATGAGAATTATTTTAGAAAGTTTCAGAAGAAATATGTCAGGGAGTTGTTTATTGAAGATAAAAAGCAAGAGTTTCTAATGTTAAAATAAGGTGATTTGTCAGTTGTGGATTATGAACGGGAATTTGTAAGACCCAGCCGATATGCTTCTATATTTATATTGATAGAGGCGGATAGTTGCAAGAGATTCTTACGGGGATTGAGAGATGAAATCAAAGTACAGTTAATGTCACATCGAATTACAGAATTTGTAGACTAGGTGAAGGAGAGTAAAACTGGTGGAGCAAATTTTGGGTTTGGATATAAAGCCCGAAATAGTTATATTTTGCTGTAAAATCCTTGGCAACAATTCGACTGCCACTTGCATTTCCAGAATGTCTAGGAAGTCTACCTCGAGAAATAGGAGTGTTTAGCTTCGGGGCTAATTCAACCTCTTTATCAGCTCGCTCCGAGCAATCTCTAAGGAAGTGGTCAAGAGAACCACATCTAAAACATGCTTCACTCTTCATTCGACACTCTCCGAACTGAAACTTATTGCAACTTTTACACCTCAGCTTTTGATCATCTACTCTTCTCACACTAGTTACCATAGGGGAAAAAGACTTCAGGTTATGAGGTTTTAAGTTTCTTGCTCTACCCGAATATCCCACTAACAAAGTAGAACGTTTCTGGTGACTCCGCGATTTCTTTGTAGGAAACAAGTGTGTCTTATCACTGGATCTCTTACTTGAAACTGGAGCTTCTCTCATTTCTTGTTTTCTTTCATTATTAAGCTTTTCGGCCTTCTTGGTCTGATTAGCTAATGCAAAAAATTCTCGTATCTCGAGGATTCCAATTAGCAACTTAATTTCCTCATTCAGACCTTCCTTGAAGCGCTTACACATTTCTGCCTCTATTTGAACCCATTCATTCGCATACTGACTTGACCTCACAAACTCTCTTTCGTATTTTGACACGGTTCTATTTTCTTATTTGAGTTCTAGGAACTCCTTTCGCTTCTGATCTAAGAACCTTTGACTGATGTATTTCTTTTTAAACTCAGCTTGAAAAAATTCCCATGTGATACTCTCTCTAGGTGCCACCGAGGATACAGTCTTCCACCAGTGGTATGTAGTGTCTTTCAATAGCAACACTTCGTATTTCAAACTTTCCTCAAGAGTGCATGACAGTTCATCGAGAACCTGTATGGTATTCTCAAGCCAAAACTCAGCACGTTCCGGATCGTCATCAATCGTGGCCCTAAACTCTTCGGCTCCATATTTCCTAAGCTTATCCACTAGGGCCTTACCAATTATCACAAGTGCCATACCTTGTGGCACTTCTTCTTTAGGTCGAGCAGGGGACGGAGGAGGTCGTGATATATTGGGGCGATTTCTTAAGTAATCCCTAAACCACTTATCTATCATCTCGAAAAAGGTAGCCTTTGCCATTTCCTGGCCCTCAGACATAGTCCTTCTACTACTACTAGAAGTAGCTCGTTGTACGGAAGCTGGAGCATGGCTCTCGGCTCCCTCGGACTCATCTTGGGCTTGATCGGAAGACATTTACTATATCCAAATACAATATAAAGGGTTAGGAGATGTCACACTATCATAACTTGTATAATGGCATGTATAACTAGACTCATTACATGCTACGTTAGTCTGAGAATCGACTAAACCATCACTTTGATACCACTACATGTAACACCCTTTACCCGTACCCAAGATCGAGACTAGGTACGGGACATTACAAAAAAATACGGGCTATAAAATTTCACTTCAATCTAAAACCGATCAAACAGAATCGTATTGTCCCAATTATGGACCTACGAGGTCCAAAACATGCATTAAAAGTGATTCGGGACTAAACCGAAGATTTTAGAAAACTATAGGGAATTTCTAGGTTGAAGCCTTGCACGCCCATGTGGAGGCAATGCACACGCCTGTGTGTATTGGGACACGCCCTTGTCCTTTAGCCGTGTTGAATTATTGGAATTTATTTTTCATTTCAAACCTACAGGGGTTTTCACATGAGCCCGTGTCCCTCACACAGCCTAGACACGCCCGTGTCATCGTCCTCGCCCAAAAACATGGACATTTTTTTATGACATCATCATCTATCTAGGGGCACACGGCCAAGACACACGCCCGCGTGCAAGGTCGTGTTCTCCACACGGTTAAGGTACACGACCGTGTCTCTGCCCGTGTGTTTACTACCATGCATGCTGATCTAAAAATTCAAGGTGCAATAGACACATGGCTGAGCACGCCCAAGGGCCAGACACAAGGCCTAGACACACACCCGTGTGTCTACCCGTGTGTACCTTCTTGGAGGCTATTTTCCAAGCGAAAGGTCACCCTCAACATCCATACACATGTATAAACTTCAATGGTATTTAACATGGCCTAATATGTCCATAATCCACCCTGGCATAGTCTATTGCATGTTAACCTCATCTCATTGGTTTAACACATGCTAGGTTATCCTTTTTGTATTAGGGACTACCACTTCAATAATCACATTTTATACTTAGCTCATTTTATAACTCGTTGCCAATTATGACCTAACCATCTCCAAATGATTTGGCCACATTTCACATGTCCATTCATGATATACCACATTTAACCATAACATAAAGCATTTAAGCATAACCACGTATAATTAGTAGGTTTACAACCTACATCAAAATGAGCCATATCCTATGGCCATATACAAAAGGAATAAGTATAACATTCAGGCCCTTACATTGGCTAGCTAAATGACACATATAACGAAATGATCAAGAATCCTATACACACTATTATAACAAAATAAAAGTTTCTATATACCCAAGCAAGACAAGTTGATAGTGTTGACAATACTCCAACCGTCTTCTAATCTTCACGAGTCCTCGAGCTCTATAAAACAAGGGAAATGAAAGGGGGTAAGTATATACATGCTTAGTAAGTTCAGATAACATGAAGGTAAGCTTACTGGTTGTTTAGCATACAACCGTATTAGATATTCATTCCAACATGCATAGTATAATTTACCTATCACATACGCTCAATCATCATGTTAGTTTCATGTCAATACAATTAAACATTAATCTTAGATGAGCTCATCATTTCAAGCATTTCTATTTTCGTTCCTCATTTTAATCCCATTGAACTTCTCGGAATCTCTATGGATATCTCGTTTACCATCAAATCGTGTGAGTGATCATTTTAAATACGCACTCCCATGAACCTCGTTCTTACAGTGGGATTACCAGTCCAGGCTAAATCCCCCGAAATGTAAACTCATAGAGTAATGTCGGGATTACCAGTCTAGGCTAAATCCCTTACAATGACATGTACTCTAATGAGCTCAGATTTGAATTACCAATCTAGGCTAAATTCAAACCCTAATCGAATTACTCGTCTAGGCTAAATCCATTTTACCACACTTATTCTTCGAGAGGCTCGATCACTAAAGGAACAGTCGTCCGGGCTAGATCCTTTTTACCGTCAATTCATTTCAAGAATCCATCAGATATCCTTTTTTTATTCAACAGGAACATTTATCAACACAATATTTATCATACCTTGTTTCACAACAATTTCCAATATTATAATGCATACATGAATATACATTTTTAAGTATATTAAGAGTCTACTTCGACTTACGCGAACTTACTTGGTAATTACTTCGGGTTCGTATTTCGATTATTCTGAAACCTTCCATTTTCCATGGTCGACCTCTGAAATTGGTTCCTCAAGGTCTATATCAGTAAAAATAAATTATTAATACCTCACATTGTTCATTTTCGGCTTAAGACTCACCTTCGACAAAAATGACCAATTTGCCCCTAATCTTTCACACTTTTTACAATTTAGTCCTAAGGCTCGTATAATGAAATGCATGAAATTTCTAAGTTACCCAAGCCTAGCCAAATATTTTTCTTGCTTATAATAGCCCACCTTTTCTTTCATTTCACATTTTCTACCCATTTTCACAACTTTTACAAAATGGTTCCTTAAGCCATTTCCACGAAAAACTATTTAGTAAAAGTTGTTTACTATCCTTTAAACTCTCATATTCCTCCATATATCATTAAAACAAAAGCATCTCATGCATGGTTAAATTTTTTAACATTGGTCCCTAATTTCCAATTGGGCACCTTATACTTAAAATTTCTTCATGAAACTTTAAGACATGCTTATTTTCATATCCTAAACCTCATAATAATCATAAAAAATATTTTAATGTTGAATTTGTGGCCCCGAAACCTCTATTCTAACTAGGCCCAATTTTGGGATATTACATTCTTTGTTAGGAAACATGCGGAAAGAACATCCTAAATCTAGGATTCACTTGGACGTAAGCTCGGAGTTATCACTCATTGACACTAATAAAAAATCATAATCACTTTCATCGGGTAAATTAACACCATCTACATCTTCCTCGTTACTCTCAGTAGCCCTTTTATTTCGCAGTTTATAACAATCTGTTTTGACGTGACCTAACTTATTACAATAACGGCACATTTTGTCTCGCTTTTTTGATGCTACCAAAATGGAAGCTTGTTTATATGCCTTGCTATCTGAACCAAACTCATTTTCTAGTTTTTCTTTACTTAAAAATGACCCTTTCATCCTTGAACGAGATTGCCACTGCCATAAATCAAGGTCTCTCTGACAGACTTACATAAAGAGGGTAAAGAGCACAATAATAGCATAGCCTGATGTTCATCAGCAATTTTAACCTCAACATTCTTTAAATCATTCAAAAGAGTAATAGATTGACTAATGTGATTCTAAGAAGCTCACATTCATTCATGTGAAACGTAAAAAGACATTGTTTCAACACTAAATGATTAGCCAAAGACTAAGTTGCATAAAGAAATTCTAACCGTTTCTACAACGCGGATGAGGTTTTCTCTGTCAATACCTCCTGCAATACCCTATTCGTGAGGTACAATTGGATTGCAGGCAAGGCATTTTCATCAAGCTCTTCTGATTTTGCCTGATCTAAACTCTCAAGCTTTTTCCCAGTAATGACCTTTTTCAGGTCGGTCTAAACTAGAATTGTCATCATTTGAACTTGCCATAGATTGAAGTTTGTAACACCATCGAACTTCTGAATGTCAAACCTTGTTGTTGTCATCTCCAGATGAGCTGATCTACAAAATTTGAACTAGCTCTAATACCACTTGTTGGGGTTCAACTTGATTAAGCAATGAATAAGTAAAAATAGTGAAAGAAATTGAGAAATTGACGAGAAAATATAATTATACTATAATGGAAAAAGAATAAATAGTACAAAAGATTGAGATAAAAATTAAACCCCGAAAATAAATAACCCTCAAAATGCAAACACAAAATTCTCTAAAAACGTTATGAGTTCTAATATTTAATGGGTCTATTTTCTAAGGTTGTAAAAGAGCCTATTTATAGGCTAAATTTGTAGATCAAATAATAATAAAATAACCTAGACTAATCAGAGTTCGACTGAAACAAATAAACAGAGTTTAACTAGGAGATTATCTCTCAAATTTGATTGAAATATGAGTCATACTCAGCAATACCTTAGTAGAAAAAATATGTTATTCAAATGGGCTAAAAAATTATTTTACCCAAGTCTCTATTCTTATCGAATTCTTTAAGGGTCTACATGGAAAATTTCGACCCAGTTTTTAACTATCCAAATCATATCTTAATTATCTTAAATTTTGAAAAATTGATCAAAATTATATTTCTTGAATCCAAGAACGTCTAATTGGATTAGCATTTTCAATCTTGGGTGTTGGAAATCTGACACTTCTTCATAATCTTTCTTTAAACGATTTAAGAAAACTAAGCATGATTCTAAATCATGTTTTAGTTCAGTCTTCTAAGCTCATATATTTATTCTACATAATTCTTATTCACCTTGTTTAATTTTGGACATATTCGAATCAAATCCAAACTTTCCACAATTGAACCATTCAATTATTTTCCTTAGTCAACCATTCATTCAATTAATTCATACTTAATTAAAACCCAAGTTTCAACCTCATACCTCTTCCTATTGTATGCAACTCATTAGGTTCCCAACAAAATGGCAATAGGCTAGAGTTTACTAAGTCAAAAGCAAACTATGCCTACGGTTCAATAATGTGATCTAGTAACCCACCATGACAGCTAAATTGTCGTAAAGTTAAGGGGACTTGAACAAAATCTTTTCATGATCAACCTTCGAGTGCAATATGGTCCTTCTGTCAAAATATCTTAGATTATCACAATAGGATTAATGCAGTGCCACATATGTGACAATCCATATTAAAACTTGCAACTCGTGGTTAATTATCGGACTTGAAAAAATAATTTCTCTTAATCTATAATGCTCTAGAGTAAACCTCGATTAATTAACCATAGTTAAAATTATATGAGATATGTATCTAATATCACTCGAAATGGTGGATCCTCTTTGGATTATTATCCACCTTCATATAATTCGTATTATGCCCAAAACATCCCACCTTAAGCATGCATCTATTTATGAACCTATAATAGCCCATATTCAGTAAAATCAGAATAGTAGTTTCGAGACCACAAATCTGAGTCAAAAAGAAAATCATTTTAATATTATTGCATAGTCTTTATTATGATAGGAAAGACATATAAAAGTTTCGTTAAGAAAAATTTTACTGATTACATGATTAATTGATAAAATGACCAAATTGCATAAAATACAAAAATTGAAATCTAGTAGCTAGAGGGGTCAAATAACTATAGAATTCAAAACTTGAGGTCCTTAAATGGTAAATAGACCCTTAAGAGAAGTTAGTAGATATTTATGATGATTTATCTATGGAAAATTAGAAAAAGAAAAGGACTAAATTGGAATTTAAAATAATTAAATAAATTGGAATTTGAAATAATTAAATATGATAATAGCCTAATATCATCTTATTTTCATCATCTTCCCCAAATTAATTTTATGGAAACCTTAGCTAAGAAAGAGAACTTCAAGCAAGCTTAATTTGATCTAGAAAGATCAAATAATGAGTTAGACCGAGAAAAAGAAAAGGTGTCGGATTAGTAGGTTCTCGCATATGAGAACGTGTCAAGGTAAGTTCGTGTAACTAAATGATGTATATTAATATGTTTGAAATGAATGTTGTATATATGTGAATTGCATAAATTTTTTATGAGTGAAATTGATCACATGTTCTATAAAGCCCGATAAATAATAAGTCTCGTTTGAATAGATGCAATTCAGTGGATACAAGATTTCCTGTATTGGTTGTGGTCCTGCATATGTTGCGGACACACCATAGCTTGAAAAAAATCCTATTATAAGCCCTCTTGAGCTTCCCGTTACATGGTTCCTACGAGCATCCCGATCGACATTGATCCTACATGTGTTGTGGACATATCGCAGCTTTTTGTGAGCGTCCAGTTATATGATCGGTATTGATCCTGCATGTATTGCAGACATACCGCAGCTCTTTATGAGTGCCTCGATATAGGCTCTTTGTGAGCTTCCTAATATGGCTCGTTTGAACTTCTTGTTATATGACAATCCGAAGCTCCCCGATAATAACTCTTCGGAGTTACCTGATAGGCTTACATGAGCTTTCTGTTTTAAACTCTTATGAATTTCTTATTATAGCCCAGATAAGTTTCCTGTTACATGGCTCACATGAGCTTCTTGTAATATAACTCGAGAGAATGCTTCCTGATTATGCACTGTAACATTCCAATTTAAACCCTAGACGGAACAGTGGTTTCTAGACCATGTAATCGATTCTGAAAAATATTTTAATATTAATTTCTATCTCTGTGAAATGTGAATTTATATCTGTGAGATTTCTATGATTTAATTTGTCTGTTTCTATGCTTAATTATGAAAAAGGATTAAATCGCGTAAAGTGTAAAAGTTGAGTGCTAGATGTTAAAGCACCTAGTTGATTTGGCTTAGTTAAGGGGGGTCCTTACATGTCAAATTTACCATTTATCTAAATGGTGGACAATTATGTACATTAGTAGGTAAAATTTCACATGTTTTTAATAAGGGCAAAGTTGGTATTTAGCTTATAATGTGTAATAAAAAAAAAAAAAAAGGTGGCTTTATTATCATGCATGTTAGCCGAAAATCAGCAAAAGAAGGAAGGGTTTGAAGCTTTTGTACATTCGGCACTTTGATAGCTAAATTGAGGTATCAAATTTGTTCGATTTTTGATAATTTCTACGTTTCTGTGATCATTGCTTCGCGTTCTTCAAAACCCATGTCTGAATTTCTATTTCTATTAAAGATTTCATGAAATGCCATTGTTGATATCATGAGTTTTGAAATGTTCTTGGATAAATTATGAAGGCTTGGTAGATGATGTATAAGTTTTGTCTTTGAATTTTGATGAAATAAAACTATTTGGGCTAATTTGTGAAAATCAGGTTTTGAAGGACTAATTTGTGCATTAAACATTTTATTTAGGCTTATATGGAAGTTATGTATATTCGGCCAAGCTATGGTTTTGGTGAATTTTGCATATTTTTGATTTTGTGAAAAAATGGACTAAATTGTCAAAGTGTGAAAATGTAAAGGCTAAAATGCAAAGTGCCCTAAATATGTGTATATGGATTAAATTGAATGAAATGAATGGTTGAATGGTTGAATTTGTATTGTATTAGATCAAGAACAAAGAAAATCGGACTTAGATCGGGCGAAGTCCAAAATAGTTGAATAGTCAACTCGTTCTGTCTGAAATCCATACGAGGCAAGTCAAATTACAATTACGTGTTAAATTGACTAAATTTTGCACATACAAACTGTAATTTGTATTGGATGGCCTTGAGAGACTGATGAATAAATTTCGAGTAAACTCTGATATTATGTTAGTATCTAAAAAGCTCTGTATGTTTCTAAAAGAATGTTGACATTGATCTGAGATATCGTGTAAAATCATGTTTGGGACACAGGCCTCGATTTGAGACTTACGTGTAAGACCATATCTGGGACATAGGCATCGTATCTGTTTTCGTGTAAGACCCTGTCTGGGACAGAGGCATCGATACTGAATTACATGTAAGACCACATCTGGGACGTCGACATTGTACCCGTTTATGAGTATTTGTATCGTTTCTGAATCATCTGATGATAGAGTATGAGATATGGGAATGAATATATGAAATGTATAATCTATACAGGTACGTTTGTATAGTACTAAATTTCTAAATATGAAATATTCTGTTTCTGTGAAATAATGAATGCAAAAATATGTATGAAATCATGGAAATGAAACATGACATATATACAAGCAAATGAACATGGTTAGGCTCATGAACTATTCTGTGAAATAGCCATGAATTCTTACTGTTGATTTGTACCTTATATGCTTTAATAGTTAAACCAATTGTATTTGGCTTACTAAGCTCTTTGTAGCTTACTCTGCGTGATTTCTGTCTGTTTTACAGTTATCGTAGCTACTAAAGGCTCGGGGATAGTCGAGGATTTTCATTACACTATCGAACTCATTTTGGTACTTTTGAAAGTGTAAATATTTTAATATATGGCATGTATAGGCTAGAGGGTCTATGTATTAAGTTTTGGATTGTAAATATATGTTATACCATGAGAGTTGGCTAGCAAATGGTATAAGTTTTGGTATAGTTTTGAATGGGTTGTTGAATGATGATGATTTAGTTGTAATGAAGCATGTTTTGAGTATGGAATTGGTTGAAAATTGTTGTATGAATGTTGTTTAAGCTTGCTAGTAGAAAAGACCCATATAGGGGTGGCAAGTTGGCTTAAACAAAGCCTGCATTGTGCCCCACGGTTAGGGGACACGGGTGTGCCTTGTGGCCATGTAAGAAAATCAGTAACCTCTTGAGATTCACACGACTATAGCACATGGGCTTGTCATATGGCCATGGGCTCAAGTTAGTAGTTAGCTAAGTATCACACGGCCATAGCACACGGGCGTGCCTATTGGCCGTGGGTGAAAGTCAGTATGGGTGCTTTGTTTTGGCACGGCTGGTTCACATGGGTGTGTCTGATGCCTGTGTAAGGCACACTGCCTAGTCACACGGGCGTGTGACTTCAACAGAATTGAAAGATTTTCTGAGTTCTGAAATTTATGAATGGGTTTGGTTTTGTTCTGATTGTTCCTAAAAGTATATTCTAGGTCTCGTAGACCATCTTAAGAGACGATTGCTTATGAAATGATGTTATATGATATCTGTAATTTTGAGTTGGTCTAAAATATTCTGTTTGTCTGGTAATGCCCCTTACCTATTCCGGCAACGGATATAGGATAGGGGTGTTATATTTTATTGGTATCAGAGCTATGGTTTAGTCAGTTCTAGGACTACCATAACGTATGTAAGTCTAGCTATACATGCCATATATCTGAATCTGTGATAGTGTGATGACCCCTTACATTGAAATGTGCTTTTATATAGCAAATGGATCCCGATAGAGCTGTAGTTGACGATGTAGAAAGTAATGCGCCTGCTCCGGTGCAAGGAACGGTGCAAGCTGATTCTAAACCGGCTATGAGTAGCCGTGATGGTGAGGCTAAACAAGCCTTCTATTAGATGATGAATGAATGGTTCACCCAATACATTAGAACCAATCCGACTGTACAACAACCTCCACCCCCGGTTAATCTTTCTCAAGTTCCTGTCATGCCCTCTGTGAATCCGGTTCAGTCTAGTAAACCACCAGTTGATAAGATTAGAAAGTATGGGGCTGAAGAGTTTCAAGCTACAACAAATGATGATGCTGAAACAGCCGAATTCTGGTTAGAGAATACAATGCGAGTGTTTGATGAAATGTCTCTGAATCTTGAGGAATGTGTAAAGTGTGTTGTTTCACTTTTAAGAGATACGGCGTACCATTGGTGGAAATATTTAATATCTGTGGTTCCAAGTGAAAGAGTTACGTGGGATTTCTTTCAATATGAATTTCAGAAGAAATATATTAGTTAGAGATTCATTGATCAGAAACGTAAAAAGTTTCTCGAGCTTAAACAGGGCCGTATATCTGTTACTGAATACAAATGTGAATTTGTAAGATTGAGCTAGTATGCTCGTGAATGTGTATCGAATGAAGCAATAATATGCAAAAGGTTTGAAGATAGACTAAATGAAGATATCCATCTGTTAGTTGGGATTTTGGAGATTAAAGAAATGGTAGTGCTCGTTGAGCGAGCTTGTAAAGCTGAATAATTAAGTAAAGAGAAAAGAAAAGCTGATTCTGAAGCTAGAGATGCTAGAAAGAGATCTTCGAGTAGATTGTTTCAGTCTGTGTCAAAGAAATTCTGAGATGATCAAAGCCGTCCAAATGCTAAAGTGGGACATTCGAATCGAGATCGAGCTAGATCGCATTCAAACTTCAGAGTCGCTGCTACTTCTGTTGCAAGTGTCAGGAATGTCATATCTGAGATACCTGAATGTAAACACTGTGGTAAAAGACATCTGGGAAATTGTAGATTTAATGATCGAACCTGTTTTTGATGTGGATCTCTGGACCATTTTGTAAGAGATTGTTTTGAACCTGCTGAGCAAGAGAATGTACAGAATCCGAGATCGAGCAACACCTCAGCTAGAGGTAGACCTAGAAATATGGTAAATGTTAGCGGTGGTCAAAGAGCTATTAGGGATACTACTATTAGATCTAAGGCCAGAGCACCTGCCAGAGCCTATGCTATCCGAGCTCGTGAGAAAGCTTCGTCTTCAGACGTGATTACTGGTACTTTTACTCTTTATGATACTTCTGTGATTGCTTTGATAGACCCTGGATCAACGCATTCTTATATCTGCATGAACTTAGTAAACAGTAAGACTTTGTCTGTAGATCTATTGAATTTGTGATTAGAGTTTCAAACCCCCTAGGCAGATGTGTTCTAGTTGATAAAGTCTGCAAGAATTGCCTGTTAATGATTTGAGATATCTATTTTCCTACTGATCTATGCTTTTGCCTTTTGACGAATTTGATATAATTCTGGGAATGGATTGGTTAACTCTGCATGATGCTATTGTGAATTGTAAATGAAAAGTCATTGATTTAAGGTGTAAAAATAATGAGATAATTCGAATTGAGTCTAGCGATTTGAATGGATTACTAGCTGTGATATCTGCAATGAAAGCACAAAAATTTGTGAAGGAAGGCTTTGAAGCCTACTTAGCTTATGTGTTAGACTCAAAAGTGGATGATAGGAAAGTTGAATCAATGCCTGTTGTCTGCGAATTTTCTGATGTGTTTCCTGAAGAACTACCAGGTTTGCCTCCGATTTGAGAAGTTGAGTTTGGCATTGAATTAATACCTGGTACTACTCCGATTTTGATAGCTTCGTATAGAATGGCTTCGACCGAGTTAAAGGAATTAAAATCTCAGTTGCAAGAATTGACCGATCGAGGGTTTGCTAGACCGAGTTTTTCACCATGGGGTGCTCTTGTTCTGTTTGTCAAAGAGAAAGATGGCATAATGAGAATGTGTATTGATTATCATTAGCTTAACAAAGTGACTATAAAGAATAAATATCCTCTGCCCAGAATTGATGACTTATTCGATCAGTTGAAATGTGCTACTGTATTTTCAAAGATAGATTTGAGATCAGGCTACTATCAGTTGCGGGTAAAGGACTCTGACATTCCGAAAACTACTTTCAGAACAAGGTACGGGCATTATGAATTTTTAGTTATGCCTTTTGGTTTAACGAATGCACCTGCTGTCTTTATGAATTTAATGAATAGAGTTTTCAGACCGTATTTAGATCAATTTGTTGTAGTATTTATTGGTGACATATTGATTTACTCATATGATGAATCTGAACATGCCGAGCATTTGAGAATAGTGCTACAGACTCTGCGAGATAAATAATTGTATGCAAAGTTCAGTAAATGTGAATTCTGGTTGCGAGAAGTTGATTTCCTAGGTCATATTGTATTAGCCTCCGGCATCTGAGTTGATCCGGGAAAAATTTCAGCTATTATTGATTGGAAACCTCTGAGGAATGTATTTGAAGTTCGTAGTTTTCTGGGACTTGCTGGTTACTATAGAAGATTCGTAAAAGGTTTCTCGAAATTTCTCCAGAAAGATGTGAAATTTGAATGGTCTGAAGAGTGTCAGAACTACTTTGATCAGTTGAAAGCTTTATTGACTGAAGCCCCAGTTTTGGTACAACCTGAATCAGGTAAAGAATTTGTTATTTACAGTGATGCTTCATTGAATGGACTCGGTTGTGTTCTAATGCAAGAAGGAAAAGTTGTTGCTTATGCTTCGAGACAGTTGAAGTCACATGAGAAGAATTATCCGATATACGACCTTGAGCTAGCTGCCATTGTGTTTGCTTTGAAGATTTGGCGCTATTATTTGTTTGGTGAAAAATGTCACATTTATTCAGATCATAAGAGTTTGAAGTATTTGATGACTCAGAAAGATTTGAATCTACGATAGAGAAGATGGTTAGAACTGCTCAAAGACTATGAACTTGTGATTGATTATCATCCGGGAAAAGCAAGTGTTGTTGTTGATGCCTTAATTCAGAAAACATTATTTGCTTTGAGTGCAATGAATGCTCACTTAGTTCTATCTGACGATGGTTCAGTTTTAGCTGAATTAAAAGCGAGACCCTTGTTCTTACAGCAGATTATCGAAGCTTAGAAGATTGATAATGAAATTTTGGCTAAACGAACTCAATGTGATATAGAGACTGGCTCAGAATTCAGACTTGATAAAGATAATTGTTTAAGATTCCGTGATCGAATTTGTGTTCCGAGAAATCCAGAGTTAATTTAAATGATTCTGAAAGAAGCTCACAGTAGTTGTTTATCAGTACATTCGGGTAGTACGAAAATGTATAATGGTCTGAAACAGCACTATTTGTGGTCTGGAATGAAAATAGATATTTCTGACTTTGTTTCGAGATGTTTAATCTGTCTGCAAGTTAAAGCTGAGCATCAACTGTCATCTGGTTTGTTGCAACCAATTATGATTCCAGAGTGGAAATGGGATTGAGTGACCATGGATTTTTTTCGGGTTTGCCCTTGTCTTTGAGAAAGAAAGACGTAATTTGGGTTGTAGTTGATCGTTTGACGAAATCAGCTCATTTTATCCCAATTCAATCTGATTTAGCACTTGATAAATTAGCTGAATTATATATTGCTAATATCGTGAGATTGCATGGTGTGCCATTGTCGATAGTGTCAGATAGAGATCCGAGATTTACATCGAGATTTTGGAAAAAATTACAAGATGCTCTGGGTACTAAATTGCATTTTAGCACTGCTTATCACCGGCAAATAGATGGTCAATCTGAACGGATTATTCAGATACTGGAGGATATGTTGAGATGTTGCATTCTTGAGTTTGAAGGTACGTGAGAACAGTATTTACCTTTGATTGAATTTGCTTATAACAACAATTTTCGGTCGAGCATCAAAATGGCACCATACGAAGCTTTATATGGTCGCAAATGCCGTATACCTTTATATTGGACAGAACTTAGTGAGAATAAGATTCACGGGGTTGATTTGATAAAAGCAACTGAATTGAAGGTGAAAGTGATCCGAGATAGTTTAAAAGTAGCTTCTGATTGTCAGAAATCATATTCAGATTTGAAAAGAAAAGATATCGAATTTGAGATCGGTGATAAAGTGTTTCTGAAAGTATCTCCATGGAAGAAACTGTTCCTATTTGGTAAAAAGGGTAAGTTGAGTCCGAGGTTCATCGGACCATATGAAATCATTGAGCGAGTTGGGCCAGTTGCTTATAGATTGAGACTACCATCAAAGTTAGAAAAGATACATAACGTGTTTCATGTATCGATGCTTCGAAGATACAAATCCGATCCTTCACATGTAATTTCACCATCTGAAATTGAAATTCAGTCTCATATGACTTATGAAGAAAAACCAATCCGTATTTTATCTCGCGAAGTTAAAAAGTTATGAAATAAGAAAATTTCGTTAGTTAAAGTAATGTGGCATTGACACGGTGTTGAAGAGGCTACGTGGGAGCCTGAAGATTCAATGAGACAACAATATCCGAATCTGTTTAACCGTAAGATTTTCGGGGACGAAAATCCCTTAAAGGGGAGAATTGATATAGTCCAATTTAAACCATAGTCAGAACAGTGGTTTCGAACCAATTCTGAAAATTATTTTAATATTAATTTCTGTGTCCGTGAAATGTGAATTTATATCTGTGAAATTTCTGTGATTTAATTTGTCTGTTTCTGTGCTTAATTATGAAAAAGGATTAAATCGCGTAAAGTGTAAAAGTTGAGTGCTAGATGTTAAAGCACCTATTTAATTAGACTTAGTTAAGTGGGGGTCTTTGCATGTCAAATTTACCATTTGTCTAAATGGTGGACAATTATGGACATTATAGGTGAAATTTCACATGTTTTTAATAAGGGCAAAGTTGGTATTTAGCTTATAATGTGTAATAAAATAAAATAAAATAAAAAGGTGGCTTTATTATCATGCATGTTAGCCAAAAATCAGCAAAAGAAGGAAGGGTTTTGAAGCTTTTGTACATTCGGCACTTTGATAGCTAAATTGAGGTATGAAATTTGTTCGATTTTTGATAATTTCTACGTTTCTGTGATCGTTGCTTCGTGTTCTTTAAAACCCATGTCTGAATTTCTATTTCTGTTAAAGATTTCATGAAATGCCATTATTGATATCATGAGTTTTGAAATGTTTTTGGATAAATTATGAAGGCTTGGTAGATGATGTATAAGTTTTGTCTTTGAATTTTGATGAAATAGAACTATTTGGGCTAATTTGTCAAAATCAGGTTTTGAAGGACTAATTTGTAAATTAAACATGTTATTTGGGCTTGTATGGAAGTTATGTATATTTGACCAAGCTATGATTTTGGTGAATTTTGCATATTTGTGATTTTGTGAAAAAATAGACTAAATTGTCAAAGTGTGAAAATCTAAGGGCTAAAATGCAAAGTGCCCTAAATATGTGTATATGGATTAAATTGAATGAAATGAATGATTGAATGGTTGAATTTGTATTGTATTAGATCAAGAACAAAGAAAATCGGACTTAGATTTGGGGAAGTCCAAAATAGTTAAATAGTCGACTCGTTCCTTCCGAAATCCGTACGAGGTAAGTCAAATTACAATTATCTGTTAAATTGACTAAATTCTGCTCATACAAACTGTAATCTGTATTAGATGGCCTTGAGAGCCTGATGAATAAATTTCGAGTAAACACCAATATTATGCTAGTATCTGAAAAGCTCTGTATGTTTCTAAAAGAATGTTGACATTGATATGAGATATCGTGTAAAATCGTGTCTGGGACATAGGCCTCGATTTGACATTTTCGTGTAAGACCATGTCTAGGACATAGGCATCATATCTATTTTCGTGTAAGATCCTGTCTGGGACAGAGGCATCAATATTGAATTGCATGTAAGACTACGTCCGGGATGTCGGTATTGTACCCGTTTATGAGTATTTGTATCGTTTCTGAATCGTCTGATGATAGAGTACGAGATATGGGAATGAATATATGAAATGTATAATCTATACAGGTATGTTTGTATAGTACTAAACTTTTGAATATGGATGACTCTGTTTCTATGAAATAATGAATGCGAAGTATGTATGAAATCATGGAAATGAAACATGACATGCATACAAGCAAATGAGCATGGTTAGGCTCATGAACTATTCTGTGAAATAGTCATGAATACTTGCTGTTGATTTGTACTTTATATGCTTTAATAGTTAAACCAATTGTATTTGGCTTACTGAGCTCTTTGTAGCTTACTCTGCGTGATTTCTATCTGTTTTATAGTTACCATAGCTACTAAACGCTCGGGGATAGTCGAGGATTGTCATCACACTATCGAACTTATTTTGGTACTTTTCAAAGTGTAAATATTTTAATATATGGCATGTATAGGCGAAAAGGTTTATGTATTAAGTTTTGATTTGTAAATATATGTTATACCATGAGAGTTGGCTAGCAAATGGTATAAGTTTTGGTATGGTTTTGAATGGGTTGTTGAATGATGATGATTTAGTTGTAATGAAGCATGTTTTGAGTATAGAATTGGTTGAAAATTGTTGTATGAATGTTGTTTAACCTTGATAGTAGAAAAGACCAGTTGGCTTAAACCAAGCTTGCATTGTGCCCTACGGTCAGGGGACACGGGCGTGCCTTCTGGTCCTGTAAGAAAATCAGTAACCTCTTAAGATCCACACAGTTATAGCACATGGGCGTGTCATTTGGCTGTGGGCTCAAGTCAGTAGCTAGCTAAGTATTTCACAGCTATAGCACACGGGGGTGCCTATTGGCCGTGGGTGAAAGTCAGTAGGGGTGCTTTGTTTTGGTACGACTGGTTCACATGGGTGTGTTTTATTCCCTTGTAAGGCACACAACCTGGTTACACGAGCTGGTGACTTCAACAGAATTGAAAGATTTTCTGAGTTCTAAAATTTATGAATGGGTTTGGTTTAGTTCTGACGGTTCCTAAAAGTATATTCTAGGTCTCGTAGACCATCTTAAGAGATGATTGCTTATGAAATGATTTTATATGATATCTGTGATTCTAAATTGATCTGAAATGTTCTATTTTTTCGGTAATGCCCCTTACCTATTCCGGTAACGGATACGGGATAAGGGTGTTACATGTGCTCAAATGAGTACCCCTGAATATGAATTGAGGGATTACAATTTTGTACACTTTGAGTGTACTACATGTGTTTCCATCAATATTTCAAATAAATTCAACGGGCAAAGTTTTGACATGGGTTATACTGAGCCTGAGATAAAGATGATTTGTTATGGAAGTTTATCTATGTTTTATGAAAATACGATAAGAAAAGTATATGAATATGAAAGCTATTTCATGATAAGCTCATTCATGTTTCTTGACAATTGTTTGAATTACAAAGACTAACATGTTGGATGATGTTGGGTGTTTAGGCTATTAGCCAAATTTCTTGGATGCATTTTGAATGTTTACTTAAATGAACATAAGTGGTAAGTTAAATTCCTATCATACGAACTTACTAGGGAATAAATGCTTACTCTATTTTTCTTCCTCTATTTTATAGTACTCAGGGGCTCGTGAAGGTTGGAACTTGGTTGGAGTCACATCACACTATCCCTCGAACTTCTCGATATATGAAATAAGCTAATTTTTTGCATAATGGCATGTATAGGCTAAAATATACCAAATGATGAAATATTTTGGTTGTAACTAGCCATTGGAATGGCTAGTGTTAAGCATATTTTGATGTAATTATATAAAGCCTTATCATGTTTGATGTGTGAAAATGGTTTTATGGTGGAAGGTATATAAACCAATTGATGCATGGATTTGAATTAGTATAATTGATAGAATTTGCCTATGAACATAAGTGTGAATGTGGTACATTTAAAACACTTGAATATATAAGCTAATATGCCATGCATAAGATTGGTTTTGACTTGGTTTTAATGTCTTGAATTGGTTGATGAATGTACTTAAATGTTATGGTAGGTTGAAGGCAATTTTGGGTGAGAAAAGTGGCCTATTTTTGTCCACATGGGTAGACACACGGGCACATGTCTCAGTCGTGTGTGACACATGGCCATGCGCACGGGCGTGTGGTTTGGCCGTGCGTCTCCTGTATCTTAAGAAATTAGAAACAGACTGCTTCGAATTACTCACACTTATTTAAAAATGCCATTATATAATTTGTGATAGCGTGATATCTCTTGACCATTTTAAAAATGCTTTTCATATAGTAATGTCGTCCAACCGAGCTGAATCTGAGGAAGCTGAGATTAATGCTCAAGCTTCAGTTCAAAGAGTTGCATCAAGTAGTAGAAGGCTCGTAACTGAGGGACGAGGTGAGGAGGCTAAAGAAGCCTTCTTTCAAATGATGAATGAGTGGTTCACTGAATTTTTACGAACAAATCTTGCTGTACAACGACCTCCCACACTTGCTCCTCAACCGGTTCCTGAGATACCATAAGGAACTGAACCTATTAGAATTGGTAAGCCTCTGGTAGATAAAATTCGTAAGTATGGGGTAGAAGAATTTAAGGCTACTGCTGAAGATGATCCCGAAAGGGTTGAATTCTGGTTAGAAAATACTATTAGGGTTTTGGATTAATTATCTTCCACACCTGCTGAATGTTTGAAATGTGTTGTGACTTTGTTAAAAGATTCGACTTATCAGTGGTGGAATACTCTGGTTTCTATTGTACCGAGGGAGAGTGCCACATGAGAATTTTTCCAAACAGAATTAAAAAATAAGTATATTAGCCAGAGATTTCTTGACCAGAAAAAGAATGAATTTTTAAAGCTCAAACAATGGAATATGACAGTTGTAACACCCCGAACCCGAGCCCGTTGCCGGTGTCGGACACGAGGGGTTAACAAGCCAAACCCACTTATAGCACCGACCAATTTGACATTTCCAGGCAAGCTGGAAAAATGCGTCACTGTCGCCTTAAAATGTATATCTCGAGTTACAAAAATCAGAAACTGATTCCATAAATTTTTCCTGAATTTAGACTCATATATACATCCCTGGATTTATTTCTAGAATTTTTGGTTGGGCCAATTGGTACAGTTTATTAGTTAAAGTCACCCATGTCACAGGGGTCGACTACACTGACCTTCGCGCGTTACAACTGGAATATCTCCCTGTACAAGGCTTCAATGCTGATTCCGTTTGTTTCTAATGAAACTAGACTCAAAAAGGAATCTGTACATATAAGACATGACTTCTAATTCCTTATGGATAATTTGTGGTAAATTTTCAAAGTCAAGACAGGAGATCCAGAAACCGTTCTGGCCCTGTCTCACGAGAACTTTAATATCTCTTAGTAAACTGATCATATGATCGTTTCGTTACTTTCATATGAAAATAGATCCATCAAGGTTCGTTTACATAATTTATTCACTATTTAATACCATTCCTACTATTTTTAGTGATTTTTCACATTCACGTCACTGCAGCTGGCAGCATCTGTTTTAAGGTAGGCCTTACCTAAATTGTAGTCTCTATGGACCAACTATAGTCTTGTCATACATAGGTCCACTTATGATCATATTTAGCCATTCCAATGGCTGATCATGTGACTAACACTCCCATTCCAATCCATAATCACATCATGAAACCATATATAAATACAAACCACAAATTGAATGGTCTAATGCCATACTCCACCTTTACGAGCCATTTTCGCATGGCCGTACACATATACATCACAAAGATACTTGAAAACAACCAAGGGTAGTCCTATACATGCCATATCCAAAATTCAACTAAAGGAGTACCAAAAGGGCTTTGATAGTGTGGTTGACTTCGACTTGATGATCCCGAATCCGATCGCTAACGAGCAAAATCTATAAACAGAGAGCCAAAGCAACGGGTAAGCATTTTTATGCTTAGTAAGTCTCAAGTAATGAAATCGGCTTTGACTAAAGCATTACATTCACATAGCCAAATGAATCACTTTATTAATACACATTCACATAATCGTACCTACTTCACACTTCATCAATATATACATTCACAAGATATCAACCCATTTCAAGAGCTGAAAATTCGTTAGTCGATTGAACGAATATTATTTCAAACGATCGACTTTTCCATTGCACATGTAAACATACCTTATCCTTTGGGCTTTTCGAGCGTACTAATTGGATTTATTACAGCAACCAACGCTCACCTTCAACCCAAGCTTCTTGAATACAACCGGATATAACCACACGCATACGAATGCCCTCGGGTCTTAGCCCGGATATAACGACTTGCACAAATGCCTTCGGTATTAGCCGGATATAACAACTTGCACAAATGCCTTGGTATTAGCCGGATATAGTCACTAGCACAATTGCCTTGGTCTTAACCGGATATAATTACTAGCATAAATGTCTTGGGACTTAGCCGGGTATCATTCAATTGCTCATGCACATAAATCAATAATCATTACACATCCATATTTCATTTTCGTTACTAAGGTTCAAACACAAACATATCACTAGCATAATTGCCTTGGGACTTAGCCCGGTACCATTCAAATACTCATACACACATATATCAATAATCATTACACATCCATATTTCATTTCACATAATTCAAGTAGGGTCATTACTCGAAGACTTACCTCGGATGTTGTCGAACGGCTTCAACGGCTATTCGATCACTTTTTCCTTTCCTTTATCCAATGGTGGCCCTCTAAGCTCTTGAGCTAATTCAAACAATTTCAACTTATTAAAGTCTCACTTGCTAGCCTTGGCGAATACACATATCATTGACCCAACATCACATAACTAAGCACTTTAGTCAATTTTCTTTAATTTCGCACACATTCGGCCTTAGCTCACATCAAGGTAGCCGATTACCTAATTCAAGAATAGGCATCATTATGCTTGCCTCTAACCGAATGCATGCACAACAATTCCCTATTGTGGCGAATATGCATGTCCATGTTAGCCAATTTTATACTTCAAAATCGAAACATCATCACATATAAACATATATCAAAACACAAATTTTACCTATCATGCAACAAGCAAAAATCGCACTTATGAGCATACCATGGCGAATACATCACACACCATCCCCTTTCAATTTTCGGTCATGGTTAAACATAGAACTCCATGTCTTACTCAAGAATGCTAAGAGAAAATTCAAGAGTAGTCAATCCATCATTACATGCATTAGCAACAAGCTTCATATTTAGCATGCAATGGCTTTAACACAATATCAACCTTGGCCAAATACCATTTCCATGGCATAACAAGGATTTGAACCATGGCTAACATGAACATCAAGTTAGCAACTAAAACATGCATGAATCTCATGACACAACCTCATACATACCTTAATCTTGATGCAAGTATAGCCAAATCTCCTTCTAGATCTCTTCTAAACCAAAAATGGAGCAAAAATCCTCCCTTTTTCCCTTAGTATTTTCAGCCAAAGAATTGAGAATGGATGAACAAATTTTTCTCCTTTCTTTTTCCTCTACTCACGGCAACAAGGGGCATCCATCCATTTTTTTGTCAACCTTTTCTTTAATGCTAACACATTATTTAATTGCTCCCAACATGCCTCACTAACCCAACATGTTGGAAACATGTTTTCCTTTGCCCATCACACCCATCTTGGCCGGCCACTATAGAATAATTTGGGCAATTTTGACATGCAAGTCCACCTTTGTGTCAACATGCACAAATAAGCCATTACAAATTAGCCTATCATTTTTTACCATGTTTCACCTTGATCCCTATTTAATAATTTCTCATACATTTGGTAAAATTAGAGAATGAAACTTCCACATATTCATGTACACACATAGTAAGCATAAAATATTACAATTAATTATTTTATGCCTCGGTTTTGTGGTCCCGAAACCACATTCCGACTAGGGTCGTTTTGGGGTGTCACAACTCTCCCCACTTAAGAAATTTTCGTCCCGAAAATCTTACCGTAAATAGGGTTGGGTATCGCTCTTTCATAGAGTTCTCGGTTTCCCAAGTAGCTTTTTTATCCCGTGTTTGAGCCATAACACTTTCACTAGCGGAACCCGCTTGTTTCGTAACTCTTTCACTTCACGTGCTAGGATACGAATCGGTTCTTCCTCATAACTCATATTGGCTTGAATTTCAACCTCGATGGACTAATCACGTGTAACGGATCAGATCTATATCGTCAAGCATCGAAACATGAAAGGCGTCGTGAATCTTTTCGAGTTCGGGGCAAAATCAATCGATACATAATCGGGCCAACTCGTTCGGAGATTTCGTCGCCTAATGAACCTCGGACTCAATTTGCCTTTACGGCCAAATCTGAGTATCTTTTTCCAAGGCGAAACCTTAAGAAACACTTTATCTCCCACGATACTCGATGTCTTTTCGTTTCAGATCCGTGTACGACTTCGATGATCGAGGCTATCTTGGACTTTCACTTTCATTCAAACATCTTTAATCAAATCCACCCGAAAATTTTGCTTTCACCGAGCTTAGTCCAAAACAATGGTGTACGGCATTTACGCCCGCATAAGGCCTCGTAAGGTGCCATCTTAATACTTGATTGAAAACTATTGTCAAGCGAATTCAATCAAAACAAATACCGTTCCCATGAACCACTGAACTCGAGGATGCAACATCTCAACATATCCTCAAGTATTTGAATTATCCGCTCGGATTGACCATCGGTTTGGGGGTGAAAGGCGGTGCTGAAATGCAACTTGGTACCCAAAGCTTCTTGCAACTTCTTCCAAAATCGCGAGGTAAATCTCGGATCTCTATCCGACACGATGGAAATAGGTACCCCGAGTAATCTCACAATCTGAGAAACGTACAATTCGGCTTGTTTGTCCATTGAAAAATCCGTACGTACGGGGACAAAGTGAGCCGACTTAGTCAATCTATCTACCACGACCCAAATCGTATCCTTCTTACTCGCTGACAACGGCAGTCCGGATACAAAGTCCATTGTGACTCGATCCCATTTCCACTCGGGTATCGTGATCGGCTGAAGTAATCCTGAAGGCACTTGATGTTCCGCTTTCACTTGTTGACATATTAAACATCTCGAAACAAAGTCGGAGATGTCTCGTTTCATACCATGCCACCAAAACCGATGTTTCAAGTCGTTGTACATCTTCGTACTCCCCGGGTGGATTGCCATTCGGCTACAATGGGATTCGTTCAGAATTATCGAAATAAGTTCCGAATTCTTTGGAACACACAGAAGACTTCTGAACCTCAAACAATCGTCATCATCGATTTGGAACTCCGATTCCTTGTTCGGAACACACTCAGCCCGTTTTGCAACCAACTCATCGTCATCTTTCTGAGCTTCACGAATTTGATGAGTCAATAATGGTTTGGCCTTTATTTCGGCTATTAACACATTGTCGGGTAGAATAGACAAGTGTACATTCATAGCCCGAAAAGCAAACGATGATCTTGACTTAAGGCGTCCGCAACCACATTAGCCTTTCCCGGATGATAATCAATGACAAGCTCCTAATCTTTTAACAACTCGAGCCAACGCCTTTGTCGCAGATTTAAGTCTCTTTGAGTCATCAAATATTTGAGACTTTTGTGATCCGAATACACATGGCACTTCTCACCAAATAAGTAATGTCGCCATATCTTTAAGGCGATTACGATGGCAGCCAATTCGAGATCATGGGTCGGATAATTTTTCTCATGTGGCTTTAATTGTCTCGACGCGTAAGCCACAACTCGCCCCTCTTGCATCAATACGCAACCCAACCCAAGTAGGGATGCGTCACTATAAATGACAAACTCTTTGCCTGATTCGTGTTGCACTAGAATTGGAGCTTCAGTCAAATAAGTTTTCAGTTGATCGAAGCTTTTCTGACATTTCTCCGTCCATTCGAACTTAGCATCCTTTTGGAGTAGCTTCGTCATTGGTGTGGCTATCGTCGAGGAACCTTTTACATATCGTCGGTAATAACCGGTAAGTCCCAAAAAGCCCCGAACCTCAATAATATTTCTCGGAGGCTTCCTTCAGTTGATCGAACAATTCATCGATACGCGGTAACGGATATTTGTTCTTTATTGTCACTATTATTAAGCTGACGATAGTCGATGCACAGCCTCATGGTTCCGTCCTTCTTTTTCACAAACAACACTGATGCACCCTAAGGTGAAAAACTCGGACGAGCAAAACCTCTATCCACCAATTCTTGCAACTGAGCTTTCAACTCCTTTAATTCCGTTGGTGCCATACGATGCGGAGCTATCGAAGTTGGAGTGGTACCAGGTACCAATTCGATGCCAACTCTATTTCCGTCAGGTGGTAAACCCGCAATTCTTGTGGAAAACATCCGGTATTCACAAACCAGCGCATGATTTGGGTTTCTTTTCGACTCCTTGTCATCGAGCACATACGCAAGGTATGCTTCGCACCCTTTCTTACATATTTCGGGCCAACATTGCGATATTACGGTGGCAACCCTTTAAGTCCGTAGACTCAACCCGAATTATCTCGTTATTCGCGCACCTCGGATCAATAGTCTTGCTTTTGCAATTTACAACCGCATCGTGCATGGTCAACCAATCCAAACCAAGAATAACGTCGAATTCGTCGAATGGCAAAAGCATCAAGTCCGGGAAAACAAGAACCTCGAATACTAGGGACTTTTCTTACACACTTTGTTGACAAGCACGTAATGACCCAAGGGTTTGACACCCGAATTACGAACTCAGTAGACTCAATAGGCAAAGTCTTACTAGATGTTAAGGTTTCGCATATATAAGAGTGAGTAGAACCAGGGTCAATCAAAGTAATCACATTAGTATCAAAGAGAGTGAAAGTACCGGTAATGACATCGGAGAGGCAGCATCCTCGGCGCGCGTATGGCATAAGTCCTAGCAGAGCCGAGCCTCGGATCGATGGTAGCATCTCTAGATCCTCTCGACCGCCACTAACATTGCCCACATTTCTAGGTGGCCTACCTCGGCGATGGTAGCACCGGGTTTCCACTCGACTTACATTTTGTTCAAGCATCCTCGGGCAATCCTTCATAAAGTGGTCGGCCGATCCACACTTATAGCAGAGCGATCACGGAACCAACAGCTCCCGAATGCCATTTGCCACAATGCGCACACTCGCCTCTCTCGGCGATCATTTCCACCATCGGCGATCGAAGTGACTCGTGTGGTCACAGGGGTCGATCGCGTCCTCGTCTAGAAAAGCCGAAGTGCCTCTAGATCGGCTCACATCATCTCGAAATCTCTTCGATGCTGTTGAAGAGACTTTCCGAGGACCTCTTCGAATTCTCCGGTTCCCACATCGCTTTTTGTTTCTCCTTTCTAAGCTCTTGGCTTTACAAGCTCGCTCAACAAGTACTACGAACTCTCGTATTTCGAGAATGCCAACGAACATCCTTATATCATCATTCAGCCCATCCTCGAAGCGTTTACACATAATAGTTTCGGACAAAATGCATTCTCACGCGTACCGGCTAAGCCTCACAAATTTTCGTTCGTAGTCGGTAATTGACATAGAACCTTGCTTAAGATCAAGAAATTCCTTCCATTTTTGATCCATAAATCTCTGACTGATATACCTTTTTCGGAACTCGGTTAGAAAGAACTCCCAAGTTACTTGCTCTCTAGGCTGTGAAGTCGAGTACTCCACCAGTAGGCGGAATCATGTAGCAAGGAGATAGTACACTTTAAGCATTCATCGGGTGTACAAGATAGCTCATCGAGCACCCGGATAGTGTTGTCCAACCAAAATTCAGCTTGCTCGGCATCGTCGCCATCCGTAACTTTAAATTCAGTGGCCCCATGATTTCGAATTCTGTCGACTGGGGCTTACTTGGCCTTACTTGGTCGGTTACCGGAGGTATTATAGGTGTAGGGGTTGCATTAGTCGGAAATGGAGGTTGTGGAACAGCCGTGTTAGTTCGAATGTATTGGTTGAACCAATCATTCATCACGCTATAAAAGGCTTGCTTAGCCTCATCATTCGGATTGCTAGCAATAGGTTGAGAGTCTGCCGGCGCTGTCCCTTGTGCGAGAGCAGGCGCCACACTCTCCACATCATCAGCTATTGCTCGGTTGGGATCGGGATCCATTACAAATAATTAAACACAAATTCAAAATATCAGAAATCACCACACTATCAATTTATCACTATATGGCATGTATAGCTAGACCCAAACGTATCACGGTAGTCCTAGAATCGACTAAACCGTGCTCTGATACCAATAAAATTGTAACACCCCAAACCCGAGCCCGTTGCCGGTGTCGGACACGAGGGGTTAACAAGCCAAACCCACTTATAGCACCGACCAATTTGACATTTCCAGGCAAGCTGGAAAAATGCGTCACTGTCGCCTTAAAATGCATATCTCGAGTTACAAAAATCAGAAACTGATTCCGTAAATTTTCCCTGAATTTAGACTCATATATACATCCCTGGATTTATTTCTAGAATTTTTGGTCGGGCCAATTGGTACAGTTTATTAGTTAAAGTCACCCATGTCACAGGGGTCGACTACACTGACCTTCGCGCGTTACAACTGGAATATCTCCCTGTACAAGGCTTCAATGCTGATTCCGTTTGCTTCTAATGAAACTAGACTCAAAAAGGAATCTGTAAATATAAGCCATGACTTCTAATTCCTTATGGATAATTTGTGGTAAATTTTCAAAGTCAAGACAGGAGATCCAGAAACCGTTCTGGCCCTGTCTCACGAGAACTTTAATATCTCTTAGTAAACTGATCATATGATCGTTTCGTTACTTTCATATGAAAATAGATCCATCAAGGTTCGTTTACATAATTTATTCACTATTTAATACCATTCCTACTATTTTTAGTGATTTTTCACATTCACGTCACTGCAGCTGGCAGCATCTGTTTTAAGGTAGGCCTTACCTAAATTGTAGTCTCTATGGACCAACTATAGTCTTGTCATACATAGGTCCACTTATGATCATATTTAGCCATTCCAATGGCTGATCATGTGACTAACACTCCCATTCCAATCCATAATCACATCATGAAACCATATATAAATACAAACCACAAATTCGAATGGTCTAATGCCATACTCCACCTTTACGAGCCATTTTCGCATGGCCGTACACATATACATCACAAAGATACTTGAAAACAACCAAGGGTAGTCCTATACATGCCATATCCAAAATTCAACTAAAGGAGTACCAAAAGGGCTTTGATAGTGTGGTTGAATTCGACTTGATGATCCCGAATCCGATCGCTAACGAGCAAAATCTATAAAACAGAGAGCCAAAGCAACGGGTAAGCATTTTATGCTTAGTAAGTCTCAAGTAATGAAATCGGCTTTGACTAAAGCATTACATTCACATAGCCAAATGAATCACTTTATTAATACACATTCACATAATCGTACCTACTTCACACTTCATCAATATATACATTCACAAGATATCAACCCATTTCAAGAGCTGAAAATTCGTTAGTCGATTGAACGAATATTATTTCAAACGTATCGACTTTTCCATTGCACATGTAAACATACCTTATCCTTTGGGCTTTTCGAGCGTACTAATTGGATTTATTACAGCAACCAACGCTCACCTTCAACCCAAGCTTCTTCGGAATACAACCGGATATAACCACACGCACGAATGCCCTCGGGTCTTAGCCGGATATAACGACTTGCACAAATGCCTTGGTATTAGCCCGGATATAACAACTTGCACAAATGCCTTGGTATTAGCCCGGATATAACAACTTGCACAAATGCCTTCGGTATTAGCCGGATATAGTCACTAGCACAATTGCCTTCGGTCTTAACTCGGATATAATTACTAGCATAAATGTCTTGGGACTTAGCCCGGTATCATTCAATTGCTCATGCACACATAAATCAATAATCATTACACATCCATATTTCATTTTCGTTACTAAGGCTCGAACACAAACATATCACTAGCATAATTGCCTTGGGACTTAGCCGGTACCATTCAAATACTCATACACACATATATCAATAATCATTACACATCCATATTTCATTTCACATAATTCAAGTAGGGTCATTACTCAAGACTTACCTCGGATGTTGTCGAACGGCTTCAACGGCTATTCGATCACTTTTTCCTTTCCTTTATCCAATTGTGTCCTCTAAGCTCTTGAGCTAATTCAAACAATTTCAACTTATTAAAGTCTCACTTGCTAGCCTTGGCGAATACACATATCATTGACCCAACATCACATAACTAAGCACTTTAGTCAATTTTCTTTAATTTCGCACACATTCGGCCTTAGCTCACATCAAGGTAGCCGATTACCTAATTCAAGAATAGGCATCGCTTGCCTCTAACTGAATGCATGCACAACAATTCCCCTATTGTGGCGAATATGCATGTCCATGTTAGCCAATTTTATACTTCAAAACCGAAACATCATCACATATAAACATATATCAAAACACAAATTTTACCTATCATGCAACAAGCAAAAATCGCACTTATGAGCATACCATGGCCGAATACATCACACACCATCCCCTTTCAATTTTCGGTCATGGTTAAACATAGAACTCCATGTCTTACTCAAGAATGCTAAGAGAAAATTCAAGAGTAGTCAATCCATCATTACATGCATCATCAACAAGCTTCATATTTAGCATGCAATGGCTTTAACACAATATCAACCTTGGCCAAATACCATTTCCATGGCATAACAAGGATTTGAACCATGGCTAACATGAACATCAAGTTAGCAACTAAAACATGCATGAATCTCATGACACAACCTCATACATACCTTAATCTTGATGCAAGTATAGCCAAATCTCCTTCTAGATCTCTTCTAAACCAAAAATGGAGCAAAAATCCTCCCTTTTCCCTTAGTATTTTCAGCCAAAGAATTGAGAATGGATGAACAAATTTTCTCCTTTCTTTTCCTCTACTCACGGCAACAAGGGACATCCATCCATTTTTTTGTCAACCTTTTCTTTAATGCTAACACATTATTTAATTGCTCCTACATGCCTCACTAACCCAACATGTTGGAAACATGTTTTCCTTTGCCCATCACACCCATCTTGGCCGGCCACTATAGAATAATTTGGGCAATTTTGACATGCAAGTCCACCTTTGTGTCAACATGCACAAATAAGCCATTACAAATTAGCCTATCATTTTTTTACCATGTTTCACCTTGATCCCTATTTAATAATTTCTCATACATTTGGTAAAATTAGAGAATGAAACTTCCACATATTCATGTACACACATAGTAAGCATAAAATATAACAATTAATTATTTTTATGCCTCGGTTTTGTGGTCCCGAAACCACATTCCGACTAGGGTCGTTTTGGGGCTGTCACAACAGTATCAGAGTATGAGCGGGAATTTGTAAAATTAAACAAATATTCCAAAGAGTGTATCCTGACTGAAGTTTCCATGTGTAAACAGTTTGAAGACGGATTAAATGAAGACATCAAGCTACTAGTTGGGATATTGGAACTAAAAGAATTTGTTGTATTGGTTGACCGAGCACATAAAGCCAATGAATTAAGTAAAGAAAAGAGACAAACGAAGATGGAAGCTCGAACTTCTAGTAAAATAGTTATGGGAAAATCACAATTTTCAGCTTCAAAGAAATCAAAGAAATACCATGATCGTTCTACCACATTTGTGGGGTATTCTAGAAAAGAACTAGGCTCTCAACGCTCTAATCTAAAATCTCTGTCTGCATCTGTAACAAGTGTAGGAAGTGTTGGAAACCCCAAACCTAGATGTAAACATTGTAATAAATTTCATTTCGGGGAGTGCCGTATGAGAAGCGGATCCTGCTTTAGATGTGATTCTCTTAACCACTATCTTAGAGATTATCCAGAAACACCTGAAAAAGATACTGTTCAAAATTCGAAGCTAAGTAACCCCGCCTCGAGAGGTAGACCACCTCGTCACCCCAACAATGTTAGTGGTAGCCGAGGTGCAACAAAAGATTCAACTATTAAATTTAAAGCACGAGCACCAGCAAGGACATATACTATTCATGCAAGAGAAGATGCCTCTACACCAGATTTCATTACTGGTACCGTTTCTCTTCTTGATATTGATATTACTACGTTGATTGATCCTGGTTCAACACATTCATATATATGCATGAATTTAGTGTCTGTTAAAAATTTACCTATCGAATCCATTGAATTCATGGTTAAAGTTTTGAACCCCTGGGTTAGTATGTGATGGTAGATGAAATTTGTAAAAATTATCCGTTGATGGTAAGGGGTTATTGTTTCTCAGCTGATTTGATGTTACTACCATTTGATGAATTTGATGTGATTCTGGGTATGGATTGGCTAACTCAGCATGATACCGTGGTAAATTGTAAACAGAAATATATTGTAAACAAAAAGATATTGTATTAAAATGTCAAAATGGTGAATTGCTCCATGATGAATCTAATAAACTGGATGGGTTATTTAATGTGATCTCAACTATATCAACACAGAAATATATCAGAAAAGGGTATGATGCTTATCTTGGATATGTGTTGGCCACTAAAGTATCTGAGTCAAAGATTAAGTCAGTGCCACTTGTTTGTGAGTTCCTTGATGTGTTTCCGGAGGAATTACCTAGATTATCACCAGTCAGAGAAGTGGAATTTTCTATAGATCTTGTACCAGGGACAACACAGATATCTATAGCACCCTACAGAATAGCTCCCACTGAATTGAAAGAGTTGAAAGCACAGTTGTAAGAACTAACTAACAGAGGCTTTGCTTGACCTAGTTTTTCACCTTGGGGTGCACCAGTTTTATTTGTTAAAAAGAAAGATGGATCGTTGACGTTATGTATTGATTACAAGCAGAATAAAGAATAAATATCCACTGCCTCGTACTGAAGACTTGTTTAATTAGTTGAAAGGTGCCACTATATTTTTTAAGATTGATCTTTGTTCCGGTTTCTATCAGTTACGGGTGAAAGATTCAGATGTGCCAAAGACAGCCTTTATAATCAGGTACGGGCACTATGAGTTTCTTGTGATGCCATTCGGCTTGACTAATGCACCTGCGGTATTCATGGATTTAACGAATATAATTTTTAGACCATATCTGGATAGATTTGTCATGGTGTTTATTGATGATATTCTGGTGTACTCCCGAGATGAAAATGAACATGCTGACCATATGAGAATTGTGCTGCAAACTCTGCGTGAGAAACAACTGTATGCCAAATTTAGTAAATGTAAATTTTGGCTTCAGAAAGTTGGTTTTCTAGGACATATAGTATCTACTGAAGGTATTAGGGTGGATCCGAATAAAATTTCAACAATTATTAATTGGAAACCACCGAAGAATGTGTTTGAAGTTAAAAGTTTTCTAGGACTAGCTGGACATTATCAGAGGTTTGTAAAAAGGTTCTCGATGATAGCCTCTCTGATGACATGATTGTTACAAAAAGATGTAACGTTTGAATGGTCTGACAAGTGTCAGTAGAGTTTTGACAGACTGAAAGCCTTATTGACTGAAGCACTCATACTAGTTCAGCCTGGATCGGGTAAAGAATTTGTAATTTATAGTGATGCATCATTAAATGGTTTAGGCTGTGTATTGATGCAAGAAGGTAAAGTAATAGCTGATGCTTCTAGACAACTGCAACCACATGAAAAGAACTACCCAATACATGATCTAGAATTGGCAGCCATTGTGTTTGCATTGAAAATTTGGCGACACTATCTATATGGTAAAAAATGTCACATATTCACCGATCATAAAAGTTTGAAGTATTTAATGTCGCAAAAAGACTTGAATTTGAGACAGCACAGATGGCTTGAGTTATTAAAAGATTATGATCTGGTTATTGATTATCATCCGAGAAAAGCCGATGTGGTTGCAGATGCTTTGAGCAGCAAATCCCTATTTTCCTTGCGAGAGATGAACACCCGATTGTCATTATCTAAAGATGGTTCAATCATAGTTGAGTTAAAAGCTAAACCGACATTTCTACAGCAAATTTGTGAATGTCAGAAAATTGATAGTGAGTTACAAGCTAAACGGGTGCAATGTGAGTCAATTTCTTATGCAGAATTTCAGATTGGGTCTGATGATTTCTTGTTATTCAGAGGTAGAATATGTGAAGCGAAAAATTCAAAACTTGTACAAAAGATTTTGTACAAAGTTCACAATGATATTATGTCCGTGCATTTGGGGAGTAATAAAATGTATAATGATTTGAAAAAGATGTACTATTGGCCGAAAATGAAACATGACATTTCTGAATTTGTGTCTGAGTGTTTGGTATGTCAGCAAGTTAAACTTGAACATCAAGTGCCTTTAGGATTATTACAACCAGTTACGGTACCAGAATGGAAATGGGAAAGAGTTACCATGGATTTTGTATCGGGATTACCCCTATCTCCGAAAAAGAAAGATGTTATTTGTGTAATCATCGATCATCTAACAAAGTCAGCACATTTTATTCCGGTATGTATAGATTTCTCCTTGGATAGATAGGCTGAATTATATGTTTTTAAGATTGTTAGACTGCATGGACGGCCGGTCTCCATTATTTCAGACATAGATCTTCGATTTACATCTTGATTCTAGAACAAGCTACAAGAAGCTTTGGGTACACAGTTACATTTCAGTACCGCATTCTATCCTCAAAATGATGGTCAATCCGATCGTGTAATACAGATATTAAAAGATATGCTTCGGTGTTGTGTGCTAGAATTTGAAGGTAATTGGGAAAAATATCTATCTTTAGTTAAATTTGCATATAATAACAGTTATCAGTCCAGCATTATAATGCCACTGTACGAGGCTTTTTATAGGCCTAAATGTATAACTCCATTGTATTGGACAAAGCTCAGTGAGAAAAAGATACACGAAGCTGACTTGGACCGTGAGATTGAAGAAAATGTGAAGGTGATTCAAGATATTTTGAAAGCAGCCTCTGATCATCAAAAGTCTTATGCCGATCTTAAATGAAAAGAGATAGAATTTCATGTCGGTGATAAGGTATTCTTGAAAGTATCACCTTCGAAGAAAGTTCTTCGGTTTGGCCGTAAAAGAAAACTGAATCGACGATTCATCGTACTATATGAGATTATTCAAAGGATCAAACCTGTTGCATACTGATTAGAATTACCACCAGAGCTTGACAAAATTCATAATGTTTTCACGTGTCTATGTTATGACGGTATCAGTCAGATCCTTCACATGTTATTTCTCTGACGGAAGTTGAGATTCAGCCTAATATGGCTTATAGTGAGGAACTGATTAAAATCCTAGCACGTGAGACAAAAGAATTAAGAAATAAAAAGGTAGCTTTAGTGAAAGTTGTTTGGCAACAACACATGATAGAAGAAGCTACCTGGGAACCGGAGGAAACAATGAGAAAACAATATCCATGTAACATCCCAAAAATCAGGGGTTAGTAGAATTAAGTTTGGGAATCGAGAGAGAGTGATCATGCCTTAATTTTTAAGATTATCTATGCGTTTTTAGGAAATAAATGAGGTACTGGTTTGTTGGTTAAGTGCTAGTGAAACGTTCATTGAAACCCAAGTTCAAATCCCTTCCCTCTCACCATTTTAATCATTTTGCAAATTTTGCCTTAAACCCTAGTATGTGACATGCCTTGTTTTTAAAATAAATATTCCAAAATTATTTAAAGAAGGAGGAAAAATCCTAATGGTTAAAAGATATATGAGAAAGCATGGAAATTAAATAAGGTCCCAAGTTCGAATCCTTTCCCTTGCAAAACATTAATTTTGTGAAATCCCTTGTTTTTTTAATGTGCGTGCCATCCATACCCTTGACCCTAGCTATAAATATAAATTTTTATTATATTTTTCAGCCTTTAATTTAACTTTTACCTACCCAAGCCGTTCACCCTCTTCCTCTCCTCTTTTCTATTCAATTTTCTTTCTTTCTCCCATTGTTGTCGTCGCCTACTCCTAGTTTTACCATCTCTTTCTTCTTTTTCTTTTTGCTACAAGATTTGTTATCATATTCTATACCATATTGCTGTCATTTTTCCTCATTGAAATCACCCCAAATCTGAAATATTGAACTCCAAGATTGATTTCGAACATTGCCAAGAAAGTGCCATTGCCTTTTCTCTCGACTAGCTTGGGTAAGGTCACTTCTCTCTTCAATTTCTTAATTAACCTTCTCCATTAAAAACATAAATTTACATATCTAGAATTTGGGGGATTTTAAATGATTTCAAAGGTATTTTTCTAGATTTTAATGAGATCTCAAACCATTTTAAAATTCAGCCCTAATTTTGGCCACCGCAAGTTGTGGTGCGTGCACTTATGGGCAAGAAAATGGGCTGTTTTGTTTCTTGGTTCTTGCTTATATTTTTTCAAAATTAATTTGAGTTCTTGAAACCTCCTAATCAGCTTTTAAACCTATTTCAATTAGGTAAAAACATTCTTGATCGATTAGCCATTCTGATCCCACAAATCGTGAAACATAAGTGCAATTAAGGGTAACTAGTTTGTTATTTCGACATAGTCGTTGGGTAAAGGTTATGATTTGATTAAATGAAGAAATTTAATCATTAATTATCTACTGATTTTCCATTATATTATTGAATTAGGTGCTGACCTAAATGCCCCAGACCATCCGTAAAGGCGAAGAACGATTGTACGTACGGTTCACATCGATACAGTGTAAGGAATCTAACTAGTTTGGATTCATAAAATAGTTATAATTTCAACGAATGGTTTGAAATCATAAGTGCGTGTTTGGGGGATGTTTTAATGGTAAATTTTTTGAATTCATACTTAATTTTGGTTTAGGTTCATTTAAGGAATTATTAACAAAAATTAGAAGATTCGCTAGTGAAACACCCCGAACCCGAGACCATCGCCGGTGTCAGACACGAGGGGTTAACAAGCCAAATCCACATATTTCACCCACCAATTTGACATTTCCAGACAGGCTGGAAATCTGCGTCACTTTCACCTTAAAAATCATATCTCGAGTTTCAAAACTCGGAAACTGATTCCGTAAATTTTCCCTGAATTTAGACTCATATATCCATCCATGGATTTATTTCTAGAATTTTTGGTCAGGCCAATTGGTACAGTTTATTAGTTAAAGTCACCCATGTTACAGGGATCGACTGCTCTGACCTTCGCGCGTTACAACTTGAATATCTCTCTGTACAGAGCTTTAATACTGGTTCCGTTTGTTTCTAATGAAACTAGACTCAAAATGGAATCTGTACATATAAGGAATGACTCCTAATTATTTCTGGATAATTAATAATAAATTTTTAAAGTTACGACAGGGGACCCAGAAACCGTTCTGGCCCTATCTCACAATAGCTTTAATATCTCTTAACATGTAACTCCTATGACTGTTTCGTTTATTCCACATGAAAGTAGACTCATTAAGGTTCATTTACATAATTTATTCACTATTTAATACCATTCCTACAAATTTTGGTGATTTTTCAAAACCACACCACTGCTGCTGCCAGCATCTGTTTTCAAAGTAACCATTACCTATTTCATGATTTCCACGATTCAAATGGCCCTTTTTGCACATAGCACAAAGTGTGAATATGATTAACCATTCCAATGGCTAATCCTTTCAAACAATTTCATACCCCATAATGATTATCATACAAACTATTATAGAATCATACTAAAAACGTATATAAGCCATTTTCGCATGGCTATCCAAGCTTACACAAAACCGAAAGGTACATGACCTTCAACATTAGGGTAGTCCTATACATGCCATTTCAAAGTTCAACCAAAATTATACCAAAATGGAGGCTTTGATAGTGTAGATGACTTCGACTTTAATGATCCCGAATCCGATTGCTACCGAGCAAAATCTATAAAACAGAGAGCCAAAGCAGCGGAGTAAGCATTTTTATGCTTAGTAAGTCTCAAGCAATAAAATCAGCTTTAACCAAAGCATTACATTCACATAGCCAAATGAATCATTTCATTAATACACATTCACATAATCATACTTACTTCACCATCCCAACTCTTATGTTCATACACAAATAACGGCTTTAAGGCCGATAACTCGTTCCATCATAGGGCGAATATTCATACGCTCTTACTCCTAGCGCAAAGCACACACAACACATACCTTGTTATTGGGAAGTTTCACAAGTGCATTAGCTGAAAATTTTCCAGAAAGCTTATAATTTTCAAATCACATACCTTGAGTTTAACCGGATATAGCTACTCGTTCAAACGCCTTGGGACATAGCCCGGTTATGGTAACCCGCACAAAGGCCTTGGGACTTAACCCGGATTTCACAATTTGCACAAATGCCTTGGTCTTAGCCGGATGTAGTCACTAGCACAATTGCCTTTGGGTCTTAACCGGATGTAATTACCAGCATAAATGTCTTGGGACTTAGCCGGATATCATTCAATTGCTCATGCACACATATACATCAATAATCATTTCCCATTCATATTTCATTTTCGTTACTAAGGCTCAAACACAAACATATCACTAGCATAATCGCCTTCGGAACTTAGCCTGGGTATCATTCAAATACTCATACACACATAAATCAATAGTCATTACACATCAATTTTTTTCATTTCACATAATTCGAGTAGGGTCATTTCTTGAGGACTTACCTCGGATGTTGTCGAACGGCTTTGACGGCTATTCGATCACTTTTTCTGTGACAGCCCAAAATTGACCCTAGTCGGAAGGTGGTCTCGGGACCACAAAATCGAGGCATAAAAATAATTAAAAATTTATTTTGATGCCTATAATATGTGTGTGCTCATGTATGACATTTTATGATGATTGATTTAGTGTTATAAGGGTGAATTCCACAAGAAAGGACTTAGTAATGAACTTTGAAAGTATGATAGGAAATGTGTGATGACTAATTAAAGCATGCATGCAAAATAATGGACTTGCATGTCAAATTCCCCTTTATAGGTGGTGGCGGCCATGACAAGGAGGATGGGCTAAACATGTCATGAAACATGTTTTGTTGGTGCATTAGGGTGAAATAATAAACAAAGGTGTATGGGTGATAAAAAATGAAAAAAAATGTGTGTGAGTGTGGTAATCCCCCCATTGCCGTGAGTTGTAGAGAAGGAAAGAAAAAATTTTGTTCATCCTTTCTTTGAGCCAAAACTAAGGAAGAAGGAGGATTTTTGCTTCATGCTTGGTTTGGAAGAGATCTAGAAGGAGATTTGGCTAAGTTTGCATCAAGATTAAGGTATGTATGAGGTTGTGTTAGGAGTTTCATGCATGTTTTGGTTGCTAACTTGATGTGCATGTTAGCCATGGCTCAAATCTTTGTTAAGCCATGGAAATGGTATTTGGCCAAAGTTGTTATGGTGATAAAGCCATTGCATGCTAAGTGTGAAGCTTGATGATGATGCATGCAATGATGGATTGTCTACTCTTGAGTAAGATTTTGAGCATTCTTTTGTTTTATCATGATTGAAGTTGAAAAGGAGCATGATTGTCATATTCGCCATGATGCATTCATGAGCATGGTTCATGCTTCTTGCATGTTAGTTAAAATTTGTGTTTTGGATGGCTATGGACACCTTGAAATTGCCATGCTCATATATGTATATATATGTTTGCACATGATGTTTTGGTTATGAAGGAAGTGATGAATAAGTTTGTTTAAAGAAGAAGATGTTGAAGAATAATTGTGAAATTGTAAGCACATTCTGCCTAGCCCACATATGAGTGCTTGATGCTATATTGTAAGTTTTGAGCTACAATATGCAAAGCATTAACTAGTAAAATGCATGCTGTTTTGTGTGGCATTAAGTGCATAATTGGCCTCAACATGGACAAGTATATTCGCCTTGGGTAGCCTATTGAAGGCCTTAGCTTTTCCTTGATGCTCGAATAATTTGTATTGAATTGCTTGATGTAGTATAAAATGTGCATGACCATTGTGTATTCAAGCTAAAGGGTGGCCATATGACCATTTAAATTCCTTGTCATATTCGCCATAAGCTAGCACAATGAGGTTTTGATAAATTGAATTTGTTTGAATTAGCTCAAGAGCTAAGAGGGCCACAATTGGACAAGGGAAGGAAAAAGTAATCGAATAGCCGTAAAAGCCGTTCGACAACATCCGAGGTAAGTCCTCAAGAAGTGACCTTACTTGAATTATGTGGAATGAAATATGGATGTATTGATTATTGATTTATGTGTGTATGAGTATTGAATGATACCGGGCTAAGTCCCGAAGGCGATTATGTTAGTGATTATAATTGTGTTTGAGCCTTAGTAACGAAAATAAATATGTATGTCCAATGATTATTGATGTATATGTGCATGAGAAATTGAATGATATCGGGCTAAGCCCCAAGACAATTATGCTGGAAATTATAACCGGGTTAAGACCAAGGCAATTGTGCTAGTGGCTACATCCGGGCTAAGACCAAGGCATTCGTATGAAGTCATTCTATCCGGGCTAAGACCGAAGGCATTTGTGCAAATCGTGATATCCGGGTTAAGTCCCGTAGGCCTTGGTGCGGGTTACCATAACCGGGCTATGTCCCAAGGCGATTGATCGAGTAGCAACATCCGGTTAAACTCGAAGGTATGTGATTTGAAAATTATAAGCTTGCTGGAAAATATCAGCTAATGCACTTGTGAAATTTCCCAATGACAAGGTAAGTGCGGTGTGTGCTTTGCTTGGCGCTAGGAGTAAGGCGTGTGAATATCCGCTCCTATGATGGAACGAGTTATCGGCCTTAATGAAGCCGTTATTTGTGTATGAACATAAGAGTTGGGATGGTGAAGTAAGTATGATTATGTGAATGTGCATTAATGAAATGATGCATTTAACTATGTGAATGTATTGCTGTAATTAGAGTTGATTATATTCCTTGAGACTTACTAAGCATAAAAATGCTTACTCCATTGCTTTGGCTCTCGGTTTTCTAGATTTCGCTCGATAGCAATCGGATTCGGGATCGTTGAAGTCGAAGTCATCCACACTATCAAGCCCCCATTTTGGTATAAATTCTTGGTTGAACTTGAAATGGCATGTATAGGACTACCCTTGTTGGTTTAAATATGTTATGATGTATATGTGTACGGCCATGCGAAAATGGCTCGTAATAGTGAAGTATCAACTTAAACTATTTGCGGTTTGTATATATATATATGGTGTCATGATGTGACTATGAATTGGAAATGGGAATGTTGGTCACATGATCAGCCATTGGCATGGTTAAAATGATCATATGTGGACCTATGTAAGGCAAGACCAGTTGGTTCATGGAGACTACAAAATAGGTAAGACCTACCTTAAAACAGATGCTGCCAGCTGCAGTAACGTGAATGTGAAAATCACCAAAATTTGTAGGAATGGTATTAAATAGTGAATCAGCTATGTAAATGAACATTGATGAGTCTATTTTCATATGGAAGAAACGAAATGGTCATAGGAGTTACATGTTAAGAGATATTAAAGCTATTGTAAGACAGTGCCAGAACGGTTTCTGGGTTCCCTGTCGCAACTTTAAAAATTTACTATAAATTATCCAGAAATAATTAGGAGACATACCTTATATGTACAGATTCCATTTTGAGTCTAGTTTCATTAGAAACAAACGGCACCAGCATTAAAGCCCTGTACAGAGAGATATTCAAGTTATACCGCACGAAGGTCAGAGCAGTCGATCCCTGTAACATGGGTGACTTTAACTAATAAACTGTACCAATTGGCCCGACCAAAAATTCTAGAAATAAATCCATGGATGGATATAGGAGTATAAATTCAGGGAAAATTTACGAAACCAGTTTCCGAGTTGTGAAACTCGAGATATGATTTTTAAGGCGACAGTGATGCAGTTATTTTTTTCCAGCCTGACTGGAAATGTCCAATGGATGGGCAAAACAAGTGAACTTGGCTTGCTAACCCCTCGTGTCCGACACCAGCGATGGTCTCGGGTTCGGGGTGTTACAATTTTATTGGTATCAGAGCCACGGTTTAGTCGATTCTAGGACTACCGTGAGGTGTTTGGGGTCTAGCTATACATGCCATTAAATGATGAATCGATAGTGTGGTGATTTCTGACAATTTGACTTTGAGTTTGTTTATAGCAATGGATCCCGATCCCAACCGAGCAATAGCTGATGATGTGGAGAGTGTGGCGCTGCTCCGCACAAGGGACAGCCGGCGGACTCTCAACCTATGGCCAGCAATCCGAATGATGAGGCTAGGCAAGCCTTTTATAGTGTGATGAACGAATGGTTTAATCAATACATTCGAACTAACACGTTTGTCCCACAACCTCCATTCCCGACAAATGCAACCCCGCACCTACAATACCTCCGAGAATCGACCAAATAAGGTCAAGTAAGCCCCGATCGATAGGATTGAAAACATGGGGCCACTGAATTTAAAGCTACGGATGATGATGATGCGAACGAGCTGAATTTTGGTTGGACAACACTATCAGGGTGCTCGATGAGCTATCTTGTACACCGATGAGTGCTTAAAGTGTACCATCTCCTTGCTACGTGATTCCACCTACTATTGGTGGAGTACTCGACTTACGTGGTACCTAGAGAGCAAGTGACTTGGGAATTCTTTCAAACCAAGTTCAAAAAAAAAAAGTATATCATCGAGATTCATCGACCAAAAGCGAAGGGAATTTCTTGATCTTAAGCAAGGTTCTATGTCTGTTACCGACTATGAACGAAATTTGTGAGGCTTAGCCGATACACGCGAGAATGCATTTCGTCCAAAGCTATTATGTAAACGCTTCGAGGATGGGCTGAATGATGATATAAGGATGTTCGTTGGCATTCTCGAAATACGAGAGATCGTAGTACTTGTTGAGCGAGCTTGTAAAGTCGAAGAGCTTAGAAAGGAGAAACAAAAAGGTGATGTGGAACCGGAGAATTCGAAAGAGGTCCTCGGGAAAGTCTCTTCAACAGCAATCAAGAGATTTCGAGATGATGTGAACCGGTCTAGAGGCGCTTTGGGCTTTTCTAGACGAGGACGCGATCGACCCTGTGACCACACGAGTCACTTGATCGCCTGGTGGAAATGATCGCCGAGAGAGGCGAGTGTCAACATTGTGGCAAATGGTATTCGGGAGCTGTTGGTTTCGTGATCGCTCTCGCTATAAGTGTGGATCGGCCGACCACTTTAGGAAGGATTGCCCGAGGATGCTTGAAGAATGTGAGTCGAGTGGAAACTCGGGTGCTACCATCGCCGAGGTAGGCCACCTAGAAATATGGGCAATGTCGGTGGCGGTCGGAGAGGATCTAGAGATGCTACCATCGATCCGAGGCTCGTGCTCTCGCGAGGACTTATGCCATACGGCGCACGCGAGGATGCCGCCTCTCCGGATGTCATTACTGGGTGCTTTCACTCTTTTCAATACTAATGTGATTGCTTTGATTGACCTGGTTCTACTCAATCTTATATATGTGAAACCTTAGCATCCAAAGAAGACTTTGCCTATTGAGTCTCTCGAGTTTGTAATTCGGTGTCAAACCCTTGGGTCATTACGTGCTTGTCAACAAAGTGTGCAAGAAAAGTCCCCTAGTGTTCCGAGGTTCTTGTTTCCGGACTTGATGCTTTTGCCGTTCGATGAATTCGACGTTATTCTTGGTTTGAATGGGTTGACCATGCACGATGCGTCGTAAATTGCAAAAGCAAGACTATCGATTTGAGGTGCGCGAATAACGAGATAATTCGGGTTAAGTCTACGGACTTAAAGGGTTGCCACCGTAATATCGCAATGTTGGCCCGAAAATATGTAAGAAAAGAGTGCGGCGTACCTTGCGACGTGCTCGATGACAAGGAATCGAAAAGAAACCCGAATCTGTGCCCGTGGTTTGTGAATACCCGGATGTTTTCTCCGAAGAATTACTGGGTTTACCACTGTTCGGAAATAGAATTTGGCATCGAATTGGTACCGGTACCACTCCAATTTCGATAGCTCCGTATCGTATGGCACCAACGGAATTAAAGGAGTTGGAAGCTGTTGCAAGAATTGGTGGATAGAGGTTTTGCTCGCTTCGAGTTTTTCGCCTTGGGGTGCGCCGGTGTTGTTCGTGAAAAGAAGGATGGAACCATGCGGTACGTGCATCGATTATCGTCGACTTAATAAAGCGATAATAAAGAACAAATATCCGTTGCTACACGATCGATGACTTGTTCGATCAACTAAAGGAGCCTCGGTGTTCTCGAAAATAGATTTGAGATCGGGCTATTATCAATTGCGAATCCGAGATTCGGACGCACCCAAGGCGCCTTCGAATGAGATATGGTCACTATGAGTTCCTAGTGATGCCGTTTGGGCTCACTAATGCCCTCTGCGGTATTTATGGATTTAATGAATCGGATCTTTAGACCATATTTGGATCGATTCAGTAGTCGTGTTCATTGATGACATCTTGGTCTATTCAAGAAATGAGGCCGAACATCTTTGAACACCTGCGGTTAGTCTTTGCAAATTTTACGGATAAGCAATTATATGCTAAGTTCAACAAGTGTGAGTTCGGTTAGAGAGGTTAGCTTCTTGGGTCATGTGGTATCGACGGGTATTCGAGTCGATTCGAATAAAATTTCAGCCATACTTAATTGGAAGCCTCCGAGAAATATTACCGAGGTTCGAGCTTTTTGGGGGCTTAGGTTATTACCGACGATTTGTAAAGGCTTCTCAACGATAGCCACGCCGATGACGGCTTACTCCAAAAGGATGTTAAGTTCGAATGGATTTGAGAAATGCCAAAAAGTTTCGATCAATGAAAACTTATTTGGTGAAGCCCTAATTCTAGTGCAACCCGAGTCCGCAAAGAGCTTGTCATCTATAGCGACGCTCTCTACTTGGGTTAGGTTGCGTATTAATGCAAGAAGGTCGAGTTGTGGCCTGTCGTCGAGGCAATTAAAGCCACATGAGAAAAATTATCCGACTCATGATCTCGAATTGGCCGCCATCGATTCGCCTTAAAGATTTGGTGACATTACTTATTTGGTGAAAGGTGCCATGTATACTCGGATCACAAAAGTCTCAAATATTTGATGATCCAAAGAGACTTAAATCTGCGACAAAGACGTTGGCTCGAAACATTAAAGGATTACGAGCTGGTCATTGACTATCACCCGGAAAGGCGAATGTGGTTGCGGATGCCTTGAGTCGTAAATCATTATTCACTTTACGAGCGATGAACGTGCACTTGTGCATTCGATCCGATAGTGTGTTAGTAGCTGAATTGAAAGCCAAACCACTATTGATACATCAAATTCGAGAAGCTCGTAAAGTCGACGACGAGTTGGGCGCAAAACGGGCCGAGTGTGTTCCAAACAAGGATTCGAGTTTCAAATCGATGATGACGATTGTTTGAGGTTCAAAAGTCGTCTGTGTGTTCCAAAGAATTCGGAACTCATTTCGATAATTCTAAATGAAGCCCATTGTAGCCGAATGGCAATCCACCGGGAGTACGAAGATGTACAATGATTTGAAACGTCGGTTTTGGTGGCATGGTATGAAGCGAGACATCTCCGACTTTGTTTGAGATGTTTAATATGTCAACAAGTGAAAGCGGAACATCAGTGCCTTGAGGATTACTTCACCAATCACGATACCCGAGTGGAAATGGGATCGAGTCACAATGGACTTTGTATCCGGACCGCCATTGTCGCAAGTAAGAAGGATGCGGTTTGGGTCGTGGTAGATCGATTGACTAAGTCGCCCAATTTGTCCCCGACGACGGATTTTTCAATTGACAAATTAGTGAATTGTACGTTTCTCGATTGTGAGATTGCACGGGTGCCTATTTCCATCGTGTCGGATAGAGATCCGAGATTTACCTCGCGATTTTGGAAAAAGTTGCAAGAAGCTTTGGGTACCAAGTTGCATTTCAGCACCGCCTTTCACCCCCAAACCGATGGTCAATCCGAGCGGATAATTCGGATACTTGAGGATATGTTAAGATGTTGCGTCCTCGAGTTTAGTGGTTTATGGGAGCGGTATTTGCCGTTGATTGAATTCGCTTACAACAACGACTTTCAATCAAGTATTAAGATGGCACCTACGAGGCCTTGTACGATTCGTAAATGCCGTACACCATTGTTTTGACCGAGCTCGGTGAAAGCAAGATTTTCGGGGTGGATTTGATTAGGGATCTTTGAATGTAAAGTGAAAGTAATCCGTGAAAGTCTCAAGATAGCCTCCGATCGTTAGAAGTCGACGCGGACACAAGCGTAAGGATATCGAGTATCGTGGGTGATAAAGTGTTTCTCAAGGTATCGCCTTGGAAAAAGATACTCGATTCGGTACCGTAAGGGCAAGTTGAGCCCGAGGTTCGTTGGGCCATATGAGATATCCGGCGAGTCGATCCAAGTGGCATATCGCTTGATTTTGCCCCGAACTCGAAAAGGTTCACGATGTCTTTCACGTTTCGATGCTTTGACGCTATAGATCCGATCCATCGCACGTGATTAGTCCATCAGAAATTGAAATTCGAGCTAATATGAGTTATGAGGAAGAACCGATTCGTATCCCATCACGAGAAGTGAAAGAGTTGTGAAACAAGCGGGTTCCGCTAGTAAAAGTGTTATGACTCAAGCACGGGATAGAAGAAGCTACTTGGGAGACCGAGAACTCTATGAAAGAGCGATATCCAAACCTATTTACCGGTAAGATTTTCGGGGACGAAAATTTCTTAAGTGGGGAGAGTTGTGACACCCAAAATTGACCCTAGTCGGAAGGTGGTCTCGGGAGCACAAAATCGAGGCATAAAATAATTAAAATTTATTTTGATGCCTATAATATGTGTGCTCATGTATGACATTTTATGATGATTGATTTAGTGTTATAAGGGTGAATTCCACAAGAAAGGACTTAGTAATGAACTTTGAAAGTATGATAGGAAATGTGTGATGACTAATTAAAGCATGCATGCAAAATAATGGACTTGCATGTCAAATTCCCCTTTATAGGTGGTGGCGGCCATGACAAGGGAGGATGGGCTAAACATGTCATGAAACATGTTTTGTTGGTGCATTAGGGTGAAATAATAAACAAAGGTGTATGGGTGATAAAAAATGAAAAAAAAATGTGTGTGAGTGTGGTAATCCCCCATTGCCGTGAGTTGTAGAGAAGGAAAGAAAAAATTTTGTTCATCCTTTCTTTGAGCCAAAACTAAGGAAGAAGGAGGATTTTTGCTTCATGCTTGGTTTGGAAGAGATCTAGAAGGAGATTTGGCTAAGTTTGCATCAAGATTAAGGTATGTATGAGGTTGTGTTAGGAGTTTCATGCATGTTTTGGTTGCTAACTTGATGTGCATGTTAGCCATGGCTCAAATCTTTGTTAAGCCATGGAAATGGTATTTGGCCAAAGTTGTTATGGTGATAAAGCCATTGCATGCTAAGTGTGAAGCTTGATGATGATGCATGCAATGATGGATTGTCTACTCTTGAGTAAGATTTTGAGCTTTCTTTTGTTTTATCATGATTGAAGTTGAAAAGGAGCATGATTGTCATATTCGCCATGATGCATTCATGAGCATGGTTCATGCTTCTTGCATGTTAGTTAAAATTTGTGTTTTGGATGGCTATGGACACCTTGAAATTCGCCATGCTCATATATGTATATATATGTTTGCACATGATGTTTTGGTTATGAAGGAAGTGATGAATAAGTTTGTTTAAAGAAGAAGATGTTGAAGAATAATTGTGAAATTGTAAGCACATTCGGCCTAGCCCACATATGAGTGCTTGATGCTATATTGTAAGTTTTGAGCTACAATATGCAAAGCATTAACTAGTAAAATGCATGCTGTTTTTGTGTGGCATTAAGTGCATAATTGGCCTCAACATGGACAAGTATATTCGGCCTTGGGTAGCCTATTGAAGGCCTTAGCTTTTCCTTGATGCTCGAATAATTTGTATTGAATTGCTTGATGTAGTATAAAATGTGCATGACCATTGTGTATTCAAGCTAAAGGGTGGCCATATGACCATTTAAATTCCTTGTCATATTCGGCCATAAGCTAGCACAATGAGGTTTTGATAAATTGAATTTGTTTGAATTAGCTCAAGAGCTAAGAGGGCCACAATTGGACAAGGGGAAGGAAAAAGTAATCGAATAGCCGTAAAAGTCGTTCGACAACATCCGAGGTAAGTCCTCAAGAAGTGACCTTACTTGAATTATGTGGAATGAAATATGGATGTATTGATTATTGATTTATGTGTATGAGTATTGAATGATACCGGGCTAAGTCCCGAAGGCGATTATGTTAGTGATTATAATTGTGTTTGAGCCTTAGTAACGAAAATAAATATGTATGTCCAATGATTATTGATGTATGTGTGCATGAGAAATTGAATGATATCCGGGCTAAGCCCCGAAGACAATTATGCTGGAAATTATAACCGGGTTAAGACCCGAAGGCAATTGTGCTAGTGGCTACATCCGGGCTAAGACCCGAAGGCATTCGTGCGAGTCATTCTATCCGGGCTAAGACCGAAGGCATTTGTGCAAATCGTGATATCGGGTTAAGTCCGTGAGGCCTTGGTGCGGGTTACCATAACGGGCTATGTCCCAAGGCGATTGATCGAGTAGCGACATCGGTTAAACTCGAAGGTATGTGATTTGAAAATTATAAGCTTGCTGGAAAATTTCAGCTAATGCACTTGTGAAATTTCCCAATGACAAGGTAAGTGCGGTGTGTGCTTTATGCGCTAGGAGTAAGAGTGTGAATATCCGCTCCTATGATGGAACGAGTTATCGGCCTTAATGAAGCCGTTATTTGTGTATGAACATAAGAGTTGGGATGGTGAAGTAAGTATGATTATGTGAATGTGCATTAATGAAATGATGCATTTAACTATGTGAATGTATTGCTATAATTAGAGTTGATTATATTCCTTGAGACTTACTAAGCATAAAAATGCTTACTCATTGCTTTGGCTCTCGTTTTCTAGATTTCGCTCGATAGCAATCGGATTCGGGATCGTTGAAGTCAAGTCATCCACACTATCAAGCCCCCATTTTGGTATAAATTCTTGGTTGAACTTGAAATGGCATGTATAGGACTACCCCTTGTTGGTTTAAATATGTTATGATGTATATGTGTACGGCCATGCGAAAATGGCTCGTAATAGTGAAGTATCAACTTAAACTATTTGCGGTTTGTATATATATATATGGTGTCATGATGTGACTATGAATTGGAAATGGGAATGTTGGTCACATGATCAGCCATTGGCATGGTTAAAATGATCATATGTGGACCTATGTAAGGCAAGACTAGTTGGTTCATGGAGACTACAAAATAGGTAAGACCTACCTTAAAAACAGATGCTGCCAGCTGCAGTAACGTGAATGTGAAAAATCACCAAAATTTTTAGGAATGGTATTAAATAGTGAATCAGCTATGTAAATGAACATTGATGAGTCTATTTTCATATGGAAGAAACGAAATGGTCATAGGAGTTACATGTTAAGAGATATTAAAGCTATTGTAAGACAGTGCCAGAACGGTTTCTGGGTTCCCTGTTGCAACTTTAAAAATTTACTATAAATTATCCAGAAAGAATTAGGAGACATACCTTATATGTACAGATTCCATTTTGAGTGTAGTTTCATTAGAAACAAACGGCACCAGCATTAAAGCCCTGTACAGAGAGATATTCAAGTTATACCGTGCGAAGGTCAGAGCAGTCGATCCCTGTAACATGGGTGACTTTAACTAATAAACTGTACCAATTGGCCCGACCAAAACTTCTATAAATAAATCCATGGATGGATATATGAGTCTAAATTCAGGGAAAATTTACGAAACCAGTTTCCGAGTTTTGAAACTCGAGATATGATTTTTAAGGCGACAGTGACGCAGTTTTTCCAGCCTGACTGGAAATGTCCAATGGATGGGCAAAACAAGTGAACTTGGCTTGCTAACCCCTCGTGTCCGACACCGGCGATGGTCTCGGGTTCGGGGTGTTACATTTTCCTTCCCCTTATCCAATTGTGGCCCTCTAAGCTCTTGAGCTAATTCAAACAAATTCAATTTATTAAAGTCTCGCTTGCTAGCCTTGGCCGAATACACATATCATTGATTCAACATCACATAACTAAGCACTTTAGTCAATTTTCTTTAACTACGCACACATTCGGCCTTAGCTCACAACAAGGTAGCCGATTACCTAAGTCAAGAATAGGCATCATTAAGCTTGCCTCTAACCGAATGCATGCACAATAATTCCCCTCATGTGGCCGATTATGCTTAGTCATTCTTGCATAAAATCAAAAATAAATTGCAAGATTTTCACATCATATGTGTACTAGGCCGAATGTACATGCAAATTTCACAACATTCTTCAACAAACTTCTTCTTTAAACAACATATTCATCACTTTCTTCATAATCAAAATATCATGTGCAATCATATATACACATATAAGTGCAAGGCCGAATTTCAAGGTGTCCATAGCCATCCAAAACACAAATTTTAACTAACATGCAAGAAGCATGAACCATGCTCATGAATGCATCATGGCCGAATACATCACAATCATGCCCCATTCAACTTCAATCATGGTTAAACAAAAAAAGAACTCAATGTCTTACTTAAAATTGGTACAAAGAAGTTTCAAGAGTAGTCAATCCATCATTGCATGCATCATTAGCAAGCTTCACATTTAGCATGCAATGGCTTTAACACAATAACAACTTTGGCCAAATGCCATTTCCATGGCATAACAAGGATTTGAACCATGGCTAACATGCACATCAAGTTAGCAACCAAAACATGCATGAAACTCCTAACACAACCTCATACATACCTTAATCTTGATGCAAATTTAGCCAAATCTCCTTCTAGATCTCTTCTAAACCAAGCATGAAGCAAAAATCCTATCTCCTCCTTAGTATTTTCGCCAAAAGGAAAGAACAAGGATGAACAATTTTTTTCTTGTTTTTCTTTCACTTGCACGGCAATGGGGGAAAGGATGAGCTATTTTTTTGATTTTTTTGTTTCTCATCCAACATCATTAATTATTTTATCATTTAATTCATCATGCATTAACAAAACATGTTTCAACATGTTTTCTTTGCCCATAAACCATGTCATGGCCGGCCACTAGCTTGTTTTGGGGAAATTTGACATGCAAGTCCATAGTTTTGCATGCATGCTTTAATTAGTCATCACACATTTCCCTATCGTACTTTCAAAGTTCACTACTAAGTCCCTTCTAGTGAAATTCACCTTTATAACACTAAATCAATCATCAAAATGTCACACATGAGCACACACATATTATAGGCATCAAAATAAATTTTAAATTATTTTTATGCCTCGCTTTTGTGGTCCCAAACCACATCCCGACTAGGGTCAATTTTGGCTGTCACAACTCTCCCCACTTAAGAAATTTTCGTCCCGAAAATCTTCTTCGTAAATAGGGTTGGGTATCGCTCTTTCATAGACTTCTCGGTTTCCCAAGTAGCTTCTTCTATCCCGTGTTTGAGCCATAACACTTTCACTAGCGGAACCCGCTTGTTTCGCAACTCTTTCACTTCACGTGCGTGATCTGAATCGGTTCTTCCTCATAACTCATATTGGTTTGAATTTCAACTTCGATGGATCAATCACGTGCGATGGATCAGATCTATAGCGTCGAAGCATTGAAACATGGAAGACGTTGTGAATCTTTTCGAGTTCGGGGCAAAATCAAACGATACATAATCGGGCCAACTCGCTCGGAGATTTCGTACAACCCAATGAATCTCGGGCTCAACTTGCCCTTACTACCGAATCGAGTATCTTTTTCCACGGCGAAACTTTAAGAAACACTTTATCTCCCACGATACTCAATGTCCTTTCGTTTCAAATCCGCGTCGACTTCCGACGATCGGAGGCTATTTTCGACTTTCACGGATTACTTTTACTTCTGCTCAGCATCTTTAATCAAATCCACTCAAAATTTTGTTTTCACCGAGCTCGGTCCAAAACAATGGTGTACGGCATTTACGCCCGCATAAAGCCTCGTAAGGCGCCATCTTAATACTTGATTGAAAACTATTGTTGTGCGAATTCAATCAAAGGTAGGTACCGCTCCCATGAACCATCGAACTCGAGGATGCAACATCTCAACATATCCTCAAGTATCCGAATTATCCGCCGGATTGACCATCGGTTTGGGGTGAAAGGCGGTGCTGAAATGCAACTTGGTACCCAAAGCTTCTTGCAACTTCTTCCAAAATCGCGAGGTAAATCTCGGATCTCTATCAAACACGATGGAAATAGGCACCCGTGTAATCTCACAATCGAAACGTACAATTGGCTAGTTTGTCCATTGAAAACCCGCACGCACGGGGACAAAGTGAGCCGACTTAGTCAATCTATCTACAACGACCCAAATCGCATCCTTCTTACTTGCTGACAATGGCAATCCGGATACAAAGTCTATTGTGACTCGATCCCATTTCCACTCAGGTATCGTGATCGGCTGAAGTAATCCTGAAGGAACTTGATGTTCCGCTTTTACTTGTTGACATATTAAACATCTCAAAACAAAGTCGGAGATGTCTCGTTTCATACCATGTCACCAAAACCGACGTTTCAAATCGTTGTACATCTTCGTACTCCCCGGGTGGATTGCCATTCGGCTACAATGGGCTTCGTTCGAATTATCGAAATAAGTTCAATTCTTTGGAACACATGACGACCTTTGAACCTCAAACAATCGTCATCATCGATTTGAAACTCCGAGTCCTTGTTCGAACACACTCGGCCGCTTTGCGACCAACTCGTCGTCGACTTTCTCGAGCTTCACGAATTTGATGTATCAATAATGGTTTGGCTTTCAATTCAGCTACTAACACATTGTCGGATCGAATGATAAGTGCACATTCATCGTCGTAAGCTTAATAATGATTTACGACTTAAGGCATCCGCAACCACATTAGCCTTTCCCGGGTGATAATCAATGACGAGCTCATAATCTTTTAACAACTCGAGCCAACGTCTTTGTCGCAGATTTAAGTCTCTTTGGGTCATTAAATATTTGAGACTTTTGTGATCCGAATACACATGGCACTTCTCACCAAATAAGTAATATCGCCATATCTTTAAAGCGAATACGATGGCGACCAATTAGAGATCATGGGTCGGATAATTTTTCTCATGTGGCTTTAATTGTCTCGACGCGACAGGCCACAACTCGCCCTTCTTGCATCAATACGCAACCCAACCCAAGTAGGGATGCGTCACTATAAATGACAAACTCTTTGCCCGATTCGGGTTGCACTAGAATTGGGGCTTCAGTCAAATAAGTTTTCAGTTGATCGAAACTTTTCTGACATTTCTCCGTCCATTCGAACTTAACATCCTTTTGGAGTAGCTTCGTCATTGGCGTGGCTATCGTTGAGAAACCTTTTACAAATCGTCGGTAATAACCGGCAAGCCCCAAAAACTCGAACCTCGGTAATATTTCTCGGAGGCTTCCAGTTAAGTATGGCTGAAATTTTGTTCGGGTCGACTCGAATACCCGATGCAGATATCACATGCCCCAAGAAGCTAACCTCTCTTAACCAGAACTCACACTTGCTGAACTTAGCATATAATTGCTTATTCCGTAAAATTTGCAACACTAACCTCGGTGTTCAAGATGTTCGGTCTCATTTCTTGAATAGACCAAGATGTCATCAATGAACACGACTACGAACCGATCCAAATATGGTCTGAAGATCTGATTCATTAAATCCATAAATACCGCAGGGGCATTAGTAAGCCCAAACGGCATCACTAGGAACTCGTAGTGACCATCTCTCGTTCTGAAGGCAGTCTTGGGTACGTCCGAATCTCAAATTCGTAATTGATAATAGCCCGATCTCAAATCTATTTTCGAGAACACTGAAGCTCCCTTCATTGATCGAACAAATCGTCGATACGCTGTAGCGGATATTTGTTCTTTATCGTCGCTTTATTAAGTCGACGATAGCCGTCTGCTGACCTCATGGTTCCATCCTTCTTTTCACAAACAACACCGGCGCACCCCAAGGCGAGAAACTCGGGCGAGCAAAACCTCTATCCACCAATTCTTGCAACTGAGCTTTCAACTCCTTTAATTCCTTTGATGCCATACAATACGGAGCTATCGAAATTGGAGTGGTACCAGGTACCAATTCGATGCCAAATTCTATTTCGAACAGTGGTAAACCGGCAATTCTTGTGGAAAACATCCGGTATTCACAAACCACTGGCATAGATTCGGGTTTCTTTTCTGACTCCTTGTCATTGAGCACATACGCAAGGTACGCTTCGCACCCTTTTCTTACATATTTCCGGGCCAACATTGCTTATATTACAGCTGGTAACCCCTTTAAGTCCGGAGACTCAACCCGAATTATCTCGTTATTCGTGCACCTCAAATCGATAGTCTTGCTTTTGCAATTTACAACTGCATCGTGCATGGTCAACCAATCCAAACCAAGAATAACGTTGAATTCATCGAACGGCAAAAGCATCAAGTCCACGGAAAACAAGAACCTCGGAACACTAGGGACTTTTCTTGCACACTTTGTTGACAAGCACGTAATGACCCAAGAGGTTTGACACGAATTACAAACTCGAAGAGACTCAATAGGCAAAGTCTTCTATGGATGCTAAGGTTTCACATATATAAGAATGAGTAGAACCGGGGTCAATCAAAGCAATCACATTAGTATTGAAAAGAGTGAAAGTCTGGGTAATAACATCTCGACGAGGAAGCATACTCACGCTTGGCAGTATGGCATAAGTCCTAGCAGAGCACGAGCCTCGGATCGATGGTAGCATCTCTAGATCCTCTCGACCGCCACTAGCATTGCCCATATTTCTAGGTGGCCTACCTCGAGTTGTGGTAGCACCGGGTTCCCACTTTGATTTACGTTTTGTTCGGATAAACTCGGGCAATCCTTAATGAAATGATCGGTGATCCGCACTTGTAATGAGAGCGGTCACGGAATCTACAACTCCTAGAATGCCATTTGCCACAATATTGGCACTCAGCTTACATCTCGACGATCATTGCCAACACCTGGCGATCGAAGTGACTCGCGTGCCCATAGGGGGTCGATCGCGGTCTCGTCTAGAAAAGCCCGAAGTGTCTCTAGACCGGCCTAAGCCATCTCTAAATTTCTTTGATGATGTGGGAAGGGCTTCCCAAGACCTCTTCTGAAACTCCCTTGCTCCCACTTCACTTTTCTTTTCTCCATATCGAGCTCCTCGGCTTTGCACGCCGCCGACAAGAGCCACAAACTCTCGATTTCCAAAATGCCAACATACCGCTTTATATCATCATTCAGGTCCATCTTGAGCGTTTACACATCACGACTTCAAGAAATGCATTCAGCACGCATCGGCTAAGCCTCACAAATTTTCGTTCAGAAGTCAGAACCGACATGGAACCTTGTTTAAGTTCAAGAAATTCCTTCCGCTTTTGATCCATAAATCTCGATCGATATACTTCTTTGAACTCGGTTAGAAAGAACTCCCAAGTTACGTGCTCCCTAGGCACAACTGTGAAGTCGAGTACTCCACCAATAGTAGGCGGAATCGCGTAGCAAGGAGATAGTACACTTTAAGCATTCATCGGTGTACATGATAGCTCATCGAGCACCGGATAGTGTTGTCCAACCAAAATTCAGCTTGCTCGGCATAAATCGCTATCCGTAGCTTTAAATTCAATAGCCCCATATTTTGAATTTTGTCGATCGGGGCTTACTTGACCTTATTTGGTCGATTCTCGGAGGTATTGTAGGTCTTGGGGTTGCATTAGTCGGGAATGGAGGTTGTGGAGCAATTGTGTTAGTTCGAATGTATCGGTTGAACCAATCATTCATCACGCTATAAAAGGCTTGCTTAGCCTCATCATTGGATTGCTAGCAATAGGTTGAGAGTCATGGCGCTGTCCCTTTGCGGGAGCAGCGCCACACTCTCCACATTATCAGCTATTGCTCGGTTGGGATCGGGATCCATGGCTATAAACAAACACAAATTTCAAAATGTCAGAAATAACCACACTATCAATTATCACTTAATGGCATGTATAGCTAGACCCCAAACATATCATGGTAGTCCTAGGATCGACTAAACCGTAGCTCTGATACCAATAAAATTGTAACACCCCGAACCCGAGACCATCGCCGGTGTCAGACACGAGGGGTTAACAAGCCAAATCCACATATTTCACCCACCAATTTGACATTTCCAGACAGGCTGGAAATCTGCGTCACTGTCACCTTAAAAATCATATCTCGAGTTTCAAAACTCGGAAACTGATTCCGTAAATTTTCCCTGAATTTAGACTCATATATCCATCCATGGATTTATTTCTAGAATTTTTGGTCAGGCCAATTGGTACAGTTTATTAGTTAAAGTCACTCATGTTACAGGGATCGACTGCTCTGACCTTCGCGCGTTACAACTTGAATATCTCTCTGTACAGAGCTTTAATACTGGTGCCGTTTGTTTCTAATGAAACTAGACTCAAAATGGAATCTGTACATATAAGGAATGACTCCTAATTATTTCTGGATAATTAATAATAAATTTTTAAAGTTACGACAGGGGACCCAGAAACCGTTCTGGCCCTATCTCACAATAGCTTTAATATCTCTTAACATGTAACTCCTATGACCATTTCGTTTATTCCACATGAAAGTAGACTCATTAAGGTTCATTTACATAATTTATTCACTATTTAATACCATTCCTACAAATTTTGGTGATTTTTCAAAACCACACCACTGCTGCTGCCAGCATCTGTTTTCAAAGTAACCATTACCTATTTCATGATTTCCACGATTCAAATGGCCCTTTTGCACACATAGCACAAAGTGTGATTATGATTAACCATTCCAATGGCTAATCCTTTCAAACAATTTCATACCCCATAATGATTATCATACAAACTATTATAGAATCATACTAAAAATTATATAAGCCATTTTCGCATGGCTATCCAAGCTTACACAAAACCGAAAGGTACATGACCTTCAACATTAGGGTAGTCCTATACATGCCATTTCAAAGTTCAACCAAAATTATACCAAAATGGAGGCTTTGATAGTGTAGATGACTTCGACTTTAATGATCCCGAATCCGATTGCTACCGAGCAAAATCTATAAACAGAGAGCCAAAACAACGGAGTAAGCATTTTATGCTTAGTAAGTCTCAAGCAATAAAATCAGCTTTAACCAAAGCATTACATTCACATAGCCAAATGAATCATTTCATTAATACACATTCACATAATCATACTTACTTCACCATCCCAACTCTTATGTTCATACACAAATAACGGCTTCGTTAAGGCCGATAACTCGTTCCATCATAGGAGCGAATATTCATACGCTCTTACTCCTAGCGCGCAGCACACACAACACATACCTTGTTATTGGGAAGTTTCACAAGTGCATTAGCTGAAAATTTTCCAGCAAGCTTATAATTTTCAAATCACATACCTTGAGTTTAACCGGATACAGCTACTCGTTCAAACGCCGGGACATAGCCCGGTTATGGTAACCCGCACAAAGGCCTTGGGACTTAACCCGGATTTCACAATTTGCACAAATGCCTTGGGCCTTAGCCGGATGTAGTCACTAGCACAATTGCCTTGGTCTTAACCGGATGTAATTACCAGCATAAATGTCTTGGGACTTAGCCCGGATATCATTCAATTGCTCATGCACACATATACATCCATAATCATTTCCCATTCATATTTCATTTTCGTTTCTAAGGCTCAAACACAAACATATCACTAGCATAATCGCCTTGAACTTAGCAGGGTATCATTCAAATACTCATACACACATAAATCAATAGTCATTACACATCAATTTTTTCATTTCACATAATTGAGTAGGGTCATTTCTTGAGGACTTACCTCGGATGTTGTCGAACGGCTTTGACGGCTATTCGATCACTTTTTCCTTCCCTTATCCAATTGTGGCCCTCTAAGCTCTTGAGCTAATTCAAACAAATTCAATTTATTAAAGTCTCGCTTGCTAGCCTTGGCGAATACACATATCATTGATTCAACATCACATAACTAAGCACTTTAGTCAATTTTCTTTAACTACGCACACATTCGGCCTTAGCTCACAACAAGGTAGCCGATTACCTAAGTCAAGAATAGGCATCATTAAGCTTGCCTCTAACCGAATGCATGCACAATAATTCCCTCATGTGGCCGATTATGCTTAGTCATTCTTGCATAAAATCAAAAATAAATTGCAAGATTTTCACATCATATGTGTACTAGGCGAATGTACATGCAAATTTCACAACATTCTTCAACAAACTTCTTCTTTAAACAACATATTCATCACTTTCTTCATAATCAAAATATCATGTGCAATCATATATACACATATAAGTGCAAGGTCAATTTCAAGGTGTCCATAGCCATCCAAAACACAAATTTTAACTAACATGCAAGAAGCATGAACCATGCTCATGAATGCATCATGGCCGAATACATCACAATCATGCCCTTTCAACTTCAATCATGGTTAAACAAAAAAGAACTCAATGTCTTACTTAAAATTGGTACAAAGAAGTTTCAAGAGTAGTCAATCCATCATTGCATGCATCATTAGCAAGCTTCACATTTAGCATGCAATGGCTTTAACACAATAACAACTTTGGCCAAATGCCATTTCCATGGCATAACAAGGATTTGAACCATGGCTAACATGCACATCAAGTTAGCAACCAAAACATGCATGAAACCGCTAACACAACCTCATACATACCTTAATCTTGATGCAAATTTAGCCAAATCTCCTTCTAGATCTCTTCTAAACCAAGCATGAAGCAAAAATCCTATCTCCTCCCTTAGTATTTTCGGCCAAAAAGGAAAGAACAAGGATGAACAATTTTTTTCTTGTTTTTCTTTCACTTGCACGGCAATGGGGAAAGGATGAGCTATTTTTTGATTTTTTTGTTTCTCATCCAACATCATTAATTATTTTATCATTTAATTCATCATGCATTAACAAAACATGTTTCAACATGTTTTCTTTGCCCATAAACCATGTCATGGCGGCCACTAGCTTGTTTTGGGGAAATTTGACATGCAAGTCCATAGTTTTGCATGCATGCTTTAATTAGTCATCACACATTTCCCTATCGTACTTTCAAAGTTCACTACTAAGTCCCTTCTAGTGAAATTCACCTTTATAACACTAAATCAATCATCAAAAATGTCACACATGAGCACACACATATTATAGGCATCAAAATAAATTTTAAATTATTTTTATGCCTCGGTTTTTGTGGTCCCGAAACCACATCCCGACTAGGGTCAATTTTGGGTCACAACTCTCCCCACTTAAGAAATTTTCGTCCCCGAAAATCTTACCGGTAAATAGGGTTGGGTATCGCTCTTTCATAGACTTCTCGGTTTCCCAAGTAGCTTCTTCTATCCCGTGTTTGAGCCATAACACTTTCACTAGCGGAACCCGCTTGTTTCGCAACTCTTTCACTTCACGTGCTAGGATACGAATCGGTTCTTCCTCATAACTCATATTGGTTTGAATTTCAACTTCTGATGGATCAATCACGTGCGATGGATCAGATCTATAGCGTCGAAGCATTGAAACATGGAAGACGTTGTGAATCTTTTCGAGTTCAGGGGGCAAAATCAAACGATCATAATCGGGCCAACTCGTTCGGAGATTTCATGCGACCCAATGAATCTCGGGCTCAACTTGCCCTTACGGTAGAATCGAGTATCTTTTCCACGGCGAAACTTTAAGAAGCAGTTTATCTCCCACGATACTCAATGTCCTTTCGTTTCAAATCCGCGTCACGACTTCGACGATCGGAGGCTATTTTCGGACTTTCACGGATTACTTTTACTTTACATTCAAAGCATCTTTAATCAAATCCACTCAAAATTTTGTTTTCACCGAGCTCGGTCCAAAACAATGGTGTACGGCATTTACGCCGCACAAAGCCTCGTAAAGGCGCCATCTTAATACTTGATTGAAAACTATTGTTGTGGCGAATTCAATCAAAGGTAGGTACCGCTCCCATGAACCATCGAACTCGAGGATGCAACATCTCAACATATCCTCAAGTATCCGAATTATCCGCTCGGATTGACCATCGGTTTGGGGGTGAAAAGCGGTCTTTGAAATGCAACTTGGTACCCAAAGCTTCTTGCAACTTCTTCCAAAATCGCGAGGTAAATCTCGGATCTCTATCCGACACGATAGAAATAGGCACCCGTGTAATCTCACAATGAGAAGCGTACAATTCGCTAGTTTGTCCATTGAAAAACCCGCACGTCACGGGGACAAAGTGAGCCGACTTAGTCAATCTATCTACAACGACCCAAATCGCATCCTTCTTACTTGTCGACAATGGCAATCCGGATACAAAGTCTATTGTGACTCGATCCCATTTCCACTCGTGTATCGTGATCGGTGAAGTAATCCTCAAGGAACTTGATGTTCGCTTTTACTTGTTGACATATTAAACATCTCAAAACAAAGTCGGAGATGTCTCGTTTCATACCATGTCACCAAAACCGACGTTTCAAATCGTTGTACATCTTCGTACTCCGGGTGGATTGCCATTCGGCTACAATGGGCTTCGCTCGTAATTATCGAAATAAGTTCAATTCTTTGGAACACACAGACGACCTTTGAACCTCAAACAATCGTCATCATCGATTTGAAACTCCGAGTCCTTGTTCGGAACACACTCAGCCCGTTTTGCAGCCAACTCGTCGTCGACTTTCTGAGCTTCACGAATTTGATGTATCAATAATGGTTTGGCTTTCAATTCAGCTACTAACACATTGTCGGATCGAACAGACAAGTGCACATTCATCGCTCGTAAAGCGAATAATGATTTACGACTTAAGGCATCCGCAACCACATTAGCCTTTCCCGGGTGATAATCAATGACGAGCTCATAATCTTTTAACAACTCGAGCCAACGTCTTTGTCGCAGATTTAAGTCTCTTTGGGTCATTAAATATTTGAGACTTTTGTGATCCGAATACACATGGCACTTCTCACCAAATAAGTAATATCGCCATATCTTTAAAGGCGAATACGATGGCGACCAATTAGAGATCATGGGTCGGATAATTTTTCTCATGTGGCTTTAATTGTCTCGACGCATAGGCCACAACTCGCCCTTCTTGCATCAATACGCAACCCAACCCAAGTAGGGATGCGTCACTATAAATGACAAACTCTTTGCCCGATTCGGGTTGCACTAGAATTGGGGCTTCATCAAATAAGTTTTCGATTGATCGAAACTTTTTCGACATTTCTCCGTCCATTCAACTTAACATCCTTTTGGAGTAACCGTCATTGGCGTGGCTATCGTTGAGAAACCTTTCACAAATCGTCGGTAATAACCGCCAACCCCAAAAAGCTCCGAACCTCGGTAATATTTCTGAGGCTTCCGATTAAGTATGGCTGAAATTTTGTTGGTCGACTCGAATACCCGTCTGAGATATCACATGCCCCAAGAAGCTAACCTCTCTTAACGTAACTCACACTTCTTTGAACTTAGCATATAATTGCTTATTCCGTAAAATTTGCAACACTAACCTCGGTGTTCAAAGATGTTCGGTCTCATTTCTTGAATAGACCAAGATGTCATCAATGAACACGACTACTGAACTGATCCAAATATGGTGCGAAGATCTGATTCATTAAATCCATAAATACCGCTTGAGGGCATTAGTAAGCCCAAACGGCATCACTAGGAACTCGTAGTGACCATCTCTCGCTCAAGGCGCCTTGGGTGCGTCCAATCTCGAATTCGTAATTGATAATAGCCCGATCTCAAATCTATTTTCGAGAACACCGAAGCTCCTTCAGATTGATCGAACAAATCGTCGATACGTGATAGCGGATATTTGTTCTTTATAAATCGCTTTATTAAGTCGACGATAGTCGATGCACGACCTCATGGTTCCATCCTTCTTTTCACAAACAACACCGGCGCACCCCAAGGCGAAACTCAGGCGAGCAAAACCTCTATCCACCAATTCTTGCAACCGAGCTTTCAACTCCTTTAATTCCTTTGATGTCATACGATCACGGAGCTATCGAAATTGGAGTGGTACCGGTACCAATTCGATGCCAAATTCTATTTCGAACAGTGGTAAACCCGGCAATTCTTGTGGAAAACATCCGGTATTCACAAACCACCGGCATAGATTCGAGTTTCTTTTCTGACTCCTTGTCATTGAGCACATACGCAAGGTACGCTTCGCACCTTTTCTTACATATTTAGGGCCAACATTGCTTATATTACAGTGGTAACCCCTTTAAGTCCGGAGACTCAACCCGAATTATCTCGTTATTCGTGCACCTCAAATCGATAGTCTTGCTTTTGCAATTTACAACTGCATCGTGCATGGTCAACCAATCCAAACCAAGAATAACGTTGAATTCATCGAACGGCAAAAGCATCAAGTCCGCCGGAAAACAAGAACCTCGGAACACTAGGGGACTTTTCTTGCACACTTTGTTGACAAGCACGTAATGACCCAAGAGGTTTGACACCTGAATTACAAACTCAGTAGACTCAATAGGCAAAGTCTTACTGGATGCTAAGGTTTCACATATATAAGAATGAGTAGAACCAGGGTCAATCAAAGCAATCACATTAGTATTGAAAAGAGTGAAAGTACCGGTAATAACATCTGACGAGGAAGCATACTCACGTGCGCGTATGGCATAAGTCCTAGCAGGAGCACGAGCCTCGGATCTGATGGTAGCATCTCTAGATCCTCTCTGACCGCCACTAGCATTGCCCATATTTCTAGGTGGCCTACCTCGAGTTGTGGTAGCACGGGTTCCCACTTTGATTTACGTTTTGTTCGGATAAACTCGGGCAATCCTTAATGAAATGATCGTGATCCGCACTTGTAACAGAGGCGGTCACGGAATCTACAACTCCTAGAATGCCATTTGCCACAATATTGGCACTCCGTTACATCTCGACGATCATTGCCAACCTTGGCGATCAAGTGACTCGCGTGCCCATAGGGGGTCGATCGCGGTCTCGTCTAGAAAAGCCGAAGTGTCTCTAGACCGGCCTAAGCCATCTCTAAATTTCTTTGATGATCGTGGGAAGGGCTTCCCAAGACCTCTTCTGAAACTCCTTGCTCCCACTTCACTTTTCTTTTCTCCATCTTGAGCTCCTCGGCTTTGCACGCTCGCTCGACAAGAGCCACAAACTCTCGGATTTCCAAAATGCCAACATACCGCTTTATATCATCATTCATCCATCTTGAGCGTTTACACATCACGACCTACGAGGAAATGCATTCAGCACGCATCGGCTATACCTCACAAATTTTCGTTCGTAGTCGGAACCGACATGGAACCTTGTTTAAGTTCAAGAAATTCCTTCCGTTTTGATCCATAAATCTCGGTCGATATACTTCTTTGAACTCGGTTAGAAAGAACTCCCAAGTTACGTGCTCCTAGGCACTGAAGTCGAGTACTCCACCAATAGTAGGCGGAATCGCGTAGCAAGGAGATAGTACACTTTAAGCATTCATCGGTGTACATGATAGCTCATCGAGCACCGGATAGTGTTGTCCAACCAAAATTCAGCTTGCTCGGCATCGTCGCTATCCGTAGCTTTAAATTCAATAGCCCCATGTTTTGAATTACATCGATTGGGGCTTACTTGACCTTATTTGGTCGATTCTGGGAGGTATTGTAGGTCTTGGGGTTGCATTAGTCGGGAATGGAGGTTGTGGAACAATAGTGTTAGTTCAAATGTATCGGTTGAACCAATCATTCATCACGCTATAAAAGGCTTGCTTAGCCTCATCATTCGGATTACTAGCAATAGGTTGAGAGTCCATGGCGCTGTCCCTTGCGCGAGCAAGCGCCACACTCTCCACATTATCAGCTATTGCTCGGTTGGGATCGGGATCCATGGCTATAAACAAACACAAATTTCAAAATGTCGAAATAACCACACTATCAATTATCACTTAATGGCATGTATAGCTAGACCCCAAACATATCATGGTAGTCCTAGGATCGACTAAACCGTAGCTCGATACCAATAAAATTGTAACACCCGAACCCGAGACCATCGCCGATTATGGAAGACACGAGGGTTAACAAGCCAAATCCACATATTTCACCCACCAATTTGACATTTCCAGACAGGCTGGAAATCTGCATCACTGTCACCTTAAAAATCATATCTCGAGTTTCAAAACTCGGAAACTGATTCCGTAAATTTTCCCTGAATTTAGACTCATATATCCATCCATGGATTTATTTCTAGAATTTTTGGTCAGGCCAATTGGTACAGTTTATTAGTTAAAGTCACCCATGTTACAGGGATCGACTGCTCTGACCTTCGCGCGTTACAACTTGAATATCTCTCTGTACAGAGCTTTAATACTGGTGCCGTTTGTTTCTAATGAAACTAGACTCAAAATGGAATCTGTACATATAAGGAATGACTCCTAATTATTTCTGGATAATTAATAATAAATTTTTAAAGTTACGACAGGGGACCCAGAAACCGTTCTGGCCCTATCTCACAATAGCTTTAATATCTCTTAACATGTAACTCCTATGACCGTTTCGTTTATTCCACATGAAAGTAGACTCATTAAGGTTCATTTACATAATTTATTCACTATTTAATACCATTCCTACAAATTTTGGTGATTTTTCAAAACCACACCACTGCTGCTGCCAGCATCTGTTTTCAAAGTAACCATTACCTATTTCATGATTTCCACGATTCAAATGGCCCTTTTGCACATATACAAAGTGTGATTATGATTAACCATTCCAATGGCTAATCCTTTCAAACAATTTCATACCCCATAATGATTATCATACAAACTATTATAGAATCATACTAAAAACGTATATAAGCCATTTTCGCATGGCTATCCAAGCTTACACAAAACCGAAAGGTACATGACCTTCAACATTAGGGTAGTCCTATACATGCCATTTCAAAGTTCAACCAAAATTATACCAAAATGGAGGCTTTGATAGTGTAGATGACTTCGACTTTAATGATCCCGAATCCGATTGCTACCGAGCAAAATCTATAAAACAGAGAGCCAAAGCAACAGAGTAAGCATTTTTATGCTTAGTAAGTCTCAAGCAATAAAATCAGCTTTAACCAAAGCATTACATTCACATAGCCAAATGAATCATTTCATTAATACACATTCACATAATCATACTTACTTCACCATCCCAACTCTTATGTTCATACACAAATAACGACTTCGTTAAGGCCGATAACTCGTTCCATCATAGGAGCGAATATTCATACGCTCTTACTCCTAGCGCGCAAAGCACACACAACACATACCTTGTTATTGGGAAGTTTCACAAGTGCATTAGCTGAAAATTTTCCAGCAAGCTTATAATTTTCAAATCACATACCTTGAGTTTAACCGGATATAGCTACTCATTCAAACGCCTTCGGGACATAGCCCGGTTATGGTAACCCGCACAAAGGCCTTGGGACTTAACCGGATTTCACAATTTGCACAAATGCCTTGGTCTTAGCCGGATGTAGTCACTAGCACAATTGCCTTGGTCTTAACCGGATGTAATTACCAGCATAAATGTCTTGGGACTTAGCCCGGATATCATTCAATTGCTCATGCACATATACATCCATAATCATTTCCCATTCATATTTCATTTTCGTTTCTAAGGCTCAAACACAAACATATCACTAGCATAATCGCCTTGAACTTAGCAGGGTATCATTCAAATACTCATACACACATAAATCAATAGTCATTACACATCAATTTTTTCATTTCACATAATTCGAGTAGGGTCATTTCTTGAGGACTTACCTCGGATGTTGTCGAACGGCTTTGACGGCTATTCGATCACTTTTTCCTTCCCCTTATCCAATTGTGGCCCTCTAAGCTCTTGAGCTAATTCAAACAAATTCAATTTATTAAAGTCTCGCTTGCTAGCCTTGGCCGAATACACATATCATTGATTCAACATCACATAACTAAGCACTTTAGTCAATTTTCTTTAACTACGCACACATTCGGCCTTAGCTCACAACAAGGTAGCCGATTACCTAAGTCAAGAATAGGCATCATTAAGCTTGCCTCTAACCGAATGCATGCACAATAATTCCCCTCATGTGGCCGATTATGCTTAGTCATTCTTGCATAAAATCAAAATAAATTGCAAGATTTTCACATCATATGTGTACTAGGCGAATGTACATGCAAATTTCACAACATTCTTCAACAAACTTCTTCTTTAAACAACATATTCATCACTTTCTTCATAATCAAAATATCATGTGCAATCATATATACACATATAAGTGCAAGGCCGAATTTCAAGGTGTCCATAGCCATCCAAAACACAAATTTTAACTAACATGCAAGAAGCATGAACCATGCTCATGAATGCATCATGGCCGAATACATCACAATCATGCCCCTTTCAACTTCAATCATGGTTAAACAAAGAATTCAATGTCTTACTCAAGATTGCTACAAAGAAGTTTCAAGAGTAGTCAATCCAACATTGCATGCATCATTAGCAAGCTTCACATTTAGCATGCAATGGCTTTAACACAATAACAACTTTGGCCAAATGCCATTTCCATGGCATAACAAGGATTTGAACCATGGCTAACATGCACATCAAGTTAGCAACCAAAACATGCATGAAACTCCTAACACAACCTCATACATACCTTAATCTTGATGCAAATTTAGCCAAATCTCCTTCTAGATCTCTTCTAAACCAAGCATGAAGCAAAAATCCTATCTCCTCCCTTAGTATTTTCGGCCAAAAGGAAAGAACAAGGATGAACAATTTTTTTCTTGTTTTTCTTTCACTTGCACGGCAATGGGGAAAGGATGAGCTATTTTTTGATTTTTTTGTTTCTCATCCAACATCATTAATTATTTTATCATTTAATTCATCATGCATTAACAAAACATGTTTCAACATGTTTTCTTTGCCCATAAACCATGTCATGGCGGCCACTAGCTTGTTTTGGGGAAATTTGACATGCAAGTCCATAGTTTTGCATGCATGCTTTAATTAGTCATCACACATTTCCCTATCGTACTTTCAAAGTTCACTACTAAGTCCCTTCTAGTGAAATTCACCTTTATAACACTAAATCAATCATCAAAAATGTCACACATGAGCACACACATATTATAGGCATCAAAATAAATTTTAAATTATTTTTATGCCTCGGTTTTGTGGTCCCGAAACCATATCCCGACTAGGGTCAATTTTGGGCTGTCACAGCTAGTGTGCTGCGAAGAAGCAAAAAATAAGGTGTGGGTCCTAAACTCATAAAATTGTTTGAAAATGTTAAATATCATGTTATATGTGATGAATTAGTTTGCTGATTGGATTGGCTTAATAGTCAAATTATTTATTTTGTGAGTGGCCGAACCAGGTATGTTTCGAGCCTTAAAAGATTAACATGTTGGCAAAATTGCTAGTTTGATAGTATGAATGTTTGATTGAGTTTGTAATTACATATTTGAGTTAAGAGATATGAGAATGTTTGACTGAATGATACAATGTGTTGAGATATTAAGCTTATGTATGATTTAAATGCATGAGATATTTGTTATATTGTGTACTAAAAAGGGTGTTATTTGTAACACCCCGTACCCGAGACCGTTGCCGGAGTCGAACACGAGGTGTTAACGGACTTAATTCATTAATTAAACAGCTCATACAATTCATTTTAAAATTTCCAGACAAGCTGGCTAACTGCATCACAGTCGCTTTAAAATCATATCTCGAGTTACAAAACTCGAAATCCAATTCCGTAAATTTTTCCTGAAACTAGACTCATATATATATCTACTAATTTTTTCTAGAATTTTGGTTGGGCCAATTAGTACAGTTTATTAGTTAAAGTATCCCTGTTTCAGGGTTCAACTACTCTGACCTCAGTGTATTACGAATCAGATATCTCCTGTACAGAGCTTCAATGACTATGCCGTTTATCTCTAATAAAACTAGACTCAATAAGGAATCTTTACATATAAAGCATGACTTCTAATTATCTTTGTAAAATTTATGGTGAATTTCCAAAGTCAGAACAGGGGATCCAGAAATCGCTCTGGCCCTGTTTCACAAAAATTTAAACATCTCATAAAATATAGCTCATATACCTGTTTCGCTTATTCCATATGAAAATAGACTCATCAAACTTCGATTCCATAACTTATTCATTATTTAATTCCATTTCTACTATTTTAGTGATTTTTCAAACTCACATCACTGCTGCTGTCTGAATCTATTTTATGGTAAATTTTACCTATTTCATGGTTTCCATGGATTAGCTAGCAATTTGACATACATAATACCAAATATGATCATGATTAGCCATTCCAATGGCTAATCATTACCAAGCATTTCTATCTCCATACCACTCAATAACCATATCATAAGACCATATATACAAAATGATTATAATGCTATACATGCCATACTCAAAATATACTGAGCCATTATGTCAAGATGGTATACGGATAGTGTGGCGTGCCTCCGACCGCTTCCGATTTCCGAGCTGGCTTGTCAACACTACAAGGAATGAAAAGGAGGTGTAAGCATAAATGCTTAGTAAGCTCACATGCAAATAGCAAGTAACATAACCATATAAGCAAACATAAAACATCATTTGCATAATCATCACCAAGACATTCATATCACCTTTTCATTTATCATCTTACCATATTGTTGTTATATCGAGTTTTCAACCCGAGGGTTAAGTACATACCTGTTCAAATTATCCATTTCACAACACTTACCAATACGTCCCTTTCATCTTGAGTATTCCTCCATTTGAGTAGAACTTTACCCGTTGAACACATGAATATAATTCGGATACATGGAAAGTTTGCACATAAGTGCCACATATGTAGCCAAGCTACCATGTAACCCGCCCATAAGTGAACTCGGACTCAACTCAATGAGCTCGGGCGTTCGCATCCATAAGTGAACTCGGACTCAACTCAACGAGTTCGGATGCCTAGTTACATCTCACGAACTCGGACTCAACTCAACGAGTTGGACGCTCGCATCCATAAGTGAACTCGGACTCAACTCAACGAGTTCGGATGCCCAAATATCCCAGTGACATGTCACTTGTATCCTAATCCATTCCTAAGGTTCAACGGACCTTTTTCCCAATCATGTGTCTCAACCATCTTCTAGAATGCCGATACGATACTCGGTAGTATTTCATATTTTCCAAGTATATCATATAATTTGACATATTATCAAACAATTATCACAAGTATAATATTTCATAATAATTATCATATCATTTAAAAAACATTAAAACATTTAAAATAATAACTATGTTACCAACATTTACATATGAACTTACCTCGTATGCGAAAATGGCTATTTTTACCATTTCGTCCACAACTTGGTATTTTTCCCATTTTAGCCCGAATTTCAGTTTTCCTTGATCTATCATTTAAAATATAGTCTAATTAGGACTCACATTATTCAAATTGACCCAAAATCATATTTTGAAAAAATTACAATTTTGCCCCTAAACTTTTGCATATTTACACTTTTGCCCCAAAGCTCGTAAATTAAAATTCAGCCTATTTTCTTATGTTTTATGACATGTTGATCATTTTTCCCTTCTATGGAAACATCAAATTCTCACTCTAACATGTACTTATGACTATTAGGTATTTTTACCGATTAAGCCCTTTTGCTCGTTTTCACTTAAAACCGAGTAGCACAAGTTGTCTAACATAATTTAAAACCTCATATTCTATCATAAAACACCAAAATACACAAATTTCACCTATGGGTATTTTTCCAAGTATAAACCCTAGGTTAAATTATTGCTAGCATAAGCTAAATCGAGCTACCGGACTCCAAAAACGTAAAAATCATTAAAAACGAGGCTAGAAACGAACTTAAAATCGAGCTTGGAAGCTTGAAAACCCTAGCCATGGTTTCTCCTTGCTATATTCGGCCATGGGGTTGAAGATGAGCAAAATTGGCTTTTAATTTTGTATTTTAATTCATTTTACCCTAAATGACCAAAATGCCCTTACTACTAAACTTTCCAAAATTCCATCCATGTCCAATTTTTGTCCATAGACTTAGAAATTGGTAAAATTACTCTTTAAGGACCTCTAATTAATAATCTAATTCAATTTTATGCAAAATACTTCTAGAACACAAGTTTTGCAATTTATTCAATTTAGTCCCAAATTTCAAATTAAGCACTTTATGCATAACATTTCTTCACGAAATTTTCACACAATCATGCAATCATATCATAGACCTTAAAATAATCATAAAATAATTATTTATATCTTGGATTTTGTGGTCACGAAACCACTATTCCGACTAGGCCCAAAATCAGGAAATTACAACTCTCCCCCCCTTCAGGGATTTTCGTCCCCGAAAATCTTACGTAAAAGTGGTCTTCACTTTTAATCTCATATTTGGTGTCGAAGAACTTGCACTTAGACTGTACCTCCAATACATATCTTCAATTTCTCATATGATCTAAAAGCTTACAGTCTCAACTCTCAACCTGTTCTTAAATTTTCAACCCTTCTCAATTTCCCATGATATCATGACATAAAACACGGATCTCAACTTGATTTAATGGAGACCGAATTCCAAGAAATCGACAATTAAAGAGACCGAAATTCCATGAATCGATGAGTAGGAATTCATTCAATACGAGATGTGATTTATAGATCTCGCCAAACATTTAACAATAGGATACATCCCATTTTCCTTTTTCCGCCATAGAAATAATTACGATATGGCCTCAAGAATAATCCTTCTCATTTCCATCCCAATATCAACATTGACAAGGATAATTTTGATAGATCCCAATGCTCGGCTTTAACCCTTTAACAACTCCGATTTTATGTAACATCGGATGCTCTAAACTATCACATTACCTCACTGTCTTGAAACACATCACAATTCATACAACAATACATTACTGAAAGTCGAAGTCATTGCTCAATGTAGACTAGTCTAGTTCAGACGCTTCGGTTACCAATATTCTCATCTATCCGAACTCTGTCAACATGTAATAAACTTTTCAGCTTTCACAAGATGGAAACCTTATCATTCGTAGTGACTTAAACTAATATTCAACTCTTTCTATTAAATATAGACTTCTCGTTCAAACTATTTACTCTTTGATCTGTACAAAATGAAATTCTATTATCAAACTTGGGAAAAATAATCCTGACATAATTGTCACATGAAATCTTTCAAATAAATAATTTACCATACCGACTAAAACTCGCACTTTTATCACCTATGCCTTTACCGATGTCAAATCCTTACGTAAATTAGAAAAAATCCCAATACTAAAATCACCACATTACCAAGATCAAATTAGAAGTATAGTCATATTTGACATGATTATCACGAGCTGAAGAACGTACTTCGAACATGAGTCGTAATTGACAAATTATGGAACAAAGATAACAAGAAAATCGAATAAAGAAATCCAAGATAGAGAAACCCGGAATAAAGAAATCCAGAATAAAGAGATCCAGGATAAAGAAACCCAAGATACGATACTATGCCGGAGAATCGAAAACCAAATTCATAGAGAAAATACAGAATACCCTGATAATTCTTCAAAGAAAGAAAGTCCAAAAGAAAACATCATTTAATCCCACTGAAATCAAATATAACAAGATCAATATATCTTCCCATACATATATATCAGATGAAGCATCAAGTAGAAGAAAGCAGAATCATAATATCATATGAATTCTCTCATCAATTCTTATCGACGAAATGAAATAGAATACCCGATGAAATAGAGCAATATAAATTATAAACCAATCAGGACTACCAATGCTTTCATCCAACACCAAATTAGAAGACATTCCCATATAACAAGAATTTCTTGGAAGATCAATAGCCATAGAAATATTTACGAGAACGGGTGAACACATAGAACATCTCAAAAGAGATCGCTAAATGTCCGGTCATAAGCTGTCACACTCGGATAATTTACATTTGAATTATCATTTCCCCAACTAGTTCTCGCGTCACAAATTTTATATTAAACCATTCACTAAAAAGGCCAATTCGAATAAATTTCGATTTACACTTTTCTCGACCTTGCACTTGAGTAATTCGATTTACCAAGGAGAATTCCTTTTCTAACTAGGACGAGTGCATAACTCCAATAATTTTTACGTCAATCCGATACTTTCGGCTCGACTTTACTTATCAGCTCATTTTCAATCTCGGATCATACTTATAATTATTCTATCTTTGAACTCTTTGGGTTCTCAACCGAAAACTTATTCAATACAAATCTCATGAAATTCCATTATAAGTACCACTTTGGTAAGGGGAGGGTTGTAGGACCTCGACTCGACTTTCTTATACATACACATATGACACAACTTCCATCATCATAGTAACATCATCAAAATCATGTCATTCATTCATGTTGGCTTACACCAATTTTCCTATTGTCCCATTTAGACAATATACTTATGCATACATTCTATGTTTTCTAGACGACTTTACTTATCCATTCAATTAATTAAATTAATTCATGCTCATGACATTATATAAGGCCAAACAAACATAGATATTTGCATCACAATCACAACTTTCATTTCGTGCATCATCATGTACATATCATTACAATCATATAATTCAGGTCCAACAATTTAACATAGATAAGTTCATTTCATTATAATCCTTTACCTCATAAAATTATATACCATTAACATTCATCAACATTTGACATCCAATCAAGACAAGGACATTTTCATTCAGTATCATAATATTATGACCTTTATTCATACCTCTACTACTTTCTATTTATTCCGTTCATCTTATCAAGTAAGCCACATACACTACATCATATGAGCATTAAGCAAATAAGAATATTTATCACAACATGAACTTTCATCTCACATATTATCACATATGTATCATAAACCTTTATTCATACTTTTCTGAACCGAGACTTATCATAATCATAATTTTACTCAAATACCTTTACTTAACATTGAACATGGTTGGCGCAGCTCGGTTGGAGAGTACCTGTCTAAATAAGACGGTACTTATACGTCGGAAGACATCACACTATCACGATCGCTGGCATGTATAGCTAAACTTTTACACATGCTAGGTTAGTCCGAGAACCGACTAAACCTGCTCGATACCACTAAATGTAACACCCGCACCGAGACCGTTTCCGAGTCGAACACGTGGTGTTAACGGACTTAATTCATTAATTAAACAGCTCATACAATTCATTTTAAAATTTCCAGACAAGCTGGCTAACTGCATCACAGTCGCTTTAAAATCATATCTCGAGTTACGAAACTCGAAATCCAATTCTGTAAATTTTTCCTGAAACTAGACTCATATATATATCTACTAATTTTTTTCTAGAATTTTTGGTTGGGCCAATTAGTACAGTTTATTAGTTAAAGTATCCCCTGTTTCAGGGTTCAACTACTCTGACCTCAGTGTATTACGAATCAGATATCTCCCTGTACAGAGCTTCAATGACTATGCTGTTTATCTCTAATAAAACTAGACTCAATAAGGAATCTTTACATATAAAGCATGACTTCTAATTATCTTTGTAAAATTTATGGTGAATTTCCAAAGTCAGAACAGGGGATCCAGAAATCGCTCTGGCCCTGTTTCACAAAAATTTAAACATCTCATAAAATATAGCTCATATACCTGTTTCGCTTATTCCATATGAAAATAGACTCATCAAGCTTCGATTCCATAACTTATTCATTATTTAATTCCATTTCTACTATTTTAGTGATTTTTCAAACTCACGTCACTGCTGCTGTCTGAATCTATTTTATGGTAAATTTTACCTATTTCATGGTTTCCATGGATTAGCTAGCAATTTGACATACATAATACCAAATATGATCATGATTAGCCATTCCAATGGCTAATCATTACCAAGCATTTCTATCTCCATACCACTCAATAACCATATCATAAGACCATATATACAAAATGATTATAATGCTATACATGCCATACTCAAAATATACAAGCCATTATGTCAAGATGGTATACGGATAGTGTGAGCGTGCCTCCAACCGCTTCCGATTTCGAGCTGGCTTGTCAACACTACAAGGAATGAAAAGGAGGAGTAAGCATAAATGCTTAGTAAGCTCACATGCAAATAGCAAGTAACATAACCATATAAGCAAACATAAAACATCATTTGCATAATCATCACCAAGACATTCATATCACCTTTTCATTTATCATCTTACCATATTGTTGTTATATCGAGTTTTCAACCCGAGGGTTAAGTACATACCTGTTCAAATTATCCATTTCACAACACTTACCAATACGTCCCTTTCATCTTGAGTATTCCTCCATTTGAGTAGAACTTTACCCGTTGAACACATCGGAATATAATTCGGATACATGGAAAGTTTGCACATAAGTGCCACATATGTAGCCAAGCTACCATGTAACCCGCCCATAAGTGAACTCGGACTCAACTCAACGAGCTCGGGCGTTCGCATCCATAAGTGAACTCGGACTCAACTCAACGAGTTCGGATGCCTAGTTACATCTCACGAACTCGGACTCAACTCAACGAGTTGGACGCTCTCATCCATAAGTGAACTCGGACTCAACTCAACGAGTTCGGATGCCCAAATATCCCAGTGACATGTCACTTGTATCCTAATCCATTCCTGAGGTTCAACGGGACCTTTTTCCCAATCATGTGTCTCAACCATCTTCTACGGAATGCCGATATCCGATACTCAGTAGTATTTCATATTTTCCAAGTATATCACATAATTTGACATATTATCAAACAATTATCACAAGTATAATATTTCATAATAATTATCATATCATTTAAAAAACATTAAAACATTTAAAATAATAACTATGTTACCAACATTTACATATGAACTTACCTCGTATGCGAAAATGGCTATTTTACCATTTCGTCCACAACTTGGTATTTTCCCCATTTTAGCCCAATTTCAGTTTTCCTTGCTCTATCATTTAAAATATAGTCTAATTAGGACTCACATTATTCAAATTGACCCAAAATCATATTTTGGAAAAATTACAATTTTGCCCCTAAACTTTTGCATATTTACACTTTTGCCCCAAAGCTCGTAAATTAAAATTCAGCCTATTTTCTTATGTTTTATGACATGCTGATCATTTTTCCTTCTATGGCAACATCAAATTCTCACTCTAACATGTACTTATGACTATTAGGTATTTTTCTTGATTAAGCCCTTTTGCTCGTTTTCACTTAAAACCGAGTAGCACAAGTTGTCTAACATAATTTAAAACCTCATATTCTATCATAAAACACCAAAATACACAAATTTCACCTATGGGTATTTTTCCAAATATAAACCCTAGGTTAAATTATTGCTAGCATAAGCTAAATCGAGCTAGGGACTCAAAAACGTAAAAATCATTAAAAACGAGGCTAGAACGAACTTACAATCGAGCTTGGAAGCTTGAAAAACCCTAGCCATGGTTTCTCCTTGCTATATTCGGCCATGGGGTTGAAGATGAGCAAAATTGGCTTTTAATTTTGTATTTTAATTCATTTTACCCTAAATGACCAAAATGCCCTTACTACTAAACTTTCCAAAATTCCATCCATGTCCAATTTTTGTCCATAGACTTAGAAATTGGTAAAATTACTCTTTAAGGACCTCTAATTAATAATCTAATTCAATTTTATGCAAAATACTTCTAGAACACAAGTTTTGCAATTTATTCAATTTAGTCCCAAATTTCAAATTAAGCACTTTATGCATAAAATTTCTTCACGAAATTTTCACACAATCATGCAATCATATCATAGACCTTAAAATAATCATAAAATAATTATTTATATCTCGGATTTTGTGGTCACGAAACCACTATTCCGACTAGGCCCAAAATCAGGATATTACATTATTTATGCACAATTAAAATCCATAAAGTATGTGAAATTGAACGATGTTGATTGATACCAACACAATGGTAATTTAAAATATTGGAACACTGTTTCCATTTACTGAAAGTATGTGATTATTAAGGACATGCAGAGCATGTTAAATGAATGTGGAAAGTATTGAGATATGATTATGTATGAGATTGTGTGACATATTTCATATGCATTGGGTTGGGATTTTGTGGTTGACGGAGGAGTTCTGTGGAGTAACGACGGCATATTAAGTCTGCATTATTTGTAGTCAGCACACTGCACCTGAAGTACCAAGGGTATTGGTGATTTTATTGCATATTATATGTTATTGGCGATTGTATCGCACTATTTGATATCTGGTAGATTTTCTGCATTATTGATTATTCGGTGGTTTTACTACATCGAGCTATGCTCATAATGTTTTGGAGTTTGGCAGACGGGTTCTTGGGAACTCGTGGTGTGTGGCGGATGGTATAGGTAGGAACCTTTTTGCATTGCATCATGTGCACAACATACTCAAGTGTTATTGATTTATGCTATGCATTGTACTTTGTTATAGTGAATGGTATCGAAATTAATGGTTGTTAATCGAATGAATGATGACCTATGCTCATACACTATTTGACATAAACTTGATAATGTCTATGTAATGATGAAATTCCTATGACGGTTCTGCTTTTTTTTTCTGTTAATGCTAATATGTTTCACTGTATTTGATGTTTTTGCCTGTTTAAATAATTATTCGACTCACACTGGACTTTTCATAAGCTCACCCCCCATAGTGTTTAAATTTCCAGGTAAACCTCAAAATTAGGACCGGGCTCGGCATTCGAAGAATCACCTTGGACCTCAGACTATTCTTAATAAGTATTATTAAGTCTTTATTGGTTTTGACTTGTAATCTTTAATTCTCTCTAATCTGTGGCTTGGTAACTTTTCTTTTGGGAATTTTTCCATGCATGAAGTACTCAAGCATAACAACTGAATAATGCATGATATCAGGCTTAAGCAAAACTTGATATTATTCCCTAGTTTCCACTACATTGCGAATGAATTGTTTTTGAAAAACAAATCGATAAGGCAACTAATTTTCCAAAATAACTTGAAAAATGTTTTTTCTGCTGCATTAGTTTAACTTTGAGTTTTTTTTTAAACAAGAGCGACAAGCAAACAGTTTTTCTAAAACAGCACTGTCAACAATAAAATGAATCCTAAGCATACACAACCTAATGAATGAATGCTTTTAAGCTAACTCAAAGTACAACTACAATTTTCTCTAAAATGAGTTTATTTAAAATTTTAAAAAGTAACGTAAGTTAGCTTAGCCATTTTGGTGGCTAATGTAGCCTTCTCAATCTAGCCATAATGTCTAGGCCGAGTTTGTGAGGTTACAATCCAAATCTCTTTACTGGTAATATTTTCGAGGGCGAAAATTCTTTAAGAGGGGAGAGTTGTAACAGCCCGTATTTAGTGAAATTATGATAGTGGTTTCGGGACCACAAATTTGAGTCAGAAAGAAAATTATTTTAATATTATTGCATGGTCTTCATTATGATAGGAAAGACATATGAAAGTTTTGTTAAGAAAAATTTTACTAATTACATGACTAATTGATAAAAGGACCAAATTGCATAAAATGTAAAAGTTGAATTCTAGTAGCTAAAGGGATCAAATAGCTATGGAATTCAAAACTTGAGTCCGTAAATGGTAAATAGACCATTAAGAGAAGTTAGTATATATTTATGATGATTCATCCATGGAAAATTAGAAAAAGAAAATGACTGAATTTGAATTTGAAATAATTAAAGATGATAATAGCCTAATCATCTTATTTTCATCATCTTTCCCAAATTACTTTTATGGAAACCCTAGCTAAGGAACTTCAAGCAAGCTTAATTAGATCTAGAAAGATCAAATAAGAAGTTAGACCGAGGAAAAGAAAATGTGTCGAATTAATAGATTCTCGCATACGGACAAGTGTCGAGGTAAGTTCGTGTAACTAAATGATGTATATTATTATGTTTGAAATGAATGTTGTATATATGTGAATTGTATAAATTTTTTATGTATGAAATTGATCACATGTTTGATAATCCCCGATAAGTTATAAGTTCCGTTTGAATATATAAAATTTGATGGATACAGGATTTCCCGTATTAGTTGTGGTCCTGCATATGTTGCGGACACACCATAGCTCGAAAGAGCATCCTGTTATAAGCCCTTTCGAGCTTCCCATTACATGGTTCCTGCGAGCATCCCGATCGGTATTGATCCTACATGTGTTGTGGACATACTATAACTCTTTGTGAGCATCTTGTTATATGATCGGTATTGATCCTACATATATTGCGGACACACTGCATATTTTTATGAGCGTGCCGATATAAGCTCTTTGTGAGATTCCTAATATGGCTCGCTTGAACTTTCTGTTATATGGCTATCCGTAGTTCCCCAATAATAACTCTTTGGAGTTACCTGATAAGCTCACATGAGCTTTCTGTTTTAAACTCTTATGAGTTTCCTGTTATAGCCCAGATAAGCTTCCTTTTACATGGCTCAAATGAGCTTCTTGTTATATGGCTCAAGAGAGTATTTCCTGATTATGAGCTTTAATGAGTACCCTTGAATATGAATTGACGGATTACAATTTTGTACACTTTGAGTGTACTACATGTGTGTCTATAGATATTTCAAATAAATTCAACGGGAAAAGTTCTGACATGGGTTATACTGAACTTGAGATAGAGATGATTTTTTATGAAAGTATGTATGGAAACATGATAAGAAAAGTATATGAATATGAAAGTTATTTCATGATGAGTTCATTCATGTTTCTTAACAACTATGTGAATCACAAAGACTAACATGTTGGATTATGTTGGGTGTTTAGGCTATTAGCCAATTTTTTTGGATGCATTTTGTATGTTTACTTAAATGAACATACGTGGTAAGTTAAATTTCTGTTATACAAACTTACTAAGCATTAAATGATTACTCTATTTTCCTTCCTCTATTTTATAGTACTCAGAGGATCGTGAAGGTTGGAATTTGGTCGGAGTCACATCACACTATCCCTCAGACTTTTCGGTATATGAAACAAGCTAAAATAGACCAAATATGAAATATTATGGTTGTAACTAGCCATTGGAATGGCTAGTGTTAAGCATATTTTGATGTAATTATATAAGGCCTTATCATGTGTGATGTGTGAAAATGGTTTTATGGTGAATGGTATATAAACCAATTGATGAATGGATTTGAATTAGTATAATTGATAGAATTTTCCTATAAAAATAAGTGTGAATGTGGTAAGTTTAAAAAACTTGAATATATGAGCTAATATGTCATGCATAAGATTGATTTTAACTTGATTTTAATGTCTTAAATTGGTTGATGAATGTACTTAAATGTTATGGTAGGTTGAAGGCAATTTTGGGTGAGAAAAGTGGCCTTGAAAATGGCTTATTTTCGTCCACACGAGTAGACAGACGGGTGCGTGTCTCAGCCGTGTGTGACACACGGCCATTTGCACGGGCATGTGGTTTGGCCATGTGTCCCTGCATCTTAAGAAATTAGAAACAGACTGCTTCGAATTGCTCACACACGCAGAGACATGGCCGTATGCCTCAATCGTGTGTGGCACATGGCCTAGCACATGTACGTGTGTCTTGGCCGTGTGAATCCCGCAACTTATTTTTGAAAATTAAATTGTCCACACAGGCGTGTGGCTGGCCGTGTGACCCAAGTTAGAGAGTTACACGTATATAGACATGGGCTGGGACACGACCGCGTGCCTCACATTGAATGCCCACATGGCCTAAGACACAGGCGTGTCTCTTGGCCTTGTGGCTCACACGCCTACCCACACGGGTGTCTAACCCCTGTACCTAAGAAAATTTGGAATTTCATGAAAAATTCACTGAGTTTCCAATTTAATCTCGACTTGTTTCTAACGTATAAATTGGGCCTTGAGGGACCACATAAGGGACAATATGATTGAGTATGATTGGTTGTGGATTTGAATAGTAAATGACATGAATTAATTGTATTTGTTCTGTAAAGTCCAGTAATACTCTTTAACCTTGTTTCAGTGACAGATATGGGTTAGGAGTGTTACATTTATTCAAGTTAGAGCTACGGTTTAGCCGATTCTCAAACTAACGTGGCAAGTACGAGTTTAGCTATACATGCCATTATATAATTTGTGATAGTGTGATATCTCTTGACCATTTTAAACATGTTTTTCATATAGTAATGTCGTCCAACCTGTAACGCATCAGTTTGCGCAAGTGTACACAGTCGTTATCAAGTAATAAGTAAGTATCAATTTATCATCTCTATAGGGATTGTATTTTTGTTAAATCACTTGATTGTAAAATTACATTTAACAATTTGGTAAATAAAAACACAATATGGTTTACAAAATATATTAGACTAAATGTGTAACACCCCGAACCCGAGACCATCGCCGGTGTCGGACACGAGGGGTTAGCAAGCCAAGTTCACTTGTTTTGCCCATCCATTGGACATTTCCAGTCAGGCTGGAAAAAATAACTGCGTCACTGTCGCCTTAAAAATCATATCTCGAGTTTCACAACTCGGAAACTGGTTTCGTAAATTTTCCCTGAATTTAGACTCCTATATCCATCCATGGATTTATTTCTAGAATTTTTGGTCTGGCCAATTGGTACAGTTTATTAGTTAAAGTCACCCATGTTACAGGGATCGACTGCTCTGAACTTCGCGTGGTATAACTTGAATATCTCTCTGTACAGGGATTTAATGCTGGTGACGTTTGTTTCTAATGAAACTAGACTCAAAATGGAATCTGTAAATATAAGGTATGTCTCCTAATTCTTTTGGATAATTTATAGTGAATTTTAAAGTTGCGACAGGGAACCCAGAAACCATTCTGGCCCTGTCTCACAATAGCTTTAATATCTCTTAACCTGTAACTCCTATGACCATTTCGTTTCTTCCATAAGAAAATAGACTCATCAAGGTTCATTTACATAGCTTATTCACTATTTAATTCCATTCCTATGAATTTTGGTGATTTTTCACATTCACGCCACTGCAGCTGGCAGCATCTGTTTTAAGGTAGGGCTTACCTATTTGGTAGTCTCCATGAATCGACTAGTCTTGCCATACATAGGTTCATATATGATCATTTTAACCATGCCAATGGCTGATCATATGACCAACATTCCCATTTCAAGCCATAGCCACATCATGACACCAAATATATATATACAAACCACAATTGGTCTAAGTTCATGCTTCCTTTTCGAGCCATTTTCGCATGGCCGTACATACTTACATTACAACATATTTAACAAACATGAGGTAGTCCTATACATGCCATCTCAAGTTCAACCAAAATTTATACCAAAATGGAGGCTTGATAGTGTGGATGACTTGACTTCAACGATCCCAAATCCGATTGCTTGAGCGAAATCTAAAAAAAGCGAGAGCCAAAGCAACGGGTAAGCATTTTTATGCTTAGTAAGTCTCAAGGAATATAATCAACTCTAATTACAGCATTTCATTCACATAGCCAAATGCATCATTTCATTTATACACATTCTTACTTCACACTTCATCATTATATAATTTCACAAAGTATCAATCAATTCAATAACTGAAATTCATTAGTCGATTGAGCGAATGTTGCTCAAACATGTCGACTTTCTAATGCACATATAACGTACCTTATCCTTTGGGCTTTTCGAGTGTCTTGATTGAATTCATTACAGCAACCAACACTCACCTCCAGCCCAAGATTCTTGAATATAACCGGATATAATCACGTGCACAAATGCCTTCGGTCTTAGCCGGATAGAATAACTTCATACGAATGCCTTCGGTCTTAGCCGGATATAGCCACTAGCACAATTGCCTTGGTCTTAACCGGATATAAATTCCAGCATAATTGCCTTCGGGCTTAGCCCGGATATCATTCAATTTCATGCACACATACATCAATAATCATTGGACATACATATTTCATTTTCGTTACTAAGGCTCAAACACAATTATAATCATTAGCATATTCGCCGGGACTTAGCCCGGGTAGAATTCAAATACTCATACACACATAATCAATAATCATACACATCCATATTTCATCTCACATAATTCAAGTAAGGTCACTTCTTGAGGACTTACCTCGGATGTTGTCGAACGGCTTTTTCGGCTATTCGATCACCTTTTCCTTCCCTTGTCCAATTGTGGCCCTCTTAGCTCTTGAGCTAATTCAAACAAATTCAATTTATTAAAACTCATTGTGCTTGCTTATGGCGAATATGACAAGGATTTTAAATGGTCATATGGCCACTCTTTAGCTTGAATACACAATGGTCATGCACATTTTATACTACATCAAGCAATTCAATACAATTTATTTGAGCATCAAGGAAATGCTAAGGCCTTCAATAGGCTACCCAAGGCGAATATTCATGTACATGTTGAGGTCAATTTTGCACTTAATACCTCACAAAAACAGCATGCAATTTACTAATTAATGCTTTGCACATTGTGGCCCAAAACTTATAATATAGCATCAAGCACTTATATGTGTGCTAGGTCAATTGTGCTTGCAATTTCACAAGCATTCTTCCACATTTTCTTCTTTAAACCAATATATTCATCACTTAGTTCATAACCAAACATAATGTGCAATCATATATATGCATATATGAGCATGGCCGAATTTTCAAGGTGTCCATAGCCATCCAAAACACAAATTTTAACTAACATGCAAGAAGCATGAATCATGCTCAAGAATGCATCATGGCGAATATGACAATCATGCTCCTCTTCAACTTCAATCATGATAAAACAAAGAGAAAACTCAAAGTCTTACTCAAGAGTAGGCAATCCATCTTTGCATGCATCATCATCAAGCTTCACACTTAGCATGCAATGGCTTTATCACTATAACAACTTTGGCCAAATACCATTTCCATGGCATAACAAAGATTTGAGCCATGGCTAACATGCACATCAAGTTAGCAACCAAAACATGCATGAAACTCCCAACACAACCTCATACATACCTTAATCTTGATGCAAATTTAGCCAAATCACCTTCTAGATCTCTTCTAAACAAAGGAAATGAAGCAAAATCCCTTCTTCCTCTTAGTATTTTCGGCCAAAAAGGAGAGAGCAAGCATGAACAAATTTTTTGTTTTTCTCTTCTTGGTTGCACTGGCAATGGGGTATGCCACTCTCTCACACATTTTTTTTCATTCTTTTCTTACCCATGCTTATTTGTTTACTATTTCTCCCTAATGCCCAACAAAACATGTTTCATGACATGTTTAACCCATATCTCTTTGTCATGGCGGCCATTACTTGTAAAAGGGGAATTTGACATGCAAGTCCATTATTTTGCATGCATGCTTTAATTAGTCATCACCCTTTCCTATCGTATTTTCAAAGTTCACTACTAAGTCCTTTCTAGTGGAATTCACCTTTATAACACTAAATCAATCATCAAAAATGTCATACATGAATACACACATATTATAGGCATCGAAATAAATTTTAAATTATTGTTATGCCTCGGTTTTGTGGTCCCGAAACCACATGCCTGGCTAGGGTCTATTTTGGGTGTCACAACTCTCCCCTCTTAAGAAATTTTCGTCCCGAAAATCTTACCGTAAATAGGTTTGGATATCGCTCTTTCATAGAGTTCTCGGTCTCCCAAGTAGCTTCTTCTATCCCGTGCTTGAGCCATAACACTTTCACTAGCGGAACCCGCTTGTTTCGCAACTCTTTCACTTCTCGTGATAGGATACGAATCGGTTCTTCCTCATAACTCATATTAGCTTGAATTTCAATTTCGATGGACTAATCACGTGCGATGGATCGGATCTATAGCGTCGAAGCATCGAAACGTGAAAGACATCGTGAACCTTTTTGAGTTCAGGGGGCAAAATCAAGCGATATGCCACTGGACCGACTCGCTCTGATATCTCATATGGCCCAATGAACCTCGGGCTCAACTTGCCCTTACTACCGAACACGAGTATCCTTTTCCAAGGCGATACCTTGAGAAACACTTTATCACCCACGATACTCGATATCCTTACGCTTTAGATCCGCGTGACGACTTACGACGATCGGAGGCTATCTTCGACTTTCACGGATTACTTTCACTTTACATTCAGCATCCCTAATCAAATCCACCGAAAATCTTGCTTTCACCGAGCTCGGTCAAAACAATGGTGTACGGCATTTACGACCGTACAAGGCCTCGTAGGGTGCCATCTTAATACTTGATTGAAAGTGTTGTTGTAAGCGAATTCAATCAACGGCAAATACCGTTCCCATGAACCACTAAACTCGAGGACGCAACATCTTAACATATCCTCAAGTATCTGAATTATCCGCTCGGATTGACCATCGGTTTGGGGATGAAAGGCGGTCTTTGAAATGCAACTTGGTACCCAAAGCTTCTTGCAACTTTTTCCAAAATCGCGAGGTAAATCTCGGATCTCTATCCGACACGATGGAAATAGGCACCCGTGTAATCTCACAATCGAGAAACGTACAATTCGGCTAGTTTGTCCATTGAAAATCAGACGACGGGGATAAAGTGGGCCGACTTAGTCAATCGATCTACCACGGCCCAAACCGCATCCTTCTTACTTGTCGACAATGGCGGTCCGGATACAAAGTCCATTGTGACTCGATCCCATTTCCACTCGGGTATCGTGATTGGTCAAGTAATCTCAAGGCACCGATGTTCCGCTTTCACTTGTTGACATATTAAACATCTCAAACAAAGTCGGAGATGTCTCGCTTCATACCATGCCACCAAAACCGACGTTTCAAATCATTGTACATCTTCGTACTCCCGGGTGGATTGCCATTCGGCTACAATGGGCTTCATTCAAAATTATCGAAATGAGTTCAATTCTTTGGGACACACAGACGACTTTTGAACCTCAAACAATCGTCATCGTCGATTTGAAACTCCGAGTCCTTGTTCGAACACACGCAGACCCGTTTTGCAACCAACTCGTCGTCGACTTTTCGAGCTTCTCGAATTTGGTGTGTCAATAATGGTTTGGCTTTCAATTCAGCCACTAACACACCTGTCGGATCGAGATGCACAAGTGCACATTCATCGCTCGTAAAGTGAATAACGATTTACGACTCAAGGCATCCGCAACCACATTCGCCTTTCCGGGTGATAGTCAATGATCACTCATAATCCTTTAATGGCTCGAGCCAACGTCTTTGTCGCAGATTTAAGTGTCTTTGGGTCATCAAATATTTGAGACTTTTGTGATCCGAGTATACATGGCACCTTTCACCAAATAAGTAATGTCGCCAAATCTTTAAGGCGAATACGATGGCGCCAACTCGAGATCATGAGTCGGATAATTTTTCTCATGTGGCTTTAATTGCCTCGACGATAGGCCACAACTCGACCTTCTTGCATTAATCGCATAACCTAACCCAAGTAGAGAGGCGTCGCTATAGATGACAAACTCCTTGCGGACTCGGGTTGCACTAGAATTGGGGCTTCAGTCAAATAAGTTTTCATTGATCGAAACTTTTTGGCATTTCTCATCCATTCGAACTTAACGTCCTTTTGGAGTAAGCCGTCATCGGCGTGGCTATCGTTGAGAAGCCTTTTACAAATCGTCGGTAATAATAAGCTAAGAAGCCCCAAAAAGCTCGAACCTCTGTAATATTTCTGAGGCTTCCAATTAAGTATGGCTGAAATTTTATTGAATTCGACTCGAATACCGATCTGATACCACATGACCCAAGAAGCTAACCTCTCTTAACCGAACTCACACTTGCTGAACTTAGCATATAATTGCTTGTCCCGTAAAATTTGCGGCACTAACCGCGGTGTTCAAAGATGTTCGGTCTCATTTCTTGAATAGACCAAGATGTCATCAATGAACACGACTACTGAATCGATCCAAATATGGTCTAAAGATCCGATTCATTAAATCCATAAATACCGTAGGGCATTAGTGAGCCCAAACGGCATCACTAGGAACTCATAGTGACCATATCTCGCTCAAGCGCGGTCTTGGGCACGTCCGAATCTCGATTCGCAATTGATAGTAGCCCGATCTCAAATCTATTTTCGAGAACACCGAGGCTCCTTGAGTTGATCGAACAAGTCGTCAATACGTGGCAGCGGATATTTGTTCTTTATCATCGCTTTATTAAGTCGACGATAGTCGATGCACGATCGCATGGTTCCATCCTTCTTCTTCACGAACAACACCCCGGCGCACCCAAGGCGAAAAACTCGGCGAGCAAAACCTCTATCCACCAATTCTTGCAATCGAGCTTTCAACTCCTTTAATTCCGTTGGTGCCATACGATCACGGAGCTATCGAAATTGAGTGGTACCGGTACCAATTCGATGCCAAATTCTATTTCCGAACAGTGGTAAACCCGGCAATTCTTGGGAAAACATCCGGTATTCACAAACCACGGCACAGATTCGGGTTTCTTCTCGATTCCTTGTCATCGAAAGCACGACGCAAGGTACGCCGCACCCTTTTCTTACATATTTACGGGCCAACATCGCGATATTACGGTGGCAACCCCTTTAAGTCCGTGGACTCAACCCGAATTATTTCATTATTCAAGCACCTCAAATCGATAGTCTTGCTCTTGCAATTTACAACCGCATCGTGCATGGTCAACCAATCCAAACCAAGAATAACATCGAACTCATCGAACGGCAAAAGCATCAAGTCCGCCGGAAAACAAGAACCTCGGAACACTAGGGGACTTTTCTTGCACACTTTGTTGACAAGCACGTAATGACCCAAGGGGTTTGACACCGAATTACAAACTCGAGAGACTCAATGGGCAAAGTCTTCTTTGGATGCTAAGGTTTCACATATATGAATGAGTAGAACCGGGGTCAATCAAAGCAATCACATTTGTATTGAAAAGAGTGAAAGTACGGTAATAACATCCGGAGAGGCAAGCATCCTCGCAGACGCGTATGGCATAAGTCCTAGCAGAGCACGAGCCTCGGATCGATGGTAGCATCTCCAGATCCTCTCGACCGCCACCGACATTGCCCATATTTCTAGGTGGCCTACCTCGGCGATGGTAGCACCGGGTTTGCACTCGACTTACATTCATTCATGCATCCTCGGGCAATCCTTCATAAAGTGGTCGGCCGATCCACACTTATAGCAGGAGCGATCACGAAACCAACAGCTCCCGAATGCCATTTGCCACAATGTGGACACTCCGCCCTCTCGGCGATCATTTCCACCACCGTGATCGAGGTGACTCGTGTGGTCACGGGGTCGATCGCGTCCTCGTCTAGAAAAGCCCAAACGCCTCTAGACCGGCTCGCATCATCTCGAAATCTCTTGATGCTTGTTGAAGAGACTTTCCGAGGACCTCTTTCGAATTCTCCAGTTCCCACATCAGCTTTTTGTTTCTCCTTTCTAAGCTCTTGGCTTTACAAGCTCGCTCAACAAGTACTACGAACTCTCGTATCTCGAGAATGCCAACAAACATCCTTATATCATCATTCAGCCCATCCTCAAGAGTTTACACATAATAGCTTCGGACGAAATGCATTCTCGCGCGTCTGGCTAAGCCTCACAAACTTTCGTTCAGAGTCGATAGCGGACATAGAACCTTGCTTAAGATCAAGAAATTCCCTCCGCTTTTGGTCGATGAATCTCGATCGATATACTTTTTGAACTCGGTTTGAAAGAATTCCCAAGTCACTTGCTCTCTAGGCACCACAAGTCGAGTACTCCACCAATAGTAGGCGGACTCTGTAGCAAGGAGATGGTACACTTTAAGCACTCATCGGTGTACAGGATAGCTCATCAAGCACCGGATAGTGTTATCTAACCAAAATTCAGCTCGCTTCGGCATCATCATCATCCGTAGCCTTAAATTCAGTGGCCCCATGTTTTGAATCCTATCGACTGGGGCTTACTTGACCTTATTTGGTCACCACCGGAGATATTGTAGGGCGGGGTTGCATTTGTCCGGAATGGAGGTTGTGGAACAGTAGTGTTGGTTCGAATGTATTGATTAAACCATTCGTTCATCACACTATAAAAGGCTTGCCTAGCCTCGTCATTAGGATTGTTGGCCATAGGTTGAGAGTCCGCCGGCGCTGTCCCTTTGCGCGGAGCAGCGCCACACTCTCCACATCATCAGCTATTGCTCGGTTGGGATCGGGATCCATTGCTATAAACAAACACAAAGTCAAATTGTCGAAATCACCACACTATCGATTCATCATTTAATGGCATGTATAGCTAGACCCCAAACACATCACGGTAGTCCTAGAATCGACTAAACCGTGGCTCGATACCAATAAAATTGTAACACCCGAACCCGAGACCATCATGGAATTGTCGGACACGAGGGTTAGCAAGCCAAGTTCACTTGTTTTGCCCATCCATTGGACATTTCGGTCAGGCTGGAAAAATAACTGCGTCACTGTCGCCTTAAAAATCATATCTCGAGTTTCACAACTCAGAAACTGGTTTCGTAAATTTTCCCTGAATTTAGACTCCTATATCCATCCATGGATTTATTTCTAGAATTTTTGGTCGGGCCAATTGGTACAGTTTATTAGTTAAAGTCACCCATGTTACAGGGATCGACTGCTCTGAACTTCGCGTGGTATAACTTGAATATCTCTCTGTACAGGGCTTTAATGCTGGTGCCGTTTGTTTCTAATGAAACTAGACTCAAAATGGAATCTGTAAATATAAGGTATGTCTCCTAATTCTTTTTGGATAATTTATAGTGAATTTTTAAAGTTGCGACAGGGAACCCAGAAACCATTCTGGCCCTGTCTCACAATAGCTTTAATATCTCTTAACCTGTAACTCCTATGACCATTTCGTTTCTTCCATAAGAAAATAGACTCATCAAGGTTCATTTACATAGCTTATTCACTATTTAATTCCATTCCTATGAATTTTGGTGATTTTTCACATTCACGCCACTGCAGCTGGCAGCATCTGTTTTTAAGGTAGGGCTTACCTATTTGGTAGTCTCCATGAATCGACTAGTCTTGCCATACATAGGTTCATATATGATCATTTTAACCATGCCAATGGCTGATCATATGACCAACATTCCCATTTCCAAGCCATAGCCACATCATGACACCAAATATATATATACAAACCACAATTGGTCTAAGTTCATGCTTCCCTTTTGAGCCATTTTAGCATGGCCGTACATACTTACATTACAACATATTTAACAAACATGAGGTAGTCCTATACATGCCATCTCAAGTTCAACCAAAAATTTATACCAAAATGGAGGCTTGATAGTGTGGATGACTTCGACTTCAACGATCCCAAATCCGATTGCTTGACGAAATCTAAAAAAACCGAGAGCCAAAGCAACGGGTAAGCATTTTATGCTTAGTAAGTCTCAAGGAATATAATCAACTCTAATTACAGCATTTCATTCACATAGCCAAATGCATCATTTCATTTATACACATTCTTACTTCACACTTCATCATTATATAATTTCACAAAGTATCAATCAATTCAATAACTGAAATTCATTAGTCGATTGAGCGAATGTTGCTCAAACATGTCGACTTTCTAATGCACATATAACGTACCTTATCCTTTGGGCTTTTCGAGTGTACTGATTGAATTCATTACAGCAACCAACACTCACCTCCAGCCCAAGATTCTTCGAATATAACCGGATATAATCACGTGCACAAATGCCTTGGTCTTAGCCGGATAGAATAACTCGCATACGAATGCCTTGGTCTTAGCCGGATATAGCCACTAGCACAATTGCCTTGGTCTTAACCGGATATAAATTCCAGCATAATTGCCTTCGGGCTTAGCCGGATATCATTCAATTTCTCATGCACACATACATCAATAATCATTGGACATACATATTTCATTTTCGTTACTAAGGCTCAAACACAATTATAATCATTAGCATATTCGCCTTGGGACTTAGCCGGGTAGAATTCAAATACTCATACACACATAATCAATAATCATACACATCCATATTTCATCTCACATAATTCAAGTAAGGTCACTTCTTGAGGACTTACCTCGGATGTTGTCAAACGGCTTTTTCGCTATTCGATCACCTTTTCCTTCCCTTGTCCAATTGTGGCCCTCTTAGCTCTTGAGCTAATTCAAACAAATTCAATTTATTAAAACCTCATTGTGCTTGCTTATGGCGAATATGACAAGGATTTTAAATGGTCATATGGCCACTCTTTAGCTTGAATACACAATGGTCATGCACATTTTATACTACATCAAGCAATTCAATACAATTTATTTGAGCATCAAGGAAATGCTAAGGCCTTCAATAGGCTACCCAAGGCCGAATATTCATGTACATGTTGAGGTCAATTTTGCACTTAATACCTCACAAAAACAGCATGCAATTTACTAATTAATGCTTTGCACATTGTATTAAAACTTATAATATAGCATCAAGCACTTATATGTGTGCTAGGTCAATTGTGCTTGCAATTTCACAAGCATTCTTCCACATTTTCTTCTTTAAACCAATATATTCATCACTTAGTTCATAACCAAACATAATGTGCAATCATATATATGCATATATGAGCATGGCCGAATTTTCAAGGTGTCCATAGCCATCCAAAACACAAATTCTTAACTAACATGCAAGAAGCATGAATCATGCTCAAGAATGCATCATGGCCGAATATGACAATCATGCTCCTCTTCAACTTCAATCATGATAAAACAAAGAGAAAACTCAAAGTCTTACTCAAGAGTAGGCAATCCATCTTTGCATGCATCATCATCAAGCTTCACACTTAGCATGCAATGGCTTTATCACTATAACAACTTTGGCCAAATACCATTTCCATGGCATAACAAAGATTTGAGCCATGGCTAACATGCACATCAAGTTAGCAACCAAAACATGCATGAAACTCCCAACACAACCTCATACATACCTTAATCTTGATGCAAATTTAGCCAAATCACCTTCTAGATCTCTTCTAAACAAAGGAAATGAAGCAAAATCCCTTCTTCCTCTTAGTATTTTCGGCCAAAAGGAGAGAGCAAGCATGAACAAATTTTTTGTTTTCTCTTCTTGGTTGCACCGGCAATGGGGTATGCCACTCTCTCACACACATTTTTTTTCATTCTTTTCTTACCCATGCTTATTTGTTTACTATTTCTCCCTAATGCCCAACAAAACATGTTTCATGACATGTTTAACCCATATCTCTTTGTCATGGCGGCCATTACTTGTAAAAGGGGAATTTGACATGCAAGTCCATTATTTTGCATGCATGCTTTAATTAGTCATCACCCTTTCCCTATCGTATTTTCAAAGTTCACTACTAAGTCCTTTCTAGTGGAATTCACCTTTATAACACTAAATCAATCATCAAAAATGTCATACATGAATACACACATATTATAGGCATCGAAATAAATTTTAAATTATTGTTATGCCTCGGTTTTGTGGTCCCGAAACCACATTCCGGCTAGGGTCTATTTTGGGCTGTCACAAAATGTAATGATCCCTAATGCAAATTATCCTAAGTATGCAAACTATATGAATGAAATAGATTTTAGCAAAATTAAACACAATTTGCAACAATTATAACATAAATAAACTATGACAATTATTTTAATTAAACTCTATTTATTATCAACATGCTTAATAACATTTGGAAAAACATTCCATGGCAACTCGATCTTTCATGAGTTTGGAAACCACATTAGGTCCTTTCGGAAACCTTTTACTTAGTAAATACGCATTTTACTAATCCTTATTTACTAAGGGTTTCTTACCATTCGTGATACGGCCAAGCCCCAAGACTCATCAAGGGCTGACAAGGAACCTTTATAGCTACCCTTAGGACCGATAACTATAGCTCAAGCCAAAAGATTCAAATAGGCTATTTCGGCTCTAGCTGATGAGTATGGGGAGAAAATGTTTCTTGGCTCATTGAACGAACGTGGACAAGTCACCTGAGCAAGCCTTGCAAACTTCTACAAGCCCATCTTGTTCATTCATAGCCCATTGAGCTCAACTCCAGCTCATTTTTAACTTAGCAATATTTTGCTGCTGGAAATAAGGATTTCAATCCATTTTAGTTATTTTAGATTGTGTCTTTAATTATGTCATAGTTTGAACATCATTAATATGAGTTTTAATTATGTCATAGTTTGAACATCATTAATATGTATTCGCATTTAATAAAGTCACGTGATTATGTAACTTTCATGTTAGTTAAGTTTGAATCATTAAATTAAGTCATGCATTAAGTAACTCATTTGTTCATTTAGTTTACATCTTAATTAAATTATGCATTTAAACATCTTATTTATTTGTATTAGAGTGTTATTTAATTTGGTTTGTTACTTTTTAATGCATAAGTTATAGTGTGTTTAATTTTTCTTAAATAAAATTAGTTGTGTGTTCAATTTGTGTTGTAGGAAAGTTCAAAAGGTTGGACACATATTTTAAAGCTATAATAGGGTTATTCGTTTGCCAAGAAGAATCAAATGTTGTCACATTCAAATGGCTGTTCAGTTTGGCATAAAAGAGTGTGCATTTGGTCACTTAATTGCTGGTGCATAAAAAGAATGTTTTTTTTGGATTTTGAAGCACTCAAAGCTCATTATGATGGCTTTCAAGAGTGTCTCTTCAAGTCTAATTAGTTTTTGGAGTCTTTTTCCTTCATTATGACGCCATTAAAAGAGGAAGTTACACAAGATTTATGATTCGGTTACAAGGGAGTTGAAGGGACATAAACTAAGCACAATAAGAACACATTAAGTTTTCATTAATGGAAAGAGTCATGTATTTTCATCTACACTAGGATCAAATGAAGAGACATGACCATTGGATTTCCTACATGAGTTAAAAACGAAATTAAATCTTATAATAACCTTAGTTAATTGCTAAAGGTGAAAGGTCACAAATAGGCATTTGAATAGTCATAATAGTGCCTATAAATAGATTGTAAGAAGACATTATTTTGGGGAAGACAACTTTTGATACTTTTATGAATTTTTACATATTTTTGAGTTTAATTCAACTCTCATTGTTCTTCTAAGACTTAAGATGATTTATCTAGCATTGCTAGTGGCGTCCAACTTGTTTTTTTTTTGTGAACTTATCACTCTTTGAGTGTGGCGTTCAACCCCGGTTCCTTTGGTTCCTATCTCCCCATAGATAGTGGGTCAATGTCCTTTTTAACTATCAACTTTTCCACCTTAAAAGTCAATATAAGATTTGGGTCAATACTCCTTATAATATTGGTTCTTTCTTGGACCTTAAGCCTTTTTCCATCCACCCGAATTATTCCATTCAAAGTTATCTTATTTTTCTTTGTCTAACCGAAACATTCACTTAGACTATTCCAAAACACTTAAAAACCATCTTTGCTTTAGCCTACACTTAGCCTAATTCACTCAACTCTAAATTGAACGAAACTTCTCTATTTTACGATCGGGCAACACTATGACTCAAAATAAACTCACGAGTCGAGATCGTATCAATTCGTGTAAGGCAACAAGGACGTGTTAGGTTTGAAATAGTTTAATCACACAAATCAAAAAACTATGCAGATAACAGAGCTTGGTTAGAGTTGTTATTCAACCTGTAATTTAATTAAGTTAGGATCTAAATTGAGCATACACATTTCAATTATGAGTCCACTAGTCATCGTCTGGTAAGGATCGCTCAGCTAATTCAGGTGTATTTCAATCACGTATGAACGAAATATAGACTTGATTTTAATTGAAAACATGATCGATTGAGGTACAAACACTATAAGCATGAATCAAATAAATATTTTTTAATCAAAGCAATCATCCTAGCTTAAATAAAATTAAGCTAACATTGTTGTAAACAAGAACAAAGAACACATAGAAAACATTTTTAGATTAAATTAAAGAAAAGAAAGATTAAACCCGAATCAGAGTGGCTGTCATCCAAGACTCTGACCGACGAGGCTCCTTCACTCCTTCACTTTGCTCCTTTGCTGATGGCTCTCCAGGTGGGCTGACCAAGGGCTCTTTAAGAGGCTTAATTGCTAAAATCTCTATCAAGAGATGATGCTAGGCATGGGGAATGGAAAATGCTAAAGGGAATTGAGAGAGAAGAGAATGATGAGGGATGATTTTTGAGGGATCAAATGAGGTCTTATTTATAGGTGAAGAGAGGAGGGTAGTTTGCTAAAAATAGAAAGGTTTAGTCTCTTTAAGCTTTTCCAATGAGTGGTCGATCATGCTTAGTGGATTTGAGTTGAATTTTATTGATTTTTAAGAAATTTAAATGCCATAACAACTCCGATTTGAGACTCAATCAAATGTAAATCTTCGGGCAAACTCTAATTTCTTCAACATTGCAAGGACCTTGTGTAACTAAACCAAAAAGTGGTTTATGTGGGCAGCCATGTGTATCCGAATTTGGGTTGACTTGGTCTTCAATTTGGACAGTTTTTTTGTAATCAAGCAAAGCTATCAGAGCTATCCAAAATAAATAGATAAATTAAAGGACCAAAGAACAAAATTTATCCAATTTAAATAATTAATTCAAACCCAAATTATTAATGAAATATTTTAAAATTAATTATTAAATATAATTTTATATTTTATTAATTAATTTAATCATGCATGGCCCATTTTATGTCTTAAAAATATAATATGTTCAAATAAATATAAAATAAGCCATTTTATGCATGAAAACTATATAATAAAGCATAAAATCACATTTTAATAATTTCTATGTCCTAATTTCATATTTTCAAATATTTAATTAATTTATTAAACAATTACTTAGTTTTAACAACGAATTTAAGTAAAAAGGTGATAATTACATATGAAAAATCCTATATATTTTTCAGTTTACACAACCAAGCTGAATCCAAGGAAGCTGAGAGCAATGCTCAAGCTTCAGTTCAAAGAGCTACATTTAGTAAAAGGCCCATATCTGATGGTCGAGGTGAGAAGGCTAAAGAAGCCTACTTTCAAATGATGAATGAGTGGTTCACTGACTGTTTAAGAACAAATCCTACTGTACAACAACGTCCCCCTCCTGCTCCTCAACTGATTCATGAGATGCCACAAGGTGCTAAACTTGATAGAATTGGGAAGCCTCCAGTAAATAAAATTCGTATGTATGGGGTAGAAAAATTTTGGGCTACTACTACAGGTGATCCGAAAAGGGCTGAGTTCTTGTTAAAAAATACCATCAGAGTTTTGGATGAATTATCTTGCACACCTGCTGAATGTTTGAAATGTGCTGTGTCTTTCCAAAAAGATTCGGCTTATCAGTGGTGGAATACTCTAGTTTCTGTTGTACTAAGGGAGAGTGTCACAAGAGAATTTTTCCAAATAGAATTCAAAAAGAAGTATAGCCAGAGATTTCTTGATCAGAAAAAGAAGTAATTTTTAGAGCTCAAATAGGGGAATATGACAGTATCAGAATACGAGTGGGAATTTTTCAGATTAAGCAAATATGCCAGAGAGTGTATCCTGATTGAAGCTGCCATGTGTAAACAGTGTGAAGAGGGATTAAATGAAAACATCAAGCTACTAGCTGAGATATAGGAATTAAAAGAATTTCTTGTATTGGTTGACCGAGCACATAAAGCCGATGAATTAAGTAAAGAAAAGAGACAAGTAGAGATGGAAGCCCGAACTTCTAGTAAAAGATTTATGGGAAAACCACAATCTTCGGCTTCAAAGAAATCAAAGAAATACCATGATCGTTCTTCCACATTTGTGTGGTATTCTGGAAAAGAACGACGCTCTCAACGCTCTAATTCAATATCTCTATCCCCATCTGTAACAAGTGTAGGAAGTGTTGGAAACCCCAAACCTAGATGTAAACATTGTAATAAATTTCATTTTGGGAAGTGCCGTATGAGAAGCAGAGCCTGCTTTAGAAGTGGTTCTTTTGACCACTATCTCAGAAATTGTCTAAAACCGCCTAAAAAAGATACTGTTTAGACTTCAAAGCCAAGTAACCCCACCTAGAGAGGTAAACCACCCCGTCTCCCCAGTAATGTCAGTGGTAGCCGTGGTGCGACAAAAGATTCAACTGTTAAATCTGAAGCATGAGCACTGACAAGGACATATGCTATTCGTGCAAGAGAAGATGCCTATACACCAGACGTCATTACTGGTACTTTTTCTTTTCTTGACACTGATATTACTGCTTTGATTGATCCTGGTTCAACACATTCATATATATGCATGAATTTAGTGTCTGTTAAAAATTTACCTATCGAATCCACTGAATTTGTGGTTAAAGTTTCAAACCCCCTGGGCTAGTATGTGATGGTAGATAAAATTTGTAAAAATTATCTGTGTATGGACACGGGCTGGGACACGGCCGTGTGCCTCACATCGAATGCCTACATGGCCTAAGACACGGGCGTGTCACTTGGTCGTGTGAGCCACACGGCCTACCCACACCGGTGTGTGACCCTTGTACCTAAGAAAAATTTTGAAATTTTGTGAAAAATTCACTGAGTTTTTTATTTAATCCCAACTTGTTTCTAACGTATAAAATGGGCCCCGAGGACCACATAAGGGACAATATGATTGAGTATGATTGATTTTGGATATGAATAGTAAATAATGTAACACCCCTAACTCGTATCCGTCATTGGAACAGGGTTACGGAGCATTATCAGAACATTCAGAACATTTACACATGATTCATGTTAATCACTATTATTTTACCAAAATTATTCATAATGTCCTTTAAATAGACCCCCGAGGCCCAATTCGAGCATTAGAGTCGAGTCGGGGCTTAATCGGGAGCTCCAAGAATTTTTTGCAAAATTTTCTAAAATTTTCCTAGGTGCAAGGCTCACACACCGTGTGGTCTAGGGACACGCCGGTGTGACCCTAAGACACGCCCGTGCTGCAGGCCATGTTCGACCCCATGTAACTCTTTGACTTGTGCCACGGGGCCAGCCGCACGCTCGTGTGAGTATGCCATATGGTTAATTGATTTTCTTCGAAATTAGGTGCATCTTTCACACGGACAAGACACACGCCCATGTTCTAGGCCGTGTCGCACACACGGCTGAGACACACGCCTGTGTCTCTGCCCGTGTGTTAAATTTTGAGCATTCTATTTTTTGAATTTAAGATACAAGGGACATACGGCCTAACTACATGCCCATGTACCAAGCCGTGTGTCACACACGGTTTAAACACACGCCCTGTGTCTGCCCATGTGGACAAAATAAAGTCATTTCTAGCTTTATTTTTCACCCAAAATTTTACCAATATCCTGCACTAAAACTTACAACCAAATACCAAACAATCCAAGCATCATTTCAAGAACAATTCAAGCATTGATTCAAGCAAACTTTAACATCTAAATATGGTATAACATAACGTATGCATATGTTTATAATCTTACCTTAGTTTAACCTAGGCATTAACATCATTTGACTACAGACACTTAACATAACATATGTGTATTTATCATCATAACTCACTTTATAATACCAAAATAAACCATTACTAGCCATCCCAATGGCTTGGTTACAAACATCATTTTCAAGCCACTAATGGCCAAGTATCCTATATATGCCATTATATCAAAATGATTTTTACTATATATACCTAAAATAAGCTAGTGGATACTGTGATGATGCTCCAACTGATCTCCAACCTTCGCGAGCTTCCAAGCACTATAAAACAAGGAAAATAAAACTAAATAAGCATTACATGCTTAGTAAGTTTGTATAACAGGAATTAAAACTTACCAATTTACATTTATTAACATTAAGCATTTAATAACATGTTTTTTCATCAATTCGGCAAATTTACCTATACACATACACTCAATCAAAAAGTTAGTTACATAAATGTTCACATAAGCATCAAGTAAGCATAGATGAGCTCATCATACTATATTCTTTCAAGACATTATTTAATTTGTCTCATAATCCTCATATCATGTCAAGTATTTTATCCGTTGAATCATTGAAATTCCGATGGATATTCAAATAATACACTCAAGGTGTATAATTTAATAACTTACCAATTCATATTCAGGAGTACCCATTAGGGCACTTAATTGGAAAGCACACTCTCAAGCCTCATACATATAACAAGTTTACCAGTTCATACTAAATCCTTTTTGTAATATATGCTCAGAAGAGCTCAATTAGGATTACCAATCCAGGAAAAATCCTAATTGTAACATATGCTCGAGAGGGATTATATCAAGATTACCAGTCTAGGCTAAATCCCATCAGCAACAATGCAGGACCTCATGCAGTAAGGAAATTTCGTTTATCCATCGAAATCCAATATTCAAATGGAATTTGACCCTTTTCAAAACAATCTCAAGCATCTAATCATTTCTTATGTTATAACATTCAAATCAACTCACATAAATATAAAACACATTCCATACAACACAACATTCAACTTATCATATTTACAAGCTCAATTAAGTGACATGAACTTACCTCAACACTTATTTGTGTATATAAATCTACTAATTTGAAACTTTCTCTTTTCTTCGATCTATCTTTGAATTTGTGTTATCCGGATCTATATAAATGAATTTATTCATTAATTTATCACATTTCACATTCAAGTGGAATCAATTTATATCCAAGGCAAAATTACCATTTTGCCCCCAACTTTTCCATAAATTCCAATTTCGTCCCTAAGCTCGAAAAATAAAATTTATGTAGTTTACTCCCTATTCCAAGCCTAACCAAAATTTCAATATAATATTTACAGCACACACATTCTATAAAATTCAAATTTTTTCTTCAATTTTCAAAACTTTACATTTTAGTCCCTAAATCATGTTTTCATAAAAAATCACTTTGTAAAAGTTGTTTATCTATCAAAAACCTTTCATTTTCTACCATATATTTCAAATTTTCATCATATTCATCCATGACCTAACTTTCATACTTTGATAACTTTTCAAATCGATCCCCCAAATAGATAGATTAAACTATCCCGGTTTCAAAAATATCAAAATTACTAAAAACTTACCCAATTAAGCCAAGAAAGTTCCTTCTCTCTCTCATAGGGTTTTCATGTATTTTTGGGATGAAGATGACATAAATAAAATGATATTTCTTTTATCATCTTTTAATTTATTAAATTAATTAAATTTCTAATTTAGTCATTGCCCTTTTTCTAAATTTCCATGGATAAGTCACCAAAAATATCTACATAATTTTCTTTAATGGTCTAATTACCATATAAGGACCTCAAGTTTTGAATTCCATAGCAATTTAATCCTTCTAGCTACTAGAATTTAACTTTTGCATTTTATGCGATTTGGTCCTTCCCGTAATTAAACACATAATAGGTAAAATTTTCTTATCAGAATTTTCACATGACATTTCTAACATAATACGGACCATGTAATAAAATTAAAATAAACTTTTTTATTTTCGACTCAGATTTGTGGTCCCAAAACTACTATTCCGATTTCACTGAAATTAGGCTGTTACAAATGACATGAATTAACTGTATTTGTTCTGTAAACTCCGGTAATGCTCTGTAACCCTGTTCTGGTGATGGATATGGGTTAGGGGTGTTACAGAACTCGCTTCATGATGAATCAAAGCATAACCTTCCTCATATAAGATGACTCAGTATCTCAATTCAGTGGACTAATTTTGCATGGTGATCATGTGAGAACCTATTCCAAGACACTTAAGTGGTTCTACCAAGTAGAGTTCTCATAGTGGATCATTCTGAAAAATAAAAGCACCAATTGTTATCATTAAGTATCTAACATACTTCAACCTATTAAACCAGCTACATGCATATAATGCTTGAAGGCCTAATATATACTAGCCTTTAGTGTAATATTAATGTCTTGGCAATACATTAACTAGAAACATTTTTTAAGAGCATGGCTTTAATGCATAAAGATTTCATAATTGCAACTTATTTGTAAATACTTTTCAAGACCTTATTTGTTCCTTGGGCTTCATTTTATTAGTACTTTGAAAAACTTGTATGTTATTTGTACTAACACGAAGAAAAACCTTTGCAATAGTACTTGTTAGTAAGTGATTTTACTTTATTAACTCATATATCACAAGTGCAATCCTATTGCCACTAGTGTAATGTCCAAAAAAATTGAATGCTTGATTACTAAATTCTGTTATAATTAAGTCTCTATATCTGTTGTTAAGTGCTCTGCATAAGTGGTTGAGATCTGGGGTTTGAGTTTTGCTTCTTGAATTTTTACTATTTATTTTGATTTAACCCGTATTCTTGAACTTCCAACTTAAGTTTATTTCTGCATTAACTTGCGTTAAGAATGAGCCTGCTGGTTCAATGGTTAAGCTTTTGTATTCTCCTTGGTCTAGTGTTCAAGTCTCTGCATAGGCGATGAGGGAATATTTTTTCACTTTGTAGTAATTAGTTTCTTCTTTTAACTAATTACACTTTTTTTTCCTAAAATTTTTCCCTCTTATATTTTCCTTTCTTTTCTTTTTCTTTACTATCATTCTTCCCTCTCTTTTTTTTGTTTTGTGATCTCTCGTACTGTCTTACAGTTGTATGAATTGATGAATTGTATTATTATGTTGGTCAATTTTAGTTTTCAAAGGTGATATTCTACTATTGTCTTTTCGCTCGTTTGATATCTAGTTTGTTGTAAGTTTGGAGGTTTTTAATAAAATAAGTTAAAATAAATAAAACAAAATCAAATTTTGTGTCCATCTTCTTCATTGCCATGAATTGAAGAAAAGAAACGTAAAAATTTTAGGGTTTCATTTGACATTTTCATTTCCATCAATTAAGGTATGATTTTTATCCTGTTTTTAATGATTTCTATGTTTTTTATATCGTTGCAACTAGGTCTAGCTAGCCCAGAAACTATTTTGCAAAACTTTTAAAGATTTTAGATGTTTCCATTGATGAATAAGCATGAGTTTTGAAGTTTCTTGATAGATTATGAATGCTTGTTCATATATACACAAGTTTTGTTAAGTGATTTTTAGTGAAAATGTAAATTAGGGATTAAATTGTGTAATGCGTAAATTTAGTGGTTAAAATGTGAAATAAATGAAAAATATGGGTTGCTAGGGGTATAATATTAATTCGGCTAGCATGGGTTGTGGTTAAATTGCATGAATTTGTGTTTTTATGGAATAAGGACTAAATTGTAAAATATGTTAAACATTAGGGGTAAAAGTGTAAAAATACCTTAAAGTGAATTTTGGACTAAATTGAATAGAGAGGTGATTAAATAAATTAATTTTGATTATATTTAGATCAAGAAAGGTGAAATACGGACTTAGATCGGGGAAAGAACAAAGTTACGGAATAGTTGACTTGTGTTGTCAACAAAGTTACTGAATAGTTGACCCGTGTTGTCGTTTTTACATCTGAGGTAAGTTCGTATATTATAAGTTTTAATACAAATGTATTTCATATGCTTTGATATTGCATAAATTGTGAATACGAGACTATGAATATGTTCGATAGTGATTTGACGATAATTCGACATTCGAAATCCCAATTGAACCTTAGGAATATTTTAGGATACTAGTGACATGTCATTAGGGGAGACATTGAGTTGGCTTTGGGCCATGATATTAGCACTTCGGGTGTGAGTTATACCGATTTGGTTTCGGGTCATGAATATCGCCTGATTTGGCTTCCAGCCATGATATCAGTACTTTGTATATAAGCTACATTAATTTGGCTTCAGGATATGGTATAGGCACTTAGTATGCGAGACCCTTGAGTTTCTGACTTCTATTCCGGATGGTTCAACGGGTAAACGAAAGATGTGATTGAGTATGAGAATGTTATGAGATGGTACAGGTACGTACGTGACATGTATAAGTTTTAGTTCAAAGAAACTTGTAAAGAATGTGATAAATATCATAATTGAGTATATGAAATGTTTGTTATCTAATAAATGCTAAATGTTGATATATTCAAATTATTAAATTATAATCTTGAGATTGAATTGAGTTTATTTTATACAAGCTTACTAAGCTTTATAGCTTACTTTGTTTATTTTTCTGTGTTTTATAGTGTTATCAAGCTAGCTCAGATTTCTGGGAATCGTCAAGGATTGCATCACACTATCCACTTATCACTTGGTACCTATGAAATTTGGTATTTTAAGTACATGGCATGTATAGGGATTTGGTCTTTTTGGTATATGTATTTCGGCCATTTGTGTTGGCTTATTTTGTCTAAGATGGTGATATGTATATATATGTTAATGCTTTTTATTGATGAGTTCATAATTGCTTGTGATAGGTAATATGGTTGTTAAATGGTTGATATTAGATATGAATTGTGTTTGTGAATGGGTACAAAATGATATATGTTTGGGAAAGGTTTAGTTAATTGATTCGTATATGTGTATTTGGTATGTTTTGAATGAGTAAAACATGAGTTTTATAGGCATGTTGGTTGCTAGTATTGGAAATGGTATGATTTAGCCTTGATTGTGGTTAAGTTAGATGTTCATTTATGCTATGAATTTGTACCATTTGGTTTGTGTAGGTACATTCAAATTTGGGTCGCAAATTGACTTGGTAAATAGCCTATTTTTGTCCACACGGGTAGAGACACGGGCTTGTGTCTCAGTCGTGTGTGATACACGATTAGGTTACACGGCCGTGTGTCCCCTGGTGTTGAATTAGAAATCAAGTCAGTATGCTCCACACAGCCCCACACAGCCCCACACACAGGTCTGTGACATGGCTGTGTGGCATAAGTCAGTATACCCTATAGGTTTGGCACGGCCTAGCACATGGGCGTGTATTGCCATTTTTAGAGCACACGGGCTAGCCACACAGGCATGTATGTTGGCTGTGTGACCTAAGTCAGAGAGTTACACGGGGTCAGACACAAGCTGGGACACGGCTAGGTGATCCCATTTCAAATGTCCACACGACCTGTGACATGGGTGTGTCTTTGGCCATATGAGACACAAGGCTAGGCCATACGGGTGTATGTCCCCTGTTTTTAAGAAAATTTTCTAAGTTTTGTAAAAATTTCTTGAGTTGTCGATTTAGTCTCAAGCCACTCCCAAAGTATGTTTAGGGCTTTGTAGGCTCGTAATAGGGACAATGTGATTGCATTTGATTGGAATTAAATTTGGTTGATAATTTTTTATTCAAATTGGATGGTTATTTATGTTGTAAGTCTAGTAATACTCCGTAACCTTATTTTGACGTTGAATACGGGTGAGGGGTGTTAATTTCTTGTAGGAAACATTTATAGCCTGCTTCTTTGGTAGAGAAAAGTTCCATAGTATACTTTTTAAGGCGCATATACTCTCATTCGTAATCCACTACAGATAAATTTCCTTGTCACAACAAAAGAAATTCTTGTTTTCTATCTTCGAGGTATAGTTCCCGACATATTTCTTTTGAAACTCTGCTTGGAAGAACTTCCAATTTATAGCTTCTATATGAATGTGTCGTGTGATAATTTGGCATCATGTGTAGGCTTCCCCTTACAATAACGAAACAACATAGATAACACTTTTCTCAAGAATTATATTCAAGTTATTGAACAACCCTAGTGGTTGATTCCAACCATAACTTAGCCTTTAACAGATCAACTCCTTTTAACCTAGCAAATTCTGAAGCATCGTGTCTCATTAATTCTTTAATAGCATGTCGTTTAACCGAAGGTGCAGTTATTATCAGAGGAGTGACTCCCGCCAGAAATGGAATGCAATAAGTTTGTATAACTTTGAGCTTCATTAGTGCCTATACTAGTATCTGGTTGTTGAGCACCATCAGATTGAATACTCGGTGTTACCACCTCGATTTCATCAAATTCCTTAATAGAATCATCACCAATATGAATTTCTTGATCGATAACATTATTAATGTCATTCGACATCTTTTAACTATAAAATAGGAATAATATTAATCAACATTCAATCCCGACTCACACTCCATTCAACTTTGGCATGTACCTCTAGACTCAATTCTAAGCTTAATTTAGTCTAAGAATCATATAAACCTATGGCTCTGTTACCACTAAATGTAACACTCCTAACTTGTCTCCGTCGTCAGATTGGAGTCATAGAGTATTACAATAACATTTTAAACATTTGACATTATTTACAAATAATTAATCAATCATAATAATAATTAATCAAATCACATTCCATTCATAATTAAGCGTACACTTACGGGTATTAAAAAAGCTTATGGGGCCCAAAAAATATATTAGAAACATTTTAGGGTCAATTCAAAACAAAATGAGAAAGTTAGGAAAAAGTTGAAAATCTTAAAAATAAGGGACACAAGGTCATGTGTCACAACCCAGACTGTGTGGATATTCAAAGTCTAGACACACGGTTGTGTCCCAACCCGTGTGCCTGCCCATATGTGTTGTCGATGGTCACACGGTCGTGTCGCAAACCATGTATCAAACCATTTTAAGACACACGATCATTTCATAGGCCGTGTGCCAGGCTGTGTGAAACCTGCACCTAAAGACAATAAGACACATGACCGTGTTGCAACCCGTGTCCTAGGCTATGTGTACTCCATATTGCTTCAAAAACAAGGTAAACTTTACACCTAACTTGGCCACCAATCTAAGCCTAAAACCACCCTTTAAACATCATCAAATACACCTCAAAACAAGTCAAAACATGTCAATTACATACAACCTAAGTGCCTAACCACTGTGCCTTCAATGACACCACATTGAAGTCATCAATTACAAGCCAAAATTTCATTCACCCTATACTTAACCAATATGCCATTCAAAGGAACCTCAAACAATACCATTAACCAATATGCCATTCAAAGGAACCTCAAACAATACCAAACATTTAATCAAACAAACTAAGATAATTCATGACATTAACCTTCAATTTATGAACATACGTCATTCAAAAACATCAAAACTTACATATCCAGAAGCATACAGCTTTAAACCAAAAAAATTTTAAAAATTTTACAAAAAATCATCTTTATAAAAGCTACCTTTTAATGGAATATTTAGACATTAAGGTGATTATATATAACCAAAATCACCTAGGTACATGCTAAGACACAAAAAGAAATACATCACTAACATTAAGTTGGGGATTTGTTGTGGATGCTGAGTTGTTGAACAAAAGCAAGTACCTAACCTGCATTCAAGGAAAGGTTCAAACATTAAGCAACTCATTTATTCAAAAAATCACATTTACACCTAGTGGCCTAAAGTTTACATTCCATAACATATAAGCTTATCTTTATGGAATTTACCATACAACTCAATAATTCATATTGTACATCTTCTATCACATACCAACCTTCTCCAATGGAATTATTAATCGATATGACTCATTCAATGAATGACACCCAGTGCCTAACGGTTAAACCGTAAATAATTTTTGCGCCTAGAGCTAGTCGGGTAAACTGACAGTTATAGAGGTTGTGCCCAAAACTAGTCAGATAAACTGACGAAGATTTGCATCCAGCACTAGTCAGAGAAACTGTTGAATATAATGATGTGCCCAGTACTAGTTAGGTAAACTGACGAAGATTTGCACCAGTGCTAGTCGGATAAATCGATGAATATAATGATGTTCCCAGCACTAGTAAGGTAAACTAACGAAGATTTGCTCACCAATAATTAAGTTCTCAATAACACATTTCATAATTTAATCAGTCACAACAACGACCATGAGAACACCTTTGATCTATTTCATAATCGTTCATATCTTACTCCATAATACTTCATTCAATAGAATTAACCGATCATATTAAAGGATATAGTTTGATATTAAATATAAATAAAATAATTAAAATAAAGAGTTCGAGTCAAGGACTACGAACTTACCGAATTACGATGGCTACTAAGATCAAAGATGATTACTCGACAACCTTCTCCTTTCCACGGTTATGAACTGATCCTCTTGCTTCTCGATCTAAAATCAATAGCTTAATTAATTTACTTAATTCAACCATCCAAAATATTTATACAGAAGCCATTAAACTTTTAATTACATTTTCCACATTTTCTCTCAACATAAACTTTTAATACAAATTAAGCCTCAACAAAAAATCATGAAATTCAAATCACAATCAACAAAATATCATGTTAACCATTTTTCCCAAAGATTCAACACAATTCATATTTTCAATTAATTCACAAAATAATCCTTGAGTTTACCATTTTCATAAATAAGTCCCTAAACTTTAAAATAATCAAGAATCATTCCATAAATATGTCTATTTAACTCCCAAATTTAAGACCTAACAAAGGTAGCACCAAGAATTTGAATTTCTCAATAATGGCAACTTCCAAAAATATCATTAGTTCTTAAAATTTCAACATGGGTAATCTACTACATGACTTTAAGGTTCCAAAAATATAAAGTTTAATTAAAAAGGACTAAAGTATACTAACAAAATTGAGCTTCAAAGTTTAAAAGCAATGGGCAAATGGTGCTAACTTTTCTTCTTAATTTCGCATGCAAAGAAGATGAAGACTTTCAATTTTGTTTCTCTTTCCCACTATATTATTGTTTTCCTTTATTTTATTACTTCATTTTTCACTTATTCTCATATAATTTATTAGTTAACTATCATATTATATTTATCATATATCATCCACTATCAACAACTAATAACACTAATGGCCATTTATTTAATAAGTCCCTTACAATAGTCTCACCATGTAATTTAGTATTAATCACTACTTTTATTATCTTCTTCAATTTTCCCTTGTACTTTAATTGAACACCAATAATTAAAATTATCTAACTAACATTCAATTCACTTTTAAGGTAATCCCATAATATTTTATAAAATATTTATGAGCCCAATTCACAGAAACAGATTTATATAAATACATTTCTCAACACCCATGACTTTTGGGTCGTTACATCAATCATTCTACGCAATTATCTTATTATGTTATCAATATTTTTTTTATGGTTAATTCTTTCTAAGTTTGTTGATTTTAACGACTAGATTTTTGGATAGTTTATAATCTTTTATATGACTTTGAATTGTTTGAACTTCATTATTAAAAGTTGGACTTTCCAGAAAAGGTTTAGTGTAGCTCTCTAGACTTGGTCGTATCGTCTAGGCCGAGGTTGAAGTGTTACAACTAGGGCATACATTTTATTATAGAGATCATTTGGTATTTGAATGCCTCACTCTTGATTGAATCACCTTCTTTTTTCTTGGTAGGCTGATAAGTGTGGAATTGAATCCTTTGAGACATAAACCACAACAAATTCAATTATTGGCTCTAATAAATCATCCAAAAATTAATCATTGGTAAATTGAAGGATGAAGAATGAAAGAAAACAAAAATAAGATTGAGGGTGGAAAGATTATCCCCCTTGAAGAACAAAGGTTCAATAATAACAACCAATGGTGATGAAAAGTTGATGTCCTATAAAACCCTTTGAAGACTTCAAAAAGCTCCACAAATGGCTCTAATCAACCCCCTAAGACCGAACCCTAGTAAATTAGAGGGTGAAGAGTTCTCTCACTGCTTCAAAACCAAAAAGAAAATATACTTCTAAAATAAAACATACTTTTAAAATAAACAAAAGAGAAATCTCACAAAGAGAAATAACTTAAAGAGTTGAAATTTATTAATTAAAGTTTTTCTAATAGGAATGAAGAGACCTTTAGATAGGGTAGCTTATTACATTAAAATAAAACTCTAAAGTATAATAAAACTTTAATTAATCTAAAAAAGTAGTAGTTTTAGCACAACTAAACTTTATTCTTAACTAAGAAACATAAAACTTCTAAACAATTTTAAATTCAGAACTAAACAACTCTAAGAACTTACAAATATCCTAAAATTCTAAATAAATAAATAATAAAACGTAATATATACAATACTGGGCTTATATATAGTAAAAATTAAGCTTAAAAATCGAACCCAATATGATTTAAACTTGAATTAAAGCTCGAAACTCGTAATTTTTCTTAATAATCCCGTCAAAAAATTATGTTGTCGCAATTTCATTAAAACGATCATAACTTGATCTCATGATCTCGAATAAAGATAATGATTTTAAAAGGTATCTTGATGGATTTCATGGAATACTTCTTGTGTTGAGATTACAACTTTGGTCTTATGTACCTTGAATTTGAGAGAACTAGCCAGATTTAAAAGAAAAATCTTCATTGTCAATATTCTGATTTTACTTTTTTAAAGGCAATACAAGTATTGCCAATAAAGATTTTATATATATAAAATTCTAGAAAAGAAAAAAATCTAACTATATATTTCTTATTGAAGTCAAACAATTTTTTTTTCTTTTGGGTACCCAATCAAAGCATAAAAGGAATTAAACAATATAAACTTAAACTATGTTAAGGAAAGCTAAAACAAAATTTAGTATTAGCAAATGAAAGCTCTTATTTCTTTGCCTCTACTAGAGTTCATCCTTTGTTGGTTTTTGTGAGTAATAATCACATGATGCTTCAATTTTTTTAATGTCCTCAACATAAAGTCGTCCTACCCATCATCTCCTTATAAAAGTTTTTGAAGTTTGTTGTCCTTTTACATATAAAGTCCCACTAAAACAGTAAATTTTATCATTCTATGCATAACTTTCCTCAATTAGTGAAATTTATAGCTCTTCTTATCCAAAATGTAGCACCCCATACTTGGTCAGGATGCCCGGATCGAATATGAAGAGTCACATCAGCCCCTGGAATAATCCAATAAATCATTCATTCAATAAATTCATGTTAAAACACAATTATTAATCATATAGATGCATCTTAATCATCCATGGAACATAAACAAACAAAATCCAAGTTTAAACTAGCTTTACAAAGGCATTTAGGGCCCATACCTCATGACCTTCAGTACCTACACAAGGGTCATCGGTATTGATTCGAGTGATAAATATTCAAGTCAGTAAGCTCCAGTGTTTGAAGTACAAATACTCCAAGGGCTAGTATCGAATCAATACATGAAGCCATGTTCTGATACATGTCCCTAATTTTCTAGGCTACTAGCTTCGAAAGAATCAAAACTAAGGGTTGGGTATCGATGCCCAACTTATGATGTTTAAATACCAGCTATAAGGTACCAATACTTTATACATATTTCCAAAATACAAACGAAAATATGCAATAAAACGATTCCAAAATGCTACCTAGATGAGCCGAACATTTAACCAAACCACATTTTTAATAATTTTTATAATTTTAAAGAATTTTTGTGGCATGCCATGTAGCACACTAATCCATATGGTGTGTCACATTTCAACATGTTAGGATTTATGTTTGCCATATCAGCATTTGTTAACAATCATAATTGTCAATGATGGTTCCCGTTGATAGAAAAGCTCACTTGATTTAATTTTGGTCATTGAGGACTCAATCCGGTGCAACTTTTTCCTAAGGCTCAATTGATATTTTGATTTCTTAGCATGAGCTTTTTTACATCCTTTCTCTCAATTTTTAAATATCAAAATTTTAACCTTGTTTGAATCCGTATAGATGTAAGGTTTTTTATTTTATTTATTATGTTTCTATTTTAAAAAAATATATATGAATCAAACCCATTTTCATATTTTCAATATGAAAAGCAATTTTTCTATCTAGCAAAGGTGTTTTCATAAATCCTTAAATACTAAATTCATTAATTATAAAAATAAAAATTTAAAAATAAATATCTCAAAGATTCAAAGTATATTAATCAAACACCAAATCCATATATGAAACCCATAAATTCTTAAAATAAAACAATTCAAAATATTAGAAAGTCAATTTATTCCCAATAATTCGACATGAAACATCTTGAATACCGCTTGTTATATCCATAAAAACTCTAATATAAAAATATATCACAATTTGTTATGTCAGATCACTAAGAACAAAAACTAGATGTGGAAGCGTACATAAATCCATCGATATCTTGAACTCTTTAAGTCTTATGATTTTGATCTTTCAAATTAACATAAGCATTTTAGAGAAAGTAAATCTTTCTTTTCTAATGATCATATGTCGAAAAGTTGCCTATATATAATTTGGGAACCATAACCGTAATATATAACTTTTGCACATTAATATTAATTTCTAATCAGTCCATCATCAATTAGAATTTAATTCCTAGAGTATTTATACATATTTAACTTATACTCTATTTAATATCCAAGCCCAATAAAACTAAACCATATTAGATTACTTTTAATTTGGACTAATATTTTATAAAATAAATACTAACATATAATTACTATATATATGAGACCCATATTATCCAACATTTCTTCACTAAACGAAATCCTTTTGCTTAATTTTTAAATATCAAATATAAATTCGTACAAATAATTTTTTTTAAAAATTATTATGTTGTATTATGAGTAAATACAAATAAAACTAGTTTTCATCCTTTCATTATTAAAAATATTGTTTTTATTTTTATTTATTAAATGTTTTTCTTTAATTGTCAAAAGAAAATTAAAAACAAAACGGGATTTACTCTTCAATAAAATGTCAGATTTGAAAGTTTTCAGAAATGAGGATAGATCATAATCCTACCAAAGTATTACTAAACCCAAGAATAAAAAGAGGAACGGTTACTTGTAAAGAATTGGTCACTAGGTTCACTTTAGTGAACATAAACAAAAAGAAAAGAAAGAAGAATTTTAGAGTAATTACATTTACAATGTCATGTGATGTTTAAAAGGACATTAGTTTTTCAAATTAGAAAATAAAATTGCGATATAAAATATAAAATTATAAATATAGGGTTAAATCATTATTTAGGTTTGGGATCTATTTTTTTCTAAGTCAGACCTTAAACTTGATAAATATTCCTATATTAGGATCTGAACTTATAACTTTTGCCACAGGGTTAAACTTTTTTTTTGTCCAAGTTAGGCCTTGAGCTTAGTAATTGTTATTATATTAGGGCCTAAACTATATGATTTTTAATGACTAACTTGAACAAAAAAATTTAAGTCTTAATGTGAAAATATTTGTTAAGTTTAAGGCTTAACTTGGACCAAAACAAAACTTAGACCCTAATACGAAAACAATGATCAAGTTCATAATCTAATTTAAATAAAAAAATTCAGATCCTGAGATAAAAAAATACCAACTTTAAACTCAAAATATGATTTAATCCTATTTAATTTAAAGAATAAATTTATTAACTATTATAATAAATAACTTTTAGATAAGAAAAATCCTAAAGTTTGATTCATGAACTGTGAAATAGAAAGAAAAGATTGAAAAAGTCTACGTCAAACTTTTTACTTTTTTTAAGGATAGTTTATTGATGAGAATAATAAATAAATAAAGGTGGGAGTTGTTGGGTATTTATTGGCTCGTATGAAAAGTTAAGGATGGAAACCTTTTTGTATCCATTTGTCTTTGAATCTTCAATTTTTTAGCTTTTCATCATGTGAAGCCTCCCTTTGATTTATCTCTTTCTTTTCTCTATATAATATTGACCCCTTTATTTATTTATTCTTTCTCTTGGCATATCTAAAGAGGACTCATCATTTCCACGTCGAATCTTCAAACGCATGGGATGGGGGAAGGAATACACCACACTAAGAATCAGGTTATTATCCAATTATATAAACTTGATCCGCTTTAATTTATTGTTAGAATTTAATTTTTAATTTTTTTATATAATGCTTATTTTTATATATAAATCACTCAAATTGTTAAAAATCACACTTAAATGTAGTTGATTTCATGTCCTTTTTATTGTTACAATAACAATTATGTTAACTGAGCTAATAGATTACAAATATATCCATTTTTTTTTATCAAAATTTAGTTTGATATGGTTCATGTGTTTATACTTGATGGCAAATTTGAATATTAGTGACTTGATTGCAAGTTTTCTATACTTTGGAAACCAAATTTAAGATCCAAAAAGGGGAAAAAAAAGAAGCTATATCATAATGATATAAGGTCTTGAAACATTTATGTTATACCCTCATCCGCGATAAAACATATGGTAAGTTTAAAAGACACCTGAATAGTAAGCTTGCCATCAGAAAGCCGTGAGGTCACCTGTGAACTCACCTTCCTAGGGAGACTATCTAAACTCACCTAGTAAGGTTGCCACAAGCATCCTCATCCCATTGAAGACATCCCTCCCACACACTCTGTAATAATGACTAGATGGCAAGTCCAACATGTTAACACTATATGACATAGGACCCTAGCTTGTAAAAACCCTCAAGAACGATGAAGAAAGGATCTACTCTAAGAGGATACTAAACCTACACTCTCTCTACACTTAACTTTCAAACTCTCCACCTCCATTCTTTATAACCTTCGACTCTCTACCTTGGTTGGATGAACTAGCCTTCTCAACAACCATTCTCTGCCCTTCTATATTCTCTCCTTGTTGAGCATTGTACCAACAATTGTTCGATGAACATAGATGACATTGCATCTCAATCCTAAAATGGTACTCCAACTGATTAAGCCAACTAGATCAACGACTCAATTGACCAAGTCAACTCTTCCTTTTCACTTAACATATCCATACCACTTATCCCAGGTGTTTCTACTAGCTTGGGCTCTACACAAGCCCCTCCACTTGGCTCCATTTCTGCTAGAACCCAGTTGCAATATGCAAGCGTTCTTCTTCCCACATTGGAACAACTGGTAAAGGCCCTAAAGACCCTCTAGCCTCCAAATCTACCATTTCTGTTACACCGGTAGGAATAGTTCCTCCAACTACTCTCATCCCCCCGATAATTAACACGCTTTAGTCATAGCCTAGTGTAACTTCTCTTAGACCTTTTGATCATATATCACATTGCTTACAAGAAGTTGTAACCTATGTCATAACCACACCCTCTCCACCAGCAGTAACCTCTATTTCATTAGACTAGGATTCCTATCAATAGACATCAGGCCTCTAGCCACACAACTTAAAGACCTAAGAGAAACTACAACACTTGGAATAACAGTTTTCTCAGTATGAACACTGCTTCAAGGAGCACCGAGAGTATTAGCATACCCTTGAAGGAACCCTCAGAATAAGCAGCTCTTCATAGAGTTGAGAGCACGAAGAGTCCCAATATGAGAAAAACCGAAGCATTAAGAGTAGGAAGCTCAATCTATGATCTAGGGGGTAATGAGCATGATAATTTGGAAGGCCTTTATAGTCATAGCACTGATATCCCAGTAGCATCCCAATGTTCTTAAGGCAACAACAATATCTCCATGGAAGAATAACTCAAGGCTTTCAGAGTAGAGATAATGCAAAAGGTAAAAGAAGAAAGACCAGACAAATCTTTCTAGAACTACTTTAATGAACCAATGGCACCTAGATATCTAGAAAACCACATCTCTAATTCCTTCAAGTTCCCAAAATTATTGTGCAATCTAAGCCTTCAAGAGGTAAAAGAGGGAGTCACTAATGAGTGGGTAATCTAAGCCTTCATCGCTGAGACCTCACATAAGCATCTCAAATACATAATCATCGAAAACACTACAACTGAACTCTCCTAACTCCACGAAATGGTGTACTAGTTTTTGGAAGGAGATGAGGTTCTGAAGGTTCGTATTGATTTCTTTGCACCAGTATCCCGCTAGAGCAACCATCCTCGAAGATTGTCTTCTAAGAGATTTCAAGGCTACCAACAGCCAATGATTAGTCCAATGGTAGGTGTATGTGGACATGAACATTATAATTAGTCAAACTAGAGAAGTAATCAACAGGTGAACAATGTTTATGCCATAGACCACAAAGGACCTATCCACAATCATAGAGAAGGCTAAGACCAATGACTTAGAGCCCCATACAACTATTCTAAAACCTACCATGAGCTTAACTACTCCCCGACCCAAGTGTTTGATCAAGTAGAAAACCAAGGAATCATGGAATTGGTCCCATACCTCCTGCCTAGTAAGCACTACAATAACTCCAATAATAACTGCAAAGGCTACCAAACTAAACAATGCAAACATCTAAAAATTGGTACTAAAATGACAATTTGGAAAGACCAATTCTTAGCTCAAGACCCCTAACCAGTTAAATAGGGCCCAAGATAAAGAAACAAGGCCATCGGGATTGCAAGGCGATAATAGAGGGAAGCAACCATTCAAGGGAATTATTGATTTTCAAGTAGGAGGCAAGTATGTAGAGTGGGTTTCATCGAATTCAAAGTGAAAGGCTCTTATAGAAAAAGTGTTCTATCAGTTTTAGCCACAGTAAAAAAACCTAAACCTTCTCTATAGAACCTTTGATTCTTAAAGCGAGATAAAGAAGATATCCTAGATGCGGATGGTGAAGACCATATGGTAGCGTCGGCTAATATCTCGACCTTCCAAGTTAGAAAGATCTTGGTAGATACAAGCAACTTGGTGGATATACTAACAACCAAGGATTTCTACCAAATGTGGTTCAATGGTATACAACTCAAACTTGCAAGCCCAATTTACGGCTTTGCTAACCAACCCATTGTGGTCAAAGGGTCCATTTCCTCTCAATGGTATTGGGAGATGATGGATTTCCCGTGGTTGACTAACTTATGGCATACAATGCCATTTTCGAGAAGTTAATTATGAGGATGATGAATATGATGGTTGTCACCTTCTGTATGATGGAAAATTTCCCCACTCCCACAGTTGAGGGATACATGAAATTCAACTAGAGGAAAACACAAGAATGTCATATAGTCTTCCTACAACTTGTTAGGAAAGATCAGAACCCTTTGCCATCACTCTAGCTTGTTGCGCATTACATTACCACATTTTTATCGGGGTCGATGTAATTAGAAAGATAGGGATCGATCTAGAAAGTATTGAAACTAGACCAGAGACCCAACTCTCGAAACCACAATAAACAAAAGAGTCAAAGTTGGTCTAGTTATACCAAGGGGGCCCTTAAAAGTTCACCCAAATAGCATCAACCTTTTCCCTTGAGGAAGAAAGCTTGAAGTCATTGTTTTTAGAGTGTAAGGATGTTTTCGCCTAAATGACAACAAATATCCTAATAATTCATCCGTCATTCATTTAACACTCTATAAGGGTGGATAGTGCTCAATCAATGAAGCAAAAAAAAAAAATAATTTTTCAATGAAAGGTCACGACTACTAGAGAAGATGTGAAAAAGCTCCTAGTTGCCAGTTTCATTTGAAATGTCACCTATTTGGATAAGATTTCCAATGAATTCCTGGTACCCAAGTCCGACAATAGTTGGCAAATGTAAGTGAACTTCACCAACCTAAATAAAGCATGTCCAAAAGACAACTTCTCGCTCTCATCTATAGATAATTAGTAAATGCCTCCGTAAACCATCAACATATGAGCTTCATGGATGCCTTTTCAGGCTATAACCAGATACTTATGACAAGGGAGGATCAAGAGAAGACGACTTTCATTACTGAAGATTGGTTGTTTAATTACAAGATGATGCCTCTCAGTTTCTAGATTAAAGGCCTACATATCAATGGTTGGTGAATAAGTTGTTTCAAAATCAGATAGAGAGATGTATGGAAATGTATGTTGATGACATGTTGGCCAAAAGTGCTTCTAAATAGCAACATATAAATGACCTTTGAGAGGTGTTTATAGTGTTGCGCAAATACAGTATGTAGCTCAATCAGAGCAAAATGCACATTCGAGGCAAGCACTGGAAAATTTTTAGGTTTCATGATATATAGTAGAGGGATTAAAGCCAACCTGGAGAATGTCAAGGCTATCTTGTAAATGAACTCTTTTTAAAAGCCTAAAAAGATTCAGGAGTTGACTGAAAAAATAGTGACACTAAATGAATTTGTATCGAACATGGCTGACAGATGCTTGTTGTTCTTTGAAAGGTATTTTTCAATGGATAAAAAAGAGTCAGTAGTATTTGGAAAAAAAATTGATTATTTATGAAAATGACATATTTTCTACCGTGTATGTTAGTGTCAGCCATCTCATCATCGGTACCACCATTCATTATCCCCTAATGATTGCCCGATATAAAGAATATGATTTTTTTTAGTGTTGACATTGTGTTCGCCAGCACCGGTATGTATTTTTTTCAAATACACATTCCGAGATTAAAAAAAGAAAATAATATTTTAATAAGTGCCGGCATTTTCATTGTCAACACCGATTCAAATTTAAAAAATTAATTTTTTGCTTTTTTTGGTGCCGGTACACCAGTTCAAATTTTAAAAAATATATATTGATTTTTTGCTTTATTGTTGTCATTGGTCTCTTTGTCGGCTTCGATTTGATTTTTGAAAAAAAAAATTCTGGCGTGCTCTGGTTGCCGGGACTTGTGAAAAGAATAGTGAAGAGAGGAAGTTAAGGAAAAATCAAAAAACAAAAAGAGAAGGCAAGGTAAATGCATGAACAACATTTTTTTCAATACAAGGAATTGAAGAGTTTAAAAAAAACATAGTACATTAATGCAATATTGCATCAATTAAATAAACGCACAAGATTTTGCACCATAATTTTGCATCAATTAAAAGAATTTTCATTAATTAATTTTTATTGTAATTATCCATGCAATTTAATTAATTCACCACAATTATTATTATCATTTTATTGTAATTACTCATGCAATTTAATTGATGCACCACAATTTTGCATTAATTAATTTTTATTGTAATTACTCATTCGATTTAATTGATGCATCACAATTACTATTATCGTTTTATTATCATTATCCATACAATTTATCGATGCGCCACAATTGAATTAAAAGACAGTCTTCAATTCTTTAGCTTCCTCTCATCTTTTCATTGATCCCTGCAACCAAAGCACGTCAGTAAAAAAAAAAAAAAATCAAAAATCACACTTATGTTGGCAAAGAGAATGCCAACACCAAAAAAAGTAAAAACTTAATTTTTTTTTAAATTCGAATCGATGCCAGCGACGAGAATGCTGACACCTATTAAAATATTTTTTTCTTTTTTCTAATCTCGAAATACCCATATTTTTTAAGTGACTTTGAAAAAAATACATATTAGTGCTAGTGAACACAGTATCGGCACAAAAAAAACCATTTTTTATAGACTACGTAATCATCGAGCAATCGTTAGGGGATGATGGAATTTGGTGCCAACAATGAGATGGTCGGCACCAACATACACTGTAGAAAACATGTTATTTTCTTACAAGATTTTGCACTTGAGTCATTTTCTTAAATAATATATTTATTTGGGTCAATTATGAAAAAAAGCTGGAGATTTTTTTATATGTCTACCTCACCTCCTTCGACAAAATAGTTATAGCAATGTTGGTCAAATAAGTTGAAGGCAATATTACTTGGTCTATTACGTTAGCGGAGTCTTGCAAGAAGGAGAATTAAACTACTTTCGGGTGGAGAAAATTATTTTGCCTTGATTGTGGCTACAATGAAGCTCTGCCCCAAATTTCAAGCTCACCATATCACGGTATTATTGGACCAGCCTCTCAAAGACATCCTAGGAAAAGTTGGCATTTCTAGAAGAATGATCAAGTGGAGTGTTGAGTTAAGTGAGTTTGGGTTAGAGTATTTACCATGAAAAGTTGTTAAAGTACAGGATCTAACTGACTTTGTAGTTGGTTGCTCATTTTCCCAACCATCTAAACCCTTTCAAATAATTTAAGGCATCTGATACAATTTGAAAAGATGCGGCACATCCTTTTTTCAAAGTTAGTAGCTTTGCAAGTTTTATTAGCAAGGAATGGTTCAAATAGTGAAAGGATAAGTTCCATTCAATGTACTTGAAATAAAAAAAGTATGGCCAATTATATAAAAATGACAAAGTAAAATAAATAAATGATGAAGAAAAATTTTATTAATCCATAACATTTACAAAACTCTCAAGCTTAACATTACAATCATTACACTGAGGATGGGTCAAGACCTTCTTAAGAGTAGTCAAAGGAACCAAAAGCCTATCTCAAAACTCCTACCAATCCTTATCCTTCGGGGTATGGATTGTGCAGGTCAAATTTCATCACTTCAAAATCTTCTTCCAAAAGAGGAGCTATGTTCACGCGATGGAAGTCGAATAGGCCATAAACAACCTAAAATGCCAATACTAGTCAATCATTGAGGGGATCTAACACCTTCCTTTGGGCCAAAGCAACAAAAGCCTTATCTATGGCACAAGACTCCTTTTCCTTATCTAAGTCAAGCTTCAGTTGTGTGTTTTTATCCTCCAGTTCCTTGACACTCTCTCCTAACTGAAGGCTCATTTTCTTCTCCTCCTCTAGCTAATTTTTTTAGAATCTGCATTTCCTTAGTTAAGTTCTGCATTTTCTCTTTTGATATAGAGGTTGCCTTTTTGGCTTCAACAATAAATTTTCTCTTTTCCTCTTTTAAGTATTTGGCAACATCTTTCGCTTTGGCATCTATTGTCTAAAGGGTTAAAATTTCTTGAGCCATCAATCATGCAATAAGTTCAAAATCACCAACAGATCCATAGACCCTGCATTAGAATTTAAGGTTAACAACATAAACACAACTCAACTAAATTAGCAAAGCTCATAAAATTATCTGAAGCATTAGAGATAACAGACGGAAGCACAATGGTAGGAGGAGAAGGTGGAGAAGAAAAAGAGGAATAATAAGAACCCTTAAGCAGTAGAAGGGTTTCCAATAGCAACAACAATAAGAGATAAAGCCTTTCTAGTAGAAGAAATGATGGCCAAACTAGCATTAATGGTAAACGGATGGGTCAGGTTGTTATTATCACCATTACCTTGAAGATCAGCCCCAGTAGTAAAATCTTCAATATAGTAAAGAATGACCTCCCACTGTTGCTCTTCACCCATAACTTCTTCAGAGGGAACTCTTTACCTTTTCTTGCTGACCTATTTCCTTGAGACAAGAAGAAATGCAATTACCCTTTTCAGCATGTTTTTGGCAACAACTTCAACCTCCTGTTGAACTATTTTGCTAGCTATGATTAATCTTACATAAACAAAGAACGTCAGATATGAACTAGTAACTTAATAAAAATTGAAAATAAGATTTTATCTTACGGTGACATTTCCTCGTTAATCGAGCTGGAGGAAAAACATAGGTGGCCTTCTTTGAGAATTGGTTAGTCTAATGTCAAATGGTGCCATAAGGACCTCTACCTGGGGAAGTTAGGCAAAGGATCCACTTCTACTAACTCAGGAATGGTCCACTTCTAGTCAAGGTGAACTCTTATAGCTACAAGATGGGTCCAAGGCTCAAGTGCTCTTCCTATTAGCATTCAAGCTATATGGCAATCACTATTAAAGGGAAATGATTCAACTCGAATTCTCCAATGTTCTTCTGGATTAAATCTTTTAGCGAGATCTTCTTTAGTGTAGATGAAACCTCATTAATCAAAAAGATAATATTTGAAGACCTTTCAGAGGGAGATTTCCTAAGGAGCAATAAGCAAACCCTCCAAATTAATGATCGTAAATTGTATTTGAGCCTTTGGATCATTGGTTAGAGAGGGTTTGAAGTTGCAGATAACTCTAGGAGGTAGAAGCCATTCGATGGGGATGCCCAAATCGTCCCCGAATTTTAGTTGGATAGCAACATATTGGCAACGATCAATTCCTATGTTTCTTGCTTTCCCATATGAGATATTTTTTGCTTAAGGGTGACCCTGCAAACAATAAAACCATAGTAACCCTAGTTGTTTCTTTTAGTTCCCTTAGATAGTTGGAACAAATTTTGAAACACTCTAAGCTTTAGATGTATTCCCTTCTCTTGACACAAGATGATGAAGCTAGTCAACAACAACCAAAAAGTATCAGATAATTTCTTGAGGGTTATCTTATAAAAGTTTAACACATCTCATGCAAAAGGATGCAAAGCATGCAAAGGGAGCAGGAACCACAAAGAATTTTGGAAACTCTTGTTAAGATTGTTCTTCCTCTACTCTCGAGATATTTGTAGATAGTTATCTTATGGTAGAGTCCCTTGTCTTGTAACAACCCTGTAATGGTATACCAAAAATGTTTACTGTGAGCAACCATCCATGTCATTCGAAGAGGATTCTCTACCTTATCACCACCAACGCCTTCAACCGAAAAATTTTTCATTAAAGATTCAAAAACTTCTGACAAATTGGACTGAGTTCTAGAAAAAGACATTGTAAACAAAAAAAAAATAAATGTAAGAAAAGAAAAATTCTTACTCTAAGAAGAAAAATTGAATGAACAAGAAGAGAAACAGTGTAAAATCAAGAGGATTTGAGCAAAAGACTGATGAAAGCAAACCAATAGAGGAACAACACAAGAAATAAACAAATGAAAAAGAATAAAAGGGTTTTTATAGACCTTCCCAACAAAACGGTGTGTTTCGATGAAATAAATGATGTCCTGACACCATCCAATACAAAAGTAGCATGTGACCGAACATAAAATTCTAGGTAAGACGCCATCATTGGTGTCATTTTCCTAAGTGTCACTATTGGGCCTCGAATTAAATGCTCTTAAACATAGTTGATGTTATTTGTTAACAGTTAAAATTACCCCAAGTAAAAGAAATTATATACCCACTACTTCATAAAACGGAAGGCCATTTAGAAATAAAAGACAACTTACGAATGTCATTTGTCAATCAATATAATATCATGACACCAACAGGTTTTATGAAACGAAAGGATAAAGGAAAAAATACAAATATTGGAAATTTTGTATATATTTCATCAAAAACAACATGATATACAAAGGAAGGAATTACAAGCAAACTATACAAAAAAAATTTTACAGAACTCTATCTTACTTGAGGATCCTTCCCCTTATTGTGAGAGCATTTGAACTTGCAAGCCCTTTCCCCTTATTACGAGAGGTGTTGGGATCAACGTCATCATCATCGTCATCGAAAGAATTGGAAGTACGTTACTGATAACATAATCCATAGTAGCTTTCTCGAATGGTTATGCTTGGGCTACAACATCTTCAGAGAGTAGAAAAGGATTACAGTGAGAGCACCCCCGTAGTATACTCACCTACTAAAATAATTATGAAATTTCTCCTATTCAGGTCTGTAGGGCAGTATACATCGAAACCATGGTTATGACCATCATAGAGCATGTCAAAAGAAAGGTTGAAAATTTAGTGCAACAAGGCTTAATGGACTGGAAGCCAATTGCATAGCAACGAGCACCTCGAGCACAACAATAACAAGGATAACTATTTCCACTGTATCTATTACTTTTTTAATTTCCACCTGTTTCCCCATTTATTTATTTCAAAAAACTCTCTCCTCGTTCAAGGATTGAGTTCACCTCTCCAACCTTTCAGTGACAATGTTAAGTTGTGCCCCCAGCTGACAAATCTTTCTATCTTGCTCATGGACCCACACCACATACTCCTCTTTCTCTTTCCGTCATGTCTCTTTCTCACTCTAAGATACACCTCTCGTAGGTGTGTGGCTCGAGGAAGCTTAGAAAGGGCCTTCTAAATGAGGACTTTGGCTCTTCGATTGTGCACTAACAACCATTAGACTTCGAACTGGAATCGACGCTGAAGATTTACTAGCAGCAACCTAAAGGAGAACTCCATGAGCAAGACACAACTATTTACTTGAAGTAACCAAACAGTGAGAGGCATGGTCAGGGCTAGTAAGGTCATAAATCACTGCCTTAGCAAGCTTGGCAAAAGTCACCCTTTAGGAAAAATCTTCTTTTGTTCACTTCCTCCCGGATTCATCATCGATTTTCTTTGGCCATTTGACACGTGAAAAAGGGACATCGTTTGCACTATATAGCCGATACAATGGTTAATTTTAAAAGAGCAGATGATCCTATCAATAAAATGACCATTCGAATGGTTATTACTAGACTCACCATCACTTGAAGAAAGAGGCTCTGAGGCAACTATGTGGTGATCATCTTGGAGTTGAGGAATAATTGGGTTGCTATCTGGTGGCACCTCCCACACGCAATCAGGAAGGTGGCACAACTTAGTAATATAGCATATAGATTCTAGTCACACATTGAAGACGTTTGACTAACACAAACTGTAATAGCCCGATTTTGGGTCTAGTCGGAACAGTGGTTTCGGGACCACAAACCTGACGAAAAAAAAAATTATTTTTATTATATTTTTATAGTCTATAAATTTATGAAAATATTTTGTAAAAATTTCATTCGAAAATTTTGACGTTTGAGCACTCAATTTAGTCAAAAGGACTAAATTGTAAAAAGTGCAAAAGTTGAGTTCTTTATATATGAGGTGCCTAATTGTTATGAGTTTTAAATTGAAAGTCCTTATGTGACAATTATTCCTTTAATAAGTTAGTGAATGGATATTTGTTTGGTATTTTTGAAATTTGGTTGAAATAAAAAGGGTAATTTTGTAAATTAATTAAAATATATTAGACAAATGATAAAAGCTATCATTTTTTTTTCATTCTTTCTTCTTCAACCGTGGGAAAGAACTGAAAATGGCAGCCATGGATGAGCTCCATTCAGCCAAGCTTCTATGGCTTATATAGGTACGGTTTTTGTCCCGTTTTTAATGATTTTCGTATTTTTGAGATCCCCGAAGCTTAAATTTTCTATTTCTACAAATTGATTGAAGAGAAATTAGAGTTTAAAAATTTACCCATTCATGATATGGTTGTGTTTTGATGATTTATAGTGGATAATGAATGTTTGATGTGTTAAATATGAGTTTTATTCAATGAATTTGGTAAAAATGTCAAAAGGGTTAAATTGTGAAAGTTACAAATTGGTCATAAGTGTGTGAATTAGTGAAAATTTAGAGTTTCCATAGAAGAGAAAAATGTTCAGCATGTCTTAAACCTTATAGAAATTGAATAAAATTAATTTACGAGCATTGGGGCAAAAGTGCAAATATGCAAAAGTTTAGGGGTCAAAATGAAAATTTGTAAAAATATGATTTTTAGACCCATATGAATATTGTGACTGATTGGTAGGCTAAATGTGATGTTATAGATGATGAAAATTGAGACTTGGACCTAGAACGGAAAGAAATCGATTTATGGACGAGTATGTCCTTTTCACCTTTGTGGTATCGAGAGTTTCCAGGTTAGCTCGGGTTGGAGGCCGTCAGAGATATTATCACCCTATCGAGTTAACGTTATCGGAGTAAGTAAACTCAAGTGATTCGAGTCTATGGCATGTATAGGGTTTTAATGTGAGTATGTAATATTATGATTTAGCCAAAGGCATTGGCTTGTTATTAAGGTAGTATTAGTCATGTAAATTGGCCTATGCCGGCTAATGACATTATGGGCCCATATGATTATTCTTATGCATGTATGTTATTATCTCTTGTGATGTGGCTTACAACATGTATGCCTAGAGATTGAATTGAGATTCATTGATGAGCTAGTAACTAATGCAGGATTAAGTGATTGGTAAATAGTTAATAATGCTTCATGAATGGTTTGTGATGTAATGATAGTTATGTCTAGTATGTGGTAATGATATGGGCAAATTCTATAATATTTATTACATAAGAAAATAACTCGAGCATAACATGTTTATAGATGTTTAAGAGCTCATTTATGCCACGTTGTATGTTATTGGATAAGTATGTATCTATGCATGTGGTGTGAGAGTGACAAAAGGCTTGATAATTAGACTATTTCTGGCCACACGGCCTGAGTACATGGGCGTGTGAAGCCTTAACGCAAGAGATTTTTCTAAGTTTTTCATGAGTTCTCGATTGGGTTCCGAACCGCCCCGAATGCATGTATTGGGCCTCGTAAGCTCGCATAAGGGACAAATTGCATGTGAAAAGAAAAGTTTTTAATTATTTGAGATTTCATGGCCCTGTTTAGTATGGAAGTGTTAGTAAAAGTCAGGTAGCACCTCGAACCCCGTCCCAGCGTCGGATGCGGGCGAGGGGTGTTACACAAACATTACATGAAAAGGAAAAGCATAAGAAGCTAGAGGCACAATGTTGTCATTTTTAAAACCATCTACTATATATTTGGTTGTGTAACCACTGACACCCCTATCCTCAAGACAGTACTTGAAAACACTCCTTAAAGTGATATCAAGGAGGATCTTCTTGGTTCATCATTTTGAAATGATGAGAACCATTAAGAATATCCTATAAGTGTGGATGATAATAGCAAATCCTAGTGGAAAGACGCAACCATTCAATAGGAAAACCAAATCTTTTTCCGAAATTTAACTCTATGAGGATGAACTTATTATAATCAACTAGCATGGTAACTTTCCCACTACAAAGTAAGTTTATCATTCAGGGTCTGTTTGAGAACTGAATTTGAACAACTCGAGAAACTGGTCTTCATTTAACTCCAACAAGAAAAACATATATCAAAACAACCGATCAGAAAGATATATTCCTTTCTTATAATCTATGATGAAAAAACCAATAAATAACCACTAAGAAAAACCCATCAGCTAACCTGGTGCCATGTGGAATTTGTACAGAACATCTCAAATAAAATCTGGGATGGGAAAGGTAAAACTCGCTTCCAGATGAAATAACGGGAGGTAGAACTCAGGCCTTCCACCAGTAGAAACTGGATTGAAGACTTCACTTAGATTATGCAACCCTTTTAGGATGCTAAACTCATATTTGTGATGTTTAGCGAGCAAACCACGACATAGTAGCAAAATTTTCATCTCCTAATGAGTCATGGGACACTGATAGTTGAGACTAAAAACATGCTCATCATCCCCTTTCGGATCTCGTGACAGTAACTTTGTTGGATTTTGTTGTGGTTGTTTTTTTTTTATTCTCGACAGAACACGACTAGAACATCACCACATTAACCTTGAGTTTTACCAGATTGCTCATTTCCCCTAGCCATTTATTAGTAAATTTTTAACAAAAATGTCAAAGTAACTTTGATAACATTAGAAAAAAATTATGAAGCAAATTGAAATGAAAGAATTCCAAAAAATGTATAAATTGTTCCAAAAATCAATAAAGACTAGTAAATCTATAAAAAAAGTCACAAAAATTTCAAAAATAAAAGGAGGCAAAGTAATCTTGAAGAACACCCAGAGAATATATAGACCTATCCCTCAAAACACATAGTTTCGAAAAATAAGTGGCATCCAATAGCAACTTACCACTTGTTCCAAAAGGATGTTGTTCATCATTATCAAAACTCCCTAGAAATGCAATCCTCAAAATAAACTTCTGATGGAATCTCAAACATTTGGATATAATGTTTCACCATAGAATAAACCCCTACCTAGAATAACTCGGAAAAGAGAAAGTTATCAGAACAGAGCATCTCAAGGAAGGCCACTTTTGTAACCCTTCTCTCGACTCAAAATGAGGGAATATTGTTATATCCCCATTCGTGATAAGACACATGGCAAGCCTAAAAGACATCTGAATAGTAAGCTTTCCATCAACAAGCTAGGAGGTCACCTATGAACTCACCCTACCGAAAGGACTATTCGAATAACGGATGGCTTGATCTTTTTTAGGAACATGAAGTCATTTGGTCACCAAACATCATGTGGGATCAATTGTTTTATCCCACCAAAGTTAGAACAACAACAAAATTTCTCCTGTCACAAATATCATCATCCTATCAAAGACATCCCACCCACACACTCCGTAATGATGGCTAGATGGCAAGTCCAACACGCTAACACCATATTACATGGGATCCTTGCCTATAAATGCCCCAAGAACGATGAAAAAGGGATAGACTCTGGGAATATAGTTAGCCTACACTCTTTCTACACTCAGCCTTCAAACTCTCTCCACTTTCATTCTCTATAACCTTTAGCTCTCTGCCCAACTAAGTAAACCGACCTTCTTAGAAACCGTTCTCTTCTCTTCTATACTCCCCTATTGTTGAGCACTGTATCAATAAATTGGGTTCTATGTAATATTAGTTCCACCCTATTTTTTTTTCTCATTTTAGTTTATGCATTTTTAGTTTGTTCTTTAGTATAATATTTTTAGTGTATATGATAGCTAATATATATGTTAGTTAAAATTGAATTTTTTTTATTGCAATAGGTTTTTTTGCTTGTTTGCTATTTATTTTATAGCATTTCCACGAATATTTACTTAAGGATCAAAATTTCTAATTCTAAATTCTTAGTTAAAGTGGGCGTCAACTTAACTATGGCTCAAAATTATATGAAGTGCATTGGTGGGTTTGGTAGAATTAGGAGAATCAAACAAATGGAAAGAACAAAATGTCCGGTGAAATTATATTCTATGTTTTCTTTTTCTTTCTTTTCATAAAAGTTTTTGAAGCTTTATAGAAACTAATTAAAATAGTGCCTTTCGTAACTATCTAATTGTTCCTTTTATCAGGTTGTAGGCTAAAAAATCGGAATTTAAAAATTTATGAGTTCGTAGAGTCATTTTAAAAATAAGAAATAATTTTTTTTAAAAAAAACTTAACTCTCATTTGATGTTAGCAAAACTCGATTCAATTAGAAAAATTTTTTTTTTTTTCGAATTTTAAGTTAATCGAATTGAGTTATTTGTTTTTTTAGTTAACTTGAATAAGTAATTCAAGTTTCGAGTTCAAGTTGAATTTCACAATTCAAATAACTCAAATAACAGATTGGTGTAAACACTCCTTTGGTCTATGTCAATTTTGAAAATGAACAAATTATTCTCTCTCAACAAAAATTACAAAATAATTCAAAATAATTTTCAAAAATTAAAACTAATTTTAAAATTCAAAATATTTATAAAAATTACAAATTTTATATATTTTTAAAAAATTCTAAAAATTAAAACTAAAACTAAAAAATCCAAAAGAATATTTTTAAAGTTAATTTTTAAAAAATCTAAAATTTTAATTTTGGAGCTAAAAATTAAATTAATGATTCAAGTTTATCAGACTAATAATTATTTTTTCTCTTATTTTGATTTCAAAGAGCTTTCAAATATATATATGGTTTTAAATTTATATGCTTTAACATGGAATTAGTTATATTGTAACAAGATTTTAATTTGACATCTTTTACAATTTTAATTTAACTCTAATAATTTTACTCGATTTAGCTCAACTCAATTACATTTCACTCGACTCAATTAAAAAAATTAAATCAAATTAGAATGATAAAATAAAACTCAATTAACTCAAATCTTTTTATTTTATATTCCATTGAATACTCACTCTTATCCTCCATATCTATATATTCATTTTTTATTAAAAAAGGTTGTAAATTAAATACGTATATGGAGTGATCCAACAGTTTAGTAAAAGTGGATATGATCAGGTCATCAAACAAGCTAGTACTTATAGCTGAACAGCCCTTCTTTCACTTTATTATTAAAATTAAAAAGGTTTTGACGAACCATTTTTCTTCATATACTTGGAAATTTGTAATAAATTCTTACACAACTAAAGAAGGAAAAAGGAAGCTATGGGGGCATTCATAATTACGATCCACAAATCAGCATAAGTAATAAGAATTTAATAATTAATTTCATAAAATTTAAATTTTATAGTCGAACATAAAAATCGAAGGTAAATGGAGTGACCTAAACTATAAATTTAGCTATGAGTGGAGAAGTGCATGTCACCCTAATGTGCTATGCAAGTCTGTTTCTAGCTCGTTTTGTCAATTTAATTAGTTTTACTCGTATAGTCGTGTCGAGATACAACCGGTAACTTGGATATCGAAGTGAAATGCTAAGGCTGAGTATACATGTAAACCAGCATATGCATATGCATATATAAATATATAAAGGGTATTTAAGCGATTGTGAGATGAGCATTCAATCATGGATTTAGTTATTTGCACGTTCATGTGACTTTGGCATGTTAAAATTTCAACTGATTCATGTTATATTATATTAAATATATATATATATATATTATTTCTAACATGAAAATACAACCAATATATTATGGTGCTTGATTTGTGACATTAACTAGTGTTGTCTACTAATCATCCTAGGCAAAACATGCACAGCCACCACTTCCAACCCACATGGTGGCTCCACCTCCCAAAACCTGGTAGGCTTGTCCCTTACATCCACCACTATAATCCTTTCCCCTTTGGCTGAAACTGCACATATTTTCCCTCTCCCTGCTGCTATATGTTCTGCACGTTTAAGCTGTTCCAACTCGATCACTTTCACCCAACAATCTTTTTCACCATCGTATTTGCTTAACCTTCCTTTCACTTCATCAATCACATAAATCTCATCTTCATCCATCGAGGCTGCTGGTCCATTCCAACCAGCAACCATCCCTACAGGCATGTCTTCCCACTTATCCAATCCCACGTTATAAACTGCACCTTCTTTCAATGCATTTCCTTTGACATTAACCATGCAAAGTTTCCCTCTACACCCAACTGCTTCCACTGCTTCTCTACTAAACCTTCCATCTTTAAACCCCGCCTTGTTTTCCCATACCCAATTTTCTCTCTTCTTGTTTAGGTCCCACTGTTCCAATGACCTTGCTACATCTCCTTGGTAATGGGAGCCAAAACCGCTTGCCATGTAGACCACACCTTGGGCTGAGCCTGCAGCACACCACCGACGAGGGGCGGAGATTTGGGGGCCATAAAACCAGATGTTAGACTCTGGGTGGAAGACTAAAGGGCTGGAAAGAGCTGGGAAAAGATTTTGAGTGGTGGCAGCTATGACGATTAATTGGTTGGAGACTGTCAAGGATTGGATTGGAAGGTTGCGAGAAAGAAAAGAAGGGTGACGACGGAGGAGATGGAAAGAAGGGTTTTGAGGAGGGCTAGGAAGAGATCTCCAAGATGACGATATTGGATCAAAGGAGAAGAATACAATTGTGGATTGAGGAACTTCTCTAGGGAGTGCCATAGTGGGATTATGCAAAGGAGAAAGAAGAGCATAGAGGGAGAAAAAGGGAGGGAAAGAAGGAGAGTAAAGGAGGCGACGCCATGAATGGCAAACAGAGAAAAGAAGAGAAGGAGAAAGAGAAGAGAGACAGCGTTGAGCAAGATCGTCAGGGAGGCCTGGCAAAAAGGTTCCATTTTCAGAATCATTATCATCAAAGGGATCATTCTTAGATTGCTTGCAGCATTGAACAGTGATTTCCATGAAGGAGGTACTGTAGTAAAACAGTGGATCAATGAGGGACTGGAAGGAGAGCCTGCGAGGGATGAGAAGGGGGTGGCTTTTATCTTGCATGTTGGGGCTCAACTGGAATTTCAACTTCAAACATAATGGAAGATAAAATTACCATGAAGCCGAGTGAGTAAATGAAAGAGTAAATTTTTCATTTTTATTATTAAAATTTATTAGGTTATTCTATCAACTAAACAATTTAAATAAATAAAAATTTTAATAAAAAAATTAATTTACTTTCCAATTTAATATATATAGATTAATTTTGCTATTTTTAATAAAAAAACAAAATATAATTTAAGTTTTGGTACAACAGCTCCATCATGTTTTTCTTTGCTTTTGGTCAGATATTTGACTGGCTTTTCAATACATTAATAACACTAACATCTTTTGCTGTAATAACACTAACTTTAACGTACCGTACGTTTAGCCTTTTCTTGTAGAAAATGCTTCCTAAAAACATAGAAGTTTCTATAAATTATTTTTAGAGTAAATTAATTAGATGATTAGTCCATTTCTAAGATGTTTTATTTTAAATTTTTTCACTCAACTTTTAGAATGTTTTTATTTTACTCACCTAAAAAGTAAATCTTTAATAATAATTGATTGTACATGTTAAATCATGTCTACATTATATTTACATATTTATTTTGATCACCTAACTCCTAATTTAGTTTTATTTTGGTGACCAAAATAATATTATTTTAAAGTCTTGATTCGAGTAAAAAAAGATTAAAGTGAAAAAAGTAAAAATTAAAGTAATGCATTAAAAATTATCATATTGTACTTCTTTAGAACTTTCGAAAAGGAAGTAAACAAATACAACATAACAAATTTTAAATGTATTATTTTAATTTCTATCTTTTTTTACTTTAATCTTTAATATTTTTACCTAAATTAAGACTTTAAAGAAAAATCGGTAACCAAAATAAAAATATAAACGTAATATAGAAATGATTTAATGTATATAATTAATCACCATTCAAGATTTAACTTGAATGTCTAAAATAAAAATATTCTAAAAATTAAACGACAAAATTACAAAAAAAAAAGTGGATAACGAATTTACCTTTTTTTTTCTTTTTACAAATGATAGAAAATATTTAGTAATTATACTTGGGATTAATGTCAACAAAAGATAGCAATCTCAAACTTTCTATCATCACCCTTATGATTTAATCGACTTAAGGGTGAGTTAGGATGGATAATTGAGCGCGGTGTAGTATGTTTAGCTTACTTTTTGTCTCATGCTATAATATTTAATCTCACCGTTAACGCAATTAAATGCACTACCCATCTTAACTTACTCTTAGATCTTGTAATTTATTAAATATTACATTTTAGAAATTGCATGAATAAATAATATATATTTTTGGTAGAATTACAAAACGGGAGAGGAGACAACAATATCAAATTTTGAATTCTGTTGAGATGCTAATAAGGGAGCCTAGCTCAATGTTCCAAATAGGTATTCATGAATTTATATTAAACTTTATATTTTAAGTTAAATAATTTTATTTATACTATTAAAATTCTAGACTTTTGGTGTAAAAAAAACATATAGGAAATTATTTAGTACAGTATCAATAGAGTTTTAAACTCTATAAGTATAGGATTAAATATTAATAAATGTTCAATAGAGATATAGTAAAATATTAAAATATATTTTAAAAAAAGACATGATAATTTTTAAAATTACTTGTGAAATAAAAATGTATTTTAAAGTCGGTTGAGTTTTAGTCGATTGGCATTAATATTATTATCGGTGTAGGAAGATATAGGTTTAAATACGCTAAAGTACATTATTTTTCTATTTAAAAATTAGGCTATGAGTAATTTTAGAAATTATATAAAAAATAGATATAGTAAAAATTATAATGAAGTTAATATTAAATATATATATATATATATATATTTCTAATATATCAAATACTAACGACAAAAAAAATACAAACTAACGATTCGAAGTATATCATATATACTTTAATAAACTTTTAACTTCTTTGAAAAGTATAAAGAATCCTTTAGAAGGGAATAATAAAATCATGAAAAAATATAGAATCCTGAAATAAAGGCCGGCATGCATGATGTATGGTATATGTTCCAATAACTTTTTGGGTGTGGTGGCCTACTATAGATAGCCATATTAGGCTTTCATGTTTCTACTATTGCTATTTTGTACGACCACTTAATTAGATGTTTATAGTCCCCAAATAACAGTTACATTTTCCCTTATGAGGGGCCTAAAGGGACTTCTTTGTTATGCCTCTCAATATTTTTACCCAAAATTTATTTCTTCCAAATTATTTCAACTAATTTAATACAAGTTATATATAAATGAGCAGTTGAAGGTAAAATTCAATAATTCTTAACGCAAAGGAATTGAATACATTTATTTTTTTGGTTTGAGAGACTGGTTCAAGCTTTATAATCTATAATGGGTAGGCACGGCACTGTAGATGTACCTCCTCATCTATCCAACATTTCTTCCTTTTACTTATTTTATGTTTAGAACAAGTAAAGAACGAAAATGAAAGGCGAAAAAAAGATATGTATGCTTTTTTGTGTTTTACACTATTAAAGATTATTAAGTCCATAAAAAACTATTTCACCAAAAAAATCTATAATTTTTTTTAATAAAAATAAATAAACAAGATACATGCGTAGGACTGCAACTTTGCAAGTAAGGCTTTCAAGAATTCAACCTTCAGTTAAGGATAGTAAAGTTTGAATCATTTGATAGATTTAAAATTTATCAATTTCCTTTTAGTGAAAATTAGTTTGTCGTTTTGGCACATCTCTGTCTGTCGTCTTTGACACAATTTTTGTCTTTTTCCTGTTTTTTTCTTGCTTCTCTTTCTTCTTTGACTTTCTATTGCCTTGTTTCTGGTTGTTGCTCTCTCTTGTTGGGTGGGTTGATTTTGCCTTTGGTGTGAAAAGTAATGGAACGAGGCATTGAAGATCTGAGTTTGGATGATGGTGAAGAAGAGGCGTTCTCTATGCCGGGCGAGGCAGAAGAACAAAATGCTATGTATAGTTTTTGTTTGGTGGGATGTTTTCTTACTATTAGTGTGGTGCATTTTCCAGCAATGAGAAATACTATGGAAAATATTTGGCATCCCTTGGAGGGTGTGCATATTTCTGATCTGGGGGAGAAACGTTTTCTCTTCAAATTTTTTAATGAGTTAAATATTTCACGGGTTATTACAAGCGCGCCTTGGACATTCAATAATCACCTTTTGATTTTCCATAGGATTCAGGAGAATGAAGACCCGATGTTTGTTCCTTTGGTGTATCCAGATTGATGGATTCAGGTTCATGACTTGCCTCAGGGTCTTTCAGGGATACAATGGCAGTGCAATTTGGTAATTTTATTAGAAGATTTCTGGAATATGATATGAAGCAATTGTCCAATGGGTATATGAATTATATGTGCATTCATGTCCAACTTGATGTTCGAAATCCTCTAAAAAGAAGAAATAAAATTATGATTTCTGATTCAAAGTTCACTTATGCAAAATTTAAGTATGAAAAATTAACATTATTTTGTTTTTTATGCGGCTGCCTTGGTCATGGAGATAATTTTTGCCTGATGAGGCTACAAAATGGAATGCAGGAATTAGAGATGAGATGAGATCTGTCGTTGAAGGCTCAGGGGAGGAAGGCTTCCATTGTCAATAGTATCTGGCTAAGAGGGGATGGAGAGAATAGTTTTTTTTGGAAAGTCTCGATTTGGGCAACAATCCAGCCAAAACTCAATACATAATTAAGGGCGTGAATCAAGGGCTAATATTAACCCTATTCTTGGGATTTTTGGAAGGTTCTAAATCTCTAACTATTTTGAATGGCTTTCAACAAGGAAATAATTTGTGTCATAATGGAGAAATGGATTTGGGACGTGGGAAAAGCCAATTGGTGAGGCCTTCACTGAATGGTGACGATCTAAGGACAGCTCCAGGTGGGCTGAGTCAGTCAAATGGATTGGATGTGGCAAATATAGACTGTGAATTAGAGGAAGAGCCATTCACCAATGAGGAAGGTAGAAAAAGACAGAGGTTTGATATTTTGGTCTCTAATGTTTCTACTGTTCATGATTCATTAGAGGTTTCTAGTGGGCATTCAGCTCATATTAAACAGATATCGGTGGCTGCAATTAGGCAAGTCGACCGGAATAAATGAATATCTTGTACTGAAATGTTCGTGGATTGGGGAGTCTGCAAGCAGTAAGAAGGCTTCAGTATATGCTGAAGATTTATCATCCTCAAATTGTCTTCTTTATAGAGACAAAATTGAGTGCTAATAAAATGGAGGTTGTTAGGAGACGTTGTGGTTTCTTCAATGGTATTGATGTTCTTGCCAATGGTTCTCGAGGGGGTTTAAGTTTAGGCTGGAATGGGAGTAACTTGGTCAATTTGAAGAGTCTCTCAAAGAATCATATTGACGTTGAAATTCAAGAAGATGAAGCAATTTCTCAATGGCGTTTTACCGATTTTTATAGGGCTCTAGATGTTAGGAATAAATCAGAGACATGGGATTTACTTCGACGTCTGGGGAGAAATAATTCACTACCTTGGCTATTTGGTGGCGACTTTAACGAACATGAAAAATAGGGAGGAATGCTAAGAGATGAGGCTCAGATGGAGGCTTTCTGTAGAATGTTAGAAGATTGTCAATTGGAGGATATAGGTTTCTCTGAAGCGTGGTTCACGTGGGAAGGGGTCAAATAATGGAACGGAATATTAGAGAAAGAATCGATAGAGGGGTGGCTACAGATGCTTGGCTTCAACTTTTCCTAACGTATTCTTTGAGGCATCTTTCGCATTCTTTCTCGGACCATTTTCCTTTGCTCATTGAGATGGATGACGAAGGGATGGGTAGAAGATCTGTTAGGTTTCATTTTGAAGTCTGGTGGGTTTTAGAGGAGTTGTGTGAGGAAGAGATAAGGAAGTTATGAGAGGAAAGTTTTGGTTCCTTTTAAAATTGTATGACAAATCTTGCTAATAGGTTGAAAGTTTGGGCAGGTAAGATTAAGTATAAAAGAGGGCGTGAAGCGAAATAATTGAATAGGAGATTGGAAGAATTGAATTATGATGAGAGATCGGAGGAAAATTTGGGTGAGCTTGTTGTGGTCAAACTTCACTTGAATATGGAGATGGATAAGGATGAGAGATATTGGGAGCAATGAACAAGAGCTAATTGGTTGAAAATGGGTGACAAGAATACTTCATTCTTTCATAAATATGCTTATAAGAGAAGATGTATTAATTGGATTCGTGGTTTACAAAGAAATAATGGGTCTCTTGCTATGGATGGTAGGGAGGTGGAGAATATTGCTCGTGAGTATTCTTCTAACCTTTTTGTCTTTAGAGGAATTGGTGATTTGGAACACATACTATTAGGGGTTCATTCATGTATCTCGGACAGCATGAATCAAAGCTTGATGGCCACTTACACAGAGGATGAAATTATTGAGGCGTTGAAAGGGATGGTGCCTACAAAAGCTTCAAGTGTTGATGGTTTTTTGGCAAATTTTTACCAAAAGTACTGGCACATTATTGGTAAGGATACTAGTGACTTTTGTTTGGATATTCTGAATCATGGAAAATCTTTGCAAGAAATTAATAAAAATCAGCTGATGCTAATTCCCCAAACTGCTAATCCTATTAATTTGAAAATTTATCTTCTTATTAGTTTGTGTACAGTTATCTATAAGATTATTGCCAAGACTATTGCTAATCAGTTACAAAAGGTTTTGGACGATTGTATTGATGACTCTCAGAGTACTTTCGTACTTGGTAGACTCATTACTGATAATGTGTTGCTAGCATACGAGGTACTTCATTCGTTGAAGAATAAAAGATTTGGGAGAAAAGGTTTCATGGCTTTAAAACTCGACATGAGTAAGGCCTATGATAGAGTAGAGTGACCTTTTATCAAAGGTATGATGTCAAAAATGGGTTTTGCAGATCGGTTTATTGATTTTATTCTCTGATGTGTTAATTCTGTCCAGTACTCTATTTTACTTAATGGATAAGAAGGGTCAAGTTTCAAGTCTTCTAGGGGATTGCGCCAAGGGGGTCCATTGAGTCCCAACTTTTTATTTTTTTGTGGAGAAGGGATATCTGAGTTAATGAGATTGGCAAGTCAGGAAAGGAAAACTTGTGGTGCTAAGGTTTGTAGGTCTGCTCCACTAATCACCCACCTCATGTTCGTAGATAACTGTATAAACACATACACATAATTTTTGATAACTTCTTGCTGCCTCTTCCAAAACTTCCCTATTTACTTTTTGTTAATTTACTGACTTAGTGTGAGATAGAAACATGCATGTCTCGTCGTAATAATGAGTGAATCAATGAATGAAAATGGAAAAAATAAAGTGTAACTCCATTTTTTATGTTTATGTTAAACCAATCACTGATCTTATACTTTGGGAAGAATTCTTTTTTTTTAATTGCTTATCATTCGTTTGGAGAGGTCTCGAATCGAGGGATTAAGGTATTGAAGGATATCCTTGAGGAGTATAAGTCTTGCTCGGGGCAATGTGTTAATTTTGAAAAATTTACGGCTTTCTTCAATTCGAACGTGAATGATCACGATAAGAATGTGATTTTTCAGGTTCCTAATGTTCATTGTTCGACTGACTCGGAGAAATATTTAGGACTTCCAAATATGGTGGGTCGTAAAAGGAAATTGACCTTCCAAACTCTGAAAGATCGATTGAAACAGAAGATAAACAACTAGAGTATAAGGCATATTTCATAAGGAGGCAAAGAGGTTTTTATAAAGGTTGTTTCCCAAGCAATTCCCACTTATACAATGGCTTATTTCCTTTTGCCAAAATCTCAAAGTCTAGAGTTGGAAAACATAATAGGTTCATTTTGGTGGAAAAAATCCATGAAAAACGAGGCATGCATTAGTGTGATTGGAAGTCTTTATGTGCACTTAAGGAAAAGGGCTGTATGGGTTTTCGTAATCTGAATATTTTAAGTATCGCGTTATTGGCCAAATAGGGTTGGTATTTGTTACGTAGTCCTAATTCTTACTAGTGCATACTTTAAAAGCCAAGTATTATAAAGATTTTGATTTCTTGAATTCCAGGTTGGGAAATTTACCTTCCTTTACCTGGCAGAGCCTATGGATTGGGGATGGATGAAAAATTTCTATTTGGTAGATGCTTGGGTTCCTGAAAATGACGACTTTAGAATTTAGAATATCAATGTTAACTCGAGACTTATAAAAGCTGCAAATTTGATTGATGTTAATTCTAGGAAATGGAAATTTGAGTTGGTTTATAATACCATTTCGTAGTAGGATGCAGAGAGGATTCTTTGTATTGCTTTGCCTTTGTTTGAGTATGAAGACTTTCTCATCTGGCGAGGTGAGCTCACTGGGGAGTATTTGGTCCATAGTGGTTACAAATTTATTTACATGATGGGCAGAGTCAATTATAGGCAAATTACAAATAATTTTACAAGAATTTGTGGAACTTGGATCTACCCCCTAAAATAAAAATTACAATTTGGAGATTCTCCTGTAACTATCTACCTACTTTTAGTAACCTTCACTACTGAAGATTGATAGGTTCTACTACTTGCCGGCGGTGTCAAAATGGAGTGGAAATGAGGGAACACTTGTTTCGTGAATGCCCTATAGCAAAGGAAACATGGGAGAAGTTAAGTATATTTTGGCCTATTCCAGATGAAAACAAAGATTTCAGAGATTGGCAAAAAATTATCTTTGAGTCCAGATCTATGGCTAATTGCAGAATGATAGCATATGCATTATGGGCGATTTGGACTTCCAGGAATAGATTTATTCATGAGAGTGAAATCAAATCAAGTGCTTAAGTTGTTGTTTTTGTGAAAAATTATCTGAAGGAACTTGATGGGTTAAATATGTCTGTACCTAAAAGAAGGGTTGTTCAGTATATGGGTTGCTCCGGTGGGGTTGAAGTTAAAATAAACTTCGACGCAACTTTCAACAAACATAGAAACGAGTCGTGTTCTGGGTTAGTGATTCGAAATGATAAAACAGAGTTTATTTGCTCAAAAATAGTCATGAACAAGAATATACCGTCCATTTTTGCAACAGAAGTGGTGGCGTGTTTCCAGACACTGAATCTAAGGCTACACCTTGGGTTGAGGGAGGTAAAGGTTGAGGGAGACTCCCGGTCGGTGATTCGTAAGCTACAAGAGAAGAAGGAGGACAGATCTAGAATTGCAGTGTTTATAAATGATTCTAAGAATCTGAGTTTAGGTTTAAGGTATTGTGCTTTCCTCTTTACCAATAGGGAATCTAATAAGCTTGCTCATCTTATAGCATCTGAAGGAATTAAAAAGAGGGAGACAACTTATCTGATGAATCTGGTTTCTTCTAGTGCTGAGGAAGTGGTGGTTGACGATCGAAGGTGGACAGAGGTCATGAGAGAGACAAGGGGTTGGAGAACTGTAGATGAAGATAGAATTGATTTTTGAATTAATCTGTTGGTTAGAGCATTCCAGAAGGGTGGTGTCTTCAAGAGAGTTTCGGGGGAAATGAAAAGGTAATCTGATGGATTTAATGGATGATAATTAAGTAGTAGTTTGTTGTTCCCTATATGGCTTCTTGTTTTCAAGATGGGTTATCTAATGGAGTACAGCTGGAGCGAGAAGTCTCTAGAGCTTCCCCTTTATCGTATGCTGGATATTTGATTGGGTTATTTTTTTCATTTGTTTTGTTTTTGGGCTTGATTTGGACCTTATTGTTTTATTTTGTTTGTTTATTTGGTTTATTGGGTTTGTTTTGATCCTGGTTTTGAATAAAAATCCAGTGATTTATTTCAAAAAAAAAAGATACATGTGTAAGACTGATTGATGTACAAATCGTGATAAGTTTTATAATTTATGAATGACCGTTCTTGAAAACTAACTATTATCACAACAAAGGCAAGCGCACCTATCGAATAGTAGTATAGCTTATGGCAAGATCGGAATGTCGAACCCAAAGGAACTAAAAGTACTAGTATTAACTTTTTTTTTATCATTTAGCCTAAAAATAAAGGATTGTTTTATCTAAACTAAATACTAAACTAAGAATGCACGGAAAGTGAATTGGGGAAATAACTTTTGGGAAAACTGAATGATTTGGACAATACCTAAGGAAAAATCCACCTAGACTTCACTTGTTATTGACTCTAAATTAGACGATTTATTCATTTAACTTGATCCGTAGAAACCCCTAATTTATATTATTATCTCTCTCGAGACTAACAACGTCTAACCCTAGGTTGATTAATTGAAATCACTTTCTAATTAAAATCCTTAGTGTTGCATTAACTTGATTTATGGATTCCCTTATTAGGTTTCACCCTAATTCGACAAAATTATGTCACCCTATCTCTAGGGGTGCAATCAACTCCGCTTAATTATGTTAGATCTACTCTTAGACAGGGACTTTTTCTCCTCTGAACAAGCACATCAAAACTTGAATTAATATCCTGGAATATCAAAGCAAGAATTAAGAAAACATAATTAAGAACAAATCAAATATTTATCATATAATTCAGATAATAATAACAAGATCTGTCTTAGGTTTCATTCCCCTTAGGTATTTAGGAGGTTTAGTTCATATTTATGAAAGAAAACATATCAAAAGAATAATGATAACAAAACATAAAGAAAACCCAAGAACTCTTGAAGGGAATTGAAGGGGGATCTTCAGTCTTGAAGGCGAATCCGGCTTCTGAGATGGATCAATCGGATTCCTTCGAGTAATTCCTTGCTTCTTTCTCTCTGTCCCCCTTTCAGGTATCTCCTGGGGTGATTATATAGGCTTTAGGATGCTTCAAAACCCTCAAGACTGGCCTTTTTCGAATAGGACTAGACTTTGGCTTGACAGGGACATACCCGTGTGCAAGTGCTTCAACCTGTGTTCGAGTCTGTTGAATAGACACGGGGTTGTGGTCTACCCGTGTAAGAAAGTCCAGGCCGTGTTAATTTCCCACATTGGCCCATTTTCTCTATTTTTGGCCCGTTTCTTGCTCTTATAAAACATGGAATTAAAGGATTAGGAACATCGAATTCACCAAATCTAAGGAGAAATCATCTATAAATGCGTTAAGCCTGGGATAAAAATATGTATAAATTACGGTTTATCAAATACCCCCAAACTTAAGCATTTACTTGTCCTCAAGCAAAATCCTCAACTCACAATTAAGAATTCATTTTTTCTCAACTTATAATTCCTGTCAATAATATCTCAGAATAAACCATAAGTAATCATACATTGAGAATTCGACTAAAAGAACATCAAAGTTTCAAGCATTCCAAGTTGAGCATTTTATCACGAAAACATTAGGTGTCTCCCCCTCATCTAGGTAATCACCTTTGATTCAAAATATCACATAATTCAACATCCTCACTAAAGATTCACTCAAATCACTCGAGGTGTTTAAGGACAAGAAATTTAGCACTCAACAGTCAATATGAAAAGTTATTACCATAAACTTGCATGAAAATCAAATCTCCACTACTATATAATGAGATGATATATCAATCAAAAGGTATTTAGAGGGTTGTAATGTGGCTTTGGTTAGGGGGTGTGGTCACAAGCTGAAAGAAAAGGTTAGAATCGAGATTGAATTGAAAAATTACTTAACTAGAAAAATACTAAAATTTGATAAATTACATTCCTAATTAGAAGATCCTAGAATTGAGCTTTTCTTTATGGGATATGGAATTAAATACTTAAGCTCAAAAATAAAAAGTTACTACTAATATGTATGTTTTTTTTTAAGAACAAATCAAATATTATAGAACTTTGCTAAAAATAAAACATAGCTAAGCAATTTATTCAAATCGAATCTCGACAAAAAATAGGGATCAAATTAATTGAGGGGATTTCAACAATAATGGGTTATGGGTTAATATTGAGGGTAATTCAATGAATGGCTTGTTAGGCTTAAGGGGGTTCACTAAGGGTTAATTATGGAGGTAGGCTTTTATGGAGTGAGTGGGTTAAACCTAGGTGCCTTTATCATCTCAATATATCAAATTAATGGCGTGGTCTTGACATGCATAATCGAAGCAAGTTCTAGAATAACAAATCAATATTGACGCACTCATAGCAATAATAAAAGTGAGCATGAAAGAAATAATAGATGCTCTAAAGGCTTAAGATCTCACAAAAATTAAGGCTTTTTAATGTTAAACCTGTGAATTTCAACCTAAGATAATACCTAAACTTGGGGGAACAACCTCAAAATTTTAATTCTCAAAAATCAACTTATCATGCTTGATTCTCTAATTCCTTAAAGTTTAAACAGTCAATGCATAAATGTCTATGTTTTAATTCAAGATATATCAATAAAAATCATAAATTAATCAAAATTCATTCTAATAATGATATGAGAAGATTATTTGAGAATAAGGCAAAATTTTGGGATTTTTCTGATAATGATATGAATAACCCCCCACACTTACGATGTACATTGTCCTCAATGTAAAAAGATAAATTTACTAAAAAATATAGATATAAAATCATAAGATAGGGAGAGAAGTGAAACTTCCTGAATGTTAAATGGAATCGTTGAATCATATTCATGGAGAGTGGTCAGCTAAGGCAAGTGTGAGATTGGAGGAGGATAGTCCGGTGGTGGTAGAGGTTCATTAGTCCACAATTCTTACGCCAAGAGATTATTATATCTGGTGATAGCTATGGTTGTGGTCGAGCAGGACATGGCAGTCGTGGAGAACCTTTTCCAATAGAATTGCAAATTCCTAAGTAATAGTGAGCTTTGGAGCTCTTTATAACTGCGATAAAATTAATAATTCTTTAGGAAATATAAAGTAGCATGATTACTTGTAAAGAAATGGCCGAAAATATAAATTGTTTAATATAAATTATAAAACCTAAGGATATAGTAAAAAATAGAATTAAAGAAAAATAAAATAAAAAGTAGTTTTAAAAAGATAAAAGTAAAAACATAAAAATAATAAATAAGTCTTTAAACATCTTTATCGCTAGATGGTTCAATAAGTGGGGGCGGTGATGAGATGTGAAGGTGCTGACAAATCTGATGTAGAGTTGCATCAATGTGATCAAAACGCTGAAAATATTGTTGCTCAAATCGAGTGAGGCGCTCAGAGATGTCAGAGAGTGAAGTTGCCGCATGAACTGGACGATAAATAGGTGGTGGCTGAGAGGCTGGATCCTCGTGAGGCAGAGGGACATCATCGGCAATGTCCTCTAGGTCCTCCTGCTCGGCTGACTGGACTAGGCGGTACTAAGGAGGATCAAATCCACGTCATCGCTCGATCATCCTCATATGCAGCATACTCGGGATGCCTTGGAGGGACATCTAACCGATGAGAGTGAGGGAGGTTGCTTGCGCCGCCATGTTGAGGAGACCGAAGTACCATGCCAGGCGAGTCACAAAAAGGCTGATAGATATGACTCCCTTCCTGTGTTGCTCCGTCTGAAGGCGAATACGAGGGCGATGAAATAAGTAAGGTCGAAGACATGTCCATTTGCCATGCTCCATAAGAAATAGGCGTCGTGAGTGTTGACAACACCAGTGCTCTCTCGCTGTCCTGCCAGGGTGTGGGTTAGGATGGCATGTAGGTATCGTAGGGATAGGGTGAGAGCCGATGCCTTGGAGCGACTCGGGTCATAGGTGGCCGAAGCAGGGATAAAGGCCCTCAAGCAGTTTGAAGTAGAGTAGTGAATGTGGCGATGGAGACTCACGAAGTCGTCATCGTCCATGAACTCCTCCGTAACCGCCAAGATAGAACTGGACCGTTCCAGGATTATCGAACTCTATCATAACAACTTGAAGGTAGAAGGTCGAATAGAGTTCGAGTGTGAGCTCAAGGTAAGTTGGCTCGACGATTTCAAAGAATAGCCCTCATAGGTCAGTCGTCAGGAAGGCCCAAACTGCGTCAGCCAGTTGGATTTGTTCTAGTACGGCCCAGTCAATGCAACGGCCCACACCTAGAGGTTAGGCCCGTAATACTGGAATAGCTCCTCTTGTGGTCCCGGTGGAAATTGAAGGAATGGGTGCCTAATCTCGGCGGTAGGACTCAAGAAGGATGTTGCTCCTTTGCGTTTCTTCGAGGCGAGAATGGCAGTCTTCTTGCCGCGTGGATTTGACATGATATACCTGCACGAAGAACTACTCTTATATCTTGATGAATGTAAAAGATATCAACAAATTCAAAAAGGAATTAACCATGAATTAAACTAACAAATGCAATTAAAATTTACTAACACTAGCAAGACTCAACCAAAAGCAATCAAACTTGACAGAGATTTTATGGCAAATGGCAAAGTGATAGCATGACTAAATTAAAAACGAACTAGATGAAAATAGCTAAGCATGGTAAGAATATGGTACAAAGTATGTGAACTAAATCCTAGGAATAAGGATGATAAACAATTAGTAGCAAAATGATAGGGTAAAAATCATGTTAGTAAGCATCAAAAGAAAGTAAAAGAGAAAAGAAAACCGTTAGAAGAGGACCGGTGGTCGGAAGAGCGACGGGGTGAAGTTTGGGTGCAGTTGGGGTCGGCTACGGGCGTGGGTGATGGGGCCGTGTGGGTCGCGCAAGGGGAGAAGAGGAGAAAGGGGAGAAAAATAGGAGAAGAAAATAGGGCCAAGGGTGGCCAGTCGATGGTGGGGAAGAGAATTTCGGCAGCTAGGGTTAGGTTTTGGGGAAGGGGATGATGAATAGTGAGGGGTTTATATAGATTTTGGGGCACACGGCCGCGGGGCACGTCGGTGTGCCCTTATTTTAGCCCATGCGTTTCGTGATTTTCAAATTTGGGCACTCTGAAATTTGGCCCACGCCCGTGTTCCTTGGGCGTGTTGGTGCACACGGTCGTGTCACATGGCCGTGTCCTGCTTTGTTCGTTTCTCCCACGCCCGTGTATGTATGCGTACGCCAGTGTTCTTTGACAGGTTCGACCACGGATGGGGGGGCACGGGCGTGTCGCACGCCCGTGTTGATTTGGCAGAATTGCCCATGGCCATGTCGTACGGTCGTGGTAATGTGTTGAATCCCATGTTGGGGAAAAATTTTGCTCTATTTTCACACGGCCATACCGCACGACCGTGTCTCTTCCCATGGTATGAGCATGGCCTAAGGCACGCTCGTGTGCCTGGCCATGTGGATGTGGAAAATCTGTGCTCAGGGATTCAGTTAGTGATTTAGATGTTAAAAACTAAAACTTAAAGAAATCAATACTGTTAGTGCTCGGGTTGCCCCCGAGAAGCGCTTATTTGTAGTCTAAGCTTGACTTACCTCAATTTTGTGTGATTACGGTGGATTAAGGAGTTGAAACTCCTTATTCTGCTATCAATTTTATCAAAATAAGGTCTGAGTCGAGTGTTATTTACCTTAAAAGTTCCGAATACAGTATATGTTACCTCGACTATACCATGTGGGAAGATGTTCATTACCATGAAGGAAGTCACTCTGTCCGTATTGTGCTCTAGAGTAGCAATTCGGGGGTCATTTTCATCTAACAATACTTTGTCCCCAACTTTAATTTGCCTTGTTTCATCCCTATGTTCATTGTAGTGTCGCTTCGATTTTTCGTGTGCTTTTGGTTTCTCCTTGACAGGTGTTTATCATTCATCTAGTTCATCGACCTAAAGTCTTCGTTGTTCATAGATGGGTTCTTTGTTGTTACTTGAACATGGCTCATGTATGCTCCTCGAACGTGTTTCCTGCAAAGGAGGTTACACGACATGATTAGAATTGGTAGCATGATTAATACAACCACCCTCAATATTCAATGTGTTATTCAAATTGCGAGCTTGAAGAATGATTGTTTCATCATCCACACGAAGTGTGAGTTCACCCGTACCAACATCAATAATGGTTCTAGTAGTTTCTAAAATGGGTCGTCCTAAACTCAAAGGTATGTTACTATCCTCTTCCATATCTAGAACAACAAAGTCTACTGGGTATATAAATTTATCGATTTTAACAAGAACATCTTCAATAATACCCCTAGGAAATCTAATGGTTTTATCAGCCAATTGAATGCTCATCCTAGTTTGTTTGAGTTTCCCAAGACCTAGCTGTTTAAACATTTTATAGGGCATTACATTAATGCTCGCCCCTAAATCAGCCAATGCATTATTCACGTTCAGACTACCAATCAAACAAGGAATCGTAAAATTCTCTGGATCTTTCAACTTGTTGGGTAGCTTATTCTGTAGAATGGCTAAGCAAACTGCGTTTAATTTTACATGCGACGCCTCATCCAACTTCCATTTATTTTTTAAAAGCTCTTTTAAGAATTTAACTGCGTTCGGCATCTGCGAAAGAGCTTCAATAAATGGTAAGTTAATATGTAATTTCTTTAATAGTTTAAGGAATTCACCGAATTGTTCGTCTGTATGGTCTTTCCTTGTCGCATTGGGGTATGGCACACGAGGTTTGTACTCTTTACTTACCGGTTTCCGCTCACTGTGGTCCACCTCATCCTTACCTTTACTTACCACAATTCTTTGCGTCGATTCTAGTTCAAGTTCAATTAACCCTTCTTTTTCTCAAGCGGTAATCGCATTGAGTTGTTCCCCTGGGTTAGATTCAGTGTTACTTGGCAAGCTACCTTGTGGTCATTCAAAAATTAATTTAGCAAGTTGGCATATCTGAGTTTCGAGCCCTTGGATTGACGCTTGTTGATTATTAAATGTTGTTTTGGTATTCTGAAAACGAGTCTCTGACACTGAGATAAATTTCGTTAGCATCTCTTCAAGGTTCGGCTTCTTTTCCTGCTACCTGGGGGATGTTGTGGCCTTTGATTTCCTTGACCACCCCACGAGAAATTGGGATGGTTTCTCCAACCTGAATTATAAGTATTACTGTATGAGTTATTTTGAGGTCTAGAATTATTGTTACCCATATATTGAACTTGCTCCTCCTTGGTGCTAGGGTTGAAGGATTGATATTCTGTGTGTACTCCTCCTCCATTTGAATTGCACCTCATCACTGGATGTACCCGAGTAGAACCACACAAATCGTCAATCTTTTTATTTAAAAGTTCTACTTGATTTGATAGCATAGTGACCGCGTCGAGGTTAAAAACACCGGCTGCTTTTGTCGACTTTGTTCTTATGACTTGCCACTGATAGTTATTCAGTGACATCTCTTCAATAAATTCGTATGCCACTTCAGGTGTTTTGTTATTGATAGTCCCACCAGCAGCTGCGTCGATAAGTTACCTTGTTGAGGGGTTCACATCGTTGTAAAACATTTGAACCTGCAACCATAAAGGTAACCCATGGTGAGGGCACCTTTTCAATAAATCCTTGTATCTCTCCCATGCATCATAGAGTGTTTCTAGATCCATCTGCACAAAAGAAGAGATATTATTCTCAATTTAGCCGTTTTAGCTGGCGGAAAATATTTAAGTAAGAATTTTTTGGTCATTTGTTCCCAAGTAGTGATTGACCCTCATGGTAACGAGTTCAACCACTGTTTAGCTTTGTTCCTCAACAAAAAGGGAAATAACCAAAGGCGAATGGTATCATTAGAAATGCCATTGATTTTAAAAGTGTTGCAGAATTCCAAAAAAATTGCCAAATGAGTGTTTGGATCCTCATCCTGCAAACCATCAAACTGAACAAACTGTTGTATCATTTGAATCGTGTTATTATTTGCAGTAACAATAGGCCTAACTATACTTGACTCAGTTCCTATTAAAGTAGGTTTAGCATAATCATACATAGTGCGTGGAGCAGGATTCTGATTTACTGGATCAGCAGCAATCGCAAGAGGTAGCGGATTTTCTTGATTTTCAGCCATCTCCTCGGTTGTGGTGGAAATATCGTCCTCTTGTTCTTCCTCTATGTATCTTAGGCTTCGCCTTATTTCTTTTCGATTTCTGCGAGCTATGCGATCGATCTCACTATCAAAAAGTAATGGTCCCAATGGATTTCTTCTAGTCATAAACTATAAAAAACCTGCCAGAAGGAAAAAGAAAATTTAGTAACAAAAATCAAAATAACATTTAAATTGCAATAAAATAAATGGCTAAAGTAGTAAAAATTAAGTGTTCCTAATATCTTAGTTCCCCTGCAACGGCGCCAAAAACTTGATTGAGGTACAAATCGTGATAAGTTTTATAATTTATGAATGACCGTTCTTGAAAACTAACTATTATCACGACAAAGGCAAACGCACCTATCGAATAGTAGTATAGCTTATGGCAAGACCGGAATGTCGAACCCAAAGGAACTAAAAGTACTAGTATTAACTTTCTTTTTATTATCTAGCCTAAAAATAAAGGGATTTGTTTTATCTAAACTAATTACTAAACTAAGAATGCACAGAAAGTGAATTGGGGAAATAACTTTTGGGAAAACTGAATGATTTGGACAATACCTAAGGAAAAATCGACCTAGACTTCACTTGTTATTGACTCTGAATTAGATGATTTATTCATTTGACTTGATTCGTAGAAATCCCTAATTTATACTATTATCTCTCTCGAGACTAACAACGTCTAATCTTAGATTGATTAATTGAAATCTCTTTCTAATTAAAACCTCTAGTGTTGCATTAACTTGATTTATGGATTCCCTTATTAGGTTTGACCCTAATCCGGCAATCTCTAGGCATGCAATCAACTCCACTTAATTATGTTAGATCTACTCTTAGACAGGGACTTTTGCTCCACTGGATAAGCACATCAAAACTTGAATTAATATCCTGGAATATCAAAGCAAGAATTAGGAACACATAATTAAGAACAAATCAAATATTTATCATATAATTCAGATAATAATAACAAGATCTATCTTAGGTTTCATTCCCCTTAGGTATTTAGGGGGTTTAGTTCATATTTATGAAAGAAAACATATCAAAAGAATAATGATAACAAAACATAAAGAAAACCCAAGAAATCTTGAAGGGAATTGAAGGGAGATCTTCAGTCTTGAAGGTGAATCCGGCTTCTGAGATGGATCAGTCGGCTTCCTTCAAGTAATTCCTTGTTTCTTCTTCTCTGTCCCCTTTTCAAGTACCTCCTGGGGTGTTTATATAGGCTTTAGGATGCTTCAAAACCCTCAAGACTGGCCTTTCCCGAATAGGACTAGACTTGGGCTTGACAGGGACACGCTCGTGTGCAAGTGCTTCAACCCATGTTCGAGTCTATTGAATAGACACGGGCGTGTGGTCTACCCGTGTAAGGAAGTCTTGGCCGTGTTAATTTCCCACGTTGGCCCATTTTCTCTATTTTCGGTCCGTTTCTCACTCTTTTTACTCTCTTATGCTCACCTAAGTGTAAAACATGAAATTAAAGGATTAGGGGCATCGAATTCAACAAATCTAAGGAGAAATCATCCATAAATGCGTTAAGCCTGAGAGAAAAATATGTATAAATTACGATTTATCAAATACCTATGTATCTAACACATTAAGTTAAAATGTTTGTATTTTTCAAAAATAAGAAATTTAGTCCCACTTTTAGGAATTTAGTTTCTTTATTTTTCAAGTTTTAAAATTCAGACTTAACTATATTGTTGATCTTTTTGTTAAATTTGTTATGACATTTTGAAATAATAAAAGAAAACTATTCACTATGTAGCCATTAATTAAAAAAGATGATGTAATTAACTTGAATTTAACAAAAAATTTACAATTAGTCATTAATTTTGAAATTTGAAAAGTAGTGGAACTAAATTTTAGAAATAAAAGTATAAGGACTAAATCCTAATTTTTTAAAAGTATAAGGACTATAGGCATATTTTAACCTTTACAATATTGTAGACTAGGGTAAACAACAAAAATAGTCACTTATGTATGGTTAAGTTTACGATTTCGTCACTAAAATTTAATTTGTTATGATTCTGTTACTAATGTCATCAATATGTAACATTTCAGTCATTTTGTCCTTACCCAAAATTAGCAGCGTTATGAAAGTTTGGCATGGCACAAATTGTACAGTTAAAAGTTGTCATCCATGTCATCAACACATATTTTAAAATCTTTTTAAATTTTTAACCTTTTCAATTTTTTTTCCTTTTTATCCATTTTCCTTTTTTTCTTATTGTTTTTCTTGTTTCTCACTACTCTCACTTGTCTCTTTCATTTTTTTTTCTCCTCTCTTCCCTTTGTAACCCTAGCCACTACTGTCAAATACGCCACCATAGCTCCAATCAGAGGCCACCAAAATAAAAATCTCTTTCTCCTCTACCTTTCCCTCAGTTTAATGCTTTCAAAAAATCTAAAAAAGATCTTCAATTTTTGGACTACCCAAGCCCAAAAGTTCATCACCAATCGCTAGGTTGGCCCGATTTTTTTATGTGTGCTCCTCTTCACCAATACCTCTTTCTTGACCGTTACGATCAGTGAGCAAGTTGCTGGAACAGCTCTAATGGCAAAGCTGGGGGCTAGCATGTGACAACCCGAATTAGGGCCTAATCGGAATAGTGGTTTCGTGACCACAAATCCGAGATAGAAATAATTGTTTTATAATTATTTTGGGGTTTATGATATGATTGCATGATTGTGTGAAAATTTCGTGGTGAAATTCTATGCCTAAAGTGCTTAAATTGAAAGTAGGGATTAAATCGAAAAAGTTGCAAAATTTGCATCCCGAAGTTTTAGTATGAAATTGTTTTGGAATATTAATTAGGAGGTCTTAAATAGCAATTTGACCAATTTTAAGTTCATGGACAAAATTAGGACATGGAAGGAATTTTTGAAAGTTTAGTAAGGAGGGCATTTTGGTCATTTGGATATTAAATGAAATAAAATGGGAAAAATAACACAAAATTGATCATCATCCTCCTTAGTTGCTGCCGAATTCTCCTCTCTCCATAGCTAGGGTTTCTTCAATTTTCAAGCTCCATAATCAAGAAAGACGCGAATTGATCTCGAACGGGGAAGGAAAAAGTTTTGGACTAAATTGCAAAATTTCCACATTTTGCACCAAGGTAAGTTTGTATGTAAATATTACAATAATTTCATGTACATTCTTATATTTCAGCCTATTATATAAATATACTAGCTGATGTTAAAATATAAATCGACTATTGGAAGAATGGAAATAAATATAGAGAGAGATCCGGTTGAACATTGGAGAGATCGAATGAAATAGAGGAGCGTAGCTAGGTCACATGTATGATGCTGAGTGCACATCATGTGTACAAGAAAGCTACGAGACACCTCAGTAGTAGCTAGGTCACATGTGTGATACGAGATGTATCCCATGTAGACAAGAAAGCTACGTGAAAGATAAATGTAGCTAGGTCGCATGCGTGATTCCAAGTGAAGGACACCATGTAGACAAGAGAGCTACGTGAAAGATAAATGTAGCTAGGTCGCATGCGTGATTCCAAGTGAAGGACACCATGTAGACAAGAGAGCTACGAGACAAATCGGTTGGGTCGCATGAGTGGTACTAAGTGTTCACCATGTGTACAAGAGAGCCGAACTAAACGAAGTATGATGGTGGGGCTGTGTGCTGAAACCATTAAATATCGAGGATTGATCCGAATTGTTCAACGGGATGGTTTTGTGGTGATATTGTGGTTTGGACCTACACTTATGGTGAATGAAATGTGGTGAAAATGATTTGTGGTATATACATATATAAGATAAAATGAGGTTAGCATAAAGAATGTGTGAAAGAGTGAAATTAGCATTAAAACTGTTTTTAGATGGTAGCAGTGACGTGATTTTGAAAAATCACCAAAAATAGGAGGAATATAATTAGAGGTTGAATGAGATGTGAAATTAAATTTTAATGAGTCTACTTTCATATAAAAGAAACAGAGCAAGCAAAGGAATTCTATATTTTGAGATATTTACAATTGTATGTGACTTGCTCAGGATGAATACGTGATCCCCTGTTCCAACTTTGAAAAATCATTAAAATTGTACAAAGAAAATTAAGAAATATAGTTTACATGCCTAAATTCCTTATTGAGACTAGTTTTAAATGAAACAGACTTCAGGGTTGTTTGAATTGTGTACTGAGAGAAATTCAATTTGTAATGAACAGAGGTCAGATCAGTCGAGCTGTGTAACAGGGGAAACTTTAACTAATAAACTGTACTAATCGGATGAACCAAAAATTATAGAAAACAATTAGCAAAAAGCTTTATGAGTCTAGATTCAGGGAAATTTTACGGATTTGAATTTCGAGTTTTGTAACTCGAGTTATGATTTATTTAGTGAATATGACGCAGCAGAGACAGCTTAAACAAAGTGGAATGAATAGTGAAGTTAAAGTAGATATACTTGAATTGTTGTGTAAACATGTTAGATTTTTTTTTAATTAGTATTTACATACTTACTTACTAAGCTATAAGCTTACTTTGTTTCTCTCTTTTGTCTTATAGTGTTCTTCGGCTTGCTCAGGAGTTAAGGATCGTGAAGATCTACCCGCACTATCATACTTTAGGGTATTTGAACTAAACGTTTTGAATTATGGCATGTATAGTAGGCTTAATTATTTTGTTATGTGTCATATTTGTCTAGGTTTAAAATATTAGTTACAAGATTTCGACCAGCTAATTTGTACAAGCCATTAAAGTTGGCTAATATTGTTCAAGACATATATTATACGATGCACTATCAAATTGGATGACATATTTATATTTCGGTTATGTTTAATGGTATGTGTTATGTTCTGGTAATACCTTGTATCCTGTTCTGGCGACGGTAACGGGTAAGGGGTGTTACATAGCAGGGGCCCCGACTCCCTCAAATGGAAAATTTTCTATTTAGGCCCTTTTATACTTTATAAATTTTAAATTAGTAATGGTAAATTTGCACTTTGACCTTCTCCCAAAATGATAAAAATTTGTTTTGATGCTTTAAAAATTATAAAGATATAGGCTATTAAAATGGTGAAATTGCATTTTTACTATCGTAAAAATGAAAATTTTAATTTTGGCCTCCCAATAAATTTTTTTGGCTTCACCCCTGAGTACCTCTAACCTCTTGACTCAAGTCTAACCCTTCTTTTTTTTTTCCTCCAATATTCTCGTATTTTTTAACACCATTTTTTTCCTCTATTTTTTTAACCTCCTCCGGGTGCTCAAAATCTTGTATCTGCTATAGTTCATCACCCCCTATTGATAAAATCCCTAAATGTATGGTTGAAGAATTCAAGGGTAAAGTTGACGATAATCCTTTTAAAGCTGAGTATTGTCTTGAGAATGTACAAAGAGTAATTGTTGAACTTATGTGTTCACCTAAGGGCAGTCTGAAATGTGTGATTTCACTATTGAAAGATGAAGCATACTTATGGTGGTGTATGTTGACAACTATGGTTCCAAATAATCGAGTTAACTAGGATTTCTTTCAGGTAGAGTTCAAAAAGAAATATGTTAGTCGATTGTATCTGGATAGGAAGAAGAAAGAGTTCCCTAAGCAAAAGCAAGGAAATCGGTCAGTAACAGAGTATGAACGAGAATTTGTTTGTTTGAGTAAGTATGCTTGAAACATCGTATCATCAGAAGAAGAGATATGTATTCGTTTTGAAGATGGACTAAATGATGAAATCTGAATGTTGGTGGGAGCATTAAAACTGCGAGAGTTTGTAAAATTGTCAGAGCAGGCACAGTAAATGGAAGAGATTTGCAAAGATAAAAGACAATCAGACATGAAGTCATGGGATTTTAGTAAAAGAGGGCCATCCAAGACTTCTCCGTAAAAGAAATTTTGTACTGATGCTAGTTATTTCACTTTTCCTTCAGGTTTCACTGGTAGAGATAGACCAAGATAGAGCAGCTTGAAATCTATAAATTCACCGGTTACTAGTGTAGGCAGTGTTAGAAATACTGAAAGACCTATTTGCAAACATTGTGGTAAAGGTCATTTCGATGAATGTCAATTCAAGTTGGGAACCTATTTTAAATGCGGTTCCAATGAACATTTCCTCAGAAATTGTCCAAAGAAATTTAACGATTTAGTGAATTAAGCTTCCAAACTTGAGACTACTTCTCAAAGAGGTAAAAAGCCGGGTTATAGTAGAGGTAGTATCACGAGTCGTGGAAAATTTTTAATACAACATAACAATCAGAGGCTAGAGCACCTGTTAGGGCCTATGCTATTAGAGCTCGTGAGGAAGCTTCTACTCCAGACGTTGTTACCAGTACATTCTCCCTTTTTTATATTAATGTTTATGCATTGATTGACCCTAGGTTAACTCATTCTTATATATGTATAGCATTAGTAAACAAAAACAATTTAGCTGTTAAGTCAACTAATTACACTGTCAGAGTCACAAATCTGTTTGGTCATTGTGTTAGTTAATCAAATTTGTAGAATGTGTACACTGAAAACCCGGGGTCACTATTTCCTTATCGATCTGATGCTGTTTCCATTTGATGATTTTGATTTCATTTTGGGTATGTATTGGTTGAATGAACATGATGCAATAGTAAATTGTCAACAGAAGCAGATTACTTTGAAATGCCAAGATGGTGAATTTGTTTATGTTGAAACTTGTGGAACATGCTATGCTACAAATATAATTTCAGCGTTGTCTACTCAGAAATTGATCAAAAAGGGTTGTGAGACGTATCTTGCGTACCTTCTTGATTCACGGGTTTCAGAATAAAAAATTGATCAAGTGCCAATAGTTAAAGAATTTGCTGATGTGTTTCTCGAGGAGTTACTAGGGTTACCACTGACCAAAGAAATTGAATTTGTAATAGATCTTGTATTGGGGACGACTCCAATTTCAATAGCTCCATACCAAATGGCTTCTATTGTAACACCCCTAACTCGTGACCGTCGCCGGTGTCGGACACGAGAGGTTAACGGCCAAATCCTCTCAAGGTACCAACCAATTTGACATTTCCAGTCAGGCTGGAAAACTGCATCACCGTTGCCTTAAAAATCATATCTCGAGTTTCAAAACTTGGAAACTGGTTTCGTAAATTTTCTCTGAATTTAGACTCACATACCCATCCATGGATTTATTTCTAGAATTTTTGGTTGGGCCAATTGGTACAGTTTATTAGTTAAAGTCACCCATGTTACAGGGATCGACTGCTCTGACCTTCGCGTGTTACAACTTGAATATCTCTCTGTACAGGGCTTTAATACTGGTGCCGTTTGTTTCTAATGAAACTAGACTCAAAATGGAATCTGTACATATAAGGCATGACTCCTAATTCTTTCTGGATAATTTATGGTAAATTTTCAAAGTCGCGACAGGGGACCCAGAAACCGTTCTGGCCCTGTCTCACGAGGACTTTAATATTTCTCAGTATACTGCTCATATGGTCGTTTCGTTTTGTCCATATAAAATAGATTCATCAAGGTTCAATTTCATAATTTACTCACTATTTAATTCTACTTCTACTATTTTTAGTGATTTTTCAATCTCATCTCACTGCTGCTGTCCGCAACAGTTACTGCAGAGACTATGCCAATTTCATGAATCTTTCCTTGGCCTTAATCATCCATCATACATGACACAAATTATGGCCACCTTATCAAAATTAGAGTTTCTAAGACTCGTGGCTATAGGTTCTAGCATCCCACTCGACGACTACATAGGCCATTTTCACATGGCTTAAAGTTTACAACCCACAATTCGACAAAATATAATAGCCTATACATGCCAAATGTTCTTCAACAACGAAAACAATACCACAAGATTTCAGCCGGTGTGATGACTTCAACGACGGTCCCGATCACGCAAACAATAAGAGTCCGAGAGACCTAAAATGGGTGACAAGAAAACACCGAGTGAGTTTACAACTCAGAAGTCATAAGCATTCATCAATCCACCGATAAAGTTACTACAACATGTACAACAAACGAGGCTAGGTACTCATCCATATCGAATCTATACAGTAATACCTCGGACCTTTCGCCCAATCTCGTACCAAGTCATACGTCCACATTTCATATTCTACACAACAAGATAATCAAGCATTTTTACACATTAACTCATTTTCCAGCACAACCATACAATTTCAATCATCACATAGATTTAAGGCTTGCCAAATTCAATCCCCAAGCATGAACGAATTCTCTATTCGTCATGAGCTCGGGTACTTACCCGATCCGCTGTCCATACTCAATTCAATGGAGACACACCTCCATATATATAGAGTACGCACACACAGTGCTTACTACTCGATTTCGCACACTTAGTGCCACGTAATTTAAGCCCGCACACACAGTGCCATACCCTCCGAGCTCGCACACCCAAAGGTCAGATTTTTCCAGCTTGCACACATAGTGTCATATTTTTCCAGCATGCACACTTAGTGCCTTATATTTCCAGCACGCACACTTAGTGCCATATATTTCCAGCACGCACACTTAGTGCCATATATTTCCAAAGACGCACACTTAGTGCCGATCTCGTCACCGCACACACGTATTGTTCAAGACACTTAGTGCCGAAAGCAAACTTTCTACACATTTCACTATTTCTTTACATTCAACAAATGTCATCACTCCATACACATACATTTTCATTTATATATATATATCATCCCATTAAACACAATTGCATAATTTTTACAATCATTTAAGCAATATCAAATACGTGCTTAATGACTTACATGTTTGGGGTAGAATGGTTCCAAATCGGCTACTCGTTTGCTTTCTCCTTTCCTTTGTCCAATCTAGTTTCCCTTTGCTTTTGAGCTAAATCAAACAATTTATCTCTCCATCAAACACAAACATACGGCATTCACATGCATTATTATGGTTATTGCCGAATACTTAACACAACTAAGTTGAAAATTTACTCAATCTCATCTTAATTTATTGCTACTTATTTATCAAAGTTTCCAATACAAGGTATTTAACACCTATGCCCATTTATACCCCATATGGCCGAATGCTTCATTCCTTACCCAATTAACCATCCAACAATTTTTCAGCCTCATTACCACCCTTTTCATGTCTAATTGTTTAAATACTCTCAAGCTCATTCACAAGTACTATTATACATCTCATTAAGAATTAATCATTTTGCAACATAAATTCTATAGCATGGTGAATACTCATGCACACACACACATAACAACAAGAACTCAATGGCACAAAATTTCCTTTTTGTTAAACATTCGAACTCACTCATCTCCATGCTTTCATCACAACAACATCAAAACACTCACCAAGGAAAACAACATGCATGGCCGAATGTTCTAGTCACCTCAAAATCACAATTTCTAACATGGGTCACCTTATTTATGGCTTAGAAACCACATGGTTGCTCTCTTTTTCTCCCTTAGAATCGGCCAAGAAGAATCAAGAACAAGGGCTTGTTTCTTTCACCCATTTCTAATTATTCCTTACATCATAAAGGCAACAACCATCTCCTTAAACATCCTCCATGGCCGAACACTTGTATTACTACCACCTTCAAATTTTTTTTGACATGAGCAAGTAAAGGACTTAGTAACTAGCTTCATACATGCAAAGATTTCAAAGACTAACATGGATTCCATACCTTAGTTCAAGCTCAAGTGACCGAATGCTAAGTCTTCCTTTTCTTCTTGAAGGATCGGCTAAGCTAGGAGGAAGATGAGCCAATATTTTTTTTTTTTTTCAATTTCCTTTCTTCTATTCAGCCAAGGCACCCAAGGATGAGCAACAAATTTTTCTTCCCCTTTTTCTTCTTTGTTTCTCACGGCAAAAGAGCATCCACACCCATTTTTTTTGTTTCATCATTATCTTTTCTTTTTTTTATTATTCTATTCTCCCTTACATCATGCACTAGGCCAACATGTCTAGGACATGTTTTCCTTGCCCATCACCTAGTCATGGCCGGCCACTCACCTTAGGAAAAGGGGTTATTTGACATGCAAGGACAACCCTTTTCCCACATGTATTAATAGGCCACCTTACATTTGCCTAGCACATTTCTAAATTTTCTCACATAAGTCCTAATCACTAAAAATTCACCTATAATTAGGCAAAAATTCAATAAAGAAATTATCACACATGCATATTCATATATTAGACAAGAACTATCATACTCAAATAATTTAGTGACTCGGTTTAGCGGTCCCAAACCGTTTCCGACTAGGGTCACTTTAGGGTGTCACAACTCTCCCCACTTAAGAAATTTTCGTCCCGAAAATCTTACCAGTAAATAGGTTTGGGTATCGCTCTTTCTTAGAGTCCTCAAGTTCCCAAGTGGCTCCTTCAATTCCGTGTTTATGCCACAACACCTTCACTAATGGGATTTTCTTATTAAGCAACTCTTTTACTTCGCACATCGAATGCGAACCGGCTCTTCTTCATAACTCAAATTAGGCTGAACCTCGACCTCAGATGGAGTAATTACGTGTGTCGGGTCAGACCTATATCGTCGAAGCATCGAGACACGAAAAACATTGTGGATCCTTTCGAGCTCAGGGGGGTAAAATTAATCGACGCCATCGCCCAACTCGTTCAGATATTTCATACGGACCGATGAACCTCGGACTCAATTTGCCCTTACGGCCAAATCTAAGCACCTTCTTCCAGGGTGAGACTTTGAGAAATACCTTGTCTCCAACCTGATATTCAATGTCTTTTCTTTTCAAACCCGCATACGACTTTTGGCGATTCGAAGCAGCTTTCAAACTTTCACGAATTACTCGAACTTTCTGCTCGGCATCCTTAATCAAATCAACCCCGAAGATTTTGCTTTCACTAAGTTCAGTCCAGAATAATGGGGTACGGCATTTATGACCGTATAAAGCCTCGTAAGGCGCCATCTTAATACTTGATTGAAAGCTATTGTTGTAAGCGAATTCAATCAAAGGCAAATATCTTTCCCATGAACCACTAAATTCAAGGATGCAACATCTCAACCTATCCTCCAAGATTTGAATTACCCGTTCGGATTGACCATCGGTTTGGGGATGAAAAGTAGTGCTAAAATGCAACTTGGTACCCAAAGCCTCTTGCAACTTCTTCCAAAATCGCGAGGTAAATCTCGGATCTCTATCCGACACGATGGAAATAGGCACCCCGTGTAGTCTCACAATCTGAGAAACGTACAATTCGGCTAGTTTGTCCATTGAGAAATCCGTACGTACGGGGACAAAGTGAGCCGACTTAGTCAATCTATCTACAAAGACCCAAATCGCATCCTTCTTACTTGCTGACAATGGCAGTCCGGATACAAAGTCCATTGTGACTCGATCCCATTTCCACTTGGGTATCGTGATCTATCAAGTAATCCGGATGGCACTTGATGTTCCGCTTTCACTTGTTGACATATTAAACATTTCGAGACAAAATCGAGATGTCTCGTTTCATACCATACCACCAAAACCGACGTCTCAAATCGTTGTACATCTTCGTACTCCCCGGGTGGATTGCCATTCGGCCTCGTTCAGAATTATCGAAATAAGTTCCGAATTCTTTGGAACACACAGACGACTTTTGAACCTCAAACAATCGTCATCATCGATTTGAAATTCCAAGTCCTTGTTCGGAACACACTCATCCCATTTTGCAACCAACTCATCATTAACTTTCCGAGCTTCCCGAATTTGATGAGCCAACAATGGTTTGGCCTTTAATTCGGCTACTAACACATTGTCGGGTAGGATAGACAAGTGTACATTCATCGTCAGAAAGCAAACAAAGTGATTTCGACTTAAGGCATCCGCAACCACATTAGCCTTTCCCGGGTGATAATCAATGACGAGTTCATAATCTTTTAACAACTTGAGCCATCGTCTTTGTCGCAGATTTAAGTCTCTCTGAGTCATCAAATATTTGAGACTTTTGTGATCCGAATACACACGGTACTTCTCACCAAATAAGTAATGTCGCCATATCTTTAAGGCGAATACGATGGCAGCCAATTCGAGATCATGGGTTGGATAATTTTTCTGATGTGGCTTTCATCGAGAATCCTTTTACAAACCGTCGGTAGTAACCGGCAAGCCCCAAAAAGCTCCTAACTTCGGTAACATTCCTTGGAGGTTTCCAATTGACTATGGCTGAAATTTTGTTCGGGTCCACCCTGACACCCGATGCGGACACCACGTGCCCCAAAAAGCTAACCTCTTTCAACCAAAATTCACATTTCTTGAACTTTATGATAATCGCTTATCTCGTAAGATTTGCAACACTAGCCTTAGGTGTTCAAAGATGTTCGATTTCATCTCTCGAATAGACCAAAATGTCATCGATAAATACAATTACGAACCGACCCAAGTATGGCCTGAAAATTCTATTCATTAAATCCATAAACACCGTGAGGGCATTAGTGAGCCCAAACGGCATCACCAAGAATTCGTAGTGACCGTACCTTGTTCTAAAAGCGGTTTTGGTATGTCCGATTCTCGGACCCTCAACCGATAGTATCCCGACCTCAAATCTATCTTTGAAAACACCGAGGCTCCCTTTAATTGATCAAACAAATCGTCAATTCGTGGCAACGGATATTTATTCTTTATCGTCACTTTATTGAGTTGACGGTAGTCGATACACAACCTCATGCTTCCGCCCTTCTTTTTCACAAACAATACTTTGGTGCGCCCATGGAGAAAAACTCGGTCGAGCGAAACCTCTATCCGTCAATTCTTGCAATTGAACCTTCAATTCCTTTAACTCCGTTAATGCCATACGATACGGAGCTATTGAGATCGGCGTAGTGCGGTACAACCGATGTCAATTCCACTTCTCAAACCGGTGGCAATCCAGTAACTCCTCCGGAAAGACATCTCGAATACTCACAAACCATCGATACCGATTCGAGTTTCTTTTTCGCTCTTTACTTTCCAACACATACGCAAGGTATGTTTCACACCCTTTTCACATATCTCCGAAGCGGTCATAGAAGATATTATCGCGGCACTCCTTTTAAATCAATAGACTCGACTCGGACTACCTCATTATTTGCACTCCTCAAATCAATAGTTTTCCTTTTGCGATCCACCACCGCATCATGTACATCACCAATCCATACCAAGAATAACATCGAATTCATCAAATGGTAGAAGCATCGGATCGGTAGGAAACAGATTCTCGAATTATTAGGGGCATCTCTTTGCACACTTTATCAACGAGTATGTATTGACCCAAAGGGTTTGACACTGAATTACGAACTCGAGAGACTCAACAGTAGAGTCTTCTTGGATGCTAAAGTTTCACATACATATGAATGAGTAGAGCGGGGTCAATCAATGCAATCACACTAGTATCAAAGAGAGTAAAAGTACCGGTGATAACGTCGGGGAGGATGCCTCCTCTCGTGCTTGCGGATGGCATATGCTCTAGCAGAGCACTGGTCTCGGATCGAACAGCCAGTATCGGTGGCTCCTCTCGATTACCACCCCTACCTCCTGAAATCCTCGGGGTCTACCTCTAGCCGTTGCCCACTAGATCTTGCACCTTGCATCTTATTCTTCTCATCTAGCTCGTGCAATCTCTAATGAAGTGGTCCTTGAACCACATCCGTAATGTGAGCCCTATTAATAGACTTACCCCAACATTCACCTAGGTGTCGTCTTCCACATTGGGGACATTCAGGTCTCTCTTGATGATTATTGCCCACACTAGCTACCGATGTAGCTCGGGAGTCCGTCAATGGTCGGGCTCTAATGGAAATTCCCGCAGTCGCCCTCGACTTACTGGTGTCCTCCCTGAACCTCTTTACAGTCGAGAACGGAGCTTTACTCATTGATCTTTTACGGTAATCTCTCGCTTCAAATTCAACCTTCTTCTTCTCCTTCCCAAGTTCTTCCGCCTTGCAGGCTCGTTCGACTAGTGTCACGAACTCCTTTATCTCCAAAATTCCCACTAGTAACTTTAACTCTTCATTCAATCCTTCTTCAAATCTTTTGCACATAGCAACCTCATCAGCCACACACTCCTCGAGCATACCGACTAAGTCTTACGAACTCATGTTCAGATTCGAGATCTGATCATACGGCCTTGCTTGAGTTCCAGGAACTCCTTACGCTTCGATCGATGAACCGTTGACTAATATATTTCTTCCGAAATTCGTTAGAAAGAAATCCCAAGTAACTTGTTCCTTTGGGACTATGGAAATCAAGGTCCTCCACCAATAGTAGGGTGAGTCTCAGAACAAAGATATAGCACACTTAAGACATTCATCGGTGTGCATGACAATTCATCAAACACTCTAATGGTGTTATCAAGACAGAACTTCGGCCCTTTCGGCATCGTCGGTAACTATGGCCTTAAACTCCTCTACCCCACGCTTCCTAATCAAGTCCACGGTGGTTTACTCAGCCTCACGGGATCGAAGAATCGATGGCATTACGGGCTCTTGGGGTGGATTATTTAAATTCGGGAATGGTTGGACACCGAATGGGTTCGGCATATTACGCGACCCACTCATTCATCATGGTGAAGAAGGCTTGTTTCGCCTTCATTTTGATTATTCGCGGATGACCGAGGCTCAACAGCGGTGTCCCTTGCGCAGGGCAGCCGCTACACTTTCGATGTCATCCGCCAAGGGTCTCTCTACCGGGTTCCATCGCTAATCAAAACAAAAATTTCACCGTCAAGTCACCACATTATTAAGCACTAACAATTTGGCATGTATAGCTAGACTCACACGCTCTATGGTAGTCCTAGAACCGACTAAACCATAGCTCTGATACCAATAAAATTGTAACACCCTAACTCGTGACCGTCGCCGGTGTCGGACACGAGAGGTTAACGCCAAATCCTCTCAAGGTACCAACCAATTTGACATTTCCAGTCAGCTGGAAAACTGCATCACCGTCGCCTTAAAATCATATCTCGAGTTTCAAAACTCGGAAACTGGTTTCATAAATTTTCCCTGAATTTAGACTCACATACCCATCCATGCATTTATTTCTAGAATTTTTGGTTGGGCCAATTGGTACATTTTATTAGTTAAAGTCACCCATGTTACAGGGATCGACTGCTCTGACCTTCGCGTGTTACAACTTGAATATCTCTCTGTACAGGGCTTTAATACTGGTGCCGTTTGTTTCTAATGAAACTAGACTCAAAATGGAATCTGTACATATAAGGCATGACTCCTAATTCTTTCTGGATAATTTATGGTAAATTTTCAAAGTCGTGACAGGGGACCCAGAAACCGTTCTGGCCCTGTCTCACGAGGACTTTAATATTTCTCAGTATACTGCTCATATGGTCGTTTCGTTTTGTCCATATAAAAATAGATTCATCAAGGTTCAATTTCATAATTTACTCACTATTTAATTCTACTTCTACTATTTTTAGTGATTTTCAATCTCATCTCACTGCTGCTGTCCGCAACAGTTACTGCAGAGACTATGCCAATTTCATGAATCTTTCCTTGGCCTTAATCATCCATCATACATGACACAAATTATGGCCACCTTATCAAAATTAGAGTTTCTAAGACTCGTGGCTATAGGTTCTAGCATCCCACTCGACGACTACATAGGCCATTTTCACATGGCTTAAAGTTTACAACCCACAATTCGACAAAATATAATAGCCTATACATGCCAAATGTTCTTCAACAACGAAAACAATACCACAAGATTTCAGCCGGTGTGATGACTTCAACGACGGTCCCGATCACGCAAACAATAAGAGTCCGAGAGACCTAAAATGGGTGACAAGAAAACACCGAGTGAGTTTACAACTCAAGAAGTCATAAGCATTCATCAATCCACCGATAAAGTTACTACAACATGTACAACAAACGAGGCTAGGTACTCATCCATATCGAATCTATACAGTAATACCTCGGACCTTTCGCCCAATCTCGCACCAAGTCATACGTCCACATTTCATATTCTACACAACAAGATAATCAAGCATTTTACACATTAACTCATTTTCCAGCACAACCATACAATTTCAATCATCACATAGATTTAAGGCTTGCCAAATTCAATCCCCAAGCATGAACGAATTCTCTATTCGTCATGAGCTCTGGTACTTACCCGATCTGCTGTCCATACTCAATTCAATGGAGACACACCCTCCATATATATAGAGTATGCACACACAGGCTTACTACTCGATTTCGCACACTTAGTGCCACGTAATTTAAGCCCGCACACACAATTGCCATACCCTCCGAGCTCGCACACCCAAAGGTCAGATTTTTCCACTTGCACACATAGTGTCATATTTTTCCAGCATGCACACTTAGTGCCTTATATTTCTAGCACGCACACTTAGTGCCATATATTTCAAAGACGCACACTTAGTGCCATATATTTCAAAGACGCACACTTAGTGCCGATCTAGATCACCGCATACACACGTATTGCTCAAGACACTTAGTGCCGAAAGCAAACTTTCTACACATTTCACTATTTCTTTACATTCAACAAATGTCATCACTCCATACACATACATTTTCATTTATATATATATATCATCCCATTAAACACAATTGCATAATTTTTACAATCATTTAAGCAATATCAAATACGTGCTTAATGACTTACATGTTTGGGGTAGAATGGTTCCAAATCGGCTACTCATTTGCTTTCTCCTTTCCTTTGTCCAATCTAGTTTCCCTTTGCTCTTGAGCTAAATCAAACAATTTATCTCTCCATCAAACACAAACATACGGCATTCACATGCATTATTATGGTTATTGCCGAATACTTAACACAACTAAGTTGAAAATTTACTCAATCTCATCTTAATTTATTGCTACTTATTTATCAAAGTTTCCAATACAAGGTATTTAACACCTATGCCCATTTATACCCCATATGGCCGAATGCTTCATTCCTTACCCAATTAACCATCCAACAATTTTTCAGCCTCATTACCACCCTTTTCATGTCTAATTGTTTAAATACTCTCAAGCTCATTCACAAGTACTATTATACATCTCATTAAGAATTAATCATTTTGCAACATAAATTCTATAGCATGGCCGAATACTCATGCACACACACACATAACAAGAACTCAATGGCACAAAATTTCCTTTTTGTTAAACATTCGAACTCACTCATCTCCATGCTTTCATCACAACAACATCAAAACACTCACCAAGGAAAACAACATGCATGGCCGAATGTTCTAGTCACCTCAAAATCACAATTTCTAACATGGGTCACCTTATTTATGGCTTAGAAACCACATGGTTGCTCTCTTTTCTCCCTTAGAATCGGCCAAAAGAATCAAGAACAAGGGCTTGTTTCTTTCACCCATTTCTAATTATTCCTTACATCATAAAGGCAACAACCATCTCCCTTAAACATCCTCCATGGCGAACACTTGTATTACTACCACCTTCAAATTTTTTTTGACATGAGCAAGTAAAGGACTTAGTAACTAGCTTCATACATGCAAAGATTTCAAAGACTAACATGGATTCCATACCTTAGTTCAAGCTCAAGTGACCGAATGCTAAGTCTTCCTTTTCTTCTTGAAGGATCGGCTAAGCTAGGAGGAAGATGAGCCAATATTTTTTTTTTTTCAATTTCCTTTCTTCTATTCGCCAAGGCACCTGTGGGATGAGCAACAAATTTTTCTTCCCTTTTTCTTCTTTGTTTCTCACGGCAAAAAGCATCCACACCCATTTTTTTGTTTCATCATTATCTTTTCTTTTTTTTTATTATTCTATTCTCCTTACATCATGCACTAGGCCAACATGTCTAGGACATGTTTTCCTTGCCCATCACCTAGTCATGGCGGCCACTCACCTTAGGAAAAGGGTTATTTGACATGCAAGGACAACCCTTTTCCCACATGTATTAATAGGCCACCTTACATTTGCCTAGCACATTTCTAAATTTTCTCACATAAGTCCTAATCACTAAAAATTCACCTATAATTAGGCAAAAATTCAATAAAGAAATTATCACACATGCATATTCATATATTCAGACAGTAACTATCATACTCAAATAATTTAGTGACTCGGTTTAGCGGTTCCGAAACCGGTTTCCGACTAGGGTCACTTTAGGGCTGTCACATCTATGGAATTTAAAAAGTTGAAAGCACAGTTATAAGAATTGTTGGATCATGGTTTTATTCGACTGAGTGTGCCGCCTTGAGGTGCACTAGTTTTATTCGTGAAAAAGAAAGACAGATAGATGAGTTTGTGTATAGACTACCAGTAGCTGAATCGAGTTATGATAAAGAATAAATATTCGTTACCTCGAGTAGACAATTTATTTGATCATTTAAAAGGAGCTATAATATTTTTGAAGATTGATTTGCAGTCAGGTTATTATCAATTGCGAGTTAAAGAGCCGGACATGCCTAAAACTACATTCAGAACTCGTTACGGTCATTATGAGTTTTTAGTAATGTCGTTTGGTTTGAAAAATGCCCCTGCTGCATTTACGGATCTGATGAATCAAGTGTTTCAACCATATTTAGATCGTTTCATTATGGTATTTATAGATGATATTTTAATTTACTCGTTGAATGAGTCAGATCATGCAGAGCATTTGAGAGTTGTATTGTAGACCTTGTGCAAAAAAAAAAAAAACTTTATGCGAAATTTAGTAAATGTGAATTTCATTACTGGAGGTTGGATTTATGGTTCACGTAATCTCTACTGATGGAATCTGTGTTAATCCAAAAAAAAATATCGGCAATTGTTGATTAGAAAGTACCAAAGAACATTTATGAGGTACGTAGCTTTTTGGGCTTAGCAGGATATTATCGACGTTTTATTAAAAACATCTCCATTATAGCATCTTCAATGACTAAACTGTTGCAAAAAGATGTTAATTTTTTTTGGTCCAATAAATGTCAGAAAAGTTTCAATTAGTTGAAGAATATGTTAACTGAAGCTTCAGTTTTGACTCAACCTAAAACCGGGAAAGAGTTTATTGTTTATAGTAATGCATCCCTTTGTGGATTGGGTTGTATTCTGATGCAGAATGGGGAAGTAATTGATTATGCCTTGAGACAGTTAATGCCTCGAGATAGTTAATGCCTCACGAGCAAAACTATCTGACTCATGATTTGGAGTTGGCAGTGGTTGTGTTTAATTTGTAGATTTGGTGACATTATATATACGATGAGAAATTTCATATTTATATTGATCATAAAAGTTTTAAATACTTGATTACTCAGAAAGATTTAAATTTGCGTCAACGTAGATAGCTTGAATTATTAAAAGATTATGATTTAGTAATTTATTATCACCCGGGAAAGCTAATATTGTCGCAAATGCTTTGAGTCAAAAATCTTTGTTTTCTTTGAGAGCCTTGAATAGAAATTTGATATTGGAACATGATAGTTCTATTTTGGAAAAGTTATTAGTAAAGTTGGTATTTTTATCGAAAATTCGATTACTTCAGAACGATGGTCCAAATTTCTTGTCGAGGTTGGAACTAGTGAAAAGTGGTCAAAAAATTGATTTTTGCATCGGAGTTGATGATTGTTTATATTTTTTAGATCGATTGTGTGTATCGATTAACCCTGGAAGCAACAAAATGTATAACGATATGAAATAACGTTATTGGTGGCCTGGTATGAAACGTGAAATATCTGAGTTTATATCTAGATGTTTGGCATGTCAGCAGGTGAAAGCTGAACATCAGGTTCAGTCGAGTTTGCTACAGCCTGTGATGGTTCTGTAGTGGAAGTGGGAAAGTATTACTATGGATTTTGTTTCAAGATTACCGTTGACTCCGAAAAAGAAAATATTCAATCTGGGTTATTGTTGACAGGTTAACAAAATTATTTCATTTTATACTTGTTAGAATTTATGATTCACTAGAGAAATTATCTGAATTTTATGTTCCAAAAATTGTGAGATTGCACGGTGTACCATTGTCGATCATATCCGATCGTGATCCGAGGTTTACCTTTAGATTTTGAGGTAAGTTACACGAGGCTTTGGGAACCAGATTGAATTTCAGTACCACTTTTCATTCGCAAACAGATAGTCAATCTAAACAAACAATACAAAATTTGGAAGATATGTTACGATGTTGTATTATTGAATCTGAAGGTAGCTAGGGAAAATATTTTCCGTTAGCTAAATTTGCATATAATAACAGTTATCAATCGAGCATAAAACTGGACCCATACAAGGCTTTATACGGGCGTAAATGTAGAAGTCAGTTATATTGGTTTGAACTGAATGAAAGAAAGTTAATAGGGGTTGATTTGGTTCGGGAAACTGAAGAAAAATTTAGGATTATTCGAGATAATCATAAAAGCTACATCCAATCGTCAGAAATCTTATGGTGATTTGAAACGTAAAGATATAGAATTTTTTGATAGTGAAAATGTTTTTCTGAAAGTCTTACCCTGGAGAAAAGTGTTGCGTTTCGACAGAAAGGGAAAGCTTAGTTCAAGATTCATTGGACCGTATGAAATTCTATAAAGAATTGGACGCGTGGCATATTGTTTGGCATTACCTCTAGAACTTGAAAAATCCACAATGTTTTCCATGTTTCAATACTTCGACGCCATCGTTCTGATCTGTCACATGTCTTGTCTACGTATGAGATTGAATTGCAAATCGATTTGATTTATAGCAAAAAAATCGGTGAGAATTTTAGCCCGAGAAATGAAAGAATTACGGAATAAACATGCTCTGTTGGTTAAAGTGTTATGGAATCGAAATGGAGTTGAAGAAGCTATGTGGGAAATAGAATACTCTATGAAATCACAGTACCTGAATTATTTTCAGGTAAGAAATTTTGTGGACAAAATTTTCTGAGGGGGGAGAGTTGTAACAGCCCGTTTTTAGTGGTGTCAAAAATAGTGGTTTCGGGACCACAAATCCAACGAGTAAGTTCGTAATAGTTAGAATTTAAATTTCATGAGTTAATTATAATTTTTATATTGAATTTTGATTTGAAGAATTTTAGCTAATTAAATAAATAGTTAAGAATAAGTGGTTGTCCCATAAGTCAAGTAGTTTTGAAAAAAAGAGGTATTGGAATCTCGTTTTTGAAAATCGAACTCGTAAATATTTTTATTAAATATTTACAGAGTTATTATTTAGGTGTCTGAAGGCTTGGTCCGAAAATTTTATTGCTTAATTAGTTAATTAAAGAAAAAGACTAATTTGTAAAATATGTACAACTTAATCGTTATTGAATTAAAATGATTAAATGGCTTAATTAAATAAGTGTAAGGATTAAATGATAAATATACCATTTTTATATAGTGGGATGGCTTGTAGGTAAATTTTATACGTTTTGTATATTAGATTTTAATGTTAAATTAATAATAAAGTAAATAAAACAAAAAAAAAATTAAATGGTCATCTTCCAAGACATTTTCTTCCACCAAAATTGAAACAAGAAAACTCCATTGAAGGCTTGAATGTTCGACCACCTTTATTTCTTTGCACGTGAGTGAATTTTTCACTCATTTCTTATAACTTTTATGTTTTTGAGATCATCACAACTAGGTCTAGCTAACCCGTACCTTCGTTTTTGAAATTTTCAAACGTTTTGGATTTTTCCATTAATGAATTCTAGTTGTTCTTGAATGTAAGATGAAAGAATTATAATTTTGGTTGATGATTAAGACTATTTTGTAACGTGATTTTAATTATTTTTAGTTAAAGGGCTAAACTGATAAAATATAAATATTGAAATGAAATTCATGTGAATTTTGAATATCTATAAGTTGTTCTAGTATTAGTAAAAATTCGGCTAGCATGGAAATGGATGAAATTGTGATAAATTGAAAGTTTCGGGTTTAGGGACTAAATTGAAAGAAATGTAAAAGTTTAGGGAAATTTTTTAAATATGAAAATTTAAGGGTATATGCATAGAAATAAGTTTGATGGTATATGTGAAACTGATATATTGAATTTAATTATTATATAGATCAAGAATTGAATTGTACGAAGATTAATCAGGGAAAAGAGAAAGCTCCGAATTAGTCTTATGAGTCGAGCGAAAGCACAATCTAGGTAAGCTCATAGTATAATAATATGTATAGGTGTGTTTCTTTATGTTTATATATATTAATTGCTAGTTAATTGTAATAAATGTGAAATTTTATTGTTTACTTGTAAATTATTAAATGATGCAATTAAGTACAAATGGAAAATGAATATTTGGTAGTGGTAAATCTTGTAACACCCCTAACCCGTATCCACTGTTGAAACAGGGTTTTGGACCATTACTAGAATTTGCAGATCACTTAAAAAAATTTTAACTAAATACTTACCAATTCAATGCATCATATAAATAAATATATTACCATTCAATCAATAGCTTGGCACTTGTCTAAGCATCAAACAACAACATTGTTAGTATACTAGTACGTATTTCATATAAATTCAACATTGATATACTTATTTTCTCAACATGTCACACTTAAGTTTAATAATTGTCTCAACTTACATAATTTCCTTGTATCAACATATCAAAGATAATCATATATGTACATGTCATGAAACATACCATTCTCTTACCATTTCTTCATAAGTATATATCATTCATTTCATTATATCAATATTTCGTGCTCCATAATTTCCATATATTTTATGTATATTTATTCGGTACTAGTTTATATCAAACTTAACATAAATTATATTTCATGTACCTATACTTATTTCGTTTATCTATCTTCATAATTATTTCATACAACTATTTTGTACATGTATTTCCATATGACTAGTTCATGTAAACATTTCACACAACCATTTCGTATAACCATTCGTCATCTGATACATATTACCTGAATATCAATTGTTCAACAGATGTCATAGCGTCTCCCATCCAAGGTCTTATTTATCTTTGACATGATGCCATAGTGTCTTTCAACTATGGTTTTACTCATTTCATGTCACGTTGCCATGGTATCTTTCAACCATGGTCTTATTTATTTTTCGTCATGTTGCCATGGTATCTTTCAACCATCGTCTTGTTCATTTCATGTCACGTTGCCATGGTATCTTTCAACCATGGTCTTACACATTTCATATCATGTTGCCATGGTATCTTTCAACCATGGTCTTACACATTTCATTTCAGAAAGCACACTTCCGCGAACCTCATCCTTACAAATGGATTACCGATCAAAGCTAAATCCTTGTAATATAAACTCATAGAGTATTGTCTGGATTACCATCAAAGCTAAATCCTCGCAATGACAATTACTTTAATGAGCTTGATCGAATTACCGGTCCAAGGCTAAATTCAAACCCTAATTTGAATTACCCGTCTGGGCTAAATCCATTTTACTCGTATTCTTTGGGAGGGCTATATCAGGATAGGACCACCCATCCGGGCTAGATCCTTTTTACCGTTAATTCCTTTTCGCTCAACCAGGATTTCTTCCCCCTTTTTATCAAATATATCAATGTTTCATCAATTTTCATACAAGGAATATTTAAATCATATTCACATCAATAACATACATTTCAAGTATTTAAGAATATAATTCAAGTTACACGAACTTACCTGGCGAAATTGCAGAAATATCAAGATTCAGGGGCATTTTGGTAAATTTTTCATTTTCCCCGATTGTCAACCAATCTTGATCCAAAATAATAATTTCATTAAATTTATTAATTTAATCAATAAAACAATTCATTTCCTTCATTTTGGTCATTTTTGACATTTTACAAAATTGCCCCTATAGTTCTTCTTTTATTCAATTTAGTCCTTAAGTTTAAAACATACAAATTATCCATTTTAAATGTAAACATGTTAAAGGTAGCAACAAACAGTAGTATGTATGTTACCCGGATGAAATACTTCTCTCAATTTCTCATCCCTTTTGCTTCTGTTCGTTTGGTTACAACTCTTAAGTCCTTGAATCTCAAACTTACTTCATACTTTATCCGGAATTATTGCTTTGCTGCTCTAGCTTCAACAAGAGCTTCATATTTCATCCAGATAACTTGGTTCTATTTTTCTTTCTGTGTGAAAAACCCAACAAAACCCTTGCTAGCTGAAAATTCATATATTTATTTTCCTCCTCCTTCTCTCCATTCCACATCCTTGATTTATATAACATGCTAACATTATCAATAATTTCACTATTTACTTATATGTATATTCAAAACTGTCTATTTACGTCATAGTCACTAAATTATTTATACCTTGAGCTACAGAACTCAAAATTAATATCCGATAATTTTCCATGAAACTAGACTTACATATCTTCTTACCATAAAGTTTTCAGAATTTTTGATTTAGATAATAAGTACAGTTTATTCTTTAAAGTCACCCTTATGCTGCTGTTTGATAGTTCCGACCCTTTTTTACTAAAAATTAATTATCTCATTGTACAGGATTTAGATGATGTTCTTGTTTGATTCTATTGAAAATAGACTCATTCAGGATTTTAAACATATAACTTTAAGAACCTAATTATTTTTCTCCAATTTTTGATGATCTTGTTTGATGATTTTCCAATTTGTTATATCTCACAATTTACAATTTAATTGCTTACATCGTTTCTTTGATGAAAAACTAAACTCAATAAAATTTAATTTCATATTTTATTCAACTTCTAATTTTATTTCCAAAATTTTTGGTGATTTTTCAAAATTAGACCACTGCTGCTGTCCAAAACTGTTTTAATGCAAGATATTAATTACCATGTTTATAACATCCTTATTTTCTTTTTCTACACTATTTCTCATCACTTTCTCTTTTTTTTCTTCACTAACATATCAAGAACATAGGACCATATGTAAGTAAACTCTACATTAACATCAATCCATGCTTTTTCAATAATATCAAACTTAAAAATATATTGAAATCATGATGTTCTTACCTTGTTCTATTGATTTTAATCTTCATCTTGATTTTCTCTCTCCTTCAGCTTCCATTTCTTGAATCCAACTTGATATTCTATCTTCCCATAGCCTCCTTAACATTTTTCTCTCTTAGTAGTTATGGAAATTCTTTTTGATTTTTAGGTGAAAATGGTGAATTTTTGGTAGAAGGACCAAATTGTAAAGAAAGCAAAACTTTCTTTCTTTCTCTCTTCCTCTCACATTAGTGCATGGGAAAGATGATGAAAATTCTTCATCTTTTCTTCCCTTTTATACTAATTAAATAATAATAAAATAATAAAATATCTCATTAAAATAATATTTATTTAATTAAATAATTATAAAATATCATTAATATCATCATTACTTTCTAGATTTCTCTCTCTTCCAATTGATCATTTTTCCCTTTATTATCTCTTAAAATTCCATCATTGAGTCATTATTTAATTTGGTGAAATTGTAATTTAGTCCCTCATAGTTTTTCACCTATTCAATTTGGTCCTAATTCATCCATTTTCCTTAGTTTCTAGATCATTTCACCCTTAAAATATTTATACTATTGGTCCTTTAACTTTTTCATATTTACACTTTAACCCCTCAATTTTTAAGTATTTACTCTTGTGCAACAAAACTTTTCTCACTTTTACAATTTAGTACTTTCTTGAATTAATATATCATAATATACTTCCCAATATTGACATAACTCAAAATTTCCCTTTTTGTCGCTTTATTTTCTTATTTTACTATATCAAGGATAATATCCTATTGTAAAAATTTTCGAGGTATTACAAATCTTGTGGTTGTACAATATGGAAATGAATGTAACAAATTTATAGTATGTGTACGGAAATAAGAAGTGCTTCTCAATGGTTGATTTGTTGATATTATGAATTTAAGTACAATTCTCGATTGAACATAGTAAACATTTAGGATACGATTGGCATGCCAATAGGTTTAGTTCGCACGCTCGTACGGAATTGTACTTCGGTGCCTCTGTATTTGTACTATGGTGCTCCTGTTAGCATTTCGATGATCTCTAGTGTGTTTTGTGGAAACCTGAGTATCCGAGTCAATTTGCTGTAGTTTAACGAGCCATGAAATTTTATGTTTAAATGTTAAATTACTCTTTGAGTTGGATATATGTATAATGATATGTTTGTGTACATATGTATATGTGTGGAAGCATGGATTACTTTGGTTTGAGCCATTGTGTATATTGGATTATATGATTGAATGTTTTAGTACTAATGATATGTGATTTTTGAAATGTTTGTCAAGATTATAATGATTTAAGTTTAATTGGTGATCAGTTATAAGTTAAGGTAAGTTAAATTGAATTTTAACTATGGACTTACTAAGCTTTATAAGCTTATTTGTTTTGTTTTGTTTTCTATATTTAACATTTTTCGAAACGAGTCAGACAGATAAACTTCAACGTTCACACTATCTAGACTCTTTTCGATAGCTTTTGTTTTTAGGTTATTTTGGTTTGTGGCATGTATATAGGATTTGATGTTGTTAAGGTTAACATGCTAGTTGAATTGCAATTAAGTTTATATGGTTATTAATCCGTAAATGGTGTCTCATGTTGATATTACTTAGGTATGGTAATGTTTGGTACACTTGTTATTAAGCTTTGTTTTGGTTTGGTATCTTTTGAGGTGTTTGAAATATGGTATGGCCAATTTGGTTGGTAACATTTGATAATGTATAGGTATGTTTTGCCTTTGGTATGTAATTTTAGTAGTTGATATTTTGGAAGCATGGTTGTTAATTATATAACATGTATGAGAACGTGAAATTTTAGGTGGATTACTTGTTGTTTTTGCTTATAAGTTGTGGTGTCAATGAGGACACATTGGTTTGACACACAAGTTGTATGAATTTGGTATGTTTTAGGTGTGTTAAATGTGTTTTTGAATAGGTCATTTGTCTAAGTAAGAATGATTGTTTTGGCTTGAAAATGAAGTCATTTAGCTGCACACAGTCTAGAACATGGGTTGTCACTCGACCGTGTGCCACACATGGCCTTCTCACATAGCCGAGTGTCTTATTGATTTTGAATGCAGGATGAACCACATAGTCACAGAAAGTTACACGGCTTGGTGACATGGTTGTGTGATCCTATTTTGAATAACCACACGGGTGGACACACGAGTTAGGACACAGCTATGTGTCCTATATTTCGAATTCTACAGGGTTGGCCACACAGTCATGTCTTCGTGCCACACGACCTGGACTACGTCACATGACTGCGTGACCCTTGTTTCCAAAATTTTCCAATTTTTTTGTTTTATTTTAAAGTAGTCCCTAAATGTTTCCAAACTATTTTTAGGGTCACATAGGCTTGATTTAAGAGTCGTAAATGCACTTATGCTGTAAATGAAATATGTATTTGATTGTTAGTAATTAATTTGATTAATAGTTTTTATTTGAAGTTAAATGTTTTGAATTGTACTATAATGCTCCGTAACTCTAATTCAGCAATGGAGACAGTTTAGGGGTGTTACACTACTGATCAACATTCAAAATATTCAAAATAATGTTTTAAGTACAGATTAATGGTTCCAAAATGGAAATATTTGACAGTCATCCTAACAACCCTAGTAAATACATGTTAACCACGAAAATAATAAGGCTTACAAATGGTCATAGATCTGGTTGATTCTCTCGATCACCGTGTTCAACCTAAAAACTTAAATGTAAGAAGAAATTGGGTAAGTTGGTGAGAACTTAGCGAGTTCTTGGGAAAACAAATCCCACTAAAATTACTATTAGAAATTAAGAAATGGGATTCAAGTTGACAAATTAGTTCGCCATATTTGGCAGATACGTTCTTGGGTCCATAGACCAGCTAGCGAAAAGTACTGTGATCAAACTCAGCCTATTGGCAGATAACACTAGTTTCTAAACTCATAAATGACAGTCACAAGCACATTTTCTCCACGGATATGCACTTGTGTAAACTACTTTTTCATGAATGACATGCTTACTATTTACTATTCATCCAATGTACATTACCACATGCACGCTTTTCTCATGTACTCATTTCCTTGTGCTAGCTTCTGATCCCAGTTCCCAGAGAACCAATTTTTCCTGTATCTTCATATCTGCTCATCTGAGTTCATTAACAAACATCACCTCCATATCCTCCTAACTTCTCTCCTCGTTTGAACACATAAGTGTTCCCTCACAAGGCTAGGTTTTCACCAGTCATGATTTGTGTGAAAGTGTCATACTGGAGGCAAAACATTTTATCCTATGTCTTCTTATTCATTATACACAACATCCCTCCATTGCCTCCTTACACCAGTCTGGATATGGAGCTTATGCGCCAAGAAAAGAGTATTCATACCATGTATATACCAGGTTTCCTGAGTCTGTTTAATTGTATATAACCATGCATGTACTGACTCTTTGAATATGTTTCCATAGACGTGAACATAAAAAAATAAAAAGAACAAAGCCACATACTTAGTTGTATAGTGAAAATGATTAAATGAATTAATGCAAATACCAGACTCAAGGTATAGAGGAACTCACCAGAATACTTTACTTAGGGCTTTGTTTACTCTAATGGTTCCTTCCCTTTAATACTGGGATCTTCCTCCATTTATTCAGCTAAAATAATAAAAAAAAACTTTTTTAAACATTAAAAATGACCAAAAATTTACAATATAGCAAGGATTTGTAGACATGCAAATATTTTTTCGATAGAAGTTTCCTTCTTACCTAGTATTCAAAAAAAATCCTACCAAACATCTATTTTGTTAGCTTCTATCTATTCAGCAAAGCTTAAAGGAAAGGTTAAGAATTTACCAGCAGAAAACTGGTATAGAAGCTCTCTTAAGCTTTAACAGCTAACACCTTCATTAACAAATAAGAACTCCCCTGGTTTATTTGATGATAACAAAGTCTAGTAAAGAAGATGAATAAAAAATATTCTCCCAATTATCATTCTATCCTATTTATTGGTAGCTCACATCCAAATCCCAATCAGGATTATCTCTAATTATTACTCGTTCCCGCACTCTTCCACTAATTAATCACATCCTACGAGGTTCTCCAACTGTCCTAATTACTGACACGTTGCCTCTACTAGGATACAGGTGACTTAAATGTATCCTACAAGCTATTATACTTACTTTAGTAGTGACACTAAAAACACGAGTAGTGATCTTATTAGCAGGAAAGTCTGCCAAATAATGTAACGCCATGATAAATTTGTTTCTATTTCTATAAACATCTAACAAAAATATCTGTCTGCTTCAGTGGTTAAGTGTTATGGGCGTGTCTGAGAGGTCTTGGGTTCAAGTCTCATGTTTACAAATTTTGTTATTTTTTATCCAAGCCTTACTATTGTTGGAAGGTCTTATATTAAATTGCCTGTTAATTCATATTAAAATGAGCCTGCTGGTTCGAGTGGTAAAAGGGTTGTTGGTTTGTTGGAGGTCCTGTGTTCGAATCTTTGCTCGAACGTGGGTATTATTTTTGCTCGGTTTGTGATAGAGTTTGGGTGGAATTAAAATTCTAAAGTGGTTGAGATTGAGGTGTTAGTGGGAAGTTAGGGGATATCAAATTGGATTTTATTTTATTCCCAAAATTCTTCTTCTCTTTTGACGTTTCTGCTTTCTCGTCTCCTCTGTTCAATGTTTCTTATTTTTCCTACCCTTTTTGGCTTTTCAATTTGCTTCCTTTTATGTAATTTTCAGCTGTGTTCATTCGGTAAGTCCTGTTTTGTTGGATCTTAATGTTTTCTGGTTAAGTGTTTAATGAGTGATTGTTGTTGTTACTCTCGGTTTAGGCGAAGGACAAGATTTGGCTAGGGGTTCTACAGCGATTTAAGTGTTTGGGGTTTTTGTTCGATAACAATAAGTTTTCACGTGTGTTGATTAATGTTGTAAATCTTTGGTTGTGAAATAATTTCGATTGGGTTTTCGTAAATGTTACTAAATCTGGGCTCTAGAATGTTGATTTTTAGGTTCTGGTGGTTTCGGCATTACTTCGCAGTGAAAATGATCACTATCGACACCACACGGGCATGTGGCCGGCCATGTGAGTGGACATGTACGAGACACGACTGTGTGGTTGACGAAGGCATAGCCATGCACATGACAAGGCCGTGTGGTGGCCGGAGTGTGGCCGTGTGAGCCATACGGGCTAGGCCAAGCTGGACGAGTAGGCCACAAGAGCGTGTGGGTTTTTGGGCCAGGTCGTGTGGGCCACACGGGCGTATGGGCCTACACGGGCAAGCCACATAGGCATGTAAGCCCATATTTCTAAAATTTCACCTAAGATCGCACGGGTCGTTCTAATCGATTGTGGGCCTACCGTAGGGTCGATAAGGGCTAACCAAACCCTAAAACTATAGATCTGATAGCCTAATATTCTGTTCTGAGTATGAAAATGCTATACATGTCTGATTATTTTTATAGTTATACATAAGCATGTTGAGCATGTCTAGTATGTTATTCTGTATCTGTTTTTGTATATGATTGTGGGGTGAGATTTGTATATAAGGAGGAAGTATTCTATATAGTGATCATCGTCTATATTCTGACAGCTTGGCTGCACAATATCTGACACGTGTCGTAATGGAACGATATGGTGTGTAGGGATGGGTGGGTGTTTTTCACTCCAAATGATGTGATGGGATGGTCAGAGTTGGTGTAGAGCATGGCGGTAGGATTCTGTGTTTCTAATCTGAATATATGATTCTGTGTACTGTATCTGAAAAGGCCATGAGTCTGACCCTGTATTTGTATGTTTGCATGCTTATTTCTATTGGGTTCCACACTAAGTTTATGAAAACTCACATTCGTTTGTCTGCTCTGTTCAGGTAATCCACAGACTTAGGCGGATCGGTGCGACGGAGACTTAGAGGTGACCACTCGTCCGTAAACTACTTTAAGTTATTAATTTACAGTTTTATTTATGATTTTGATTTTCTTTTTGAGAGTTTGTAATTTCAAGGACTCTCTGGAATTTATGGTTTTTAACTGTTAGTTTTTGGTTTATTGATAATCTGCATGATTTGATAAGATGTGTTATAAATTCGATGGTTTTACACAAAAAGGGGTTTTTTAAAAACTAACAAATCAGGTTTCTAAAATATAATGAATTTATTAAACTTCCGATGTAATAAGTGTTTTGGCAAACTAATTAATTAAATAACGTTTTTAGTATAGTCATGACGAACATGAGGTATCAAAATTTGAATGATTTATCAAGTCAACATCGTTTTCAAAGCCTACTCCTTGTGACATCATCAGATTCGGCCATAACGTCTAGACCGGGTTTGGGGTGTTACAAATAAGGTTCTTGCCACTAGCTAGAACTCGTCATCTTGCGAAATGAAATTTTCCAATATTGGTGAAGTTCTATAAAGTACTTTGCCACAAAATTACCCACCTTATTCGGTCCAAGTCTCACAACTTAGGCGATCCTAGCCGGTGTAGTCTCCTGAACCGATCCGGTTCACTAAACCAGGATGTGACGTTTATATCTTACATGATTTGATTATGGAACTGATTAATTAATTAAGTTATTGTTTATCTAAAATTAAGTGTTTATTCAAGGGCACTTAGTATATAAGGGAATGGCGCCCCTAATGGAGAACCGAAAGGGTATCTTATTGAGTATAACTTGTACCAAGCAGTGAGACCTAATGGAAAACCGTATGCCTAGGAAGAGACTGAAAGGGTGACATAGGTGGTAAACCTTAGTAAAGATGAGACCTAATAGGTATTCTAGCTAAGGGTGATAAAGAATCAATTAAGGTTAATTAATGGCTTAATTAGATTAGGGATTTAATCGATCTTAGGCCAAGAACTCGCATTGTTGACACTAGGAATAGGAAATTCTATTAGGTTAATTTAAGTTAATTAGTTGAATTAACACTTTAATTTGGATTCACACCACTAACTAATAACTCGATTAGATTAGTAATTATTTTTTGTAATTAATTTAATAATAATTTCTCCAATCTAGAATCCCTTGGGTACGATCCTCGAAATACTTATCAAGTGTTTTGTTGTAAATAAACTATATTACAATTTGACCTATTCGCTTGTAGATATCGCAGTTAAACATATATTTATTTTATTTGCATGATTTTTAATCTAAATGTTTGCACGTTTGGAGGCGGTCAAATGTCGTGACGTGACGTGAGTTGCCAGTAAGTAATGTCGTGACTACAATCCTCCAATGTTGTGACGTGAGCTCGCCAGTGAGTAATGTCGTGATGTTCCCCTATTCCATGGTATCGACAATACCCATTATTTTCTCCAAGTCACAACATCCCCTGCTAAAGTCACAACGAAAAGCTCCTATTTTCAATGTCATGATGTGATTCCCTCAACATCGCAACGTCAACTCAGTACTTTGAAAAATTTTACATTTTAGTCATCAATCAAGATTGATTCATTATAAGAGCTTTCATAAGCTCATTTATAACTTGAATTTGATTGATTAACATATTATAATTAAGAATCGATCATAATGACTTGTATAAATTAGTTATTTAATATGTAAATGAAGTTGTAGTCGATCCGATAATGAATGTTTCATCTCGTATCTAAGACCCGACTATCGGTTCGGGTATAGGGTATTACACTTTTTGATACCATTGTTATTTCAACATGATTCGATATTTCCTTTTCAAAGAAGCATTCCTTTTATGCTCCATCTTTTTTTTTTTTTACATAATTGCTAGCAATCTTTATTTTTGTTTTTACTGGTAATTTTTCTTAGATGCTACTTGATTGAATATACCTAACTACTAAATGCTTTTAATAAAGGGTTTAAATGTGCCAAAGGTCCTTGTACTCTTTTGAAATTTAAAATTTAGTCTACATACTTTAATTTTTAGACATTGAGTCCATATACTTTTTTTTTTAATTTAAAAATCTTGGTCCATCAATTTAGTTTTGTTGTTAATGTTAACAATGTCAAAGGTAAAATAAATTTATTAGCCTTCAACATTTATAGTTTTTGTCGATTAGGTCCTTACCCTTTAAAAGTACATAAAAAATAAAAAATTAATTTTTCATATTTTAAATAAAAATTATTAAAATTTAAAAAATAATATCTAAAAAAACTTTAAAATTAAAAAAATGATTTTAAGAATATAAAAAATTCTTAAATTCAATGTTATCTAAACTAGATCGAACCAGCCAGTCGAACCGGGAACCAACTGGGTATTAATTTGGTGAGAGGTAAAAAAATTGGTTGACTCTTGAAACGATATGGACTAGTTGAACCGAGCTAAAAAAATTAGTTAAACCAATTTTGAACTAGTCTTACTAGGTTCCCAAAACGACCAATCTGATCGATTCAAAATAAATAAAATATTAAAAATTTTAAAAAAAATTATAAAAGTCTGTTCAACTTCTAGTTTAACTGTTTTTTTTAACCAGGGTCAACCAATCCGTACCGGTTTGCAGGTCAACCAGATTTTTACCTCTCATCAGACTTATACCTTAGTTGGTTCTTGATCCAGACAGTTCAGTTTAGTTTAGACAACATTGAATTTTGGAATTTTTTATATTTTAAAAATATTTTTTATTTTTCAACTTTAATGAGTTTTTATTTTTTTCATTTTAATTTTTAAAACTTTTTGTTTTTTAATTAGAAAAAATTATTTTTAAAAAAATTTACATACTTTAAAGGGTATAGGCCAAATTGGAAGAAAATTGTAAATGTTCAAGGCTAAAAAAGTTTTAAAATTTTAAAAATTAATTGACCCGTGAACCAATATGGACTGGTTGAAGCGAGCGAAAAAATCAGTTGAACTGACAATTGAACTGATTTTTATAATTTTTAATTTTTTAATAATTTATTTTATTTCAACCAGTTGGACTAATCATTCTGGTAACCAATTGGTTAGACTTGTTCGAAATTGGTTCAACTGATTTTTTAGCTCAATTCAGCTAGTCTGTAATGTTTCATGTGTCAACCGATTTTTTACCTATCATCGAACCAATACCCCAACTGATTCTCGATCTGACTGGTCGGTCCGGTTCGGTTTAGGTAACATTAAATTTTGGAATTTTATTTATATTTGTAAAAACATTTTTTTATTTTTGAATTTTAATTTTTTTATTTTTCCATAATTTTATTTTTAAAAAATAAAAAAATTATAATGTTTTATGTTTTATGTTTTTATTTAAAATATGAAAAGAATAAAATTTTAAATTTTTATGTACTTTTAAAGTGTAAAGACCAAATTAACAAAAGAATGTAAATGTTAAACACTTTTAACTTTAATCACAAGATTAAATGGAGAGACCAAGATTTTTAAATAAAAAAAGTACAGATACTCAATGTCTTAAAATTTAAAGTATAGGGACTAGATTTTAAATTCAAAAGAGTATAGGAACATTTGGCATATTTAAACCTTGGCTTATTATATAAAAAGCCATTTGAAAATAATTCAAATATCAATTGAGCCTTCAATAAAAATAATACATAATTGAGCCCTTAATTGAACTTACGCACTCAATTAAGTCCTTGAATTGGCACATTCTATGAAAGCCTCTACATGGTGTTAATTTTATCTTAATTTTTTAAAATCATAAAAATGCTAATTTTAAAAATATTTGAAAATCTAAAAGATAGAATTTGTAAAATAATTAAAAATATTTTTTAAAAATTAAATGCATAAAAAGTCTAATTTAAAAATAATAGAATTTATAAAAATTATAGAAATTATAAAATTTTGAAAAATTATAAAAAATGAAAAAATAGAAAAATATTTTTTAAAATATAAAATCATTTAGAAAATAAAATATAGAATTTTAAAAATTATAAAAATTTTAGAATTTTCAAAATAAAATTAATCTCATTGTGGCTATGGTTGTGTCTATACTGTAACATCTCTCACCAGATTTGATCGTCAAGTCCGAGCTACAGGATGTCACCTACATTTCCGGAGCAACTACTATCAATTCAAACAGTAGTTATCAATCAAACATTCAATTAAGTGCTAAACACATTTATATTATGATAAACAATCAAATCTGAGTCTCAATCGAGCTTACAAAGCTCTTTTGTTGTCCCGAGCATGAAATATGACCAAATTGTAAAGTTTTAAAACTTCAGGGCCGACATCGTGATGTCACTTCCTTCACATCGTGACATCGCCAAATAGTATGTCATGTCGTGACCTCAGGCCACTCGACGCTGCAACGTGACTCACTATCAACTGACATCGCGACGAAGAAGGTTGCTCGTCGGGACGAGGACTCTATTTTTGGTAAAATTTGAGCCATTAGGTACCTATTTTATAGCTTTCATACAAACTCATTAATTTTTGCACAAATAACTAACTTCACTGGTACCAAAACACTTCTTAGCATACTTTGAAGTAACTAATGAATAACATCATTTACAACCAAATAGGTTAGTCCATTTGCATATCAAGAACAATAGGTGAGAAATCATTTACCATAATTACATTTGAAAACATATATCATTCAATATATATTCAAACCATTTCAAAATTTTCATTTCCATTAAGTTAAGGTTTTGTCGAGGAAACTATAGTAAATCGAACTGGGACACACAGGCTGACATTATAATAGGATTGCTCACATAAGCTGACATTATAATAGTTTTGCTCACACAAACTGATATTACAATAAGATTTCTCACACAAGCTAACATTATAATAGGATGTAAAATTCCTAACCCATCGTGCGTATAACTCTAATGGTATATTATACGTATTCTAACCTTTTTCTAACTTTACACGAGCATCATTTTAATATATAAATCATTACCAATCTCTATAATTATTCATAATTTAATGATACCTTGTAAAATATCATAATTTTAATTTATGAGTTATATAATTGATCACAATTCATATTTACTCCTGGTCCATTTAAATATAGTCAAATTTTACACAATTTACAATTCAGGTCCATTTTAATACCTAAATGCCAAATTTATTAATTCTACCGATCCAAATATATAAATAAATTAGAACCAAAATAAACATAAAATAAAATAAAATAATAACTTTCATATGAACTTACCTGGTCAAAATAGCAAACAATTGAATTTTCAAAGACTAATCGACAATTTTTTGTTTTTCCCCGATTATCTCTAGTTTGATCCAATTCTCGATCTAATACAATTATTTCATTCAATTTATAAATATTAAACATTTATATAGTATATTCTGACATGAATGAGCCTATGAAAATTTATTTTCAATATCCCTAAATTTTACATTTATTCAATTTAGTCCTTAAAATCGAAATAGCCATAACTTTCAATTTTAAGCTTTGATTTAAAATCAAACTCAATTAAATCATTTTAGGACCCTCTACTATCTATTATTACATAAATTTAACATTAATTTTACAATTTATACACTTTGGTCCTTTTGAACAAAACTAACAATTAAACTTTACAATCTAATCCTTTTTCACATCTTTGCTTAAAATCTATCAATTTAACACCAATTTCTTTAAGAAATCATCAATGAAAACTTTCAAAAACTTTAACAATTTACATATTAGTACATGGGCTACCTAAATCAAGCTCCCACGATCTAAACTTAAAAATTACAAGAAAATGACTTAATTGCACTAACCAATTGATAGCCAAAGCTTGAAAACCCTTATGCCAATTTTTATTTTCTTCTTCTTTGGGGGTTCAGTCATGGAAGATTAAAAGGATAAATAATCTTTCTCCTTCCACAATTTCAATTATATATATAATAATTAAAACTTAATTAACCTTAGTTTATTAACTTAATTTTAGTTATCTTAAACCTTAATCACCATTAAACAAAAATGAGTGAAAAATGGCATCATCATCCACAATTGGATGCCATTTTAAACTCTTTGCTAATTGAAAATTTATAGCAATAAAAATTTTTATAATTTAGTCATTGTACCTTAATTAACTATCAATTCGACAAAATTATTAGAAAAAATTTAATATATTTCTATACTAACTTCGTAAATATTAAATATCTGTAACAATCCATTTTTAGTGGTGCTGAAAACAGTGGTTTCAGAACCAAAAATTCAACGTATGAGTCCGTAAATATTAAATAATATTTACGAGTCAAGTATAGAATCATGTTGAAATTTATTATAATGATTTTTGTAAATTCATTGAATAATTAGGTTCAAGTTTTATGTTCCTAATGTCAAATGGTTTTAAGAAAATGAAGTATCGAGACCTCGTTTCTACGAAACGAGCCCGTAAATATTTACGGAGTGTTATTAGGGTCGTATTAAAATTTGGTTAAGAAATTTTAATATTAAGAAATTTTAATATTTAGATAGTTAATTAAGTAAAAGGACTAAATTGTAAAATATGTAAAATCTAATCACTATTGAATTATAATGATGAGATGGCTTAATTATTAAATGAAAGAGGACTTATATGGTAATTATACCATATATATGGTTAGTGGACAATTATGGGCCAAGTTTGGTTGGAGTTTTAACTAATTATGTAAGGGTAATATAGTAAAATAGTAAATAAGATAACATAAACAAAAACAATTAAGTGTTCATATTCCCCATTTTCACTTTAATTGGCCGAATCACCATGGAAGCAAAGCTTGGAGAATTTTGGTTCCTATTCTAGCTTGCATGTGAGTACTTTTAGCCCCTGTTTTTAGTAATTTTTATGTTTTTATTATCGTTTTAGCTTAATCTAGCTAATCTAGGGGTCAACTCGTAAAACTGTTAAAAAGTTTATAAACTTACCATGAATGACTTAATTGTGTTTGTGAATTTAATTGATAGATTATTAAGCTTGGTTGTTAAATATAGGTTTTTTGATAAGTGATTTTTGATGATTTTAATGTTTAGGGATTAAATTGTTGAAATAGTAAAATTCTATATAAATTGTGTGAAATGAGGGAAAATATGGGTTGTTATAAGACTAATGGAAAATTAGCTAGCATCAATTTTAGTTAAAAGTGGTTAATTTACAAGTTCTGGGTTTAGGGACTAAATTGCATAAAAGGTAAAATATTGGGAGTAATTTCATAAATTTCCCATTGATAAGGGTTATAAGTTGAATTAATTATATTAAGTTATTTGAATGATTTAATTGAATGAAAATTATTATTTAGATCAAGAAACGAACCAAATGGATCTAAACCGAGGAAAAGTTAATATGTCAGATTAGTCGTCGGCATCATTTTTACAACTAGATTTGTCAAGGTAACTTCGTATAATGGTAAATTCATTATTTGTTTTTTTTAATAGAAGTTTAAGTAATGTGATACTTTTTATAACTTTTATTGAATGTAAATTGTTAACTAGTTACTAGGATGAAACTATAATATATACTCATTTGATGTGCATAAATGCAAAATTTGAGATTCATGATTTTGTATATGAAATGATATTATGAAAAGGAAGTTAAAGGATTGATGTGCAAAAATGCCCTGTTTGAATATTGTGAATACTGAGGATACAAATGACATGTTATTGGGGATTATACAGTTTCGGGTGTTGGTCCTGGATGTCTTACCAATGGCTGAGGTCTTGCATTTGTTGCAGATTCTCCACAGCTCGTGTAATAGCATCGAGTAGCTAGCATCCCAACCCACAGCTCGTATGAGTAGACCCATTTTACAGGTCGTGTAAGCACTATATGATATGGTTACAGTTACATGTAAAGGCACACTATGTGTGAGCATTTCCTGAATATACAATGTTATTCTAGTTGGTTCAATAGGTAGTTAATGTTTAAAAATTGAAAAGTGTGTATATAAGATGAGCTGTGTTATTAAGCGTACGAAATGGATAATGTAATATGTATAATTGGATGGAAAAGGTAACTAGTAAAATATGTAATGGACCATTTATGCATTGAAATCCATTTCATGATACATATTATGTTTTATACACTACAGGAAAATAGGGCTTTAGCGGCGTTTTATCAAAAAACGCCGTTAAAATTGTAAAACACATAGCAATAGCGGCGTTTTACTAAAAACGCCACTAAAAATAGAGCAATAGCAGCGTTTTTACCAAAACCGCCGCGAAAAATAGAGCATTAGCGGCGCTTTTGGAAAAACGCCGCTAAAAACCAGAGCATTAACGGCGCTTTTCGCAAAGCGCCACTAAAAACTAGAGCATTAGCGGCGCTTTTGGGAAAACGCCGCTAAAAACCAGAGCATTAGCGGCGCTTTTGGAAAAACGCCGCTAAAAGTCATATAACCCCTAAACCCCAAAAAATCATAAACACTAATCTATAACCCCTAAAACAATAATTATTAAAATTTATGGTTATACAATATATTAAATATTTTCTTATATAATCGTAAAAGAGATAGTATTGAATTTAAAATATCGAATTAATTATCATTATAGTTTATGGTTTATGGTTTAATATATATGGTTTAGGGTTTATGGTTTATGAGTTAACTATGGTTTAAGATATATGGTTTAGGGTTTAAGGTTTAGGAGTTAACTAGTATTTGAAGGTTTATGATGAATTATGGGTTTAGGGATTATGATTTAAGGTTTAAGGGTTAGGGTTGGAGTTTAAGGTGTAAGGGTTTGGGGTTAAGGGTTAAGGGTTTAGGGTTTAGTGTTTATGGGATAGGAGTTAAGAGGTTTAGGGTTTAGATTAATTAGTATTTTTTAATTTATATATTAAATGATTTCTTATATAATTGTAAAAGAGATAATCTTAATTTGAATATATTAAACAATTGAGAAGTGGACAAATGTACACATTCAAGTGAACATGAAACAATAAAGGAAAACAAAATTGAAGTGCAAAAAAATGAATATATAGAAATACCATTGTAAGATTAATACAGTGAAACAAGGAATAAATTATGTGCAATATTTTTGTATATTTTAGTACCATCATTATTTTTGTATAAGATATATTTTTTATTCTAATAATATCTTAAAAACACAAATCTTGTATTATGTATAATTTATTGCACCAATCCTTTACACTTATTAAAATTTAAAATTTATACAACAATTCTAAAATTTTAGCTTTAGCGATTTAATATTCATAATATTGTAGCTCAAATTATGTATGTGCCCGTAGATCAATTGTGAATCCTTCTATACTATTGTACTAATAATATATATTAATGTATTATGTGCTCGTATATTAATGTTAATGTATTATTGTAATATGTAGCTCAAATTGTCAATCCGTCTATATTATTGTACTAATAATATATATTAATGTAATATTGAAGAGTTAATTGATTAAAAATAATAAATGCAAGTACAAAAAAGAGCAAGGTACGGAGGGGTACAAAAAAGATTCAAAATTGCTAACAACGAGATTTGAACCCAGGTACTAAGGTAAAGAGCAAGCAAACTTAACCAACTAAGCTAAATTAACTCATTGTTATATTATAGGAGTATTATTATTATCTTAATTATATTACATTACGCTCTAATGATTTATCGAACCTATTCCATACACGTGTCAAATTAAAAAAAATAATACAATAATTCTGTAAAAAAATTCCGGTGTTTACTTCAAATAAGTAAGGAAAATAATGATTTGAATGTTTTAAAATTGAATTTTAAACCGAAAATATCAAAATTTAGAGGGAAAAAAAATCTTTTTTGACAAAAAGTGTGGCAAACCGCCTTTGGCAGTTTGTCAGCGCGTAGATCTCGAAAAGTTATTCGAAATCAAAAAAAATCATCTCAATCGGACAATCGAGCGAAAAGTTATGGCCTTTCAAAGTTTTCGAAGCTAAAATACATAAACTGTTGATGAATTACTAATTCAAAACTCACCGTTTCAATTGTTCCTACCACGCACCGTTTCAATTGTTTCCACCACGCACCGTTTCAATTGATTTTACAGATCCTGCCTCTAATCCTCCCAAAATTTTACATCCCTCCAACTCTACACAACGATTCAAAATGTTTTCCTTTTTCTTTTATTTTTCATTCTTTTCTGTTTATCAATTTCCTTTGTAGGATTTTATGTTACCTTATTTCTGCTATTTCATTCCTTTAAGCTGTTTCTATATGAGATTTTCTTAAGATTCATAAATGTTTCTATACGTAAAGTCAGTGGCTTGCCCTTTTCCCAAGTTTTCCCCCAAAATAAAACTCTTGCTCTCTTGCTCTTTCTCCACCGTCCGAAAGCGCTTAAGGTTAGTCTTTCTTCTTATTTTTAAATTTATTTGTTTGCTTCGTCAATGTTCTTGTTTCGGTCTGTAATGATGCTCGAATCTCTTTTGAAATTTAAGCAACCGTCCACTGAAAGAAGGTTTCACACTGTCGCTTCCGACTTGAAAATGGCGGTTGATTTATCTATATTTCTGCTCCATTACATGATCGGGAACTTAAGGGTTCCTGCTTTAGGGTTTTTCTATCGTTTAATTTTGGGATAATTGATGAGTATGTTTAAGGGATGAGAGAAAAGAATTTGAAAGAAACAAGGAAGATCAATATCTATTTAATATATTTAATTCTAAGCTGTCCGACTAAGAATGTTTTATGGTCTTTTTTCTTCTTAATTTTAGTTTCCCATGATCTCTGATTTTAATTTTTCAGGAAAGAAAGTAATGTTCTTTTTTTATTCCATTGTTCATAGATTTAGGGTTAATTTCCGTACAGCTGGAAAGATTTACAGTTTTAATTGAGAATTAGAAGTCTGGGCTTGTAAGTGATATTTCTTTACACCTTCATACTTTAGATTGTGGGTAGAAATAATGTGCTTGATGAAGATGAGTTAAAAAATTTAAGGTCTATTGAGAACTGCTTTGATTTGGAATGGATAGGTGCTACTCGGAACTGGCAGTCTGGTTAAATATATCTGCAGTATCTTACTAGATACTATCACTGTGTACTGTTCACTGTTATCATACTGCGGAGGGTCTTATGACTCTTTTTCCTATTTTTTTCTGCAGAGCCGGTATTATAGATCTCCTGAAGTTCTTCTTAGATATCAGCATCCTTTTGACATGAATTTGTAGCCTTCTTTTCTATTTATTGGTTTTGCTTACTGCCTTTGTCTTTTGGTGGATCATGCTGGTATGGACTTGAACTTCAGTGGAATAACTTCAGCAGAACATTGTTTGATCAATTGAATCCTGAGGTTTAAAATGACCTTTGGAGTTTATTCCACAGAAGTTCTAGTCCAGCACTCTATATTAGTCACATCTTCTGCGGATTAAACCTTGAAAGGTTCATCTTTGTATTTCTATATGAAGATCTTTTTGGAGCAATGACGTAGAAGATTCATATTGCTATTCTTTTTAGCATGCTGCTACTACCTAAATTAGTCATGTTTCAAGCCTTTGGCAATAATAACTAGAAAATGCCTATTTAAAATATTCAGTTCTTGTGATTCATTATTGTCTTTGATGATTATATTCCCTAATTCTGATTTTTTTCTTTGGTCTTGATCGTTAGTTCTAGTTTGAACCTTGACCACTTGATTAGATATACAACAGCTATTGACATGTGGTCCTTTGGCTGCATAGTTGCTGAACTCTTTCTTGGGCTGCCATTATTCCCAGGTGCTTCAGAATTTGATCTTCTAAGGCGAATGGTTGAAATTCTTGGGTATGCCTCTTGCTTTGATGGTCATACATATCTCTGGCTAACAATTTGTCAGTATTTCTAGGCATCATTTTCTTGCGACTGATTTTATGTATAGCTTTTCTTTGGTTGATCTTATAACCGAGCAGATCTTATTGTGTCCAAATAGGAGAATTTCACTTATCATTAAATAAGCGCATGCAATTATCAAATTTCATACTCACTCTGTCTCTTATTTTTTTGTCTATCTTAGAAATTCCAGGATTCAAGGCAGTGTGTATCTAATGCTTTGACAAGTTTGTAGGCATTCATACTAAAAATTTCCCTTATGCTAAACAAAAATGTATAAGGAAAGAGAAACAAAAATTTGCATTGATTTTTCAGATCACTAATATTTTTTCAACATCACAAATTGAAAGTTCAGTCTACCTCTCTCTCTTCAGTTTCTTTTGTTCTACATAAAAGTATCATTATGACAAGTCAGATCCTCTAAGATGATTCCTCTACTGAATTGGCAAGATAGGCATTAATACTTATGAACGAGATCTGTGCCTTATAAGGGGTGAGTTAATGCTGCATTTTAGGATCAACGTGAATAATTTATTTCTTGTATATAAGAACCTTGAAGGATGTGCTAGAATTTTCAATGTCCTTAAGGCTCTGCTTGGTATGGAGGATGGAAAAGAGTGAGGAATGCTTAAGGTACAAAGTAAGAATATGGTTATGAACCTTAACCAATGAAATTTACGAAAACAAAATAAAATTTTGTCCAAAATAAAATTTTCATGCTTACGAAAACAAGTAAATAGAGAAAATTCCAATGAAATATGCTTTTTACTGAAATTGCATTAGAACTTCTGCTAATATGTGCTCATCTAGCTGAGTTAATTCATAAAAGTTCAAAATATCTTTAAGACCCTTCCTACTTGATTTTCTTGAAGTATGTTTGATCTGTTGCTGTTTTTTAGTTGTTCTGTTATTTTCTTGCATTCAATATAAACATTATGCTGCTTATTATTTTCTTATTCTTCATGCGTACTTCTTTTTGAAGGGTTTTGTACAAATTTTCATTTCCATCTTGTTTTAACTTATCCTAAACCAACCTGGTTACATTTAGATATAATTAAAATTTTTTTTTAGCACTCATTAGTCATTTCTCATTCAGTTAGTCATATCTTTGCACTTGTTACGAACAGCCTTTTATATGTGGTTATCATGTAGAGAGCAGCCCCCTGATTATGTTCTAAAGGAGGCAAAGGCAAAAAACACAAGTAAGTTCTTCAAGTGCGTCGGGAGAATCCTATAGGGAATAGTGAAGTTTGTGGCAGAAGTGCTTACCAAGTATTAATAGAAGAAGAATATGAAGCCGTAAGAAATTTCTAGTGACTAGTTCTTGTTCATTTACATGTTACATCTCTTGTCAAGTTTTTCATCTGATATAATTGTTGCTTGTTTCTGTTCAGAAGGAGTTAAAAAAACCGTTGATTGGAAAAGAGTATTTCAATCATAAGAATCTTGAAGCAGTAGTTACATGCTATCCTTACCTGAAAAACTTGCCTAAAGAAGATATCATTAAAGGTTAGCATCTAACTTCAACATTGAATGTACAGCTTGGAGTGGTGAGAAAATTTTTCTAGTGTGTAGTCTGTGGATAACTTACTAAAGCTGCTGCATAATAAATCTATCACAGAGAGTCAGATACGATTGCCTTTGATTGATTTCTTGAGGGGACTAGTTGAGTTTGATCCGGCAAAACGGTGGTCACTTTTCCAGGTAGTTGAAATTTCCCATGAGCACTTCTTATCATGCTATTCCAACTAAGTATGAAGAAACATAAGAGCTTTAACATCATTGTGCAGGCTTCCAAACACCCTTTTGTTACCGGGGAACCTTTTACACGCCCATATAGGCCTCCCCCTGAGACCCCTCACTTGGTAAGGGACTTACGCATGCAGCTCTGCAATTGAAGAAGATTGAACCTTATGTCATAAATCATAGATTTCTATTTGTATTTTGTTAGATTTCTGGTGTAGTATGATAAGTGCGGTATTTTGTTTGGCGGGATGTATTTATATCATAGATTATTCTTCTTCTCAATATTTTGATAATGAATTTTAATTTTTTTATATTTTTTAGGACTTTTACAATAATTTATAATATATATTTTTTAAATTTTTATGACCTTTAGCGGCGTTTTTTCAAATAAACACCGTAAAATTTAGCGGCGCCATCTATAGAGGCGTTTTTTGCGGCGCTTGCAAAAACGCCGCGAATAGTTTTAGTGGCGCTTAAAAGCGCCGCTAAAGGCCTAAAAAAACGCCGCTAAAAGTTAGTTTTGATGTAGTGATAGGTTGATATATTCTTAATTATATCTATTAACCATGTGGAATATTGTGGATAGGAAAGGAAAGTATTCATATGATTTATGAGCAATGTTTGAATGGTTTAATGCAAGAGAAAATAAATATATGATATGTCACATATTAAATTATGAAATGGAAAGTATGCGTAATTGATAGAAAAGGAATGAATGATATAAGTTGGAAAGATGATAAATGTAATGTTTATTACTATGTTTTGAGTTTATGTGTACGATATGGATAAATTATAAGTTTCATGTACGAATTCACTAACATGTGAGCTTGGTGATGTATATAGGGAATGGTTAACTATTGAGCATGCAAATGGTAGTATACATGAGTTATATAAATTGAGCTTAATTGGTAAGTGAAGTTTAAGATTATACGAAGCACTATTTACTTATGTAGTTGTTTTTTCTGTCTTGTAGATCATCAGAAAGTTTGATCAGTTGGAATCGCGTCGGAGCATGATCACACTATCCATCCAACATTTTGGTAGTTTTCGGCTATTTTGGTTAATGGTTATAAATGGCATGTGATAAGGTTATAAGGTCATTCTAGTTATTTGGCTTGTTTTGAGTTGTGTTAAGCTTGTTGTAATTAATGTTGTTAGTTGTTGGCATGTATATAATGGTATAAATATGTGTGGTTTGGAACCTTATCTGTGCTTTATTGATAGAAGGCATCATATGGTAGAATGGCATGTTGTTGGAATGGTTATTTGACATGATTGGTATAGGTTTAAGTTATGATCTTGAGATATTGAATTGAATTAAGTTTGTTATGTATATTGTGGTTCCTACATTGGCATATTGGTTAGATCTCAAAGGATGGTTGATTTGGTATGTTGAAGTGTGTTTTAATGTGTTTTAGTTATGTGAATACATGTAGGATTGGATTGGTTCGGTGTGCAAGAATTAGTGCTTGAAATAGATTATTTTAAAGGTAGTTTGTGAAGCACAAGAGCTGTCATACGGCCATGTGCCACATATGGTCACCCCGTATGGTCGTGTGTCATTATTATTTTAGGTGTAGGTTTCACACGGTTTGAGACACGGCCTGCGACATGGCCGTGTGTCTCAAGTCAGTATGTAACACAGTCTGGCACACGGTTGTGTGACCCAACGTTGAATGCACACACGTTTCGGCATACGGCCTGTGACACAGCCTTATGGCCTTATTTCGAATACCCACACATGTGGACGCACGGGCTGGGACACAACCGTGTGTCCAAACTTTGAATGTTCACACGGTTTGGGCTATATCACGCGGCCTTGTGACCCCTGTTTCCAAAATTTTCAAGTTTTTCCAAAATTTTCTATTTTGTTTCAAATTATCTCGGAATGTTCCTAAATTGTTTTTAGGGCCCTATAAGCTCGACATAAGGCCCGTATGTCTATAATTAAATTGAGTTATCAAATAATAATATTTAAATTGCATAATGGTTTCTGTTTTAAAGGTAAATGTTTTGAATTGTACGATAATACTTCGTAACCTTAATCTGGCGATGAAGATGGGTTAGGTGTATTATAATATCAATATTTACAAACTCAATTTATGAAAATGGATTCCAAAATCACTGTTTCCAATACCATTGAAAATCGAGTTATTACAACTGTTCCCCTTTAAGAAATTTCATCTTCAAAATTTAACTGAGAAAAGATTAGGGTATTGAGATTCCTAGTCTTTTTCGATTCCCACGTAGCCTCTTGCATATTGTGACAATGTTATAGCACTTTTATTAATGCTATCTATTTATGTCTTAGTTCTTTTATTTCTCCTGTTAGAATCTTTATCGGTTCTTCACCATACGTCAAATCAGGCTGTAACTCTATTTCTTTGGGAGATAACACATGAGAGAGAATATAACTATATCTTGATAACATTAATACATGAAAGATGTTACAAGTCTTTTCAAACTTTGAAGGAAAAGCTAGTTAGTATGCTACAAGCTCGATTCTTTCTAGAATCTCATACGACCTTATAAATCTCGGGCTGAGCTTTCCTTTTCTACTGAAACATAAAACCTTTTTCTGGGGCAAAACTTTCAGAATTATCTTATTGCCAATCTGAAATTCTATTTCCTTTTTTTTCAAATCAGTATAAAATTTTTTTCGATCCGAGGCAATTTTCAAACAATCTCGAATAACTTCTACTTTTTCTTTTGTCTCACGTACCAAATATGTTCTTGCTAGCTTTCTTTCACTCAACTATGACTAGCATAAAGGAGTTCTACATTTACGACCATATAAGGCTCCGTAAGGTGTCATTTTAATGTTCGACTGATAGTTGTTGTTATAAGAAAACTCAGCTAATGGTAGAAATATTTCCCAATTGCCTTAAAATTCAATCACACAATCTTGAAGATGTAGAGTTCAACCAACTTCTCAAGCGAATAGTCTATTCTAATAGGAATGAAGTGTGTTGATTTGGTCAATCAGTCAACTATCACTCAAATTGCATCTTTTTTTTTTTCCAATGACAAAGGCAAACTTGATACAAATTTCATAGTGACTCATTCCCATTTCCATTCTAGAATCATTATAGGCTGTAATAAACCTTATAACATCCCATTTTTCAGTGGTGTTAGAAATAATGGTTTCTGGACCACAATTCTGACATGTCAATCCGTAAGGGTATGTTTGCTACAATTAAATAGAGACTTTAAGTGATAATATTTAAATTGCATAATGGTTTCTATTTTAAAGTTGAGTGTTTCGTTTTATATGGTAATACACCGTAACCCGATTTCAGTGACAGAAATAGGTTAGGGGTGTTACAAACCTGACGGGACCTAATGTTCTTCTTTAACTTACTGGCATACCGGATACTTTTTCACATGTTCAGAGATCTTTCTTTTCATTTTCGACCACCAGAACAACTGTTTCAAGTCATTATACATCTTATTACTACCAAGAAATCCCACTTCTTGAAATCGAAACTCGCATTTACTGAACTTGACATATAATTGCTTTTCTCGCAAAGTCTATAGCACAGTTCTCAAATGTTAATCATGATCATTTTCATTCTTCGAGTAGATCAGTATATCATCAATAAACACAACTACAACTCGATTCAGGTACAGCTAGAAAATTTTATTCAATAGGTCCATAAAAGCAGATGGAGCATTAAAAACACCTAAACGACATTACAAAAAATTCATAGTTTCCGTATCTAGTTGAAAAAGTGATTTTTGGCACATCTAGATCCTAGAATATGAGTATTTATACTATGGATCATCCTTACATGGCAATCTTAGTGCCAATAAGATTCGAGAATGGATAGCTTACCATGTCTAGTTTTAGGACCCATATCCCTCTTCGTCTTCCACGACATAGCGATGTTTCACAGGAAGTTATGGCTGCGCTAGACCCTTGAGTTTAAGCTGGGAGAGCTACGGATCAACGATGACGGTGTTGTGTTGGATGCGCTAGTGGGTAAGGTTGTAGTTACGAAGGTTTCGATAGTGTTGTGGCAATGATGGAACTAGTGCCATTTGGACGGAGATTGATTTCCATTGGGAAATTAAAACAAAAGGGATTTTTATTTGAATTATTTTTTGTTAAGAATTTTCAATGGAAGTTTAAGGAGGACAATAACAATTTCTAGATGTAGAAAGGAAACAAGGGTTGTGAATATCTATGTTTATTAAATGGGTTGGGTCAGGTATGTAATATTATTTTATTTTTAAATGATTTTTTTATAATTTTAATAAATTCTAATTTTAAAATTTCAAAATTTTAATTTTTAAAAATAAAATTTTTAAAAGAATTTTTGTGGGTTTTAATGATTTTTTCACAAAACTTATTTTTAATAATTTTTATAAATTCTTTTTAAATAAAAAGTTTAAAAGTTTTATAATTTTTAATATTTTTTAAAAATTAAGATATATTACCATATTTTATCACGTGGCACAACTCTAATGCACCACATGAGAAATTTAACGATGTCTAGGGGCTTCCATAAAAGTGTCGATTCGAGGGCTTAATTGAGTGTTTATGCTCGATTATGGGCTTAATAGAATGTTGTTTTAGATTAAAGACTCAATTAATTACTGAATTATTTTCAAAGGGTTTTTCATATAATAAGTCTTAAACTTTTATAAAGTTAAAGTTCAATTTTATTTGACATATAACTCTAATACTATTTAAGTGATAATTAAGATGTTTAGAATTTTATTCAACTAATAACTTTATGTTACATAAATAAGATTAGGTCAACCTTTTTTATAATAATGTCTAAATATTTCAATTATAATTATTTTAGTTAATAATTACAAATTAAATTATACTTGTAATTATAATTATCACAACTCTTTCTTATATTTTATGTTTAGAGTTTCTTTTAAGTAATAATTCTATTCTAAAATTAGTAAAATTTTGTTAACATCAATTTTTTAAAAATAATAATTGAAAATTAAATTATAATTATTTTTAATGTGTCATCACAATTTATAAAAAATTTAATTATTTTAAATGTATAATTATCATAATTTTAATTTTACTTTAATATTTTTAACTAATAATTTTAAATTAAATATGGTAATTATTTTTAAAAATCAATTTAGAAAAAATTTCTCCAAATTTATAGTTTTATGTCATAGTCTAAACATTGTTTTTGATTCATACAATGATGTTGTGGTTTGGAGCTTAGCGTTTATTCATTTTTTTTTTTTTTTTTTAGTTTATAACCGACTAAAAAGAAGGAAAATATTGAGCAGCACAAGTTTTGGGCAAACAAAAAGTGAAAGTTGTCCCTTTCGGAAGAGTTATATGGCGGCAATGAAGAGCCGAAGTAGGTGTGCATAATAATAAGAACATCATGCATGGCTGCCCATTGTACATTTATTCAAGAAAATGTTTTAAAATCATTAACTTTCAAACTTCTAATACTTTCTTTTTTCAATTTGAAAGAATGAATTTAAATATTAAGCCGCATGTATTATTTATCAGCTACATCCTATGCTCTTCATCACCTTCTTCTAACTCCAAATTTTTATTTCTTTTAACTCACTTTATTTTAAAAGATAAATAATTTTTTATCATATATGTTTTTTTATACAATACTTAAAATTACTCATAATCCTTTCTTAACTTTTAAATAGAAGAATAATATGCTTCAAAGAACTCAAACTCATTTTCTTCTACACTAATAATAATATCAAAAGCTAAAACTCAATTGATTGCTGACTTTTTTCTAATTGAAAGAGTATAGGTAAAATAAAATAAATTATGGTAGGCTTGAGTGAAGTTTTTGTGTAACATATTTTAAATATATATAATAATTAAATATAAGTTTTGTTAAAGAGGTAAAGTTAAAAATATTAAAAATGATAATAATTTGAATTCCAATAGCATGTTAAAGTATTTTCTTTTAGATTTTATGAAAAGATAATATTTAATATTTAATAGATTTAATGTGTAAAACCCTTAAAATTTTTTAAAAATAATTAAGTCTGTATTTTTTTTGCATTCAATTAGGTACTTGAACATTTAAAATGCATCAAAAGGCCCTCAAATTTAAAAAAAAAAAATTAAGCCCCTGTATTTTTTGCACAAAATTGGGTACTTGAACTTTCAAAATTCATCATAAAGGCCCTCAAAATTTAAAAAAAAAATTAAGTCCCTATTTTTTTTTTTGCACTCAATTGGGTACTTAAACTGTCAAATGTATCAAAAAGGTCATTTGATCGTTAACTTTAACAATTGACCGTTAAAGTTAACTGCCTCTAGTTTTTTTCAGTTAAAGTTATCTTGTGTCACAACCACGGCGTTACATGTGGCAAAAAAATTATAAAAATAAAATTTATTGAATTTTAATAAAAAATATTAAAACATTAAAATTATAAAAATAAAAATATAAAAGAATTATAAAAATTTAAAATTTAAAAAATCATAAAAATTATAAAATGCATCAAAAGGCCTTTTAACCTTTAACTTTAATGTTGACCGTTAATTAACAACTCTCAATATAGTGTGACATGTGATGAAAAATGATAAAAATAAAATCAATAAAAATTATAAAAAATTATAAAATGCTTCTTTTACTACGATAATTTATATTTTTTTACAAATTTTATATTTCTTTACATTTTATAATTTTCTTATGATTTTATAAAATTTTATAATTCTTTTCTATATTTCTATATATTTTATAATTTTTTACGATTTTATAATTTTTAATAAAATTTTAATATTTTTATTAAAATTTAATTATTTTTATCATTTTGTCACATATTTAACTGAAAAAAGTTTAGAAGGGATTTAAGTACCCAATTGAATGAAAAAAAAAGGACTGGACTTAATTATTTTTTTTGAAAAACTTTGAGAATATGTTTGATGCATTCTAAAATTTAAGTACCCAAACCAGTAAAAAAAAAAATAAAAAAAAGCAGGCAATTAATTATTTCTTTAAACAAATTTGACAACTGCTAGCCTATTTAATATATTGAATACCAAAAGTTTCTATGTCAAAAATTTCAAAATTACTAATACATAATTTCCATGAAAACAAAACTCATATATATATTAACGTGTTGAGAAGCCATCACATCATGCTAAAAGTTGAAAGTTTCACATTAAAGAAATGTGAGCCCCATACTCCAAGATAAAATGCCACCCCCTTCTCCCCCCTCCTTCCCCAGTCTACTCTTCTACTTTTCTTGATGGAAGCCACTCCTCAATGCACCAACCCAACCCATTATGATTCCTTTGATGATTCAGAAAATGGAACCCTTTTGCCAGGCCTCCCTGACGATCTTGCTCAACGCTGTCTCTCCTCTCTTTCTCCTTCCCTTATTTTCTCTGTTTGCCATCCATGGCGTCGCCTCCTTTACTTTCCTTCTTTTCCTCCCTTCTGCTCCCTCTATGTCCTTTCTTCTCCTTTGCACGGTCCCACTACCACAAACCCTGTCCCTGGAGGAGTTGATCCTCAAAACTCTATTGAATTCTTCTCCTTCGATCCAATCTCATCATCTTGGACTCCCCTTCCCACTCCTCCCCAAAACCCTCCTCTTCATCTCTTCCATCGCCACCCTTCTTTTCTATCCCGAAACCTTCCAATTCAATCTTTGACGGTCTCCAACCATTTAGTCCTCATAGCTGCCACCACTCACAAGCTTTTCCCTGCACTTTCCAGCCCTTTGGTGTTCCACCCGGAGTCTAACAGCTGGTTTTATGGCCCCCAGATCTCCACCCCGCGCCGATGGTGTGTTACAGGCTCAGCCCAAGGTGTGATCTATCTGGCAAGCGGTGTTGGCTCCCATTACCAAAGAGATATAGCAAGGTCAATGGAAAGGTGGGACCTAAACAAGAAGAGAGAAAGTTGGGGTTGGGAAAACAAGGCACCGCTTAAAGATGGAAGATTTAGTCGAGAAGAAGTGGTAGCAGTTGGATATAGAGGGAAACTTTGCATGGTTAACGTGAAAGGCAATGCAGTAAAAGAAGGTGCAGTTTACGATGTGGAACTGGATAAGTGGGAAGAGATGCCTCAAGGGATGGTTGCTGGTTGGAATGGGCCGGCGGCAACTATGGATGAAGATGTGATTTATGTGATCGATGAAGTGAAAGGAAGGTTAAGCAAATACGATGGTGAAAAAGATTGTTGGGAGAAAGTGATTGAGTTGGAACAGCTTAAACGTGCAGAGCAGATAACAGCTGGGAGAGGGAAAATATGTGCAATTTCAGCAAAAGGGGAAAGGATTATAGTGGTAGATGTAAGGGACAAGCCTGCCAAGTTTTGGGAGGTGGCGCCACCACCTGGGATGGAAGTGGTGGCGGTGCATGTCTTGCCTAGAATGATTAGTAGACAACACTAGTTAATGTCTTCTCTATTTCACAATACTATTGAGTTCAGAAAGGTTTTATTTATGTTTAAAACTTTTAAGTAAATTATTAAAATAGTTACTTTTATTTATCTCATGTTATATTTTAATTATTTATGTTTGAAATACTACGTTTTAGTTATTTACGTTATCGTGTTATAATATTTTAGTCACTAAGTATTGATTGTCATTAATGGTATAACGGTAAGCTGACGTGGCACGTTAAATCGCCATCCCTATATTTTTTTCGTTTTGAGTAATTTAATTTTTTTCTCTTGTATGTTCTTTAAAACTTTCCTCTCTCTTTTTTTTCATTATCTTCTCTTTATTTTCCTTTTCTTCTTCCCCTTTATTTTTCTATCTTCTCATATTATTCACTGCAGAAAAATTAATCTTTGCCTACCAAATAAACCAAGTTCTTGTTTCTTTCACATGATTCCTAAATTGAATTTCACTCAAAACCAAATATCAATGATTCTTAATTAAATCTCGATTTGAATATAACCTAATTTTGAAACTAAAATTAGATCTAACTAATCAATATAAAAAAACCATATCATTAATCAAATCTAAATAAATTGAATTTTTTATATTCAAAACAATTTTTTTTCGTTTCCAAACTTTTACAGAATCATGTAGATTATTCCTTTCCTTTCCTTTTATTTTCTGACGATAAAATTAAGCAAACGATAAAATTGATCTAAACCTTCTTGGATATTCCCAAGCAAGCTTGTTTGGAAACCAAGCATGGATGAACTGAAGAGAGAAAGGGAACATGGAACCAAACTGGTTTAGGTAAAGTTGAGGGTAAGTTTCGTATGGTGATCGTTTTAGTCATTAAGAGTGTAAGGCTTGTTTGAACAATCTGCGAAACAATGTAGCTTTGAGAGGGCGAGAATGTTGTAGATAAGATAGATAAGGTGGTCGCGGGGGTTGGTTAGAAGGTTAAGGGTATGGGCTCGGGACTCTTTATTGAGGGTGGACTGCCATAAGTCACAACTGGCGAGGTCTTTGAGTGAGGTGAGCTTGTGTTATAGGTCATTTAGTGATCCAAATTGGTTCGTTAAAGTGATGATGGATGATGAGGGTTTGTAATTGTGGGGTGAGAATATGCGAAACAAGTTTTATTTTAGTTTCAGCTTTTGCCTATTCTTTTTTCATAAACATAAAAAAAAATTAACAAATGGAAAATATAGAAAAACCACGTTAAAAAAGATGAAGAAAGGGAAGAAAACAGAGGGGGAAGCAGAAGAGAATGGAAAATAAAGAAAAAAAAAGGAAAGTTAAAAGAATATAAAAGAAAAAATAAATTGTATAACACCCGAAACTCGACCTGAACGTTATGGCCGAATCCAGAAGTGTTACCAAAAAGGGTTTTGAAACTGTTTTTATTTCAACAAAAACCATATAAAGTTACTTGTTATAGTGTCTAAATTTTACAAAACATATTCATTTATTTGTTTATTATCGAAACTGTCGTGAGTTTATTCATTCGCCAAAACCTAACTTGCAGCGAAAATCTTAAAAGTCATTATATTTTAGAAACTCAATTCGTGCTTCTAGAAAAACCTTTGTTTGTGTAAAACTGTTGTTTTCGTAAATCGTTTTGACAAACAACGCAAGATAGAAAACAATCAAAACTAAAACCAACAATCAAAACCATACAGTCTAGAGAGTCTCAAAAATTACAAATTCTTACATAAAACTAGAAATTTAAAAATACCAAAAACTCAAAGGCAGTTTTAACTAGTGGTCACCGCTGAGCCTCTGTCGCACCAACCCGCTTATGTTCGAAGGTTACCTGTACAGAACAGACAAACATATGTGAGTTTTTATAAACTTAGTGTGTAACCCAACAGAGATAGACATGCAAATGTACATAGTTGTGACACCCCTAATGTGACCCTAGTCGGAGAGTGGTTTCGGGACCACAAAACCGAGTCACAAGAATAATTAGGTGTTATATTCTGTGCTTATTGTATATGGAATTTGTATGCGTAAATATTTCGTGTCTTGATTTTTATTAATTAGGTGCTAATTTATAAGAAAGGACCCATGTGTTAGGACTTGAAAATGTGATAGGTGAATTTTTAAGTGGCCTAATAATGCATGAAGTGAAATAAATGGAGTTGCATGTCAATTATCCCATTTCCTAAGGTTAGTGGCGGCCATGACAAATTATGGGCAAAGGAACATGTTTCCAACATGTTTTGCTAATGGTTGATGTTAGAATGGTTATTATATTGGTGTTAGTAGGAAGAAAAGAAAAAAAAATGGGTATGTGTGGTTGCCCCCTCCCTATTGCCGTGTATTGAGCAAAGAAAAAAAAAAGTTTGGTTCATCTTCCTCCTAGCTTAGCCGATCCTTCAAGAAGAAAAGGGAAGAGTTAGCATTCGGTCACTTGAGCTTGAACGAAGGTATGGAATCCATGTTAGTCTTTGAAATCTTTGCATATATGAAGCTAGTTACTAAGTCCTTTACTTGCCCATGTCAAAAATTTTGAAGGTGTTAGTAATACAAGTGTTCGGCCATGGAAGATGTTTAGGGGAAATGGTTGTTGCCTTTATGATTTAAGGAATAATTAGAAATGGGTGAAAGAAACAAGTCTTTGTTCTTGATTCTTCTTGGCCGATTCTAAGGGAGAAAAGAGAGCAACCATTTGGTTTCTAAGCCATAAATAAGGTGAGAAATTCATATGAATCCTTGAAATTTTAGATGAAATTGAGCTAGTTACTAAGTATTTTTTTAGGTGACCCATGTTAGAAATTGTGATTTTGGGGTGACTAGAACTTTCGGCCATAATGGTTATTGAGGATTAAGGTTATGTTTCATGCTAAACTTGATGAATCTTGGTGTATGGGTGCTTGAACTAAGCGAATGATCAAGTAGATGCATAAATACAAAGTAAGAAGAATCGGCTATTATGTGTAATACTATTGCGAATATGAAAATGTTATACTTGAATAATGTATATGGTTGGAGTTGATAATATGAAAGGAAGGCTTAGATGTGTTTGTTTAAAGAAGGAATTGTTGAAGAATGTATGTGAACTTGGCCAACGATTCGCTTAGTACATATATGATGTGAAAGTCTTGGAATTTATTTTTGATTTTTGTGTATTATGACCATGTATAATCGGCCACATGAGTAATTTGAGCACTTGATGTTATATTAAAATTCTTGAGCTTAAATATATGGATGTATGTATATGTGGTCATATAATGGCGTTTTGGTTTAAAGGTTGAATGATAAATTATAATAAAGCGAGATGATATGAGATGTCGAATGTGATTGACAAGTAAACATTATTGATAAAAATATTGAATACTTCTACTTGTATTCGTTAAGCTCAAGAGCAAAGGGAGCTAAATCCGATAAAGGGAAGGAAAAAGTGGTCGAATAGCCGTTGAAGCCGTCCGACGACATCCGAGGTAAGTCCTCAAGAAATGACCCTACTCGAATTATGTGAAATGAAATATGGATGTGTAATGATTATTGATTTATGTGTGTATGAGTATTTGAATGATACCCGGGCTAAGTCCCGAAGGCGATTATGCTAGTGATATGTTTGTGTTTGAGCCTTAGTAACGAAAATGAAATATGGATGTGTAATGATTATTGATGTATATGTGTGCATGAGCAATTGAATGATATCCGGGCTAAGTCCCGAAGACATTTATGCTAGTAATTATATCCGGGTTAAGACCCGAAGGCAATTGTGCTAGCGACTACATCCGGGCTAAGACCCGAAGGCATTCGTGCAAGTTGTTAAATCTGGGCTAATACCCGAAGGCATTTGTGCAAGTCGTTCTATCCGGGCTAAGACCCGAAGGCATTCGTGCATGTGGTTATATCCGGTTGTATTCCGAAGAAGCTTGGGCTGGAGGTGAGCGTTGGTTGCTGTAATAAATTTAATTAGTACGCTCGAAAAGCCCAAAGAATAAGGTATGTTTATATGTGCATTGGAAAAGTCGATATGTTTGAGTAACATTCGCTCAATCGACTAACGAGTTTTCACTATTGAATTGGTTGATATCTTGTGAAAGTGTATAATGATGAAGTGTGAAGTAAGTATGATTATGTGAATGTGTATTAATGAAATGATTCATTTGGCTATGTGAATGTAATGCTTTAGTTAAAGCTGATTTTATTGCTTGAGACTTACTAAGCATAAAAAATGCTTACCCGTTGCTTTGGCTCTCTGTTTTATAGATTTTGCTCGTTAGCGATCGGATTCGGGATCATTAAAGTCAAGTCATCTACACTATCAAAGCCTCCATTTTGGTATAATTTTGGTTGAACTTTGAAATGGCATGTATAGGACTACCCTATTGTTGAAGGTCATGTACCTTTCGGTTTTGTGTAAGCTTGGATAGCCATGCGAAAATGGCTTATATCGTTTTAGTATGATTCTATAATCGTTTGTATGATGATCATTATGGGGTATGGAATTGTTTGAAAAGATTAGCCATTGGAATGGTTAATCGTGATCACACTTTGTGCTATGTATGCAAAAAGGGCCAATTGAATCGTGGAAATCATGAAATAGGTAATGGTTACCTTGAAAATAGATCTTTGGCAGCGAGAGTGGTGTGGTTTTGAAAAATCACCAAAATTTGTAGGAATGGTATTAAATAGTGAATAAGTTATGTAAATGAACCTTGATGAGTCTACTTTCATATGGAAGAAACGAAACGATCATAGGAGTTACATGTTAAGAGATATTAAAGCTATTGTGAGACAGGGCCAGAACGGTTTCGGGTCCCCTGTCGCGACTTTAAAATTTACTATAAATTATCCAGAAAGAATTAGAAGTCATGCCTTATATGTGAAGATTCCATTTTGAGTCTAGTTTCATTAAAACAAACGGCACCAGTATTAAATCCTGTACAGGAGATATTCAAGTTGTAACGCACGAAGGTCGAAGCGATCGATCCACGTAACATGGGTGACTTTTACTAATAAACTGTACCAATTGGCCCGACCAAAAATTAAATAACTCCATGGATGTATATATGAGTCTAAATTCAGGAAAATTTACGGAATCAGTTTCGAGTTTTGAAACTCGAGATATGATTTTTAAGGCGACGAGGACGTGTGATTTCCACTGTCTGAAATGTCAAATTAGTGGGTGCAATATGTGGATTTGGATTGTTAACCCTCGTGTCCGACATCGCGATGGTCTCGGGTTCGGGTGTTACAATTTTATTGGTATCGAGCTACGGTTTAGTCGATTCTAGGACTACCGTGATATGTTTGGGGTCTAGCTATACATGCCATATAGTGATAAATTGATAGTGTGGTGATTTCGACAATTTGAATTTGTGTTTGTTTATAGCAATGGATCCCGATCCCAACCGAGCAATAGTTGATGATGTGGAGAGTGTGGCGCTGCTCCGCGCAAAGGGACAAGCCGGCATGACTCTCAACCTATGGCCAACAATCTGAATGATGAGGCTAGGCAAGCCTTTTATAGTGTGATGAATGATTGGTTCAACCAATACATTCGAACTAACACTACTGTTCCACAACCTCCATTCCCGACTAATGTAACCCCAGACCTACAATACCTCCGAGAATCGACCAAATAAGGTCAAGTAAGCCCCAATCGATGAATTAAGTAAACATGGGGCCAAGGCTACGGATAGCGACGATGCCGAGCAAGCTGAATTTTGGTTGGACAACACTATCCGGTGCTCGATGAGCTATCTTGTACACCGATGAGTGCTTAAAGTGTACCATCTCCTTGCTACGCGATTCCGCCTACTATTGGTGGAGTACTCGACTTCGTGGTGCCTAGAGAGCAAGTGACTTGGGAATTCTTTCAAACCGAGTTAGAAAAAAGTATATCATCGAGATTCATCGACCAAAAGCGAAGGAATTTCTTGATCTTAAGCAAGGCTCTATGTCGCCATCGATCACGAACGAAAATTTGTGAGGCTTAGCCAGACGCGAGAATTCATTTCGTCAGAAGCTATTATGTGTAAACGCCGAGGATGGGTGAATGATAATATAAGGATGTTCGTTGGCATTCTCGAAATACGAGAGTTCGTAGTACTTGTTGAGCGAGCTTGTAAAGTCGAAGAGCTTAGAAAGGAGAAACAAAAGTTGATGTGGGAACTGGAGAATTCGAAAAGGTCCTCGGAAAGTCTCTTCAATGAGCATCGAAAAGATTTCGAGATGATGTGAGCCGGTCTAGAGGCGCCGGGCTTTTCTAGACGAGATCGCGATCGACCCCTGTGACACACGAGTCACTTCGATCGCCGATGGTGGAAATGATCGCCGAGAGAGAGCAGAGTGTCTGCATTGTGGAAAATGGCATTCGGGGAGCTGTAGGTTCCGTGATCGCTCCTGCTATAAGTGTGGATCGGCCGACCACTTTATCAAGGATTGCCCGAGGTTGCTCGAAAAAATGTAAGTCAAAGTGGAAACCCGGTGCCACCATCGCTCAAGTAGGCCACCTAGAAATATGGGCAATGTTAGTGGCGGTCGAGAGGATCTAGAGATGCTACCATCGATCGAGGCTCGTGCTCTGCTAGGACTTATGCCATACGCCGCACGCGAGGATCTTTGCCTCACCGGATGTTATTAGGTACTTTCACTCTTTTCGATACTAATGTGATTGCTTTGATTGACCCCGGTTCTACTCATTCTTATATATGTGAAACCTTAGCATCCAAGAAGACTTTGTCTATTGAGTCTCTGAGTTTGTAATTGGTGTCAAACCCTTGGGTCATTACGTGCTTGTCAACAAAGTGTGCAAGAAAAGTCCCTAGTATTTCGAGGTTCTTGTTTTCCGCGGACTTGATGCTTTTTCCGTTCGATGAATTGACGTTATTCTTGGTTTGGATTGGTTGACCATGCACGATGCGGTTGTAAATTGCAAAAGCAAGACTATCGATTTGAGGTGCGCGAATAACGAGATAATTCGGGTTGAGTCTACGGACTTAAAGGGTTGCCACCGTAATATCGCAATGTTGGCCCGAAATATGTAAGAAAAGGGTGTAAAGCGTACCTTGCGTATGTGCTCGATGACAAGGAGTCGAAAAGAAACCCGAATCGATGTCGTTGGTTTGTGAATACCGGATGTTTTCCACGAAGAATTGCGGGTTTACCACTGTTCGGAAATAGAGTTTGCATCGAATTGGTACCGATACCACTCAATTTTGATAGCTCCGTGATCGTATGGCACCAACGGAATTAAAAGAGTTGAAAGCTCGGTTGCAAGAATTGGTGGATGAGGTTTTGCTCGCCGAGTTTTTCGCCTTAGGGTGCGCCGGTGTTGTTTGTGAAAAGAAGGATGGAACCATGAGGTCGTGCATCGACTATCGTCACTTAATAAAGCGACGATAAAGAACAAATATCCATTATCGCAGATCGACGATTTGTTCGATCAACGAAGGAGCCTCGGTGTTCTCGAAAATAGATTTGAGATCGGGCTATTATCAATTGCGAATTCGAGATTCGGACGTACCCAAGGCGCCTTGAGCGAGATATGGTCACTACGAGTTCCTAGTGATGCCGTTTGGGCTTACTAATGCCCCTGCGGTATTTATGGATTTGATGAATCGGATCTTGAGACCATATTTGGATCGGTTCGTAGTCATATTCATTGATGACATCTTGGTCTATTCAAGAAATGAGACCGAACATCTTTGAACACCGAGGTTAGTCTTTGCAAATTTTACGGGATAAGCGGTTATATGCTAAGTTCAACAAGTGTGAGTTCGGATAAGAGAGGTTAGCTTCTTGGGGCATGTGGTATCTGCATCGGGTATTCGAGTCGACCCGAACAAAATTTCAGCCATACTTAATTGGAAGCCTCCAAGAAATATTACCGAGGTTCAGAGCTTTTTGGGGCTTGCTTAGGTTATTACAAACGATTTGTAAAGGTTTCTCAACGATAGCCACGCCAATGACGAAGCTACTCCAAAAGGATGTTAAGTTCGAATGGACGGAGAAATGTCGAAAGGTTTCGATCGATTGAAAACTTATTTGATGAAGCCCCAATTCTAGTGCAACCCGAATCGTGCAAAGAGTTTGTCATTTATAGTGACGCATCCCTACTTGGGTTGGGTTGCGTATTGATGCAAGAAGGCGAGTTGTGGCCTATCGTCGAGACAATTAAAGCCACATGAGAAAAATTATCCGACCCATGATCTCGAATTGGCTTCCATTGTATTCGCCTTAAAGATATGGCGACATTACTTATTTGGTGAGAAGTGCCATGTGTATTCGGATCACAAAAGTCTCAAATATTTGATGACCCAAAGAGACTTAAATCTGCGACAAAAACGTTGGCTCGAGTTGTTAAAGGATTATGAGCTGGTCATTGACTATCACCGGGAAAGGCGAATGTGGTTGCGGATGCCTTGAGTCGTAAATCATTATTCGCTTCTGAGCGATGAATGTGCACATGTCCGTTCGATCCGACAACGTGTTAGTAGTGAATTGAAAGCCAAACCATTATTGATGCATCAAATTTGTGAAGCTCGGAAGGTCGACGATGAGTTGGTTGCAAACGGGCCAAGTGTGTTCGAACAAGGAATCGGAGTTTCGGATCGATGATGACGATTGTTTGAGGTTCATGAGTCGTCTGTGTGTTCCAAAGAATTGAACTTATTTTGATAATCTTGAACGAAGCCCATTGTAGCCGAATGGCGATCCACCCGGAAGTACGAAGATGTACAACGATTTGAAACGTCGGTTTTGGTGGCATGGTATGAAACGAGACATCTCCGACTTTGTTTGAGGTGTTTAATATGTCAACAAGTGAAAGCGGAACATCAAGTGCCTTGAGGATTACTTCACCGATCACGATACCCGAGTGGAAATGGGATCGAGTCACAATGGACTTCGTGATCCGGACCGCCATTGTCGGTGAGTAAGAAGGATGCGATTTGGGTCGTTGTAGATAGATTGACTAAGTCGGCTCACTTTGTCCCGTCGACGACGGACTTTTCAATGGACAAACTAGCCGAATCAGACGCTTCTCAGTTGTGAGATTGCACGGGTGCCTATTTCCATTGTGTCGGATAGAGATCCGAGATTTACCTCGCGATTTTGGAAAAAGTTGCAAGAAGCTTTGGGTACCAAGTTGCATTTCAAAGACCGCCTTTCACCCCCAAACCGATGGTCAATCCGAGCGGATAATTCGGATACTTGAGGATATGTTGAGATGTTGCATCCTCGAGTTCGATGGTTCATGGGAAGCGGTATTTGCCGTTGATTGAATTCGCTTACAACAACAAACTTTCAATCAAGTATTAAGATGGCACCTACGAGGCTTTGTACGGTCGTAAATGCCGTACACCATTGTTTTGGACCGAGCTCGGTGAAAGCAAAATTTTCGGTGGATTTGATTAGAGATGCTGAATGAAAGTGAAAGTAATCCGTGAAAGTTCAAGATAGCCTCCGATCGTCGAAGTCGACGCGGATCTGAAGCGTAAAGACATCGAGCATCGTGGGAGATAAAGTGTTTCTCAAGGTTTCACCTTGGAAAAGATACTCGATTCGGTAGTAAGGGCAAGTTGAGCCCGAGGTTCATTGGGCCATATGAGATATCCGAGCGAGTCGGTCCGGTGGCATATCGTCGATTTTGCCCCGAACTCGAAAAGATTCACGATGTCTTTCATGTTTCGATGCTTGACGCTATAGATCGATCCATCGCACGTGATTAGTCCATCGAGGTTGAAATTCAAGCCGATATGAGTTATGAAGAAGAACCGATTCGTATCCTAGCTCGTGAAGTGAAGGAGTTGCGAAACAAAAGGGTTCCGTTAGTAAAAGTGTTATGGCTCAAACACGGGATAGAAGAAGCTACTTGGGAACCCGAGAACTCTATGAAAGAACGATACCCAAACCTATTTACCGGTAAGATTTTTGGGACAAAATTTCTTAAGTGGGGAGAGTGTGACACCCCTAATGTGACCCTAGTCGGAGAGTGGTTTCGGGACCACAAAACCGAGTCACAAGAATAATTAGGTGTTATATTCGTGCTTATTGTATGTGGAATTTGTATGCGTAAATATTTCGTGTCTTGATTTTTATTAATTAGGTGCTAATTTATAAGAAAGGACCCATGTGTTAGGACTTGAAAATGTGATAGGTGAATTTTTAAGTGGCCTAATAATGCATGAAGTGAAATAAATGGAGTTGCATGTCAATTATCCCATTTCCTAAGGTTAGTGGCCGCCATGACAAATTATGGGCAAAGGAACATGTTTCCAACATGTTTTGCTAATGGTTGATGTTAGAATGGTTATTATATTGGTGTTAGTAGGAAGAAAAGAAAAAAAAATGGGTATGTGTGGTTGCCCCCTCCCATTGCCGTGTATTGAGCAAAGAAAAAAAAAGTTTGGTTCATCTTCCTCCTAGCTTAGCCGATCCTTCAAGAAGAAAAGGGAAGAGTTAGCATTCGGTCACTTGAGCTTGAACTAAGGTATGGAATCCATGTTAGTCTTTGAAATCTTTGCATATATGAAGCTAGTTACTAAGTCCTTTACTTGCCCATGTCAAAAATTTTGAAGGTGTTAGTAATACAAGTGTTCGCCATGGAAGATGTTTAGGGAAATGGTTGTTGCCTTTATGATTTAAGGAATAATTAGAAATGGGTGAAAGAAACAAGTCTTTGTTCTTGATTTTTCTTGGCCGATTCTAAGGGAGAAAAGAGAGCAACCATTTGGTTTCTAAGCCATAAATAAGGTGAGAAATTCATATGAATCCTTGAAATTTTAGATGAAATTGAGCTAGTTACCAAGTATTTTTTAGGTGACCCATGTTAGAAATTGTGATTTTGGGGTGACTAGAACTTTCGCCATAATGGTTATTGAGGATTAAGGTTATGTTTCATGCTAAACTTGATGAATCTTGGTGTATGGGTGCTTGAACTAAACGAATGATCAAGTAGATGCATAAATACAAAGTAAGAAGAATTGGCTATTATGTGTAATACTATTGCGAATATGAAAATGTTATACTTGAATAATGTATATGGTTGGAGTTGATAATATGAAAGGAAGGCTTAGATGTGTTTGTTTAAAGAAGGAATTGTTGAAGAATGTATGTGAACTTGGCCAACGTATTCGCTTAGTACATATATGATGTGAAAGTCTTGGAATTTATTTTTGATTTTTGTGTATTATGACCATGTATAATCGGCCACATGAGTAATTTGAGCACTTGATGTTATATTAAAATTCTTGAGCTTAAATATATGGATGTATGTATATGTGGTCATATAATGGCGTTTTGGTTTAAAGGTTGAATGATAAATTATAATAAAGCGAGATGATATGAGATGTCGAATGTGATTGACAAGTAAACATTATTGATAAAAATATTGAATACTTCTACTTGTATTCGTTAAGCTCAAGAGCAAAGGGAGCTAAATCCGATAAAGGGAAGGAAAAGTGGTCGAATAGCCGTTGAAGCCGTCCGACGACATCCGAGGTAAGTCCTCAAGAAATGACCCTACTCGAATTATGTGAAATGAAATATGGATGTGTAATGATTATTGATTTATGTGTGTATGAGTATTTGAATGATACCGGGCTAAGTCCCGAAGGCGATTATGCTAGTGATATGTTTGTGTTTGAGCCTTAGTAACTGAAAATGAAATATGGATGTGTAATGATTATTGATGTATATGTGTGCATGAGCAATTGAATGATATCCGGGCTAAGTCCCAAGACATTTATGCTAGTAATTATATCCGGTTAAGACCAAGGCAATTGTGCTAGCGACTACATCCGGGCTAAGACTTGAAGGCATTCGTGCAAGTTGTTAAATCTGGGCTAATACCCGAAGGCATTTGTGCAAGTCGTTCTATCCGGGCTAAGACCCGAAGGCATTCGTGCATGTGGTTATATCCGGTTGTATTCAAGAAGCTTGGGCTGGAGGTGGCGTTGGTTGCTGTAATAAATTTAATTAGTACGCTCGAAAAGCCCAAAGAATAAGGTATGTTTATATGTGCATTGGAAAAGTCGATATGTTTGAGTAACATTCGCTCAATCGACTAACGAGTTTTCAGCTATTGAATTGGTTGATATCTTGTGAAAGTGTATAATGATGAAGTGTGAAGTAAGTATGATTATGTGAATGTGTATTAATGAAATGATTCATTTGGCTATGTGAATGTAATGCTTTAGTTAAAGCTGATTTTATTGCTTGAGACTTACTAAGCATAAAAAATGCTTACCCGTTGCTTTGGCTCTGTTTTATAGATTTTGCTCGTTAGCGATCGGATTCGGGATCATTAAAGTCGAAGTCATCTACACTATCAAAGCCTCCATTTTGGTATAATTTTGGTTGAACTTTGAAATGGCATGTATAGGACTACCCTATTGTTGAAGGTCATGTACCTTTCGGTTTTGTGTAAGCTTGGATAGCCATGCGAAAATGGCTTATATACGTTTTTAGTATGATTCTATAATCGTTTGTATGATGATCATTATGGGGTATGGAATTGTTTGAAAAGATTAGCCATTGGAATGGTTAATCGTGATCACACTTTGTGCTATGTATGCAAAAAGGGCCAATTGAATCGTGAAAATCATGAAATAGGTAATGGTTACCTTGAAAACAGATGCTGGCAGCAGCAGTGGTGTGGTTTTGAAAAATCACCAAAATTTGTAGGAATGGTATTAAATAGTGAATAAGTTATGTAAATGAACTTTGATGAGTCTACTTTCATATGGAAGAAACGAAACGGTCATAGGAGTTACATGTTAAGAGATATTAAAGCTATTGTGAGACAGGGCCAGAACGGTTTCTGGGTCCCCTGTCGCGACTTTAAAAATTTACTATAAATTATCCAGAAAGAATTAGAAGTCATGCCTTATATTTAAGATTCCATTTTGAGTATAGTTTCATTAGAAACAAACGGAACCAGTATTAAATCCCTGTACAGGGAGATATTCAAGTTGTAACGCGCGAAGGTCAGAGCAGTCGATCCCTGTAACATGGGTGACTTTTACTAATAAACTGTACCAATTGGCCCGACCAAAAATTCTAAAAATAAATCCATGGATGTATATATGAGTCTAAATTCAGGGAAAATTTATGGAATCAGTTTCCGAGTTTTGAAACTCGAGATATGATTTTTAAGGCGACAGTGGACGCAGATTTCCACTGTCTGAAATGTCAAATTAGTGGGTGCAATATGTGGATTTGGCTTGTTAACCCCTCGTGTCCGACACCGGCGATGGTCTCGGGTTCGGGGTGTTACAATAGTATTCTTATATGCAGAACATATACAAATACGGACCTAAGTCCTTAGAAGATATAGATATTAGAATCAGATAATCCAGACAGATATACAAAATCCTACCCCCATCCTCTAAACACTATTTCCGTCTATCCCATCACACCGTGTAGGGTTAAAAACACCCACCCATCCCTACACACCATATAGTGTCGATGCGACACATAACAGATAATGTGCAGTCAAGCTACCAGAGTATAGGCAAAAGGTCATCGTATAGATCACTTCCTCCCGATATAGAAATCGCACCCAAGTATAGGTACAGAATATAGATACAAAAATAACAGATTTAACATGCTTAACATACTCGTATACAGATAACATACATACTTAAATAATACAGTCAGACATACATATTAGTTTCCTACTCAAACCAGATTATCAAAATATCAGATCACATAAAGAAGGGTTTGATTAGCCCTTAACGACCCTACGGTAGGTCCATAGTCGATCAGAACGACCCGTGCGACCCCAGGGAAAATTTCAGAATCTTGGGCCCAGACGCCCAGATTGGCCTTGCCCGAGTGGCCCACATGCCCAGATTGGCCTTGCCCGTGTGGCCCACACTGTAATGCCCTAATTAATTTATTTTTGTTTTTGTGAAATCTGACAATAAATGAGTATTTGCTTCAGTGATTAAGTGATTTGTGTCTGTGTTTGAGGTCTTGGGTTCAAGTCCCACTCTTTGGGAAATATTGTTATTTTAGATCCAAGCCTTATCCCTGTTGGGTGGGCTTATATAAAATTGTCTATTAATCCATATCAGAATGAGCCTACTAGTTCGAGTGGTAATAAGTTAGCTTGCTAGAGGTCTCGTGTTTGAGTCCTTGTGCGAGTGTGAATGATAATTTTTGCTTCGGTTGTTTGACAGAGGTTTGGTAGAACCGAAACTTTAAAGTTGTTGGATTGAGTTGTTAGTGGGAAGTTGGGATTTATCTAATTTTGTTTTTATCAAAGAAAAATAATTTTCTCTCTCTTCTCAATTCTCTCTAACGTTCTCTGTGTTTTTTTCCTATCAAAAGTTTATTTTTTCTTTTCTCTTGTTCTGTCAAAACCTTTTGTTTCAAAATCACTGTGATATGAACCTTTGGCCTCTTTATGTATTTAGGTAAGTGAATCTGGTGAGTTCTTGCTCGTTTTAGAGTCAGTGGTTAATGATAATATTTGTCGATGTTGTGTTTCGTTAGTTTGATTTATGGGTTTTGGCAACAATGAATCGTGAAGAACGGGGGTCTTCTATTACGAAATTGTAGTTGGAATCCTTCAGGGAAGTGGGTAAGTGTTGAACACTTAAATTGCACCATTGTCGGTATTATTGGTTCGGTTTAATTAAGAATTAAAACTAATTGTGCGAGCGTGTCATGTCGATTTTTAGGTTTTGATAAGCTCAGGATTGCAAAAGCATCAAAACTGAACTAGGTGTACAGCTAAACCATGAGAGAACCAAATTCGACGAAAGCCAAAAAAGGAAACTGTCGACGCCACAAGGGCGTGTGGCTGGCCGTATACAACACACAACTGTTTGACTGTCGAGGGTGTGGCCGTGTGTGAGACATGACCATGTGACGGTGATTGTGTAGTCGTGTGGGCCCACACGTGCGAGTGGGTTTTGGGCCAGGTCGTGTGGGCCCATATAGGCAAGCCACACGGGTATATAGGCCCAAAATTCTAAAATTTTTCTTAAGGTCACACGGTTCGTTCCGATTAACTGTAGGCTTATCGTAAGGTCAGTAAGGGCTAATCAAACCCTTTTTCATGTGATCTAATATTCTAATAGTCTGATATCAGTAGGAAACTGATATGTATATCTGATTGTACTGTGGAAGTATATATGTTATCTATATACGAGCATGTTAAGTATGTTAAATATGTGGATGAAGTGATCTGTGCAGTGACCTTTCACCTATATTCTGGCAGCATGACTGCATATTATCTGTTATGTGTCGCTTCGACACTATATGGTATATAGTGATATGTGGGTGTTTTTAACCCCACATGGTGTTATGGGATGGACGGAAATGGTGTGTAGAGGATGGAGGTAGGATTCTAAATATCTGTCTAGATTATTTGATCCTGAAATCTGTATCTATTAAGTACTTAGGTCCGTATTTGCATCTATTCTGCATATATGATTATTGTGTACATTTGCATGTTTATCTCTGTTGGGTTACACACTAAGTTTATAAAAACTCATATATGTTTGTCTATTTTGTACAGGTAACCCTTGAACATAGTGGGTTGGTGTGACGGAGGCTCACGGTGACCACTAGCTAAAATTGCCTTTGAGTTTTCGGTATTCTTAATATTTTGGATTTATCTGAGAGTTTGTAATTTTTTGGACTCTCCGGACTTTTTAGACTGCTTGGTTTGAATTTTTGGGTTTGATTTCGTTATGATTTCTAAACTGCGATGATTCAACAAAATACCGACTTTACGTGAACAAATGTTATTTTTGAAAAACAAGTGCGGTTTTGTTTTAAACGATTTTCAAACTTCCGTTGTGAAATAATTGGTTAACTTTAAAGAAAAACATGTAACGATTTCAGTAATATATATAAATGAATATGTTTTATAAAACTTGAACATTTTATCAAATAACTAAACATTGATTTATTGAAGTATCATCTATTTCAAAAATCTTCTTCGTAACACTCACGGATTCGACCATAACGTCTAGGCCGGGTTTGGGGTGTTACACACACGGCTTGGCCCAAAACCCACACGCCCAATTCGGCTTAGCCTGTATGGCCTACACGGCCATACTCTTGTTGTCACGCGGCCATGTCTCGCACACAACTAGGCACAAGCCCGTGTGGCATCGACAATCCCCTTTTTCAGCTTTCACCGAACCTCATTTTCTTGTGCTTTAGGTACACACCTAATTCGGTTTTGATGCTACAGAAATCTCGAGCCCTCCGAAACCTAAGAAATAGCATCTCAAATACTGATTTAGCAAAAATTTACAAATCGACAACATAACACGAAACAATGTACAAAACTTACCGTTGATAAGAACAGATACTATCACAATTTAAATAGTTGGAGAAAAAACCATAGGTTCACCGTCTATTCCTATGCAATACGTACACAGAAAATCAACTTCTTTATTTCACACTGTTACGGTAATTCAAGCAGAAAAAGAGGAAATTAACCGATTACACTTATACTTACCCACACGAATGGAAAACAAACGGTTTAACGAATTTTCCAACGAAAAGAACAATGGATTGATTGATCAAAAATAGAAAGAAAAGAGGAAGCAAAAAGAAGATACAGAGAAAAAGAGGAGAAGAGGGAAACTGACATCAGAAAGTTTTAAAAAAGAGAGAAAAAAATAAAATAGAATAAAATTAATCTAATTCGAATACAATCCCACTACACCACAACTCCACTAACCACCAAATCCCCAAAATTCAACCACTAACCTCATCCACTCTCAAAATTTCAACTTCATCTAAATTCCACCACATGGCCGAGACACACAAAAGAACAAATTACATTCTTCGTTCGCACGGTTGAACACAAGACCTTAGACAAGCTAACACCTTACCACTTGAACCAACAGGCTCATTCTGATATGAATTTATCAAAAATATAATATAAGTTCATCCAACAAGGATAAGGCTAGGATAAAAATAAGAGAATTTGCCAAAAGTGGGACTTGAACACAAAACCTTATACACACATCCAAAACACTTAATCACAGAAGCAGATACATATTTGTGTCAAGATTCACAGAAACAAGATTAATTTATTCAAGTCTTTACAAACTGCTCAAAACAAAAAAATATGGGGACCAATTGTAGAATTTAACTTAAAATTTTTATTTGAAATTGTAACAGCTCGGTTTAGACCCTAATCGAAACAGTAGTTTCGGGACACGAATCTAAGTCAAAAAATATTTTAATATTATACTCCTTGCTTAAATTATGTGAATTGATATGTGTGAAATTTTCATATAAAAATTTTATCATTTGAGTGTTGATTTGTGAAAAAAGGCTTAATCGCGTAAAATGCAAAAGTTGCTATGGCTTTTATTATGTGGGGCCTTATGTTGTAAATAGACCATTTTAAATTTGAGTGGACATTAATAGCCTTATAATATGTGTTTTATAGTGTTATTCATAATGTTATTTAAGTAATTTGTTTATTATATGATAATTAAAATAAAACAAACCAAATGGTTCATCATTTCTTATATTTTTGAACCGAAAATTAGAAATGAAGAAAGCCAAAGATTAGGTTTTCATTCGGCTATAGTTGAAGCTTGATTAAGGTATGTGTTTTAATCCATTTTTGATAATTTCTACGTTTTTGTGATCGTTGCTTCGTGTTTTATCAAGCCCATGCCTCATTCTGATTTTATTGGTGATTTTGAGTTATTCCATTGATGAAACTATGAGTTTTATGAAGTTTGTTGTTAGTAAATGAAGGATATGTGTTAGATTACTAAGTTTTGTCTTTAAATTTTTGATGAAATTGAGTAATTTGGGCTAAATTGTGAAAATGATATTTTGAGGGACTAAAATGTGAAATAAATGAAATATTTGGGCTTCTATGAAGTGTAGGAATATTCAGCCAAGCATTGATTGAATTGGATTATGCATATTTTGTAATTTTATAAAATATGGACTAAATTGCGAAAAATGTGAAATGTCAGGGGCAAAAGTGTAATTAGCCCATTTATGTGTTTTTAGATGAATTTGATTATTTCAAAAAAAAAAAGATGAATTTGATTGAATATATGATTAAAAAAGTTGAATTTGTATTGAATTAGATCAAGAAATGAGAAAATTGGATTTGGATCGGGGAAAATCATAAATTATCAAATAATCATTCTGATCCGTTCGTGTTAGCACAAGGTAAGTTCATAAGTAAATAAATGTCGTTAAATTCGATTGTATATATATATATAGTGCCGAATTGAATTATTACTTGTGTATATGTATATGTTGAATTGAATTAAGCATGGGAGCAATATTTACAACCTTGAATTGATAGAGTAACGACGTCTGAAAGCCCCATACGAACCTTAGGAATAGTTAGGATACATATGTCATGACATAGGATTCTGATATGTGTTATCGTGTAAGACTACGTCTGGGACGTTGTTATCGATTTGTGATTTACGTGTAAGACCATGTCTGAGACATTGGCATCTTATATGATTTCGTGTAAGACCTTGTCTGGGACAGTGGCATCGATATTTGATTACATGTAACACCATGTCTGGGCCGTTGGTATTGTATGAGCTTATGAGCTATCTGAGTATCCTTATTGATTCCTAACGGTTCAACGGGCATTCCGAGAAATAAATGAGTATATGAATGTGCATCCTAACCAAGTATGTTGCGATGTATATGAAATTGAGCAATGAAAGTGAGTATGATTATGATCAGTTGATATATGATCTATGTGAAAATGAGATGTGGATACTAGTTAGTGAACAATGATTAAATGAATTATATAAAAAATGTGGTATTGTAATTGTGTTTTGCTATATATGATTCAGGTACATGTGATTTGTATATGAAAATTCTGATATGAAATGTGAGTATGATTCAAATGACGATATGTGAAATATATGATAATGAACGATATGTTATATATGTTCATTATATGAAATTGTGGTCCTATGTTTCGGACATGAGAATTATAAAAAAATGGAACATGGTTTGGATATGTGATTTGTTATGGTTATTCGGGTTTTGAAATGCATAAAAAGAAATTGATATATTTCTATGTATGAAATGTAATAAATGACCATGTTTCGGATGGTTATGTAATGAAATTGTGCAAGATTAATTTATACGAATGATTTAATGGTCATTATTTGAAATTAAAAGAATGGTTTATATGTTCACCGATAAAATAAGGCTAATGAAGTTACTTAATGTGGTGATGTTGGATTATATAAGATAAGTGATTGAATATGTGTATGAAGTTAACTAAATTTGGCTTATTCAAGTTGAATTATATACATGATCTTGTGAAGATTTAATTGCTTATGGCTTACTAAGCTCTCGAAGCTTATTCTGTGTGTTTTTCCTATGTTTATAGATTTTTGGAGATCTACTCGGGTTGGTAGTCGATGGAGACGCCATCACACTATCCGGTTATCATTTTGGTAAATAATGTTTTGAGATTTGGTTATGTGGCATGTATAAGCTATAAGTATGTGAACATGTTTTGAGATGTACATATATGTTTTGCCAAGTGATATGGCTTGATAATGGATGTGAATATGGTTTGGTTTTGTTATGGTTTATGTGATAAGAAAATGGTATGATTTAATGCATATGAATGATTAAATGAAATGGTCAATTTGGTATGTGCTTAATTGTTAAATTTGGTATAAGTTTGGTATGAAGATGGATAACAAATTGAAATGTTGGTAACATATGATATAATATGACTTTGGCTTATGATTTGATATGATTGAGTACATATTATAAGCTTGAATTTGGTTGATAATAATATGGCATGAATGATGTAAGTTTTGGTATCGAAATTAGCTGAAATTATAGTGCAAATGTGCTTAGTTTGATGCTTGTAGTTTTGACCCAAATTGGGTGCCAAATTGGCTTTTCAAATAACCTATTTTTGTCTACACGGGCAACGACACGGGCGTGTGTCTCAGCCGTGTGCGACACACGGTCATGTTGCACGGCCGTGTGTCCCTTGGGGTACCTTACGATTTTAAGTCAGTCTTGAGCATGGTCAAGGCACACAGGCGTGTGGCTAGCCGTGTGACCCAAGTCAGTTTCGACCATGGCTAAAGCACATGAGCATGTCTTGTGGTCGTGTGATTAAGTCGGTATGTATGCCCTGATTTGACACGGTTTAGACACACGGGCGTGTCTAACGCCGTGTGAGGCACATGGCCTGTTCACATAGGCGTATGACCTTTATAACTTAGAAAATTTCTTTAAGTATCGAAAAATTTTGTATGTGTTCAGTTTGGTCTCGAACCTTCTCCAAAGCATGTTTAAGGTTTCGTAAACCTTCTAAAGGGACTATTTGTGTATGAATTTTTATGATATGATGATGTATGATTATGATTTTGTAATGTTTCGATATGTTCGGAAATACCTCTTAACCTTAGTCCGGCGATGGATACAAGTTAGGGGTGTTACAGAAATGATGATTTAACGTACCATGCCAACTTACCATTACACCGTTAACGACATTTAACGGCTCAGTGACTATAACGTTACAACACGTTAACATAAGTGACTAAAACGTAGTGTTTCAAACATAAGTGACTAAAATGTAACCTGAAATAAACAAAAATGACTATTTTAATAGTTTACTCAAAACTTTAATGTAGTATATATTATAAAGATTTTATACACTATCATTAGGCTTAATATATAGTTAAGTTTGGGGTTTTTCCTTTCTATATTTGTATTATTTTAATCCAATTACTATAAAAACTATTTATTTTAATATTTAAAATTAATAGTTAATTCATGTTTTAAAGTTGACTTGATGAAAATTTATAATTAACTAATAATATTAATAACTAACTTTAATCAAATCGATCCTAAAAACCCAAATTAAAACACTTCCGTTGAGCTGTATTTGACAAATTAAATGCAAAATCAAGTAAATTCACAACTTAACACTAAATTTATTCCATTAACAAAATCATGAAAAATTAAATTAATAATATTAGCTTTTAACTTTCATTAAGTCAACCCTAAAACCTGAATTAAGCACTAAAAAGTTAACATTGTTACCTTAAGGTACCAAGATATATAGCTTTTGTCAAATACAAGTACTGCATTGGACCAAAAATAATACACATATCATATTAGAAAAAAGTGTCAAATCCGAGTACCAAAACCTAAAAAAAAAAATTATTATATCTTGGGTAAATTACTCCACACATCACCCAACTATGTTTAAATTTTTTTTTTTTGGTATAATTTCAAATATCCTCACCTGTTTTATGGTCTGAGCCTAATTTCGACTATGGCTAGACTTATATAAAGTCTTCCCAACAATGTCAACTCCAAAATCTGAACTTAATCCAAATATTTAGGGAAGAAATTTATTTTTTCATTTCTTCCAACCAGTTTAAAATATTTTAACCATTCAACTATAAAAAATTTAAAAGTACGACCCTATTTATATTTTTAATTCAATTCAGTAAATTATAATTAAATTTGTAACGAAAAAGGCATATAATTTTAAAATACACTTTACATTCCATCTGATAAACGTATAATATCCGCCAAGCCTCTAACTAATAAAAAAAAAAAAAACTTTCTTATATCTATTACTTCTTTTCTGTACTATCATAATAGTAGTAAATTAATTGAATTGGTAATATTTAATTACTTCATTACAAATAAAATTTATATTAATTAATTTTTAATTTATATTTGATACAGTGTGATTGTGGGTATCTCAAGTATAAATACTTGTTTTAATGATAAAAATCTTTGTTAAAATCATCCTCAATGTGGTCTACGGGAAAGTGATAGGCAACTTTTGAGTATTAAATATAAAAAGTTCAACTTTTTTACAAAGAAAAATATGAAATGAGTTTTTTTTTTCCTTATATTTATTTCAAATAAAAATCTTCATATAGACCAATAAAAACCTTTTAGAAATTAAGGAACAAAAAGGAAATGGGACCATGCTTGGACTATGATCTCTCCATATGTACTCCTGGTTTTGCTTCTCATTTCAATCATTTTCACATTTAAAAGACGGCAAACTGAATTTCACTCGCCACCAATTTTCAGTTCTACTCACCTTTCATTTCATCATTAGCAGTTGCTCTAAATAGCTTTATTGTTATTAATCCTTTTATTTTGTGAAAGTTTTAAATTTAGTATTTTTATTTTTATTTTTATTTGATCAATTTTAATTTCTACATTTTTTTAAATTTAAAATTTTAGTCCTTACCAAATAAAGTTGTTCATGGGTAGGGCCTAGTCAAGTTTAGAAATAATATTAACACACTTTATACTTGTGTAAGTCCACCCTAACCCGAAATATGAACATAAAATTTTACCCAAATCTATTCATATTTGCAAATAGCTAACCTAAGTTCATTTTAAGCTTTCTTATATTATTTTTAAAAAAATTAAAAATTACATTAGTTTTAATTTAATATTAATAATTTTATTTATTAAAATTATATATATAGTCATCTTAATATTATTTTAATGTTTATATTATAGTAGTATTATAGATTTAATTTTTATGAGTTATAAATTACATCATATATTAAAATAACATAATATAAACATTTCAAACTTAAAAATGGTCGAACTTAGGCTTGAACATCTGAGCCCGGTCCATATTTTAAACATACCTAATTTTTTGCCCAATTCCTTTTTTAGGGCCTTATATTTTTATCCAAACTCTCTCAAAATTTGAGCAGACCTTTAACTTGAGTAGATAGCTCGGGTCATGAACAGGGATTAAAATTGACCAATTTGAAAAATATAAAATTAAAATTGATCAAATACAAAATACAATAATAGCATAATTTAATTGTCCATTTAATTAGTTCATGATTTTCAAATTTAACAGATGAAATATATATATATATATCTATATATATATATATATAATATAAAAGATAAATAAAAACATGTTTGTAATTATATGAATTTTTGAACCCAATTATTTCACCTAGTTGATAATAATATTACTCAATTTAAAATAAAATTGAAACTGAATGAATTAATTTTGATATTGCATATGAAATTAGGCAAGTTTGATCCATTTAAAATAAAAATTAGAATTGACCAATTGAAATTCTCAGCCATGGAAATAGGAGGTGTTTGAGATTTGGAATGGGCGCTAGAAGATTTTCCCAATTTGGATGTGGCATAGACCGTGCCAGCTGCCCATCAAAAGAAGGCATTGTTTAGCATTGCTTTGAATAAGTATTTTTTGTTTAAAAAGTATTTTTGAAAGAAAAATTGTGTTAGATAAATTATTTTTGATTAAAATTTTTGATTTTTCAAAAATACTTTTTATTGCTTAATTACTTTTTTATCTCGAAAGAACATGGTATTTTCCCTTCTATGTTTCTTTGGTTCTCCCTTCTCTTTCATTTCTCTTTTTCTTTCATTTTCTCCAGGAGTTTTTGCTACTACTCTCTCTCTCTCTCTCTCTCTTTTTCTTTCTACTCTCCTAATCCCATCTTCTCATTTCAAATCCCTATTTAAGTTTCTCGTTTTTCCCCGATTTCAGGTTAAGCTCTTTTTTGTTGTTGCTGAGTTTGGTTGCTCCACATTTCAGATTAACTTTCTCATTTCACCTTTGATTTCCTTGGGTTTTTTGTTTGGTTGCTGAGTTTGATTCTTTTACTGAGTTTTTCTCCTTTGATTTGCCAGATTGTATCTCATCAGTACCTTCTAGAGTTTTGTTTGAAGCTATGCTGAAACTTCTGAAGAACATGAAACTTGTCCTTTGATACGTATAGAGATGATGCACGACTGTCAGAAGTATATTGCTATAAGGTCAGAGAAAGAATTGACATTTATATCATCCTAGCTCACTAGATGACAAGATCCTATTTGAAAGATGTAGCATATATTTTTTTGTAGTTTAGGATGCCTGAACGATTATAAGTTCCTCTTTTTCAATCTTGTTTAACACTCGAATCTTCTTATTCTTGCCTTTGATTGTTAGTAGTTAAGGTATTCATTTGGTATTTAATTATTGGTAGTGCAATGTTTTTTCAATCATCTATTTTTTAGGGAAATATCTACAATGGTGGCATTAATATGCTTGGATAGAATTTCAGTAGGAAATAGGTGATGATATTCATTGCATTAATTTATCCCCTCCATAATAGTTTGAATGAAGATTAATTTCAACAGATTTGTTCCTCCCAATTTGCTCTCCTCATCTATGTTTAAATTATTATCAGTTCTGTCATTGTTGCTGTTGTATTTGGTTTATTATGATCTTTAAACCTTCAAATTACAACTACTTGCATTGTAACTGCTAGAATATAAGGTCAAGTTTATGGCATAAAATGTTGTTTCATTAGAAAAAAAAATTCAAATTTAACATTCATTGTGGAATATGCATGATTTCCTTCTGCTCTCACGTATGTTGAATACTCAAATATTGAGAAGTAGAAAGTTTGATATCATCCACTTCCTTACTAGTAAACAAAGGTAGAAAACTCCAAATTCAATTAGACAAGCATTTTTATGTTTATCGCCTTTACAAAAAATATCGCAGTTAAGAGCACTAGAAGTGTACATGATCAAATACGCCTCGTCTGAAAGGGTCGAGGTGCTTTTGTTTCCTAGTGCTAAGGCGCAAGGCATAGGCGTGCCTAGGTGCAAAACTTGAGAACACCAATAAATCCAACTATGAACAGGGCTAAGTAATGCCAAGAAGTGTATTTTTTTCTCATCAAGACATGATAATAACCTTAAGTACTTGAAATTGAATAAATAGCAATCAATGGTTTCAAATTACAAGTCATGGGAAAAACAAACAAAAATACCTACATCAGTTACTATATAAGAAGAGTAACATCTTTTCCTGCTATTGGTATTGACTTAATGCTGCTCCCAATAACATAACCATCTGTAACAGGTAAGATACACGTAGCTCCATCTCCAACATCTGCTAGCACCCCTGTACTACAGAAAACTATAGGTTAAACTAAATGAAAATGATCAATATATAAGGATGATGATGGTTAGCAAGAAAGACAACACCCAAAATTGTTTGAAGCTAAATAGAAGCTAAAGCAGTTCTTTAAACACTACAAGCATAAAGTATTCAACATAACCCATAGCTTACACCCACAAGATTAGCAACAGCTATATGCCTCCATCATAGTTCTCTCTAATAATTAAGACAAAAAATAAATAAACAAATTTAGATGTATTGAAATAGTATAAGGTAAGCACCTGAGATTAATAGCTATTGTGATCACTACATGTTTACTGCGATTGTAGATGTATTAGATGCTATCGGGGTCGTGAATTTTTCTCAAATTTGCACAATTTCGTATAAAACATAATAATTATAGTTCTAAGCATACAATTTTATTTTTAATGGAGAATTTAATGCAATAAATTAAGAAAAAAGTTCAACCTTTCTTAAGGAACAGTGATATAATCTATATGAAAATTCTTTCTCAATCACTATATGGATTTAAATCAATTGCTAGTAGTCTGATGAATACCTAACCATCCTAGAACCAACATTCACACTCAAGATTCAACCTTAAAAGGTGTAGTATATAAATATAAAAGATATTAAAAATCATGTACAATCAAGGACCCTAATTGATTCATCCAACATACTAGTAAACAACTAACATGAAGATATATAATACCAGAAAACAGAACACTACAAGAAACTAGTTACAAACCTTAGATGTAGTGTACCCAACAGCTAAAGCAAGGATAAAATTCACAACAATATAAAGCCCTGGAACATTAAACCTCTCAAACATGATTTCACCCATACATTCTCAATTCTCGGGAGTAGAGTAAGTGGACTTTTAGTCAACAAAAAGTAATGATCCTCATGATCACACTGTAAATAATTAAAAATACATTGTTGCCAATATCATTCCATAGCATCCCAATTATCCAGTTTGCCATGCTTAATGGGATGGGTAATGTTATAGTTATTGCTTGATTGTGATTGCGTGAGTGCTTCATCTCCAATAAAGAAATCAAAATCTGCCATTACCCCAGCTGAATATTGAACTAACCAATTAGATTTGGAAGAAACTGTAGATTGATTTAAAAGAGACTGCTAGTACTGTTGGTTGAATAAAACATGGCTCTACGTTACCTGCAAATGCCATCTTAGTATAACTACAAACAAATTTAAAAAAAAAAAAAAGAATCAGTTCAATAATAACAAAGAAATAAGGGTCTAAAATAATAGGGCAATTTCACCAAATAGGTAGTGAGCACGTAGTTTAGGGTAATATTCAGTTACAAAAACAAGAAGATAAATAGTACCCAGTGCCGTTGTCAATGAAGACAGCGGAGCGAGAAGTGGGATCCATCGAGAAGAGAAACGAAAGCTAGGAAATTGATTTTGGTTGTAGTGGTGGATCTGCAAGTGAGACCCAAGAGAAGAAGCGCAGATAAATAGAAGTAGCAAAATCCACCGTTGTCGAGTAGGATAATATTGATCAGATATCAATAACAACAAACTTGGATCCCAATTAAAAGCAGTGAATCCTTGAAAGAAGAAAAAGAAGGAAGAAGGAAAACAAAAGGAAGAAGGAAGGATGATGGCTAGGTGAGAAGGGCTATCGTTGAAGGAGGAGGGAAAAGGTGAGGGCAAAAATTGAAAAGGAAAAAAATCCTATTCAATAACTATTCAATGGTGAGGGAATGGAATGGGTATACAGCCTCTTCCATGAATATGAACATAATCAATGCAAGCCGTAATAGACATTACAGCCAACCAAACATTAGTTTAGTGGTAGACCCATTAAATTAGGCTTTAACCTATTCTTATTCCTCCCAACCAAACATGCCCTAAAAGAAACAAACATTTTGATGATGAATCGAAGAAATACCATTGGAAGCTCTAAAATAGGGGATACTAGTAGTCATAATTTTATGACTAGCTCCGGCAGAAGGGAAACTATCGACAACATGAGCATTGAAAATATTATCCCTTTTTAAAACTTTAAATTAATTATATGTAATATTTTGATTTGTTAAGTTTAGTTTTTCTATATTATGTTAATATCTAATATGTGTTATATACTTAAATTATATTTTAACATAAAATAATACAAATGTGTTAATATCTAATTACAAATATTTAATGGTTATATTTAAATATCTAAAATATTGTTTTTATATTCTAATTAAATTTATAAAATAATTAATATTAATTGCTTAAAATATTTAAAATTTATTAAAAATATTTAAAATTTATATTTCATATATTAAAATATTAATAACAAGTTATAATAATAATTTTTATATTCTTACTAAAATATCATAATATTAACTAATTTAAACATTATTTAAATGCATATTTATTACTTTATAATACCATGTCTAAATAGATATTTTGTTTCTCAAAAGCACTTTTTGAAAGCAATACTAAACACTTAAATCTTAAACCAAACTTTTCAAAAGTATTTGTTAAAAGCACTTTTCCACATTATTTTTTAAAAGTACTTTTAAAAAATAATTTTAAAAAGAAATTTTAAATTAGCCCTAAAAAAAATCTCCAAATCAATCAAATTTCTTAACAAAATATAAGTGCAATTTTCCTAGTTGTTCTAGAACAAGGGACAACCCTTCTTTTGAAAACGAGCTTCCTCTTTCTACTACTAAAATTAAATGTAAAACACTTCAGGCTCAATTTGAAAAAAAAAGATTGACTTTTAAAAAATATTTAGGGTTTTGGGCTGATTTCTAAGATATTTAATGAAATAAATCGATTTTTGAGAGAAATAAAAAACGTGTCTTGCAGGAATGCATCCCGTAGGACGTGTTTTCACTGATGTATCACTGAATATAGTTTCTAAAAAAACAAAAATTAGTTGATATTTTTAAAAATAAAATATATTTAACATAATGATAAATATCAATTTTATCAAAAATTTATTTTTTATATGATTGACAATAATTATTTGATTTTATAAATAAGAGAGTTATTAATTAAAAAATTGAAAACAATATATTTATTAATTAAAACATTAATTAAAAATAAAATATATTGAAACAATATGAAATAATGTGGGAGAATGCCTCTTATTTTGACAAAAGTTTATATTGGCTTTTCTTCTCCTAATTGAACTCTGTTTTTAATTTTCCAGTTTGTTAGGATCAAAATACACCAAAAGTGGGGGGTGGGGTGAATTGGTGTATTAAAATGTTTCTGGGAAAGGGAAAAAATAAAACGACTAAAGTATTTACAATGGTTCAGCCTCAATTTCCTACATCCACAACCTTAGCTTTCCTCAACTAATGATTTCCTAAATCCACTGGATTTAAACCTTTAAGGACAAGGTTTAACCAAACAAATTCATATGTTTTCAAAGATAATATAGAACCACTTCCCTTTAAGTTTTTCTACCCAAAACCTTAAATAACACCTCACAAATGAGAGAAAAATAATAATGAATAAGATGTTAACTCTAAAAGGTAGATAATCAACAATTAAACACTCTCACACAAAGTTACAACACTTGAAAGAATGATAGAAAACTTAATCCACAAGTGTGTACAAGAAATATTTAGTAAAAGATTGAGAAAGATTGGAAAATTGAGTTCTTGGAAGATATACACTTGTTTCTTGTATTTTTTTCCTTTCAATGGGGAGCCTTGACCTTATATTTAAGTCCTCTAACAACCTTGTGGATGTTTATAGTCGTTAGAAACAAAATGGAGTCATTGCAGCTATAAAAACCAGCATTAAATGCAATCTGTAGCTTCGTTGTATCAATAGAAGGAAACTTGTATTGGTAGAAGTCTTTCCAAAATATAGCCGTTGGGCTTGTTCTATCTGTGTAAGTCCTCTTGTATCTGTATAACTCTGAGGGTTTCATTTGGTATCAGTAGAAGTGCAAGGGATGTTGAACTTTGGCTACGACTTGAATTGTTTCGGTAGAAGTCCTCAAGGTATCGGTAGCACTTTGGTTGTATCGGTAGATCAAATCAGGGTATCGATAGAATTCCCAGGCCAAAACTACCTTGCTTACTGGAGTGCGTTATACCGATAGAAATTTGGGTTGTATCAGTAGAACCTAGAGTTGTATCGGTAGAACTCCTTGTTCTACTGGTAGAATTTTGTAGCTTTTTCAAGGTCTTTTCATCATGAGTTTTACCGATACTTGTTCACCTAAGTATCGTAGAAGTCCTTCAGACTTCAAAAACTTGTTAAAAAATTAATTTAATTCAAGACTTTTTTTAAAGTTTATTTTGTCCAACACTTTGAAAATAATTTTAAGGACTTATAAACAATTTTTGCAAATTTAAGTAGGGGATTTTCAATATACTTTTTGTTATATCAAAATACTTGAAAAACTAGAGCTAACAATCTCCCCATTTTTGATATAACAAAAACATTCTTAAAAAAAATTGCTAACTCCTCCTATCTTAAACATTATTTTCAAAATAAGCTCCCTTTTTGAAAAAAAAAATAGACTTCATTTCATTTAAATTTTCAACTTAAAGAATTTGACTTTAAGATTTAGTTGAAAATTATATTATGCAAATTTTGCATTTTCTCCTCTTTTTTGTAATATAAAAAAGAATGCATGCTTGAAAAACTAGGGGAGTAAGTGCAATATTTGGAGACATAAGAATAAAAAATAGAAACAAAAGAAAAACGAAGCAACCAAAGGCAAAAAAAAAAAAAAAAAAACAATGGCAGTACATTTGAATTAAAAGAATTCAAAGATAATGAAAATAAAAACATCCCAAAGCAGCCAAATATGCAACCGATATTAATATCACAAATATCCAAAGAAAGACAAATAGATAACATAGGTAAAGTTATGTAATACCATGTTTAAACAAATATCTACAAGAAAATCAAGTAAAAACATGGTTGAAAGCAATCAAAAGGTGGAAATACATTTACTAACATACTCAAATTTTGATCTATGATTTAAAATACTATCTGTAATATCCTGATTTTGTGGTCAAAATAATCCTGACATAATTGTCACATGAAATCTTTCAAATAAATAATTTACCATACCGACTAAAACTCGCGCTTTTATCACCTATGCCTTTCTCGATGTCAAATCCTTACACGTAAATTAGAAAAATCCCAATACTAAAATCACCACATTACCAAGATCAAATTAGAAGTATAGTCATATTTGACATGATTATCACGAGTGAAGAACGATTGAACATGAGTCATAATTGACAAATTATGGCACAAAGATAACAAGAAAACCGAATAAAGAAATCCAAGATAGAAAACCGAATAAAGAAATCCGAATAAAGAGATCCGGATAAAGAAACCCAAGATACGATACTATGCCGAGAATCGAAAACCAAATTCATAGAGAAAATACAGAATACCTCGATAATTCTTCAAAGAAAGAAAGTCCAAAAGAAAACATTATTTAATCCCATCAAATCAAATATAACAAGATCAATATATCTTCCCATACATATATATCGATGAAGCATCAAGTAGAAGAAAGCAGAATCATAATATCATATGAATTCTCTCATCAATTCTTATCGACGAAATGAAATAGAATACCGATGAAATAGAGCAATATAAATTATAAACCAAATGACTACCAATGCTTTCATCCAACACCAAATTAGAAGACATTCCCATATAACAAGAATTTCTTCAAGATCAATAGCCATAGAAATATTTCGAGAACGGGTGAACACATAGAACATCTCAAAAGAGACTGCTAAATCTGTCCGTCATAACTGTCACACTCAGATAATTCACATTTGAAATATCATTTCCCCAACTAGTTCTACCGTCACAAATTTCATATTAAATCATTCACTAAAGAATGTCAGTCCTGAATAAATTTCGATTTTGTACAGATCAAAGAGTAAATAGTTTGAACGAGAAGTCTATATTTATTAAAAAGAGTTGAATATTAGTTTAAGTCACTACGAATGATAAGGTTTCCATCTTGTGAAAGCTGAAAAGTTTATTACATGTTGACAGAGTTCGGATAGATGAGAATATTGGTAACCAAGCGCCCGAACTAGACTAGTCTACATTGAGCAAAGACTTCGACTTTCAAAGAATGTATTGTTGTATGAATTGTGATGTGTTTCAAGACAGTGAGGTAATGTGATAGTTTAGAGCAACCGATGTTACATAAAATCGGAGTTGTTAAAGGGGTTAAAGCCGAGCATTGGGATCTATCAAAATTATCCTTGTCAATGTTGATATTGGGATGGAAATGAAAAGGATTATTCTTGAGGCCATATCAGAATTATTTCTATGACGGAAAGAGGAAAATGTGATGTATCCTATTGTTAAATGTTTGGCGAGATCTATAAATCACATCTCAGTATTGAATGAATTCCTACTCATCGATTCATGGAATTTCGTGTCTCTTTGATTGTCGGATTTCTTGGAATTCGGTCTCCATTAAATCAAGTTGAGATCCGTGTTTTATGTCATGATATCATGGGAAATTGAGAAGGGTTGAAAATTTAAGAACAGCTTGAGAGTTGAGGCGTAAGCTTTTAGATCATATGAGAAATTGAAGAGATGTATTGGAGGTACAGTCTAAGTGCAAGTTCTTGACACCAAATATGAGATTAAAGCGAAGACCACTTTTTCGGTAAGATTTTCATTTAGGGGGGGCGAAAATCCACGAAGGGGAGAGTTGTAATATCGATTTTGGGCCTAGATTGGAATATGTTTGTAAAGTTCAAAATTTGAAATTCTAAAGTTGTTGAAATTTGAAATGAATTGTATGAATGCTTAATTAATGAATTAAGTCCGCTAACACTCGTGTTCGACTCCGCAACGGTCTCGGCACGGGTGTTAGTAAACATGTTTAACGGACTTAATTCATTAATTCACTAACACCCTGCACTTTGAGACCGCTGTCGAGTCGAACACGAGGTGTTAACGGACTTAATTCATTAATTAAATTTCATACAATTCATTTTAAAATTTCCGCTCATACAATTCATTTTAATTTCGTAAGCTGGCTAACTGCATCACAGTCGCTTAAAAATCATATCTCGAGTTACGAAACTCAAATCCAATTCCGTAAATTTTCCTGAAACTAGACTCATATATATATCTGCTAATTTTTTCTAGAATTTTGGTTGGGCCAATTAGTACAGTTTATTAGTTAAAGTCTCCCTGTTTCAGGGCTCAACTACTCTGACCTCTGTATTACGAATCAGATATCTCCTGTACAGAGCTTCAATGACTATGCCGCTTATCTCTAATAAAACTAGACTCAATAAGGAATCTGTACATATAAAGCATGACTTCTAATTATCTTTGTAAAATTTATGGTGAATTTCAAATTCAGAACAGGGATCCAGAAAATAGCTCTGGCCCTGTTTCACAAAAATTTAAACATCTCATAAAATATAGCTCATATACCTGTTTTGCTTATTCCATATGAAAATAGACTCATCAAGCTTCGATTCCATAACTTATTCATTATTTAATTCTATTTCTACTATTTTTAGTGATTTTTCAAACTCACGTCACTGCTGTTGTCTCAATCTATTTTATGGTAAATTTTACCTATTTCATGGTTTCCATGGATTAGCTAGCAATTTGACATACATAATACTAATATGATCATGATTAGCCATTCCAATGGCTAATCATTACCAAGCATTTCTATTTCCATACCACTCAATAACCATATCATAAGACCATATATACAAAATGATTATAATGCTATACATGCCATACTCAAAATATACAAGCCATTATGCCAAGATGGTATACTTGATAGTGTGAGCGTGCTCCGACCGCTTCCGATTTCCGAGCTGGCTTGTCAACACTACAAGGAATGAAAAGGAGGGAGTAAGCATAAATGCTTAGTAAGCTCACATGCAAATAGCAAGTAACATAACCATATAAGCAAACATAAAACATCATTTGCATAATCATCACCAAGACATTCATATCACCTTTTCATTTATCATCTTACCATATTGTTGTTATATCGAAGTTTTCAACCCGAGGGTTAAGTACATACCTGTTCAAAGTATCCATTTCACAACACTTACCAATACGCCCTTTCATCTTGAGTATTCCTCCATTTGAGTAGAACTTACCCGCTGAACACATCGAATATAATTCGGATACATGGATAACTTGCACATAAGTGCCACATATTCAATCAAGCAATCATGTAACCCGCCCATATGTTTAACCTGACTCAACTCAACGAGCTCGGGCGTCAGATCCATAAGTGAACTCGACTCAACTCAACGAAGTTCGATGCCTAGTTACATCTCACTTAACTCTGACTCAACTCAACGAAGTTCTGACATTCGCATCCATAAGTGAACTCTGACTCAACTCAACGAGTTCGGATGCCCAAATATCCCAAAGGACATGTCACTTGTATCCTAATCCATTCCCGAGGTTCAACGGACCTTTTCCTAATCATGTGTCTCAACCATCTTCTACGGAATGCCGATATCGATACTCAGAGTATTTCAAATTTTCCAAGTATATCACATAATTTGACATATTATCAAACAATTATCACAAGTATAATATTTCATAATAATTATCATATCATTTAAAAACATTAAAACATTTAAAATAATAACTATGTTACCAACATTTACATATGAACTTACCTCAGATGCTAAAATGGCTATTTTACCATTTCGTCCACAACTTGGTATTTTCCCATTTTAGCCCGAATTTCGCTTTTCCTTGCTAATCGAGCTTGGAAGCTTGAAAACCCTAGCCATGGTTTCTCCTTGCTATATTCGCCATGGGGTTGAAGATGAGCAAAATTGGCTTTTAATTTTGTATTTTAATTCATTTTACCCCTAAATGACCAAAATGCCCTTACTACTAAACTTTCCAAAATTCCATCCATGTCCAATTTTTGTCCATAGACTTAGAAATTGGTAAAATTACTCTTTAAGGACCTCTAATTAATAATCTAATTCAATTTTATGCAAAATACTTCTAGAACACAAGTTTTGCAATTTATTCAATTTAGTCCCAAATTTCAAATTAAGCACTTTATGCATAAAATTTCTTCACGAAATTTTCACACAATCATGCAATCATATCATAGACCTTAAAATAATCATAAAATAATTATTTATATCTCGGATTTTGTGGTCACGAAACCACTATTCCGACTAGGCCCAAAATCAGGATATTACACTATCCAAGTTAATTATATCACATATTAACAACATTTCAAACATGCAAGAATAAAGAGACACAAGGAATTTACAATTTTACAAATATAAACAAGTAATATACACAAAGCATGCATAAAACAACACAAATGTCCAACAATGTCAAAAAGATTATACAAGAAGCTTATGAAGGCATGTTCATTAGTCCTAACTCTCCCCAAATTATTCAAAATCTCTTCTTATCTAAAGGCTTTGTGAAAATATCGAGTAGTTGATGCAAAGTATCTACAAATTCTAGAACTATGTCACCTATTTGCACATGATCTCTAATAAAATAGTGTCATATCTCTATGTGCTTTGTTCTAGAGTGTTGGATAAGGTTTTTGGTTAAGAAAATAGCACTGGTGTTATCACACCTTATAGGAATATGATCCATATCAATTTCATAGTCAACTAATTATTGCTTCATCCAAAGAATTTGAGCACAACAATTACCTACGACAACATATTCCGCTTCGGTTGTGGACAAAGCTACACTATTTTGTTTCTTAGAGAACCAAGAAACAAACATGTTTTCTAAGAATTGACATGTTCCAGAAATGCTTTTTCTATCTAACTTGCATCCTCCAAAACCTGCATCGAAGTAAGCATGAAAACTAAATGATGAATCTTTGGGATGCCAAAATACTAGATTTGGAGTGTCCATAAGGTACCTTGAGATACTCTTAATGGCTTGTAAATACGACTCCTTAGGGGATGATTGAAATTTAGAGCATAAACAAACACTAAACATTATATTCGGTCTACTAATGGTAAGATAAAACAATGACCCTATCATAGACCTATAAAGTTTAGTGTCAACACATTTACCTTATTCTCTTTATCAAGCATTGTTGAAATGCTCATTGGTGTTGATTGAGGCTTCAAGTCCTACATTTTAATCTTCTTAAGCATTTATTTGATGTATTTGGCTTCACTGATGAATATGTCATTTTTAGTTTGCTTGATTTGAGCCTAAAAAAAAAAGTTGAGCTCACCCATCATGCTCATATCAAATTCACCTTGCATAATTTTAGAAAATTCTTAACATAGAAGTTCATTTGTAGCATCAAATATAATATCATCAACATAAATTTGTACTACTAAAATGTATTTGTCTTTAGTTTTTATGAACAAGGTTGTGTCTACTTTGCCTCTTCTAAAACCATTTTCAATTAAAAATTGGAATTTATACCAAGCTCTAGGAGCTTACTTCAAAGACCTTTGGACAATTTGAAAACATGATTTGGAAAATTTGGATTTTCAAATCTATGAGATTGTTAAAAACATAAACTTTTTCATTTATGAAATCATTTAAAAATGCACTTGTGACATCCATTTGAAGAAATTTAAATTTTTTTGAACATGCAAAAGCTAATAACATCTTTTTGGCTTCTAACCTAGCTACCAGTGCATAAGTTTCATCATAGTTTATACGTTCCTCTTGGCTATATCCTTTGGCAACTAATCTAACCTTTTTTCTAAAAATGTTACCATTTTCATCAAGTTTATTTCTAAAGATCCATTTAGTTTCTATAGTTGGATGATCACTAAGTCTATCAACTAAATTCCATACTTGTTTTTTTTTTTCAAATTGATTTAATTCTCCTTGCATAGCCATTATCCAAAACTCATCATTTAAAGCATCATCAATGTTTTTAGGTTCTATGCAAGAAATGAAAGAAACACAATTGCAAGTATTTCTAATTTAAGATCTAGTAATTACCCCTTTAGAATGTGTCCATCATTAACATAAGAAAGCTCTCTTGGGTGACTAGATTCTGTTTCAACGTAAGTTGGTTCTTGGAGTTCATCAATTATAAGTTAATGAACCAACTTACTTATGCCTTAATCTTCACATGATGCTTGATTTTGGTCAACTTGATATATTTCTACATCATTAAAATCAATAGATTCCCTTCTAGAAGGAGATTTAGATTCATAAAAAAATAACATGTATAGATTCTTCTATAACAAGGGTTCTCTTGTTAAAAATTCTCTAAGCTTTAAAATTAGTGGAATAACTAAGAAAACTACTTTCATCACTTTTGGCATCAAATTTTCCTAAAATTTTTTCCATTATTCAAAACAAAACATTTGCAACCAAAAGGGTGAAAGTGGCTTATGTTAGGCTTTCTTTCTTTAAAAAGTTCATAAGGAGTTTTCTTTAAAATAGGCCTAACCATAGCTCTATTTATAATATAGTAAGAAGTGTTTATAGCTTCCGCCCAAAAATATCTTGGCAAATTATTTTCACATAACATGGGTCTAACCACTTTCTCTAAGGTCTTATTTTTCCTCTCAACAACTTCATTTTGTTGAAGAGTTCTAGGTGCTGAAAATTGTGAAAAATACCATGTTTATTACAAAAATTATCAAGGGCAGGGTTTTCAGATTCTTTTCCATGATCACTTCTTACGCTTGAAATTGAATATCCCACTTGGTTTTGAATAATTTTACAGAAAGTAATAAATTTTTCTAAAGCTTCATCTTTTGAAAACAAACGAAAATGTAACACCCCTTACCCGTATCCGACGCTAGGATAGCGTTCATGGTGCTACCTGAATTAAACTCAACCAACTGTATAAAAATGGGTCGTGAAATTTCAAACAATTTAAAAACTTCTCTTTTCACAAGCAACTATCTTGTATATGGGCTTACGAGGCCCAATCATAAATTCAGGGTTGTTTGCAACCCAATTGAGACCTCATGAAAACTTAGAAAATTTTTGTGCATCAAGACTCCACACGCCCGTGTGGGTATAGAACACACGACCGTGTGCTAGGGACACGCCCGTGTCCCGAACCTGTGTTTGAAATCATAAGCATTCTGCCAAAACCACACGGCCCACGAACACACCCGTGCCCTATAACCGTGTCTATCACACGGCTGATACACACGATCGTGTCTCTTGTTCTTATGCTACAAGCATGCATACTGACTTTATGATACGGCTTGGGAACACACCTGTGTGGCCTACCCGTGTTCTAAAGTGACTTTAAAAATTTAAGTGTAGGGGACGGAATGCCATAACATACGCCCATGGGTGTGAAGCGTGTGTCACACACAGCCTAGACACACGCCCATGTGTCTTACCCCTGTGGACAAACTAGTCTATTTCCCAAGCCTTTTTTGTCACCCATTTTGCACAACCTACACAAGATCATTTCAATATATAAATCTCATCACAATGGGCACTAATTCATCCATAGAAAGAACATTATATGCATTCATCAAAATGAATAATAGCCATTATTCCAGGCTTGATTACAAAATGAAGGGCCTTTGACTTTAGCCAAAATACATGAATCATTCTCTTAATACAACATCCTAGTCTAGCCCTATACATGCCACCGTCAAAAATATAAATCCGACTATACTGGGTATTGTGGCCAATAGTGTGATCGATATCTCTGACTTTAAGGGATCTTTAAGTTAGCTTGATAACACTGAAAGAATAGGGAAAGGAAAGAGGGTAAGCATAAAGCTTAGTAAGTTGCATATAAATAAATATACAACAACAATCTCACCATTAGTCATCATACTTATAGCTCAAAGGTAAACATAATTTAACTTACTCATTATCATCTACTCGAGTCACATTCTCTAAATGAAGCTCGTTACTCATGCTTACCATATAGGTACCTGTACCACTCACAACATGATTATTCTTTCTTTATCAAAATTGATCTATAACTCTCATCGTTGAAACATTTGGAATACTACTGGATATTCTATGAACCTTTAACATGGGATATATTGCCGATGCCATGTCCCAGACATGGTCTTACACTGGCTCTCATATACGCGTGCTGATGCATGTCCCAGACATGTCTTACACTAGCACAACTCTTAGCCGATGCGTGTCCCAGACACTTCTTACACTGGCTAACTCTGTCGGGGCTGATGCATGACCTAGGCATGTCTTACACTGGCACTCATCTTTGTGCCGATGCCATGTTCCAGACATGGTCTTACACTGGCTATCATAGTATGGCTGATGCATGTCCCAGACATGGTCTTACACTGGCTCTCATAATGTGGCCGAAGCATGTCCCAGACATGTCTTACACTGGCGTAAAAATCACCCAATGCCTTGGCACGAATATCCAGTTCGTATCCTAATGTTTTAACGGGATATTTCTATTATCTCAAATATTACTAGACATTGTCAATTCATAACTTGACAACTCATACAATATCAATTCAATGGCGATATGAATACAAGTATTAACAGTGTAGTTGTATCATTTACATACAACTTACCTCGGTTTACAAAAAGTACTTGGCTATTCGTTTAGTCGGTTTGCTTGGCCTTCTCTCGATCTAGGTTCGGATTTAGTAAATCTTGATCTATAATGGCAATATGCACTCATTTAGTCACTAATTAGGATTAAGCAATCATAGATTTACATCTTTGGTAAAATGACCATTTTACCCCTATGCCCGAAAATTGATTTTCATCGAATTTCGTTGTATCTTAGGCCTAACCGAACTATTTTTACTATTATAGAAACTTCAAATTATCACTATTTCACATACTTATTAACTATTTTACAACGTATGCAAAATAGCCCATTTAGGTGTTTTCATGCTAACACCTTCTACAAAAGTTGTTTATAACACAATTAGGACTCATATTCCTCTATAAAAACTCAATAAACATCACAAATCCTTTCAAGGCAACACTCTAAACTCTTGACTATTTTGCAAGATATCACCCTCATTTGAAAACTCATTCTTCAAGGGTCTCAAAAATGCAAAAATCATCAACAAACGGTGTGAGAATCACTTACTTGTGAGGGCTTTTAGTTGCTGAAAATTTTCAGCCTTCAAAACTCCATTTTTTATGATATTTTCGGTGGAGAAAGGTATGGAGTAGAAATAAATGATAGCTAGGCTTTTAGGCATTATTTTACCACCAAATCATGACATCATCCACCTAATACTTTGACTATTTGCTTAAAACCCATCACATGGCTGGCCAACACTAATAAAAAAGGATGTAATTGCCCTTTTAAAAGCCCTCAATTTAATTTCTTTAGCTATTTAACTCATTTGGGTACTAAAATGCAACTTTTTCCTTTTATGCGATTTAGTCCTTTTTCGAAATTGGGCTAGAAAACATTAAAATTAGCTCACCAAATTTTTCATGCACTAATAAACTCATACTATAACCTCATAAAAAATAATAAAATAATTTTTTTTAACTTCAGATTAGTTTGTCCTGAACCTTTCTCAATGTTTGTTTAGGGCCTCGTAGGCCCAAAATTTGGACACTACAATGTTAGTGGGTTTGTTTTGAGTTGAAACAAAATTTTATAACACGTATTTTTTGTTTATGCTCGTATATATGTCCAGTAAGGCCTCGTACTTATCCCTAGTCTCGGGTACGGGTAAGGTGTAATAGTCCGGTTTTGACCCTAGTCAGAATAGTGGTTTCAGGACCACAAATCCAAGTCTAAAAAAAATAATAAAATATTTTAATATTATTTTCTGTGTCTGTGATATGTGAGTTTACATCTGCGAACTTTCTGTGATTAAATTTTTCTGTTGCTGTGCTTAATTATGAAAAAGGATTAAATCGCATAAAGTGTAAAACTTGAGTGCTAAATGTTAAAGCACCTATTTGGCTTGGCTTTTAAAATAAAAGTCCTTGCATGTCAAATTTACCGTTTGTTTTAGTGGTGGACAAAAATGGCCATGTAGTTAGTGAATTTAATGTTATATCATTAAGGGCAAAATGGTAAAAGGTGATTATAATGCTTACTGTAATAAAATGAAAACAGAAAGGTGGCTTATTATCATGGATAATAGCTAAAAAATTAGCCAAAAAAAGAAGGGTTTGAAGCTTTTGTACATTCGGCACTTTGGTAGCTAAATTGAGGTATGAAATTTGTTCGATTTTTGATAATTTCTGCGTTTTTGTGATCGTTGCTTCGTATTCTTCGAAACCTATGTCTGAATTTCTATTTCTGTTAAAGATTTCATGAAATGCCATTGTTGATATCATGAGTTTTGTGATGTTTCTGAATGAATTATGAAGGATTGGTAGATGGTTCATAAGTTTTGTCTTTGAGTTTTTGATAAAATTGAGCTATTTGGGTTAAATTTTGAAAATGAGGTTTTGAAGGATTAAATTGTGAATTAAACATGTTATATGGACTTGTATGAGAGTCATGAAAATTCGGCTAGCCTTTGTTACAAAGAAATTTTGCATATTTGTGATTTTATGAAAAATGGACTAAATTGTCAAAATGTGAAAATGTAAGGGCTAAAATGCAAAGTGCCCTAAATATGTGTATATGGGTTATATTGAATGAAATGAATGATTGAATGGTTTAATTTGTATTGTATTAGATCAAGAACAAAGAAAATCAGACTTAGATCGGGGGAAGTCCAAAATAGTTGAATAGTCGACTCGTTTTATCCAAAATCCGTCCGAGGTAAGTCAAATTACAATTATGTGTTAATTGAAATAAATTCTGCACATATAAACTGTAAACTGTATTGGATGTCCTTGAGTTCCGGATGCATATATTTGGAGTAAAGTATGATAATATGTTAGTATCTGAAAAGCTCTGTATGTTTCTAAGAAAAGTTAACATCTGTCTAAGACATCGTGTAAGACCGTGTCTAGGACACAGGCCTCGATTGAGATTTACATATAAGACCATGTCTGGGATATCGACATCGTATCTGATTTCGTGTAAGACCCTATCTAGGATAGTGGCATCGATATTGAATTACATGTAAGGCCACGTCTGGGACGTCGGCATTGTACTTGTTTATGAGCATCTGTATCGTTTCTGACCTGTTTGATGATAGCAAACAAAATCTGAGATTGAGTATATGAAATGTATAACCTCTGCAGGTACATTTGTATCGTACTAAATTTCTGAATATGAAAAACTCTGTCTCTGTGAAATATGTATAGAATTGGAAATGAAGCATGACATATATGCAAACAAAGGTGCATGGTTAAGTATGAAATATTCTATGAAATGGTTATGAATCTTTATGGTTGAATTGTATTTGGCTTACTAAGCTCTTTGTAGCTTCCTCTGTGTGTTTACTGTCTGTTTATAGTTATCGTAGCTACTGAAGGCTCGGGGATAGTTGAGGATCGTCACCACACTATCGATCTCATTTTGGTACTTTTGAAAGTGTATATCTTTTAAAGTATGACATGTATAGGCTAGAAGGTCTATGTATTTAAGTTTTGTTGTGTATATATTATGCCATGGGAGTTGGCTAGCAAATGAAATGTTGGATATAGTTTTCGTTTTTGGTTGAAGGTGCCAAATGGTGTATGGTTGTAGTGTTTTATGAACTAATATGTTTTTGTTATAATGAAGCATGTTGTGAGTATGGAATTGGTTGAAAATTTAAGTACAAATGTTGTCTATCATGGCTTGTAGGGATGACCTCTAAAAGGGGTAGGAAATTGGCTTAAATCAAGCCTGCTTGGTGCCACACGGTCAGGCCACACGGGCGTGTCATATGGCCGTGGGCTAAAGTTAGTAGCAAGCTATGTATTACGCGGCCATAGTACATGGACATGCCTATTGGTCGTGTGAAAAAGTCAGTATAGGACCTATTTTGGCACGGCTGGTTCACATAGGCGTGTCTAGTTCCCGTGTGTACCACACGGCCTAGTCACACGGGCGTGTGACTTTAACAGTTTGAAAGAATTGGTTAAGTTCTGAAAATTCTGAATAAGTTCGGTTTAGTTCCGACCTTTCTTTAAATTTATATTTTAGGTCTCGTAGACCATAATTAGAGATGATTGTTTATGAAATGATGTTAAATAGTATATGTGGTTTTGAATTTGTCTGAAATGTTTTGCCTATTTGGTAATGCCTCGTAACCTTAATCCGATGTCGGTTACGGGTTAGGGGTGTTACATAAAGGGTGTTACAGTTCTGATCTGTGTTATGAGTCTGGTAATGCCTCTTAACCTATTCTGGCGACGGTTACGGGATAGGGGTGTTACAAGCTATCCCGTTCCATTTTACATAGTCTGAGGTAAGTTTATAAGCAAATAGACGTACTTAATTTTAACTAAATGTAATATATATATGCTGAAATGAAATATATGATTTTATATATGCTATAGCTGAATGTGAATAAGCTTGATTACTATGTTTTTGAATTCGTTTCAATTGAGTTATGACGTTTGAAAGCCCCGTATAACCTTAGGAATAGTTAGGATACATATGTCATGACATAGGATTCCGATATATGTGTACGAGTAAGACCATGGCATCGATATGTGACTTCTATATATGTGTATGAGTAAGACCCTATCTGGGACAGTGGCATCGATATGTGACTACATGTAAGACCACGTCTGGGACGTTGGCATTGTATGGTATATGTGTGATTGTCCAGGTGTCCTTCTAATTCTGAATGGTTCATCGAGCATCGATAAGTTGTGACCGAATGTGTAAAATGGGTGGAAACAATCACGTATGAAATAGTTGGTTACCTAACTAAAATAAGGTAAGTAAGTAATTTGGCTATTTGTTTTAAGTCATGTGTGATGCAAATAAAGGATTTATGTGACCATGATATATGTGTTTGGTTTTATGAATGAATGATATGAATATTATACAATTGATTTTTCAATAGGTATATACAAGACCATGTATATTTGACCATATAGATATGTATATATATGATGTTATATTATGATTTTGAGCTCAAGTATATAAGTGTATGTATATTCGGCATATATATATGTTGACATTTTGGCTTGAAGGTCGAATGATAAATAATTATTGGATTATATTAGCATTTGGCCAATGTGGTGTTTGTGTATGAAAAAGCATTAATTATGAAACATGTTAGTTGCAACTAAATGTAATAACTATATTATATTATGGTTTAGTTTAATTAAGCTGATAATATCAATGAGTTGTTTGTTTGCTTATGACTTACTAAGCTATAATAGCTTATTGTGTATATTTATTTCTATTTTATAGATTTTGGATTCAAGTTACAAGCTCGGGGATCGTTAGCAAAGTCTATCACACTATCGACTGCTTTCGATATTTTATAAGTTGCATTTTGGAACTATGGCATGTATAGGCTGGATTTTATTTTGAAATAATGAACTTTGGTTGTGTATAAGGCCATGTGAAAATGGCTTAATTTCTATGTTTAGTTTCGGTTTCGATATATTATGATTTAAGTTCTTTTTGATTATTATGTAATGTGTCCTGGTTGATTATAACTTATGCAATTGTTTGCATTTTGTGGTTAGTTGTTGAATCCGGATGTGGCATGAATATATTGATTAGGTTATATATATATATGTTTGGTCTTGTATTGAGTCTATATCGAGAGTGTAACCAAAATACATGATATTCGTGATGATGTTATGTATTCGTCCGTATGGATCATTATGGATGTTATTTGAGTTAAGGTAAATTATGAAATCGTTAGGTAAAGATTAAGACATATGTATGACACAAATTTTGGTGTTCACTTATGGATTAAGTTAAGACATGTGTACATGGCATTCGACCTTATCAGATTAGTTATATTTTTATATGCTTTACATGTGTATAAAGATGTTCATATTTATGGATGCTATATACATATGTAATGGCTATATGAACTTCCTAATTACGTGAAAGTTTGTGAATGTGTACAATGATTTATATCTGTTGAATAGACCAAGAAATGAAGCGAGTTTACTTATAATTGAATGCTTGTTTTTATTTGGTATTAATAGGTAAAATATATGAGTTTCATATAGATTAATATGTTAATGCCACATATATGAAATAAAAAAATTGTTGATAAGGAAATTTATTTCAATTGATGTATATCCTGTAAGAATACATCATAAAAAATAGGTTTAATATTCAATAATGAAGTTGTTGATTTATTGTATGTTTTGTATATGTATAAGTTGTTTGATATATTTGGATTATATCTTATTTATGCTATGTTATGAATGATTGAATATTTAAGCTTTGATAGTTGATTTTGTTATAAACATTGATGTAATCATAAATCTCGAATTGTAATACAATGTGAATCTGTATGAATTGCAATAAGATCGGTAATACCTCATAACCCTAATCTGACGACGGATACGGGTTAAGTGTGTTACATAATTAGTTTTCTTTCTCTCTCCTAGGGTTTCCATAAAGCTTTGGGGATAAAGATGGCAATAATATGAAGATATTTCTGTTTAATTATTTATCATCATTTAATTTTTCTCATTTCCAATTTCATCATTTTCTTTTTCTAATTTTCCATGGATGAATCACCAAAAATATCTAATAACTTCTCTTTAATGGTCTAATTAACATATAAGGACCTCAAGTTTTGAATTCCATAGCTATTTGGTACTTATAGCTACTAGAACTCAACTTTTGCATTTTATGGAATTTGGTCCTTTCTCTAATTTAACACATAGTCGGTAATTTTCTTATCAGAATTTTTTCATATAACATTCATATCATAATGCAGACCATGCAATAATATTAAAATAAAATTTTTTTCAAGCTCAAATTTGTGGTGCCGAAACCACTGTTTCGATTTCACTAAAAATGGGTTGTTACAGGTTCTTCCTCATAAGATAGGTTTGATTCAATCTCAAGCTCATCAGTCTGTAGCACATGTTCGGGGTTGGATCTATACCCTTGTAACATTGATATGTGGAAGATATTATGAAACTTTGATAGTTCAGAAGGTAAAGCCAACTTATTCACCGTCTGACCAGATCTTTTTAGAATTTCATAGGGTCCCACAAATCTTGGGCTTAGCTTTCCTTTTGACCAAATCGTATAATCCTTTTGTAACAGCCCATTTTTCAGTGAAATCGAAACAATGGTTTTGGAACCACAAATCCGAGTCGAAAATAATTTTTTTTTTATTATATGGTCTGTATTATGATAGACATGTCGTGTGAAAATTTTGATACGAAAATTTTATCGATTAAGTGTTTAATTACGAGAAGGACTAAATCATATAAAATACAAAAGTTGAATTCTAGTAGCTACAATGATTAAATAGCTATGGAATTCAAAACTAGAGGTCTTTATATGGTAATTAGAGCATTAAAGAAAATTATGTAGATATTTTGGTGACTCATCCACGGAAATTTAGAAAAAGGGCAAGGACTAAATTAGAAATTGACTTAATTTAATTAATTAAAAGATGATAAAAGAAATATCATCTTATTTTCTCATCTTCTTCCCCAAAAATACATTGAAACCCTAGGAGAGAGAGAAGAAACTTTCATGGCTTAATTGGGTATGTTTCCTTGTCCCGTTTTTAGTAATTTTGATATTTTTGAAACTGGGGTAGCTTAATCGATCTATTTGGGGGATTAATTTGAAAACTTGTCAAGGTATGAAATTTGGGTCATGGATGAATATGCTGAAAATTAGAAGTTTTTGGTAGAAAATGAAAGGTTGTTGATAGATAAACAACTTTTACAAAGTGATTTTTGATGAAAATATGATTGAAGGACTAAAATGTAAAGTTGTGAAATTTGATGAAAACATTCTGAATTTTTATAAAAGCATGTGCTATAAAGTTTGTGATGGGATTCTGGTTAGGCTTGGAATAGGGAGTAAATTGCACAAATTTCATTTTCCAAGCCTACGGACGAAATCAAAATTTATGAAAAAGTTAAGGGCAAAATGGTAATTTTTCCTAGGATGTAAATTGAGTCCAAATGAGTATAAAATGTTTGAAATTCATGATTAAAGTTATTCATATAGATCCGAACAACACAATTTTGAGGTTAGATCAAGGAAAAGAAAAGGTTTCGGATTAGTAGATTACTTACGCAAATAAGTGTCGAGGTAAGTTCGTGTAACTTAATTGAACATGAAAATATGTTAAATTGGTTGTTGTGTTTGTATGTAATGTGACTTATATGGATGTGAGTTATTTAATTGCTATAATGATAAATTGAATACATGCTTGTAATGGTGAAAAAGGATTAAGCTCCGTCTGCATATTGAATTCTGATGAATATATGTGCTTCCCCGAAATGAATGAGGTCCTGCATTTGTTGCAAATGGAATTTAACTCGGACGAGTAATCCTATTGACCTCATTATGGAAAGGATTTAGCTCGGATAGGTAATCCTGATATAATACCTCTCGATTATATGTTACAATTAAGGTTTACCCAGGACTGGTAATCTTGATTGAGCTCTTCTAAGCATACGTTATATAAAGGATTTAGCCTGGACTGGTAATCCTGTTATATGTCATGTGGCTCGAGAGTGTGTTCCTTGATTAAGTGCCCTAAAGGGTACTCTTGAAAAAGAATTGATGGGTTATTGAATCATACACCTCGAGTGTACCACTTGAACATCCATCGGGATTTCAATGATTCAACAGACACAACTCTTGACATGGTATGAGTATTATGAGATGAAATGATAATTTCTTGAAAGAATATTTGATGATGAGCTCATCTATCCTTACTTGATGTATATGAAGATTTTGTGATTAACATGTTTGATTGAATGCATGTGTTTAGGCAATTATGCCAAATAGATGGAAAAACATGATTTGTATGCTTAGATTTAATAAACGGGATTGGTAAGTTTAGTTTCTGTTATACGAACTTACTAAGCATATAATGCTTACTCCATTTTATTTTCCCCTATTTTATACTACTCGGTAGCTTGCGAAGGTTGGAGATCATTGGAGTATAGTCACACTGTCTACTATCTATTTTGGGTATTTATAGAAGAATCATTTTGGTATAATGGCATGTATAGGACAACTTGGCCAATAGTGGCTTGAAAATGATGTTTTGTAACCTAGCCGTTGGAATGGCTAGTAATGGTTTATTTTGGTATGATTAAGATGGTTATGATGATATATACACATGTGTTATGTTAAGTATATGTGATCAAATGATGTTAATGCTTAAGTTAAACCAAGGTAAGTTTATAAACATATATGAATGTAATGCTATGCCTTGTTGAATGATGGAGTTTGCTTAATTTAAATGCTTGAAATGGTTGGTATTGGATGTGAGTTTTAAGTGCAGGTCTTTGGTGTGATTTTGGGTGAGAAATGAAGCTAGAAATGGCTTTATTTTGTCTACACTAGCATACACACGCCCGTGTGTCTAGACCGTTTGTGACACACGGCCGAGTACATGGGCGTGTAGTTAGGCTGTGTCTAGCACCCCTAACCCGTGTCCTTCGCCTGACAAGGGTTAAAGGCGTTACCGAATAAATCAAAACATTACAAAATCATAAATCATACATCATGATATCATAACAATTCATACACAAATAGTCCCTTTAGAAGGTTTACGAAACCTTAAACATGCTTTGGAGAAGGTTCGGGGCCAAACTGAACACATACAAAATTTTTCGAAACTTGAATAAATTTTCTAAGTTACACAGGTCACACGCCCGTGTGAACAGGCCGTGCTCCTCACACGACATTAGACACACCCGCGTGTCTAGACCGTGTCAAATCAGGGCATACATACTGACTTAATCACACGGCCACAAGACATGCCCGTGTGCCTTGGCCGTACTCAAGACTGACTTAAAATCATAGGGTAGCCCAGGGGACACACGGTCATGGAACATGACCATGTATCACACATGGCTGAGACACACGCATGTGTCTCTGCCCATGAGGACAAAAATAGGCCATTTGAAAAGCCAATTTGCCACCCAATTTGGGTCAAACCAACAAGCATCAAACCAAGCACATTTGCACTATAATTTCAACCAATTTTAATAACAAATCTTACACCAATCATGTCATAACATTATCAACCAATTTCATGCTTAATAGTCATACTAAATTATGCCAAAACATAAGACAAAATCATATCTAAACATTTATTCTATAACCTCTTTTTTTTTTTTTCATTCAATCATATGCTATAAATTTACCAATTTAAAAAATTTGCTCATATCAAAACTTACCACAATTGTCCATTTCATTTGGTCATTCATAAACACATCACATAAGCATAATTTGTGTCCCATAACATATACCAAAATCAAAGCATAAGTTCAACCATAATTAAGCCGTATCACAGGGCTAAATATACACATCACAAAACATATTCAACTACCTCTAGCCTATACATGCCATACTTCAATATTTACACTTTCAAAATGTACCAAAATAAAGTTTGATAGTATGGTAATGATCTTTGACGATCCCTGAGCTCTCAGTAGCTTTGATATCTATAAAAAAATGGAAACACACACAAAGTAAGTTTTCAAAATCTTAGTAAGCCATATACAAATAAACTTAACAAATAACACCAATTCATTCATAAAATTTAAGGCAAAATACATTCGCTTAACCATATATCTCTTATATTTCATTTGAACATAACTCACATATACATATCATAACTCATTCTCATAGTAACTCATACTTATATCATATATTCATCAAGGTACATATTCTTACCTTTCATTCTCAAACATGTTATACAATTCAAACGTACCTGAGTCGGATACAAATTCACATAGTCATCTATTTTCTCGGAATACACATTGAACCGTTCGGAATCATAAGGATACGCGGATAACTCAAAAATTTTGTACAACGCCAACGTCCCAAATGTGGTCTTACATGTAATCAAATATCGATGCCATTGTCCTAGACAGGGTCTTACATGAAATCAAATATGATGCTAATGTCCCAAACGTGGTCTTACACATAAATCAAAAGTCAATGCCAATGTCCCAAATGTGGTCTTACACGATAACACATATCGGATCCTATGTCATGACATATGTATCCTAACTATTCCTAAGGTTCGTACAAGGCTTTACGGATGTCGGAACTTTGTAGTTACTTTCTCGGATATCTCATATTCAAGGCATAAAGCCATTCATTATTGTTCAATAACATATAAGCATAAATAAACCATTTCAAATACATTTACTTGTATATAGACTTACCTCATATGGATTCGGATAGATGGAATCGGCTACTCAACAACTTTCGACTTCCCCCGATCTAATTCCGTTTTCTTTAATTCTTAATCTATATAAATTTAAATTTAACCTTTTTATTCACCAAATCATCCAAATCAATCCACAAACACACATTTAGGGCATTTTACAAAATAACCCTCACATTTTCATATTTTGACAATTTAGCCCTCACATTTTCATATTTTGACAATTTAGTCCCTAATCACAAAAAATAATAAAATACACAAAATTTGCATACACTTATGCTTAGCCGAATATTCATAGCACTCATACAAGTTCAAATATTTCATTTATTTCACATTTTAGTCCCTCAATTTACAAATTTCACAATTTAGTCCAAATTACTCAAATTCATCAAAAATTCAAATACAAAATATGTTAACCTAAAACATATCTTTCATTTACCAACAACTAACTTCAAAAAGATTATAATTTCATCAATGAATCAACTAAAAATCATAAAAAAAAAAATCAGAAATTGAGACATGGGCTTGACAGTATACAAAGCAACGATTACAAAAACGTAGAAATTATCGAAAACTGATCAAAAACCATACCTTAATCAACAATTTGCTTGGCTAAACCCCAAGGAACTTATTTTCTTTCTTTTTCTTGTGAATTTTGGCAATAAGGATGAATGAATCATCCATTAACATGTTTTGTTTTATTTAATTTATGATTAATATGCCAATTACCAAAATACCCTTTAATAAACCATTATAAATTCACATATATTAAGGTCAGTAATATCCATTAACCATGTAAATGGCATATTAACCACATAAGGACCTCTCATTTACAAAGACATAACAAACAAGCACTTTAGCAATTAGAAGCCACTTTTACATTTTACGCGATTAGGTCTTTTTATCAAATTGAGCACACAAATGATTAAATTTTCATACGAAACTTTCACACATGTCAATTCACATATTATAAGCACAGAAAATAATATTAAAATATTATTATAACTGAAATTTGTGGTCCCAAAACCACTATTTTGACTAGGGTCTAAACCAGACTGTTACAATTCTGCCCCCTTAGGGATTGTTGTTCTCGAAAATCTTGCGTTGAATAGATTTGGATATTTCTGTCTCATAACATCTTTAGGCTCCTACATAGGCTCTTCAACACTGTGTTGAATAGATTTGGATATTTCTATGTCATAACATCTTTAGGCTCCTACATAGGCTCTTCAACACTGTGTCGATGCCACATTACTTTTACTAATGGAGTTTTCTTACTTTACAGTTCTTTAATCTCACGAGTTAAGATGCAGATCGGTTCTTTTTCGTAGGTCATATCAGAATGAATCTTAATCTCAGATAGAGGAATTACATGCAAAGGATCGGACCTGTATCGTTGAAGCATCGATATGTGAAGCACATTATGAATCTTTTCTAACTCTGATGGCAAAAATAATCGATAAGCAACTGTCCTGATACGCTTAATAATCTCATACGGCCCGATGAACCTCAGACTCAATTTGCCTTCTTTTGCCAAATCGAAGTACTTTCTTCCACGGTGAGACTTTCAAAAACACTTTTCCTCTGATCTAAAATTCAATGTCTTTTCGTTTCAAATCTGCGTAAGATTTCTAACGATCAGAAGCTACTTTCAGACTATCTCAAATTACTTTTACTTTCTGTTCAGTTTCTTTTATCAAATCAACCCCGTGAATCTTATTTTCACTGAGCTCTGACCAATACAAAGGTGTACGACATTTTCTACCATATAAGGCTTCGTACAATGCCATCTTAATGCTTGATTGAAAACTATTGTTATAAGAGAATTCAATCAATGGCAGATACTGTTCCCACATGCCTTCAAACTCAGGAATGCAACATCTTAACATATCCTCGAGTATCAGAATAATCTACTCGGATTGACCATCCATTTCCTGGTGAAAGGCAGTACTAAAGTGCAATTTCGTACTCAAAGTATCTTGCAATTTCTTCCAAAATCGCGATGTGAATCTCAGATCTCTGTCTGACATAATAGATAATGACACACCATACAATTTCACAATATCGAAAATGTATAACTCAGTTAACTTGTCAAGTGAATAATTGGATCGTACCAGAATAAAATGAGTTGATTTCGTCAATCGGTTAACTACAACCTATATAGCATCTTTCTTTCACGGAGATAGGGGAAAACCCGAAACAAAGTCCATTGTCATTCTGTCAATAACAAACTAGAAGACACTTGATGTTTAGCTTTAACTTGTTGATAGATTAAACATTTAGAAACAAAATCAGAGATATCTCTTTTCATTCCAGACCATTAGTAATAGTGTTTCAAATCATTATACATTTTCGTACTACCCAGATGAACAGATAAACGACTGTTGTGAGCTTCATTCAAAATCATCTGAATCAATTCTGGATTTCTCGGAACACAAATTCAATCTCGAAATCTCAGACAATTATTTTTATCAACTCTGAGTTCTAATCAGAATTCAAATCACACTGAGCTTGTTTTGCAATTATCTCATTATTAACCTTTTGAGCATCAATAATTTGTTGTAAAGACAACGGTCTCACTTTCAATTCAGCTAAGACTGAACCATCATCGGACAAAACCAAATGAGCATTCATCACACGTAATGCAAATAATGATTTTCGACTCAAAGCATCAGCAACAACATTTGGTTTTCCCAGATGATAATCAATCACAAGCTCATAGTCTTTTAGCAATTCTAACCACCTTCTCTGTCACAGATTTAGATCTTTCTGAGTCATCAGATATTTCAAACTCTTATGATCAGAATATACATGACATTTCTCACCAAATAGATAGTGACGCCAAATTTTCAAAGCAAATACGATCCCAGCTAACTCATGGTCGTAAGTCGGATAGTTCTTTTCGTGCTGCTTTAATTGTCTCGAAGTGTAAGCAATAACTTTTCCTTCTTGCATCAAAACACATCCCAGACAGTTCAATGAAGCATCACTATAGATAAGAAATTCCTTACTCGAATCGGGTTGTACTAACACTAGTGTTTCATACAATAGGGCCTTCAATTGATCAAAGCTTTTTTGACACTTTTCAGACCATTCAAACTACACATCTTTCTAAAGCAGTTTCGTTAATGGAGTTGCAGTCATAGAAAAGCTTTTTACAAATCATCTATAATAACCAGCAAGTCCCAAAAAACTGCAAACTTCAGAGACATTCCTCAAAGGCTTCCAATCCAGAATAGCTGAAATCTTGTTTGGATCAACTCGGATACTTGATGCTAATACAATATGGCTTAGAAACCCAACTTCTCGTAACCAAAATTCACATTTGCTAAACTTCGTATACAATTGCTTATCACACAAAGTCTGGAGCACTATTTTTAGATACTCGGCATGCTCGGATTTATCACGTGAATAAATCAATATGTCATCAATGAATAAAACAACAAATCGATCTAAATACGGTCTGATAATTCTATTCATCAAATCCATAAAGATAGCAGGTGCATTTGTTAATCCGAAGGGCATAACTAAGAATTCATAGTGGCTGTACCTCGTTCTGAATACAGTTTTCAGAATGTCTAAATCTTTTACTTGCAACTGATAATAGCCTGATCCCAAATCTGTCTTTGAAAACATAGACAAATCATCAATTTGAGGCAAAGGGTATTTATTCTTGATAGTCACCTTGTTCAATTGACGATAATCAATACATATTCTCATCGTGTCGTCTTTCTTCTTCACAAATAGAACTGGTGCACCCCAAGGTGAGAAACTCGATCTAGCAAACCCTCTATCGATCAATCTTGCAACTGAGACTTTAATTTTTTTAGTTCGGTCAGAGCCATTCTGTACGAAGCTATCGAAATTGGGGTAGTTCTAGGTACTAACTCAATGCCAAATTCAACTTCTCGTATCGGAGGTAATCCCAGAAGTTCTTCAGGAAACATATTAGGGAATTCATAGAAAACAGACACTGATTCAACTCTCTTTTCTAACACTTTAGAATCAATCATGTAGGCAAAGTAAACTTCACAACCTTTTCTCGTAATACTCAGAGCTTTCATCGAAGATATCACAGTAGGCAATCCATTCAAATCACTAGATTCAATTCGAACTATTTCATCATTCTTGCATCTCAAATCAATAATTTTCCATTTGCAATTCACAATAGCATCATGCAAAGTTAACCAATCCATACCAAAAATTATATTAAACTCATCAAAGGGTAATAACATCAGATCAGTCAGAAAATAAATGTCTCGAAACATTAATCGACAGTTCTTGCACACTTTTTCAACTAGGACAGTTTTACCTAGGGGGTTCGATACTTTAATCACGCATTCAGTAGACTCTACAGGCAAAGTCATACTGGATACTAAATTCATGCATATATACGAATGTATTGATCCAGGATCTATCAAAGCAATCACAGAAGTATCATAAAGTGTGAAAGTACCAGTTATAACATTTGGAGACAAAGCCTCTTCACGAGTTCAGATGGTGTAGGATCTGGCAAGTGCATGAGCCTCGGATCTAACAATAGTATGTTTTGTTCCCCTCTGAGTGCCATTCACATTACCCATATTTCTAGGAGGTCTACCACGAGATGCATTGCCACTTGGCCTTAGATTTTGCACAATCTCTTGCTTGACAGATTCAGGCCAACCACGGATGAAATGGTCTAACGATCCACATTTGGAACAAGCCTGATCATACAATCTACAATTGTTGGGATGTCTTTTACCATAGTATTTACATTTAGGGTGATCAGATCAAACATTTCCAACACTGGCAACAGATGTAGCTGGAGCTCTGAAACTCAAATGCGATCTCGTACGATCTCTACTCGCATGTCCTACATTAGCCTTTGAATGACTATAATCATCTCAAAACTTTTTTGATGCAAATTGAAATGGCTTGCTTGATGATCTCTTTCGCACTTCTCTAGCTTCTGACTCAGCTTTTCTTTTCACTTTCCCAAGCTCTTCAGCTTTACGTGCTCGTTCAACAAGCACTACAAATTCTTTGATCTCAAGAATCCCGACTAACAAACAAATATCTTCATTCAGACCATCTTCAAATCTTTTTCACATTATTACCTCAGTAGATACACATTCCTGAGCATACTAGCTCAGTCTTACAAACTCTCGCTCATATTCTATAACAAACATATGACCTTATTTAAGTTCAAGAAACTCTTTGCATTTCTGGTTGATAAATCTCTGACTGATGTATTTCCTTTGGAATTCAGCTTTAAAGAAATCCCAAGTGTCTAATTCTCTTAGAACCACGGATATCAAAGTCTTCCACCAGTGATATGCCGTATCTCTCAGAAGTGAAATGACACATTTTATGCATTCATCCGAATTCAAAGACAATTCATTGAATACTCGTATTGTATTTTCTAACCAGAACTCAGCTCTCTCAGCATCATTACTAGTTGTAGCACGAAATTCTTCAGCTCTATATTTTCTAATTTTATCAACCAAAGGCTTACTTAACTTAATCAAATTCGCATGTGGCATAACAGTGACTTGCAGAGGATTAGCCAAGGTTGGGGGTTGTTGTACAACCGGATTAGTTCTAATATACTGACTGAACCAATCATTCATCATTTGATAAAAGGCTTGTCTAGCCTCTCCATCATGGCTACTCATAGCCAGTCTAGAATCGGATGGTGCTATCCCTTGCGCGGAGCAGGCGCATTACTCTCGACATCGTCAACTATGGCTCGTTCAGGATCCATTTTCTATATAAAAACACATTTTCATTATCAGGATTCATCACATTATCGCTGTTCATAAATATGACATGTATAGCTAGACTCACATATGCTATGTTAGTCCTAAAATCGACTAAACCGTAGCTCTGATGCCAACCAAATGTAACACCCCTAACCCGTATCCGTCGCCTGACTAGGGTTAAAGGCGTTACCAAAAAAATCAAAACATTACAAAATCATAAATCATACATCATCATATCATAACAATTCATACACAAATAGTTCCTTTAGAAGGTTTACGAAACCTTAAACATGCTTTGGAGAAGGTTCGGGGCCAAACCGAACACATAAATTTTTTTTTGAAACTTATGAATTTTCTAAGTTAAACAAGTCACCCGTCCGTGTGAATAGGCCGTATGCCTCACATAGTATTAGACATGCCCGTGTGTCTAGACCGTGTCAAATCAGGGCATACATACTAACTTAATCACACGGCCACAAGACATGCTCGTATGCCTTGGCCGTGTAATGGCCTAAATTCAAGGTTATCGGAAAAATGGTTTTGTAACCATAGATCCGATTTAAAGAGAAAATTATTTCAATATTTTTGCTTTAAAATTGATATGATAGGAAAATCCTATAAAAATATTGATAGGAAAATTTTATCGATTTAGTGATTAGTTAGAAAAAGAAATTATTGAAGAAATTGGGTAAAATAAGGTATCGGGACCTCTATCTCAGAAACCGAGTTGAAAATAATTTTATAAATATTTATGAAATGTTATTAATGTGGTATTAAAATTTCGTTAGGAAATTTTAATGTTTGGGTAGTCAATTAAATGAAAAGGACTAAATTGTAATAGGTGTAAAAGTTGCTAGAGTGATTAAATAGCTTAAGAGTCTAATGAGAAAGGATTTAAAAGGCAATTAGACTCAAAAGTTATTTGGGCTGGACGGCAAGGGTATGAAATCAGCAGAAAAATTGATAAATTAAGGGTAAAATTAGAATATTGCAAAATTAACTAAATAAAACTAGGACTAAATAGGAAATATCTAGATTTCTCTTCATTTCTCTTCAATTCCAGAAGCTAAAAACGCCATAGGAGGGTTCTCTAAGCTGGTATTTCATAATTTTTGCACCAAGTGAGTTAATCCTTGCCTTTTTCTTGTAATTTTTGTGTTTCTAAAACTTTTACAACTAGGGCCTACTATTAAATTCATTAGTTTTTGATTTCATGGATGAAATTGAAACTCACCATGGTTGAGTGCTGTAATTTTATGATGAAATAGAATGAAATTAAAGCTTTAATTTGTTTATGAGATGATTTTATTAGGCAATTTCAATAGAAATTGATTTTTAGGACCTAATTGTGAAAATGTTTGGAATTAAACTCTATTGCTGATATTATGATTTCTAAAGGTTGTAAACTAGTTTAAGGTGATAGAATAAAATGTTAATTGAGAAAAATCAGCTCAATTGAGAGGCTAATTGAGTAGGGACGAAATTATCATTTATTAAAAGCTTAGGGGAAAAATGGTAATAAACAGCTTGCACTAAAACAGTTTGGACAGCAGCAGTAGATTAACTTTGAAAAATCACCAAAAATTGTAGGAATCGAATTAGAAGATGAAAAAAATATGGAATTAAAACTTATTGAGTCTAGTTTCTCATAGAATAAATATTGTAAGCAATTAATTTGTAAATTTTGAGATATAATGAATTTTGTGAGACAAGGTCAGAATGAATTCGGGTTCCCCTGTTCTGACTTTGTAAAATCATAAAAAATTGGATAAAAATAATTATGGGATTAAATTTATATTTTTATAATACTGAATGAATCTATTTTCAATATAAACAAACGAGAACATCATTTGAATTCTGTATAAAGAGATAATTTATTTTTAGTGAATAAGGGTCAGAACTGTTAGACAACAGAACAGGGGTGACTTTGAAGAATAAACTGTACTGATTGGCTAAACCAAAAATTATGAAAATTTTATGATAAAAATATATATTAGGCTAGTTTCAGGTAAAATTAACGGATCTTAATTTGGAGTTCTGTAGCTCAAGTTATAAATAATTTAGTGACTATGACTCAAGTAGACAGCTTTGAATGAACTATAAATAATAGTTGAATTATAGAGAATGTTGCATATGAACATGAAATGTATTAAATTGATAATTAAATTTATTTATTTAGATCCGAAGATTCAAATATGAAGCTAGATCGAGGAAAGGAAAAAGTTCGGGATTAGTAGATTTTTACTGTTTACAAACAAGTATCAAGGTATGTTCGTGTAACTTGAATTATATTCTTAAATGCTTGAGATTGTATGTTATTGATGTGAATATGATTTGAATGTTCATTATATGGAAATTTATGAAACATTGATATATTTGATAAAATGGGAAGAAATCCCGCTTGAATGAAAGGAAAATTCGATGGATCTCTGAAAAGGAATTGACGGTAAAAGGATCTAGCTTGACGGGTGATCCTATCCGATATAGCCCTCCGAAGAATATGTGTAAAATGGATTTAGCCGGATGGGTAATCCGAATTAGGGTCTCAATTTAGCTCGGACTGGTAATTCGGATCCAAGCTCATCGAGTAATTGTCGCTGGGATTTAGCCTGACCGGTAATCCCGACAATACTTTATGAGTTTATATTGCAGGATTTAGCTCGACCGGTAATCCCGCCGCAAGGTTGAGGTTCATGGAGTGTGCTCTCTGAAATGGATATGTGCGCACATGAATATGAATTGACAGACCCAGAATTGTACACTAAAAGTGTACCTCTGAAAATCCATCGAAAATTCCAAGAAATTCAACGGGATAAAAATGGAAAAATAACAAGGAAATGGAAATCATGGTATTGACGAGCTCATCAATCATGGTATATATTATTGGTACATGGAAATTATTGTACTAACTTGAATGTTGAGTTTGTGCATATTAGAGTAATAATGCATTGAATGGATATATGGACGTTTATTGTATTGTATTGAAAATATTAGGTAAGTATAATTCTTGTTACATGAGCTTACTAAGCACAAAGTGCTTACCCCGTTTCCTTTTTCCCTGTTTTTGTAGTGTTAAGAGCTCGGAGGTAGGATTTGGTCGGAGACACATCACACTGTCAACCTCAGGATTTCGGAATATAAAGAAACTTTATTTTGGAAATCAATGGCATGTATAAGCTAACAAAGCAAATGTTAACGTGAAATGAATGTAAAGTTAGCCATTAGTATGGTTAACAAACCTGGTTATAGATATGTGGTGACGTTATCTTATATAAATGCATGAATCTATCATGAAAATATGTTGAATTGATTTGGTTGATGTGGATTGGTCTAGATTTAATATTACAGGAAGGTTAGATATTTATAAAAGGGCTATATTGAATATAAAAAAATTTAATTCGTAAACTCCGGTAATACCTCGTAACCTATTCCGGCAATGAATACGGGTAGGGGTATTACAGGCCGTGCTCAAGATTGACTTAAAATCATATGGTACCCCCAGGGAAACACGGCCGTGCAACATGACCGTATATCGCACACGGCTGAGACACATGCCCGTGTAGACAAAAATAGGCCATTTGAAAAGCCAATTTTCCACCCAATTTGGGTCAAACCTACAAGCATCAAACCAAGCACATTTGTACTATAATTTCAGCCAATTTCAATACCAAAACTTACACCAATCATGGCATAACATTATCAACCAATTTCATGCTTCATAGTCATACTAAATTATGCCAAAATATAAGACAAAATCATATCTAAACATTTGTTTTATAACCTCATTTTATTTTCATTCAATCACATGTTATAATTTTACCAATTTCACAAATTTGCTCATATCAAAACTTACCAAAATTGACCATTTCACTTGGTCATTCATAAACACATCACATAAGCATAATTTGCATTACATAACATATACTAAAATCAAAGCATAAGTTCAACCATAATTAAGACGTAACACATGGCTAAATATACACATCACAAAACATATTCAACTACCTCTAGTCTATACATGCCATACTCCAATATTTACGCTTTCAGAATGTACAAAATAAAGTTTGGTAGTGTGGTGATGATCCTCAATGATCCCCGAGCTCAGTAGCTTCGATATCTATAAAACAATGCAAACACGCACAAAGTAAGCTTTCGAAAGCATAGTAAGCCATATACAAATAAACTTAACAAATAACATCAATTCATTCATAAAATTTAAGGCAAAATACATTCACTTAACCATATATCTCTTATATTTCATTTGAACATAACTCATATATACATATCATAACTCATTCTCGTAGTAACTCATACTTATATCATATATTCATCAAGGTACATATTCTTACCTTTCATTCTCAAACATGATATACAATTCAAACGTACCTGAGTCGGATACAAGTTCACATAGTCATCAATTTTCTCAGAATGCACGTTGAACCATTCGAAATCATAAAGACAAGCGAATAACTCGAAAATCTCGTACAATGCCAATGTCCCAGACGTGGTCTTACATGTAATCAAATATCAATGCCACTGTCCTAGACAGGGTCTTACACGAAATCAAATACGATGCCAATGTCTCAGATGTGGTCTTACATGTAAATCATAAGTCGATGCCAATGTCCCAGATGTGGTCTTACACGATAACACATATCGGATCCTACGTCATGACATATGTATCCTAACTATTCCTAAGGTTCGTACGGGGCTTTACGAACGTCGGAACTTTGTAGTTACTTTCTTGGATATCTCATATTTAAGGAATAAAGCCATTCATTATTGTTGAATAACATATAAGCATAAATAAACTATTTCAAATATATTTATTTGTATATAGGCTTACCTCGTATGGATTCAGATAGACGTAATTGGCTACTCGATGACTTTCGACTTTCCCTACCTAATTCTGTTTTCTTTAATTCTTGATCTATTTAAATTCAAATTTAACCTTTTTTTTCACCAAATCCTTCAAATCAATCCAAAAACACGCATTTAGGGCATTTTACAAAATAGCCCTCACATTTTCATATTTTGACAATTTAGTCCGTAATAAAAAAAATCAAAAAATACACAAAACTTGCATATACTTATGCTTAGCTGAATATTCATAGCACTCATACACGTCCAAATATTTCATTTATTTCACATTTTAGTCCCTCAATTTACAAATTTCACAATTTAGTCCAAATTACTCAAATTCATCAAAAATTCAAATACAAAATATGTTAACCCAAAACATATCTTTCATTTACCAACAACTAACTTCACAATTATAATTTCATTAATGGCTCAACTAAAAATCATCAAAAAATAAAAAATTGAGACATGGGCTTGATAGTATACAAAGCAACGATTACAAAAACGTAGAAATTATCGAAAACTGATCAAAAACCATACCTTAATCAGCAATTTACTTCTTCTAACCCTTAGAAACTTATTTTCTTTATTTTTATTTTTATTTTCAGCAATAAGGACGAATGAATCATCCATTAACATGGTTTTTTTATTTAATTTATGATTAATATACCAATTACCAAAATACCCTTTAATAAACCATTATATATTCACATATATTAAGGCCATTAATGTCCATTAACCATGTAAATGCCATATTAACCACATAAGGTCCTCTCATTTACAAAGACATAACAAATAAGCACTTTAGCAATTAGAAGACCACTTTTACATTTTACGCGATTAGGTCCTTTTATCAAATTGAGCACACAAACGATTAAATTTTCATACAAAACTTTCACACGTGTCAATTCACATATTATAAGCACAAAAAATAATATTAAAATATTCTTATGACTCAAATTTGTGGTCTTGAAACCACTATTCTGACTAGGGTCTAAACCGGACTGTTACACTGTGTGTCCCCTGCACCTTAATTCTTAGAAACAGAATGCTCAAGAATTGAGCACATGAGCAGAGACACAAGCGTGTGTCTCATTCGTGTGTGCTACATGGCCTAGAACACGGGTGTGTGTCTGGGCCGTGTGAAACCTGCACCTAATTTCGAATTAAATTAAATAACCACACGGCCTAGCACACGGGCGTGTGGCATGGTCGTGTGCACAAGTTAAAGAGTTACACAAGGTCGAACACGCCTGTAGCACGGGCGTGTCCCAGGGTCACAGGGGCGTGTGAGCCCATGCCACTAAGAAAATTTTTGTAATTTTGCGAAAAATTCTTAGAGTTCTCGATTAACCCCCGATTTGATTCTAATACTCGTATTGGGCCTCGAGGGTCCAGTTAAGGGATGTTTTGAATGATCCCGGTTAAGGAATATTAATTTACATAAATTATTTGTAAAATTTTTTGAAAGTTTTGGTAATGCTTCGAAATCCTGTTCCGACGATGAATACGAGTTAGGGGTGTTACACCTTTTCCAAGGGGATTGTAATAGCCCATTTTTGGGTCAAATCAGAATAGTGGTTTCGGGACCACAGACCCAAAGTAGAAATATTAATATTACTATTTCTTTAAGGTCTATAACATGATAAAATAATTGTGTGAAAATTTCGTCAAGAGATTTTATCGATTAAGTGCTCAATTCGACTAGAAAGACTAAATTGTAATAGGTGCAAAATCTGCATTCTATAAGTTAAAGGTGTCTAATTGCTATGAAATTTTAAATTTGAGGTCCTTAAATGGTAATTAGACCATTATAATTTAGGATGGACAAAAATGGACAAATGGACATGGCTAGGTAAAATTTTAAAGCTATGCATTAAGGGAATTTTAGTAATTTGGCAAATAAAGACAAAACAAATTAAAATAAAAGTGTCCATCTTCTTCAATTTCATCCCCCATTGCCGAATTTTACGAGGGAAGACATAACTATGGTTTTGGCCAAGCTTTCAAGCTCGATTGTAAGTTCGTTCTCGTCCCATTTTTTAATGATTTTTATATATTTGAGATTGTTGTAACTTGATCTAGCTATTTCAAGGACTAATTTGAAAGAAAGTTGTAACAGCCCGATTTTGGGCCTAGTCAGAATAGTGGTTTCAGGACAACAAATTTAAAGTTAGAGAAATTATTTTAAAATCATTTCGGTGTTACACCATGATTATATAAGTGGATGAAAAATTTGGTGAATTAATTTTAGTGTTTGGGAACTTAATTGCAAAAAAAGACTAAATCGCATTAAGGGAAAAAGTTTTGTTTTATTAGCCAAAGGTGTTAAATTGCTAGAGAACCATAATAGGGGATGTTTAAAGTGAAAATAGACCCTAAAAAGGTGATTGGCTGGCCATAAGCGACAAGAAATAGAGAATAGTCAAAGTTTGGTGGCATTAGGTAACTTATTTGGTCATAAAATAAAATAAGCAAAAAAAAGTTGTCATTTTTTTATCCTTCTTCATCTTCCTCTGAAAATGGCAGCAAGCAAGAGGGGTTTTAAGATCCTGAACTTTCAGCCACTTAGTTCTCTCGCAAGTAAGTGATTTTGATGACTTTTCTTGATGATTTTTACACTTTTGGGACCTTTGCAGCATGAGCTAGCTAATGGGGGGATATTTTACAAAATGGTGGAAAGTCTAGGGTTTTGCCATGAGAGAATTTATGTTGTTTTCTGAATTTTTATGGAACAAAATGAGTCTTGGTTGTGTAATAAACAACTTTTGTGAAAGAAGTTTGCATGAAAACACCTAAAAAAGGCTATTTGGTAAAGTTGTAAAAAAAGTTGTAAATGTATGAAATAATTGAAATTGTGAGTTGCTATAGTTATAAAAAGAATTCAACTAGGCTTGGTAAAGGAATAAATTCGATAAAAATCAATTTACGAGCCTAGGGTTAAAATTGTAATTTTTGTGAAAGTCTAGGGGCAAAGTGGTCATTTTACCAAAGTATAAATTATGGAATGTATTTGTTAATGTGATGATTAAATTAGTGAATTTTATCATTATAGATCAAGAAACCGAGATTCGGGCTTCAATCAAAAAGTACAATGTTATGGACTAAAACGACGTAATTAGTCAAAATTGCAGCCGAGGTAAGTCCATGTGACTAAATAAACATGTTATCCATGTTATTGTTAATATACTTGAAGTCTATTTTACTATGATTGTATTTAATTATATGTTGATGGGGTTATGTATTAGAAAGTGATGCCAAATGTTAATAACATTTTTGTGATGATTGAATACATTAGAAATTTGCTGCAATAAGACATTCTATTGAAACAAGTAAGTCGTGTAAATATATTAAAACTTTATTATTATGATGCATTGAATGTTTGATTTTGCATATAAGGCTTGAATGCATCTATGAGTAATGGTATGATGAGGCTTATAATGATAAACTCCCAGTTGAACCTTAGGAATAGATTGGATAATCATGCCGTAACATTTGCGTGATATGTGTGCTAGTGTAAGACATGTCTGAGACATGCATCGGCTACATTATGAGAGCCAGTGTAAGGCATATCTGGGACAAGCATTGACATTGGGACGAGAGCCAGCGTAAGACATGTCTGGGACATGCATCAGCCTCGAGATATGCAAGCCAGTGTAAGACCTGTTTGGAACAACGCATCGGCTTGACATGTGTCAGTGTAAGACCTGTCTAGGACATGGCATTCACACCGATAGATGAGAGCCAGTGTAAGAACTATTTGGGACATGGCATCAGCCTCGATATATGGAAGTCAATGTAAGACCTGTCTGGGATATAGGATCGACTTAGATTTGTGAGCCAGTGTAAGACCATGTTTGGAACATGACATCGGCATCGTACCCTATGTTTGAGGCTTAGTGATACCCTGTGGTATTGCAAATTGTTCAACGGGAAATTTAAGGTTTAAGTCAAAATGATAGAGCTTGTGACTATGTTGTGAGTGGTACAGGTACTTACATGAAATTGATGAGGTGTGAATTCAATTCATGTTGTACGATTAGTAAGGAATGAATATGAGCATGTTGAGTAACACAGGTATGTATACCAAGCTCATGAGAAATGATTTCAGTTTATGATGCATATTTGGTGAAGATGTAAATAGGTAATTCATGCCAATGAGAATGATTTGTGATGACCTTGTGATTATAGGTCTATACTTATGATGTATAAATATGTATCTTTACCAATGGGGTGAAAATGAATTAATAAGGTGTGACAAACTTCATATTATTAATTTACACTAAAATAGTTTTGGACAACAGCACGAGTTCGACTTCAAAAATCCACCAAAAATTGTGAAAATTGAGTTAGAGGTTGAAGAAAACATGAAATTAAATATTAATGAGTCTAGTTTCATGTGGATGAAACGGTTTAAGCAAAAGAGTTTCATATTATGAAATATTTAAATTGATGTGACACAGAGTGAATGATTTTGAAATCCCTTGTCCTGATTTGGGAAAATCATTAAAACTTGTAAAAATTTAATTATGGGTTAAAATTTAGATGATTGGAATCCTTAATAAGTTTATTTACAAAAAAATAAATAGGAACATCAGTTAAATCCCGTGTGAGGAGATAATAAATTTTTAGTAAAGAAAGGTTGAAGCTGTCAAATGGTAGAATAGGGGTGACTTTGAAGAATAAACTGTACTAACTGGATAAACCAAAAATTCTGAAAATTTTATAGTAAGAATATATGTGAGTTTAGTTTCTGAGAAAATTAGCAAAACTTAATTTGGAGTTCCATAACTCTTTATATAAATAATTTAGTGAATGTGACTCGAGAAAACATCTTGACCTAAACATAGGTAAAAAGGCAATCATGATAGTATTCTTGAGATCATATTGTAAGAATTGGTGGAAGCATATTGATAAATTGCTTATTATTTTCATACGGATTTACTAAGCATGAAGCTTATTCCCTCCTTTCCATTTCTTTTAACTTGTTAAGTTAGCTTGGGGTTGGAGATCGTCGGAGCCAGCATCACACTATCAAGTCACTACTTTTGGAATAATAAAGCATATGTTAAAATTTCAAGTGAGTGGTATGTATAGGGAGCTAGTTCTATGACATGTGTTATTATGCTTTGGCCAAATGTATTGGCTTATTTTGAGTTATATGTATATGGCCATGAGATATGGCTCATATTAATTATGGCTTGTAAACTTAGCTATTCATGTTATGTCTAATGTTTATGATGTGATTATGTTTGTTTGCCATGCATGGTTGGTAATATGACATGTGTGTTGGATGTATGCTCTATGACCAATTGAGGTGGTCATAGCCATGTAGTAATTGCACGTTTTGAAAACAATGTGATAATGGTTGAACATGAGTGCTTGGTGGATAAGTTAGTAACTATAGTATAACGGTAAAAATGGTCATCAAAATGACTAGTCTTACGAATGTGAATTAAGGAATCTAGACTCGGTATTGCATGAGTAGATGCGTTGGTTTATGAGGACATGTTAATGTTATGAATATGTCTTAATAAAGAGTGTTTAATTGCTAAAATGATGCCATGATCTGTGGTTTTAACGTGTATAAGGTTGTCAAGGTTTATAGGTAATATGAAGGCTTGAAAAATAGCTTAAGTGTTGACTACACAGGCCGAAACACGGTCGTGTGTCCCAACCATATGGGGAACACAGCCTTAGCACATGGGCATGTGGCCTAGTCATGTGGTCCAAATTATTTGCTGACGTCATAGTCAGAGAGTTACACAAGCTGAGGACATGGGCGTGTCGAAGGCACACGGGCGTGTGACCTTGTGTCATGGAAAAATTTTCTAAGTTTTCTCAAAACTTTCTAAGGTTCTTGGTTTAGCCCCTAACTACGTTCAATGCATATTTGGGGCTTCGTAGGCCTGTGATGAGACATTATGCATGTGTATGAAAGTTTTGAATTAAAAGAAATTTTGTAGCCCGATTTTTGCATGTTTGTGATCGATTATGTCTGGTAATGCCTTGTAACATGTTCTGGCGTCGGACACGGGTAAAGGGTGTTATATTTAGTGGTATCAGAGCTATAGTTTTGTCAGTTCTCTGACTAACCTAGTACGTATGAGAGTCTACCTATACATGTCACAGATATATGATAGTGTGATGTCTCCCGACGTGAATGAGAACTATCTTCCTTAGACAAAGGTGCTCTCGAACCAAGCTACACCCAACTATGTTGATAGTAATACCAAAGTATTTGAATGAAGTGCCGTGGTGATGAGTTGAAACTTGGAAAAGTACGAATAAGATTCATAATATCATGCTACGAATAAAATGACATTATTTTGATTGGACATTAAAATTTTGATGGATTGCAGTGGTTCCTTGAAATGAGATAAATGACTATATTGTAATGAGTTTATTTATGTTTAGTTGATGATTCTATGATGAATATGGCCGATTTACTCAGGCAAAAGCATGTGTTTAGATAACTTATCAAAAATATTAATGGAATGCATGTTCATGTATACTTATTTGAATGAATATGGTTGGCAAGTTCACATAGTTTGAGTTTAAGTGTTAAATTGCTTGGATTGATTTACATATTTGTAATGATATGCATATGATGATGTGTGAGATGAAAGTATAGATTGGAATATACTTATCCATGTTTGTTGGCCCCCGTATGATGTTATGTACATGATTTGTTTGATTAGATGAATGGGATAAGTAAAGTTATTTAGAATTCATAGAGTGTATGCATAAGTGTACTTGTTTAAATAAGATAACTGGAAAGTTGGCGTAAAACAAATATGAATGTCTGTTTTTCTGAAATGAGTGATATGATTTTGATGATGTTGCTATGATGATGAAAGTTGTGTCACATGTATATGTATATGAGATTCGAGTCTGAGTCCTTATGACCTCACCCCCTTACAAGAGTGGTGTTTTATAATGGAATTTCATGAGATTTGCGCTAAATAAACGCATGAGTGTGAAAACCAAAGAGTTCAGCGGAGGAATATCTATAAACATGATTAGAGATTGAGAGTGAGTTGATAAGTAAAGCCAGAGCTAGAAAGGTATCAGGTTGACATCAAGATTATATGAGTTATGCACTGTCACAGTTAGAGAAGAAATTTACTTTGGTAAATCGAATCACTCAGGTACGAGGTTGAGAAAATGTAATAATATGGGATTTGTGATGACAGAAATAGTTAGATGAATAACATTTGAAGCATGAGATGTTTGAGTATGGAAATCATAGTGAGTAGATGACGACTGTCTCTCTTGATATATTTTAAGTAATCATTGTTCTCAGAAGTATTATAGTGGTTATCTATCTTTTGATGAAATTCTTGTTATATGGGGTGTTATTTAATCTTAATGTTAGACAAAGGCATTGTCAGTCTAATTAGTTTATGATCTGCATGGTCCTATTTCTTTCTGGTATGTTGTTACATTCCGTCTATGGGAATTGAAGAGAAAATGCGTATGATTCTATGATTTTGTCCCTTCCAATTATTACTTTGCCTGATATATATATACATACGGAAAGTTTATCGTTCTTGTTGTAATTGTTTCCAGTGGGTTGGAATGATGTCTTTCTGGATTTCTCTATTGTGGGTTCCTCTATCTTGGCTTTCTTGTCATTTTTATTCCGTAAATTGTAAATTATGGCTCAGATCCAAAAATGTGTCCTTTAGATTGTGATAATTATGTCAAGTATGATTATGCTCCTGATTTGATCATGGTGATGTGGTGATTTTAGTAATTGGATTTTTCTAATTTTCGTGTAAGGTTTTGACATTAGTGAAAGCATAAATGATGAAAATATGAATTTCAATTTGTATGGTGGAATTATTTTCTCAAGTAAGTTAATTGAAATTAATGCCTTCAATTGAGATGTCTATGTTACTTTGGATAATGCAATTGTATGATCTTTGAGAAAGCAAGTTGTGACTACGAGTACTAGAAAAATCCAAAACTTATATAGAAATTTTGCGAGGAAACCCTAGGGAATAGTGTATTAGTGATCAAAATTGGACCTCAACGTTGTTGAACTTTGTGCATGAATTCTAGAAATGTTGAAAAGTTTAAGGATGTATATCAAGTGTCATCAAAATTATTTTCGCCCGTGTTGTCACTAGAATGGAAATGAGAAAAAGTTAATATAGATTTCATGTCTGGATTATTCCTGTGTCTGAAAGACAAAAATGTTATGTGACTTATTGTTAAATGTTTGATGAGATTTGTAAATCATGCCGGTGTATACTAAATTTTTGTGACATCCCCAAATTGACCCTAGTCGGAAAGTGGTTTCGGGACCACTAAACCGAGTCATAAAAATAATTAATCGTCATAGTTGATGCTCATTATATGTACATATGCATGTGTGAAAATTTCATGTTTGAATTTTGTTAATTGTAAGTGAATTTTATCAAATAGGACTTATGTGAGAAAATTTAGAAATGTGCTAGGCAAATGTAAAGTGGCCTAATAATGCATGTTGTGAAAATGATGGGTTTGCATGTCAAATTGCCCAAAATTGAGCTAGTGGTCGGCCATGCTATGGGTGGAAACATGTTGTAAACATGTTGAGTTAGTGTGTTATGTTAGAAAGAATAAAAAAAAAGGGTTAGTATTAAAGTAATGCAAAGGGAGGAGTGATGAAAAAAAAATTTGTCTCATCCATGTTTCCCCCCCCCATTGCCGTGAATTGAGAAAAGAAAACAAAGAAAAAAAAAAGTGTTCATTCTTGAACATCTTTGGCCGAATAGAGGAAAGAAAGGAAGGGAAAGAGCTTGGAGAAAAATCGGCTATGGTGGTTCACTAGATTAAGGTATGTTTAATGTTGCTTTGAAAGTTCATACATCCCTTGGATGATTAGTCTAAATTCTAACTACCTCATGGATGGATTTGGGGTTATTAGAGAGTTAGTATTCGACTAAGAGGCTTCAAAAGTTTCGGTTGAAGCCTTGGTACTATTAGCATGTTAGCTATATGGATGTGTTATGATGCTTGAGGTGTTAGATAAATTTGAACTCATCACCAAGTTCTTTAATCAACCCAAGTTAAAAGTTTCGGTATTGAGGTATCTTGAGCATTCGGCCATGGTAGGAAGTAGAAGAAAAATATGGTTGTTGTTAGATGAAGTAGAGTCTAAGAAATGAGCACACATGTGCATTAGTTGCTAGATGGAGAAGAATCGGCTAGCAAGTTGTGTGCTAAGGCCGAATATAATTTTGAACATTATTGAGTAATGTATGTGTTTTGAAATCGATGGAATGGAGAGTATGCTTAAATTGTGTTATGAACAATTATATGTTAAATCAAGGTTTGCTAAGCTAGCTATTAAGGTGAAGTGCAAATGTTAGTATTTGATCTCTAGAGTATATATGTGTATTATTTGAGTTTTGAACTTAAAACGAATTGGTATTTAGTCAATACAAGTAACCATAATTGTAGAATGTATTAAGTGTTGCAATCGGCCTCAACATTGACATACATATTCGGCCATAGAAAGAAGATTGGTGATGCATGTATTCGGTTAGAGGCAAGCATATTGATGCTTTTATTTTGGCTTAGACAATCGGCTAAAAGGGAGTGTGGGTTAATATGTTGAGTTGATTCATGATTTCATATGTATGTGACTTTAATGTCTAATGTATATATATGGGCTAAGTACTTTGAGTTCCTCTTTTCGATGCTCAAATGATTAAATCAATTTATTTGTTAAATTAAGCTCAAGAGCAAAGGGAACTAAATCCGATAAAGGGAAGGAAAAAGTGGTCGAATAGCCATCGAATCGCTCGACAACATCCGAGGTAAGTTTTGAGCAATGAGACTTAGTTTATGATTTGATTAAGTCATGATGTATGAGCATAACAAATATACGGTGATATGATGATTCTACTTGAATTATATGATGAGTTAATTAGTCTATACGTATGACGGTGGCCGTATGTGCATAGAGATCGTGTCATAAAGCAAACTAAACCATGTTGTTTGTATGTGGCTAGTGAGCCGAAAATGGGAGTGCTTAATACGTGACTTGTGTTTGAACTCTAATTATGAAAATGAGATATAAATGTGTCATGATTTATTGATATGTGCATGAATATTCGGATGATAACCGGCTAAGTCCGAAGGCATTTGCGCTTAGTGACTAGTTCCTGCTAAGTCCCAAGGCATTTGTGCGAAGTTATTACATCCGGCTAAGTCTCAAGGCATTTGTGCGAAGTTATTACATCCGGCTAAGTCCCAAGGCATTTGTGCGAGCTACTATATCCGGCTAAGTCCCAAAGGCATTGGTGCGAAGTTACTATATCCTACTGTGTCCCGAAGGCATTGAGCGAGTAGCTATATCCAGTTAAATCTCAAGGTACTTGGCTTGGGAATGAGCGACCTTGCTGTAATAGTTTCAATTAATACGCTCGTAAAATCCCAATGATGAGGTATGTTTCAGATATGCTTTGAATTAGTTGATCCCTTACAAATAGTATTCGTCAATGATAAATGAGCTACCGCCTTTGGCTAAGTTGATCTTTTGTGTATGAATATAAGGGTTGGTAATGTGAAGTAAGTATGATATTGAGAATTTGTGCATATGAAATTATCCGTTTAGCCATATGAATGTTACACTTTAGTTGTGTCAAATTTTATGGCTCAAAACTTACTAAGCATTAAATGCTTACTCCGTTTCTTTGAATCTGCTTTATAGATTTTGGTTCGTCACCATCGGACTCGGGATTGTCGAAGTCAAGTCGTCCACACTATCAAACCCCTTTGGTACACTTTTGGTTGAACTTTGAAATGGCATGTATAGGACTACCCTTTTTGTTGTGGGTCATGTACCCTTCGATTTTGTATAAATTTGGATAGCCATGCGAAAATGGCTGATATGTATTTTTGAGCATAATGTTATAATCATTTTGTATGTATATGGTTATTGAGAGGTGTGGATATTCTTGGCAATGATTGGCCATTGGAATGGTTAATCACGATCATACTTTGTGCTATATATGCTAAAGGGTTAGTTGAATCATGGAAACTGTGTAATAGGTAAAGTCTACCCTAAAGGCAGATGCTGACAGCAGCAGTGGTGTGAATTTAAAAAATCACTAAAAATATTAAGAATGGAGTTAAATAGTGAATAAATTATTTAATTGAACCTTGATGAATCTAATTTCATATGGAAGAAATGAAACGGTCATATGAGTCGGATTCTAAGAGATATTTAAGTTTTCGTGGAACAGGGCCAGAGCAATTTCTGGATCCCCTGATCTGACTTTGGAAATTCATTATACATTAACCAGAGATAATTAGAAGTCATACCATATATGTATAGATTCCTTTTCGAGTCTAGTTTCTATAGAAATAAACGACATTAGTATTGAAGCCCTGTACAGGGAGATATCCAAGTCGTAATGCATGAAGATCAGAATAGTCGAACCCAGTAACAGGAGAGAATTTAACTAATAAACTGTACTAATTGGTTCAACCAAAAATTCTAGAAAAAAATTAGTAGATGGACATATGAGTCTAGTTTCAGGAAAAATTTACGGAACTGGTTTTCGAGTTTTGGAACTCGAGATATGATTTTTAAGGTGATAGTGATGCAGTTAGCCAGCTCGTCTGGAATTTTAAAATGGACTGTGCAAATAAGTGATTTAAGTCTGCAAACCCCTCGTGTCCGACTCCGAAAACGGTCTCGGGTACGGGGTGTTACAATTTTCACTCATCAGATTCATTGAATTTTGTGTCTTTATGATTATTGAATTTCTTGGAATTCTAGTCTCCATTGATCGGATTCAGATCCGAGTTTTATATTATGATTTCTTGGGAAAGCTAAAGGAGGCTTGTAAATTTAGAAGCAACTGAGAGTTGAATTGGTAAACAATTGGACTGTGTGAAATTATAGAGAGCATAAGACCAAGATGACCTGACTAATTTTACTATTCGAATTCGAAAAGATTCAAGTAAGAGTGTATATGTAGTATGAGGGTATGGATCAGACTTTTGAGTGCATGAACTCTCTGATAGAGGTTAAGGTTCAGTGAAAGCGTTGTATAACGAAGAATCGCTCATGATTTGAATATGAGAAAATAATGAGATAAGTATTAAAGGAACAGATGAGTAAATTTCTTAGCAATGATTATGAGAAAGAGAAGTTTAAGTGAGAAACCAAGCCACTTTTCTGGTAAGATTTTCGAGGACGAAAATCCCTAAAGGGGGAGAACTGTAACAGCCCGATTTTTAGCCTAGCCAGAATAGTGGTTTTAGAACCACAAATCCGAAGCCAGAGAAATTATCTTAATATTATTTTGGTGTTATAGCATGATTATATAAGTGTATGAAAAATTTGGTGAATTAATTTTAGTGTTTGGGAACTTAATTGCAAAAAAAGGAATAATCACATTAAGGCCAAAAGTTTTGTTTTATTAGATAAAGGTGTTAAATTTCTAGATAACCATAATAGGGGGTGTTTAAAGTGAAAATAGACCCTAAAAAGGTGCTTGTCCGGCCATAAGGGACAAGAAATAGAGAATAGTCAAAGTTTGGTGGCATTAGGTGACTTATTTAGTCATAAAATAAAATAAGGAAAAAAAGTTGTCATTTTTTATTACCCTTCTTCTTCTTCCACCAATAATGGCAACAAACAAGGGGGTTTTAAGAGCCTAAACTTTCAGCCACTTAGTTCTCTTGCAAGTAAGTGATGTTGATGACTTTTCTTGATGCTTTTTACACTTTTGGGACCCTTGTAGCATGAGCTAGCTAATGGGGGGACTATTTTATAAAATGGTTGAAAGTCTAGGGTTTTGCCATGAGAAATTTATGTTGTTTGCTGAATTTTTATGGAACAAAATGAATATTGGTTGTGTAATAAACAACTTTTGTGAAAGAAGTTTGCATGAAAACACCTAAAAAGGGCTATTTTGTAAAGTTGTAAAATAAGTTGTAAATGTGTGAAATAATTGAAATTGTGAGTTACTATAGTTATAAAACAAATTCGGCTAGGATTGGTAAAGGAGGAAATTCGATAAAAATCGATTTACGAGCCTAGGGGTAAAATCGTAATTTTTGTAAAAGTCTAGGGGAAAAATGGTCATTTTTCCAAAGTTTTAATTATGGAATGTATTGGTTAATGTGATGATTAAAGTAGTTAATTTTATCATTCTAGATCAAGAAACTGAGATTCAGGCTTAAATCGAAAAGTACAAGGTTATGGACTAAAACGGCGTAATTAACCGAAATTGCATTCAATGTAAGTCCGTGTGACTAAATAAACATGTTATCCATGTTATTGTTAATATACTTGAAGTCTATTTTGCTATGATTGTATTTAATTATATGTTGATGGGGTTATGTATTAGAAAGTGATGCCAAACGTTAATAACATTTTTGTGATGATTGAATACATTAGAAATTTGATAAAATATGACATTCATTTGAAACAAGAAAGTTGTGCGTAAATATAACAACTTTATCGTTATTATGCATTGAATGTTTGATTTCGCATATAAGGCTTGAATGCATCTATGAGTAATGGTATGATGAGACTTATCATGATAAACTCCCGGTTGAACCTTAGGAATAGATTGGATAATCATGCCATAACATTTGGATGATATGTGTGCTAGTGTAAGACATGTCTGGGACATGCATCAGCCACATTATGAGAGCTAGTGTAAGACATATCTGGGACATGCATCGATATTAAGACGAGAGCCAGCGTAAGACATGTCTGGTGTGACAGCCCTAAATTGACCCTAGTCAGAAAGTGGTTTCGGGACCACGAAACCGAGTCCTATAAGAAATTAAAAGTTATATTCCGTGTTTATAATGTGAGTAAATGCATGTGTGAAAGTTTCATGCATTAATTTGATCTTTTTTATGTGAATTTATTAAAATGGACTTATATGAAACATTGTTGGAAAGTGATAGGTTAATCTTACAATGGTCTATTAGTACATGCATTCAAAAGGGTGGACTTGCATGTCAATTTCCCCACTTTGATAGTAGTGGCCGGCCATGACAATGAGGATAGACAAAATGTGATGGGTAAAACATATTATAAACATTTTGTGATAACATGTTGTGTTAAGAACAATAAAATATGAGGGGAATGGGAGGAGAAACCAAAGTTGTTTCATCCTTGCTCCCCCATTTTGCCGTAACTAGATGAAAAAAAAAAAAGGTTGTATTCTTTGGTTCTTCTTGGCCGAAATGAAAAGAGGAAGAAGGGAGGAAAGCATTCGGTCATCTTAGGTTAATATTAAGGTATGTTAATGCCCTCTCATTGAAAATCTTTGCATATTTGGAGTGGTCATCAAGTATAGAAGCTAGCTCATGGCAAATGTTTTGGTAAAGTTATGAAGATGACATTCGGTCATGGATGTTTGTATTCCTTTGATGTTGTTTTTGATGCTTTAGTGTATTGAGGGTTGATTATAGATGAGTTGAGCTTGGTAAAATTAAATGTTTGTGGCTTAATTGCTTAATGACAATTGGCTATGTTGAAATGCTAAATTAGTGCTAAATTGTAAGTATTTAATTGAGTGTTAGCCGAAATTGAGCTTATGATAGTAATTAGAATGTGTGAAATTTAAGGTATAAGAACATATAGGTAATTACATAGGTAATGTTAAAAAAAAAATTAATGTGGTATATTCGGCCATGTAGGGTATATCCTAAAGATATTATGTTTAATTCCTATAATCGCTAAATGGGTGATAATGGTTTATAATGTTGAATTGAATTATGATTATGTACGTTAGAATTAGATATAACAAAAACTATGTGAATTTTGGATGAACTTGAATAAATAATATTCAGCTAGCATGATAAGTTATGAAATATTAAGTAGATGATATAATTGATTGGTGAAGTGGCTAATAGGATTTTAATGAAATTATGCCAAGGCCGAATGTATCATGAAGTAAATAAAAATGCTAAATGTGCATTATGTGCTTATATGTGTATTCGGCTAGGGAAGTTTGACATGAAGCTTTGATAGGTTTGAGAGATGAATGACCGAATGAGCTATAGGTTATGTATGGATGAATTCTATGCATATGTGTGTGTGTGGCATTAGTAGTGAATGGCATTCTGCATTGTTTAATTAAAATTAGAAATGAATGCTTGAAAGTTAAATAGGTCGCTCTAATGACCAAATATGCTAAAAGCTAATATATGGACAAATGATACAAATGAATTGGTTTTGAAATGTATATGGTTGCCGTATGTATGTGTTTGATTGAGAAGTAACTTTGTTGGATTTAGTTAAAGAGCCTAGAGGATCAAAGTTGGATAAGGAAAGGAAAAGTGATCAAGAGCCGTCAGAATCGTTAAGCAACTTCCGAGGTAAGTTTTAAGTGATTAAACGTTGAGTAAATTCAATCATAATAGGACATAATGAGTCGATTTAATAAGATATGATGTGGCCATGATATGCCTTAAACTCAAATGGTAAGTTCATAAGTGTTAGGACTTGGAAATTTAAGAGCAAATTGTAATAATTTGCTTAGGACAGCAGCAGTAACGTGATTTTAGAAAATCACTATAAATTGTTGGTGTGGAATTATAAGCTGAATAAAATATGTAATCAAAGCTTAATTAGTCTAGTTTCTTATAAAACAGACCGTGTAAGTAAAAAAATTTCCTATAAAGAGATATTTAAAGTTGTGTGAGATAGTGTCAGAATGACTCTGAAATCCCCTGTTCTGTTTTTTAGAAAATCATTATAATTTGTACAAAAATGGTTATAAGATAAAATTTATATTCTTAGACTCCTTAATGAGCCTAGTTTCAAATGAAATCAAATAGAACATATTTTGAATTCTGTACAATGAGAAATTTAATTCGTAGTGAAGAGTGGTCAGATTAGTCAAACAGTGAAACAGGGGAAAACTTTAAGAAAAATCTGGTATTGATTTGCCAAACCTAAAATTCTGAAAATTTTATGGATGGAAGATACATGAGTCTATATTTAGGGAAAAATAACGGCAATTGATTTTGAGTTTTGTAGCTCCAGTTATAAATAATTTAGTGACTATTGCTCAGGAAAACAGCTTGTAGTGAATATGTGAATTTGTTGTAAACATTGTTGAAACTATTTGAGTTGCTTATAAGCTATTGCTGAAATTGATGCACAAGATAAATATATGTATATGTGGTAAAGCCGAATGGCTAATGTGAAATATGTATGAGATATGTATATGTGGTAAAGCCGAATGGCTAATGTGAAATATATATATATATATATATATATATATATATATATATATATGAGATATGTATTTGTGGTAAAGCCGAATGGCTAATGTGAAATATATATATGAGATATGTATTTGTGGTAAAGCCGAATGGCTAATGTGAAATGTGTATGAGATATGTATATGTGGTAAAGCCGAATGGCTAATGTGAAGTATGTATGAGATATGTAAATGTGGTAAAGCCGAATGGCTAATGTGAAGTATGTATGAGATATGTAAATGTGGTAAAGCCGAATGGCTAGTGTGAAATATGTATGAGATATGTATATGTGGTAAAGCCGAATGGCTAGTGTGAAATATGTATGAGATATGTATATGTGGTAAAGCCAAATGGCTAGTGTGAAATATGTAGGAGATGTGTGTATATTGTGGCCGAATGACCAACTGTGAAAGGTGGGTATTATTAGATATTGATGAGGCAAATGAATTACAAATATGACAGTCAATGTGAATGTTGTAACATGTGATTAAATGTACATGAAACATGGAAATATATTCCGGGTAAGACCTGATGACTACGTGTGGAGATTATGTCCGGGTAAGACCCGATGACTATGTGTGGAGATTTTATCCGGGTAAGACCCGATAACTTCGTGTGGAGATTTCATCTGAGCTAAAGGTCTCACCGATAATCCGAGTAGAGGTTAAAGCTATAAGACTTCGTAATAAGAATTGCTTATAAATATATTCAATGCGAAAGGTTAAACAGGTATGTACTCCAAGTTTATATGTGAGCTTGACTTGAACTAAATCATAAGGTAGTTATGTGATGCATACGTGAGCAATCTATGAGACTATTCCTATGATTATGTGACATCGGATCAGTGTGAGAGGTTATGTGAAATTATACAATATATGTCACATGAGCTCACTTTTATGTGAAAGTTTATCTGCCTATTGTATATGATGAGATGTGCATATTCGGTAAAGGGATAGTATGCCCGAAGGAAGAGTGAAATAAAAATACGAACAACTATGTTATAATTTGATTATTATCTGTTGACATTGCTTAAAACTTACTAAGCATTGTAATGCTTACTCCGTTTACTTTGTTTCCTCTGTTTTATAGATCTCATTTGGAAGCTACATGCTCGGGGATCGTCAGCAACTAGTCACACTATCACTATCCACTGCTTGTTACTATTATGTTTTGAATTATTTTATGGCATGTATAGAATAGACTAGTGGCGGAAGAATATTTTGGTTAATGTATATAAGCCATGCGAAAATGGCATCTTTTGAATGTTTACTTAGAGAAGTTTAAATTTTATCCCTGGCTGCGCTTAGTACTTATTTAAATGAATGATCTTTATTTCAAGAAAAAGTTTAAAATTTTACGGTTCTGACATGAGTTATAAGTCCGGTAATGCCCCTTACCTATTCCGGCGACTGTTACGGGATAGGGGTGTTACATCTGGGACATGCATCGGCCTCGAGATATGCAAGCCAGTGTAAGACCTATCTAGAACAACGCATCGGCTTGACATATGTCAGTGTAAGACCTGTCTGGGACATGGCATCGACACTGATAGATGTGAGCCAGTGTAAGAACTATCTGGGACATGGCATCAGCCTCGATATATAGAAGTCAGTGTAAGACCTATCTGGGACATAGCATTGACTTAGATGCGTGAGCCAATGTAAGACCATGTTTGGAACATGGTATCAGCATCGTACCCTATTTTTGAGGCTTGGTGATTATCCTGTGGTATTCCAAATGGTTCAATGGGAAATTGAAGGTTTAAGTCAAAATGATAGATCTTATGGCTATGTTGTGAGTGGTACAGGTACTTACATGAAATTGATGAGGTGTAAATTCAATTCATGTTGTACAATTAGTAAGGAATGAATATGAGCATGTTGAGTAACACAGGTATGTATGCCAAGCTCATGAGAAATGATTTCGGTTTATGATGCATATTTGGTGAAGATGTAAATAGGTAATTCGTGCCAATGAGAATAATTTGTGATGACCTTGTGATTATAGGTCTATACCTATGATTTATAAATATGTATCTTTACCAATGTGGTGAAAATGAATTAATAAGGTGTGATAAACTTAGTATCATCAATTTACAGTAAAACAGTTTTGGACAGCAGCCCTATTCCGACTTTGAAAATCCACCAAAAATTGTCGAAATTGAGTTAGAGACTGAATACAATATTAAATTAAAGCTTAATGAGTCTAATTTCACATGGAAGAAACGGTGTAAGCAAAACAATTTCATATTATGAAATATTTGAATTGTTGTGAGACAGAGTCTGAATGATTTCAATATCCTCTATCCTAATATGGGAAAATCATTAAATATTTTAAAAAAATAATTATAGGTTAAAATTTATATGATTAGAATCCTTAATGAGTATATTTAAAAAAAACAAACGAAAACATCATTCGAATCTCGTGTGAGGAGATAATTAATTTTTATTAAGGAAAGGTTGAAGATGTCAAATAGAAGAATAGGGGTGACTTTGAAGAATAAACTGTGCTAATTGGATAAATAAAAAATTCTAAAAATTTTATGGTAAGAATATTTGTGAGTCTAGTTTCTGGGAAAATTAGCAGAACTTAATTTGGAGTTTCGTAACTCTTGATATAAATAATTTAGTGACTGTGACTCGAGAAAACAGCTTGACCTGAACATAGGTAACAAGGAAATCATGATAGTATTACCTTGAGATCATGTTGTAAGAATTGATGGAAGCATATTGATAAATTTCTTATTAATTTCATATAGACTTACTAAGCATGAAGCTTACTCCCTCCTTTTCATTTCTTTTAGCTTGTCAAGTTAGCTTGGGGTTGGAGATCGTCGGAGGCAGCGACACACTATCAAGTCACTACCTTTGGAATAATGAAGCATATGTTAGAAATTTCAAGTGAGTGGCATGTATAGGGATCTAGTTTTATGAAATGTGTTATTATACTTTGGCCAAATATATTGGCTTATAATGAGTTATATGTATATGGCCATGAGATGTGGCTCATATTGATTATGGCTTGTAAACTTAGCTATTCATGTCATGTCTAATGTTTATGATGTGATTATGTTTGTTTGCCATGCATGGTTGGTAATATGACATGTGTGTTGGATGTATGCTCTATGACCAATTGAGGTGGTCATAGCCATGTAGTAATTGCACATTATGAAAACAACATGATAATGGTTGAACATGAGTGCTTGATGGATAAGTTAGTAACTATAGTATAATGGTAAAAGTGGTCATCAAAATGGCAAGTCTTACGAATGTGAATTAAGGAATCTAGATTCAGTATTGAATGAGTACATGCGTTGCTTGTAAGAGGACATGTTAATGTTATGAATATGTCTTAATAAAGAGTGTTTAATCGCTAAAATGATGCCATGATTTGTGGTTTTAATGTGTATAAGGTTGTAAGGGTTTTTGGGCAATATAAAGGCTTGGAAAATAGCCTAAGTGTTGACTACACAGGCCGAAACACGACCGTGTGTCTCAACCGTGTGGGGAACACGGCCTAAGCACATGGGTGTGTGGCTTGGCCATGTGGTCCAAATTATTCGCTGATGTCATAGTCAGAGAGTTACACGGCCTGAGGACACGGGTGTATCGAAGGCACACGATCATGTCCCTGTGTCCACACGGGCGTGTGGCCTTGTGTCATGAAAAACTTTTCTAAATTTTCCCAAAACTTTCTAAGGTTCTCGGTTTACTCCCTAACTACTTTCAATACATATTTAGGGCTTCGTAGGCCCGTGTATGGGACATTATGCATGTGTATGAATGTTTTGAATTAAAAGAAATTTTGTAACCTGGTTTTTGCATGTTTGTGAATGATTATGTCTGGTAATGGCTCATACCTTGTTCCGATGTCAGACATAGGTAAGGGGTGTTACAAAAGTTAAAGTCTAAAATTTTACCCATGTTGAATATGCTTATATTTTGATGTTTGATGATAGAAAATGCATGTTTGTTGTTCGATAAACAACAATTGTAAAGTGATTTTGGTAAAAACGACAAATAGGGACTTATTTGTAAAGGATTATAACATGTGTAGAAAAGTGTGACTAAATGAAAAATGTGGGCTTTTATGTGTACAAATAATATTCGGCTAGGCTTGGCTTGGGATGAAATTCAAAGAAATTCATTTTTCGAGCACAAGGACTAAATTATAAAATCTTGAAATGATAGGGGCAAAAATGTAATTTTTGCCATAATATGATTTTGGACTGAATTGAATAGATTGATGATTAAATGAGTTAAATGCGACATTATAGATCAAGAAAAACAAAGTTCGGCTGTAGATCGGAGGAAAAACAAAATAATTGAAGAATAGATCCCTTTTTTTCGTTTTTGCATCGGAGGTAAGTTCGACTTTACAGACACATTTGGTAATCGACTTTACGGACACATTTGGTGATCGACTTTACGGACACATTTGGTGATGTTCTAGCAAGTGAGAAATTCCAATCGAACCTTAGGAATAGATTAGGATACAAGTGACATGTCACTAAGGTTTTATGTTATGTGATCTGGGTGCTAGTCTTGTACGTCATACCGGTGGCTGAGTATACTAGCATATGTTGCGGTTACTTGATAGCTTATGTGAGCAGCACCTGGTAGCTACGTCTTAACTGATAGCTTGTGTAAGTAGGCCCGTTCATGGCTCGAGAGCGAGCTTATATGTGTTATGAGATAGAGGTAGCAGTGACTACATATGTGACACCTTATGTGTAAGATTTCCCGAGTATCCGACATTATTATTCTGAGTGGTTCATTTGGGTATGTAATGAACAGAAAGTTACAGTATCGGAAATTGAGTCTTAAGTACTGTTTCCGTGAAATTAATTCATGAATATTTATTAGAATTATTTATGAATTATAGTTGAATGGTTATTTAGTGTTTAATTAAGTGAAGTAGCTTGAATTTAGTTTAAAGGACTAAATTGCATACAGTATAAAAGTTTAATTATAGATTAAAGATTAGTAAAGGGACTAATCTAGCAATTAGACCCTAAGTGCCATGTGTGTGAATGTATGATATAACATGTGTAATAGTTGGTAAAGATATTAAATGTGTTAAAGTAGTTTTTCTTATAGATTAAGTTATTTTATTAGAATAATATTATATTATTAATATTATTATATTGAATATAGATTTATGAGTAAGTTAAAAAAAGAAAGAAAGAAAGAAAGAAAGAAAGATAGAAAGAGTTATAGAGAGCAAACGTGAGAAAGAAAGAAAGAAAGAAAGAAAGAAAGAAAGAAAGAAAGAAAGAAATAGGAAAGGGAAATTTGAGGATTAAGGCCCTAAAGCTTGATTGGTAAGATTTTTTAGATTATTTTCTTATAATTTTTATGTTTATGGATGCCTAATTCAAAGTTCTACATAAATGAGGTTAAAATGAAGAAAAATAGAAATTTATTAGATATTGATTTAGTTGAATAAATTGAGGTTTTATGGGTTAAATTGATAGAAATTGAAGTTAGAAGTGAAAATTGAGTGATTTATTAAAAGAATTCTAAGTTAGGTTTAAATAGGGATTAAGTTGAATAGAGCTCAAAATTTATGTTTTATAATGAATTTTATGAGTTAGAAATTGTTAATGAGTTGATTAAAAGAGAATATGAAGCTTAAGTTAAAGAAAAAGATTAGTAATGGAAAAAGGACGAAATTGGAATTTTGTAAAAGTCGATAGAAAGTGAAAATGTGTTTTATGAATTAGTATATTGATGATTTTTAATTGTATGATTGTTAGTAGCAAACATAGCACCGGATACGTCATCAAAGAAGGGAAAAGAGAAAGTGAACGAAGATATCGATTAAATTCGATAAATAGTAGTTTGTATTTCTATAAATCGAGCTTAATCGTTATTGCTATGTTTGATATTTATATTGTATGAAAATGTGAATGAGGTAAATATTTTTACCATATTGAAATAAATGTGATTTTGAATACCCTATTAACAGTGTCGGGCTAGTCTGATATAGTTGACATGTCATAGGAATTGGAAGTATTGGGATATTCCGACATTGAGTCGATGAGACACTATGTGTCGACTACTGTTAAAGTTCTGGATTTGTTCTGATGAAGTACTTTGTGCACTATTATGTTAAAGTTCTGGATTTGTTCCGATGAAGCACTATGTGCTTATCCCGAACTGTGGGTTAGATCCGTGTATCTGTTAGTGTCCGAGTTATGTTAATAAGGGTAAATAAAGTAAAGATTATTAAAGTACTGATTGATATCGAATAATAGCAATAACGTGTTTGAATTACCATGTTTTAAAGTTGATTAAGCTATTTTTTATAGAAATACCACTAAGAGTATTCTCAGCGTACAGTTTGTTTCCGTGCGTAGGCTAGGTATGAAAGTATAAGGAATCAGCATACAAGCCGATCCCCGAACTCAAATTGGTGAAGTTTCTATCTTTTTGGAAAATGGCATTGTACCTAGAATGTCTTTTGGTCATTTTGAAAGTATCTAAGTTGTTAAGTGATATTTTGGTATGTTTTGTAAATGTTGCCAAAACCTTAAGTATGGTATGTTTTGATATGTTAGTGAAGAGTAATAAGAGGAACTGTTGGTAAATATTATAGAGAGAAGAAATGAAGATGTTATAAACTTAGTTATCAACATTTTATACTAAAATAGATTTGGACAGTAACAGTAGTCCAACTTTGAAAATATACCAAAAATAGTATAAAGTGAATTAGATGATAAATAAAATATGTAATTGAAGCTTAATGAATCTATTTTTATATGGAAGAAACAAAATAGGTAAAAGAGTTGTATTTTATGAGATATTTACGTTTTGGTGAAACAGGGTTAGAGCAATTTCTGGATTCCCTGTTTTGAATTTAGAAAGTCACCATAAATTGTGTATTAAGAATTAGGCTCAAAATTTATACATATGGATTTATTATTGAGTCTATTTTTAATTGAAACAAATGGCATAGTCATTGAATTTCTGTACAGGAAGAAATTTGATTCGTAGTGCAGAAGGGTCAGAGTAGCCGAACCCTAAAACAGGGGAGACTTTTTCTAATAAACTGTACTAATTGGCCTGACCAAAAATTATAGAAAACAATTAGTAAGTAGATATATGAGTCTAGTTTCAGGGAAAATTTACGAAATTGGATTTCAAGTTTTGTAACTTGAGATATGATTTTTTTAGCGACCGTGATGTAGATGGATAGTTTACTACGAAATCTGTTTAATTGCTAAGATAAGTTTTGTAATGTCTCCTGCTTGACTCCGGCAACGGTCTCGGGTAGGGGGACGTTACAATATTGATTGGTATCAGAGCTAATTAGGTTTAGTCGGTTCTAGGACTAAATCGAATGTCAATGTGAATCTAGAGGTACATGCCATTACTGAGTCAAATTTGAGTTGGGATTGGATGCTGATATGTTTGTTGAATATTTTTGTTTTATAGCATTAAGAATGTCTGATAAAAGCATTGAGGATACTGATCAAGAGATGTATAGTGAAGATGATGAACCGTATAATGTGAATGAATCGGAGTCTGCAACTCCAAGTGTGAATCCAGTAGGAAATCAACCGAATGTTGGAAGTGATAATACTGAAGTCTTTAGAATAATCGCCAATGCCCTTCAAAAAGCGGTAAGAACTATGCTTGCTACGTCCTCTATCCCTATTACCCGAAGAGCTCCAATTAAAGAATTGAGAAAATATGAAGCTACAGAATTTTTGGGTGCGAAGGGAATTGATTTGACTATTGCTGAAAATTGGTTAAAGACTACAAAGAGAGTTCTGAAGCAACTTGAACGTACACCACAAGAAAGCTTAGTGTGTGTTGTCTCATTACTGTAAGATGAAGCTTTAGTATGGTGGGAATCATTGATTCAGAATGTACTTGAGGAACAGATAAGTTGGGACTTCTTTCAAAAAGAGTTTCAAAATAAGTATTTGGGAGAAATGTACATAGAGGACAAAAGACAAGAGTTCTTAACACTGAAACAAGGTGAGATGCTTATAGTGGATTATGAACGAGAATTTCTGAGATTGAGTAGATATGCCACTGAATTTGTACCGACTGAAGCCGACCGATGTAAAAGATTTTTAAGAGGATTACGTGATGAATTTAGACTACAGTTGATGCCTCTTAGAATCACTGAGTTTGTGGATTTAATGGAAAGAGCTAAGATGATTGAAAAAATTCTCGAAAGGGATAAAAAGTTTGAAGTTGCTCGTTTGACTGAAAAACGTCCCGGAATGGTTAGTTCAAGTCCGCAGCCTAAGCGGTCAAAGGAATCACGAGGTAATTGGAGATTTAGTTCTCGATCGGAAAGAAGTGATCGAGGTCGGAATAGACAGACTACTGCGTCTACTGGCAGTATCCGAAGTCCAGTTCAGAATACTGAAATTCCAATATGTTAGCATTGTGGAAACCGACACAAAGAGGAGTGTAGAAAGTTGACTGGAGGTTGTTTCCGTTGTGGAGCTACCGATCACTTTATTAAAGATTGCCCTAAGATATCTAGAACAACACCAACAGTAGTGCAAAGATCTGAATTTGCTTCCAGAGGCCGGGGATTAGGCCAGTGCAAAGAACTAGTGAGAGTGCTACACAACAATCTGAAGCTAGAGCTCCAGCTCGAGCGTATGTTGTGAGGACTCGAGAAGAGAAAGATGCTCTCGATGTGGTGACAGGTATATTCTTATTGAATTCAGCACCCGTTTATGCTTTAATAGACCCTGGGTCATCACATTTATATGTTAATACGAAAGTAGTTGAGACAAAAAAATTAGAGTCTGAATTGTCTAAAGTTATGATAGAAGTGTCTAGTCCACAGGGACAAACTACTTTAGTGAACTATATATGTCGAAGATGTTCGTTAATGATTCAAGATAGAATATTCGCTATTGATATGTTGATTATGCCATTTGGTGACCTTGATGTTATTTTGGGAATGGACTGGTTATCAGAACATGGAGTAATTTTAGACTATTATAAGAAGAAGTTTATTGTTCAGAATGAAAGTGAAGATACGATTGAAGTAAATAGTATTCGGACTAGTGGATCAATTCGTATTGTTTCGGCCATTAAAGCTAGCAAGCTTGTTCATCGAGGTTGTAATGCTTTCTTAGCATATGTGATTAATTCGGATTTAGTTGAAAGTCAGTGTAGTAAAATTCGGACTGTATGTGAATTTTCTGATGTATTCCCTGAGGAATTACCTGGATTACCCCCTGATCGAGAGGTAGAATTTGTGATTGAAGTCTACCCAGGTACAGATCCGGTATCGATACCTCCGTACCGTATGGCACCTACTGAGCTAAAGGAATTAAAAGTACAGTTGCAAGAATTATTGGACAGAGGTTTTATACGGCCTAGTACATCACCATGGGGAGATCCAATGTTATTTGTTAAGAAGAAAGATGGGTCGATGCGGTTGTGCATTGATTATCGACAACTCAACAAATTGACTGTCAAGAACAAGTATCCAATTCCCCGAATAGATGATTTGCTTGATCAACTGAAAGGAGCTTTCGTATTTTCAAAGATTGATCTGAGGTCGGGATACTATCAGTTGAAAGTAAAAGAGTGCAACATATTGAAGACGGCATTCCGTACGAGGTATGGGCATTATGAATTCTTAGTAATGCCATTTGGACTGACAAATGCCCCTGCTGCTTTTATGGATCTTATGAATTAGATTTTTCAGCCATACTTGGATCAGTTCGTAGTAGTTTTTATCGATGATATTTTGGTGTATTCCAAGTCAAAAAAAGACCATGAGCAACATCTTCGGATTATTTTGCAAATACTACGAGAAAAGCAATTGTATGGAAAATTGAGCAAGTGTGAATTCTGGTTATCAGAAGTTGTGTTTCTTGGTCATGTCGTATCAGCGGATGGAATTAGAGTGGATCCAAAGAAGATTGAAGCAGTTATTCTGTGGAAAGTTCCTAAGAATGTATCAGAGGTACGAATTTTTCTCGGATTGGCTGGTTACTATTGAAGATTCGTCAACGGATTTTCAAAGATAGCCTTACCGATGACCAAGCTACTACAGAAGAATATTCTATTTGTTTGGAATGAGCAATGTCAGAAAAGTTTTGAAGCATTAAAACGAATGTTAACAGAGGCACCGATGTTGACTTTACCAGAATCAGAAAGAGATTTTGTAGTGTATAGTGATGCTTCATTGAGTGGACTGGGATGTGTACTGATGTAGAACAAGAAAGTCATTGCTTATGCTTCACAACAACTGAAACCGCATGAACGCAACTATCCAACTCATGATTTAGAATTAGCAGCTGTAATTTTTGCCTTGAAGATTTGGAGGCACTATCTTTATGGTGAAAAGTGCTATGTTTATATGGATCATAAAAGTTTGAAATATCCGCTTTCACAAAAAGAATTGAATCTGAGACAAAGGCGTTGGATCGAGCTTCTGAAAGACTATGATTGTGTCATAGACTATCATCCAGGGAAGGCTAATGTAGTAGCCGACGCACTGAGTAGAAAAGCTGCGATTGAATTATGAGCAATGTTTGCACAACTTAATATCACTGAAGATGGAAGTCTTTTGACTGAATTAAGAATAAAGCCAGTAATGTTTGATCGAATCAGATCAGCACAGTTAGAAGATGATAAGTTGTTAAAGAAAAGAGAGATGATTCATAATGGTACAATAGAAAATTTTAGCATTGATGGAAATGGTTGTCTAAGATTTCAGAATCGACTTTGCATTCCGGATAATTCTGAGTTGAAAGAGTTAATTCTTCTAGAAGCTCATAATAGTCCATTTGCATTTCATCCTGGAGGTATGAAAATGTATCGTGATTTGCGTGAATTGTATTGGTGGTCGGGAATGAAAAAGGATATAACTGAATATGTGGCAAAGTGTTTGACTTGTCAACGAGTGAAGGCAGAACATCAAGTTCCATCAGGATTACTTCAACCTATCGATATTCCTCAATGGAAATGGGACCGAATAACGATGGACTTTGTGACGGGATTACCGACGTCCACAAGTAAAAAGAATGCTATTTGGGTAATAATTGATCGACTTACGAAGTCAGCTCATTTCTTAGCTGTGAGAACCGATTGGTCGTTAAAGAAACTTGCTGAGGTTTATGTTCGGGAAATCATTAGATTACATGGTATTCGAAAATCAATAATTTCTGACAGAGATCCAAGGTTTACGTCAAGGTTTTGGAAGCAATTACATGAATCTCTCGGTACTCGACTTCACTTTAGTACAGCTTTTCATCCACAGACTGATGGTCAATTTGAATGGGTAATACAAATTTTAGAAGATATGCTTCGAGCCTGTATGATTGATTTTGAGTCTAACTGGGAATATTATTTGTCATTAGCCGAATTTGTATATAATAATAGTTTCGATCAAGTATCTGATGGCACCGTATGAGGCTTTGTATGGACGAAGATGTCGATCACCCGTATGTTGATGAATGAATGAGAAGAAGATGATTGGACTGAATTGGTTCAAGAAACGGAAAATACGGTTAAGAAAATTCGAGAAAGATTGAAAACTGCTTTTGATAGACAGAAATCGTATGTAGATTTGAAACGACGGGATATTGAATACTCAGTCGGGGATAAAGTATTTTTAAAGGTTTCACCTTGGAAGAAAATTCTAAGATTTGGTCAAAAACGAAAATTAAGTCCTCGTTTTATTGGGCCTTACGAAGTTATTGAGAGAATTGGACCAGTAGCGTATCGATTGGCCTTACCTCCTGAACTACAGAAAATGCACGATGTCTTCTATGTTTCTATGCTAAGAAGATATCGATCGGATCCTTCACATGTTATTACGATCGAGAATGTAGAGATTCAACCTGACTTATCGTATGAAGAAGAACCAGTTGAGATTCTAGCACGAGAGGTAAAAGAATTACGTAATAAACGTATTCCTTTAGTAAAAGTGCTATGGTGAAGTCACAGTGTTGAAAAAGCTACATGGGAGCTAGAAGAAACGATGAGATCTTAATACCCCGATCTCTTTTCAGGTAAATTTCGAGGATGAAATTTATTAAAGGGGAGAGAATTATAATGAACTGAAAGATCGGAAATTGAGTCTTGAGTACTGTTTCCGTGAAATTAATTCATGAATATTTATTAGAATTATTTATGAATTATAGTTGAATGGTTATTTAGTGTTTAATTAAGTGAAGTAGATTGAATTTAGTTTAAAGGACTAAATTGCATACGGTATAACAGTTTAATTATAGATTAAAGATTAGTAAAGGGACTAATCTAGCAATTAGACCCCAAGTGCCATGTGTGTGAATGTATGATATAACATGTGTAATAGTTGGTAAAGATATTAAATGTGTTAAAGTAGTTTTCTTATAGATTAAGTTATTTTATTAGAATAATATTATATTATTAATATTGTTATATTTAATATAGATTTATGAGTAAGTTAAAAGAAAGAAAGAAAGAAAGAAAGATAGAAAGAGTTATAGAGAGCAAACGTGAGAAAGAAAGAAAGAAAGAAAGAAAGAAAGAAAGAAATAGAAAAGGGGAATTTGAGGATTAAGGCCCTAAAGCTTGATTGGAATAATGTTTTAGCTTATTTTCTTATAATTTTTATGTTTATGGATGCCTAATTCAAAGTTCTACATGTATGAGGTTAAAATGAAGAAAAATAGAAAATTTTTAGATATTGATTTAGTTGAATAAATTGAGGTTTTATGGGTTAAATTGATAGAAATTGAAGTTAGAAGTGAAAATTGAGTGACTTATTAAAAGAATTCTAAGTTAGGTTTAAATAGGGATTAAGTTGAATAGAGCTCAAAATTTATGTTTTATAATGAATTTTATGAGTTAGAAATTGTTAATGAGTTGATTAAAAGAGAATATGAAGCTTAAGTTAAAGAAAAGAGATTAGTAATGGAAAAAGGATGAAATTGGAATTTTTGTAAAAGTTTGATAGAAAGTGAAAATGTGTTTTATGAATTAGTATATTGATGATTTTTAATTGTATGATTGTTAGTAGAAAACGTAGCACTGGATACGTCATCAAAGAAAGGAAAAGAGAAAGTGAACGAAGATATCGATTAAATTCGATAAATAGTGGTTTGTATTTGTAGAAACCGAGCTTAATCGTTATTGCTATATTTGATATTTATATTGTATGAAAATGTGAATGAGGTAAGATTTCTTACCATATTGAAATGAATGTGATTTTGAATGCCCTATTAACAGTGTCAGGCTAGTCGGATATAGTTGACATGTCATAGGAATTGGAAGTATTGGGATATTCCGACACTGAGTCGATGAGACACTATGTGTCGACTACTTTTAAAGTTCTGGATTTGTTCCGAAGAAGTACTTTTTGTACTGTAATGTTAAAGTTCCGGATTTGTTCCGATGAAGCACTATGTGCTTATCCTGGAGTGTGAGTTGGATCCGTGTATCCGTTAGTGTCCGAGTTATGTTAATAAGGGTAAATAAAGTAAAGATTATTAAAGTACTGATTGATATTGAATAATAGCAATAATGTGTTTGAATTACCTTGTTTTAAAGTTGATTAAGCTATTGTTTATAGAAATACCACTGAGAGTATTCTCAGCATACGGTTTGTTTCCGTGCGTAGGCTAGGTATGAAAGTATAAGGCCTCAGCATACAAGCCGATCCCCGAACTCAAATTGGTGAAGTTTCTATCTTTTTGGAAAATGGCATTGTACCTAGGATGTCTTTTGGTCATTTTAAAAGTATCTAAGTTGGTAAGTGATATTTTGGTATGTTTTGTAAATGTACCAAAACCTTAAGTATGGTATGTTTTGATATGTTAGTGAAGAGTAATAAGAGAAAGTGTTGGTAAATATTGTAGAGAGAAGAAAAGAAGATGTTATAAACTTAGTTATCAACATTTTATACTAAAACAGATTTGGATAGTAACAGTAGTCCAACTTTGAAAATATACCAAAAATAGTATAAAGTGAATTAGATGATGAATAAAATATGTAACTGAAGCTTAATGAATCTATTTTTATATGGAAGAAACAAAATAGGTAAAAGGGTTGTATTTTATGAGATATTTACGTTTTGGTGAAACAGGGGTAGAGCAATTTTTGGATTCCCTGTTTTGAATTTAGAAATTCATTATAAATTGTGTATTAAGAATTAGGCTCAAAATTTATACGTATGGATTTATTATTGAGTCTATTTTTAATTGAAACAAATGGCATAGTCATTGAATTTCTGTACAGGAAGAAATTTGATTCGTAGTGCACAAGGGTCAGAGTAGCCGAACCCTGAAACAGGGGAGACTTTTTCTAATAAACTGTACTAATTAGCCTAACCAAAAATTCTAGAAAACAATTAGTAAGTAGATATATGAGTCTAGTTTCAGGGAAAATTTACAAAATTGGATTTCAAGTTTCGTAACTTGAGATATGATTTTTTTAGCGACCGTGATGCAGATGGATAGTTTACTACGAAAACTGTTTAATTGCTAAGATAAGTTTTGTAATGTCTCCGCTTGACTCAACAGCGGTCTCGGGTAGGGGACGTTACAATATTGATTGGTATCGAGCTAATTAGGTTTAGTCGGTTCTAGGACTAAATCGAATGTCAATGTGAATCTAGAGGTACATGCCATTCTTGAGTCAAATTTGAGTTGGGATTGGATGTCGATATGTTTGTTGAATATTTTGTTTTATAGCATTAAGAATGTCGATAAAAGCATTGAGGATACTGATCAAGAGATGTATAGTGAAGATGATGAACCGTATAATGTGAATGAATCGAGTCTGCAACTCCAAGTGTGAATCCAGAGGAAATCAACCGAATGTTGGAAGTGATAATATGAAGTATTTAGAATAATCGCCGATGCCCTTCAAAAAGCGGTAAGAACTATGCTTGCTACGTCCTCTATCCTCACATTCAAGAGCTCCAATTAAAGAATTGAGAAAATATGAAGCTACAGAATTTTTGGGTGCGAAGGGAATTGATTCGACTATTGCTGAAAATTGGTTAAAGACTACAAAGAGAGTTCTGAAGCAACTTGAACGAACACCACAAGAAAGCTTAGTATGTGTTGTCTCAGTACTGCAAGATGAAGCTTTAGTATGGTGGGAATCATTGATTCAGAATGTACTTGAGGAATAGATAAGTTGGGACTTTTTTCAAAAAGAGTTTCAAAATAAGTATTTGGGAGAAATGTACATAGAGGACAAAAGACAAGAGTTCTTAACACTGAAATAAGGTGAGATGCTTATAGTGGATTATGAACGAGAATTTCTGAGATTGAGCAGATATGCCACTGAATTTGTACCGACTGAAGCCGACCGATGTAAAAGATTTTTAAGAGGATTACGTGATGAATTTAGACTATAGTTGATGCCTCTTAGAATCGCTGAGTTTGTGGATTTAATGGAAAGAGCTAAGATGATTGAAAAAATTCTCGAAAGGGATAAAAAGTCTGAAGTTGCTCATTCGACTGAAAAACGTCCCGGAATGGTTAGTTCAAGTCCGCAGCCTAAGCGGTCAAAGGAATCACGAGGTAATTGGAGATTTAGTTCTCCATCGGAAAGAAGTGATTGAGGTCGGAAAAGACAGACTACTGTGTCTACTGGCAGTATCCGTAGTCCAGTTCAGAATACTGAAATTCCAATATGTTAGCATTGTGGAAACCGACACAAAGAGGAGTGTAGAAAGTTGACTGGAGGTTGTTTTCGTTGTGGAGCTACCGATCACTTTATTAAAGATTGCCCTAAGATATCTAGAACAACACCGACAGTAGTGCAAAGATCTGAATTTGCTTCCAGAGGCCGGGGATCAGGCCGAAGTAGTTCGTTTGCTAGAGGTGGTACTTGAAGAACTAGTGAGAGTGCTACACAACAATTTGAAGCTAGAGCTCCAGCTCGAGCGTATGTTGTGAGGGCTCGAGAAGAGAAAGATGCTCTCGATGTGGTGACAGGTATATTCTTATTGAATTCAGCACCCGTTTATGCTTTAATAGACCCAGGGTCATCACATTTATATGTTAATACGAAAGTAGTTGAGATAAAAAAATTAGAGTTTGAATTGTCTAAAGTTATGATAGAAGTGTCTAGTCCACTGGGACAAACTACTTTAGTGAAACATATATGTCGAAGATGTTCGTTAATGATTCAAGATAGAATATTCCCTGTTGATCTGTTGATTATGCCATTTGGCGACTTTGATGTTATTTTGGGAATGAACTGGTTATCAGAACATGGAGTAATTTTAGACTATTATAAGAAGAAGTTTATTGTTCAGAATGAAAGTGAAGATACGATTGAAGTAAATAGTATTCGGATTAGTGGATCAATTCGTATTGTTTCGGCCATTAAAGCTAGCAAGCTTGTTCATCGAGGTTGTAATGCTTTCTTAGCATATGTGATTAATTCGGATTTAGTTGAAAGTCAGTGTAGTAAAATTCGGACTGTATGTGAATTTTCTGATGTATTCCCTGAGGAATTACCTGGATTACCCCCTGATCGAGAGGTAGAATTTGTGATTGAAGTCTACCAGTGCTGATCCCAGATCGATACCTCCGTACCGTATGGCACCTACTGAGCTAAAGGAATTAAAAGTACAGTTGCAAGACTTATTGGATAGAGGTTTTATACGGCCTAGTACATCACCATGGGGAGATCCAATGTTATTTGTTAAGAAGAAAGATGGGTCGATGCGGTTGTGCATTGATTATCGACAACTCAACAAATTGACTGTCAAGAACAAGTATCCAATTCCCCGAATAGATGATTTGTTTGATCAACTGAAAGGAGCTTCCGTATTTTCAAAGATTGATCTGAGGTCGGGATACTATCAGTTGAAAGTAAAAGAGTGCAACATATTGAAGACGGCATTCCGGATAATGTAGTAGCCGACGCACTGAGTAGAAAAGCTGCGATTGAATTATGAGCAATGTTTGCACAACTTAATATCACTGAAGATGGAAGTCTTTTGACTGAATTAAGAATAAAGCCAGTAATGTTTGATCGAATCAGATCAGCACAGTTAGAAGATGATAAGTTGTTAAAGAAAAGAGAGATCATTCAGAATGGTACAACAGAAAATTTTAGAATTGATGGAAATGGTTGTCTAAGATTTCAGAATTGACTTTGCATTCCGGATAATTCTGAGTTGAAAGAGTTAATTCTTCGAGAAGCTCATAATAGTCCATTTGCATTTCATCCGGAGGTATGAAAATGTATCGTGATTTCGTGAATTGTATTGGTGGTCGGGAATGAAAAGGATATAACTGAATATGTGGCAAAGTGTTTGACTTGTCAACGAGTGAAGGCAGAACATCAAGTTCCATCAGGATTACTTCAACCTATCGATATTCCTCAATGGAAATGGGACCGAATAACGATGGACTTTGTAACGGGATTACCGACGTCCACAAGTAAAAAGAATGCTATTTGGGTAATAGTTGATCGACTTACGAAGTCAGCTCATTTCTTAGCTGTGAGAACCGATTGGTCGTTAAAGAAACTTGCTGAGGTTTATGTTCGGGAAATCATTAGATTACATGGTATTCCAAAATCAATAATTTCTGATAGAGATCCAAGGTTTACGTCAAGGTTTTGGAAGCAATTACATGAATCTTTCGGTACTCGACTTCACTTTAGTACAGCTTTTCATCCACAGACTGATGGTCAATCTGAACGGGTAATACAAATTTTAGAAGATATGCTTCGAGCCTGTATGATTGATTTTGAGTCTAACTGGGAATATTATTTGTCATTAGCCGAATTTGTATATAATAATAGTTTCGATCAAGTATCTGAGATGGCACCGTATGAGGCTTTGTATGGACGAAGATGCCGATCACCCGTATGTTGGACAGAACTGAATGAGAAGAAGATGATTGGACCTGAATTGGTTCAAGAAACGGAAAGTACAGTTAAGAAAATTCGAGAAAGATTGAAAACTACTTTTGATTGACAGAAATCGTATGTAGATTTGAAACGACGGGATATTGAATACTCAGTCGGGGATAAAGTATTTTTAAAGGTTTCACCTTGGAAGAAAATTCTAAGATTTGGTCAAAAAGGAAAATTAAGTCCTCGTTTTATTGGGCCTTACGAAGTTATTGAGAGAATTGGACCAGTAGCGTATCGATTGGCCTTACCTCCTGAACTACAGAAAATGCACGATGTCTTCTATGTTTCTATGCTAAGAAGATATCGATCAGATCCTTCACATGTTATTACGACCGAGAATGTAGAGATTCAACCTGACTTATCGTATGAAGAAGAACCAGTTGAGATTCTAGCACGAGAGGTAAAAGAATTACGTAATAAATGTATTCCTTTAGTAAAAGTGCTATGGTGAAGTCACAGTGTTGAAAAAGCTACATGGGAACCAGAAGAAACGATGAGATCTTAATACCCCGATCTCTTTTCAGGTAAATTTCGAGGACGAAATTTATTAAGGGGGAGAGAATTGTAATGAACTGAAAGTTACGGTATCGGAAATTGAGTCTTGAGTACTGTTTCCGTGAAATTAATTCATGAATATTTATTAGAAATATTTATGAATTATAGTTGAATGGTTATTTAGTGTTTAATTAAGTGAAGTAGCTTGAATTTAGTTTAAAGGACTAAATTGCATACGGTATAAAAGTTTAATTATAGATTAAAGATTAGTAAAGGGACTAATCTAGCAATTAGACCCCAAGTGCCATGTGTGTGAATGTATGATATAACATGTGTAATAGTTGGTAAAGATATTAAATGTGTTAAAGTAGTTTTTCTTATAGATTAAGTTATTTTATTAGAATAATATTATTTTATTAATATTATTATATTTAATATAGATTTATGAGTAAGTTAAAAAGAAAGAAAGAAAGAAAGAAAGATAGAAAGAGTTATAGAGAGCAAACGTGAGAAAGAAAGAAAGAAAGAAAGAAAGAAAGAAATAGAAAAGGGGAATTTGAGGATTAAGGCCCTAAAGCTTGATTGGTAAGATGTTTTAGCTTATTTTCTTATAATTTTTATGTTTATGGATGCCTAATTCAAAGTTCTACATGTATGAGGTTAAAATGAAGAAAAATAGAAAATTTTTAGATATTGATTTAGTTGAATAAATTGAGGTTTTATGGGTTAAATTGATAGAAATTGAAGTTAGAAGTGAAAATTGAGTGATTTATTAAAGGAATTCTAAGTTAGGTTTAAATAGGGATTAAGTTGAATAGAGCTCAAAATTTATGTTTTATAATGAATTTTATGAGTTAGAAATTGTTAATAAGTTGATTAAAAGAGAATATGAAGCTTAAGTTAAAGAAAAAGATTAGTAATGGAAAAAGGACGAAATTGGAATTTTTGTAAAAGTTTGATAGAAAGTGAAAATGTGTTTTATGAATTAGTATATTGATGATTTTAATTGTATGATTGTCAGAGAAAAACGTAATGGATACATCATCAAAGAAGGAAAAGAGAAAGTGAACGAAGATATCGATTAAATTCGATAAATAGTGGTTTGTATTTCTATAAACCGAGCTTAATCGTTATTGCTATATTTGATATTTATATTGTATGAAAATGTGAATGAGGTAAGTATTTTTACCATATTGAAATGAATGTGATTTTAAATGCCCTATTAACAATGTTAGGCTAGTCGGATATAGTTGACATGTCATAGGAATTGGAAGTATTGGGATATTCCGACATTGAGTCGATGAGACACTATGTGTCGACTACTATTGAAGTTTTGGATTTGTTCCGATGAAGCACTATGTGCTTATCCCGGAGTGTGGGTTGGATCCGTGTATCCGTTAGTGTCCGAGTTATGTTAATAAGGGTAAATAAAGTAAAGATTATTAAAGTACTGATTGATATTGAATAATAGCAATAATGTGTTTGAATTACCATGTTTTAAAGTTGATTAAGCTATTGTTTATAGAATTACCACTGAAAGTATTCTCAGCATACGGTTTGTTTCCGTGCGTAGGCTAGGTACGAAAATATAAGGACTCAGCATACAAGCCGATCCCCGAACTAAAATTGGTGAAGTTTCTATCTTTTTGGAAAATGGCATTGTACCTAGGATGTCTTTTGGTCATTTTAAAAGTATCTAAGTTGTTAAGTGATATTTTGGTATGTTTTGTAAATGTACCAAAACCTTAAGTATGGTATGTTTTGATATGTTAGTGAAGAGTAATAAGAGGAAGTGTTGGTAAATATTGTAGAGAGAAGAAAAGAAGATGTTATAAACTTAGTTATCAACATTTTATACTAAAACAGATTTGGACAATAACAGTAGTCCAACTTTGAAAAGATACCAAAAATAGTATAAAGTGAATTAGATGATGAATAAAATATGTAATTGAAGCTTAATGAATCTAGTTTTATATGGAAGAAACAAAATAGGTAAAAGGGTTGTATTTTATGAGATATTTACGTTTTGGTGAAACAGGGTTAGAGCAATTTCTGGATTCCCTTTTTTGACTTTAGAAATTCACCATAAATTGTGTATTAAGAATTAGAATCAAAATTTATACGTATGGATTTATTGTTGAGTCTATTTTTAATTGAAACAAATGGCATAGTCATTGAATTTCTGTACAGGAAGAAATTTGATTCGTAGTGCACAAGGTCAGAGTAGCTGAACCCTAAAACAGGGGAGACTTTTTCTAATAAACTGTACTAATTGGCCTGACCAAAAATTCTAGAAAAAAATTAGTAAGTAGATATATGAGTCTAGTTTCAGGGAAAATTTATGGAATTGGATTCAAGTTTTGTAACTCGAGATATGATTTTTTTAGCGACCGTGATGCAGATGGATAGTTTACTACGAAAACTGTTTAAGTGTTAAGATAAGTTTTGTAATGTCTCCTGCTTGACTCCGGCAACGGTCTCGGGTAGGGGGACGTTACCGGGTATGCCAATGATAAGAATAAGTATGGAATTATTACGAGATGGTACATGTATGTACACAAAACTTATGATTATTAAATTCGCGAAATGATGAATTTAAGGTAAGTTGTGATGGAAGGGATTATAGTTATGAGATTATGGTAAATTTCATCGTTTTATATTATATTATTTGAATGTTAAATGTATGGTAAGATTTACTTATTTCTCTCATACAAGCTTACTAAGCTATTTGTCTAGCTCCGTTTTACTTTCCATGTTTTATAGTGTCACCAAGCTAGCTTGAATTGGAAATCGTCAGAGATCTTATCACACTATCAAACTGCCATTTTTGGTATCGATGATCTTAAACATTTTGAGCATATGGCATGCACAGGAACTTGGTGATTTTGTTATATGTATCATTACGAATTTGGCCAAATATGTTGGCTTATATTTGTTTAAGGTGGTTTGATATTTAGCCATGTAATTGGCATCATTTGGGTTAAACTGGTTGTAAGCTTAAGTATATTCGTACATGTGCAAATATCTCTTTTATGATATGGTCTATATAAGATTGGTGAATGGTTGAATGTGACTTAATGTCTTTATTGTTGAATAGTTGAGATTGGCTCATTGGTATGCTAGGAAACCTAAGAAGAATTAGCATGATAAGAGTATTTGTGTTGGTACTTGTGGATGTGAGTTGGTATGATTTGGTTTGGTAGAAATAGATGTTGTAGGTTTGTTATGTGTGATAATGAAATGATATGGTCTAACATTGATTATGGATGTTTTGGGTGCCTAAGTATACCATGATCTATGTTGTTGAACTTGTGTGTTAATAGGTGCAAATGAGGGTGACAAATGGCTTGGTAAATAACCTTTATTTTGTCTACATGGGTAGACACACGCCTATGTGTCTAGGCCGTATGTGACACATAGCCTGTGCCATGGGCATGTGCTTTGGCCATGTGTCCCCTACACCTTAATTTTGAGAAATAGAATGCTCAGAATTGAGCACATAGGCAGAGATATGAGTGTGTGTCTTAGCCGTGTGAGGGACACGGCCTCCAGTATGGGTGTGTGTCCCAACCATGTGAAGTTTGCACCTATTTTATGAAAATTAAATAAACTACACGGCCTGGCACACGGACATGTGACTTGGTCGTGTGACCTCAATTTGTTCATGCTTTGAAAATAGAGAGTTACACAAGTTAGGGACACGGGCGTGTGTGACCACACGGCCTGCCCACATGGGCGTGTCCCAAACTACACTGGCGTATGACCCCTGTACATAGCAAAAATTTTCTAAGTTTTGTAAAAATTCCTTGAGTTATCGGTTTAGTCCTGAACCACTTCCAAAGCATGTTTTGGGCCTCGTAGGCTTGTATTAGGGACTTTATGATTAAATACAAATGGTTTTAATTTGGATGAAAATTTATGACTCAGAATTGTATGTGTGCTTGCGATGTAAGTCTGGAAATGCCTCGTATCCTGTTCTGGTGTTGAACACAGGTAAGGAGTGTTATAGGGATTCCTTCAATAACACTTTTTCGCCCACCTCGAAGAATATTTCCTTTCTCTTTAAATTTGCATAACACTTTTGCTGATCTTGAGCTACCTTTAAGTGGTCGCGAATGACAACAACCTTTTCTTCAATTTCACGCACTAAGTCTAGCCCCACGATTTTTCTTTCGCTTAACTCTATCCAACAAGTAGGTCTTCTAAACCTTCTACTGTAGAAGGCCTCAAAAGAAGATATCTTTAAACTAGCGTAGTAGCTATTGTTGTAGGCGAATTCGATCAATAGAACATACCTTTCCAAATTTATCCTAAAATCAATCACACAACAATGCATTATATCTATTAAATCTTGAATTGCTCTCTCATATTGGCCATCAGTCTGAAGGTAAAACGCAATGATAAATTTCAACTTAGTTCCCAAAGATAGCTGCAATTACCGCCAAAATTTGGAGGTAAATCTTGGATCCCTCTCTCGCACAATAAACGATGGAACTCCAAAGAGATGCACCACTTCGGTAATGTATAGGTCAACCAGCTTTTCTAAGGAATATATGGTATTCACAAGCAAAAAGTGTGGTGATTTCGTGAGCCTGTCTACCACCAACCAAACAGATTTCTTTTTGGAGGGCTAAGGGGAAATCCAGATAAAAAGTTCATGGTGATTCTGTCCCTTTCCATTTGGGGATTTCTTGTAACACCCTTAACCCGTTTTCATCATTGAAATAAGGTTACAGAGCATTACCGTTCAATCAGAAACATTTAAACTTTAAATCATTCAATAATTTAATCATAACATGAACCATTCATAAACATGCATACTATCCCTAAATCGAGCCCTCAAGGCTTTAAAAATTACTTGGAAGCAATTCGGGACCAATTTGAAACAATTTGGAAAGTTTAGGAAAAAGATGTAAAATTTGCAAAATCGAGGTCACACGGCCGTGTGGGTTCGTGTAACTTTTGAACTAGGGAAACACGGACGTGTCCTAGCCCGTGTCCTCACTTGTGTAACTCTCTGAGTTTCCCCACATGCCTGTGGGCCAAGTCATTTGTTAGGATGTGTAACTCACTGACTTGAAACCTAAAGAAATCATTAGATGACACACGCCCATGTCGCTAGGTCGTGTGTCTCACACGACTGAGTCACAAGCCCGTGTCTCAGGCAGTGTAAACCCAAATTTACATACAATCAAACCATTTCAATTCCATATCATACATGACCTTTCAACCTATTTAAGCATACTTCAAGGGAACCTAAACATTACCAAAACATACAGCAAAATGCCATTTCAAAGTCATAAGTTAACTAACCAATGTGTCATTCAAAGACACCACATATGCATCCAAACATCATTTATCTAACATGTCAATATTGCCTTATTTCAAGCATGAATACCTAACTTCATTATGTAACTAGATCACATCCACAAAAGACCGTTTCCAAACTATCATTATCTTACTATATGACCATGCACATCAATTACCTAACATACTCAAAACTATATTTCATGCTTACCAACTTAGTACATATAGGTACTAAAACATACCACATTTAACCATCAACTGTTCAAAACATACTATGAAATCATGATTTTCAATCACTATAAGGGGTTAAGATGACCTTATTTATCAAGCCATACAAGTCCATCATATAAACATAACTTCAAGACATAAGTATAATAATTCAACCATTTAGTACATCTATGAGCCATCAATACGAAAGGCCTATACATGATAATATTTCCATTTCCATACATGATAACCTAGCTCATAAATGAACTTAACCATGTCTCAAGTAATCAATTTCCAGTCATTATTAAGATGCCAAGAAAACCTTTACAAAAAAGCACATCAAAGTCACCAAAATCACATAACTTGGTAGGGCATCAAAATGTACCAAACCAACTTAGCTTTCCAAAGATTATACATACCATTATAAACCTTAGCCAAATTACTCGAAAACTACCAAATTGTCTATTGGATAGTGTGATAGATCTCTGACAAACTTCCAACTGATCGAGCTTCCAATAATTTGTAAAGTAAAGGAAAATAACTGCATAAGAAATTAATGCTTAGTAAGCTTGTATAAACTTTAAACATAACATACCATTTCAATAATGAACTTTATAGAATAAATATAAACCTTTACCAATGCCAATAAGATTATTAAAGCCTATGGAACACCATCAAACTCACCAGTTAACATACTTATTCATGATACATATGAACTCAACCATATTTTCATAAACATAACCTTTAATTCATCATCGTTACCATACGATCATATTTCATTCCATTTGCTGACTTAACATTTCCAAATGCTTAGTATAAGCCTAAACAACATCATCAAATCACAAGTTAGTGCACTTGTCCATAATATAAATGAGTTCATCCATATAATAAATAGATTTCCCATATATAAGTACATCATTTAATCCATCAATCTTTTTATAACATCATGTTACATCTCAATTGTGAACTTACCATTTCATTCCTTTTTCTTACCCGTTGAACCATCTAGAATTACATCGGATACTGCAGAAAGCTCACACTAAGTGTGCCTTTACATATAACCGTAACCTTTCCTTCATATGCATGCTTACATGAGCTATGAAATGGGGCTACTCATGCAAGCTGTGGAGAGTCCGGAACAAATGCAAGACCTTAGCCTTCCGTGGGACATTCAATACCAGCACCCGAAACATGAAATCTCTAATGACATGTCATTTGTATCGTAAGAATTCCTAAGGTTCAACCAAGATTCAATATCTATCAATTCATCATAGCATTGATACATATATATAGGTTCGATTATACCAAATGAACATAATGAACATTCAATTTAACTAGCATAAAAGCGATTACAGTTCATATGAACTTACTTGACTAAATCGAAGTAATGAATAAGTACAGAGGCTATTTGGTAATTTTCTCTTGAATTCAATTTTCCGCTTATTCTTGATCTAAAATAATAATTCCATTCAATTCACTATTTCTAACAAGAAAGTCAATTCAATTTATGCAGTTAAGTCCTTTTAACATTTTTACAAAATTACCCCTAACATTTTCCTTTTATACAATTTAGTCCCTAAGTTCAAAACATGCAAATTAACCATTTTTATTAAATTAATCCCATTCCAGCATTTAAAGTAATTAATTTAGCTCATAACCCATAATAATGAAAATTTACAAAAAATGTCCCTAAAACCGAAACTTGCTAATTTTATCATTTCTAAATAAAATTCATGCAAACTGATTTTTACCTATTTTAACAGCCTAAATTTATCATCCATTAGCAGTATTTTCCTTTAATTTTTCTATTTTCACAAATAAGTCCTTATACCTTAAAATCATTAAAAATTACTTAATAAAATATGTCTATTTAACAACAAAGCTTAACAACCTACCATAAACTTTCACAAACACCTCAAATTCATCCATGGAACATTCTATAACATTTAGAAGTTTTACAAATTGACCCTCAGGTGAGCTGGAATTAGTTGCAAAGATCTCAAAAACATAAAATTTACAAAAAATGGATAAGAAAATCACTTACATGCAAAGCTTGAATATTGGCCGAACCTTAGAACTAAAAATGGAAGTTTTCTTGTTTGGTTTTTCGGTGGTAAACTAAAATAAAGAAGATGATACTTATCTTTTTTATGTTTTACTTATTATATTTATTTTAACATTTAATTTTAATGAATAATATATAACAAAACACTTACTAACCCTCTAAACTAAAAGGAAATGGTCTATTTACCTTCGAAACCCTTAAACAAACCTTAGATATGCACCTTAGTTAATAATAATCAATAGTGATGAAGTTCTACGTCTTCGTCCTTTCCAATTAATTAATCATTTAAACATCAAAATTTCTTAATGGAACTTTAATACAACCTTAATAACACTCCATAAATATTTAATAGAATATTTACGGCCTGGTTTATAGAAATGAAGTCCCAATACCTCATTTTCTAAAACCACTTGACTTTAGAATCATACCACTTGAACCTAATTATTCAATCAAATAACATACATTAAAAATTCAAAATTTATTTCAATACTATATTTGACTCATAAATATTAAATAATAACATTTATGAACTTACTCATCGAATTTATGGCCTCGGAACCACTATTTTCGGCACTACTAAAAAATAGGCTGTTACATTTACGGAGGATACAGTTTTCCCAATGGAACTTGATGCTCTACCTTCACTCTTGGACATGTTAAGCATGTGGAAACATATTTTGAGATCTCTTTCTTCATTCCAGGCCATCAGTAAGATTCTTTCAGGTCTTTATATGTAACATCCCGAAATAGGGCCTAGTAGGAATAGTGGTTTCAGGACCACAAATATGACATAAAAATATTTATTTTATGATTATTATGAGGCCTAGTATATGATAATATTCATGTGTTAAATTTTCTTGAAGAAATTCTTTGAGTAAGGTGTCCAATTGGAAATTAGGGACTAAATTGAATAAATTGCAAAACTTGGATTCTAGAAGAAATTTGTATGAAATTGATTTATATTATAAATTATAAGGTATTGGAGAGTAATTTTCCCAATTTCTAAGTTTTTGGACAATAATGGGCTTGCATGAATGAAATTTTAAAGAAAGGGCATAAGGTCATTTTGGTCATTTTGGCATTTTAATGAAATAAAATGGGAAAAATGAACCAAAAATCAGCCATTTTATCCCTTTCACCAGCTGAAACTCTCAAGCCCTCCATAGCTAGGGTTTCCAAGCTTTTCAAGCTCAATAGTAAGTGCTCCCAAGCCCCATTTTTAATGTTCTTTGTATTTTAGAAATCCCGGTAGCTTACTCTCTCCATTTTTACCCATATTTCATGCTAGGGTTCATGTTTAAAAATTTATCCATGCATGAGTTACTTGTATTTTGATGGTTTATGGAGAAATATGAAAGTTGGAGGTGTGTTAAACATCTTTTCCTAGGTGATTTTCATGAAAAACCCTTAAAGGGACCTTTTTGCAAAAGTGGTAAAATGTGTGGTAGAAATGCGAAAATAATGGAAAATGTGGGCTGCCATAAGAGGGAGAAGTGTTCGGCTAGGCTAGGCTAGGGTAAGGAAGAAATTGCATGTGTTTCATTATACGAGCCTAGGGACTAAATGGTAAAAATGTGATAGGTTACGGGCAAAACAACCATTTGGATGGAGGGTGGAATTTAGACTTGAAAAGCATAATGTAGAGTGTTAATGATTTAATTTTTTTGTTATAGACCCTGAGGAAAAAATTTCGGAGGTCGATCGAGGAAAACGAAAGATTTCGGAATAATCGAAACACGACACCGAAACAAATATCATGTAAGTTCGGATAACTTAAAGTAAACTCATAATGTGTCTAATTATATGATTTATGAACGCGTGATGATTGTATTTATTGATACCATGAAATTACATGAATTGCAACTCTGACAATGATATGTTGAAAAATTGTCTCGATTGAGGTTAAAAAGGAAATTCGACGGATAAACCATGCTTGACATGTGAATTGAGATCCTGCATGTGTTGCAGTAAGGATTTAGCCCAGACGGGTATTCCGTTGATCTTAATTATGAAGAGAATCTAGCCCGGACGGGTGTTCCTTTGGATGATTGAGCGTCCTGAAGAATATATGTGCATTACGGATTTAGCCCGGATGGGTAATTTGATTTGGGGTTTGAATTTAGCCTGAACTGGTAATTCAGATCCAAACTCATTAAGGGTGTTTGTCATTATAGGGGATTTAGTCTGGATTGGTAATCCCGACATCACCTTATGAGTTTACCCTATGGGGAATTTAGCCTAGATTGGTAATTCCGCCGTAAGATGTGAGGTTCGCGGGAGTGTATACCTAAAATGATTATCCTTACGAATTGACAGATTATGGATACTCCATCGAGATTTCCTAGAAACTCAACGATATTAATATGAGATATATGTACAAAATGAGATGTTGAATGATGAGCTCATCTAAGATAAATTATATGGTGCTTTCTTATATGACTAATTCATTGATTGAGTGTATGTGATAGGGAAGCCATTACATGCTTATTGATTATGTGATAGGGAAGCCATTACATGCTTATTGATTTTATTACCCAATTTGGTTGCATGCTAATTACTTGGTAAGTTTACTTTTTGATTATTCAAGCTTTTTTCCCTGCTTTTTAGAGCTCAAGGACTCGTAAGGATTGGAAGACGGTTGGGAAAGCAAGCACACTATTTTGAGTATTTTGTTATATGTGTCATTTGATTTTCCAAATGAAGGCATGTAAAGATATACCTACCTTTTTGTAGATGGCCATAGGAATTGGCTTATTTTGAAGTGGGCTATGACCTACAAATCTATGCAGGTTTACACTTTATATGATGGTTTGTTTTCAATTGGCAATGAGTCACAAGAACGAGGAATCTTGAATGTGTTAAAGAGACATGGAATCCCCTTAAATACAAGGTGAGAAATAACCTAGCATGTGTGAAACCAATGATATGAGGTTTCCATGTAATAAGTTTTTCCAAGAACATTTATAAGAGTATAATCATGTTTTACTTTGCATTTGACAATCATTAAGTATAAGTGATAAAAAGGTTGATCAAAGGCTTGGAAAATAGCCTATTAGGGTCCACATGGTTGGATATACGGGCATGTTTCTAGGCTGTGTGTGACACACGGGCCACTCCCATGGGTGTGTGGTATGGTCGTGCGGCCCCTGCACCTAAAATTTTAAGTTAGTGTTGTACACGGGCAGGCCACATGGGTGTGTGATCTGCCATGTGCCCCTAATTGTATGATAAAGGTAAAGTCAGTGTTGCACACGGGTTGAGGGCATGGGTGTGTCCCAAGCCACACGGGCGTGTGTGACCACACGACCTCACCCACACAGGCGTGTGACCTTTCGAAACAAGAGAAATTTTCTAACTTGCCCAAAGTTTACCGAATGTTCCCAATTTTGTCCTAAACTGCCCTTAAGTATGTTTTAGGCCTTGAAGGCCTGTGTAAGGGATGAAATGTACATGTTTGAAAAGTTTTAAATTTGAGCAAAATTTGATGACTCGATTTAACATGTTTGTGAATGCAAAATCTCGGTAACGCCTCGAACCCTATACTGGCGTCGGATACTGGTGAAGGGTGTTACACTATACATTTTGATGCCACCAATGTGAAGTGAAAAAGGCCCTTGGAGAGCTTCCCTTAATAATTCCTTTCTCAATTCATTCCCTATTGGTACAAACACTTAATTTCTGAATCTGTGTTCGCCTTCTTTACCAATACTGAAGTGCATTGCTTTGCTTGAGAGTATCTGTTGTTTGAATCCTTTGAATTGGATATCTTTCTTCTGTTCTTTTAAATTTTGAGAAAGATGAGTTGGTTTCACTGCCAATTCAGTCAACAATGCTCCATTATTGGTCAGAGTCATTTTAGCTCACATGGACAACAAGGTCGACATCATTTTCTTACTCAAAGCATTTTCCACCATGTTTGTTTTTGCTGGTTGGTACTCGATGATTAGGTCATAGTATTTCAACAGTTCCAACCATCTCCTTTGGCATGGGTTCAATTCTTTCTAGGTCATAAAGCACTTTATACTTTTGTGACTAGAAATGATATGGCACCTTTCCTCATATAATTAATGTCTCCAAAGCTTTAGTGTTAAGACCAAAACTGCCAAGTCCAGATCGTGCATGGGTTAGTTCTTATGTGGTTTCAATTGGCGCAAATCATAGGCGATGACCTTCCTTTTTTTGCATAAGGATGCAACCTAGTCCACTTAATGACACATCTGTATATATTGTATACTTAATTCCAGGCTCAAGCTGCACTAACATTGGAGTTTCTGTCAGAACCGTCTTTAGTTTTTCGAAGCTTTGCTGTCATTCATTTCTCCACACAAACTTCTCATTCTTCTTCAATAGTTTGGTGAGGGGTAATGTAACACCCCAAACTCGGCCTGGACGTTATGGCCAAAATAGGGCAATGTCACATTGGATGTTTTTTGTAAAATGCAATATCATTGAAAAACTCGTTCTATATTTAACCTCTTTTGTGATCTTAAATATGATTTTAGGATGTCTCATTCATTTTAAAAATATAAGTCATTTGTCAAGGAGTTAATCATATTAAAACATCATTAATTTTTAAAATTTTATTTCTTGCGGAAGCTCTTAAAACAGGTTGCGTGATCGTGGTATTTTTGAAAAACATTTATCTTTTTGAAAATCCACGTCTTTCTCTACTACTAACAGTTATAAATAAAAACAAATAAAAACCCAACTTAAAGTAAAAATCCATAAAGGCCTTATTACAGTGAAAATACCCAAAATAAAATTACTTATAATTTACAAATCAAATATGAAATATGTGTGGTTATGTGAACACCCTTGAGTCCCTTGTAGCACCGATCTGCCTAAGACTAGGGATTACCTGTAGAGAGAAACAGATGGGTGAGTTTTATGAAAACTCAATGTCTAATCCCATGTCAAACAATCAAACAGTGAGCAAATACAGTCTGGGCCTAAGCCCATTACAGTAATGATTCAGTCTTAGTTAGGGCCTTAGCCCATTACAATATCAGTACTAGTTTGGGCCTGAGCTCCATCTCAGTGATAGTAATAGTACAGAGAAACAATCAAGAGATCCTACCCAGCCAGCCTCTACACTCCATCTCCGTCCAACCTTGCACTACCGATTCATGGCACTAAACAAGATATTTGCAGTGAGAGTGCCAAGATCTGAGACACTTCCTCAACTATAATAAAACCCATCCCATGCAACACATCATGCATCATGTCATGTCATGTCATAATATCATACATGTACTCAATATGTTTAAGATGGCATGCTTAAATACAATTATACATCACATAGGGGCATAATAGTCATTTTATCAATTAGAAGGGTCTAGGTAAACTTACTGATCCAACAGTAGGTCCACATTCGTCCCAGGCGACCCGTGCAACCTTAACAATCCAACAGTGAAAATAGGCCCAAGGCCCATGTGGGCCCACACGCCTGTAAGGCCTACACAGCCGATACCGGCCTTGGCCGTGTGTATTACACAGCCTGGCTCTATAATTTCCACCCGTCCGTGTAGTTTACTCGTGTGGGGCCCACAAGGCCCGATTTGGTACAAAATGGCCCAATACGGCCTCATCCTATGAAATCACTCATGACCAACCATGTCGACAATACGTCCATGTTTAATCACATAGCCTACCTACACGGCTGCGAGCACGATCGTGTGGTGTCGACATTCACTCATTCCGGCTTTTGCTGATTTTTATAGTTGGAGTTACGATTGTACACACCTTGTTGCGAACGTGCGTAAATAGTCCAAAAGTACTCCAAACCTTGATCGGTCGATTGAGGTTTGCACACTTAACCCGTTGCAAGAGACTGATTACTAGGCCTTACGGATTACCGAAAACGCAACCCAAACGTAGGGGAAAAGGGATTATTAGCCTTCACACACACACCAACAGGATTTCGAACACTCCAAATGCCAATCAAAGATCACCAGCCTACTGAGTAACTCTAAACCAATACAAATTTGGAGTTGAGTGCAAGAGAAGGGAAGAATAGGCCAAAAGATGAAGAAGATTAATGGACAGAGGACAAAGGTTCAGCCACAAGAAAGGAGGAAGAAAACGATTGCTAGAGGAGGAGAAGAATGAGAATAGGCTAACAAGGGCAATAGCCGAAAGGAAGAACAAAGTGGAAAAAGTAGTAAAAGATGATACTCGTATGAACCCAATCAATATTCGGCCAAAGTTTGGAAAGGTATAGGAGAAAAGAATCGGTAGACAAGAGGATTGTAGTGAAAAGCAAATTTGAAATACAAAATAAAACCAAATGATCCCCGAAGTCCCTAGCAAAATCGGCCTCCTAGCAGAGAAAAATGAAAACAAAAGCCGAAGAATCAGCAGCAAATACCAACCACAGCTTAAATTCTCAAAGCAAGAGTTCAAATTCAGCACTACTCTTCCAGTCCTTTCAAAATCCCCAATTTTCCTCCCCAATCCCCTCAAAATCGACCACTCCTCCCTCAACCACCTAATTCAAATTCTACTCTAACACCTAAGTGTTTTGGTCAAACCACAATACTCCCACGGCAACAACAGCAAAATAAAACACTCCACTATGCCCACCCGGACTCGAACTCAAGTCCCCCAGCATTTTGCCACACTACTTAACCACCAGACCAGCAGGCCCATTCTGACATAAAATACCTACATTTATTTAAAAGCCTACTGACTAGAGATAGGGTTTATCCATATTAAAAACAAAACTTTTGCACAAGCCAAGGCTTGAACCCAAGACTTCTCAGACTCTTCCCAGGACATTTAACCATTGAAGCAGACATGCATTTGTGTATCACAAACATACAAAAATAAATACTTAGGATTTTTGGGGCGTTACAACTGTACCCCCTAAAAGAAAATTCCGGCCTCGAAATTTACTTGATCAGAATAGATAAGGGTATTATTGTCACATCACCTCCTCAGGTTCCCACGTGGCCTCCTTAGAGCTACGATTACACTAAAGAACCTTCACCACTGGAATAGACTTCTTCCTTAGGAGCTTTACATCACGTTTTAATATCTAAATCGGCTCTTCCTTAAAAGTCAGATTTGGCTTAACCTCAATCTCCTCAACTGAAATAACATGTATGGGATCAGAGTGGTAGTGCCTCAGCATAGAGACGTGAAACACATCATGAATTCGGTCTAACTCTGGAGGTAACTCTAACTGATAGGCAATCGGTCCCACACGTTTTAGTATATGGTAAGGCCCAATAAACCAAGGGCTCAACTTGCCCTTACACCCGAACCTCAATACCTTCTTCCATGGCTAGACCTTGAGAAAAATGAAGTCCCCCACAGAAAACTCATTCTCTTTACACTTCAGATCTGTATACGACTTCTGTCTATCTGATGCCGCCTTCAGTCGATCCCAGATCAGTCTAACTTTATCCACAGCATAAGAAACTAGCTCAAGGCCCAGAACATGTCGCTCACCCAACTCAGTCCAACATGAAGGAGTACGACACCTACGACCATATAATGCCTCGTAAGGTGCCATCTGTATACTAGACTGGTAGCTATTGTTATAGGCAAACTATGCTAGCGGCAAGCAGTCCTCCCAACTACCTCGAAAATCAATCACACAACTCCTTAATATGTCCTCCAGTATCTTAATCATCCTTTCTGACTACTATCTTTTTGAGGATGGAATGAAGTACTTAAGTCCAATCTTGTACCCAGAGCTTCATGCAACTTCTTCCAAAATCGAGAAGTGAAACGAGGATCCCTATCAAATATTATGGAAACTGGTACCCCATGCAATCTCACTATCTCAGAGACATATGGTTTAGCTAGCTTTTGCAAAGAGTAATCAGTACGAAATAGTATGAAATGGGCAGATTTGGTCAATCGATCCACGATGACCCATATTGAATCCTTATTAGTAGACGTTAGGGGCAGCCCACTAACGAAGTCCATAGTCACTCTCTCCCACTTCCAAAGTGGAATTTTAACTGGCTGAAGCATTCTTGAAGGTAATTGATGTTCAGCCTTAACTTGCTGGCAAGTCAGACATTTACCCACAAAGTCGGTAACTTCACGTTTAAGACCCGGCCACTAATATAACTCACGAAGGTCTCGGTACATCTTATTTCCACCAGGATGCATGGCATAAGGACTACTATGCCCCTCTCACAGTATAGACTACCTCAAATTAGTATCTTTCAATACATATATTCTCCCACAAAAATAGAGCACCCCTTCGCTATTCAGTCCAAAATCCACAGTATCACCCCTCTCAACCTGTTGGAAATGAAGACCCAATGACTCATCCTCCAAATGTTTAACTTTAATCTGCTCAATCCACGTCGGTTTAACTTGAAGGTCGGCCAACAAACTACCATCATCAAAGAAACTGAGGCGAAAAAACATCACCCTCAGATCAGTCATAGCTCTACGGCTCAGTCCATCCGCCACCACATTAGCCTTCTCATGATGGAATTCGATCATATAGTCATCGTCTTTAAGCAGCTCAACCCATCTACGCTGCCTAAGATTTAGCTCCTTCTGAGTGGGAAGATATTTAAAGCTCTTGTGATCCGTGTAAATGACACACTTCTCACCGTACAAATAATGCCTCTAAATTTTCAGTGCGAAAACCACTACAACCAACTCCAAGTCGTGCGTCGGATAATTCGCCTCATGAGTCTTAAGCCAACGAGATGCATATGCTATGACCTTACCATCTTGCATCAACACACATCCCAAACCAACTTGTGATGCATCGCTGTAGACAGTAAACTCCTTCCCAGACTCTGGCTGAATCAAGACAGGGGCCTCAGTTAGAACATTCTTGAGCTTCTCGAAACTCTTTTACTATGAATTAGTCTAGCTAAACGGCACACCCTTATGCAAAAACTTAGTCAAAGATGCTACAACCAATGAAAACCCCTCAACAAATCGCGATAATACCTTGCCAGTCCCAGAAAACTACGGATCTCAGATACCGTCTTAGGCTGCTTCCAATACAAAATAGCCTTAATCTTTCGAGAATCAACCCTAATTCCTTCAGCAAATACCACATAGCCCAGAAATGTTACCTCTCGCAACCAAAACTCACATTTACTGAACTTGGCGTACAGTTGTTTCTCCCTCAAAATCTGCAGAACTACCCGGAAATGTGCATCATGTTCATCTTTAGTTCTCGAATACACCAGAATGTCATCAATAAAAACAAGAACGAGTTGATCCAGATAGGGCTGGGGTTCATCAGATCCATAAAAGCCGTTGCTGCATTCGTCAATCCAAACGGCATCACTAGGAACTTGTAATGACCATAACGAGTCCTAAACGTTGTCTTGTAAACATCAGTCTCTTTGACTCTCAATTGATGGTACCCTAATCGGAGATCAATCTTAGAGAAAACTGAAGCTCCTCGAAACTGGTCGAACAGATCATCTATCCTCAGTAGGGGGTACTTATTCTTAATGGTCAATTTATTCAATTGTCGGTAATCAATGCACATACGCATGGATCCATCATTCTTCTTCACAAACAAAACTGGTGCTCCTCATGGAGACACACTAGGTCGGATGAACCCATGATCTAATAATTCTTGAATCTGAGCTTTAAGCTCTACAAGCTCCTTCGGTGGCATTCTATAATGGGCGATGGACACCAGAGCTGTACCAGGTAGAAGCTCAATCCCAAACTCAACTTCACGGTTTGGAGGTAAACAAGGTAGCCCATCAGGAAAGACGTCTAGAAAGTCTTTAACCATTCTGATATCTTTAACAAAAGGAACCCTAGAATCTGAAACACTAATGTACGCCAGGTACTCCTCACAACACTTACAAACCAGCTTCTCAGCCCTTAATGCAGAAATCACATTTGACAAGTAGTTCTGACATTCCCTAATTAAAACTACCTCGTCATCCTCTGCAGTTTTTAATTCCATCCGTTTAGTAGCACAATCCAAGTTCACTCTACGTTTAACTAGCCAGTCCATTCCTAGTATTAAGTCAAATTCTCCAAAAGGAAGTTCCATAAAGCCCGCCAAAAAGATAACTCCTTGAACCTCCAAAGGTACGTCTCTAAATTGTTTATTTACCCTCACAACTACCGCAATAGACACAACATAGTAACCTCACTCGTAGTGCTCTCCACTAAGATACCTAGTGGCTTAGACACAGTACAAGCTATATAGGAATGAGTAGATCTTGTATTTATCAGTGCAGTATAAGATACATTATAGATAAAGAATGTACCTGTGATAACATCAGAAGCATCTCTATCCTCTTGGCGACATGCAGGATAAAAAAGAGCTGGCTGCGTCCCCTCAGTGTGACACCCTGTACCCGAGACCATCGCCGGAGTCTGACACGAGGGGTTAACGGGCTTAATCCACTTACTTGCACAGTTCATTTTAAAAATTTCCAGACAGCCGGCTAACTGTGTCACTGTCACCTTAAAAATCATATCATGAGTTCCACAACTCAAAAATAAGTTTCGTGATTTTTCCCTGAAACTAGACTCATATATGCATCTACAAATTTTTTTCTAGAATTTTTGGTCAGGCCAATTAGTACAGTTTATTAGTTAAAGTCTCCCCTATTACAGGGTACGACTACACTGACCTTCCTGCATTACGATTTGGATATCTCCCTGTACAGGGCTTCAATACTGATGGCGTTTGTTTCTACGGAAACTAGACTCGAAAAGGAATCTGTACATATATGGTATGACTTATAATTATCTCTGGTAAATTTATAATGAATTTCCAAAGTGGGAACAGGGACTCCAGAAACTGTTCTGGCCCTGTCTCACGAAAACTTAAATATCTCTTAACATACTGTTCATATGATCATTTCGTTACTCTCCTATGAAAATAGACTCGTCAAGGTTCGTTTACATAATTTATTCACTATTTAATTCCATTCCTACTATTTTTAGTGATTTTTCACATCCACGTCACTGCAGGTGTCAGCATCTGTCTTTAAGGTAGGCTTTACCTCTTTCATAGTTTCCATGATTCAACTAGCCCTTAAACATAAATAGCACAAAATATGATCATGATTAACCATCCCAATGGCTAATCGTTTCCAAACATTTCCATACCTCTTAATGAACAACATACAATGATTATAATACCATGCCCAAAGTATACTTAAGCCATTTTCGCATGGCTATCCAAATTTACACAAAACCGAAAGGTACATGACCTACAACAAAAGGGTAGTCCTATACATGCCATTTCAAAGTTCAACCAAAATAGTATACCAAGAAGGAGCTTTGATAGTGTGGGCGACTTCGACTTCAAAATCCCGAGTCCGATAGCTGAAGAACCAAAATCTATAAAACAGAGAATCAAAGAAACGGACTAAGCATTTAATGCTTAGTAAGTTTGAGCCACGAATTTAGATACAACCAAAGTGTAGCATTCATGTAGCTAAACAGATAATTTCATATGCAAAAATTCTCAATGTCATACTTACTTCACATTACCACCACTTATATTCATACACAAAGATCAACTTAGCCAAAGGCTGGTAGCTCATTTATCAACTGAGCGAATACTTATTTGTAAGGGATCAACTAATTCAAAGCATAAATGAACATACCTCATTGCTGGGATTTACGAGCGTATTAACTGAAATTTTACAGCAAGATTGCTCATTCCCAAATCACGTACCTTGAATTTAACCGGATATAGCTACTCGTTCAAATGCCTTGGGACATAGCCGGTTATAGTAACTTGCACAAATGCCTTGGGACTTAGCCGGTATAATAACTCGCACAAACGCCGGGACTTAGCCGGATATAGTAGCTCGTCTGAATGCCTTCGGGACTTAGCCCGGATAAAGTAGCTCGCACGAATGCCTTCGGAACTTAGCCCGGAATTAGCCACTAGCTCAAATGCTCTCGGGACTTAGCCCGGTTATCATCCGAACATTCATGCACATATCAATAAGTCATGACACATCTAATTTCATTTTCATAATTAGAATTCAAACACAAGCCACGTATTAAGCATTCCCATTTCGGCTCACTAGCCACATACAAACAGCATGGTTTAGTTTGCTTTATAACACGATCTCTATGCACATACGGCTACCCGTCATGCGTATAGACTAATTAACTCAACATATAATTCAAGTAAAAGTCATCATATCACTGTATATTTGTTATGCTCATACATTATGACTTAATCAAATCATAAACTAAGTCTCATTGCTCGAAAACTTACCTCGGATGTTGTCGAACGATTTCGATGGCTATTCGACCACTTTTTCCTTCCCTTTATCGGATTTAGTTCCCTTTTGCTCTTGAGCTTAATTTAACAAATAAATCGATTTAATCATTTGAGTATCAAAAAGAGGAACTCAAGGTACTTAGCCCATATATTCATTAGACATTAAAGTCACATATGTACGAAATCATGAATCTAACTCAACATAATAGTCCACACTCTCTTTTAGCCGATTATCTAAGCCAAGATAAGGCATCAATATGCTTGCCTCTAACCGAATACATGCACACCAATTCATCTCATGTGGCCGAATATGCATGTCTATGTTGAGGCCAATTATATACTTAATACCACACATAAATGGCATACATTTTACTAACTAATGCATTACATATTGTAACTCAATACGCATCTATCATTTACTCCATAACCGAAACATCATCATATGTAAATATATACCTTGAGATAGTATATATGTCATACCAATACATCATGTGCAAACATATATATATATATATATGTGCAAGAGCCGAATCACAAGTTGGTTGTAACCAAATATAAACATATATCCAAAACACAAATCTTACCTATCATGCAATAAGCATAAATCATACTTATGGATATACCATGGCCGATACTTCCAACAACACCAAATAAAAATATACTTCATGGATCTAAGGTAGACCCAAGAAAGGAACTCATAATCATCAAGATGTAAGCAAACCATGTAACACCCCGTACCCGAGACCGTCGCCGGAGTCGGACACGAGGGGTTAACGGGCTTAATCCACTTACTTGCACAGTTCATTTTAAAAATTTCCAGACAGTCGACTAACTGTGTCACTGTCACCTTAAAAATCATATCTTGAGTTCCACAACTCGAAAATCAATTTCTTGATTTTTCCCTGAAATTAGACTCATATTTCCATAATGGTTCAATCTTAGTTAGGGCCTTAGCCTATTACAATATCAATATTAGTTTGGGCCTGAGCCCCATCTCAGTGACAGTAACCATATAGATAAACAATCAAGAGATCCTACCTAGCCACCCTCTACACTCCATCTCCGTCCAACCCTACAATCTATGTAGGGATATAATCAACCCACCCATCCCTACACTCTAGGTAGTACCAGTTGCGACACTAAACAGTATTTGCAACAGAGCTGCTAGTACAGTACACTTCCTCCAACCATAATAAGTCCCACCCCATGCAACACATCATGCATCACGTCATGTCATGTCATAATATCATACATGTACTCAATACGTTTAAAAAGGCATGTTTAAATACAATCATACATCACATAGGGGCAAAACAGTCATTTTACCAATTAGGGGGGTTCTTCGTAAACTTACTAACCCAACAATAGGTCCACAGTCGTCTCAGACGACCCATGCATCCTTAACAGTCCAACAGTGAAAATGGGCCCAATGACCATATCACGGGCCCATGTAGACCCACACGCCTGTGTGGCCCACACAGCCCATACTGGCCTTGGCCGTGTCTATTACACAGCCTGGCTCTATAATTTTCAACCGTCCATGTGGTTTACTCGTGTGGGACTCTCATGTTCATGGGGCTCACATGGCCCAATTCGGCCCAAAATGGCCCAATACGTCTTCGGCCCATGAAATTGCTCATGATCGGCCATGCTGACAATACACCCATGTTTAATCACATGGCCTACCTACATGGCTACGAGCACACCTGTATGGCATCGACATTCACTTGTTCTGACTTTTGCCAATTTCTATAGTTGGAGTTGCAATTGTACACACCTTGTTAAGAACGTGCATAAATAGTCTAAAAGCACTACAAACCTTGATCGATCGATTGAGGTTTGCACACTTAACCCGTTGCAAGAGATAGATTACTAGGCCATAGGGACTATCGAAAATGCAACCCAAGCATAGGGCGAAAAGGGATATCAGCCTTCACACATACACCAACAGGATTTCAAACACTCCACATGCCAATCAAAGATCACCAGCCTGCTAAGTAACTCCGAACCAGTAGAAATTTAGAGTTGAGTGTAAGAGAAGGGTAGAATCGGCCAAAGGATGGAGAAGATTAATGGACAGAGAACAAAGGTTCAGCCACAAGAAATGAGGAAGAAAATGATTGCTAGAAGCGGAGAAGAATAAAAGAGAATCGGCTAACAAGGGTGATAGGAAAAAGGAAGAACAAAATCGAAGAAGTAGAAAAAGATGATACTCGTAGGAACCCAATCCATATTCGGCCAAAGTTTGGAAAGGTAGAGGAGAAAAAAACCGGTAGACTAGAGGATTGTAGGGAAAAGCAAAGTCAAAAAACAAAATAAAACCAGATGATCCCAGAATTCCCTAACAAAATCAGCTTCATAACAGAGAAAAATGAAAACAAAAGTCGAAGAATCAGCAGCAAATACCAACCACAACCGAAATTTCAAAGCAAGAGCTCAAATTCGGCACTACTCTTCCACTCCTTTCAAAATCCCCAATTTTCCTCCCCAATCCCCTCAAAACCAACCACTCCTCCCTCAATGACTAATTCAAATTCTACTCACCTAAGTGTTTTGGTCAAACCAGAATACTCCCTCGACAACAACAGCAAAATAAAACACTTCACTGTGCCCACCAGGACTCGAACTCAAGTCCCCCAGCACTTTGCCACACTACTTAACCACCAGACCAGCAGGCCCATTCTGACATAAAATACCCATATTTATTTAGAAGCCTACTGACTAGAGATAGGGTTTATCCATATTAAAAACAAAACTTTTGCACAAGCCAGGGCTTGAACCCAAGACTTCTCAGACTCTTCCCAGGAAACTTAACCACTGAAGCAGACATGCATTTGTGTATCACAAACATAAAAAAATAAATACTTATGTAATGCCCTGAAGTTTGGGCCTAGACGTATTAGGTCTTGAGTGTGTGTGTAGTTAGGAGACTGCACATAAATATTTAGTTGTACAAGAAAGTGACACAAACGCATGTTTGGCTTAGTGGTTGTGAGTTCTGGAAAGTGTCTACGAAGTATGGGTTGAAGCCTTGGCTTCTACAAAATTTTGCTTTTTAAGGATAAAACCCCTATCTTTGGCCAAAAGGGTTATAAGTTTATTTTGGTAAAAATATGACAGAATGGGCCTGCTGGTTTAGTGGATAATGGCATGTGGAGTGTGCTAGTGATCTGAAGTTTGAATCCCTGCTTGTAGAAATGGAGATTATTTTTGCTAGTGGCCTTGGGAGGAATTTGTGTTTGACTGAAACACCAAGAGTTTGAATAGATTTGAATGGGGTTGTTGTTAGCCGAATTTGAAGAGATGGATGGGAGGAAATTAAGGAGAAAATCAAGCAAGTTCGAATTTTGAGAAGAGTCTTGCTGGGTTTGAACTCTGACACTCAGTGTTTTGGTTGTGTAGGGATGTTGGGGGAGGTGTTTAGTGTGTGGAAGGCTAAACGAAATTGGGGAGTTCTTTTGGGGTAAAATTAAGCTATGTATTGGTAATTGGTCATTTCATTTTGAGATTTCGCCAAATTGTGGTTTTGCTCACTCTTTTTTTTTCTGAAGCAGATTTGTGCTAGGAAGTCTTTCGGTATCAGTTGTTTTTGGCTAGTGCTTTTGGGTACTTTCATTTTGGGACTATCTCGGTTGTTGTTCTTCTCCTTTTACTCTTTGAGAAATGTTTTGCCTTGATACCTTTTGTAGCTGAATAACTCATTTCTTTTTTCCCTCTGACCCTTTCGATTTTTAGCCTTAGTCTTGATTGAATCTCTCCTTCTTGTCCCTAACTCAATTGATCACCTCTTTGATCGAATACATTTTTTCTTCCCTCTCTCAAATCTTTCTGTTCTTCCTGCTTGGGTCGAATCTCCTTGATTGACTATTGTTGAAATTCATTTGAGTTATTGGTAAGGGTAAGTACAATCGCTTCATTATTACTTTTCTAGCCGAATATCTGTTAGCTCTACTGCCAAGTTTCGGCTTTCCTCTTCTCTTTCTTTTTGGGGCTGAATGTATTCTTTTCGTCTAAACATCTTATGATCTGTCTAATATTGCTAGAAGTGTGGATTCTATTGTGGAAGTTCAGCTCGATTATTCTTTTCATTACAAGTGATCTATTCACTTTTGGGGTAAGCGCTTTAATGAGATATGTTTTTATTAGATTTTAAATACATATGAATCGATCAAATGTTTCTTATGAAGGTCAAAGTTTTAGAGTGGTACATGGGTTTTAAGTCAATAAGGATCTACGATTGTTGGTCTGGTAAGTGACAGTGGATCGAACGAATCGTTTTCGATATTGTGGTATGGATTAACAATGGTTTTAGGCTAATGAGGGATTGTTTTTAATCATAGGTGCGTTGATCTCGAAAGCGTTTTGGTTACAACCCCATAACAGGTGTGTGTAACACTGCCATTGGATGTGAAACTGCAAAGGCTGAAAAGCCAAAAAGCCGAAATGCTGAAAAGCCAGAAGAGTGGGTTGATGATACCACACGAGTGTGTAGGCACCTGTGTGGAAGACCGTGTGACAAAACATGGTCATGTGGTTGACAAGATGGCTATGAGTGTCTTCATAGGCCAAATTGGGCCTTGTAAGCCCAATAGGCCTTAGGCCCTACACGGAATCAATAACATAAAAGTGTGGTTCCTATTGGGCTAGGCTGTGTAAACCACACAACTAAGGCCAAGTTGGGCTATTTGGGCCATACGAGCGTGTGGGCCCACATAGGCCCATAATATGGGTCGTGGGCCCATTATCATCGATTGACTGTTAAGGTTACACGGGTCACCCAAGACGACTGTGGACCTACTGTTGGGCTAGTAAGTGTACCTGGACCCTTATTTTTGGTAAGATGACTGTTTTACCCCTATGTGATGTATAACTGTTTAAGCATGTCATTTTTACTATATGTACATTTATATCATGTTGCATTGCATGGGTGGGATATATGATTTTGGAGGAAGTGTACTGAAAGGTTATAAGCCTATTACTTGTAGCTCTGCTGCAAATACAATTTTAGTGCCGTAACCGGTACGACTTTGTGTGTAGGGTTGGGTGGGTCGATTTTATCCCCACATGGTGTGTAGGGCTGGTACAGAGATGGTGTGTAGCAGATGGATTGCGTAGTATACTATGTTTGCATACTGTACCGAAATGGGCTAAGGCCTAGGCGCCATCGATCTTGTAATGGGCTCAAGCCCTGCATTCTTCGCTCTTGAAAGAGGGCTAAGGCCCTAATCAAAGCGAGGGCTTAGACCCAAATTGTGTTTACTCTGATTGTATGCTTTTATGGGATTTCACACACTGAGTTTTCGTACACTCGCCCATCTGTTAACTATGCAAGAAATCCCTAGGCTTAGACAGATCGAGGCGACAGAGGACTCAGAGGTGGCCACTCGACGAAGATTCTTTTAATATTATGATTAAGATTTTATTTTAGGTTTCATTATGTAATAAGGCCTCTATAATTTTTTTAATTTTTGGGGTTTATTTATTTTTATTTATATATGCTAGTAGTAGGATGCGGGTTTTCAAAAGATATGCATCATTTACCAAAATACCACGAATACGCAAAACTGTTTCAAAAGCTTCCACGATAAATGAGATTTTTGAATTAATAAGTTTTAAAGTGAATACTTTGTTATAGTGACGCAAATTTTAAAATCATTTTCTAGTTCACATCAAGAGGCTAAATAAACATTAGGCTTTTCAAACAATTTCACGCTTTACGAAAAATACTTCAATGTGACATCGTCAGATTTAGCCATAATGTCCAAGCCAAGTTTGGGGTGTTACATTTAGTGGTATCAGAGTCAAGTTACAAAACTCGGCTGTGGATTTTGGGCTTTTACAAAAATGTGGAAATTTTAACAGAATTGTTTCAAATGATTTAAAATGATTGATATAATTTAGAAATATTTTATTGAAGGAGTGGTACACCGAGTCTCCGCATCGATCCTGTAAGTCTTCTGACTTTTTATACTAAAATTTTATTACTGAGACTACTTAGGGTAGTAAAGACTATACCGAAACTCTCTAGTTAGAGTAAACTACGAACCGTAGCGAGACTGCGAACTGCGAAAACAAACTCTGAGATAATATTGTTCATAAGATATCTGTAACAAATACTAGAACAATAAATTGACTGGCATAAAACTGTTAATACAGACTAAGCGCATTCGATAATGAGCACCAGAGGTACTTGTGGAAGAGGCCACGGTGCATTCGATAATGAGCACCAGTGGTACTTGTGGAGGAGGCTGCGGTAGAGCTCGTGGGAGTGCTTAGGCTAAGTCTTCGTCAGCTAGACACTAGCCTAATGAGAAAGCTAGAGAGGCACCAACTTCACCTATGACTGGGACGGGGTCTGAAAATCGAGTGGCTAGGGACGACGCACTGTCCCAAGTGATGTTGACAATTTTGAAAAGGGTTCTGGGCCTAGTACTGGCACTATGGACTGTGGGTTGGTTACGAAACGACTCAGGCCTAATGGGGCTGAGATATTTAAGGTTATTGCTGGAGTGGCCCCTAGTGTGGTTGAATATTGGATTGAGGCCAGAGAGGATCATGAATGACCTAGATTGCACCCCCGAACATAAACTAAAGGGTGTAATATCACTGCTGAGAGACGAGGCTTACCAGTGACGGCTTACTGTTAAAAGGGGCACTCAAGCTAATCGTTTGACCTGGGAGTTTTTCATGACTACTTTCCAGGCTAAATATGTGGGTGCCAGCTATGTGGATACCCATAGGAGAGAATTTTTTTAATTTAACTCAGGGGGATAAGATAGTGGTTGAGTACGAAGCTGAATTTTTGAGACTTAGCCGCTATGTACGGGGGATGGTGGCAACTGAATATGAACGTTGTGTTTGTTTCAAAGATGGCCTCAAAGATAGTCTACGAGTTTTAATAGCTCCTCAGAGGGAGCAAGATTTTACTGCTTTGGTGGAAAAGGCAAAGATCACTAAGGATGTGAAGTGTGCTGAGTGCCAGAACTGCAAAAAGGAAATGGGTAGGAACAAGAGGGATTCAAAGCCCTCGAGTTCATTAATGAGGCCTAAGAAAAAGCCCAGAGTTGATGGGTCGGTCGGAGTTGAGGCCCCTATTGTTGTTACTGGACTGTAGCCCTGTGCTAATTGTGGGAGGCATCATCAAGGCGAGTGCTAGCAAAGGATTGGGGTATGTTTTAGGTCGGATCTTTGGAGCACCGTATCAGAGATTGTCTAAGGATGGCCGATCAGATGTAAGCTACTGGTACGAATATTGTTCAGCAACCACCAAGAGGTGGTGGTCAAGCCAGGGGTGGAAATAGTTTGGGCCGTCATCGTGGAGCGGAGGGCAGAGGTGCTGGTTATACTGAGGCAAGGTTTAAACCCTTAGCAAAGTTCAAACCATGTTTTTAAAATAAATGTTGTAGGAGTTATAACAAGTAAGTGAGTTAGTTTAATGGTTAAGAGCTTAATTAGTTTCCATAAGGTCCCATGTTAAATTCTCAACATCCTCAGGATTTTTATTTAATTTTTGGCTCATAAAATATGGTCAACACCCCCTAAACCGTCCACAACATTGCTTTATAGGCAGTGGCTGCTTTCCTACTTTAACTAGTCAACCTACCATCTTTTTCTGCCATTTTCACTCCATGTGTTCCCCTCTTTCCTTTTCTTCTCCCTATTTTCCTCACTTTCCTTTCAACTAATGTATGCCAATATTGCCTTATAGGTAAGGGTTGCTTTCCTACTTTAACTAGTCATGAAGGTTTAATTTAATTAGTAAATCACTCCCACTCTGGATTCCTTTAGATAATGAAGATCTAATTTTAGGTTATGTTTCGAGAGAGTTTTACCAACGTGGGATAAAGTCAACAAAAGTAAAAGCCAAACAAAAAAATTAGGGAAGAATAAAAAAAGTCCAATTTTGTGATATATCCATCCCTACCGCTATTTGTTTTTTATTTTGTTCTATTTATTTAGTTGTTCCCATAATTCTATACATGTGACTCGCTATTAGGAAAAGAATTGCAATAGCTAAATGATGGTGTGCAATATCATCTTTTACCCCCCCCTTTTTCACTCTATGCGTTCCTCTCTTTCCTTTTCTTCTCCCTATTTTTCTCACTTGCCTTTGAACTAATGTATGCCACCCTTAGCACATGCAACCATCTACATTCAGTTTTTCTTTGTTCTTTTATCTTTTCTATTCCCCTTTCTACTGTCTTCGTCTTTTTCTCTTTCCAAAAAGTAAAGTGTTGACTAGGTAGTTATCTAACCCTTGAAAGCTATGCACAAACTTTTGTTTTTCATTTTTAAAAACATCCTCTCTTTCTCCTCCTTTGAACCACCTTGTACCACCCCTTATTAGGTTGTTCTCCTCCATCTTTTACTTCATTTTTCATTCATTTTTTTTAGACCAACATCTTCCACCACCGTGACCACCACTCTCCTTTTCCTTTCTCCTTTATTTTTCTCTTTTCCTTTTCTCTAGTACAAAAATTCTCCTTCTCTTCTCCTCCTCCATCTGGTTCTCGCCGTTTGTAACACCCCAAACCCGGCCTAGATGTTATGGCTGAATCTGGCGATGTCACATGGTAGTGTTTTCTGAAAAAGTGAGTTGTCATCCAAAAACCTTTTTTCCATATTACCTCTTTACATTATTTTATGTTAATTCTGAGACGTGTCGTTCATTTTCAAAACGTAATTCATTATCACAAATTTATTCTCTTTTAAAACGTTATTAACTTTCAAAACGTCACTTATTGTGGAAGCTTTTTAAAACTATTGCGAATTTGAGTGAATTCGTTAAAACGTTTGATTCGTTTTAAAAACTCGATTATCCCTACTGCTAGCAGTATAAATCAAAACAATAAAAATCCCAAATTAAAAATTTAAATCCAAAGAGGCTATGATATAGTAAAATCCCCAACATAAAATCAAAATCAAAATTAAGTACTTAATTGGAACGAAGTAGGTCGTGTGGCCACCGCTGAGTCCTCCGCTGCACCGATTCGCCTGTGACTAGGGATTACCTGTATAGATAAATCAGAAGGGTGAGTTTACAAAAACCAATGTGTAGTCCCATATATATATAAGCACATAGAAAGTTAACACAATCTGGGCCTAAACCCTTTTTCAGTATCAGATCCAGTTTCAGTTAGGGCCTTAGCCCATCTCAATATAGGTGCAGTCATGCATTAGGGCCTTGGCCCATTATAGTATCAGATATACGATCTCAAAATCCTACCCAGCCAGCCTCTACACTCTATCTTTGTCCAACCTTACACTCTATGTGGGGATATAGTCAACCCACCCATCCCTACACTCCAAGTAGCACCGAATACGGCACTATACAGTAGTATGCAGCTGAGCTACCAGTAAGTTAGGCTCAAATCCGTTCAATACACTTCCTCCAATCAATATTTAGGCTCAAAGCCGTTCAATATACTTCCTCCAATCAATATAAACCCTCCCCATGCAATGCATCATGCAATCATGTCAGGTCAAATCATGGTATCATACATGCATTCAGTACAGTTTTAACAGCATGCTCAATATACAGTCATAATTATATATATATATATATATATATCGTACATGGATATAACAGTCTTTCAGTCAATTAAGGGTCTAGGTAAGCTTATCGACCCTACAGTAGGTTCACAGCCGTCTTGGGTGACCCGTGCAACCTTAACATCAAACAGTGAAAAATGGCCCCACATGCCCATATTGTCGGCCCCTGTGGGCCCACACCCCCGTGTAGCCCACACGACCCAATTCAGCTTTGCCCATGAATTGCACATGGCCAACCTCATCGATCATAGGCCCATGTTCGGTCACACGGCCTACCTCATAGACGGTCACATGCCCGTGTGGTGTCAACAATCTTACTTTTCAGCTTTTTGCCAACTAGCGTTTTCAGTGATGTGATTACACACTTGGTCTATTTCTGCTGCTAACCCAACCACGAGCACTCCAAGACCTAGAGTCAACAACCCCAAGCCCAAAAATCAATGATATCAATAAAACTAAATGAAGCTATGATTAGCCCAAGGGCTTCCAATCACTACAACTTACCTCAGACAAAAAACAGAATGGCGATTCCCTACTACCAAAGTGTCGATCAACAACCCACTGCTCTTTGATCGAGTCCTAGCCATAAGAAAACCTTTAGTAACTATTAATTGACTAACCAAAAAGTAGACACACCTAATTTACCGAATGCGCGAAAATGTGGAATGGGAAAATGACTATTGAAAGAGGCAAAGACAGAGGCCAAAGGAACAATAATTCGGCTGCAACCAAGCAGGAACAGAAGTACCCCTCCAATCAGTCACTTTTAATCGAAGCATTATGAACAAACAATTTCCAGAAACTATAGACAACCTTACATTCGAAAAACAATAGTGGATTTGCAATTAAACGGCATCGTCTAGAATTTCTACAGTCGCCTAAAGGTCCCCTAACCAGAAAAAGAACTCCCATTAGACAATGAACAACAATAGGATGGAAGCTATAATAGCAAAACTTACCGTCACTACTCAAGATATTGAAGAAGCAAGTCGCGACCACAAGAAGAGGGTTATGAAACGAAAAAAATTCGTAGCAAACAAGAAAAGAGGGAATCGACAAAACCAAGAGTATAAAATAAAAAAAAAGATGGAGAGGGAAAAACTAATGGAAACTTTTGGTAGGAGAGAAAGAACAAAGAAATTCGGCTTCAGCAAAACTGGGAAAGGAAAAATAGATTTTGAAGAAAAAAAGAAGCTAATCCTATCACAATCCCTTAATTCCTCCTATTTTTACTCCTCAAATCTCTCCAAAAGACTCCCCACTCAATCTAAACACCACAAACCATCCACAACCTCCCACACATCTCAAACACTCAGTATTTTACCACATTTCAAACTCCTTCACGGCACAAGTACAAAAAAAATCCCTCTTGCCCATACAAGGGTTTGAACTCAAGACCCCCAGCACACTGACACTCCACTTAACTACCAGACCAGCAGGCCTATTCTATCATATTTTACCAACATATATTTATAAGCCTACTGATTAGAGATAGGGGTTTATTCATTTAAAAACAAAATTTACTCAAGCTAATGGTTGAACTGGGGACCTCTTAGACACTTCCTAGAACACTTAACCACCAAAGCAGGCATAAAATCGTGTCACAAACATACGAAAATAAATATATAAGATATTTTTAAGGTGTTACACTGTTGCCACTGCCACTGACGCGCAATCGCACTTCCACTGATTTTGATGATTCTTTCTCTTTTCTTCACCATTTTTTGATCTCTATCATTCTCTTTAGTAACCAAAAATCCTATATCATCTATTTCAATTATTTTTTAATTTGTTTTCCAAATGTTGTATTTAGTGACTTCCTTTTGAAGTGATCATTTTTCTAGTTTCACATCCCTCTCTGGTACAAGATTATGATGATCCTCCAACCCTCTTGTTTTAATCAATAAAGAATAAGTATAGTGGTAGAATGAAAAACCACTCTTTCCTCTCTTCTTTTCCTTTAGTCGAATGTATAATAGTCTATCTTTCCTTCAAATATTAATATATGACATTGTACTTTGTGGTAAAAGTTCGATCAATACCAACCCAGAAATTCACTAACGTTTGAAAGGAGATCACATTTCGAGTGATTTTTATAAGAGTAAGTGCTGATGGTAGTTTTATTAAATTGACTTATTTCATAAAGCGTAAAAAAACCTCCCTAATGGGAAATCAGGTTTGTTGATAATTAGGTGACTTATCGATTAGATCCAACTATGGGTGTTCTTTAGAGGGGTGATTCGACTTGGCTCTATTATCAAGCGTGGGTCTAATCTAAAACAAAAATTCATATATGTTAATTCTATTAATTAAGTAAATATTATTATTTATATTGTTTTTACGCAAATACATAAAGTATTCTAAAAAGGGAGATTAAACCCATCTATGTGTATTATACCAAGTAAGTGACCCAAACTAACTAGCTTAGGAAAAATATGTTGTGTGGTTATGATTTTTAATGTTTGAAAAGTATGTTATTCTCATTCTCATGTTATGTGATATTATGGCATAATTGATATTACATGAAAAATAAATTGTGATATTTCGATATCGTGAAACAATACATGAAATCCATGTTAAACATGCCTTACGTGATATTATATATTGATAAATTTGATTTGCATGTTTCAACATGCCCAGTGTGACAAGTGATATCTTGAAATGAAAAATATGTATATATATATATATGTTTATTTATCACATACATGGGGTGGGACATTGTAAGGAGGAAGAATTGGTGGCTTAGTCCACAACCTACATGGCAACTTGTCTGCAAATTTGGAGTGTTTAGATAGACGAGTTCTTGGGAACTTGATTTTAGAGTGTAACACCCCTAATTCGTATTCATTGCTGGAAAGGAGTTACAGAGCATTACCGAAAGAACTTAACTTAAAATCATCAATTTTCAAACATTTCATAAACCATAGCATAATTCATTCAAACACATGCTTATTGTCCCTTATTCGAGCCCTCGAGGCCTTAAAAGCACATTAGAGAACGATTCGGTACTAAATTAGAAACATTTAGAACTTTAGGAAAAAAGATAGAAAATTTCATACTACAGGGGTCACACGGCTGTGTGGCCAGGCCCTATGACTCACACGGCTGAGACACATGCCCGTGACTCAGGCCGTATGGACATTCAAATTAAGGACACACAGCCAAGCCACACGCTCGTGTGCTAGGCTATGTAACTCTCGAAATGGTCTCACACGCCCGTGTGTTAGGCCGTGTGCTAGGCCGTGTAATTGCCTGACTTCCAACCCTTTGAAACCTATAGGGGACACACGGCCTTGACGCTTGGCCATGTGGACAAGAAATAGGCCAATTTCAAATCATTTCCTTCACCCAATACAAGCTTACACCTATAAGCCATTTGCACATACAATCAAGCTTTAATAAAAGCATACCTAAAACATGCATAATAGGACTAATTCAATATGTATAACCAATATGCCAAAAGGAACCTCAATCACAAATCATCAAATCATTCTAAACATAAATATAATTATCCATGAATCAGCCTTACATAACTTCCTATTTTCCATACCAAGTCATACCACAATAACCACATGCTAAACCACACTCAAACATACCAAATTGTTCATTCAAAATATACCATCACTTGACCATTTCAACATTAGCAATCAAAGCATCAAAATGCCAAAATTTTACCAACCACAACACCACAATTACAAACCAAACACAACAACTAGATCATTAATATAAGTCCACCTATACATGCCATTATAATTATAACCAAAATATCAAAAGCTACCGATATACCCTTGGGATAGTGTGATAGGTCTCCGTTGAGCTTCCAAACCGAAAGAGCTTCCGATTATCTATAAGACATGGGAAAGAAAACTATGTAAGCATATAATGCTTAGTAAGTTTGTGCAACATAAAACTTAACTTACCATTTCATTACATAACATTAAATTTTAACATGATATAATCTAACCTTTAGCTTGGCACAAGCCTAAGCACCAACACAAATGTGTTAGCATACTTGAACATAATTCATATGAATTTCACATGAATAACTATTATACTTGAGCTTGATTCAATTGGATTTATCATCCGTCATAACATAACATGTTTTTCATGTAGCTCACCATTTCAATCTATTTCATACATACATATCTTGGTTCATATTGAAAACTTACCATTTCCTTTCAAATTCATATCCATTGAACCATTTAGAATATCATCGGATACGCGAGACAACTCATACAAAGTGTGGCAAACATATAATCATAACCTTTCCTTTCTTTTACATTGTTGCTAACACGAGCTATGAAATGGGCCTGCTCACATGAGCTGTGGAGTATCCGCAACACATGTTGAACCTCAACTGATAGGACATTCAATACCAGAATCGAAACATGGAAACCCTAATGATATGTCATTTGTATCCTATGAATTCCTAAGGTTCAAACGAGGCTCGATAATTGTCGTACGTCATTGGATTTCTATTAATTATTTACATAAAAATCCACAATTTACCTATACCTCAAAAGATAGCATTAAAACATTACATAATTACACAAACTTACCTCGATAATAAAGGCTTAGAAACGGAGTCAACTAATCCGAACCCCGGTCTACATCTGTACGAGGTCTATCTTAATCTAAATAAATAAATTTGATCTATTTAATATCCATTCCATTCAATTCAATTCAAATTTCATATTTTTACAAAATTATGCTTTTCCCCTATTGTTTTGATTTCATTACAATCTAGTCCTTAAGCTCGTAAATTAAAATTCATGCAATTTCATCCTACACAAGCTAGCTGAATTCAATATAGCAACTCATACAATTCATTATTTCACAATTTTCACCATATATTTTAACAATTTATAAATAAATCTCTATTTGACATTTTCAACAAAATTCACTTTACAAAAGTTGTTCATTTATCAACAAAGATGCATTTTCTTCCATCAAACATAAAAAATATCATGAACACATTCATGAAAAAACCCCTAAAATTTTAAAATTTTTGCAAATTAGTCCTTGGGCTAGCTAGATTAAGCTATGACTTGAAAAACATAAAAATAACTAAAAACGGAATGAATTTGTACTTACATGCAAGAGGAAGAGATGACCGAGTGCTTGAAGTGTCAACAATGGTGTTTTCTTAGGTCAAATTTTAGTGGAACATGAAAAACAAAGATGATAGCTTTGATTTTCATCAATTTTCTAACATTTATTTATTAACCTAATTATTTAACCTTATTATTAACATATAAAACACCTATTTAGTGTCTATATTTGTCCACTCATATTAACAATGGTTTAGTTACCACATAAATCCCTTAACCATTTAATTTCATAGTCATTTGGTATGTTGAACTTATAGAACTTTAATTTTGCATCTTTTACGATTTAGTCCTTTTTACCAAATTAAACATACAAATGATAAAATTTCCTAAAAAAATTTTTATACGACCTTGCTAATACCTTGTAGACATTAAAATAATAATAAAATAAATATTCACACATTGGATTTATGTCCCTGAAACCATAGTTTTGATTTAACTAAAAACGAGCTATTACAACTCTTCCCCTAAAGTAATTTTCATCCCCAAAAATCTTACCAGCAAAGAGGTTCATGTATTGCGCTTTCATAGCTTCTTCCTGTTCCTAGGTGTCTTCTTCTAAATCATGTCATTGCCAAAGAACTTTCACTAAAGCTATGCTTTTATTTCTCAATTATTTAACCTCTCGAGCTAGAATTCTGATCGGTTCTTCGCTGTACGACATATCAAGCTGAATCTCGGCATCAATAGGTGAGATAACATATGAAGTGTTTAATCGGTATCATCGTAACATAGATACGTGAAACACATTATGGATCTTTTCTAACTATGAAGGCAAAGCTAATCTATAAGCACTAGCCCAATTCTTTCAGTGATCTCATATGACTTGATAAAACACGAGCTAAGCTTTCCTTTACGACCAAACCGTAGACCTTTCTTCCTGGGCAAAACTTTCAAGAACACTTTATTGCCGACTTGAAATTCAATGTTTATATATTTTAAATCCGCATATGATTTCTGTCAATCTGAAGCTGCATTCAAACTGTCTCAAACAACCTTAAATTTTTCTTCGATTTCTCATATGAAATCAACCCCGTGAAGCTTTTTCTCACTGAGCTCAGTCCAATACAATGGAGTTTGGCACTTTCAACCATACAAAGCTTCGTACGATGCCATCTTCATACTTGATTGATAACTATTATTTTATGCAAATTCAACTAACAGTAGAAATTTCTCCCAGTTACCTTCAAAATCTAAAACACATCACAGCATGTCTTCGAGTATCTGAATTACTCATTCAGATTGAGTGTAATAGCCCGATTTTGGGGTTAGTCAAAATAGTGGTCTCAAGACCACAAATCTGAAGTCATAGAAATTATTTTATTATTGATACAGAGTCATAGCATGTTTATATTAATGCATGAAAAATTTGGTGAGCTAATTTTAATGTTTGTGAGCCCAATTGCCAAAAAGGACTAAATCGCATAAAGTGCAAAAGTCCTAATTTGATAGCTAAAGGTGTTATTTTATTAGAGAATCAAAATTGGGGGATTTTAAAGGGCAATTAGACCCTTTTAAAGGAGCATAGCCGGCCATAGAGTCAAATAGGAGACAAATTTTAAAATTTGGTGGGTTACGTGGCTTATTTTGATTAAAATAGAAATAGATAAAAGAAGAATAATATCATCCCTTTTCATCTTCTTCCTCCACCAAAATTTTTAGTAAAGAATGGGGTTTAAGAGCTTAAAATTTCAGCAACTTTAAGCCTTCACAAGTAAGTGATCCTAATGGCTTTTTTTAAATATTTTTGTACTTTTGAGATCCTTGAAGCACGAGCTTTCAAATGAGGCTACTATTTTGCAAAATGATTGAGAGTCTATGGTTGTTCCATGAAAGTATTTGTGATGTTTTCTAAGTTTTTATGAAGAAAATGGGTCTTGTGTGTCTTATAAACAACTTTTGTGAAAGGTGTTAGCATGAAAACACCTAAAAGTACTAATGTGCATAAGTTGTAAAATGGATAATAAATGTGTAAATTAGTGGGAATTTAGAGTTTTTATAAGAGTCAAAGAGGTTCGTCTAGTCTTTAGAAATAAATAAATTCGATAAAAATTGATTTTCGGGCCGAGGGGTAAAATGGTCATTTTACAAAAGTCTAGGGGCAAAATGGTCATTTAGCCCAATTTGAATTTTTGAGTGCTTTGGTTGATAAAGTGACTTAATAAGTTCATTTTGTTATTATAGATCAAGAAATACCGAGTTCGAACCTAGACCGGGGGAAAGCCAAGCAAATCGACTAAATCGGCTAGTTGCCACATTTTGTAATCTGAGGTAAGTTGTATGTAAATAATACAACTACATTGTTAATTATATGTGCTTGATTATGAAATTGAGAATGTATAATGATAAATGAGATAGTAGAATTTCCATTGAAACCTTAGGAAGTAAATCGGATATTCATGCCATGACATTTGGGTCATTCGTGTGTGAACTAGTGTAAGACATGTCTGGGACATGCATCAGCCACATTATGAGAGCTAGTCATGTCTGGGACATGCATCGGGCTTGAGACGTAAGTTAGTGTAAGACATGTTTGGGACATGCATCAGCTATGAGATGATAGCCAGTGTAAGACCATGTCTGGGACATGGCATCGACTTGAGATATAAGCCAGTGTATGACCGTGTCTAGGACATGACATCGGCACCTTACCCTATGCTTGAGACTTATGTAATATCCGGTAGTGTTCCAAATGGTTCATCGATGAAAGTTATGTTCTTAAGCTAATGAGGAAAGTATAACCGTGTTGTGAGTGGTACAGGTACCTAATTGGTACGTATGAGATATGAGCTCAATATATAATATGTGACTTGTATGGATGGTAATGAGTAAGTTATGCTTATGCCTACCTTAGTCTTATGAGCATGTTGATTATTGATAAATTGTTATTGTATACTTACTTATATGCAACTTACTAAGCAGCTATGCTTTATAGTGCTGCCTAACTAGCTTAAGGATCACCGGAAGTCAGAGATATCGATCACGCTATCAACCGAAGTATTCAGTATAGTTGGATTTATATTTTTCAATATGGCATGCATAGGACTTAGACTTTATTATTTTGTGTCATTGAGGTTTGGCCACATGTATTGGCTTGGGTTGGAAACCCTTCAATTTGTATTAAGCCTTGTATGATGGCTAACATTCATTTTGAATTTATAAAAGATGCATTATCATGGTTGAATGAATGTCTATTATAGCTGATTTAGTTATAGGAATTATGCTTGTTTTGTTATTGGTTGGTATTTGTATAGAACTACATATGTAAGGGTGGCAATGGGGCTTGGTAAATAGCCTTATATTGTCCACACGAGTAGGGACACGGGTCTGTGTCTAGGCCGTGTGAGACATACGGCTAGTACCATGGACATGTTGTCCAGCCGTATGTCCCCTACATGTAAAAATTTCAAGTCAGTATGTATAATAGTAAACACGCGGGCAGAGACATGGCTGATCGCGTGATTTCGTTATAGGTTTTAAATATTTATAATTAATCGTTCTTGAAACTAACTATTATCTTGATGTAGGCAAGTGTACCTATTGAACAGTGGTATAGTTTTAGCAAGACCAGATTGTCAAACCCAAAGGAACTAAAAGTACTAGTAACGACTGTCTTTTTTATTATCTAGCCTAAGAATAAAGAGGTTTTGTTTTAACTAACTAATTATCTAAACTAAGAACTCACAGAGAATAGAATTGGGGAATTTTTTTTGGGAAAATCGATTGAATTAAGACAATACCTAAGGAAAAATCCACCTAAACTGTACTTGTTATTCTGGTTCCAAATCGGACGACTTATTCATTTAACTTTTTCCGTAGAGATGCCTAAGTTATGTTATTATCCATATTAAAGACAAATAACATCTAATCCCTAGATTAAATAATTGAGACCTTTCTCTAATTAACACCCTAGGGTTGCATTAACTCAATCTACGGATCCCCTTATTAGGTTTCACCCTAATCCGGCAAAATCTTGTCACCCTATGTCTAGGCGCGCAAACAACTCCGCTTAATTATGACAAATGTACTCTTAGACAGGGTCTATTCCTCCTTTAAATAAGAGATTATCTTAAATCAGTATCCTGGGATATCATAACAAGAATTAAGAACACATAATTAAGAACAAGTTAAATATTTATCATACAATTCAAAAAATAATAACAAGATTCGTCTTAGGTTTCATTCCCCTTAGGTATTTAAGGGTTTTAGTTCATAACTAAATAAGAAAACATCTCAGAATAATAAAGAATACAAAACATAAAGAAAACCCGAAACCCTTGAAGGAGAAATTGAGGAGAGATCTTTAGTCTTGATGATGAATCAGGCTTCTGAAATGGATCAATCGGCTTCCTCAGAGTAATTTCTTACTCCCTCCTTATGTGTCCCCCTTTCTTCCTTCTCTAGGGTGTATTTATAGGCTTTAGAATGCATAAGAGCCCTCAAAATTAGCCTTTTCTGAATTAGACTCAACTTGGGCTTGTCAAGGGCACGCCCATATGGCACGCCCGTGTGCGATTACTTTAGGCCATGCTCGAGTATGCGAAATTGACACGGCCGTGTGGTCTGCTCTTGTAAGGAGGTCCAAGCCGTGTTGATTTCGTACTTTGGCCTATTTCTGATTCCTTTCTCTCTCCTATGCTCTCCTAAGTATAGAACATGAAATTAAAGCATTAGGAGCATTGAATTCACCAATTCTAATGGGAAATCATCCATAAAATGCGTTAAACATGGGGTAAAAATATGTATAAATTACGGCTTATCGAATACCCCCACAGTTAAGCATTTGCTTGTCCTCAAGCAAAATTCTCAACTCATAATCAAAATAAATTCTTCTCCACTTATAATTTCTATCGATAATATCTCAAAATAATCCATAGGTAATCATACATTGAGAATTCAACTAAAAGAAAATTAAAGTTTCAAACATTCCAAGTTGAGTATTTAATCATGCAAACATAGGTGTCTCCCCTCATCTAAGTAATTACCTTTGATTCAGAATATCATGGAGTTTCACATCCTCACTAAAGATTCACTCAAATCAGTCAAGGTGTTTAAGGACAATAAATGAAGCACTCAATAGTCAATAATGAAAAGTCATTACCATAGGCTTGCATGAAAATCAAATCTCCACCACTATAATTTAAGATGATACATCAATCAAAAGGTCTTTAGAGGGTTGTAATGAGGCTTGGTTAGGGGGTGTGGTCACAAGCTGAAAGAAAGGGTTAGAATTAAGATTGAGTTGAAAAATTACTTAAGTAGAAAAATATTTAATCATCACTTACATACAACATAACTCCTTCTCTGACTATGGAATTTAAATACTGAAGCTTACAAACAGAAGATCACTACTAATATGTATACATTTTTTTTAAGAGCAAGTTAAATAACATAGACTAACTATTAAAAACAAGACATAGCTAAACAATTTATTCAACTCGAATCTCGACAAAAATAGGGATTAATTTAGGGGATGTCAACAATAATGGGTTAAGGGTTAATATTAACGGTAATATAAGAAATGGCTTGTTAGGCTCAAGGGGGTTTACTAGGGGTTAATCGTGGAGGTAGGCTTTTCATGGCATAAGCGGGTTAATCCTAAGTGCCTTAATCATTTTGACATATCAAATCAAATGGTGTGGTCTTGACATGCATAATCAAGCAAGTTCTAAAATAATAGTTCAATACTGACGCACTCAAAGCAATAATAAAAGTGAGCATTAAAGAATTAATAGATGTTCAAAAGGCTCAAGAATCTCACAAAAATTATGGCTTTTTGATGTTTAAAACTTGTGAATTCTAACTCAAAGTAATACCTAAACTTTGGGGAAACAACCTAAAATTTTAAATTCTTAAAAATCAACTTATCATGCTTGATTCTCTAATTTTTTGAGGTTTAAACAATCAATGCATAAATGCCTATGTTTTAATTCAAGATATATCAATCAACGTCATAAATTAATGAAAATTTATCCTAAATACAATATGAGAGCTTTCCAAGAGAACAAGGCAGTCATTCAGGGATTTTTCTGATAATGAAATAAATACCCCCGATACTTAAGATGTACATTGTCCTCAATGTACAAAGATAGATATTAGAATATAAAAATAAGATAGCAAGAGATGTGAAACTTTCTGTATGATGAATTCCTCGAACTGGAGTTTTGAAGGAGTAATCGGTGCGAGAGTGGAGGAGGATACTCCGGCGGTGGTAGAGGTTCATTAGTCCATAAGTCTTGTGCCAAAATAATATTATATCTAGTGGTAGCTATGGTCATGGTCGATCAGGACATGGTAGTCGTGGAGAACCTTTCCCGATGGAGTTTTTAGTTCCTATGTGATGATGAGCTTAAGAGCTCTATATAACTGTGATAAAATCAGGAACCTTTTAGGGGATATTAGGAAGAATAATTACTCATAAAGAAATAATCGAAATTGATAATTAAAAATAAAATGTTAAAATGTAATAAAAATAAAAAGTGGCTTTAATAAAAATTAAAAACATAAAATAATAAATAAATGTTTTTAAATATATTCATCATTGGATGGTTCGCGAGGTGGGACTGGCGATGAGATGTGGAGGTGCTGACAAATTTGCTATAGAGTAGGATCAATGTTGTCAAATCGTTGAAAACATTACTGCTCAAATCGAGTGAGGTGCTTAGAGATGTCAGCATATGAAGCCACCGCATGAACTGGATGAGAGGGTGGTGGTGATGAGTCAGTGGGTCCTCGTGCTGTGAAGGGACATCATTAGGAATGTCCTCGTAGGCCTCCTTCTCAGTAGATTGGGTGATACGATATTGAGGAGGGTAGGTTCTTCGGTGCTTTTCGATCATCCTAATGCTAAGCATGCTCGAGATGCCTTGTGGAGACATCTGGCCAATGAAGGTTAAGGATGATTCTTGGGCTGCGGTGCTGAGGAGCTCAAACTGTCGAGCCAACCGAGTAACATATGGGCCAATGGAGATGACCCCCTTCCTATGTCGCTCTGTCTGGTGCTGAATCACGAGGGCAATGAAATAGGAAAGGTCGATGACGTGCCCGTGCGACATACACCATAAAAAGTAGGCATCATGAGTGTTGTGAAATAGGGAAGGTCGATGACGTACCCGTGCGACATACACTATAAAAAGTAGGCGTCATGAGTGTTGACGACACTAGTGCTCTCTCGCTGTCCTGTAATCGTATGAGCCAAAATGGCGTGTAGGTACCTCAGAGATGGAGGGAAAGTTGATGCCTTGGAGCGGCCAAGATTGTAGGTGGCCCCACCTGGTACTAGTATGTCCCAACACCATAAAAGAGAACGATGGATGTGGCGGTTGAGAGCATGTAAGTCATTCTCCTTCTTGACTTCCTCCGTATAGAAACCCAGCACCGTACCGAATTCTGGGACGTTGAGCTGGCGGACTAACCCGCCTAGGCAAAATTGGACCGTGCCGAGATCATTGTAGTTCGTCATTACGGTCTGAAGATGGAACGTTGAGCATAGTTCCATCATGATCTCGAGGTATGTTAGCTCGATGATCCCAAAGAACAGCTCCTAAAGGTCGGTGGTTAGGAGGGCCCGAATCACTTCAACCAACTGAACTTGTTCTAACGCAACCCAATTGATGCAGCGGCCCAAAATTAAAGGTCAGGCCCGGAGTATTTGGGATAGTTCTTCTTGGGTCCCGATGGGGAACCTCAGGAAAGGGTGACGAACTTTCGCGGTAGGACCCGAGGAAGATGACGCTCCCTTTCTTTTCTTTGAAGTAGGGACAACGGCCTTTTTACCACATGAAGACGATATTCTAAACCTGCAATCAAAACTATTACTTTGTTTTGATGAGTCAACAAGGAAGAATGTATCTAAATTCAAAAAGTCATAGATTATGACTAATACTTCAGCCACAACTATCATCACTTAACAATTCTAATCAAACTAATCCATTTTATAGCATACTTTTGTGGCATTGCATGATAATAGCATGAATAATAATAAAAGATATATATAAAAAAAAATTGGCAAATAACAAGAAGCATTTGAAAAGTATGAGGATTGAGTTAGAATATTTGAAAAAGTCATGAGTATTCCACCTATCCTAACCATGAATATTTTACTTTTAACTAATCAAATAGAGAAATGAAATCTTGTAATGAAAAAAAAAAAACTTCAACATGAAAAAATGAAAATTATTCTAAATTATGACATTTAAAAGTATGAAAATAACATAAAAACTTGCATATTATTATGAAAAAAGCATTAGAAATCATTAAAATAGACAAGAAAGAAGTAAACAAATGCTAGGAAGGGAGGATTGAGCGTCAAAAATGGAGTTGGGGGCGGCGTACTTGCGTGGCGGGGCGACCGTGTGGAATTGCAGCGGCTAGGGTTAGGATTTTTGAGTGGGAAAGACAATGAATAGTGCAGGGTATTTATAGATTTTAGGGCACACGGTCAGGTAACATGCCCGTGTTCCCTAATTTCAGCCCGTGTGATTCGCGAATTTTGAATTTGGGCGTGTCTGACATTTAGTACACGCCCGTGTTCTTTGGGCGTGTAGGTGACACGGCCGTGTCTGACATTGTTTATTTCTCCCACGCCTTTTTCAATCTAACAGGTTCGACCACGAGTGCTAGACACGGGCGTGTCGCACACCCGTGCTGTTTTAATAGGTTTGCCCATGGTTCTTCCACACGAGTGTGTCGCACGCTCGTGTTGTTTTGGCAGGCTCGACCAATGCCATGTCGCACGACCGTGATGTTTTATCGTAGCCCGTTTTTGGGGAAATCTTTGCCCTATTTTCACACGGCTCTAAGCACGCCCGTGTGCTTGGCCGTGTCTCTATGGAAAACCTGTATTCAAGAGCTCCGTTAGTAAGTTAGGTGTTGAAGACTAAATTTTAATTAAGTTAATACAGTTAGTACTCGGGTTGCCTTCTGAGAAGCACTTATTTATAGTCTAAGCTTGACTTACCTCTCTGTTGAATGATCATGGTGGTTTTAGTAGTTTATACTCCTCATTCCTGCTATCAATCTCATCAAAATAAGGTTTTAAACGTGTGTTGTGTACCTTAAAAGTGCTGAACTTAGGATGACTCACCTCGACCGTACCGAATGGGAAAATGCTGAGTACCGTAAGAGGGATTTCTTTATTCGGTGTGGTAATGACAATGTGGGGATCTGCAGCATCTAATAAGACTCTATCTCCAACATTAAGTTGATTTGGAAAGGGATTGAGCTCGTTCCGTCGTAGATTCGATTTGTCGGGTGTTCTCGGTTTATGCGTCTGCCATTCATCTAGCTCCTTGATTTGTAGCCTTCAATATTCATGAATAGGTCTTCTACTATTGCTTGAGAATGGCTCATGTACTTCCTTCAGACTCATTTCTTGCAAAGAAGGTTGCACCATATTGTCAGTTTTAGTAGAATAGTTTAGACGATCACCTTCAATTTCCAATGTGTTGCTGGAATTGCAAGCTTGAAGGGTGATTGTTTCATCTCTCACACAGAGTGTGAGTTCACCTATGCCAACATCAATAATTGTTTTAGCAGTTGCTAAAAAGGGCCTTCCTAGAATTAAATAAAATCAACGGGAAATATAAATTTATCGATTTTAACTAGCACATCTTCAATAATACCCCTAGGGAATCTTATAGTTTTATCTGCTAATTGAATGCTCATCCTAGTCTGTTTGGGTTTCCTGAGACCTAGTTGCTTAAACATTTTGTAAGGCATGACGTTGATACTAGCCCCTAAATCAGCTAATGCATTATTAACATCTAAACTACCAATTAAGCAAGGAATCATAAAACTCCTTGGATCTTTTAATTTGATCGGTAGCTTATTTTGTAGAATAGCTGAGCACACTGTGTTTAGCTCCACATGCGACGCCTCGTCCAACTTCTGCTTATTTACTAAAAGCTCCTTTAAAAATTTCATTGCGTTTGGCATCTCCAATAGAGCTTTAATAAACGGTAAGTTAATGTGTAATTTTTTTAAGAGTTTAAGGAATTTACCAAATTGTTCATCTGAGCGGTCTTTCCTTGTCGCGTTAGGGTATGGCTCATGAGGTTTATATTCGACATTTACTGATTTGTTTCTACTATGATCTACCTCACCTTGACCTTTGCTTACCACAGTTTCTTGCCTCGGTTCTAGTTCAGGCTCAACGACTCCTTCGTCATCTTGAATATTAATTGCGTTGAGTTGTTCCCTTGGGTTGGGTTCAGTATTACTTGGCAAGCTACCTTGTGGTCATTCAGAGATTAGTTTGGAAAGCTGGCCTATTTGAGTTTCGAGCCCTTGGATCGACGCTTGTTGATTTTTAAGTGCTGTCTCGGTGTTCTAAAAACGAGTTTTTGACACTGATATAAACTTTGAGAGCATGTCTTCAAGGTTCGGCTTCTTTTCCTGTTGATAGGGTGGTTGTTGAAAACCCGAAGGATGTTGTGGTCTTTGATTTCCGCCCCACGAGAAATTGGGGTGGTTCCTCCAACCTGCATTGTAAGTGTTACAATATGGGTTATTTTGGGATCGAGAGTTATTGTTACCCATATATTGGACTTGTTCCTCCTCGATGCTAGGGTTGAAGGGTTGATACTCTGTGCATGCTCCTCCTCCATTCGTCTCGCACCTCATTACTGGATGTACCTGAGTAGAACCAAGTAAACCATCAATCTTTTTTATTTAGAAATTCTACCTGGTTTGACAGCATAGTAACCGAATCGACGTTATAAATGCCTTCTGTTTTAGTTTGCTTAGTCCTCATGACTTGCCACTGATATTTATTCAGTGACATCTCCTCTATAAACTCATAGGCATCTTCAGGTGTTTTATTATTGATGGTTCTACCAGCAGCTGCATCAACCATTTATCGAGTTAAAGGATTCAGGCCATTATGGAACGTTTGAACCTGTAGCCAAATCGGTAACCCATGGTGAGGGCACCTTCTCAGTAAGTCTTTGTATCTCCCCCATGCATCGTAAAGAGTTTCTAAGCCCATCTGTACAAACGAAGCGATATCATTACGTAATTTAGCCATTTTAGCCGGCGAAAAATATTTTAATAGAAATTTTTCGATCATTTGTTCCCAAGTAGTGATTGACCCTCGTGGTAATGAGTTCAACCACTGTTTAGCTTTGTTTCTCTATGAAAAAAAGAAATAACTGAAGATGAAAGGCATCATCAGAAACACCATTAATTTTAAACGTATCTCATAGTTCTAAGAAGTTTGCTAAATGAGCGTTGGGATCCTCATCCTGTAAACCATCAAACTGAACAAATTACTGTATCATTTGAATCGCGTTAGGTTTTAGTTCAAAAGTATTTACAGCTACAGCAGGTCTAACTATGCTCGATTCAGTTCCTGTTAAAGAAGGTTTAGCATAATCATACATAGTGCATGGAGCAGGATTTTGATTCTTGATTTTAAGCCATCTCTTCAGTTGAGGGTTGAGTATCATCCTCTTGCTCGTTCTCTGTGTATCTTCAGCTTTGCCTTATTTCTCTTTAATGTCAAGGAACTGTGCGATTGATTTCTTCGTCAAAAAGTAGTGGTCCTGATGGGTTTCTTATAGTCATAAACTATAAAATCCTGCCAAGAGAAAGAAAAAAGTAAATTAATAAATAATAATAATAACAAAGTAAATTAAATTAAATTGCAAGAAAAATAAATGGCTAAAATAATAAAAATTGAGCGTTCCTAATATCTTAGTTCCCTAGCAACGACGGCAAAAACTTGATCGCGTGATTTCGTAATAGGTTTTAAATATTTATAATTAATCGTTCTTGAAACTAACTATTATCGCGATGTAGGCAAGTGTACCTATCGAACAGTAGTATAGTTTTTGCAAGACCGGATTGTCAAACCCAAAGGAACTAAAAATACTAATAATGACTGTCTTTTTTATTATCTAGCCTAAGAATAAAGAGATTTTATTTTAACTAACTAATTATCTAAACTAAGAACTCACAGAGAAAAGAATTGGGGAATTACTTTTGGGAAAATCGATTGGATTAAGACAATACCTAAGGAAAAATCCACCAAGACTGTACTTGTTATTCTGGCTCCGAATCGGACGATTTATTCATTTAACTTGTTCCGTAGAGATCCATAAGTTATGTTATTATCCCTGTTCAAGACTAATAACGTTTAATCCCTAGATTGAATAATTGATACCTTTCTCTAATTAACACCCTAGGGTTGCATTAACTCGATCTATGGATCCCCTTATTAGGTTTCACCCTAATCCGACAAAATCTTGTCACCCTATGTCTAGGCGCGCAAACAACTCCTCTTAATTATGACATATGTACTCTTAGATAGGGGCTATTCCTCCTCTGAATAAGAGCTTATCTTGAATTAGTATCCTGGGATATCAAAACAAGAATTAAGAACACATAATTAAGAACAAGTTAAATATTTATCATACAATTCAGAAAATAATAACAAGATTCATCTTAGGTTTCATTCCCCTTAGGTATTTAGGGGTTTTAGCTCATAACTAAATAAGAAAACATCTCAGAATAATAAATAATACAAAACATAAAGAAAACCCAAAACTCCTGAAGGGGAAATTGAGGAGAAATCTTCAGTCCTGATGATGAATCCGGCTTCTGAGATGGATCAATCGGCTTCCTCGGAGTAATTTCTTACTCTCTCCCTGTGTGTCCCCCTTTCTTCTTTCTCTATAGGCTTTGGAATGCCTAAGAGCCCTTAAAATTAGCCTTTTCCAAATTGGACTCAACTCGGGCTCGGCAGGGGCATGTCGGTGTGACACGCTCATGTGCGATTACTTCAAGCCGTGCTTGTGACAGCCCAAAATTGACCCTAGTCGAAAGGTGGTCTCGGGACCACAAAACCGAGGCATAAAAATAATTAAAAATTTATTTTGATGCCTATAATATGTGTGTGCTCATGTATGACATTTTATGATGATTGATTTAGTGTTATAAGGGTGAATTCCACAAGAAAGGACTTAGTAATGAACTTTGAAAGTATGATAGGGAAATGTGTGATGACCAATTAAAGCATGCATGCAAAATAATGGACTTGCATGTCAAATTCCCCTTTATAGGTGGTGGCTGGCCATGACAAGGAGGATGGGCTAAACATGTCATGAAACATGTTTTGTTGGTGCATTAGGGTGAAATAATAAACAAAGGTGTATGGGTGATAAAAAATGAAAAAAAATGTGTGTGAGTGTGGTAATCCCCCATTGCCGTGAGTTGTGGAGAAGGAAAGAAAAAATTTTGTTCATCCTTTCTTTGAGCCAAAACTAAGGAAGAAGGAGGATTTTTGCTTCATGCTTGGTTTGGAAGAGATCTAGAAGGAGATTTGGCTAAGTTTGCATCAAGATTAAGGTATGTATGAGGTTGTGTTAGGAGTTTCATGCATGTTTTGGTTGCTAACTTGATGTGCATGTTAGCCATGGCTCAAATCTTTGTTAAGCCATGGAAATGGTATTTGGCCAAAGTTGTTATGGTGATAAAGCCATTGCATGCTAAGTGTGAAGCTTGATGATGATGCATACAATGATGGATTGTCTACTCTTGAATAAGATTTTGAGCTTTCTTTTTGTTTTATCATGATTGAAGTTGAAAAGGAGCATGATTGTCATATTCGCCATGATGCATTCATGAGCATGGTTCATGCTTCTTGCATGTTAGTTAAAATTTGTGTTTTGGATGGCTATGGACACCTTGAAATTGGCCATGCTCATATATGTATATATATGTTTGCACATGATGTTTTGGTTATGAAGGAAGTGATGAATAAGTTTGTTTAAAGAAGAAGATGTTGAAGAATAATTGTGAAATTGTAAGCACATTCGGCCTAGCACACATATGAGTGCTTGATGCTATATTGTAAGTTTTGAGCTACAATATGCAAAGCATTAACTAGTAAAATGCATGCTGTTTTTGTGTGGTATTAAGTGCATAATTGGCCTCAACATAGACAAGTATATTCGGCCTTGGGTAGCCTATTGAAGGCCTTAGCTTTTCCTTGATGCTCGAATAAATTGTATTGAATTGCTTGATGTAGTATAAAATGTGCATGACCATTGTGTATTCAAGCTAAAGGGTGGCCATATGACCATTTAAATTCCTTGTCATATTCGGCCATAAGCTAGCACAATGAGGTTTTGATAAATTGAATTTGTTTGAATTAGCTCAAGAGCTAAGAGGGCCACAATTGGACAAGGGGAAGGAAAAAGTAATCGAATAGCCGTAAAAGCCGTTCGACAACATCTCGAGGTAAGTCCTCAAGAAGTGACCTTACTTGAATTATGTGGAATGAAATATGGATGTATTGATTATTGATTTATGTGTGTATGAGTATTGAATGATACCGAGCTAAGTCCCGAAGGCGATTATGTTAGTGATTATAATTGTGTTTGAGCCTTAGTAACGAAAATAAATATGTATGTCCAATGATTATTGATGTATGTGTGCATGAGAAATTGAATGATATCTGGGCTAAGCCAGAAGACAATTATCTGGAAATTATAACAGGGTTAAGACCGAAGGCAATTGTGCTAGTGGCTACATCCGGGCTAAGACCAAGGCATTCGTGCGAGTCATTCTATCGGGCTAAGACCGAAGGCATTTGTGCAAATCGTGATATTCGGGTTAAGTCCGTGAGGCCTTGGTGCGGGTTACCATAACAGGGCTATGTCCCGAAGGCGATTGATCGAGTAGCGACATCCGGTTAAACTCGAAGGTATGTGATTTGTAAATTATAAGCTTGCTAGAAAATTTCAGCTAATGCACTTGTGAAATTTCCCAATGACAAGGTAAGTGCGGTGTGTGCTTTGCGCTAGGAGTAGGCGTGTGAATATCCGCTCCTATGATGGAACGAGTTATCGGCCTTAATGAAGCCGTTATTTGTGTATGAACATAAGAGTTGGGATGGTGAAGTAAGTATGATTATGTGAATGTGCATTAATGAAATGATGCATTTAACTATGTGAATGTATTGCTGTAATTAGAGTTGATTATATTCCTTGAGACTTACTAAGCATAAAAATGCTTACTCATTGCTTTGGCTCTCGGTTTTCTAGATTTCGCTCGATAGCAATCGGATTCGGGATCGTTGAAGTCGAAGTCATCCACACTATCAAGCCCCATTTTGGTATAAATTCTTGGTTGAACTTGAAATGGCATGTATAGGACTACCCTTGTTGGTTTAAATATGTTATGATGTATATGTATGCGGCCATGCGAAAATGGCTCGTAATAGTGAAGTATCAACTTAAACTATTTGCGGTTTGTATATATATATATGGTGTCATGATGTGACTATGAATTGGAAATGGGAATGTTGGCCACATGATCAGCCATTGGCATGGTTAAAATGATCATATGTGGACCTATGTAAGGCAAGACTAGTTGGTTCATGGAGACTACAAAATAGGTAAGACCTACCTTAAAAACAGATCTTTGCCAGCTGCAGTAACATGAATGTGAAAAATCACCAAAATTTGTAGGAATGGTATTAAATAGTGAATCAGCTATGTAAATGAACATTGATGAGTCTATTTTCATATGGAAGAAACGAAATGGTCATAGGAGTTACATGTTAAGAGATATTAAAGCTATTGTGAGGCAGGGCCAGAACGGTTTCTGGGTTCCCTGTCGCAACTTTAAAAATTTACTATAAATTATCTAGAAAGAATTAGGAGACATACCTTATATGTAAAGATTCCATTTTGAGTGTAGTTTCATTAGAAACAAACGGCACCAGCATTAAAGCCCTGTACAGAGAGATATTCAAGTTATACCGATCCCAACCGAGCAATAGCTGATGATGGGGAGAGTGTGGCGCCTGCTCTCGCACAAGGGACAGCGCCGGCGGACTCTCAACCTATGGCCAGCAATCCGAATGATGAGGCTAGGCAAGCCTTTTATAGTTTGATGAACGAATGGTTTAATCAATACATTCGAACTAACACGGTGTCCCACAACCTCCATTCCCAACAAATGCAACCCAGCACCTACAATACCTCCGTGAATCGACCAAATAAGGTCAAGTAAGCCCCGGTCGATAGGATTGAAAACATGGGGCCTTGAATTTAAAGCTACGGATGATGATGATGCGAGCGAGCTGAATTTTGGTTGGACAACACTATCCGGTGCTCGATGAGCTATCTTGTACACCGATGAGTGCTTAAAGTGTACCATCTCCTTGCTCGTGATTCCACCTACTATTGGTGGAGTACTCGACTTCGTGGTACCTAGAGAGCAAGTGACTTGGGAATTCTTTCAAACCAAGTTCGAAAAAAAAAAGTATATCGATCGAGATTCATCGACCAAAAGCGAAGGAATTTCTTGATCTTAAGCAAGGTTCTATGTCGGTTACCGACTATGAGCGAAAATTTGTGAGGCTTAGCCGATCTGTGCGAGAATGCATTTCGTCCGAAGCTATTATGTGTGGCGCGCTCGAGGATGGGCTGAATGATGATATAAGGATGTTCGTTGGCATTCTCGAAATACGAGAGATCGTAGTACTTGTTGAGCGAGCTTGTAAAGTCGAAGAGCTTAGAAAGGAGAAACAAAAAGCGATGTGGGGCTGGAGAATTCGAAAGTGGTCTCGGAAAGTCTCTTCAACAAGCACCAAGAGATTTGAGATGATGTGAACCGGTCTAGAGGCGCTTTGGGCTTTTCTAGGCGAGGACGCGATCGACCCCTGTGACCACACGAGTCACTTCGATCGCCGATGGTGGAAATGATCGCCGAGAGAGGCGGAGTGTCAACATTGTGGCAAATGGCATTCGGGAGCTGTTGGTTTCGTGATCGCTCTGCTATAAGTGTGGATCGGCCGACCACTTTAGGAAGGATTGCCCGAGGATGCTTGAGCAGAATGTGAGTCGAGTGGAAACTCGGGTGCTACCTTTGCTCGAGGTAGGCCACCTAGAAATATGGGCAATGTCGATTGGTGGTCGGAGAGGATCTAGAGATGCTACCATCGGATCCGAGGCTCGTGCTCTGCGAGGACTTATGCCATCTGGCACGCGAGGATCTGCCTCTCCGGATGTCATTACGGTGTTTTCACTCTTTTCAATACTAATGTGATTGCTTTGATTGACCCTGGTTCTACTCAATCTTATATATGTGAAACCTTAGCATCTAGTAAGACTTTGCCTATTGAGTCTACTGAGTTTGTAATTCGGGTGTCAAACCCCTTGGGTTTCAACAAAGTGTGCAAGAAAAGTCCCCTAGTGTTCCGAGGTTCTTGTTTCCCGGCGGACTTGATGCTTTTGCCGTTCGATGAATTCGACGTTATTCTTGGTTTGGATGGGTTGACCATGCACGATGCGGTCGTAAATTGCAAAAGCAAGACTATCGATTTGAGGTCTGTGAATAACGAGATAATTCGGGTTAAGTCTACAGACTTAAAGGGTTGCCGGTGTAATATCGCAATGTTGGCCCAAAATATGTAAGAAAAGAGTGCGAAGCGTACCTTGCGTCGTGCTTTCGATGACAAGGAATCGAAAAGAAACCCGAATCTGTGCCGTGGTTTGTGAATACCGGATGTTTTCCCAAGAATTGCGGGTTTACCACTGTTCGGAAATAGAATTTGGCATCGAATTGGTACCGGTACCACTCCAATTTCGATAGCTCCGTATCGTATGGCACCAACGAAATTAAAGGAGTTGGAAGCTCGATTGCAAGAATTGGTGGATAGAGGTTTTGCTCGCCGAGTTTTTCGCCTTAGGGTGCGCCGGTGTTGTTCGTGAAAAGAAGGATGGAACCATGCGGTTGTGCATCGATTATCGTCGACTTAATAAAGCGACAATAAAGAACAAATATCCGTTGCCACATATCGATGACTTGTTCGATCAACTAAAAGGAGCCTCGGTGTTCTCGAAAATAGATTTGAGATCGGGCTATTATCAATTGCGAATCCGAGATTCGGACGTACCCAAGGCGCCTTGAGCGAGATATGGTCACTATGAGTTCCTAGTGATGCCGTTTGGGCTCACTAATGCCCTGCGGTATTTATGGATTTAATGAATCGGATCTTTAGACCATATTTGGATCGATTAAGTAGTCGTGTTCATTGATGACATCTTGGTCTATTCAAGAAATGAGACCGAACATCTTTGAACACTGCGGTTAGTCTTTGCAAATTTTACGGGATAAGCAATTATATGCTAAGTTCAGCAAGTGTGAGTTCGGTTAGAGAGGTTAGCTTCTTGGGTCATGTGGTATCTGCATCGGGTATTCGAGTCGACCGAATAAAATTTCAGCCATACTTAATTGGAAGCCTCAGAAATATTCTTGAGGTTCGAGCTTTTGGGGCTTTTAGGTTATTACCGACGATTTGTAAAGGCTTCTCAACGATAGCCACGCCGATGACGGCTACTCCAAAAGGATGTTAAGTTCGAATGGACGGAGAAATGCCAAAAAGTTTCGATCAATGAAAACTTATTTGGTGAAGCCCCAATTCTAGTGCAACCCGAGTCCAAGCAAAGAGTTTGTCATCTATAGCGACGCCTCTCTACTTGGGTTAGGTTGCGTATTAATGCAAGAAGGTCGAGTTGTGGCCTATCGTCGAGGCAATTAAAGCCACATGAGAAAAATTATCCGACTCATGATCTCGAATTGGCCGCCATCGTATTTGCCTTAAAGATTTGGCGACATTACTTATTTGGTGAAAGGTGCCATGTATACTCGGATCACAAAAGTCTTAAATATTTGATGATCCAAAGAGACTTAAATCTGCGACAAAGACGTTGGCTCAAGCATTAAAGGATTACGAGCTGGTCATTGACTATCACCGGGAAAGGCGAATGTGGTTGCGGATGCCTTGAGTCGTAAATCATTATTCGCTTACGGCGATGAGCGTGCACTTATGCATTCGATCCGATAGTGTGTTAGTAGCTGAATTGAAAGCCAAACCACTATTGATACATCAAATCCAGAAGCTCGAAAATCGACGACGAGTTGGGCGCAAAGCGAAATTTGAGTGTGTTCGAACAAGGATTCGGAGTTTCAAATCGATGATGACGATTGTTTGAGGTTCAAAAGTCGTCTGTGTTCCAAAGAATTGAACTCATTTCGATAATTCTGAATGAAGCCCATTGTAGCCGAATGGCAATCCACCCGGAGTACGAAGATGTACAATGATTTGAAACGTCGGTTTTGGTGGCATGGTATGAAGCGAGACATCTCCGACTTTGTTTGAGATGTTTAATATGTCAACAAGTGAAAGCGGAACATCGGTGCCTTGAGATTACTTGACCAATCACGATACCCGAGTGGAAATGGGATTGAGTCACAATGGACTTTGTATCCGGACCGCCATTGTCGCAAGTAAGAAGGATGCGGTTTGGGTCGTGGTAGATCGATTGACTAAGTCGGCCCACTTTGTCCCCGTCGCACGGATTTTCAATGGACAAATTATTTGAATTGTACGTTTCTCGGTTGTGAGATTACCTATTTCCATCGTGTGGGATAGAGATCCGAGATTTACCTCGCGATTTTGGAAAAAGTTGCAAGAAGCTTTGGGTACCAAGTTGCATTTCAGACCGCCTTTCACCCCCAAACCGATGGTCAATCCGAGCGGATAATTCAGATACTTGAGGATATGTTAAGATGTTGCGTCCTCGAGTTTAGTGGTTCATGGGAGCGGTATTTGCCGTTGATTGAATTCGCTTACAACAACGACTTTCAATCAAGTATTAAGATGGCACCCTACGAGGCCTTGTGCGGTCGTAAATGCCGTACACCATTGTTTTGGACCAAGCTCGGTGAAAGCAAGATTTTCGGTGGATTTGATTAGGGATCTTTGAGAAGAAAGTGAAAGTAATCCGTGAAAGTCGAAGATAGCCTCCGATCGTCGAAGTCGACGCGGACTGAAGCGTAAGGATATCGAGTATCGGTGGGTGATAAAGTGTTTCTCAAGGTATCGCCTTGGAAAAAGATACTCAGATTCGGCCGTAAGGGCAAGTTGAGCCCGAGGTTCGTTGGGCCATATGAGATATCCGGCGAGTCGATCCGGTGGCATATCGTTTGATTTTGCCCCGAACTCGAAAAGGTTCACGATGTCTTTCACGTTTCGATGCTTGACGCTATAGATCCGATCCATCGCACGTGATTAGTCCATCAGAAATTGAAATTCTAGCTAATATGAGTTATGAGGAAGAACCAATTCGTATCCTATCACGTGAAGTGAAAGAGTTACGAAACAAGCGGGTTCCGCTAGTGAAAGTGTTATGGCTCAAACACGGGATGGTAGAAGCTACTTGGGAACCCGAGAGCTCTATGAAAGAGCGTTACCCAAACCTATTTACCGGTAAGATTTTCGGGGACGAAAATTTCTTAAGTGGGGGAGAGTTGTGACAGCCCAAAATTGACCCTAGTCGGGATGTGGTTTCGGGACCACAAAACCGAGGCATAAAAATAATTTAAAAATTTATTTTGATGCCTATGATATGTGTTAATTTGTGTATGACATTTTGTGTGACAGCCCAAAATTGACCCTAGTCGGAAGGTGGTCTCGGGACCACAAAACCGAGGCATAAAAATAATTAAAAATTTATTTTGATGCCTATAATATGTGTGTGCTCATGTATGACATTTTATGATGATTGATTTAGTGTTATAAGGGTGAATTCCACAAGAAAGGACTTAGTAATGAACTTTGAAAGTATGATAGGGAAATGTGTGATGACTAATTAAAGCATGCATGCAAAATAATGGACTTGCATGTCAAATTCCCCCTTTATAGGTGGTGGCCGGCCATGACAAGGGAGGATGGGCTAAACATGTCATGAAACATGTTTTGTTGGTGCATTAGGGTGAAATAATAAACAAAGGTGTATGGGTGATAAAAAATGAAAAAAATGTGTGTGAGTGTGGTAATCCCCCATTGCCGTGAGTTGTAGAGAAGGAAAGAAAAAATTTTGTTCATCCTTTCTTTGAGCCAAAACTAAGGAAGAAGGAGGATTTTTGCTTCATGCTTGGTTTGGAAGAGATCTAGAAGGAGATTTGGCTAAGTTTGCATCAAGATTAAGGTATGTATGAGGTTGTGTTAGGAGTTTCATGCATGTTTTGGTTGCTAACTTGATGTGCATGTTAGCCATGGCTCAAATCTTTGTTAAGCCATGGAAATGGTATTTGGGCCAAAGTTGTTATGGTGATAAAGCCATTGCATGCTAAGTGTGAAGCTTGATGATGATGCATGCAATGATGGATTGTCTACTCTTGAGTAAGATTTTGAGCTTTCTTTTGTTTTATCATGATTGAAGTTGAAAAGGAGCATGATTGTCATATTCGCCATGATGCATTCATGAGCATGGTTCATGCTTCTTGCATGTTAGTTAAAATTTGTGTTTTGGATGGCTATGGACACCTTGAAATTCGGCCATGCTCATATATGTATATATATGTTTGCACATGATGTTTTGGTTATGAAGGAAGTGATGAATAAGTTTGTTTAAAGAAGAAGATGTTGAAGAATAATTGTGAAATTGTAAGCACATTCGGCCTAGCACACATATGAGTGCTTGATGCTATATTGTAAGTTTTGAGCTACAATATGCAAAGCATTAACTAGTAAAATGCATGCTGTTTTTGTGTGGTATTAAGTGCATAATTGGCCTCAACATGGACAAGTATATTCGGCCTTGGGTAGCCTATTGAAGGCCTTAGCTTTTCCTTGATGCTCGAATAAATTGTATTGAATTGCTTGATGTAGTATAAAATGTGCATGACCATTGTGTATTCAAGCTAAAGGGTGGCCATATGACCATTTAAATTCCTTGTCATATTCGCCATAAGCTAGCACAATGAGGTTTTGATAAATTGAATTTGTTTGAATTAGCTCAAGAGCTAAGAGGGCCACAATTGGACAAGGGGAAGGAAAAAGTAATCGAATAGCCGTAAAAGCCGTTCGACAACATCCGAGGTAAGTCCTCAAGAAGTGACCTTACTTGAATTATGTGGAATGAAATATGGATGTATTGATTATTGATTTATGTGTGTATGAGTATTGAATGATACGGGCTAAGTCCCGAAGGCGATTATGTTAGTGATTATAATTGTGTTTGAGCCTTAGTAACGAAAATAAATCTGTATGTCCAATGATTATTGATGTATGTGTGCATGAGAAATTGAATGATATCCGGGCTAAGCCCCGAAGACAATTATGCTGGAAATTATAACCGGGTTAAGACCCGAAGGCAATTGTGCTAATGGCTACATCCGGGCTAAGACCCGAAGGCATTCGTGCGAGTCATTCTATCCGGGCTAAGACCGAAGGCATTTGTGCAAATCGTGATATCCGGGTTAAGTCCGTGAGGCCTTGGTGCGGGTTACCATAACCGGGCTATGTCCGAAGGCGATTGATCGAGTAGCGACATCCGGTTAAACTCGAAGGTATGTGATTTGAAAATTATAAGCTTGCTGGAAAATTTCAGCTAATGCACTTGTGAAATTTCCCAATGACAAGGTAAGTGCGGTGTGTGCTGCTGCGCTAGGAGTAAGCGTGTGAATATCCGCTCCTATGATGGAACGAGTTATCGGCCTTAATGAAGCTGTTATTTGTGTATGAACATAAGAGTTGGGATGGTGAAGTAAGTATGATTATGTGAATGTGCATTAATGAAATGATGCATTTAACTATGTGAATGTATTGCTGTAATTAGAGTTGATTATATTCCTTGAGACTTACTAAGCATAAAAATGCTTACTCATTGCTTTGGCTCTCGGTTTTCTAGATTTCGCTCGATAGCAATCGGATTCGGGATCGTTGAAGTCGAAGTCATCCACACTATCAAGCCCCATTTTGGTATAAATTCTTGGTTGAACTTGAAATGGCATGTATAGGACTACCCTTGTTGGTTTAAATATGTTATGATGTATATGTATGCGGCCATGCGAAAATGGCTCGTAATAGTGAAGTATCAACTTAAACTATTTGCGGTTTGTATATATATATATGGTGTCATGATGTGACTATGAATTGGAAATGGGAATGTTGGCCACATGATCAGCCATTGGCATGGTTAAAATGATCATATGTGGACCTATGTAAGGCAAGACTAGTTGGTTCATGGAGACTACAAAATAGGTAAGACCTACCTTAAAACAGATGCTGCCAGCTGCAGTAACGTGAATGTGAAAAATCACCAAAATTTGTAGGAATGGTATTAAATAGTGAATCAGCTATGTAAATGAACATTGATGAGTATATTTTCATATGGAAGAAACGAAATGGTCATAGGAGTTACATGTTAAGAGATATTAAAGCTATTGTGAGACAGGGCCAGAACGGTTTCTGGGTTCCCTGTCGCAACTTTAAAAATTTACTATAAATTATCCAGAAAGAATTAGGAGACATACCTTATATGTAAAGATTCCATTTTGAGTGTAGTTTCATTAGAAACAAACGGCACCAGCATTAAAGCCCTGTACAGAGAGATATTCAAGTTATACCGCGCGAAGGTCAGAGCAGTCGATCCCTGTAACATGGGTGACTTTAACTAATAAACTGTACCAATTGGCCCAACCGAAAATTCTAGAAATAAATCCATGGATGGATATATGAGTCTAAATTCAGGGAAAAATTACGAAACCAGTTTCCGAGTTTTGAAACTCGAGATATGATTTTTAAGGCGACAGTGACGCAGTTTTTCCAGCCTGACTGGAAATGTCCAATGGATGGGCAAAACAAGTGAACTTGGCTTGCTAACCCCTCGTGTCCGACACCGGCGATGGTCTCGGGTTCGGGGTGTTACAGTGCTCGAGCCTACCAAATTGACACGGCCGTGTGGTCTGCTTATGTGAGGAGGTCCAGGCCGTGTTGATTTCATACTTTGGCCCATTTTCTCCGTTTTTGGCCCGTTTCTCATTCCTTTCTCTCTCCTATGCTCTCCTAAGTATAAAACATGAAATTAAAGCATTAGGAGCATCGAATTCACCAATTCTAATGGGTAATCATCCATAAAATGTGTTAAACATGGGGTAAAACATGTATAAATTACGGTTTATCAACGGCCGTGTGTCTCAGCCGTGTGAAGGGCACAGTCTAGCACAGAGGCGTGTGCCTTGGCTAGGACACGGGCTAGGAAACGGGTGTGTCATGGCCTTGTGAAGGACACAGACCAGGGACACGGGTGTGTGCCAGGCCGTGTGAAAACCCTATTTAGAATTAATTCCACATGGGTGGAGGAGACGGGCATGTCCCTATTTTGCTTAGGCCGTGTGAGACACACGGGCCATTAGCACAGCCATGTTGGAATGGTCACACGGGTGTATTGCCCCTCCTACACGGGCGTGTGCCCTTGTGTCAAGTGACATTTCTCTATAGTTGGAAAAAGGACCCAGATTGGTCTCGAATGATTTTCAATGTGTGTTTTGGGCCTCGTAAGCCCATATTAAGAATATATTAATAAGTTTAAGAAAGTTTTAAATTTTCTAAGTCATGAAGGCTCGGAATTGGTTGTAAGTATGAGTTTAAGTTAGGTAACACCTTGTATTCTGCCTTAGCGTAAGATACGGGTATGGGGTGCTACATTTAGTAGTATCAGAGCTATGATTTATTCAATTCTAGGACTAACCTAGTGAGAGTACGAGTCTAGCTATACATGCTATAACTGTATACTAATAGTGTGACGATTTTTGACGATTATAAATTATGTTTTTTTATATATAGTAAATAGATTTTGATAGAGCCGCGGCGGATAATGTGGAGAGTAATGTGTAGTTGAGAATGAGCCCGTAACTATAGGCCAAGGCGGAGGGGCAAGAGAAGCCTACCTCCAAATGATGGATGCTTGGTATACAGAGTTTGTTCGTGTAAACCCGAATGCTCCACCTCCCCCACCTCATTTGATCCCTCAGTATGCCTCGGTAGCTCCGCAAGGTGTGGACATAATTAAGAGAGAGAAGCCTCTAGTAGACAAGATCCGGAAACAAGAGGCTGAAGAATTCTGGGCAAATCTCGATGATGGCCCGGAGAAAATAGAGTTTTGGTTAGAGAATACCATCAGGGTATCGATGAATTGTCATGCACGCCTAAGGAATGCGTGAAATGTGCTGTGTCGCTCTTGCGAGATTTAGCTTACCAGTGGTGGAACAAACTCATTTCTGTGGTACCAAGAGGGAGAATAACGTGGGAATTCTTCCAAGAAGAGTTCTGAAAGAAGTATATTAGCTAGAGGTTCATAGACCAGAAAAGGAAGGAATTCCGAGAGTTGAAGCAAGGCAGTAGGACAGTGACAGAGTACAAACGAGAGTTTGTAAAACTCAGCAAATATGCGCGAGAGTGCATGTCTTCAGAAATCGCCATGTGTAAGAGGTTCGAGGATGGCCTCAATGAAGATATTCGAGTGTTTGTTGGTATTTTAGAGATAAGAGAGTTTGTAGTGCTCGTTGAGAGAGCATGCAAGGCAGAGGAGCTAGTAAAAGAAATGAGGAAAGCGGCTATTGAGTCTTGGGATTCAAAGAAGAGACAAATGGAGAAATCACATCAGTCCTCGTCTAAAAGATTAAGAGAGTTTGCTACCCAATCGAATGCTTCGATTGGGTTTCTGAATAGAAACAAGAACTAGCAGAACATAACTTCTAGAGTTTAGACCATTTCTGTTGCGAGTGTCAGTAGTGCTCGGCCAATTAGGCCAGAATGTTCGCAATGTGGTAGATGCCATTTTGATGAGTGTCGAGGTAAAGAAAGGGGGTGTTTTAAATGCAGGTCACTGGGCCATTTCATCCAAGACTGTCCCGATGTAGAAAAAGGAGAGAAAAAGCAAGAAGTGAAGGCAAGTAGTACTCTATTGAGGGGTAGACTGCAAAAGAACCCTGGAAGCGGGGCTACTAGCCGAGGTGAACCAAGAGATGCTGGAGCGAGGTCTAAGGGCAGAGGCCTGCAAAGACTTATGCTATTCGTGCCCGTGAAGAGGAAGAGTCTCCCGACGTGATTACGGGTACCTTTTCTATCCATGAAATATCTATTGTTGCTTTAATTGACCCGGGGTCGACCCACTCCTATATTTGTATGGAATTGATACCTCATATGAACATGTGTTTGTAGACCAATGTGTAGAAATTTTCCTTTGCCAATTAAAGGTCATTATTCTCATAGTGTTGTAGTGGACTGTGGGAGAAAAGTTATTGAGTTAAAATGTGAAGACGGGAATGTCCTTCAGATTGGACCAGATGAATGATAAATCACAATTTATACATATTTTTACCCCATGCTTAACAAATTTTATGGATGATTTTTCCTTAGATTTGGTGAATTTAATGCTCCTCATGCCTTAATTTCATGTTTTATACTTAGGAGAGTATAGGAGAGTGAAAGGAACTTAAAACGGGCCAAAAATGGAGAAAATGGGCCAAAGTATGAAATCAACACGGCCTAGACTTCCTCACACGGGCAGACCACATGGCTGTGTCAATTTGGCAGAACCGAAGCACGACTCACACGGGTAGACCACATGCCCGTGCCTATTTAACAGGCTTGACCACGGCCTGAAGTAATCGCACACGGGCATGTCACATGGGCGTGTCCCTGTCGAGCCCAAGCTGAGTCCTATTCAGAAAAGGCCACTTTTGAGGGATTTTAGGCATTCTAAAGCCTATAAATACACCCTAGAAGAGGAGAAGAAGAGGACGAAGAAGAGGAAGCAAGGAATTGCTCAAGGGAAGTTGATCAATCCATCTCAGAAGCCGAATTCACCATCAAGACTGAAGATCTCCCTTCAAATCCCCTCAGGAGTTTTGGGTTTTCTTATGTTTTGTTATTTTTATTCTTTTGAGATGTTTTCTTTCATTGTATGAACAAAAACCCCTAAATACCTAACGGGAATGAAACTTAAAATGGATCTTGTTATTATTATTTGAATTGTATGATAAATATTTGAGTTTTTCTTCATTATGTGTTCTTAATTCTTGTTTTGATATTCCAAGATATTGATTCAAGTTAAACTCTTATTTAGAGGAGGAATAGACCTTGTCTAAGAGTAAATTTATCATAATTAAGCGGAGTTGATTGCGCACCTAGACATAGGGTGACAAGATTTTGTCATATTAGGGTGAAACCTAATAAGGGGATCTATAGATCGAGTTAATGCAACCCTAGGGTGTTAATTAGAAAGAGATTCCAATTATTCAATCTAGGGTTAGACGTTGTTATTCTCGAGAGAGTAATAATATAACTTAGGGATCTCTACGAAACAAGTTGAATGAATAAATTGTCCGATTTAGAGTCAAATAAAAAGTGAAGTCTAGGTGGATTTTTCCTTCGATATTGTCTTAATCAATCGAGTTTTCCAAAAAGTATTTTCCCCAAATTTCTTTTCTGTGATTTCTTAGTTTAATTAATTAGTTAGATAAACAAAACACTTTTATTTTTTAGGCTAGATAATAAAAAGAAAGTTGATACTAGTACTTTTAGTTCCTTTGGATTCGATAATCCGGTCCTACTAAAGTTATACTACTGTTCGATAGGTACAGTTGTCTTCATCGTGATAATAGTTAGTTTCAAGAATGATTCATTATAAATATTTAAAACCTGTCACGAATATCACGTATCAAGTTTTTGGCGCCATTGCCAGGGAACTAAGATATTAGAACACTCGATTTTTATTACTTTAGCCATTTACTTTTACTGCAATTTAAATTTTATTCTAATTTTTATTACTAATTCTTCTTTTTCCCTTTTTCTGGTTGGTTCTTATAGTTTATGACTAGAAGAAACCCGTCAGACCATTACTTTTTGACAGTGAGATTGATGACATAGTTCGCAGAAACCAAAGAGAAATAAGGCGAAGCTTAAGATACACAGAGAACAAGCAAGAGGATGATATTCAAACCACAACCAAGGAGATGGCTAAAAATCAGGAAAACCTGATACCTCCTGCGATTGTTGTTAATCCAGTAAATCAGAATCCTGCTCTGCGCACTATGTATGATTATGCTAAACCTTCTTTAACAGGAACTAAATCGAGAATAGTTAGACCTGCTGTAGCTGCAAATACTTTTGAACTGAAACCTAACACAATTCAAATGATACAGCAATTTATTCAGTTTGATGGTTTGCAGGATGAAGATCCCAACGCTCACTTGGCAAACTTTTTGGAACTATGCGATACATTTAAAATTAATGGTGTTTTTGATAACGCCATTTGCCTTCGGTTATTCTCTTTTTCTTTGAGAAATAAAGCTAAACAGTTGTTGAATTCATTACCACGGGGGTCAATCACTACTTGGGAAAAATGACCGAAAAGTTTTTACTAAAATATTTTCCGCCGGCTAAAATGGCTAAATTACGTAATGATATCTCTACTTTTGTGCAGATGGATTTAGAAACACTCTACGATGCATGGGAGAGATATAAGAACCTTTTGCGAAGATGCCCTCACCATGGGTTACCACTCTGGCTACAGGTTCAAACTTTTCCTAATGGCATCAATCCTTCGACTCGACAAATGGTTGACGCAGCTGCAGGCGAAACCATCAATAATAAAACACCTAAATATGCCTATGAATTTATAGAGGAGATGTCACTAAATAACTATCAGTGGCAAGTCATGAGGACAAAGCCAACGAAAATAGTCGGTGTTAATAACGTCAATTCGGCTACCATGCTCTCTAATCAGGTAGAACTCTTGAATAAGAAAATTGATGGTTTTCTTAGTTCTTCACAGGTTTACCCAGTAATGCAGTACGAAGCAAATGGAGGTGGATCGAGCAATTCAGAATACCCACCTTATGGCCACAACATGGAGAATGAACAATTAAATTACATGGGTAATAATCCTCAATCTCAAAACAATCCTTATAGCAATACTTACAATGCAGGTTGGAGGAATCACCCAAATTTTTCATTGGGAGGCCAAGGAAATTAGAAACCACAACCCCCTTCAAGCTTTCAGCAACCACCATACCAGCAGGAGAAAAAGCCGAACCTTGAGGAGATGCTAACAATATTTATCTCAGTGTTAGAGACTCATTTTTAGAATACCGAGACGACACTCAAAAATCAACAAGCATCAATCCAGGGGCTCGAAACTCAGATTGGACAGCTCGCCAAGTTGATTTTCGAATGACCACAAGGTAGCCTGCCAAGCAACGCTGAATCTAACCCAAGAGAGCAACTCATTGCAATTTTCATTCAAGATGAGGAAGGATTAGTGGCAAAACCAAGGCCAGAACCAGTGGTAAGTGAAGGTAAGAATGAGGTAGGCCAAAATGAACAAAAATCGATAAGTACAGAATATAAACCTCGTGTGCCATACCCTAATGCGACAAGGAAAGACCGCTTAGACGAACAATTTGGTAAATTACTTATACTTTTAAAGAAACTACATATTAACCTACCGTTTATTGAAGCACTTTCGTAGATGCTGAACGCAATAAAATTTTTAAAAGAGCTTCTAACAAATAAACGAAAGTTCGATGAAAGGTCGCATGTGGAGTTGAACGCGGTTTGCTCATCCATTCTTCCGAATAAACTACCTAACAAACTAAAAGATCTAAGGAGTTTTACGATTCCTTGTTTAATTGGTAGTTTAGATGTTAATAATATGTTGGCTGATCTAGGGGCTAGTATCAGTGTTATGCCTTAGAAATTGTTTAAGCAACTAGGTCTAAGGAAACCCAAACAAATTAGGATGAGCATTCAATTAGCAAATAAAACTGTTAGATTTCCTAGAGGTATCACTGAAGACGTACTCGCTAAATTTGAAAAATTTATATTCCCAGTTGATTTTTTTGTTTTAGACATAGAAGAGGACAGTAATGTTCCTTTAATTTTGGGAAGGCCCTTTTTAGCAACTGCTAGAACAATTATTGATGTTGGCACAGGTGAACTCACACTTCGTGTAGGAGATGAAACAATCAACCTTCAAGCTCGCAACCCGAACAACATATTGAAAATTGAAGGTGATTGTACAAATTGTTCTACTAAGACTCATCATACAGTGCAACCTATTTTGCAGGAAATAAGTTCGAAATCCACAACAAAGAATCTACCCATGAAGAACGAAGGTTACAAATTGAGGAGTTAGATGAATGGTTGACATTTAAACAGAGAAAACACGATAAACCAAAACTATGCCAGAACGAGCTCAATGCCTCACCATATCAACTTAAGGTTGGAGATAAAGTTTCATTAAATACCGCAGATCCTCAAATTTACACTGCCAAACCGATGAAGAAATTCCTCTTATGGTACTTAAAATTTTCCCATTTGGTACAGTCAAGGTAAATTATCCCAAATTCGGACCTTTAAGGTAAACAATACCCACCTAAAACCTTATTTTGATGGGATTCATAACAGGAATGAGGAGTATAAACTCCTTGAACCACCATGACCATTCACCAGAGAGGTAAGTCGAGCTTAGACTATAAATAAGCGCTTCTCGAGAGGCAACCCGAGCACTAACGGTATTAACTTCTTTAAATTTTAAGTGTTTAAACACCTAACTTACTAACAGAGCTCTTAAATACAGGTTTACCACACTTACACGGCCAAGGACGCGGGCGTGCCTTAGGCCTTGTGCAAACAGGGCAAAATTTTCCCCAACATGGGATGTGATAGGTTGCCACGGCCGTGCGTTAGGACCCTGGGTGAATCTGCCAAAACAACATGGGTGTGTGACATGCCCGTGTCATAGAACTGTGGTTGAACCTGAGAAAATAGCACAGGCATTTGCCACGCCTGTGTCTAGAACCCGTGGTCAAACCTATCAGATTAACACGGGCTTGGGCCTACATACATGGGTGTGGGAGAAGCAAACGAAGATAGACACGGCCGTGCGACACGGCCGTGTGCACCCACACTCCCAAGGAACACGAGCGTGGGCCAAATGTCTGAAGCACCGAAATTCAAAATTCGCGAATCACACAGGCAAAAATTGGGGAACACGGGCGTGTCCCCTGGCTGTGTGTCCCAAAATTTATAAATACCTTTCACTATTCATCATCTTCTTCACCCAAAATCCCTAACCCTAGCCGCTGCAAGTCCACACAGGCTCCCTGCCATGCCCGTGCACCGCCTCCAACTCCATTTTCGACACCCATTCTCATCTTTTTAGCGTTTGTTTACTCTTTTCTCTCTATTTTCTTCATCCCTTTTACTAATTTTATGATTCTTATGGTTTTAGTTGGCAAATTTTTTATTTATATTCATAGTTCTCACTATAGTTATGCTTAAACATTCATTCTTTGCGATTTTAGTCAATGCTTTCTGATCTATTCATTCTTTTCGTGTGTTCTCATAAGAGTCTAGTTCAGTCATTTTATGTTGAAAATAATCATGCTTTTATTATGTCAATTGCTATATAAACTTCTATCATTTAGATTAAACTGCTAAGTATTGTTGGTTGGACTGGTTAGTTTAACTATATTCATGATTACTTCTTGAGTTAATTAGTTATGTTATATTCTTTGTTCTTCTTATAGGAATATCATGTCAAGCTCATGTGGCAAGAAAACTACCGTTCCCGCTTTGAAAAAGCAGAAAAGGGCTTCTTCCTCGGGCCCTACCGTAAAAATTTGCCACCCATACATCCAATTTCCACCCAGAATCAGGAGGAACTATTCCAAATCCTACAGACCCGACCTTTAGGTGTGGGCTGCTGCATTGACTGGACAGTGCTTGAACAAGTCTAGTTGGCTGACGATGTATGAGCACTCTTGACAACCGATCCATAGGACCTCTTCTTTGCGATCATCAAGCCGATGTACCTTGAGCTCACACTTGAACTTTGCTCGACATTCCATGTTCAAGACATCATGACCAACTTTGATGATCCTGGAACAATCCAGTTCCGTCTCGACGGTTTACTCCGCCAGTTGAGTGTGCCTGAGTTTGGTATAGCTTTGGGCCTATACATAGAGGAGTTCATGGATGAGAATGACCACGACACTCTCTGTCGCCACATCCACTACTCTCCCTCGAAGTGCTGGTACGCTTTGGTCCCTAATTTAGCCACCTACGACCCAATCCGCTCCAAGGCATCAGCTCTCTCTCCCTCTTTGAGGTACCTACACGCCATTTTGGCACAGACTTTGATAGGAGGTCGAAAGAGCACCGACGTCTCAACACTCACGACGCGTACTTTCTATTGGCCACCAGACAGAGCGACATCAGAGGGGGGTCATCTCCATTGGCCCCTACGTGACTTGACTGGCACGGCACTTCGGGCTCCTCAACACAGCAGCCCAATGATCCTCCCTTACTCTTATTGGCCAGATGTCCCCACAAGGCATCTCAAGCATGCTTAGTATGAGGATGATCGAGAAGCACAGAGGAACCCACCCTCCTCAGTATCGCCTCGCCCAATCAGCTAAGGAAGGAGACCCTGAGGACATTACTGATGATGTTCCTCCACGTCATGAGGATCCACCGTCTCAACCACCACCACCCTCCCGTCCAGTTTATGTGGCGACTTCATACGCTGACATCTCTGAGCGCCTCACCCGATTCAAGCAACAACATTTTTAGCGCTTCGATAACATTGATGCTACTTTACTGCAGATTTGTCAACCCTTCCACATCTCATCGCCACCCCCACCTCGCAAACCACCTAGCGATGAATATGTTTAAAAACTTTTATTTATAATTTTATGTTTTTATTTTTATTCTATTTTATGACTACTTTTTATTTTTTCTTTAAGATTATTTCTATTAGATTTTATAATTTTTATTTTACAATTATCAATTTCTGCTATTCCATTACAAGTAATTATGCTTCCTTATATTTCCTAAAAAGTTCCTGATTCTGTCACAGTTATAAAGAGCTCCTCATCTCATCATCATATAGGAACTAAAAACTCCACCGGGAAAGGTTCTCCACGACTACCATGTCTTGCTCGAACCCGACCATAGCTACCACCAGATATAATATTCTTTTGGCGCAGGACTTATGGACTAATGAACCTCTACCACCACTGGAGTATCCTCCTCCACTCTCACGCCGATTACTTTCCAAAACTCCAGTTCGAGGAATTCATTCATCATTCAGGAAGTTTCACTTCTCTCCCTATCTTATGATTATATATCTGTCTTTTTCAAATATGTAACACCCCGTACCCGAGACCGTTTCTGGAGTCGAACACGAGGTGCTAACCGACTTAATTCATTTACTCTCACAGTCCAATTAAATTTTTTTTTTCAGACGACTGGCTAACTGCGTCACTGTCACCATAAAAAACATAACTTGAGTTCCACAACTCGAAAATCAGATTCGTAATTTTTCCCCAAAACTAGACTCATATATCCATCTACAGATTGTTTTCTAGAATTTTTGGTTGGGTCAATTAGTACAGTTTATTAGTTAAAGCCTCCCCTGTTACAGGGTACGACTACACTGACCTTCATGCGTTACGATTTGGATATCTCCCTGTACAGGGCTTCAATACTGATGCCGTTTGTTTCTATAGAAACTAGACTCAAAGAGGAATCTATACATATATGGCATGACTCCTAATTATCTCTGGTTAATTTACAATGAATTTCCAAAGTCGGAACAGAGAATCCAGAAACCGTTCTGGCCCTGTTTCACAAAAACCTAAATATCTCTTAACATACAACTCATATGACCGTTTTGTTTCTTCCATATGAAAGTATATTCATCAAGGTTCATTTACATAATTTATTTGCTATTTAATTCCATTCCTACTATTTTTAGATATTTTTCACATCCACATCACTGCTGCTGCCAGCATTTATTTTTAAGGTAAACTTTACCTATTTCATGATCCTCCATGGATCAACTAGAGTTTGTCATACATATACCAAAAATGATCATGAATAACCATTCCCATGACTAACCGTTACCAACATTTCCATACCTCTTGATGGACGACATACAAAATGACTACAATGCTATGATCAAGGTATACTTAAAGCCATTTTCGCATGGCTTATATACATTAACCAGAATATCCCCCCCGCTACTAGTCTATTCTATACATGCCATAAGATATTCCAAAACATAGCAGTACCAAACAGTGGATAGTGATAGTGTGACTAGTTGCTGACGATCCCCGAGCCTGTAGCTTCCAATTGAGACCTATAAAACAGAGGAAACAAAGTACACGGAGTAAGCATTACAATGCTTAGTAAGTTTCAAGCGGTGTCAACAGTAACAATCAAGTTATAACATAGTTGTTCGTATTTTTATTTCACTCTTCCTTGAGCATACCACCCTTTATCCAAATATGCACATCTCATCATAATCATAGGAATAGTCTCATAGATTGCTCTCGTATACATCACATAACTACCTTATGGTTTGGTTTAAATCAAGCTAACATATAAACTTGGAGTACATACCTGTTTGACCTTTCGCATTGCGTATTTTTATAAGCAATTCTTATAAAAGAAGTCTTACCGGTCCTAATCTCCACACGTAGTCATCGGGTCTTACCGGTCATAATCTCCACACGTAGTCATCGGGTCTTACCGGTCATAATCTCCACACGTAGTCATCGGGTCTACTTTGGAACATATTCCAAGTTTCATGTACATTTAATCACATGTTACAACATTCACATTAGCCATTCGGCTTTACCACATATGCATATCACACATATATTTTACATTGGCCATTAGGCCTCATCACATATACATACACTTTCACGTTCACCACATACACTTTCACGTTCACCACATCGGCCATTAGGCCTCATCACATATACATACACTTTCACATTCATCACATCGGCCATTAGGCCTGATCACATATACATACACTTTCACATTCATCACATCGGCCATTAGGCCTGATCACATATACATACACTTTCACATTCATCACATCGGCCATTAGGCCTCATCACATATACACATACACTTTCACGTTCATCACATCGGCCATTAGGCCTTATCACATATACACATACACTTTCACGTTCATCACATCGGCCATTAGGCCTTATCACATATACATACACTTTCACATTCATCACATCGGCCATTAGGCCTTATCACATATATATGTATATCATACATATTTCATATTTTTCTTGTACATCAATTTCAGCAATAGCTTATAAGCAACTCAAATAGTTTCATCAAAGTTTACAACAAAATCACATATTCACTACAAGCAGTTTTTTCTGACCAACAGTCATTAAGTTGTTTATAACTGGAGCTACAAAACTCAAAATCAATTGCCGTTAATTTTCTCTGAATGTAGACTCATGTATCTTTCACCCATAAAATTTTCAGAATTTTAGGTTTGGCCAATCAATACCAGCTTTTTCTTAAAGTTTCCCCTGTTTCACTGTTTGACTAATCTGACCACTCTTCGCTACGAATCGAATTTTTCATTGTACAGAATTCATAATGTGTTCTATTTGATTCCATTTGAAACTAGACTCATTAAGGAGTCTAAGCATAGAAATCTTATCTTATAACCATTTTTGTACAAATTATAATGATTTTCCAAAAACAAATCAGGGAATTTCGGAGTCAATCCGACACTGTCTCGCACAACTTTAAATATCTCTTTATAGGAAATTTCTTTGCTTCCACAGTCTCTTTTATAAGAAACTAGACCAACTAAGCTTTGATTACATATTTTACTCAGCCTATAATTCCACACCGACAATTTATAGTGATTTTCTAAAATCACATTACTGCTACTGTCCAAGCAAATTATCACAATTTGCTCTTAAATTTCAAGTCCAAACACTTATGAACTTACCATTTGGGTTTAAGACATATCATGGCCACATCATATCTTATTAAATCAACTCATTATGTCCTATTATGATTGAATTTACTCAACGTTTAATCACTTAAAACTTACAAAGGAATCAAACTCATATACTTAATAACTTACCTCGGGAATTGCGAGCGGTTACAAATCGACTATTCGGTTAGGTAGCTTGTTCTCTTTTTCGAATTAGACTCCCTAAGCTCTTGAGCTTGCATAAACAAATTTAATCTATTACCAACCAATTATACAAACTCATGGCGAATATAACAAGAAGACTACTAGATTCTACTAGCCACTCATTGCTCTATTATTAACCTTACTTAATTATAAACGCATTCGCAATTTGATAATTAAGTTCATTTCATGGTATCATAACTCAACATTTATCAATATATCATTAACAAAATATGCTCATGTCAAATTCACTCCCAATCACATCTCAAAATTCAGCAAGCTTAGAACTCATTTAATAATTAAATTCGGTAGCTTAACCACTTTGCTAACTACTTATGCATATAAGACTAATTTTTCATACTAAATCAACTTGAACCTAAAACAATAGCCGAATGCTCACGTACATATTATCTATTATTTCCATCACATAAATCATGCCATAAAACACTTTTAAAACAACTCACCATCATAGCCAAATATACATTTAATGAACATTACTCCTTTACCAAAGCGACTAATAACTATCACAAATACAAAACATATCAATATGTCAAACTCATTACCTCACCTATTTAGTCAAGCCGAATAATAGAATCACTCACACTTAATCCATCCCATTATCTAATTTTTTTTCTCCAAAATGAACTAACCATAATACCGATTGTATATTATACCTAGCATTTCTCATTACCAAATCACAAAACCAAACACCACAAGCATATTTACCATAAAACATATCTCCAAAATAGTTGAAAACACAAACAATAAACACAAACATTGGCATTATGCTCAAATCACCATAAGAAATCTCAACTTTCTTGACATTACCAAGAGTGCATCCACAATTTAACTTAGCATATTATAAAGCCAAATCAACAAATTCAAAGCTTACCTCCTAATAGCTAAAGATGAAGGCCGAATTGCTCTAGGTAAGTTTTCCCTTCCTTTTCATCTTTGTTTCGGTTAGAGAGTGGCATGAGAAGAAGATGAGCACCATCCTCCTTCTTCTATTCGCCAAGTTGATCAACAAAGAAAGAACTTTGTTTTCTCCTCTTTCACTACTCACGGCAATGGGGAGTAAGGGGGACAACTTTGGTTTCTCCTCCCACTCACCTCATGTTTTTTCATTCATAATTCATTCTTTTATTTTCTAAACTCATAGTGCTAATAAAAGAAATCATATTATCATCAATGACCCATCCATGGCGGCCACTACTCATTAATAATGGATATTTGACATGCAAGGACAACATTTTCTAAGATGCATCAATAGGCCACTTTAACATTTGCCTAGCACATTTCTAAATTTTCTCGCACAAATCCTATTTAGCAAAATTCACTTACAATTAACAAAATTCAAACATGAAATTTTCACACATGCCTATATACATATAATAAGCATCAAATATAATGGTTAATTATTTTTATGACTCGGTTTTGTGGTCCCGAAACCACTTTCCGACTAGGGTCACTTTAGGGGTGTCACAAAATATCTATCTTTGTACATTGAGGGCAATGTACATCTTAAATGTGGGGGGTCTTTTATATCACCATTAGAAACCCCTAAATATTGTATTATTCTCACGTGAATTACTCATATCACTATTAGAATGAATTTTAATGAATTTATGATTTTATTGATATGTCTTGAATTAAAACATAGGCATTTATACGTTGATTTTTTAAACTTTAAGACGTTAGAGAATCAAGCATGATAATTTGATTTTTAAGGAATTAAAAACTTTTAGGTTGTTTCCCTAAGTTTAGGTATAATCTTGAGTTGGAATTCATAAGTTTAAACATTAAAAAGTCATAATTTTTGTGAGATCTTAAGCCTTTAGAGCATCTATTATTTCTTTCATGCTCACTTTCATTATGACTGCGTCAGTATTGAATTGTTATTCTAGAACTTGCTTGATTACGCATGTCAAGACCACGCCATTTGATTTGATATGTCAAAATGATAAAGGCACTTAGGTTTAACCCACTCACTCCATAAAAGCCTACCTTCACAATTAACCCTTAGTGAACCCCCTTGAGCCTAACAACTCATTCATTAATTTACCCTTAATATTAACCCATAACTCATCATTGTTGAAATCCCTTAAATTATTTTGATCCCTATTTTTGTCGAGATTTGAGTTGGAATAGTTGTTGAGATATGTTTTATTCTATTTTGTAATTTGACTTGTTCTTACAAAATATATATATATACACACATGTATACGTATTAGTAGTAGTGATCTTCTGAGCTAAACAAGTTAAATTCCATTTTCTGAGAAAAAACTCCGTTGTACACAATTGATGACTAGTCATTTTTCTAGTTAGGAAAATTTTCAATTAAATCTCAATTCTAACCCTTTCTTTGAGATTGTGACCACACCCTCTAACCAAAGCCATGTTACAACCCTCTAAAGACCTTTTGCTTGATGTTTCATCTCAATTTATAGTGGTGGAGATTTGATATTCATGCAAGCCTATGGTAATGACTTTTCATTATTAACTATTGAGTGCTTCATTTATTGTCCTTAAACACCTCGAGTGATTTGAGTGAATCTTTAGTGAGGATGTGAAACTCTGTGATATTTTGAATCAAAGGTAATTACTTAGATGAGGGGCGACACCTATGCTTTCATGATAAAATGTTCAACTTGGAATGTTTGAAACTTTGATGTTCTTTTAGTCAAATGTTCATTGTTTTATTACTTATGGATTAGTTTGAGATATTATTCATAAGAATTATATAGTTAAGAAGAATTTATTTTGATTGTGAGTTGAGGGTTTTGCTTGAGGACAAGCAAATGCTTAAGTGTGGGGGTATTTGATAAACTGTAATTTATACATATTTTTACCCCATGCTTAACACATTTTATGGATAATTTTTCCTTAGATTTGGTGAATTTGATGCTCGTAATGCTTTAATTTCATGTTTTATACTTGGGAGAGCATAGGAGAGCGAAAGGAATGAGAAACGGGCCAAAAATAGAGAAAATGGGCCAACGTACGAAATCAACACGGCCTGGACTTCCTCACACGGGCAGACCACATGGCCGTGTCAATTTGGTAGAATTGAAGCATAACTCACACGGGTAGATCACATGCCCGTGCCTATTTAACAGGCTTGACCACGACCTGAAGTAATCACACATGGGCGTGTCCCTGTCGAGCCCAAGCAGAGTTCTATTCAGAAAAGGCCACTTTTGAGGGCTCTTGGGCATTCCTAAGCCTATAAATACACTCTAGAAGAGGAGAAGAAGAAGACGCAGAGGAGAAAGCAAGGAATTGCTCAAGGAAAGCCGATCGATCCATCTCAGAAGCTGGATTCACCATCAAGACTGAAGATCTCCCTTCAAATTCCCTTTAGAGTTTTGGGTTTTCTTATGTTTTGTTATTTTTATTCTTTTGAGATGTTTTCTTTCATTAGTATGAACTAGAACCCCTAAATACCTAAGGGGAATGAAACCTAAGACGGATCTTGTTATTATTATCTAAATTGTATGATAAATATTTAACTTGTTCTTAATTATGTGTTCTTAATTCTTGTTTTGATATTCCAGGATATTGATTCAAGTTAAGCTCTTATTTAGAGGAGGAATAGACCTTATCTAAGAGTAACTTTTTCATAATTAAGTGGAGTTGATTGCGTGCCTAGAGATAGGGTCACAAGATTTTTTCGGATTAGGGTGAAACCTAATAAGGGGATCCATAGATTGAGTCAATGCAACCCTAGGGTATTAATTAGAAAGAGATTTCAATTATTCAATCTAGGGTTAGACATTGTTAGTCTTGAGAGAGATAATAATATAACTTAGGGATCTCTACGGAACAAGTTGAATGAATAAATCATCCGATTTAGAGTCAAATAACAAGTGAAGTCTAGGTGGATTTTTCCTTAGGTATTGTCTTAATCAATCGAGTTTTCCAAAAAGTATTTTCCCCAAATTTCTTTTCTGTGATTTCTTAGTTTAATTAATTAGTTAGATAAACAAAACCCTTTTATTGTTTAGGCTAGATAATAAAAAGAAAGTTGATACTAGTACTTTTAGTTCCTTTGCGTTCGATAATTCGGTCTTGCTAAAGCTATACTACTGTTCGATAGGTGCCCTTGCCTTCATCTTGATAATAGTTAGTTTCAAGAATGGTTCATTATAAATATTTAAAACCTGTCACGAATATCAGGTATCACTGAACCGAATAAATCGCCTGTGGTGATATCGTCTATGTTGACTGAGAAATATTTGAGAAAAGGATATGAAGCCTATCTCTCTTTTGTGTTGAATACTCAAGTGTCTGAGTTGAAGATAGAATCGGTACCAGTAGTTTGTGAGTCTATAGATGTGTTTTTGGAAGAATTACCTAGACTACCTCCAGTGAGGGAAATTGAGTTTGGAATTGAATTGGCGCCGGTACGACACCCATTTCTATTGCTTCGTATAGAATGGCCCCGACATAGTTGAAAGAGTTGAAAGTATAGCTGCAAAAGTTAACAGATAAAGGTTTTGTGAGACCTAGTTATTCACTGTAGGGCGTACCAATGTTGTTTATGAAAAAGAAAGATGGGTCGATGAGGTTATGTATCGACTATAGACAGCTCAATAAGGTAACTATGAAGAACAAGTATCCTTTTCCAAGGATAAATGATTTATTCGATCAGTTGAAGGTAGCCACGGTGTTCTCCAAGATAGACTTGACGTCTGGTTATTATTAGTTGAGAGTTAAAGAGCAAGATGTATTGAAGACTACTTTTCAGACGAGGTACGGGCATTATGAGTTCCTCATCATGCCCTTTGGTTTAACTAATGCCCCAGCGGTGTTTATAGATTTGATGAACCGCATTTTTTAGCCGTATTTGAATAAGTTCATAGTGGTTTTTATCATGACATATTGATTTACTCGCGTGATGAGGGCGAGCACATGGAGCATTTAAGAACTGTGTTATAGACCTTAAGAGACAAGAAATTATATGCCAAGTTCAGTAAGAGTGAATTTTGGCTTAAGAAGGTCAGATTTTTAGGACATATTGTGTCGGGTGATGGGATTAGAGTTGACCCAAGCAAGATCTCGGGTATTGTTGAGTGGAAACCACAGAAGAATGTGACTGAGATTCGAAGCTTCTTGGGCTTGGTCGAGTACTATAGAAGGTTTGTTCAAGGTTTTTCTATGATCGCTACTCCAATGACAAGGCTTTTACAGAAAGATGTCAAGTTCGAATGGACAGAAAAGTGCCAACAAAGTTTCGAGAAGTTAAAGGCTTTGTTGACCGAAGCCCCAGTGTTAGTGCAACCGGAGTCGAGCAAGGAGTTTGTGATTTATAGCGACGCCTCTTTGAATGGTTTGGAGTGTGTTCTTATGCAAGAAGGTAAGGTTATAGCCTATTCCTCAAGACAACTAAAGCCATATGCGAGAAATTACCAAACCCATGACTTGGAACTAGCGGCTGTAGTGTTCGCGTTGAAGATTTGGAAACACCATTTGTTTGGTAAGAAATGCCGAGTATTCACCGATCATAATAGTCTTAAGTACTTGATGACTCAAAAGAAGTTGAACGTATGGCAACGACGATAGTTAGAGCTATTAAAGGATTATGAGTTGATCATTGACTACCACCCAGGAAAGGCGAATGTGGTCGCCGATACATTGAATAGAAAATCATTATTTGTGTTGAGAGCATTGAACGCCAATTTGGCATTGTTAGATGATGGTTCGGTTCTGGCTGAGTTGAGAGCTAGACCGATGTTTCTACAAGAAATTCGTGAAGCTCAAAACAATGACAAAGATTTGCAGGTTAAGAGAACTCAGTGTGAGTCGGGATTGAATCAGATTTTCGGATTGGCACCAATGGATGTCAAATGTTCAAAGATAGAGTTTGTCTCCCCAAAGATAATGAGCTTATTCAGAAGATTCTACGAGAAGCACATAGCGGTTGTTTGTCCGTCCACCCAGGTACTGTGAAAATGTACAACAACATGAAGAAAACGTACTGGTGGTCGGGAATGAAAAGAGACATTTCAGAGTTCGTTTCTAAGTGTCTAGTTTGTCAGCAAGTGAAAGCTAAACATCAAGTACCTTCTGGTCTACTTTAGCCCATCACGGTCCTCGAGTGAAAGTGGGATCGAATTATGATGGACTTCGTGACAGGTTTGCCATTAACCCTAAAGAAAAAAAGGATGTTATTTGGGTTATTTTTGATAGGCTAACAAAGTCGGCACATTTTATACCAGTGCATACCGACTACTCCCTTGAAAGATTGGCTGACTTGTATATTTTTGAGATCGTGAGGCTACACAGGGTGCCCTTGTCAATTATTTTGAATAGGAACATGAGATTTACCTCGAGGTTTTGGAAAAAGTTACAAGAGGCTTTGGGGACTAAGTTGAGTTTTAGCACGGTATTCACCAGTAAATCGACGGTCTATCAGAAAGAGTGATTCAGATTTTAGAAGATAAGTTGCGGTGTTGTGTTCTCGAATTTCAAAGTAGTTCAAAAAAGTACTTGCTATTAGTTGAATTTGCTTATAACAACAGTTATCAAGCAAGTTTGAAGATGGCTCCTTATGAAGCTTTGTATAGGCGAAAGTGTCGAATGCCCTTATATTGGACCGAGCTTAGAGAGAGTCAAATTCACAGGGTTGATTTAGTCAAAGAGACTGAAGAGAAAGTTAAAGTGATTCGTGACTGCTTGAAGCCCACCTCGGATAGACAGAAATCCTACGCGGATTTGAAACAAAAGGAAATTGAGTTTCAAGTTGATGATAAGGTATTTTTAAACGTATCTCCATGGACCTCAGATTTGGTAGAAAAGGCAAGTTGAGTCCTCGTTTCATAAAACCTTATGTGGTTACCAAGAGAGTAGGGCCAGTTGCCTACCAATTGGATTTGCCACTGGAATTGGAAAAGATTCACAATGTGTTTCATGTGTCCATGCCACGTCGATATAGATCAGACCTTTCACATGTGATTATGCTGTCAGAGGTTGAATTCATCCGGACATGACTTATGGTGAAGTACCTGTCAAGATTTTAGCTCGAGAAGTCAAACAGTTGAGAAATAAGGGCATAGCACTTGTGAAAGTTTTGTGGCATAGACATGGAGTTGAGAAGCCACATGGGAACCCGAGGAAACTGTGAGAGATCAGGACCCAAACTTATTTGCCGATAAGATTTTCGAGGAAGAAAATCCCTTAGGAGGAGAAATGTAACAGCCTGATTCTGGGGCTAGTCGAAATAGTGGTCTCGGGACCAAAAATCTGAAGTCAGAGAAATTATTTTATTATTGATATAGAGTCATAGCATGTTTATATTAGTGCATGAAAATTTTGGTAAGCTAATTTTAATGTTTGTGAGCCTAATTGCGAAAATGGACTAAATCGCATAAAGTGCAAAAGTCCTAATTTGATAGCTAAAGTTGTTATTTTATTAGAGAATCAAAATTGAGGGATTTTAAAGGGCAATTAGACCCTTTTAAAGGACCATAGTCGGCCATAGAGTCAAAGAGGAGATAAAATTTTAAAATTTGGTGGGTTAGGTGACTTAATTTGACTAAAATAGAAATAGATAAAAGAAGGATGATATCATCCCTTTTCATCTTCTTCCTCCACCAAAATTTTCAGCAAAGAATAGGGTTTAAGAGCTTGAAATTTCAGCAACTTTAAGCCTTCACAAGTAAGTGATCCTAATGGCTTTTCTTAAATATTTTTGTACTTTTGAGATCCTTGAAGCATGATCTTTCAAATGAGGGTACTATTTTGCAAAATGATTGAAATTCTAGGGTTTTTCCATGAAAGGATTTGTGATTTTTGCTAAGTTTTTGTGGAAGAAAATGGGTCTTGGGTGTCTTATAAACAACTTTTGTGAAAGGTGTTAGCATGAAAACACCTAAAAGGACTAACGTGCATAAGTTGTAAAATAGATAATAAATGTGTGAATTAATGGGAATTTGGAGTTTCTATAAGAGTCAACGAGGTTTGGCTAGTCTTGAGAAATAAAGAAATTTGATAAAAATCAATTTTCGAGTCGAGGAGTAAAATGGTCATTTTGCAAAAGTCTAGAGGTGAAATGGTAATTTAGCCCAATTGTGAATTGTTGAGTGCTTAGGTTGATAAAGTGACTTAATAAGTGCATTTTGTTATTATAAATCAAGAAATACCGAGTCTGAACCTAGACCGGGGGAAAGCCAAGCAAACTGACTAAATCGGCTAGCCGCCACATTTTGTAATCCGAGGTAAGTTGTATATAAATAATACAAATACATTGTTAATTATATGTGCTTGATTATGAATTTGAGAATGTATAATAAATGAGATAGTAGAATTTCCATTGGAACCTTAGGAATTAAATTGGATATTCATGCCATGACATTTGGGTCATTCCTGTGTGAGCTAGTGTAAGACATGTCTAGGACATTCATCGGCCACATTATGAGAGCCAGTGTAAGACCATGTTTGGGACATTGCATTGGCATTGAGACAAGGGCTAGTGTAAGACATGTCTGGGACATGCATCGGGCTCGAGACATAAGTCAGTGTAAGACATGTCTGGGACATGCATCAGCTACGAGATGATAGTCAATGTAAGACCATTCTGGGACATGGCATCAACTTGATATATGAGCTAGTGTAAGACTGTGTCTAGGACATGGCATCGGAACCTTACCCTATGCTTGAGGCTTATGTAATATCCGGTAGTATTTCGAATGGTTCACCAGTGAAAGTTATGTTCTTAAGCTAATGAGGAAAGTATAACCGTGTTGTGAGTGGTACAGGTACCTAATTGGTACGTATGAGATATGAGCTCAATATATAATGTGTGACTTGTATGGATGGTAATGAGTAAGTTATGCTTATGCCTACCTTGGTCTTATGAGCATGTTGATTATTGATAAATTGTTGTTGTATACTTAATTATATGCAACTTACTAAGATGTTATACTTACTCCCTTCCCTTTTCATTTCCTTACAGTGCCGCCTAACTAGCTCAAGGATCACCGGAAGTCAGAGATATCGATCACACTATCAACCGAAGCATTCGGTATAGTTGGATTTATATTTTTGAATATGGCATGCATAGGACTTAGACATTATTATTTTGTGTCATTGAGGTTTGGCCACATGTATTGGCTTGGGTTGGAAACCCTTCAATTTGTATTAAGCCTTGAATGATAGCTAACCTTCATTTTGAATTTATAAAAGATGCATTATCATGGTTGAATGAATGTCTATTGTGGCTGATTTGGTTAAAGGAATTATGCTTGTTTTGGTATTGGTTGGCATTTGTATAGAACTACATATGTAAGGGTGGCAATGGGGCTTGGTAAATAGCCTTATATTGTCTACACGGGTAGGCATACGGGTGTGTGTCTAGGCCGTGTGTGACACACAGCCAGCACCATGGACGTGTTGTCCAGCCATGTGTAGGGTGAGCAAAACTCGATTCGACTCAAAAAATAAAAAAATTCGAATTTCGAGTTAAACGAATCGAGTTATTCGAGTCAACTCGAATTTTTTTCCGAATTTTGAGTTCGAATCAAGTTGAGTTTTTGAATTCAAATCACTCGAATAATTCGAATATTAAACTATAATATTTTACATTTTTACCCCAAACTCCCAAACTTTTTTACTTTTCCCTTAAAACTTTTACTCCTTTCCACTTTCCCCCCAAAACTTTTACTCCCCTTCTATCCCAAACCCCCAATCTACCCAAAATCCATTTTCCACCAAAATTTTATTCTCCCATTTACTTTTTCTCAAAATTTTACTCCCAAAAACCCTCAAAATTTTTATTTTCCCCCATATTTTTTACTCATTCCCACTTTCCCCCTAAAACTTTTACTTCCTTCCAATCCCATCTCTCATCTTCCCCAAATCCATTCCCCAAATTTTTTTTAATATTTTCCCTCCAAAATTTTACTCCCCTATTTACTTTCCTCAAACTTTTATCCCCAAAACTTTTTATTTTCCCCTAAATTTTTACTTCTCACCTTTTACTCTGAAATAAAAATCAAAATTATCTAAAAATATCACTAAACATAAATAGTAATAATTTTATTTATATCTACTATTTATATTATTAAATTAAATTTCACATTTTATATTATTTATATTATTAAATTTTTAGTCATCTTGATACTTATATTAAAATTAAATTATTAATTATGCCATTAAATATTCATGTTAAAATTTTATATTGGTATCAATTTCACATTTTATCTTTAAAATAACTTTTATTAAAAATTACATTTTACATTTAATATATTTTTTAATTCTAAAATACATAGTGACAAGAATCTAAAGATAATTGAAAAAAACTAAGCAAGCAAACCCGTATATAAAAGATTAATGAATAACTTATGAGGTGATGAAAGTTAATAAAAATTTTGATTAATGTGGACAAATTTATTACGATGGGTGACAGTGGTTACAAGGACCAAAAATTATTTTTTAAAATTTAGCTCGAACAAATATATTCGATTCGATTCGATTCGAATTCCATCTCACTCGACTCGATTCGAGAAAATTTCAAATCAAATTAGGATGACAAAATATGATTCGTCAACTCGATTAACTCAAAATTTTTTCATTCGATTCGATCGAATGCTCACCCCTAGCCTTGTGTCCCCTGCACATAAAAATTTGAAGTTAGTATGCATGATAGTAAAAACACGGGCAGAGACACGGCCATGTGTCTCAGCCGTGTGAAGGGCACTGTTTAGCACACAGGCGTGTACCTTGGCTGTGTGACCCTTATGAAATGCTGACGTCAGAAATAGAATGTCTAGGTTTGTGCACATGGGCTAGGACACGGGCGTGTCATGGCCGTGTAAAGGACACGGGCCAGGGACACGGGCGTGTGCCAGGCCGTGTAAAAACCCCTGCAGGTGTGCATTTAGAATTAATTCCACATGGGTGGAGGACACTGGCATGTCTCTGTTTTGCTTAGGCCATGTGAGACACATGGGCCATTAGCATGGCCATGTTGGAATGGTCACACGGGCGTGTTGCCCCTCCCACACGGCGTGTGCCCATGTGTCAAATGACATTTCTCTATAGTTGGAAAAAGGACCCGGATTGGTCCCTAATGATTTTTGATGTGTGTTTTGGGCCTCGCAAGCCCATATTAAGAATATATTGATAAGTTTAAGAAAGTTTTAAATTTTCCAAGTCGTGAAGAATCGAAATTGGTTCTAAGTATGAGTTCAAGATAGGTAATGCCTCGTATTCTGCCCCGGCGTAGTATACGATTATGTGGTGTTACATTGAGCATCTGTCTGAGGATGAAACGCGATACTAAAATGCAATCGAGTACCTAGAGCTTCATGTAACTTGCTCCAAAATCGTGACGTAGACTGCGGATCTCTATCATAAATAATAGGAACTAGTACCCCGTGTAATCTGACAATTTCAGTGACATATAACTCAGCTAATCTTTCAAGAGAATAATCTGTACATACTGGGAAAAAATGTACAGACGTCATTAGACGATCTACGATAACCCAAATTGCATCTTTCTTTCTCGAAGACAAAGGCAATCTTGACACAAAACCGTGACACGCTCCAATTTCCACTTCGGAATCATAACTGGCTGTAACAAACCAGAAGGTATCTGATGTTCAGCTTTAACTTGCTGACATACTAAAAATCTCAATATGAATTAAAAAATCTCTCGTTTCATACTCGACTACTGGTACATTTGCTTCAAATCAATATACATCTCATTGCTACTAGGATGAATAGAAAAACTACTATTATGAGCTTCATGGAAAATCTTCTGAATAAGATTTCAATTTCTCAAAACGAAAAATTTTCCTTTGAAGTATAAACTATCATAGGATCCAATCTAAAAATTTAAATCAGGAGTCGATTGAATCCGTTTTCGTTTAGCTATCAATACATCATCGCACTTCTGAGCTTCGTAAATCTATGGTAAAAACATCGGTCTAGCTTTCAACTCATCTAAGATCAAACCATCATCAGACAATGTCAATCACAAATTAAACACTTACTTTCTACTCAAAGCATCAACAAGTACATTAGCTTTCCCCGGATGATAATCAATGATCAAATTATAGTCTTTTAAAAACTAGAGCCATCTGTGTTGTCTCAAATTCAAATCTTTTTGCGACATTAAATACTTTAAGCTTTTATGCTATGTGAAGATTTTACATTTTTTTTCACACAAATGGTATCGCCAAATCTTCAAAGAAAACATAATTGCTGCAAGTTTTCAATCATGTGTCAGATAATTCTTTTCATACTACTTTAACTGTCTAGAAGCATACGCTATCACTTAGCGTTCTTGCATCAAAACAGAGCCTAAACCTTTTAAAGATGCATCACTTTAATCACGAATTTTTTACCTGATTTTTTCTGAACTAACACCAATGCCTCACTTAACAATGATTTTAATTGATCAAAGCTTTGCTGACAATTCTCAGACCACTCAAACTTAACATCTTTTTGCAATAATCTCGTCATCGGTGTAGCAATCATCGAGAATCCCTTAACAACCTTCTGTAATATCCGACTAATCCTAGAAAACTTCTAACCTTAGATACATTTCTCAGAGGGTTCTAATCAACAACTGCTGAAATTTTGCTCGGATCAACTATGATACCCTCGGCTGATGTAACATGTCCTAGAAATCTGACTTCCTGAAGCCAGAATTTGCATTTGCTATACTTAACGAATAATTACTTTTCACACAAAGTTTGCAAAACAATTCTCAAATGCTCGGCATGCTCAGTCTCATCTCGTGAATAAATAAAGATATCATCAATAAATACCATAATGAATCTATCTAAATACGGTCTGAAAATTTTGTTCATCAAACCGATAAATACTGCAGGTGCATTAGTCAAACCAAACAACATCACAAGAAATTTTTGGGAACATCTAGATCTTTAACTCACAATTGACAGTAACAAGAACAAAGATCGATCTTTGAAAATATTGTTGCACCTTTCAATTGATCAAATAGATCGTCAATACACGGTGACGGATACTTGTTATTGATCATGACTTTGTTGAGCTGGCAATAATCAATACATAATTGCATAGATCCATTCTTTTTCTTAAAAAATAGAACAGGTGCACCCCAATGAGAAAAATTGGGTCGAACAAAACCCCTATTTGACATATCTTGCAATTGCGCTTTCAATTCTTTCAACTCTATAGGTGTCATTCTGTAAGGAGCTATCGATATTGGAGATGTTCCCAGTACTAACTCAATAGCAAAATTAACCTCTTTAATCTGTGGTAACCCGGGTAATTCCCCTGGAAACACAACTGGATACTCACATACCACTTGAACCGATTCTAGCTTCAACTTATAAACTCTAGAATCAAATGTGTAAGCAATGTATGCATCATAGCCTTTTCTAACATATCTATGTACTGACATAGCTGAAATCACATTAGACATATTATCCAGTCTATCTAATTCAATCTAAAGCTTTTTACCGTTCTGACACTTTAACACAATAAGCTTTCGTTTACAGTTTACAATAGCATTATACAGAGTCAACCAATCCATACCTAAAATAACGTCAAACTCAAAAAAAGACAAAAACATCAAATCGACTAAAAAGTTACAACTATGTACCTACTTTAGTGGTTAGGTGTTCTGAGAGTGTGTAGGAGGTCCCAAGTTCAAGTCCTACTTTTGGAAAATTTTGATATTTTTCTGATCTAAGCCTTACGTTTTGGGAGTGGGCTTATATTTAATTATTTGTAAAACCATATCAGAATGAGCCTGCTGGTTTGAGTGGTAAGGGAATCTGTGAGTTGTATGGAGGTCCTGTGTTTGAATTCCTGCTCGAGCGTGGGATTTTATTTTTATTCATTTGACCGAGAGAGTTTTTGTCAAACAGAAATTCTGAGGAGGTTGAGTATGGGAGTATTTTTGGGGATTTGGGGATAGCTGTTATCTTTTTTTATTTTTTGTTAGTTTCCCCAAAATTTTTCCACAATTTTTTACATCAACTTTTGTGCTTCTCCATTCTGTCAATCCTCTTTTCCCGTTTTCCTGTCTTTCATCTTCCCTTTAATTTGAGTATTTGTGGCCTTGGGATTTTGTTTATTGTCGTAAGTCTTACTCGAGTTACTAGGGGGATTCCTATTTACTGCTGTTCTAAAGTTGATGATTTTTTTTCTTTAGTTTAATTTCTGGGTTTTTGTAGCAGCGAATCGCGAAGAATGGGGCTCTCCTCTTGTGGGATTGTAGACATAAGGTTCAGTGTGTTGGGGTAAGCGTTATACATTTGATTTGAGTTTTCGGTTCTATCATGTCTTGGGACTAATTTTGAGCAATGATAAGTCAACTTTTAGGTTTTGGAAGGCTTGAGTGTGCTTTTGCATCGAAATGATACTAGGAGTGTACCCGAAATGCAGACAAATAAGGTTCAGAGAAAGCTAAAAAGTAACACTGTCGATGCTACACGGGCGTGTGGTTGGCTGTCTGCGATGACATAGCCGTGTGATCGATGAAGGTCAGGCCATATGCAAGGTACGACCGTATGATGGCTGGAGTGTGGCCGTGTAGGCCTACACGGGCATACCACACGGGCGTGTGATAATTGGGCTAGGCCGTGTGATTCACATGGGCTAGGCCAATCTGGGCGTGTGGGCCACAAGGGCAACCCACACCGGCATGTGGGCCCATTGTATCAAAATTTTTCGTAGAGTTACACGGGTCATCCGAATTGACTTTTGCTCTACCTTGGGTTCGGTAAAGGCTTACTAAACCCTAAAACTATGTGTTCTATAGACTAATGTACTGTTATGAGCATGCCTATGTTTGTATATCTGTTATCTGTTAATGAAAGCACGTTAAGCATGATTAATCTATTAACTCTGTATGCATGTTCTGTTACTGTGATTAGGGTGGGATGATACATATATTGGAGGAAGTTTTCTGAAAGGCAGATTATGCCTAATATCTAGCAGCACAACTACATTATAACTGATATGTGCCGCATCAGTACAGCGTGGTGTGTAGGGTTGGGTGGGTGTTTTAAACCCCACATGGTGTGTAAGGATGGTCAGAGATTGTGTGTAGAGGATGTGGGTAAGATTTTGTTATTTGATTTGCATATTTGTAACTGTATTTGTATCTGAAATGGGCTCAGGCCTGATTTTGTATCTATATCTGATATGGGCCCAAGCCAGAATCTGCATCTGTCTAATTGTGATATTCGGTATGTATGTGCGTGCTAAATTCTGTGGGGTTACACATTGAGTTTACGTAAACTCACTCTTTTCTGTTTATTCTATACAGGTAATCCATAGAGCTAGGCGAATCGGTGCAATGGAGGACTCGATGGTGACCACTCGCCAAATCTATTTTATTTGTTCTAGTTTTTATTTAAGTTTGTATGAAGATTTGAGAGTTTGTATTTTCTAGGACTCTCTGGACTATTTTAAACTGCTTGGCTTTGGTTTTAGGGTTTTAGGTTTTAACTTACTTTTCACTATGACGCCTTTTATCTAAAAGGATGTTTTCTAAAAATATCAAATGGTTTTTCTTAAACTTAACAATTTTATAAGCTTCCGCTAAAATCACGGTTTACCTTTAAATGACCAAATGAAAGTGAGCTTTGAAATTAATAAGAGCGATAAAGGCTAATGAATTGGAAAGATATGGACTTAATGACAACGTTTTCCAACCCATTTCATGTGACACCTCCAGATTATACCATAATGTCTAGGCCGAGTTTGGGGTGTTACACAACCCTAAATCATGAAAGGATAGTTTTTACAAACCTTATCAACTAGGACATACTGACTTAGAAGGTTTGTTACTTTAATCACAAATCTAGTGGATTTAACAAGTAACTTCTTAGTTGACGCTAAATTCATGCATACATACGTATTTGTTGATCTCGGATCAACCAAAGCATTAACACCATTATCACAGATAGAAAATGTATTGGTAATAACATCTAGTGGTGAAGCTTCTTCTCGTGCATGAAACGCGTAAGCTCTAGCCGATGCTCGTGCCTCAAATCTCATAGTAGAGTCTTTTGTTATAGTACAGATATTGCTTGCATTTATAGGGTTCTGGTGTGGTCTACCTCTTGCGGCAGTGTTGCTTAGTCGAACAGTCTAAGCCTTTTCTTTCTCTGACCTCTCTGGGCAGTCTTTGAGATAATACTCAAACGAACCACATCTGAAACATGACCTATTTTTCAATCTGTACTCACCAAAGTGTCTTCTATTACATTGTTGACAATCAGATCGGCTGCCCTTGTTGGTTGCCCTTGACACTACCCACACTTGCTACAGACGTAGCCTGAGGTTTCGGACTCGCATGCTGTTTACCTCTATCGCTACTAGAATACTCCACTGAAGCTGTCGAGCGATTATGATGTTCTTTTGATCTCTTTGATGATGACTGATATGACTTTCCATTTGATCTCTTTCTTGAACCTCTAGCTTTATAATAAACTTTTCTCTTTTCTTTTCTGAGCTCTTTGACTTTATGCACTCAGTCAACTAAAACGGCAAGTTCTTTTAATTAAAGTATCCTGACTAAAATCTTTATGTCTTCATTTAACCTATCTTCAAACCGTTTACACTGGCAACTTCGGTTGGTATACACTTCCGGGCATACTTACTCAGTCTAACAAATTCCCTCTCATACTTGGACACTATCATTTGGCCTTATTTAAGCTAAAGAAACTCTTAGCATTTTTGGTCAAGAAATCTTTGACTTATATACTCCTTTCGGAACTTGGTTTGAAAGGATTCGCAATCTATACACTCTCTCGGTACCACTGAAACCAAAGTATTCCACTATTGATAAGTTGAGTCTTTCAATAAAGGTAAATCACATTTTACGCACTCTGTATATGTACAAAACAACTCCTTGAAAACCCTGATAGTATTTTCTAACTAGAAATCAGCTTTCTCTGGGTCATCTTCAGCTGTAGCTTTAAACTTCTTAGCCCCATATTTATGAAATTTATCAACTAGCAATTTACTAATTCACATTGGTTCCCAACCTTGAGGAACTATGGGGACCAGTTTGGGGACAGGTGGGAGTGGAGGTCGTTGAGCCATCAGGTTTTTTCATATGAACTCGGTAAACCATTCAGTCATCATATGGAAGAAGGCTTCTTTAGCCTCTCCTTCCCAGCCCTCAGATACGAGCCTAGTGCCACTCGATGCTGCTCCATGAACAGAAGCTTGCGCGTTACTTTTAACTTCATCGAAGTTAGCACGGTTGGATGTCATTTGTATATGGAAACATATTTCAAAACATGTCAGGAGTTATCACACTATCACAGGTTATATAACAGCTTGTATTTCTAAACTAGTGTATGATATGTTTTGTCTGAGAATCGACTAAATCGTATCTTTGATACCGTTAAATGTAACACCCCTAACTCGTATCTGTCGCCAGAATAGGGTTACGAAACATTATTGAAAGAACTTAACTTAAAATCATCAATTTCCAAACATTTCATATACTGTAACATAATTCATTCAAACACATGATTATTTTCCCTTACTTGAGCCCTAGAGGCCTTAAAAAAAATTTAGAAATGATTCGAGACTAATGGTCCATTTGTTTGACTGAAAATGATTTCTAGAAAATGATTTTCGAAAAATGGCTTACTTTTCTGGAAAAGCTAATATTTTCTGGTGTTTGGATGAATTTGTGTAAAATATTTTCTGTTGTTTGGCAGATTTTCTAAATTTTTTTTATAAAAATTGTTTTAAATGAAACAAACATACATTTAAGAATTTATTATTTTCTTATTGTTTGATTGAGTTTATTTTATATCTATTAAATTTATATTTTACATAATCATTTATTTATAAAGAAATACATCAAATTAAACATTAAGAACCAGTGCCAAAGAAAAGGATTCAAAGAGAAAAAAATCAATTACAGAAAGAAATCCCATAGTCTAAGAAAATAGATTACACAAGAATATGTATACACAAGAATACATAGCTTAGGCACATCGTCTATGCACAAAAGTCCATAATTCCATTTCCTTACTAGTCATTTACATCCAACTACTGTGTATGACTTACAACAAGAGAGGTAAATAGAGAGATGATGTGACAGCCCTAAAGTGACCCTAGTCAGAAAGCGGTTTTGGGACCGCTAAACCGAGTCACCAAACTATTTGAATGTGATATTTATTGTCTAAAATATGTGAATATGAATGTGCGAAAATTTTAAGCTTCGATTTAGTTAATTGCATGTGAATGTAGTACATAGGACTTGTGTGACACTTTTGAAATGTGATAGGCTAATCTATAAGGATCTAATAGTGCATGTAATCAAAAGGGAGGACTTGCATGTCAATTTTCCCCCCTAATTAGTAGTGGCCGGCCATGAGCATGAGGGTGGACAAAATGTTATAAAACATGTCATAAACATGTTGGGTTGATGCTTTATGTTAGGAATAATAAAATAAAGAGCATGGGCAATAAAATATTAGTGTTAGTAGGAGGAGAGACAAAAAAAAAAAAAGAATGTGTGTGGTTGTTTCTCCCCCCCATTGCCGTGAGTTGAAGAAAAGAAAACAAAGAAAAAAAAAGGTGTCCATCCTTTTTCATTTCTTTTGGCCGAAAGTTCTAAGGAAGAAGGAAGGAGCTCTTGCTTCATGTTCGGCTTGGAAGAGGATTAGGAAGAGGTTCGGCCATACTTGTATCTAGGTTAAGGTATGTTTGATGTTGTGCCATGAGATTCATGCATGTTTTTAGTAGTTAGCTTGAGTTCTAACTAGCCCATGGTTCAAATCTTTACTATGTCATGGAGATGATATTCGCTAAGGTGGATTTGTGTTGATGTCATTTGCATGCTAAAAGTGAAGCTTTGTAATGATGCATGTGATGGTTGATTGATGACTCTTGAATCTTCTTTTTAGCATTTTGAGTGAGACATTAAGTTCTTTGTTTAACCATGACCAAAATTGAAATGGTATGGTGTTGTGATGCATTCGCCATGGTAGGAAGTAGAAGAGAAATATGGTTGTTGTTCACGTTATTTGGATGAGAAATGGTAGTAAGGTGAAGTGCAAATGTTAGTGTTTGATTTACTAGTGTATATATGTGTATTGGCCAAGTTTTGAACTTGAAACAAAATGGTGTTTAGTCAATACAAGTGACCATACTTGTAGAATGTATTAAGTGTTGCAATCGGCCTCAACATAGACATGCATGTTCGGCCACATGAATGAGTACATAAGTTGATGTGTATGTTCGGCCACATGAATGAGTACATAAGTTGGTGTGTATGTTCGGCCACATGAATGAGTACATAAGTTGATGTGTATGTTCGGCCATAGGTAAGCATATTGATGGCTTTATCTTGACTTAGAAAATTCGGCTAAGGGGAATATTAGCTAATATGTTGAATTCGATTCGTGATTTCGTACATATGTGACTCTAATGTCTAATGTATATATGGGCTAAGTACCTTGAGCTTCTCTTTTGATGTTCGAATGAATTGTATTAAATTGCTTAATGTGATTAAAAATGCGTATGACCATTTTGTATTTGAGCTAAAGGTGGCCATATGACCCATCAAATTCATTGTCATGTTCGCCATAAGCTAGCATAATGAGACTTTAATAAGTTAAATTTGTTTGAATTAGCTTAAGAGCTTAGAGGACCAAAGTTGGATAAGGAAAGGAAAAAGTGATCGAATAGTCACGAAATCGTTCGACAATATCCGAGGTAAGTTTTGAGTAATGGAGCTTAGATTATGATTCGATTAGATTATGTCTTAAGTAAATCAAAATCATGCTCTTTGTATGTGGCTATTGAGCCGAAATTTGTAAGTGTGATAAGTGTTTTGTGTTTGAGCTTTGGTAATGAAAATGAAATATGGATGTGTCATGATTTATTGATATATGTGCATGGTTGTTGAATGATATCTCGGGCTAAGTCCGAAGGCTTTTGTGCTAGGTGACTATAACCGGACTAAGATCCGAAGGCATTCGTGCGAGTTGCTATATCCGGGCTAAGACCCGAAGGCATTTGTGCTAGCGATTATATCCGGGCTAAGACCCGAAGGCATTTGTGCTAGCGACTATATCCGGGCTAAGTCCCGAAGGCATCTGTGCTAGTGACCATATCCGGGCTAAGACCCGAAGGCCTTGTGCAAGTAGTTATATCCGGCTAAATCCCGAAGATTACTTGAGTTTGGGAATGAGCGATCTGCTGTAATAATTTCAATTAATACGCTCGTAAAATCTCAACAACGAGGTATGTGTTGTACATGCATTGGATTAATTGATTCCTCTTAAATAGCATTCGCTCAGTCGATTAAGGAGCTTCCGGTTTTTGGTTAAGTTGATCCCTTATGTATGAATATAAGGGTTGGAAATGTGAAGTAGGACTAATTTTGAGAATATATGTATATGAAATTATCCGTTTAGTTATATGAATGCTATACTTCAGTTGAGCCTAATTCCATTGCTCAAAACTTACTAAGCATTAAATGCTTACTCCGTTCTTTGAATCTCTGTTTTATAGATTTTGGTTCGTCAGCTATCGGACTCGGGAGTGTCAAGTCAAGTCGCCCACACTATCAAAGCCCTTTTGGTACACTTTTGGTTGAACTTTGAAATGGCATGTATAGGACTACCCTTTTTGTTGTTGGTCATGGACCCTTTGGTTTTGTATAAATTTGGATAGCCATGCGAAAATGGCTTATATACACTTTGAGCTTAATATTATAATCGTCTTGTATGATGTTCATTAAGAGGTATGGAAATGTTTGGGAGCGATTAGCCATTGGAATGGTTAATCATGATCATATTTTGTGCTATATATGCAAAAGGGCTAGTTGAATCATGGAAACTATGTAATAGGTAAAGTCTACCTTAAAAATAGATGCTGATAGCAGCAGTGACGTGAATGTGAAAAATCACTAAAAATAGTATGAATGGAATTAAATAGTGAATAAATTATGTAATCGAACCTTGATGAATCTATTTTCATCGGAAAGTAACGAAAAGATCATATGAACAGTATGTTAAGAGATATTTAAGTTTTTGTGAGACAGGGCCAAAACAGTTTCTGGATCCCCTGTTCCGACTTTTGAAATTCATTATTAATTAACAAGAGATAATTAGAAGTCATTCCATATATTTACAGATTCCTTTTCGAGTCTAGTTTCTATAGAAACAAACAGCATCAGTATTGAAGCCCTGTACAGGGAGATATCCAAGTCGTAATGCGCAAATGTCAGTGTAGTCGAACCCTGTAACAGGGGAGACTTTAACTAATAAACTGTACTAATTGGTCCAACCAAAAATTCTAGAAAAAAATTTGTAGATGGATATATGAGTCTAGTTTTAGGGAAAAATTACAAAATTTATTTTTGAGTTTTGGAACTCAAGATATGATTTTTAAGGTGACAGTGACGCAGTTAGCCAGCTGTCTGGAAATTGTTAAAATGGACTGTGAACATATATGAATTATGTCTGTTAGCACCTCGTGGTCGATTCCGAAAACGGTCTCGGGTACGGGGTGTTACAGATGAAGGATGCAAATAACTAAAATATTTAACACAGACAATCATTCTTATCGTCAATGGGCTCATTTGGATGGAAAATAGAGACAGCACGAGCAAACTCTTCGAAACCTAGAATTCCATTATGCTTTGTATCAAACAAGTCAAATATCTACAGTGAAATCAGAAATATATTGACAACAACTAGGGCAATATTATGCTAATAAGAATTGTTCTTTCAATGATGGAGGCATTATTAATTAACATTAGATATAAATACCCGATCAACAATTAAACTCTTCTTTTTGTTTCTTTCGAATAATGCCAATTGGAACTCCACATGTCAAATAGTAATGTAAATAGAACTTAAATACTACAAAGGTGAGAGGGAAAGAACCAACTCAAGACAAGGAGTAATCATCAAGCCAAAAAACTTGACAAACATAACAAAAGGTATCAATTGTATAACAAAATGGGAACTATGAAAAAACAAAGACCTTGTTGATCAGCCCATCATCTATAACAACATTGCTTATATTCTTGAAAAGCTTATAAAGTGCTTCTATTTCACTTACACTAATTGCTATGAAAATGAGCAAAAAACAAATTTTAGTAGAATGACACAAGAACTAAAATAACACAGGCAAACACTGAACAAATGTTAAATCAAGCTAAAACATTGAATTTATCACATAAGCAATATAGAAAAATATATAAAAGGAAGAGAAAAAATGATAATATAAAAATGGTCTCTCTTGCAAGAAGTTCAAGACCAGCAAGACCTCTTGATTGCTTGTACAAATCATTATCACATCATTGCAGCAATGAAGCAAATAAATGCTTCAATCTGTCTACGCACTGCAACATGATATCTTTTCACATGAATCACTCCATACCTAGGCAGTAGCAAAAGAGACCAGAAATCCCATTCATGTTATTCTTTCCATACACTCAATCATTCTAAAAGCAAACAACAGGACTAACCTTTTAACCATTTCCTGATTATGCAAAAATGGTAACTTTGAGGCACGTAAATGCTTTTATAGAAAGCCCAGATGTATGGATAAAGTGAAGTTTTGTGTCTCAGAACAAATGTTGCTTAGACCAAGATCACGAGTCCTTGTAGGTTCAAACTTATGAGTCATGACCACCCCTTGCCACATGAAGCAGAAAATACTTGTGTACACTAAGATGTTGTGCTTATACAACATTGTAAGGGGACAATGGATTTAAGTGAAATTCTAAGACCTTAACTTTAGGTGAAGACTAAACACTAACTTGGAGTTATATCCACTTCTAGGCTGCAAGACCTTTGGTGCCATCTTAAAAAGAAAGGATAAATAGGAATATCAGACTATTGATATTCAAAGAAAAAAATAATTCTATCAATAGCATCATAGTACATAAAGAGCTGACGAGAAGGGTAATAGTTGGATAGATTTGACAAAAATAGCTAACCAACAAAGAGTCCCAACAAAGGTATTTCTAGAACGTTGTCTATCTCCTGCATCAAACATGCAAGTTGAAACACCAAAGTCAGCAAGCTTTACTATGCCATTGTTATCAAGCAGTATGTTTCTAGCCTGTAATGCCAATTAAATAAAACTTATTAAATAAAATAATGGTGAATTCAATCAGATGACATAATGCCAACTTTTTTGAGGCACTGATCTTAACTTCCCTATGAATATGTCCTTGTCGATAAAGGTAATCTATAGCTTTAAGAGTTTCTTTTAGAACAGAACCAATAGTAGGCTTTGCGCAACCATCTAGATATGCTGACTTCATGAGGTGCAAACAGGAACCCTCTGACATGAAAGGCATGACTACCCAAAGATTATGGTCAACCACAAAAGAACAATATTCCCGAATAACATTTGAGTGATCAATCAAACTCATTGTTTGAGCTTCCCGACGGATATCATATTGGAAAATAGCATTAAGAAAGCCTGTTAAGAGCCAATAAATCACATGAAGAGCAGAAAATATGGATCGAAATATATCACTCAAGGTACTACCAATTATTAAAACCTCTAAACAATATCACAAACGATCCCAATAGCTAAAAAAGATTTTTGTTACACATACTTGAGTGATTTTATTACTATCGAAAGGAGAAAATTCCCATAGAATGATCAATATTAATGAAACAAGCAAGCATACAAGATGTTTAGTACACATGAACTGGATCTACGGCCTGGCCTGGACTGAGAGGAAACTAGGGAAAGGAAAATGAAGGTTTCTAGTACAGTACTGTGTCCCTTATTTAGAGAACATTTTAACATGATAAAATCACACCACAAGCAAGTTCGAACTAAAAGAAATGAGCTTCAATAATAAAAAGTAAGAATATCAGGATTCCGTTCAACTCGACCAAAAACAATAACTGAAATCCACAATCAAATCAAATTCAATCAAATGAGATCTCTATCCAAAACTAACTAAAATCAAATCAAGTACGCTCATTTATTTGACTAGAGATAATTAAACTAGTAAAAAAAATTTTTGAGAAAAAAAACATAGACCAGATTACTGTCGTAATGATCGAGATCCAAGCATTTCATAGTTACAATCTCGTTAGTAGGAAGGAAGATCGCTCTATAAACAGTAGCACTGGCGCCATAACCAACCTCTTCTAGAAGCTTGTAATCGTTAGGATTCGCTGAGTAACTCCGACTTCCTCCCATTCTCCACAAAACCTAAAGCATTAAACCACATTTTGGAAAAAGAACCAAATCACTAGCAGTTGAGAAATCGACGTTGAACATTGGTGGCAGAGTAATTAAAGTAAAAGAATCATAGTGAAAATTAAAAAGGCGGCAATGAAGACTAGAAATGGATAGGGCTTTTTTCTTTTTGTCAACGAAACTACTGCTGGTTGTTTTTGATACAGAGATGAATCCTGGGTGAGGGATGCAATGAAAGGAATGAGAAGGAGAAGGAGAAGAAGAAGGAAAAAGCATTTCAACTTCTGATGCTGGGATGTGAATAGGAAAAACTTTGGAAAATGTCTAACCGAATTAGAAACAGTAAGACATTTTCCCCAAAAAACACCTTATTTTCCCTTGTTTTGTAAAATGTCTTACCATGGAAAATTATTTCCAGCCAAACAAACATCAGAAAGTGCCAAAAAGCTTTTACGGAAAAGCTTTTACAGGTAAACAAACGGAGCCTAAATCGGAAACATTTAGAAATTCATGGAAAAAGATAAAAAAATTTCACACTGTAGGGGTTACACGGCCGTGTGGCTTGGCCTTGTAACTCACACGGCTGAGACACACTGTGACAGCCCAAAATTGACCCTAGTCGGGATGTGGTTTCGGGACCACAAAACCGAGGCATAAAAATAATTTAAAAATTTATTTTGATGCCTATGATATGTGTTAATTTGTGTATGACATTTTGATGTTTCAATTTAGAATTATAAATGTGAATTTCACTAGAAAGGACCTAGTAGTAAACTTTGAAAGTATGATGGGGAAATGTGTGATGACTAGTTGATCATGCATGCAAAAATAAGGGATTTGCATGTCAAATTTCCCCAAAGATGGTATAGTGGCCGGCCATGACAAGGGAATATGGGCAAGGAAAACATGTTATGACATGTTTTGTTAATGCATGATGTGATAAATGATAAAAAATTAAGCATGTAGGAAGAGAAACAAAAAATCAAAATTTGCTCATCCTTTCCCCCTTTTGCCGTGAGTGAAAGAGAAGCAAAGAAAAAAATTTGTTCATCCATTTTCTCTTCTTTGGCCGAAAATACTAAGGAAAAGGAAGGATTTTTGCTTCATGCTTGGTTTAGAAGAGAACTAGAAGGAGATTCGGCTATAATTGCATCAAGATTAAGGTATGTTTGAGGTTGTGTCATGAGGTTCATGCTTGTTTTGGTTGCTAACTTGATGTGCATGTTAGCCATGGTTCAAATCCTTGTTATGACATGAAAATGGTATTTGGCCAAGGTTGATATTGTGTTAAAGCCATTGCATGCTAAATGTGAAGCTTGTTGATGATGCATGTAATGATGGATTGACTACTCTTGAAATTTCTTTTTAGTATTCTTGAGTAGGACATTGAATTCTTTGTTTAACCATGACCAAAGTTAAAAGGGTATGGTTGTGATGTATTCGACCATGGTGCATTCATGAGCATGATTTATGCTTGTTACTTGATTGGTAAAATTTGTGTTTGGATGGGTATGAACCCTTGAGATTGACCATGCACCTATATATATATATATATGTTTGCACATGATGTGTTGGAATGACATATATACTACCTCAAAGTATGTATTTTCATGTGATTGTGTTTTGATTATGAAGCAAATGATAGATGTGTATTGAGCTACAATATGTAAAGCATTAGCTAGTAAAATGTGTGCCATGCATGTGTGGTATTAAACATGTAATTGGCCTCACCATCAACATGCATAATCGGCCCATGAATGAGTACCTAAGAGGTTGTGTTGTTCGGCCATGAGTAAGCATGTTGAAGGCTTTGTGTGTTGAGTCGATTCATGAATTCCGTACTTATGTGACTTTAATGTCTAGTGAATATATGTGGGCTAAGTGCCTTGAGTTCCTCTTTTTGATACTCAAATGATTGAATCAATTTATTTGCTAAATTAAGCTCAAGAGCAAAGAGGGACCAAATTCGATAAAGGGAAGGAAAAAGTAGTCAAATAGCCATCGGAATCATTCGAAAACATCCGAGGTAAGTTTTCGAGTATCGAAACTTAGATTTTGATTCGATTGAATGAAGTAATAAGCAATCGAAATTCTGCCCTTGTATATGGCCATTGAGCCGAAATGATATTTTTGTTAAGTGAATTGTGCATAAAAGTTTTGTTGTGAAAATGAAACAAAGATGTGTATGAATGTTCGAGTGATATCCGGGCTAAGCCCGAAGGCAATTGTGCGAGCTATGATATCCGGGCTAAGCCCGAAGGCAATTGTGCGAGCTATGATACCCGGGCTAAGCCCGAAGGCAATTGTGCGAGTTGTGATATCCGGGTTAAGTCCCGAAGGCATTTGTGCGGGTTACCATAACCGGGCTATGTCCCGAAGGTGTTTTGAACGAGTAGCTATATCCGGATAAACTCCGAAGGTATGTGAATTGAAATTTATAAGCTGCTGGAAAATTTTCAGTTATTGCACATGTGAAATTCCCAACAACAAGGTATGTTTTGTGTGTGCTTTGCACACTATGAGTAAATCTTGTCGAATATTCGCTCTAATGATAAATGAGCTATTGGCATTAACTAGGCCGTTATTTGCGTATGAATATAAGAGTTGGAATTGTGAAGTAAGCATGTCTTTGAGAAATTGTGCATATGAATTATTGTTTAGCTACTTGAATGCTATGCTTTGGTTGTGTGTATATTATGGCTCGAAACTTACTAAGCATAAATTGCTTACTCCGTTTCTTTGTTTCTCTGTTTATAGATTTTGCTCGTTAGCGATCGGATTCGGGATCATAGAAGTTGAAGTCAACCACACTATCAAAGCCCTTTTTGGTACTCCTTTAGTTGAATTTTGGATATGGCATGTATAGGACTACCCTCGGTTATTTTTAAGTACTTGTGATGTATATGTGTACGGCCATGCGAAAATGGTTCGTAATAGTGGAGTATGGAATTTGACCATATGTGGTTTGTAATTATATTTGGTTTCATGATGTGATTATGGTTTGGAATGAGAGAGTTGGTCACATGATCAGCCATTGGAATGGTTAAATATGATCATATGTGGACCTAAGTATGACTAGACTATAGTTGGTCCATGGGAACTACAATATAGGTAAAGCCTACCTTAAAAACAGAGGCTGCCAGCTGCAGTGACGTGGATGTGAAAAATCACCAAAATTTGTAGGAATGGTGTTAAATAGTGAATAAATTATGTGATCGAACCTTGACGAGTCTATTTTCATATGAAAGTAACGAAACGATCATATGATCAGTATACCGAGAGATATTAAAGTTCTCGTGAGACAGGGCCAGAACGGTTTCTGGGTCCCCTGTCGCGACTTTGAAAATTTTCCATAAATTATCCAGAATGAATTAGAAGTCATGCCTTATATGTACAGATTCCTTTTTGAGTCTAGTTTCATTGGAAATAAACGGTATCAGTATTGAAACCCTGTACAGAGAGATATTCTAGTTGTAACGCGCGAAGGTCAGTGTAGTCGACCCCTGTAACATGGGCGACTTTAACTAATAAACTGTACCAATTGGCCCAACCAAAAATTCTAGAAATAAATCCATGGATGGATATATGAGTCTAAATTCAGGTAAAATTTACGGAATCAGTTTCCGAGTTGTGAAACTCGAGATATGCTTTTTAAGGCGACAGCGACGCAGTTTTCCAGCTTGCCTGGGAATGTCAAATTGGTCGGTGCCATAAGTGGTTTTGGCTTGTTAACCCCTCGTGTCCGACACCGGCAACGGTCTCGGGTTCGGGGTGTTACAATTTTATTGGTATCAGAGCTACGGTTTAGTCGATTCTAGGACTACCGTGATATGTTTGGGGTCTAGCTATACATGCCATTAAGTGATAAATTGATAGTGTGGTGATTTCTGACAATCTGAATTTGTGTTTGTTTATAGCAATGGATCCCGATCCCAACCGAGCAATAGCTGATGATGTAGAGAGTGCGGCGCCTGCTCCCGCGCAAGGGACAGCGCCGGCGGACTCTCAACCTATTGCCAGCAATCCGAATGATGAGGCTAAGCAAGCCTTTTATAGTGTGATGAATGATTGGTTTAACCAATACATTCGAACTAACACGGCTGTTCCACAACCTCCATTCCCGACTAATGCAACCCCGCACTCACGATACCTCCGTGAATCGACCAAGTAAGGTCAAGTAAGCCCCGATCGATGAATTGAAAACATGGGGCTACTGAATTTAGAGCTACGGATAGCGGCGATGCCGAGCAAGCTGAATTTTGGTTGGACAACACTATCCGGGTGCTCGATGAGTTATCATGTACACCCGATGAATGCTTAAAGTGTACTATCTCCTTGCTACGCGATTCCACCTACTATTGGTGGAGTACTCTGACTTATGTGGTGTCTAGAGAGCAAGTAACTTGGGAGTTCTTCAAAACTGAATTCCGAAAGAAGTATATCAGTCAGAGATTTATGGACCAAAAACGAAAGGAATTCCTTGATCTTAAGAAAGGTTCCATGTCGGTTACCGACTACGAACGAAAATTTGTGAGGCTTAGCTGGTACGCACGCGAATGGATTTCTTCAGAAGCTGTGATGTGTAAACGCTTCAAAGATGGACTGAACGATGATATAAGCTGTATGTTGGCATTTTGGAAATCCGAGAGTTTGTGGCTCTTGTCGGCGGCGTGCAAAGCCGAGGAGCTCGAGATGGAGAAAAGAAAAGTGAAGTAGGAGTTTAGAAGAGGTCTTTGGGAAGCCCTTCCCACAGTCATAAAAGAAATTTAGAGATGGCTTAGGCGGTCTAGAGACATTTCGGGCTTTTCTAGACGAGACCGCGATCGACCCCCTATGGGCACGCGAGTCACTTCGATCGCCGGTGTTGGCAATGATCGTCGAGACGAGCGAGTGCCAATATTGTGGCAAGTGGCATTCTAGGAGTTGTAGATTCCGTGACCGCTCTGTTACAAGTGCGGATCATCAATCATTTCATTAAGGATTGCCCGAGTTTATCCGAACAAAGCGTAAATCAAAGTGGGAACCCGGTGCTACCACAACTCGAGGTAGGCCGTCTAGAAACACGGGCAATGCTAGTGGCGGTCGAGAGGATCTAGAGATGCCACCATCGATCTCGAGGCTCGTGCTCTGCTAGGACTTATGCCATACGTGCACGCGAGGATCTTGCCTCACCGGATGTTATTACCGGTATCCTCACTCTTTTCGATACTAATGTGATTGCTTTGATTGACCCCGGTTCTACCCATTCTTATATATGCGAAACCTTAGCATCCAAAGAAGACTTTGCCCATTGAGTCTCTCGAGTTTGTAATTGGTGTCAAACCCTTGGGTCATTACGTGCTCGTCAACAAAGTGTGTAAGAAAAGTCCCTAGTATTTTGAGGTTCTTGTTTTCCGCGGACTTGATGCTTTTGCCATTCGACTAATTCGACGTTATTCTTGGTTTGGATTGGTTGACCATGCACGATGCGGTTGTAAATTGCAAAAGCAAGACTATTGATCCGAGGTGCACGAATGACGAGATAATTCGGGTTGAGTCTACGGACTTAAAGGGATTGCCGGTGTAATATCGGCAATGTTGGCTCGAAATACGTAAGAAAGGGTGTGAAGCATACCTTGCGTATGTTCTAGATGACAAGGAGTTAGAAAAAAACCGAATCGTGCGGTGGTTTGTGAATACCGGATGTTTTCCCTAAAGAATTCTTGAGTTTACCACTGTTCGGGAAATAGAGTTTGGCATCGAATTGGTACCTGGTACCATTCCAATTTCGATAGCTCCGTATCGTATGGCACCAACGGAATTAAAGGAGTTGAAAGCTCAGTTGCAAGAATTGGTGGATAGAGGTTTTGCTCGCCCGAGTTTTCGCCTTGGGGTGCGCCAGTGTTGTTTGTGAAAAAGAAGGATGGAACCATGAGGCTGTGCATCGACTATCGTCAGCTTAATAAAGCGACGATAAAAAACAAATATCCGTTACCGCGTACCGATGATTTGTAAAGAGGTTTCTCAACAATAGCCACGCCAATGACAAAGCTACTCCAAAAGGATGTTAAGTTCGAATGGATGGAGAAATGTCAGAAAAGTTTCGATCAACTGAAAACTTATTTGACTGAAGCCCCAATTCTAGTGCAACCCGAATCTGGCAAAGAGTTTGTCATCTATAGTGACGCCTCCCTACTTGGGTTAGGTTGCGTATTGATGCAAGAAGGTCGAGTTGTGGCCTATGCGTCGAGGCAATTAAAGCCACATGAGAAAAATTATCCGACCCATGGTCTCGAATTGGCTGCCATCGTATTCGCCTTAAAGATATGGCGACATTACTTATTTGGTGAGAAGTGCCATGTGTATTCGGATCATAAAAGTCTCAAATATTTGATGACTCAAAGAGACTTAAATCTGCGATAAAGACGTTGGCTCGAGTTGTTAAAGGATTATGAGTGGTCTTTAACTATCACCGGGAAAGGCGAATGTGGTTGCGGATGCCTTGAGTCGTAAATCATTATTAGCTTTCTGAGCGATGAGCGTGCACTTGTCCGTTCGATCCGACAATATGTTAGTAGTGAATTAAAAGCCAAACCATTATTGATACGTCAAATTCGTGAAGCTCGTGAAGTCGACGATGAGTTGGCCGCAAAACAGTGAGTGTGTTCGAACAAGGAATCGGAGTTTCAAATCGATGATGACGATTATGCGAGGTTGAGAATCGTCTGTGTGTTCCAAAGAATTGAACATATTTCGATAATTCTGAAAGAAGCCCATTGTAGCCGAATGGCAATCCACCTGGGGAGTACGGAAATGTACAATGATTTGAAACGTCGATTTTGGTGGCATGGTATGAAACGAGACATCTCCGAGCGTCGTTTCGAGGTGTTTAATATGTCAACAAGTGAAAGCGGAACATCAAGTGCCTTGAGATTACTTCACCGATCACGATACCCGAGTGGAAATGGGATCGAGTCACCATGGACTTTGTGTCCGGACTGCCATTGTCGTGAGTAAGAAGGATGCGGTTTGGGTCGTTGTAGATAGATTGACTAAGTCGGCTCACTTTGTCCCCGTGACGCACGGGTTTTCAATGGACAAACTAGCCGAATTGTACGTTTCTCAGTTGTGAGATTACACGGGTGCCTATTTCCATCGTGTCGGATAGAGATCGAGATTTACCTCGTGATTTTGGAAGAAGTTGCAAGAAGATTTGGGTACCAAGTTGCATTTCAGACCGCCTTTCACCCCCAAACCGATGGTCAATCCGGCGGATAATTGAGATACTTGAGGATATGTTAAGATGTTGCATCCTCGAGTTCGGTGGTTCATGGGAGCGGTATTTGCCTTTGATTGAATTCGCACAACAATAGTTTTCAATCAAGTATTAAGATGGCACCCTACGAGGCTTTGTGCGGTCGTAAATGCCGTGACGCCATTGTTTTGGACTAAGCTCGGTGAAAGCAAAATTTTCGGGTGGATTTGATTAGAGATTGAGCAGAAAGTGAAAGTAATCCGTGAAAGTCGAAGATAGCCTCCGATCGTCGAGAAGTAAATGCAGGGTCGAAACGAAAAGACATCGAGTATCGGTGGGAGATAAAGTGTTTCTCAAGGTTTCGCCTTGGAAAAGATACTCAGATTCGGCCGTAAGGGCAAATTGAGCTGAGGTTCATTGGGCCATATGAGATATCCGAAGCGAGTCGGTCCGATTGCATATCATTTGATTTTGCCCTTGAACTCGAAAAGATTCATGATGTCTTTCATGTTTCGATGCTTGACGCTATAGATCGATCCATCGCACGTGATTAGTCCATCGAGGTTGAAATTCAAGCCAATATGAGTTATGAGGAAGAACCGATTCGTATCCTATCACGTGAAGTGAAAGAGTTACGAAACAAGCGGGTTCCGCTAGTGAAAGTGTTATGGCTCAAACACGGGATGGTAGAAGCTACTTGGGAACCCGAGAGCTCTATGAAAGAGCGTTACCCAAACCTATTTACCGGTAAGATTTTCGGGGACGAAAATTTCTTAAGTGGGGGAGAGTTGTGACAGCCCAAAATTGACCCTAGTCGGGATGTGGTTTCGGGACCACAAAACCGAGGCATAAAAATAATTTAAAAATTTATTTTGATGCCTATGATATGTGTTAATTTGTGTATGACATTTTGTGTGACTGCCCAAAATTGACCCTAGTCGGAAGGTGGTCTCGGGACCACAAAACCGAGGCATAAAAATAATTAAAATTTATTTTGATGCCTATAATATGTGTGTGCTCATGTATGACATTTTATGATGATTGATTTAGTGTTATAAGGGTGAATTCCACAAGAAAGGACTTAGTAATGAACTTTGAAAGTATGATAGGAAATGTGTGATGACTAATTAAAGCATGCATGCAAAATAATGGACTTGCATGTCAAATTCCCCTTTATAGGTGGTGGCCGGCCATGACAAGGGAGGATGGGCTAAACATGTCATGAAACATGTTTTGTTGGTGCATTAGGGTGAAATAATAAACAAAGGTGTATGGGTGATAAAAAATGAAAAAAAATGTGTGTGAGTGTGGTAATCCCCCCATTGCCGTGAGTTGTAGAGAAGGAAAGAAAAAATTTTGTTCATCCTTTCTTTGAGCCAAAACTAAGGAAGAAGGAGGATTTTTGCTTCATGCTTGGTTTGGAAGAGATCTAGAAGGAGATTTGGCTAAGTTTGCATCAAGATTAAGGTATGTATGAGGTTGTGTTAGGAGTTTCATGCATGTTTTGGTTGCTAACTTGATGTGCATGTTAGCCATGGCTCAAATCTTTGTTAAGCCATGGAAATGGTATTTGGGCCAAAGTTGTTATGGTGATAAAGCCATTGCATGCTAAGTGTGAAGCTTGATGATGATGCATGCAATGATGGATTGTCTACTCTTGAGTAAGATTTTGAGCTTTCTTTTGTTTTATCATGATTGAAGTTGAAAAGGAGCATGATTGTCATATTCGCCATGATGCATTCATGAGCATGGTTCATGCTTCTTGCATGTTAGTTAAAATTTGTGTTTTGGATGGCTATGGACACCTTGAAATTGGCCATGCTCATATATGTATATATATGTTTGCACATGATGTTTTGGTTATGAAGGAAGTGATGAATAAGTTTGTTTAAAGAAGAAGATGTTGAAGAATAATTGTGAAATTGTAAGCACATTCTGCCTAGCACACATATGAGTGCTTGATGCTATATTGTAAGTTTTGAGCTACAATATGCAAAGCATTAACTAGTAAAATGCATGCTGTTTTTGTGTGGTATTAAGTGCATAATTGGCCTCAACATGGACAAGTATATTCGGCCTTGGGTAGCCTATTGAAGGCCTTAGCTTTTCCTTGATGCTCGAATAAATTGTATTGAATTGCTTGATGTAGTATAAAATGTGCATGACCATTGTGTATTCAAGCTAAAGGGTGGCCATATGACCATTTAAATTCCTTGTCATATTCGCCATAAGCTAGCACAATGAGGTTTTGATAAATTGAATTTGTTTGAATTAGCTCAAGAGCTAAGAGGGCCACAATTGGACAAGGGGAAGGAAAAAGTAATCGAATAGCCGTAAAAGCCGTTCGACAACATCCGAGGTAAGTCCTCAAGAAGTGACCTTACTTGAATTATGTGGAATGAAATATGGATGTATTGATTATTGATTTATGTGTGTATGAGTATTGAATGATACCGGGCTAAGTCCGAAGGCGATTATGTTAGTGATTATAATTGTGTTTGAGCCTTAGTAACGAAAATAAATATGTATGTCCAATGATTATTGATGTATGTGTGCATGAGAAATTGAATGATATCCGGGCTAAGCCCGAAGACAATTATGCTGGAAATTATAACCGGGTTAAGACCAAGGCAATTGTGCTAGTGGCTACATCCGGGCTAAGACCCAAGGCATTCGTGCGAGTCATTCTATCCGGGCTAAGACCGAAGGCATTTGTGCAAATCGTGATATCCGGGTTAAGTCCGTGAGGCCTTGGTGCGGGTTACCATAATCGGGCTATGTCCCAAGGCGATTGATCGAGTAGCGACATCCGGTTAAACTCGAAGGTATGTGATTTGAAAATTATAAGCTTGCTGGAAAATTTCAGCTAATGCACTTGTGAAATTTCCCAATGACAAGGTAAGTGCGGTGTGTGTTTATGCGCTAGGAGTAAGAGCGTGTGAATATCCGCTCCTATGATGGAACGAGTTATCGGCCTTAATGAAGCCGTTATTTGTGTATGAACATAAGAGTTGGAATGGTGAAGTAAGTATGATTATGTGAATGTGCATTAATGAAATGATGCATTTAACTATGTGAATGTATTGCTGTAATTAGAGTTGATTATATTCCTTGAGACTTACTAAGCATAAAAATGCTTACTCATTGCTTTGGCTCTCGGTTTTCTAGATTTCGCTCGATAGCAATTGGATTCGGGATCGTTGAAGTCGAAGTCATCCACACTATCAAGCCCCATTTTGGTATAAATTCTTGGTTGAACTTGAAATGGCATGTATAGGACTACCCTTGTTGGTTTAAATATGTTATGATGTATATGTGTGCGGCCATGCGAAAATGGCTCGTAATAGTGAAGTATCAACTTAAACTATTTGCGGTTTGTATATATATATATGGTGTCATGATGTGACTATGAATTGGAAATGGGAATGTTGGTCACATGATCAGCCATTGGCATGGTTAAAATGATCATATGTGGACCTATGTAAGGCAAGACTAGTTGGTTCATGGAGACTACAAAATAGGTAAGACCTACCTTAAAAACAGATGCTGCCAGCTGCAGTAACGTGAATGTGAAAAATCACCAAAATTTGTAGGAACGGTATTAAATAGTGAATCAGCTTTGTAAATGAACATTGATGAGTCTATTTTCATATGGAAGAAACGAAATGGTCATAGGAGTTACATGTTAAGAGATATTAAAGCTATTGTGAGACAGGGCCAGAACGGTTTCTGGGTTCCCTGTCGTAACTTTAAAAATTTACTATAAATTATCCAGAAATAATTAGGAGACATACCTTATATGTACAGATTCCATTTTGAGTCTAGTTTCATTAGAAATAAACGGCACCAGCATTAAAGCCCTGTACAGAGAGATATTCAAGTTATACCGCGCAAAGGTCAGAGCAGTCGATCCCTGTAACATGGGTGACTTTAACTAATAAACTGTACCAATTTGCCCGACCAAAAATTCTAGAAATAAATCCATGGATGGATATATGAGTCTAAATTCAGGGAAAATTTACGAAACCAGTTTCCGAGTTTTGAAACTCGAGATATGATTTTTAAGGCGACAGTGATGCAGTTTTTCCAGCCTGACTGGAAATGTCCAATGGATGGGCAAAACAAGTGAACTTGGCTTGCTAACCCCTCGTGTCCGACACCGGCGATGGTCTCGGGTTCGGGGTGTTACATTTTGATGTTTCAATTTAGAATTATAAATGTGAATTTCACTAGAAAGGACCTAGTAGTAAACTTTGAAAGTATGATGGGGAAATGTGTGATGACTAGTTGATCATGCATGCAAAAATAAGGGATTTGCATGTCAAATTTCCCCAAAGATGGTATAGTGGCCGGCCATGACAAGGGAATATGGGCAAGGAAAACATGTTATGACATGTTTTATTAATGCATGATGTGATAAATGATAAAAAAATTAAGCATGTAGGAAGAGAAACAAAAAAATCAAAAATTTGCTCATCCTTTCCCCCCTTTTTCCGTGAGTGAAAGAGAAGCAAAGAAAAAAATTTTGTTCATCCATTTTTCTCTTCTTTGGCCGAAAATACTAAGGAAAAAGGAAGGATTTTTGCTTCATGCTTGGTTTAGAAGAGAACTAGAAGGAGATTCGGCTATAATTGCATCAAGATTAAGGTATGTTTGAGGTTGTGTCATGAGGTTCATGCTTGTTTTGGTTGCTAACTTGATGTGCATGTTAGCCATGGTTCAAATCCTTGTTATGCCATGAAAATGGTATTTGGCCAAGGTTGATATTGTGTTAAAGCCATTGCATGCTAAATGTGAAGCTTGTTGATGATGCATGTAATGATGGATTGACTACTCTTGAAATTTCTTTTTAGTATTCTTGAGTAGGACATTGAATTCTTTGTTTAACCATGACCAAAGTTAAAAGGGTATGGTTGTGATGTATTCGGCCATGGTGCATTCATGAGCATGATTTATACTTGTTACTTGATTGGTAAAATTTGTGTTTGGATGGGTATGAACCCTTGATATTCGGCCATGCACCTATATATATATATATATATGTTTGCACATGATGTGTTGGAATGACATATATACTACCTCAAAGTATGTATTTTCATGTGATTGTGTTTTGATTATGAAGCAAATGATAGATGTGTATTGAGCTACAATATGTAAAGCATTAGCTAGTAAAATGTGTGCCATGCATGTGTGGTATTAAACATGTAATTGGCCTCAACATCAACATGCATAATCGGCCCATGAATGAGTACCTAAGAGGTTGTGTTGTTCGGCCATGAGTAAGCATGTTGAAGGCTTTGTGTGTTGAGTCGATTCATGAATTCCGTACTTATGTGACTTTAATGTCTAGTGAATATATGTGGGCTAAGTGCCTTGAGTTCCTCTTTTTGATACTCAAATGATTGAATCAATTTATTTGCTAAATTAAGCTCAAGAGCAAAGAGGGACCAAATCCGATAAAGGGAAGGAAAAAGTAGTCGAATAGCCATCGGAATCATTCGACAACATCCGAGGTAAGTTTTCGAGTATCGAAACTTAGATTTTGATTCGATTGAATGAAGTAATAAGCAATCGAAATTCTGCCCTTGTATATGGCCATTGAGCCGAAATGATATTTTTGTTAAGTGAATTGTGCATAAAAGTTTTGTTGTGAAAATGAAACAAAGATGTGTATGAATGTTCGAGTGATATCCGGGCTAAGCCCGAAGGCAATTGTGCGAGCTATGATATCCGGGCTAAGCCCGAAAGCAATTGTGCGAGCTATGATACCCGGGCTAAGCCCGAAGGCAATTGTGCGAGTTGTGATATCCGGGTTAAGTCCGAAGGCATTTGTGCGGGTTACCATAACCGGCTATGTCCCGAAGGTGTTTTGAACGAGTAGCTATATCCGGAAAAACTCGAAGGTATGTGAATTGAAATTTATAAGCTGCTGGAAAATTTTCAGTTATTGCACATGTGAAATTCCCAACAACAAGGTATGTTTTGTGTGCTTTGCACACTATGAGTAAATGCGTCTGAATATTCACTCTAATGATAAATGAGCTATCGGCATTAACTAGGCCGTTATTTGCGTATGAATATAAGAGTTGGGATTGTGAAGTAAGCATGTCTTTGAGAAATTGTGCATATGAATTATTGTTTAGCTACTTGAATGCTATGCTTTGGTTGTGTGTATATTATGGCTCGAAACTTACTAAGCATAAATTGCTTACTCCGTTTCTTTGTTTCTCTGTTTATAGATTTTGCTCGTTAGCGATCGGATTCGGGATCATAGAAGTTGAAGTCAACCACACTATCAAAGCCCTTTTTGGTACTCCTTTAGTTGAGTTTTGGATATGGCATGTATAGGACTACCCTCGGTTATTTTAAGTACTTGTGATGTATATGTGTACGGCCATGCGAAAATGGTTCGTAATAGTGGAGTATGGAATTTGACCATATGTGGTTTGTAATTATATTTGGTTTCATGATGTGATTATGGTTTGGAATGAGAGAGTTGGTCACATGATCAGCCATTGGAATGGTTAAATATGATCATATGTGGACCTAAGTATGACTAGACTATAGTTGGTCCATGGGAACTACAATATAGGTAAAGCCTACCTTAAAAACAGAGGCTGCCAGCTGCAGTAACGTGGATGTGAAAAATCACCAAAATTTGTAGGAATGGTGTTAAATAGTGAATAAATTATGTGATCGAACCTTGATGAGTCTATTTTCATATGAAAGTAACGAAACGATCATATGATCAGTATACCGAGAGATATTAAAGTTCTCGTGAGACAGGGCCAGAACGGTTTCTGGGTCCCCTGTCGCGACTTTGAAAATTTTCCATAAATTATCCAGAATGAATTAGAAGTCATTCCTTATATTTTCAGATTCCCTTTTGAGTCTAGTTTCATTGGAAACAAACGGTATCAGTATTGAAACCCTGTACAGAGAGATATTCAAGTTGTAACACGCAAAGGTCAGTGTAGTCGACCCCTGTAACATGGGCGACTTTAACTAATAAACTGTACCAATTGGCCTGACAAAAAATTCTAGAAATAAATCCATGGATGGATATATGAGTCTAAATTCAGGTAAAATTTACGGAATCAGTTTCCGAGTTGTGAAACTCGAGATATGCTTTTTAAGGCGACAGCGACGCAGTTTTCCAGCTTGCCTGGGAATGTCAAATTGGTCGGTGCCATAAGTGGTTTTGGCTTGTTAACCCCTCGTGTCCGACACTGGCAACGGTCTCGGGTTCGGGGTGTTACACACACACTTGTGTCATAGGCCGTGTGGACATTTGAAGTGTAACGCCCCAAATTTGGGCCTAGAAGTATTGTGCCTTGAGTATGGGTCCGTAAGGAGGTTGTATATAAGTATTTAATTGTGCAAGGAAATGATACAATTAAATGTCTGCTTTAGTGGTTAATGGTCCTAAGAAGTGTTGGAGAAATATTCGGTTCAAACCTAAGCTTTAGCAAAAATTTTGTTTTATTAGTAAATCCCTAGCTTTGGGCCAATAGGCTTATAGTTAAATTTGGGTAGACCATGACACAAAAAGCTTAGTGGTCTATTGGTAAATGGCATGTGGAGTATACATGGGGTCTGAGGTTCAAGTCTTAAAGTAGGTAGAAATTTCATTTTATTTATTTAAGTGAACTCAGACTTTGGCTTGTGGGCCTTATAAATAATTGTAGGAGGAAGGTGACACAAGTGAGCTTGTGGCCTAGTGGTGGTGGCATGAAATGGCTATTGTAAGAGCTTGGGTTTGAATCCTATAGAATGCAAAGGGAGGGATATTTCATTTTATTTCTTTGTGGTGAGAGAGGTGGAGTTTGATTAAAACTCTGCTGAGGGAAGTTTGAACTAGTCAAGGAGTGGATCATGGAGAAGATAAAAGAGGATTTTTAGGAGAAAAAAGTGGAGTTTGAGTTGGTGTGGTATTGTGTCAAATTTGCATAGGAGGTACTCAGAATTTTGAATGAGTGTAGTTCCTCAAGTTTAGATTTGTGTGTCTTTCTTTTGGCATTTGGTTTTTGTGCTTTTTGGTGCCAAATTCTTCTATTACCTCCTCATTCTGCCTATTTTCTTTGTTTTTCCTTCCCTATCTCGAATCGCTACTTCCTTGGCCGATTAGACACTTAATTTTTGTGCCAAAATCAAACTTTGCTTCTTTCCCTTAATCTCTTTTCATTTGGTTGGCTGAACCACTGCTCTCTTCTCACCTCTACTACTTCTCAGTTTTCTTGGCTGAATACTCTTCCTCCCAATTCTTTCAATCGATTTCTTCTTTGTAGATTGGTTGTTGTTTTTCTATGGTGTTCTCAAGTGGTATTACTTTGGCTGAATATCAGCACTCTCCCTTTCTACTTCGGTTTTTGACTTGTACGAATATTCTGGGATCAAGTGGTGAGTATTGATTCTTTGTAAATCTTCTTCTCCCTGTTGGTAATACTATGTTTAACCTTGTTCTTTATTTCTGTTCAATGGTTAGGGACGAGTGGTGTTAGCTTTACTCCTCTGTTCTAGTGGGTTAGGACAATTATCTCTTCTCCCTAATTAACCTTGCGGTTTGGTAAGTATTCCCTTTATCTTGCTCAAGTCATTCATTTGAGTAAGGGTTAATAAGGTTGGTTGTATTCTTATCGGTATACGATTGATTGTGCGTTGGAATTGATGTAGGTTTGGTGCTTAAGGATTAGCCACTCTCTTTGTCAACAAAGATGTGTAACCATATACCATGTTCGCTAATCGGCTGAAAAGCTAAAAATGTGCGTGTTGCTTACTCTGCTATGACTGTAGATTGGCAAAATGCCGCAAAGCCAAGAATATGGCGTATGGTGCCACAAGAGCGTGCAATCGCGCGTGTGGTGAATTGAGCTCACGGAACGTGGGCGTGCGGCGAGGAAGGCCACCATGAGCGAATTTGTGGGCTTAGGCTGTAGTGGGCCACTGGAGCCACGAAATGGGTCGAATAGGCCCAATTGGCCCGTGGGCTGCTTGTGTCAAATCAGCTGCTAGGTGGAATATGGTTGGGCTTGTCATGTCATGCACATGACCTAGGTTATTTTGGGCCTCGATGGGCCAAAATGGGTCGTATGGGCCGAATGCGCTCGTGGGCCCACACGGATAAAATCTGCGGTAAGTGACTATTAATGAACCAGGCTATGGTGTACACATAGCCGTATCTAAATTTGGACTAAATAGGGCACAAGCATGTGGGCCCACTTGCCCAAGTATGGGCCTTAGGTCCATTTGTACAGTTATGTCTGTTTAGATTACTTAAGTCGCTCGAGGCGATGATGGACCTTTGGTTGGGTCGTTAAGACCCTAATTTGTAAAATTACCAAAATACCCCTAATTTGTAAAATTACCAAAATGCCCCTGATTTGTAAAATTAACGAAATACCCCTAATTTGTGAAATTACAGAAATACCACTAATTTGTGAAATTATCAAAATACCTTTTTTTTGTAAAATTACTGAAATACCCCTACTTTATGAAATTACCGAAATACTCCTAAGTTGTAAAATTATCGAAATACCCCTGACTTGTGAAATTGTCGAAATACCCCTGATTTGTAAAATTACTAAAATACCCCTAATTTGTGAAATTATCGAAATACCGCTAATTTGAGAAATTATCGAAATACCTCTTTTGTAAAATTACTGAAATACCCCTGATTTGTGAAATTACCGAAATACTCCCAGGTTGTAAAATTATCGAAATACCCCTGACTTGTGAAACTATCGAAATACCCCCGATTGATAAAATTACCGAAATACCCCCAGTTTGTAAAATGATCGTAATACCCTTATAAGGTAAAATAACGATTATGCCCTTATGTTTCATATGATTGATGTGCTAATGATTTACATATCTAATTGTACTAAGCACGACTTTGCATACACGTAATGTTTATGACATGACATACAGCATGGGGTTGGGATTTTGATATGGAGGAAATCTTGTCTCGGTGACTATGTCACATTCATCATTCTTGGTGGCTATGCCACAATCGACATCTTGGAGGCTTGCCACATTTATCGTTTTCGCGCTATCTTTGCATTATTATCTTGGCGACTTTCTTTGCGATATTGGTGTCTTTGGTGGGTGGATCGATTTATATCCCCACATAGTGTGTTGGCTGGTACGGGTGGTGTGCTGGCTGGATTTGGGTGGGATGCATAATTGCATTGCACTGTACTAATATTGTATTGGGCTTAGGCCCACACTGCTACTATATAGGGCTAAAGCCCAGACTATTTTGTTACTGTATAGGCTATAGCCAGATTGTCTTGATCTTTGGATAGGGCTCGGGCCTGATCATTCTTGCATCGTTGTTTCTTGTTTGAATGATAGGGGATTACACATTGAGTTTTCATAAACTCACCCTTTCTTTTAACTGTACAGGTAATCCTCAGCCTTAGACGGTTTGGTGTTGCAAGGCACTCGGAGGTGGCCACACGTTTACTGATGTTCTACCTTTGACTTTATTTATTTAAATTTCATATTGGGTGTAACACCCCAAACCCGGCCCAGACGTTATGGTCGAATCTGACGTGCCACATTGGAGTTGAAAACCCACGTTTTGTTTTAATGTTTTAAAAACCATATATTTTATTGAGTTAACAAAGTGTATGGAAGCTGGGCACCAGGTAGGTATCCGAGACAGAGGAGGTGAGCCATGAAGGCTGCTTAAGTACCAAGCTCTTTGATTGGAACCAATCCTAGACATGCCCACAACCATAGCCACACTTTGTTATATCGAGTTTAAATTTGTTTAAGTGGACGTCTTTGATAAATCGATTAATCGTGATGTTGAGATATTTTAAAAACAAATATCGCTTTGAAAACACGTCCTAAGTCTAGCCCATTTGAATAATTATTAACCAATTTTTTTTAAAGTTATTAAAATTAAAATAATCCCGAAAAAAAAATGAAAGGAAAGTTAAAATTGGCCTTATTACAACCCAAAAGTAAATAATAATTAAAGTAATTAAAATGAAAACCAATACTTGTTTAAAAGCCCAAAGATGATCACCGTGGCCACTCTGAATCCTCTCCGGCCCAAGTCCTCACATCAAGGCTCACCTGCAAGGTTAAGGAAGGGGGGTGAGTTTGGAAACTCAGTGTGCAACAAGACCCTTTCAGAGCCCAAAACAATAACGGCCTATTGGGTCTAAGCCCAAATCCAATCTCAATCATGCACTGGGCCGTAGCCCTTTTCGTATTTCATATTTCATAATACTGGGCCGAAGCCTTTTCATGTTTCATATTACTGGGCCGAAGACTTTACTGTAAACGGTATGGCCCTTAGGCCCATTTCAATGTCACATATAATTTCAATGAAAGAATGCAACCCATTTGGGGAGACTACTCAACCCACCATCCGCTACTCTCCACCCGTACCAACCAACACACCATGTGGGGATTAACTCGACCCACCCCGCCAAACTCTCCATTGGCAGCATAGCTGCTTTATCATATAACTGGAGGCCTAGCCTCTTTTAATAACTGGGGCCAAAGCCCTTTCAATAACTGGGGCATAAGCCCTTTTATAACTGGGGCATAAGCCCTTTTTCACTTCCTCCATCCATATAAAAACCCAACCCAATGCATTTATGATTACCTCATGTGCATATCATACATATCATGTGCATATCATACATTTCATGTGCATATCATACATACCATCTTTATCAAAATCCCATGTATTAAAATCATACATAAACCCTAGGGGTATAATAGTCATTTTTACCTAGGGGCAAAACGGTCATTTTCATGGTATAAGGGTAATCTTGCAATTTTACCAAAAATTAGGGTTTCCATGTTTATTAATGATTACTTAACAATTCATGGGTGCAACCTTTTACCAAAAATTAGGGTTTCCATGTTTATTAATGATTACTTAACAATTCATGGGTGCAACCAGTGATTCTGGCCCATTTTTAGCGAAATCGAGTTATTGGGCCTAAAACCCCTAATGGGCCCTACTTAGCCAATTTCGTCATCTAGGCCCATTTAGCCTATATTCCATAACGGTTTTAACGGTCTCATCATGCCATTTAATGATTTCCGTTTTCTACCAATTTTACCCAAATGGGCTGAAAGCCCAATGGGCCCCACTTGACCCTTCGAGGCCCAACTTACCAAGAACGCCAAAAATCACATTCTTACCGTTTCCATCGTTCTCGATCATCGTCTCATCGATTCTAACCAACTAGTGGGCGTTTGCTTGCTCACAAGTCCTCGAAATGCCAGAATTCCGGCATTTCGGCTTTTCGGCATTTTATCGCTTTAAGCTATGAAAGGGTTCGTTTACACACCTGATTTGCGATTTTCCTTGACGAGATCTCCTATGCGATTTCTCCTATAATCAATTGTTAACTAGATCAGCTCGCAATAATTGAACCAAAATAAGAACTTTCCAATATTAACACTTACACATTCGGCCACCATCCATAATGGCCTTAGGCACCTTACCTTTGTCGCGATTGATGACTAGGCCTAGCTACTCCGTGATCCAAGCAACTCCAAATCGACACTACACTTTGCTGCTCCTTCAATAAATAAACCAAAATATTAAAAGAAGACCCCATAGAGTCTATGCCCATATTCGCCATCTCCTAAACTTGGAGTTTGACTTTTGACCAAAGCTACACTAGGAATCGTTTAGAGTTTGAACACTTACCACGTCTTTCTCCTCTTGAATCCGGATGTCCAAAAGGTAAGGGAATCGAACGCCAACTATTGAGAAGGAAGAAAAAGGTTGCTGGTCACAAAGAATCGGCACCCCCTATCTTCATTGATTCGGCTTTTTGCGGCACTTTGGCAAGAATAGAGATAAAGGAAAACAATGGTGAATGAAAGGAAATAGTGGGCTGATTTGAAAGAAGGAAAAAGGAAGATAATTGAGTAGAAGGGAGGTAAATTAAACTGGAAAAGAAAGAGAGAAAAAGCTACACACCAAAGAGCAAAATCGGCACAACTACTACCCTAATGCCGAAATTACTAACCTAATACCCCTCTTGAAAATCCCTCTCCAAACTCCCTTATTCGCCAACTCTATCTCCATATCACATCCCTAAAATCTCTCCCTTATCCCTCCTTAATTTATGCCTTTGACTTGATCCAACTCTCCTCTTACAGAATCCACTTAGGTTCCAACACTTACCCTTCCTGCACATAAAAATAAATCCTCTTATTTGCCAACACAGGGAATCGAACCCAGGACTTCCCTTATGCTCCACACGCCACCTTTTTAGGAGCTTAGTGGTGTCACCCTTGCCACTTTACCAAAGCTCTTTGTGTGATACATTTTACCCACAACTTAATATAAGGGCACCTAGCTAGAACCCCTAACTCCTAAGTCCAAAATTTAAAAATTCTTTCGGGTTTTGGCCAACTCATGGGCCTTCCATAAGCCCATTAACATACCCAAATTATGAATTCCATCATCACCTACCAAATTTTAGAAATTTACTTAAAATATCAGGAATCGCGAAAAACCCGAAAATCAGGATGTTACAACTCTACCCTCCTTAAAGAAATTTCGGCCTCGAAATTTACCTGGTCCAAACAATTGAGGGTACTGCTGACGCATTGCCTCTTCGATCTCCCAAGTAGCTTCTTCCTTGCCATGGTTCCTCCAAAGTACCTTCACCAACGGGACTGACCTCTTTCTCAACACCTTGACATCACGATCAAGTATTTGCACAGGTTCCTCTTCAAAGGTCAAATCCGACTGTACCTCAATTTACGCAAGCGCACGATATGAGTTGGGTCAGAACGATATCGCCTTAGCATGGACACATGGAAGACATCGTGAATGCGATCCAGTTCTGGAGGTAACTCTAGTTGATAAGCCACCGGCCCTATCCGCTTAATGATTCGATAAGGTCCAATAAACCGTGGGCTCAACTTACCCTTCTTTCCAAATCTCAAGATCTTCTTCCAAGGCAAAACTTTCAAAAAGACCATGTCTCCCACCGCATATTCAATATCCTTACGCTTCAGATCAACATAAGACTTTTGTCGATCCGCCGCCTCTTTTAACCGCTTCCTGATCACCTTAATCTTGTCTTGATTCGCCACCAACTCGCCCAAGTATTTGCCTTTCCCCAATTCGCCCAACAAGTAGGCGGCGACACCTTCGCCCATGTAGTGCCTCATATGGAGCCATCTGAATACTTGCTTGGTAGCTGTTGTTATCTGCGAACTCACTAAGGGCAAATGGTCCTCCCAGTGCCTTTAAACTCAATAGCACAACCCTCAACATATCCTCTAAAATCTGAATAACCCTCTCATTCGCCCATCCGATCGAGGGTGAAAAGTCGTCTTGAAATCCAATCGCGTTCCCAATGCCTCATGCAACTTCCGCCAAAACCGAGATGTAAACCTTGGGTCTCGATGCAAATTATCGATCTTGGCACACCATGCAATCGCACTATTTCCGCCACATACAATCCGCCAACTTCAAGTGAGTAATCGGTTCGGACGGTATGAAATGAGCGATTTCGTGAGTCTATCCACAATCACCCAAACCGAATCCTTCCTAGAAGGTGTCAACGGCAACCCACTTACAAAGTCCATAGTTACCCTTTCCCACTTCCAAAGTGGTATCTTTCTGGTGTAACAATCCCGAAGGTAGTTGATGCTCGGCCTTCACTTGTTGACATGTCAAACATCTCCCAACAAATTCGGTCACGTCTTGCTTAAGCCAGGCCACCAATATTGCTCTCGCAAGTCTCGATACAACTTACTCCCTCCGGATGCATAGCACAAGGTCCATTATGTGCCTCTTTCAAAATCATCAATCTCAAGTCGAGTCTTAGGCATACAAATTCTTCCTCGAAAACAAAGAACTCCCTCACTATTTAACCCAAAGTCGATTCTCCCCTCTCAACTTGTCAAACCGAGCAATCAACGACTTGTCCTCCAAGCTGTTGCTTCTTAACTGTTTCTACCCAAGTCGGTCTTACCAGTAACTCGCCAATAAACTTCCGTCGTCATACAAACTTAGACGAGCAAACATCGCCTTTAATTTCGCCACCGCCCTTCGACTTAGCGCATCACCACGACATTCGCCTTACGGATGATACTCGATCGAGCAGTCATAGTCCTTTAACAACTCTATCCACCTTCACGCTAAGATTCACTCCTTTTGAGTCGACAAGTACTTAAGACTCTTGTGATCCGTATAGATGATGCATTTCTCCCCATACAGTAATGCCTCCATATCTTAAGTGCAAAGATTCTGCTGCCAATTCCAAGTCATGAGTAGGGTAGTTCACCTCATGTGGCTTAAGTCGTCGTGAAGCATAGCGACCACTTTACCCTCTTGCATCAACACGCAGCCCAAACCTACATGTGACGCATCGTGTGCACACCGTGAAATCCTTACCGGACTCTGGTGAATCAAACCGGCGCTCAGTCAAAACCTTCTTCAACTTCTCAAAAGCCTCTTCTTTGCTTATCGACCAAACAAAAGGTGCTCCCTTCCTTATAAGTTTCATTAACGGTCTTTGCCAACACGAAAATCCTTCCACGAATCTCCGATAATAACACGCCAACCCCGTAAAACTTGAATCTCCGCATCGACTTGGTGGCTTCCATTCGAGTGCTTCAATCTTCGAGGTCCACCTTGATCCCTCGGCAGACACAACATGCCCCAAGAAGGTAACTTCCTTCACCAAAACTCGCACTTACTAAACTTTGCATATAGTTGCTTCTCCTTAACACTTGCAAGACTACTACGAAGATGCTCATCATGTTTCTCTTCCGTTCCGAATACACCAAGATATCATCAATAAAAGCGACTACGAACCGATCCAAGTATGGTTGGAATACCCGATTCATTAAATCCATGAATGCCGCGGTGCATTAGTCAACCCAAATGGCATTACCGAAACTCGTAATGTCCGTGTCGAGTCTGAACGCCGTCTTATAAATATCCCCTCTTTAACTCTTAATTGATGATATCCAACCGAAGGTCGATCTTAGAAAACACCGAGGCTCCTTTTAATTGGTCGAACAGATCATCAATTCTTGTAACGGATACTTGTCCTTGATAGTCACTTATTCAACCGCCGATAATCAATGCACATTCGCATAGTCCCATCCTTCTTCTTCTTAACGAGACAGGGTGCACCCACGGGAAACACTTGGTCTTATAAACCCTCTATCCAATAGCTCTTGAATCGAGCTTTCAATTCTACCAACTCCTTTGGTGCCATCCGATAAGGCGCAATAGACACGAGTCGTTTCGGTAGTAAGTCGATTCCAAACTCGACTTCTCTATTCGGGGTAATCGGGATGTTTATCCGGGAATACATCCGAAATTCCTTAATAGTCCTTACCGACTCCACCGTTATCTCCTCAAGTCCCGTTTGACTCACAAAGGCCAAATCGCCTCACAACCTTTCCGGATCAACTTCTCGGCTCTAACGCCGAAACAACATTGGATAAATAATCCCTTCGTTCCCCTATGACCATTATCTCCTCATCTTTGGTAGTTCTTAGTACCATCCTCTTTGCAGCACAATCCAACGTCGCCTTGTGCCTAATTAACCAATCCATTCCCAGAATAAGATCAAAATCCCGAAATGGTAGCTCCATCAAATCTCCTTCAAAAATTTTATCTTGTGTCACTAACGGTACTGCCCTAAAAATTTATCTACCTTAACCGAATGTCCTAATGGACTTATTACTGATACCCCACTCACAGTCTTCTCAGGAAGCACATCCAAAGCCCCCGATACATCACAAGCAACATACGAGTGGGTGGAACCCACATCAATCAAAGCAGTGTAAGGCATGCTATGAATGAAGAACGTACCAGTTATAACATCAGGAGCGTCACCCTCCTCACGACGTCGTGCAGCATAAACCAACGCCGGTTGTCGAGCTTGACATGTCCAGCACCTGCGCCGGTGCCCCACGTCCTCGTCCATTACCATTGCCACCTCTACCTTGCCCCGACCCTCCGTGGTGGTGGTCCTCCTCGCCGTGGTTGGACATCCCTTTGCTCTGCCGCTAGCTCCTGAGCTGTCCTCCGAGGACACTCTCTGAACTTATGCTCCTTTGACCCACATCGAAAACATGCTCCAGTTCGTTTCCAACACTCCAGATACACCCCTAAATACCTCCGCTCCGTTGGCCCGGAGTCGCTCCGATATAGACCCTTATTCACCGTCCAGTACTAGCTCCACCACTCTTTCTAAAACCCTTAACATGGCTTGGGATAAAGCGTCATCCCCCATGACCCGATCATAAGACCCGATCTCCGTTGCTTGCAAAGACGGTGGCTCCTCGGTGGCCTATGCCCCGAGGATGAAGATTCACTTGCACCCTTCGCGACCACGTCCGCGGCCTCGCCCACGAGCTCCTCTAGTACTCATATCGAATTATCTCGATTTATGAATTTTATGAAATTAGTATAACGTTCCTTTGTTTATTAAGAAAATGTCTTATGTAGATATAGCGGTTCAAGGATTTTTCGTATCATCGTAGCCTAGCTACTGGTCTCATTCCTACTGTTTACTGACTCTACCCTAGCTAAAGTCTCATAGTAGGGTCTCAAAGACTATTCATAATATCAATATCATATATTGTAAGGAAAATATACTTACAGACTTGGTGCCGGGATTCGATGCGCCACTTCTTTCTCCAATCCATTTAAAAACATGTTTTGATTATCGAAAATAGTAATTCAAAAACTTTGATTTGAAAACTCACTTTATTTTGAACTCTTGATTTAAAAGCAGAAAAACCGGTACCTTTTAACATATATTCTCAGTAAAACATCTTTAAAATGAATTTTTGAAGCCATTTCCAAAAATACCCTTCTTAGGCCTAAGTTTTGAAAACATTTTGGACCCGATCCACGTAGAGTTGTTGCAACCTAGGCTCGATACCACTAAATGTAACACCCCAAACCCGCCGAAGTTATGGTCGAATCGATGTGCCACATTGGAGTTGAAAACCCACGTTTCATTTTAATGTTTTAAAACCATATATTTTATTGAGTTAACAAAGTGTATGGAAGTGGGCACCGGTAGGTATCCGAGACAGAGGAGGTGAGCCATGAAGGTCGCTTAAGTACCAAGCTCTTTGATTGGAACCAATCCTAGACATGCCCACAACCATAGCCACACTTTGTTATATCGAGTTTAAATTTGTTTAAGTGGGCGTCTTTGATAAATCGATTAATCGTGATGTTGAGATATTTTAAAACAAATATCGCTTTGAAAACACGTCCTAAGTCTAGCCCATTTGAATAATTATTAACCAATTTTTTTAAAGTTATTAAAATTAAAATAATCCCGAAAAAAAAATGAAAGGAAAGTTAAAATTGGCCTTATTACAACCCAAAAGTAAATAATAATTAAAGTAATTAAAATGAAAACCAATACTTGTTTAAAAGCCCAAAGATGATCACCGTGGCCACTCTGAATCCTCTCCGGCCCAAGTCCTCACATCAAGGCTCACCTGCAAGGTTAAGGAAGGGGGGTGAGTTTGGAAACTCAGTGTGCAACAAGACCCTTTCGAGCCCAAAACAATAACGGCCTATTGGGTCTAAGCCCAAATCCAATCTCAATCATGCCTTTGGTAGTAGCCCTTTTCAGTATTTCATATTTCATATCTTGGGCAAGCCTTTTCATGTTTCATATTCTTGGGTCAAGACTTTATCAGAAGCGGTATGGCCCTTAGGCCTATTTCAATGTCACATATAATTTCAATGAAAGAATGCAACCCATTTGGGAGACTACTCAACCCACCATCCGCTACTCTCCACCGTACCAACCAACACACCATGTGGGATTAACTCGACCCACCCCGCCAAACTCTCCTTTGGCAAGATATAGCTTTATCATATAACTGGAGGCCTAGCCTCTTTTAATAATGGGGCCAAAGCCCTTTCAATAAGCGGGGCATAAGCCCTTTTATAAGCTGGGGCATAAGCCCTTTTCACTTCCTCCATCCATATAAAACCCAACCCAATGCATTTATGATTACCTCATGTGCATATCATACATATCATGTGCGTATCATACATTTCATGTGCATATCATACATACCATATTTATCAAAATCCCATGTATTAAAATCATACATAAACCCTAGGGGTATAATAGTCATTTTACCTAGGGGCAAAGCGGTCATTTTCATGGTATAAGGGTAATCTCATAATTTTACCAAAATTAGAGTTTCCATGTTCATTAACGATTACTAACAATTCATGGGTGCAAACAGTGATTACGGCCCATTTTAGCGAAATCGAGTTATTGGGCCTAAAACCCTAATGGGCCCTACTTAGCCAATTTCGTCATCTAGGCCCATTTAGCCTATATTCCATAACGGTTTTAACAGTCTCATCATGCCATTTAACAGATTTCTGTTTTCTACCAATTTTACCCAAATGGGCCCGAAAGCCCAATGGGCCCACTTCGGCCCTTCGAGGCCCAACTTACCAAGAACGCCAAAAATCACATTCTTACCGTTTCCATCGTTCTCGATCATCGTCTCATCGATTCTAACCAACTAGTGGGCGTTCGCTTGCTCACAAGTCCTCGAAATGCCAGAATTCCGGCATTTCGGCTTTTCGGCATTTTATCGCTTTAAGCTATGAAAGGGTTCGTTTACACACCTGATTTGCGATTTTCCTTGATGAGATCTCCTATGCGATTTCTCCTATAATCATTTGTTAACTAGATCAGCTCGCAATAATTGAACCAAAATAAGAACTTTCCAATATTAACACTTACACATTCAGCCACCATCCATAATGGCCTTAGGCACCTTACCTTTGTCGCGATTGATGACTAGGCCTAGCTACTCGTGATCAAGCTACTCCAAATCGACACTACACTTTGCTGCTCCTTCAATAAATAAACCAAAAATATTAAAAGAAGACCCCATAGAGTCTATGCCCATATTCGCCATCTCCTAAACTTGGAGTTTGACTTTTGACCAAAGCTACACTAGGAATCGTTTAGAGTTTGAACACTTACCACAGTCTTTCTCCTCTTGAATCCGGATGTCCAAAGGTAAGGGAATCGAACGCCAACTATTGAGAAGGAAGAAAAAGGTTGCTGGTCACAAAGAATCGGCACCCCCTATCTTCACCGATTCGGCTTTTTATGCACTTGGCAAGAATAGAGATAAAGGAAAACAATGGTGAATGAAAGGAAATAGTGGGCTGATTTGAAAGAAGGAAAAGGAAGATAATTGAGTAGAAGGGAGGTAGATTAACTGGAAAAGAAAGAGAAAAAGCTACACACCAAAGAGCAAAATCGGCACAACTACTACCCTAATGCCAAAATTACTAACCTAATACCCCTCTGCCGAAAATCCCCTCTCCAAACTCCCTTATTCGGCCAACTCTATCTCCATATCACATCCCTAAAATCTCTCCCCTTATCCCTCCTTAATTTATGCCTTTGACTTGATCCAACTCTCCTCTTACAGAATCCACTTAGGTTCCAACACTTACCCTTCCTGCACATAAAAATAAATCCTCTTATTTGCCAACACAGGGAATCGAACCCAGGACTTCCCTTATGCTCCACACGCCACCTTTTAGGAGCTTAGTGGCGTCACCCTTGCCACTTTACCAAAGCTCTTTGTGTGATACATTTTACCCACAACTTAATATAAGGGCACCTAGCTAGAACCCCTAACTCCTAAGTCCAAAATTTAAAAATTCTTTCGGGTTTTGGCCAACTCATGGGCCTTCCATAAGCCCATTAACATACCCAAATTATGAATTCCATCATCACCTACCAAATTTTAGAAATTTACTTAAAATATCAGGAATCGCGAAAAACCCGAAAATCAGGATGTTACATTGGGTTTTTGGTTATGTAATAATGCCATTTTTGGTTTTAACTTTTATTTGGGCTTTGATTTCTTATTAAACTGCTAGTCTAAGAAAACACGAATTTTCAAAATAGTTATAGTTTTCTAAAGAACACGAGCTTTCAACAACAAAGTTTTCAAAATGCTTCCACGGTATAAATTAAAGTAATATGGATGACAAACATATAGAAAAGGTTCATGAAGAAGTTGCTTTTGATCTAATTGAGCATGGATCAATTGATAGAAAAGTCTGGTTAACAACTGGGTCACCAAACCTTCCAACACGAGAAGAACTAGCCCAATTCGGCATGACACTTGTGAGCAGCCTAAAAACCATTTTTTGGGAAATTTATAAGAGGTTCCTACATTTTCAAATGAATCAGAAATTAACCCACAAGATTTGGCTTTGAAACCATCCACCTTACTTGATTCAAGCAACCAACATCAATTCCTTTCCACAATATGTGGCTGGCTAAGCAAATGAGTAAATGGGGAGATTTTTCACAATTTTTTTAGTACACTCATCCACCAACCTTCACTATAAATACCCACATCCATTCCCCATTTCAAATCATCCTTACATCTCTTACTCATCTCTACATATATCCTTTATTCATTTCTCTTATTCCCTCTCTTCATCTCCACGCATAGCATCCCATATTCCTTTTTTTTAGCCAGTAAAATTTTGATGTTACGTCCCAAAATAGGGTCTAAAAGTTTTAAGGTTATTTTAGGAATTTTAGCCTTAAAGTGTTCGAAATTCTGTGACATGGTATCTCGATAATGTTTTTACTTATGGTTTTCAGAATATTAAATCAGTTTTTGAAAATGAGTTTTAAATAGCTTGAATTTTGAAAATAGGACTGATTTGTAAAAGGGTCAAAATTGTTAGTCTTTATGAAGCAATTAAACCAAATTTTAAAAACTAACTTATTTCTTCCTTCCCACCTACAATTTTTCACATTAAATATTCCCTAAAACTAGTGTTTTCGTCCCTTGATTCTCTCTTGCTATTTCAATCAATTTTGAACTCCAATTCCTAATCCTCTTTGATTTCTATCACTTTGAATCTTCAACCTCTATAAAAACCAAGAAAGTCACCCAAAAACTTCATTACCTACATCATCTTCTCCAAATGTGGATTTTTTTTAAAGTTCTATCAAGGCTCATTTTTCTTCCATCAAAGGTAACCATTCGAATTTCTATGAGTTTTAAATATATCTAGTCCCTTAAACTAAACTTTTAGCCATTAAATTGCATGTTTAAATAAAAGCTAAAAATCGGGCTTTAATGGTGAATTTCTAATTTATAGATAAAACCGTGGTTCTAAAGTATTTTTCAACTTATTTTAACATGATTAGAAGGTTTGTAAACTTTCTTTGAAGTTTCATTAAAGATTTCTTGAGTTTTAATGAATTTTCAGAAAATAGTCATAAAACATGTCGAAAAATTTGATACTATGAATTGAGTATTTTATTGTAGTTTAAAGGTTGGGAATTAGTCATAGATGAATTATAAGATGAATAGAATTGGTTTTAGGTGAAAAGATTAAGTATAGATCGAGATATTCAAATTTAAAGTTTGCAATGTTATAAGTTTCGGTTACATGGGAACATAGCTTAGGCTTATGTTTTTGATTTTTTGTGGTGAGTTCTTAGTTGATTATTGAATGCATTGTTGTGTGAATTGTTGTGTTGAAGTTCCAGATTCGATAGAACCTTCTACGTGTAGAGATAAAAGGCAGGGAAAAGCTAGTTTAAGCTTTCAGCTTTTTGGCGAAAGCGTAATTGGTGAGTGTTTGGAATAATTACTGTTGGACATGATTCAATGCATTATGTGTGTAACACCCCAAACCAGGCCTAAACATTATGTCTGAATCTGGCGATGTCACATTGAAGTGTTTTTCGAAAAATGTTATATCGATGAAGACTCTTACTATATATTTAACCTTTTGGTGCGTTTCTGAGTTATGTCATCCTTTTCAAAACTTGCGTCACTATCCAAAAAGTATTTTCTTCAAAATCGGCATTCATTTCAGAAAATATCATCTTATAGCGAAAGCTTTTTAAATCTTGTTGTATAAACATGGTGTTTTGAAAAGCATTTATCTTTTTGAAAATTCGCATCCTACTACTAACAGATATAATTCAAAATAAATAAAATCCCAAATTAAAATTTAAAACTTTTAAGAGGCCTTATTACATAAAAATACCCAAATTTAAATTACTTATAAATTAAAAATCTAGTATAAAGGCATGAATGGATGTGTGGCCACCTTCGAGTCCCTCGCAGCATCGATCCGCTTAAGGATTACCTACGCAGATAAGCAAAAAAGGTGAGTTTATGAAACTCAACGAGTAATCCCTTAATAAACCAGCAGTCAGTCATATAATAGGCAATTATAGTCTGGGCCTAAGCCCGTTTCAGTAATAGTTCAATTTCAGTTAGGGTCTTACCCTATTACAGTATCAGTATCAGTATGAGCCTTAGCCCATTACAGCGACAGTAACAGTACAAAACGCAAACAGAAATCCTACCCATCTAGCCTCTACCCTACACTCCATGTGGGGATAAAATCAACCCACTCATCCCTACACTCCAAAAATAACACCGGTTGTGGCACTAAACAGTGGTTGCAGCAGAGCTGCCAGTATAGTATAAACCTATCCCCATACAACATATCATAATATCATACATGTATGCAATATATATAAAATGGCATGCTCGATTACAGTTCTACATACATAAATGCATAACAGTCATTTTACCTCATAGGGACAAGATAGTCATTTCTCAATTTAGGGTCTAAGTATACTTACCGACCCAACAGTAGGTCTACAGTCATCTCGGATGACCCGTGCAACCTTAACAGTCCAATAATAAAAATGGGCCCAAAGCCCATAATACGAGCCCATGTAGGCTCACACGCCCGTGTGGCCTCCAAAGCCCAAAAATGGCATTAGCCGTGTGAACTACACAGCCTGGCCCAATAATCTCCACACATTCATGGGGTTTACCCGTGTGGGGCCACAAGCTTGTGGGGCCCACACGGTCCATTCAGGCCCAACGTACCCCACAACGGCCTAGGCCCATGAAATCTCTTATAGTGGCCTCTACGATCAAACGCCCACATTTTATGTGTTCGGATTGCCACACGAACGAGCGTACGCCCATGTGGCATCAAAGTTTACATTTTTCGGCTTTTTGTCGATCTATAGTTTAGGTAGTGCTTTACATACCTGGCCTACTTTTTCACCTAACCCCACGCGAGCACCCTAGTTACCTAATATTTGATCAAAAAGCCATTCCATTAGTCACCACACAGGCAAGTTAATCTTAGCCTAAAACAAGTTACCTAATTTCCAATGGGACTATTCATACCCTTAAACTAATAACAGAGAAACAACTCCTTTCCTCTAACACATCAACAATGGTCATCAGTCCCTTGGTCGACTCCTGATCAAATAATACACCATCTTGTTAAAAACTAATCTTCAAAAAACCTAGCAGTGAAGGAATGAATACATATAAAAAATCAATGAGAGGCTAAAAACAACTACAAGAAGATGATAATTTGACGTTAGAAGAAAGAGTATAGGGAGTCCAAAAATTCAGCAAATAAGGAGTCCAGAATTTGGCTAAACAAAGCGTAAGGGAGAAAGGGGAGAGGTAAACTGCAACGACAGATTGGAGAAAACAAAGTTAGAGAAGAAAAGTGGAAAAACTAGCATAAAACCTCAGCAACATTCGGTCCTTCAGAAAGAAAAGATAACAATCGCCTCAAAGAAACAAGCGGTACAGAGAGGAGTAGAAAAGAAGAAATCGGTAGCAATGGGAGACAATATTCAATAGAAACAATCCATGAAAACAAAAGAGTTGGGGAGAGGAACAGTTGGCAAAAAAACAAAACAAAATGGAGAGAAAAACCATTGAAAATTGAACTCTTGAGGAACCAGAGTTCAAGTTCAACACTAACACTTCCATATCCTCAAATTCCCTTATTTTTCTCCCCAAAACACTCCCTAAATCCCCAACAACCAAAATTTTCTTAATAATCCCTTAAAATTCAGCCACAACCATCCCCCCACAACTCAACCACTTACAATTTCGATCAAACACAACTCTTCCATGACCAATCAATAAAAATAGATCCAATGTTGGTACAGGCACTCAAACTCCAGACTCTTGTTCATTAACACTCCTTTTAACCACCTTACTAGCAGGCCTATTCTTTTTTACCCATATTTATCTATAAGCTTACAGACTAGGGACAGTTCTTATTCCTTTAAAAGCAAAACTTTTTGCACCTGCCCAGGCTTGAACCCAAGACTTCTCAGACACTTCCCAGTACACTTAACCACTAAAGCAGACATGCATTTGTGTCACTTTTTTACACAAATAAATATTTATGAGCAACTTTCTAACTGTCCCCATACTCAAGACCTAATACTTCTAAAAATTTGGGGCATTACAATGTGGGAATTTAGTAGTAGCCTAAACCCTTACTTTAAATTTCGAGTGTAAGCTTTCTCATACCTACTTTATCTTATGAACAAAGTGCTTATGTATTTGTGAATATATGAAGTGAAATGAGATGCTATAACATGTGATATGTGGTTATGATAATTGTTGTGAAAGTGTAAATCTGTACATGTTACATATATGTTAAATGTTAGTAACAGTGTTTCGCTAAAGATGCAAATATGCAGTGAATTGTACACAGATAATCGATAAGTGATATGTGTTTGACTTCGGATATTTTGGCCTTGTGATCTTAAAACCGTTGGATATAGTTGGCATTCTATAAGATTGTGAGTACTCACCTATATGTATAGTGAATTTGGACGTTGAGGCCTTGGGACATGTTGGAGGGATAAGGGAATGTAAGCTAAGCTCCATTCAACGAGACATGTGAGGGGAAATAAGGAGAGTGTTAGCTTTATCCTTCACTTTTGGGACATGTTTGAATCTATGAGTCTATGTTTGGTGCGTTAGAGATCCGCATATCCGATGAGTGATGATATAGCTCACTTTTATGTTTCATAGCTCAAGTGTCAAATTATCTTAAATTATGAATTTGTATGTATTGTGATATGTGTTTATATGACGTGTGACCATTATGCAATTTCTCTATAAACTTGTTGTTGAATATTGTGACATATACTTAAATGTTTGGTAATTATATGTGTAATAGGATATATGCTTAAAAGTGAATATGTTTACTATGTAAAAGAACTAATAATAATGCACGAGTAAGTATATTATGACACTAAAGTTGGAGTTCTTAAAGTTATGCTATATAGTTGTTTTTGTGAATGCTTGATAAACTGTTTGCATGATAGTTGTTCTAAGCATTTACTGAGCTTGTTAAGCTCACACACTCCCTTTTTTAACCATTGCAGATTAGTTGTGTGTTGGTGTGAATGGTGTGGTTTTTGAGAGGTGATCCAAGAAAGTCTATTTATTATTTCGTAGGTGTCCTATATTTATTTACATTTTAAGGAATGAGGTAATGTGGTAGACTCATTATAGCCCTATTGATTTCTAGACATTATGTTGGTTTTTGGTTCAGTTTATAAAGATTACATGTTATTGTTATGCTTGGGTTCTTGAACTTGAGGATGGATTGACATTACTTGCTTGAACATAATTTATTGATATTGACATGTTAATTAGGCCATTGAATGATTATTTGTCAAAGTAATTGATGCATGATGTTTAGGAACTAATACATGTTACATTTTTGAGGTCTGGAGCAGGGGTATCGATAATTAGGTTTTAAAATCAATACGTGAGTGTTTTGAAACGTGCAACAAGTCGTAATATAGATTTGGTATCGATACATTGGCCTGAGCATCAATACTCATGGTGTACTTATCGATAGCTTGCAACAGGTACCAATATTTTTCGATGTTTTGAAATTTGGCGAGAAACAGTATGCTAGTTTGGTATCGATTTTCCAGGTGGCATCAATACCACTTAAAGGAAATATCAATAACAAAGAAACAATATCAATACCTACGTAGCATATTTGGAAAAAATTGCTAAGTGGTCCAATGCTCGAGATACATATATTTTATGTTTGTTTGTCGTATGTTAGTATGGTTAAATGCTAAACTAAGCTTGCATGACTTGATATTCTCATAAATGCAAGAATAATTAAAGTAAAACGAAATTTCATGTATTTCAACTTTGATTACAATGAAATTGATATGAGATGGTGGTGTGGCATCTTTGTATTCAGCCTGATGTCTAGGCAGAGTATGGGGTGTCACACTTGAGAAGATTATCTCTTGGCTGGTCACCTTGAAAAGCCATTAGCAAAGGAGCAATACAAGGATTGGAGGAAACTTCTTCAATTGTAGTTCACGAGACTGCTGAACCAAACAAAGTTTATTTTTCCTTTACTTTGTTACTTTAATTAGATCATGCTTGCAATGTGCTTTGTTGTATTGTCATCAACAATGGTAGCTTAAAACTGTTTAGCTAGGATGATTACATCAATTCAATGAAGCTTGTTTAAATCATGTTTATAGTGTTTGTGCCTTAGTCATTAATGTTTTCAATTAAACTCAAGCATTTATTTCATTCATATGTGATTGGATGCATTAGAATTAGTTGAGCGATCCGAACCAGACAACAACTAATAGACACAATAATTGAGCAGCGCATGCTTAATTTATATTCGACCCAGAATAAATTAAAGGTTCATAATAACTTGACCAAACTTTATTACCTTACATGAGTTTTAGTTTTATGTGATTAAATTGTTTTGAACTGACCCAGTCCCTGTTACTTCACATGAATTCTAAGAAACCCTTAGTTTAATATGATCAGTAAAATGCATATTTTACTAAGTAAAAGATTCTGGAAGGACTTAATTTCCTTTCAAGCCCATGAAAGATCAAGTTGCCATGGAATATTTTTCGAACACTGTTAAACATGATAAAAATAAATTAGAATTGAATGATGTAATTATTCTAGCCTATTTATGTTATTGATTGTTGAAGTTTGTGTTTTTGCTGCTAAACACATCTCATACATTTCTTTTGTGTTTTTGCTGCTAAACTTATCTCATACATTTCATTTCATACTTTGCATTTAGACTAATTACATTAGGGATCATTTTACATTAAGTAATTTATCTTTACATCAATCACTCAAAAATTATTTTGTTTTTCTCACCAAATTGTTAACTTTAATTTTACAATTAATTGGTTAACATGCACAGTCCTTGTGGATACAATAACTCTTTTACTTACTTATTACTTGATAACAACTATGTGCACTTGCACAAACCAGGTGTTACAATATACTCTATCAAAGGTTCAGCCAAACCTCAAAGCTTGTCTTAATCAGGGCTTCGCCCAAGGGTGCATCCGTAGACTTTAAGTACTTAATAAATTCTAACAATTTCCTTTCTTGGGGTTTACACTATAAGCCTTAGTTCAATTAATAGTACTTGAGTATTACACTTTGTCGAGTAGGATGTTACAATGTAGTCCTACCAGAGCATGTTTCTCTTATAATTACCTGGCAAACATTATTGGTTATCCAACCTTGTTGACATTCCCTCGTATGAGGTCTCTTTTCGGTCTACTAACTTTTTTGGCTACCTTTTTGAGGATTTCTTAGTTAGAATTTTATCCTATAGTCACTTATTTTGTATCTGCTTAACAATGTGGCATTTGCGTCTTCTCTAATGGACTCCAATTAGTGGGCACTATACTTACTATCTCTTCTAAGGAAATTCTCTCTCCCTCCACGTGTGACTGGGTTAAAACGCTTCCCATGTAACACCCTTAACTTGTCTCTGTCGTTGGATTAGGGTTACAAAGCTGTAACACCCTAAACCTGGCCCGGACGTTATGGCTGAATCTAACGATGTCACATTGAAGTGTTTTTCACAAAGTATAATATCATTGAAAATCCTGTTCTATATTTTAATCTCTTTGTGATCTTAACGAAGATTTTAGGATGTCTCCTTCATTTTCAAAATATGAGTTTTTTGTCAAAAAGTTATACATTTTAAAGCATCATTATTATTATCTTATTTAAACTGTTACTACTTGCGGAAGCTTTTAAAAAAAGTTTTGTTTTCGTAATGTCTTTGAAAAACATTTATATTTTTGAAAACCCGCATCCTACTGCTAGCAAATATAAATCAAAATAAATAAAACCTCGAATTAAAGATTAAAAATTTAAAGAGGCCTTACTACATTAAAAATTGTAACATCCTGATTTTCGGGTTTATTCGCGATTTTCAATATTTTGTAAAGATTTTTAAAATTTTGTATTTGGATGTGGAATTAGTATTTTGAGTAGGTAAATGGGCTTATAGAAGGCCCATGAGTTGGCCAAAACCCAGTTGAATTTTTGGAATTTTAGACTTAGGAGTTAGGGGTTCTGGCTAAGTGGCCTTAAGTGGAGTGATGGGTAAATTGCATCACAAAAAGAGCCTTGGTTAAGTGGCAAGGGTGACGCCACTAGGTTCCTAGAAAAGTGGCGTGTGGAGCTTTGGGAAGGCAAGGATCGATTCCTGTGTTGGCAAATAGATGCATTTATTTTTTAGTGCGGGAGGGTAAGTGTTGGAGTTCGGTGGATTCGCTAAAGGAGAGTTGGATCGGTTTAAATGCTTGGATTAAGGAGGGATAAGGGAGAGATTTAAGGATTTGGATGAGGCTAGAGTTGGTCAATTATGGGAATTGAAGAGGGAAAAATCGGCGGGGGGCTATGTTATTAGTATTTGGCACTTAGGGTATTGAGTGGTCTTGTTTTTCTTACGCTTTAACACCTTAGGGTTGTTTTCCTCTCTTTTTCCTCTCTAGCGAAACTACCACCTCCCTATTCCTCTTCTTCTATTTTTCTTTCTTCTTCTTCAAAACTATTCATCATACCTGCTATTCATCAATACTTTTGCCGAATCCATAAAAGCCAAAATCTGTGATCATTGCTTGTGCCGATTTCTTCAAAGCCGTGTTCTCCTATGTTCTTTTGTTTTTATTAATTTGCAAGTATCTTTTCTTAATCCTAGATCTCGACCGCAATTCTACTTCAAGGTTGTAGCCCACATTATCATCTTCTTCATCATACAAAAGCGAAAAACCATAGATTTGGGGGCTTATAGCGAAACTTCAAGACTTTGGGGAATCGAGTTCTCTTGTCGTTTGATAGATAAATCTACACTAGATTGCGTGAAAATCAAGTGGGAGTAAGGGGTAAGTACGTATCATCTCGGATCTATTCTTATTTTGCAAAGTTAAGAAAAGTCAAGTCCCTAAAATTAGGGAGGTCGTCGATTTGGGCATATGGCTCTAAGAGTCTTTAAGCGATGTTTTCTTTCGGTGACTAGAGTCTTCTTAAGCGTTGAATCTAAGGCGTGGTTCATTGGAGCAATCGGATTTGAGCTAACTATCGATTTTGGCAAAAGGTAAGGTTTCAAAGGTTTTAGGGATATGGTTCGATCATGGATAAGTAAGTTTTGGGGTTTAGTGATTATGGTTTGTAAATAAGAACTGTGCTAATAAATTGTAGGACATCGAAAGGGATCTCATAAGCGTTATCGTCATGAATCGGTGTACCGAACACCCTTTCTTAGTTCAATTAAGAAAGTTTAAATGTCAAATTCGGCATTTCATGGTCATGTAAGTATGTGAATGCTCTCAAGTCATAGAGGAATTGTTAGATCTGCACCGCAAGGTGGTAAGCACGTTCAGCGTGATGCTTTAGCGTATTTGGAAAAAGGGCTTGATGGGCCAAAAGCGGGCCCAATGGGCTTACGGACCAATATGGGTAAGAGATAGGCTAATTAGCACATTAGGTAGATGGTGGAATCAAATTGCATAAAAGCGATAAAATTATGAATTAGCTTGTGCAAGAACGTAGATCACGAAATTACCCTAAAGAGCAAAATTACCAAATTACCCTAAAGAGCAAAATTACCGATATACCCCTAGGGTTTTAAGTTCATTGAATCGCTTGATTGATTACTCTTGTATTTTGCATGATATACATTTATTAATATCTCATTGCATGGGATTGGGGTATTAATGGAGGAAGTATGAAAGTGGTTCATCCACGATCGAGGCTTTGCCTCAATCGACCGAATTTGAGTGCGTTCTTTGCAACTGTGGTGTGTAGAAATTTGGGTGGGTTGAGATATTCCCACATGTGTGTGTAGGGGTGATGCAGGCGGTGTAGCGGTTGGTGGGTTGAGTAGTCTCCCAGATGGGCTTGCATTCATTGTTTTGTTGATACTCATATTCTTGAAGCGGGCCTATGGGCCACCTTGTTATGTAAAAGGGCTAAGGCCTTGCTATCAGATTCGAAAAGGGCTTGACCTCTTGTGTAATTGTTATCTGAATAGGGCTTGGGCCCAATGGGCTCGAGTGAATTGGGCTTTGGATGGGTTTTCAGATATACTTGAGTTTTCCAAACTCACCCCTTCCTCTTCCCTCCTTGCGGTGAGCCCTAGTTGGTGGACTTGGAGTGGCGGGATTCAGAGTGGCCATGAAGATGGATTGCCAATTTTAAATAAGTTTAGCATTTAATTTGGATTATTTTATTTTATTATGTTTAAAGTTGTAATAAGGCCGCTCTTTTTAATTATTTTTATTTTGGGGATTATTAAACTGGTTAGCACTAGGGTTCGTTTTATAAAAACTACTTGATTTTTAAAAGATCACGATGACGCATAAAGTTTCCATAAAGTAAATGTTTTTCCAAGGAAATAAATATTTTAAACAACGTTTTCAACTTAAACATTTTCTTAAGACGGACATAATCAAACGATTTTCTCAAAATTATACGAGATGTTAGAGTGTGGCAATGGTGGTGTGCATGTCTAGGATTGGATCCGGAAGAGCTTGGTACTTAAGCGGTCGACGGACTCACCTCCTCTTTTCTGGTTTCCTACCGGTGCCTGACTTCTATTCACTTTAACCCGCCTTTAAAAGTGTCTTTACAACCCCAACTCAACTTTTCCAAACTAAGTAATCTGAATGTTTTGAACGCATCAATGTGGCGATCGATCCGGTCATAACGCCCGGCCGGGTTTGGGGTGTTACATTTAGTGGTATCGAGCACTGGTTGCAACAACTCGGTGTGGATCGGTCCAAAATCTTTTCAAAAACTTGGGCCTAAGAAGGGTATTTTTAGAAATGGTAAGTTTTTCAAGATGTTCAAGTTTTTTTTCTATTTGTTAAGCGGGGTTAAATCAATCATTTTAAAATAAAAGTGTTTTCAAATAAAATCTTTTATTTTTAGGTAAACAAAAACATGGTATTTGAAATTTTAAATAGATCGATAAATAAGTGGCACATGAATCCCAGCACCAAGTCTGTAAGTATCTTTCGCTCTATATATATCTTGTCATCGCATCTTGTAAATAATATCGTAGATAATCTTGAGCCTTAGAGATAGAGCTATTGATGATGTAGTATTAGGACTACAAGATCGGAACCATAGCTAAATTATGATTGCGTGAAATAACTTTAAAACTTTATCTGTTCATAAGACATTCGGTATTAAGCAGTGAAACCGATAAACTAATGTCATAAAATTCGTAATCGATAAATCGTTATGAGTACAAGGGCTACTCGAGGAAGAGGCCGTGGTCGAGGCCGAGGTAGCACTCAAGCTGGATCGGCGTCATATGAACACGTACCGGTGGGTACGCCCACCACCGATTAATGAAAATGGGCCGTATGACCGGCCGCAGGGATGACGCTTTGTCTCGTGCCATGTTGAGGGTTTTGGAAAGGGTGGCGGAGCTAACGTCGGGCCCATGAATAGGGGTCCATTTCAACGACTTCGCCAACGAGTGAGATTTTAGGGCGTGTCTGGAGTGGCCCCAAATGTGTGGTAATCTTGGTTGGAAGCCACAGAGCGGATCATGGGCGACCTAGACCGCTCGGGAGAGCGAAGTTGAAAGGGCGATGTCGTTCTTTGCGGGATGAAGCGATCGCTGGTGGATTCTCGTGAGAGAAGGTACCCCGGTGAGAGGGTAACATGGGAGCTGTTCAAGCAGACCTTTAAGGCGAAATATGTTGGAGCTAGCTATGTAGATGCACGCAGAAAGGAGTTCTGAATCGACTGTGGAAATAAGACCATTCTTTGAATATAAGGCGGAGTTTCTACGATTGAGTCGGTATGCTAACGGCATCGTTTCCATTGAATATGGCAGCGTACATTTTGAGGATGGCCTTAGAGATGAGTTAAGGGTGCTCATAGCTCGCAGAGGGAGCGAGATTTATTTGCTTGGTAGAGAAGGCTAAGATAGCCGAGAAAGTAAAGCAAACCGAACGGAGGAATCGTGATAAGGAATGGAATCGGTTCAGAGGGATCTTTGGACCAACGGTGTCAGAATCGAAATGTTAAGAGAGCTAGGATGGGGAACCGGTTCGAGCGGTTCGGTGAACAGGTAGACCGCAAGCTTGTGGAGATTGTGGCGAGAATGCATCAAGGAGAGTCTTTGGAAGCATTAAGGGCTTGTTTTCGTTGTGGGTCTAAGGAGCATAGGATTAAGGATTGTCCTAGGAGGGCCACTCCAGCTCAAGTGGCGAACAAGGGCCGAGCGACCGGCTCAACTTGTGAGGATGGACCACCGCCGCCAAGAGGTCGTGGACAAGGTCGCGGAGGTAATGGCCGTGGGCGTGGGGCACCCGTAGGGTATTGGTAACGCGGATGCTCGTCACCGACTTTGGTGTATCTTCGTCATGCGAGGAGGAGGTGACGACCGATGTCATAACTGCACGTTTTTATCTATGGTGTACCTTATATCGCTCGATTGATGTGGGATCAACCCATTCGTATGTGGCATATAACATTTCTGGGGCACTGGGCGTGCACTTCGAGGAGACTGTATGTGGGGTGTCTGTGATAAGTCCTTTAGGTCATTCGGTTAAGGTAGAGAAACTCTTCAAGGAGGTGCCTCTAGAGATTCAAGGCAAGGTTTTCTATGGGGATTTGATGGAGTTACCGTTTGAAGAATTCGATCTGATCCTACGGATGGATTGGTTGACCAAGCATAAGGCAACTTTGGATTGTGCAGCTAAGAGGATGGTGTTAAGAACTGTCAATGATGAAGAGGTTATGATCATTGGAGAACAAAGAGATTACTTATCCAATGTAGTATCGGCGTTGAGGGCTGAGAAACTGATGCCCAAGGGATACGAGGCATATCTGGCTTTGGTAAGTCAAGCTGAAACTGAGGATCTGACTGTGGAGACCATTAGAACTGTTAGGGAATTTCGGGATGTTTTCCCGGAAGAGCTTCTGGATTACCTCCCAATCGGGAAGTTGAGTTTGGAATCGATTTGTTACGTGGGACGCCTCAGGTCTCTATTGCACCCTATAGGATGGCACCGAAGGAGTTGGTGGGCGAAGGCTCAAATTCAAGAGCTATTAGATAGAGGCTTCATTAGGCCTAGTGTGTCTCCTTGGGGAGCACCGGTCTGCTTTGTAAAGAAGAAGGACGGAACGATGCGCATGTGCATCGATTATCGCCGATTGAACAAACCGACGATTAAGAATAAGTATCCACTACCAAGGATTGATGACTGTTCGATCAATTTAGGGAGCTTCGGTATTCTCCAAAATCGATCTTCGCTCGGATACCATTAGCTAAGGGTAAAAGAAGGGATATTCATAAGACAAAGATTTGAACTCGATATGGACATTATGAGTTTGTGGTCATGCCGTTTGGGCTAACGAACGCACTGCAGCTTTTATGGATCGATGAATCGAGTATTCCAACCTTACTTGGATCGGTTTGTAGTCATCTTTATCGGCGATATCTTGGTATACTCAAACGGAGGCGAAGCATGATGAGCATCTCCGACATTGTCCGCAAGTGTTAAGGGAAAAGGAGCTCTATGCAAAATTTAGCAAGTGTGAATTCTGGTTGAGGGAGGTAACCTTCCTAGGACATGTGGTTTCTGCCGAGGGGATTAAGGTGGATCCTCGTAAAATTGAAGCGATTCTGGAATGGAAGCCACCTAGGTCAGTATTGGAAATTCGGAGTTTCCTAGGGTTGGCAGGTTACTACAGAAGGTTTGTGGAGGGTTTCTCGGTGATGGCGGCGCCCTTGACAAAACTCATAAGGAAAGGAGTACCATTTGTCTGGACCGAGAAACAGCAAAAAGCTTTTGATCAGTTGAAAAAGGTATTGACCGAAGCGCCAGTGTTGATTCAACCGGTGTCTGGGAAGGACTTCACCGTATATAGCGATGCGTCGCATGTGGGGTTAGGTTGCATACTGATGCAAGAGGGCAAGGTGGTCGCTTATGCATCACGACAGCTTAAGGCTCATGAGGTGAATTACCCTACGCATGATTTGGAGCTAGCAGCGGTGATTTTTGCGTTAAAAATTTGGAGACATTACTTATATGGGGAGAAGTGCATCATATACACGATCATAAGAGCTTAAAGTATTTGTTGACTCGAAGGAGTTGAGCCTTAGGCAACGAAGGTGGGTGGAGTTGCTTAAAGACTACGACTGCTCGATAGAGTACCACCCAGAAAGGCTAATGTGGTGGCGGATGCATTGAGTCGAAGGGTTGTTACGGATTTGAGAGCCTTGTTCGCATACGATTAAGTCTATTCGATGATGGAAGCTTGTTGGCGAAGCGCAAGTAAGGCCTACTTGGGTGAAACAGATTAAGGAAAAACAGTTGAAGGACAATTCATTAGCTCTTGGTTCAAACAAGTTAAGAGTGGTGAGAACGAGGATTTTGGGTTGCACAGTGAAGGAGTTCGTGTTTTCGTGGAAGGGTTTGTATTCCAAAGGATCTGAATTGAGGCGATTAATTCTAAAAGAGGCTCATGGTGGACTCTCGTGCCATGCATCTGGAGGGAATAAGTTATACCGAGACTTGCGAGAGGTGTCTTGGTGGCGGGATTAAAACGAAGGTGACCTGAATTTGTTGGGAAATGTCGGCGTGCCAAGCAGGTTAAGTGAGCACCAATCGCGCGTCGGGATATCGCAACGGTGAAAATTCCACTATGGAAGTGGGAAAGAGTAACAATGGACTTTGTGAGTGGGTTACCTTTGACACCCACCAAGAAAGATTCGGTGTGGGTAGTTGTGGATAGGTTAACAAAATCGCTCATTTCATACTGTTCGCGTCGACTACTCACTACAAAAGTTGGCTAAGCTATATGTGGCGGAGGTAGTGCGATCGCATGGGGTGCCGTGTCAATAATCTCGATCGAGACCCTAGGTTTACGTCTCGGTTTTGGCGGAAGTTGCAAGAAGCGTTGGGAACACGATTGGATTTTAGCACCGCTTTTCACCCACGCACGTGATGGACAATGAAAGGGTTATTCGAGTTCGGAAGATATGTTGAGAGGTTGTATCATCAATTTTTGTGGAAGTTGGGAGGACTACTTACCATTGGCGGAGTTTGCGTACAATAATGACTATCAAGCAAGTATTCAGATGGCACCATATGAAGCGCTTTATGGGCGAAGATGTCGACGCCGACGTGTTGGACGAGTTGGGTGAACGATGAGTGCTTGGACCGTAATTGGTGGCGCATAATCGAAAGCAAGGTTAAGGCGATAAGGGTCGGTTAAAGGAGGCGTCCGATAGACGTAAGTCGATGCGGATTTGAAGCGCAAAGAGATTGAGTTATTGTGGGGATATGGTTTTCTTGAAGGTATCCCTTGGAAGAAAATTTTGAGATTTGGTAAGAAGGGTGTCGAGCCCACGGTTTATTGGGCCTTACCGAGTTGTTAAGCGGGTTGGACCGGTGGCTTATCGCCTAGAGTTGCCACGAATCGCATCGTATCCACGACGTTTTCATGTATCCATGTTGAGGCGGTATCGATCCGACCCAACTCATATCATACCGATTCTTTGAAATTGAAGTACAACCAGATTTAACCTTCAAGAGGAACTCGTGCAAATACTTGATCGTGACGTCAAGATGTTAAGAAGGAAATCAATTCCACTAGTGAAAGTACTTTGGAGAAACCATGGCAAGGAGGAAGCTACAGGGAGATCGAGGAGGCTATGCAGAACAATACCTCAACTGCTCGATAAGGTAAAATTTCGAGGTCGAAAATTCTTTAAGGAGGGTAGAGTTGTAACATCCCGATTTTGGGTTTATTCGCGATTTTCAATATTTTGTAAAGATTTTTAAAATTTTGTATTTGGATGTGGAATTAGTATTTTGAGTAGGTAAATGGGCTTATAGAAGGCCCATGAGTTGGCCAAAACCAGTTGAATTTTTGGAATTTTAGACTTAGGAGTTAGGGGTTCGGCTAAGTGGCCTTAAGTGGAGTGATGGGTAAATTGCATCACAAAAGAGCCTTGGTTAAGTGGCAAGGGTGACGCCACTAGGCTCCTAAAAAAGTGGCGTGTGGAGCTTTGGGAAGGCAAGGGATCGATTCCTGTGTTGGCAAATAGATGCATTTATTTTTTAGTGCGGGAGGGTAAGTGTTGGAGTTCGTGGATTACGCTAAAGGAGAGTTGGATCGGTTTAAATGCTTGGATTAAGGAGGGATAAGGGAGAGATTTAAGGATTTGGATGAGGCTAGGAGTTGGTCGAATTATGGGAATTGAAGAGGGAAAAATCGGGGGGGCTATGTTGTTAGTATTTGGCACTTAGGGTATTGAGTGGTGCGTTTTTCTTCCGCTTTAACACCTTAGGGTTGTTTTCCTCTCTTTTTCCTCTCTAGCCTAAACTACCACCTCCCTATTCCTCTTCTTCTATTTTTCTTTCTTCTTCTTCAAAACTATTCATCATACCGCTATTCATCAATACTTTTGCGAATCCATAAAAGCCGAAATCCTGTGATCATTGCTTGTGCCGATTTCTTCAAAGCCAGGTTCTCCTATGTTCTTTTGTTTTTATTAATTTGCAAGTATCTTTTCTTAATCCTAGATCTCTGACCGCAATTCTACTTCAAGGTTGTAGCCCACATTATCATCTTCTTCATCATACAAAAGCCGAAAAACCATAGATTTGGGGGCTTATAGCCGAAACTTCAAGACTTTGGGGAATCGAGTTCTACCGTCGTTTGATAGATAAATCTACACTAGATTGCGTGGAAATCAAGTGGGAGTAAGGGGTAAGTACGTATCATCTCGGATCCGTTCTTATTTTGCAAAGTTAAGAAAAGTCAAGTCCCTAAAATTAGGGAGGTCATCGATTTGGGCATATGGCTCTAAGAGTCTTTAATCGATGTTTTCTTTCGGTGACTAGAGTCTTCTTAAGCGTTGAATCTAAGGCGTGGTTTATTGGAGCAATCGGATTCGAGCTAACTATCGATTTTGGCAAAAGGTAAGGTTCCAAAGGTTTTAGGGATATGGTTCGATCATGGATAAGTAAGTTTTAGGGTTTAGTGATTATGGTTTGTAAATAAGAACTGTGCTAATAAATTGTAGGACATCGAAGGGATCTCGAATAAATCGTCGCGAATCGGTGTGTACCAACACCCTTTCTTAGTTCAATTAAAAAGTTTAAATGCCGAAATTCGGCATTTCATGGTCATGTAAGTATGTGAATGCTCTCAAGTCATAGAGGAATTGTTAGATCCGCACCGCAAGGTGGTAAGCACGTTCAGCGTGATGCTTTAGCGTATTTGGAATAAGGGCTTGATGGGCCAAAAGCGGGCCCAATGGGCTTACGGACCAATATGGGTAAGAGATGCGAATTAGCTCGTTAGGTAGATGGTGGAATCAAATTGCATAAAACCGATAAAAATTATGAATTAGCTTGTGCAAGAGCGTAGATCACTTAAATTACCCTAAATAGCAAAATTACCGATATACCCCTAGGGTTTTAAGTTGGTGAACCGCTTGATTGATTATTACCGTATTTTGCATGATATACATTTATTAATATCTGCTGCATGGGATTGGGGTATTAATGGAGGAAGTATCTGAAAGTGGTTCATCCACGTCTTGGAGGCTTTGCCTCAATCGATCGAATTTGAGTGCTTCTTTGCATCTGTGTGTGTGTAGGGTGGGTGGGTTGAGATATTCCCACATGGTGTGTAGGGCTGATGCGGGCAGTGTAGCGGTTGGTGGGTTGAGTAGTCTCCCTAGATGGGCTTGCATTCATTGTTTCATTGATACTCATGTTATTGGCGGGCCTATGGGCCACACTGTTATGTAAAAGGGCTAAGGCCTTGCATCAGATTACAAAAGGGCTTGACCCTCTGTGTATCGTTATCTGAATAGGGCTTGGGCCCAATGGGCTCGAGCTGAATTGGGCTTTGATGGGTTTTCAGATACACCGAGTTTTCCAAACTCACCCCTTCCTCTTCCCTCCTTGCGGTGAGCCCTAGTTGGTGGACTTGGAGTCAAGGGATTCAGAGTGGCCATGAAGATGGATTGCCAATTTTAAATAAGTTTAGCATTTAATTTGGATTATTTTATTTTTATTATGTTTAAAGTTGTAATAAGGCCGCTCTTTTTAATTATTTTTATTTTGGGGATTATTAAACTGGTTAGCACTAGGGTTCGTTTTATAAAAACTACTTGATTTTTAAAAGATCACGATGACGCGCAAAGTTTCCGCAAAGTAAATGTTTTTCCAAGGAAATAAATATTTTAAACAAACGTTTTCAACTTAAACATTTTCTTAAGACGGACATAATCAAACGATTTTCTCAAAATTATACGAGATGTTAGAGTGTGGCAATGGTGGTGTGCATGTCTAGGATTGGATCCGGGAAGAGCTTGGTACTTAGCAAATCCGACGGACTCACCTCCTCTTTTTCCCGGTTTCCTACCGGTGCATGCCTTCTATTCACTTTAACTCTGCCTTTAAAAGTGTCTTTTACAACCCCAACTCACTTTTCTAAACTAAGTAATAGAATGTTTTGAACGCATCAATGTGGCGCATCAGATCCGGTCATAACGTCCAGGCCAGGTTTGGGGTGTTATAAAAATACCAAAGATAAAACTACTTATAAATCAAAACCCAATGAGAAAGTTCGTATGGTTATGTGGCCACCTTTGAGTCCCAGGCAGCATCGATCCGCCTAAGCCTGGGGATTACTTGTATAGATAAACAGATGGGTGAGTAATGAAAACTCAGTATGTAATCTGATATAAAAAAAACAATCAGTGAGCATAAACAGTCAGGGCCTAAGCCCAATTCAGTCATTGTTCAGTTTCAGTCAAGGCCTTAGCCCATTAAAGTATCAGTATCAGTTTGGCCCTGAGCCCATATCAGTGACAGTAAAGTACAGATATGCAATCATTAGATCCTTCCCAACTAGCCTTTACACTCCATCTTCGTCCAACCCTACATTCAATGTGGGGATAAAATCAACCCACCTATCTCTACACTCCAAATAGCAGCAGTTGCGGCACTAAATAGTATTTGCAGCAGAGCTGCCAGTACAGTACACTTCCTCCAATCATAATAAAACCCATCCCTATGCAACATATCATGCATCATGTCATGTTGTGTCATAATATCATACATGTATTCAATATGTTTAAAATGGCATGCTCTGTTACATTCATACATCTCATAAGGGCATAATAGTCATTTTATCACATAGGTACACTTATCGACCCAATAGTAGGTCCATAGTCGTCTTGGGCGACCCGTACGACCTTAACACTCAAATAGTGAAAAACGGTCCACGACCCATATGGCCGGCCATACGGGCATAGCCCAGAAATGGCCTTGGTCGTGTGGATTACACAGCCTAACCCAATATTCTCCACACGCTCGTGTGGTTTACTAGTATGGGGCCCACGTGCCCATAGAGCCCACACTGCCTAGTTTGGCCCAAAATGGCCCAATACGACCTTAGCCTATGAAATTGCTCATGGTTGGCCTCGACAATCATACGCCCATGTTTAGGCATACAGAGTACCGCACGAGCAAGCGCACACTTGTATACTATCGCCAGTCACTTATTCTGGCTTTTGTCGATTTATGATTAGGGTAGTGTTTACACACCTTGAGGCGAAAGTGTGCAAATGGACCACAAACACTCCAAATCTAGATTCAAGCACAATATACCATTAGTCCCTTTAACAAAAAGATTAAAAAATACCTTTTATAACACTTATTAAAACAGTTTCTTATCACTTGCCTTGGTCGATCGACTAAGGATCACACACTTAATCCGTTGCAAGAGACTGATTTCAAACCCCTTTAGAGGTATCCTACCATACAATCCAGACTTAATAACTTAAAACATATAATGATCATATCAAAAGATTGTACCAACCACATAACACTTATCGAATGCGCTACACTGAGAAAAGGAAAAGAAGCAATTGGCCTACACCCTAATGCAAGCCGATAACACACGCTACTACCGAGTTAAAGACTAGCACCAACACATCCCTAGCCATAAATGGCAGCAAAGGAAAAAGTTTGAAAGAATATTACTATATAGAAAGAAAGAGAAAACGGAGAAGAACCATGCACCCACTGATTGGTTAAATAACAATCGCAAAAATCAAAAACAAAATGGAGAGAGGGAGAAGCAATAATCGGCCAAAGTATCAAGATGAAAGGGTGATAAAAAGAGAGTTGAGAGAGAAGAGAAGTGAAAAGAAGAAAAGAGGAAATATCCAGCCAAAACAAAAATAAGGTCAGGAATTTGCTAAAAGCTGAATAGATCAAAAGAGGGGAAAAAGAGAGAGTACTCGGCCAAAGAGAAAAATTGATTGGAAGTAGGAGAGAAGGAAGAAAATCGGTTAGTATGGGACTTGAAAGTAATACAAAGGTTGAAACAAACCAAAACCGAATCGTACCCTAAAGCCCTTAACAATTCGGCCTCTAAAGAAAAGAAAAGAACCAAAATGAATGACAGAAACTGAAAGTGATTTTGTACAAGGCCGAACTCTTCCCCAAAGCCGAATTCTTCGAACGCCTAAAGTTAAATTTGGCATAACACTTCCTCTCCCTCAACTCCCCATGATTTCCTCCTAAACTCTCTCCATCATAATCTCTTCAACCTCTAATTTCGAACTCTACCCAACTCAGCAGTGTTTCAGTCAACCTCTACTACCCACACGGCAAAAGCAGCAACATAAATTCCACCTTGCGAATTGCAGGACTCGAACTTGAGACCTTTAAAAACAATGACACTCCACTTATCCCTTAGACCAGCAGGCCCTTTCTGTCATGAAATTCCCATATTAATTTAAAAGCCTGCTGTCTAGAGACAAGGTTTATTCATACTAAAACAAAATTTTGTACAAGCCAAGGCTTGGACCCAAGACTTCTCAGACTCTTCCCAGGACATTTAACCACTGAAGCAGATACACAGTTGTGTATCACAAACATACAAAAATAAATACTTTAAGATTTTTGGAGCACTACAACTCTACCCCCTAAAAGAAATTTCAGCCTCAAAATTTTATTTGATCAGAACAAATTAGGGTATTGTTATCACATCGCCTCCTTAGGTTCCCACGTGGCCTCCTCAGATAATTGATTTTGCCAAAGGACCTTCACCAACGGAATAGACTTCTTTCTTAAAATCTTTACATCACGGTCTGAAATCTGAACCGGATCCTCCTAAAAAGTCAAATCTGGCCTAACCTCAACCTCTTCAACCAAAATAACATGTGTAGGATTAGAACAGTAGTGCATCAACATAGAGACGTAGAACACATCATGAATCTGATCCAACTCTGGAGGTAACTCTAACTGATAGGTAACTGGTCCCACACGTTTCAGTATGTGATAAGGCCCAATGAACCTAGGGCTCAACTTTCCCTTCCATCCAAATCTCAGTATCTTCTTCCATGGTGAGACCTTGAGAAAAGCGAAGTCCCCCACAGAATACTCAATCTTCTTACACTTCAAATCTGCATACAACTTTTGTCTGTCTGATGCAGCCTTCAGTCGATCCCGAATTAGACTAACTTTATCCTCCATATCAGAAACTAACTCAGGGCCCAAAACACACCGCTCGCCCAACTCAGTCCAACACAAAAGAGTACGACACCTGTGACCATATAATGCCTCGTAAGGTGCCATCTGTATGGTAGACTAATAGCTATTGCTATACGCAAACTCTGCTAATGGAAAATAGTCCTCCCAATTGCCTCGAAAATCTATCACACAACTCCTTAACATGCCCTCCAGTATCTGAATCACCCTCTCTGACTAACCATCTGTTTGAGGATAGAACGTAGTACTGAAGTCCAACCTTGTACTCAAAGCCTCGTGTAACTTTTTCCAGAACTGAGACGTGAAATGAGGATCTCTATCAGATATTATGGAAACCAATACCCCATGCAGTCTTACAATCTCAGGCATATAGAGTTTAGCCAACTTCTACAAAGAGTAATTGGTACAAACTGGTATGATATGGGCGGACTTGGTCAATTGATCCAAGATGACCCATACTAAATCCTTCTTAGCAAACGTTAGGGGCAGCCCACTGACGAAGTCCATAATCACTCTCTCCTACTTCTAAAGTGAAATTTTAACCTGCTGAAGCAACCCTGAAGGTAACTGATGTTCAGCCTTAACCTACTGGCAAGTTAGACATTTACCTACAGAGTCCATAACTTCGCGCTTAAAACCCGGCCACCAATACAACTCCCAAAGGTCTCGGTACATCTTATTTCCACCAGGATGCATAGCATAAGGACTACTATTCACCTTTCCTAGTATAGACTGCCTCAAATCAGTATCCTTCGGTACACAAACTCTCCAACGGAAACAGAGCACCCCTTCACTATTCAATCTAAACCCTGATGTGTTACCACCCTCAATCTATCAAAATTGAGAACCTAGTAACTCATCCTCCAACTGTTTACCCTTAATCTGCTCAATCCACGTCAGTTTAACTTGGAGCTCAGCCAACAAGCTACCATCATCAAATAAGCTGAGGTGAGCAAACATCGCCCTCAGATCAGTCATAGCCTAGAGCTCAGTGCGTCGGCCACCATATTGGCCTTCCTAGGATGGTATTCGATCGTACAATCATAGTCTTTAAGCAACTCAGTCCATCTATGCTGCCTAAGATTTAGCTCCTTCTAAGTGAGGAGATACTTGAGGCTCTTATGATCGGTGTAAATGATATACTTCTCACCGTACAGGTAATGCCTTCAAATCTTTAGTGCGAATACCATCGCAGCCAACTCCATATCATGCACCGGATAATTTGCCTCATGAGTCCTAAGCTAATGAGACGCATATGCAACTACCTTACATCATTGCATCAACACACACCCCAACCCAACATGTGATGCATCGCTGTAAATAGTAAACTCTTTCCCAGATTTTGGCTGTGTCAAGACAAGAGCCTCAATCAGAACTTTCTTAAGCTTCTCAAAACTCTCTTGTTGTGCATCAGTCCAGTTAAATGGCACACCGTTACGCAACAATTTAGTCAGGGGTACAGCAATCAATGAAATCCCCTCAACAAATTGTTGATAATACCCTGCCAACCCCAAAAAATTGCGAATTTTTGATATAGTCTTAGGCGGCTTCCAATCCAGGGCAGCTTCAATTTTCTGAAGATCAACCATAATCCCTTCAGCAGATACTATATGGCCCAGAAATGTTACCTCTCCAGAATTCACACTTACTGAACTTGGCGTACAATTGTTTCTCCCTTAGAATCTGCAAAACAACTCAGAGATATGCATCATATTCATCTTTAGTCCTCGAATACACCATAATGTCATCAATAAAAACCACTACGAATCGATCCATATAGGGCTAGAACACTTGGTTCATTAGATCCATAACAGCCACTGGTGCATTCGTCAGTCCAAACGACATCACTAGGAACTCGTAATGACCATAACGAGTCCTAAACATTGTCTTAAAAACATCAGTCTCTTTAACCCTCAATTGATGGTACCCCGATCGGAGATCAATCTTAGAGAAAACCAAAGCTCCATGGAACTGGTCAAACAGATCATCAATCCTCGGTAGGGGGTACTTATTCTTAATTGTCAATTTATTCAATTTCTGGTAATCGATGCACATACGCATGGATCCATCCTTCTTTTTTACAAACAATACCGATGCTCCCCACAGAGATACACTAGGTTGGTTGAATCCTCGATCTAACAACTTTTGAATCTGAGCCTTAAGCTTCACAAGCTCCTTCAGTACCACTCTATAAGAGGCGATGAACACTGGAGCTGTACCAGGCAAGAGCTCAATCCCAAACCCACCCAGGTAATTCATCAGGAAAAACATCCAGAAAATCTTTAACTGTTCTGATATCCTTAATAAAAGAGACCTCAGAATCTGAAACACTGATGTAGGCTATATATGCCTTATAGCCTTTACGAACCAACATCTCGGCCCTTAATACAGAAATCACATTTGACAAATAATTCCAATGCTCCCCAATTACAACTATTTCATCATCCTTCGCAGTTCCTAGTACCATCCATTTTGAAGCATAATCTAAGCTCACTCGATGTTTAACCAGCCAGTCCATTCCTAGAATTAAGTCAAATTCTCCAAAAGGAAGTTCCATCAAATCCGCAAAAAAGATAACTCCCTGAACCTCCAAAGGCACATCTCTGAACAGTTTATCTACCCTTACAAACTGCCCCAATGGACTCAACACAGTAACCTCTGTTGTAGTACTCTCAACCAAGATATCCAAAGTCTCAAACACATTACAAGCTATATAGGAATGAGTAGATCCTATATCTATCAGTGCAGTATAAGGTACATTATAGATAAGAACATACCCGTGATAACGTCTGGGGCATCTCTATCCTCTCGGTGATGTGTAGCATAAAACAGAGCTAGCTGCCTTGCCTCAATACGACCAGCACCTCTGTCGGTGCCCTCTGACCATGGCCCATACCATTACCACCTTTGGCCTGACCACAGCCTCTCGGTGACTGTTGAACACCTCTCGGCGGCTGTACAGTACCCAAACCTGTAGCTTGTATATGCTCGGGCCTCTGTGGATAATCTCTGATACGATGCTCCAATGATCCGCACTTCAAATATGCCCCAATCCTTTTCCAGCACTCGCCCTAATGGTGTCTCCCACAATCCGGACAGGGCTGCGGTCCAGAAGCAGCAACAGGGGCCTCGACTTTGACTGGCCCATCAACTCTGGCCTTTTTCTTAGGAATTAGAAAAGAACTTGAGGGCTCTAAATTCCTCTTACTCCTAACTCTCTCCTTTTCACAGTTCTGGCGCTCAGAGCACTTCACATCCACGGCGATCTTTGCCTTATTCACTAAAGCAGCAAAATCTCGCTCCCTTTGTAGATCTATCAGAACCCTTAAACCATCCCTGAGGTCGTCATCGAATCGAACAAAATGTTCATATTCAGTTGCCACCATCCCACGCGCATAGCGACTAAGTCGTAACAATTCAGCCTCATATTTGGCCACTGATTTATCCCCCTGTGTCAGATTTAGAAACTCCCTCCTTCGAGCATCTACATAACTGGCGCCCAAAAATTTTCTTTGGAAAGTGGTCTTGAAGAATTCCCAAGTCAGCCGATCGAGCTAATTGCCCTCTTTAACTATAAGCCACCACTAGTAAGCTTCATCTCATAGCAATGACACTGCACCCTTTAGTTTCTGCTCGGGGGTGCAGTCGAGATCATCCATGATCCTCTTTGTGGCCTCAATCCAATACTCAGCCATATTAGGGGCAACTCCAGCAATACCCCTAAAAATCTTAGCTCCATTAGATCAGAGTCGTTCCGTAACCGACCCATAGCCCACAGTACCAGTATTAGGCCTAGTGACCCTCTCCAGAATTCATAACATAGCTTGGGACAGTGTGTCATCCCCAGCCACACAATCATGCGACCCAATTTCAGTCCCAAGTGAATTTGGTGCCTCCCTAGCTTCAACATTAGACATTTGGCCAAATGACGAAGATCCAGCCCGACTGTAACACCCTAAACCTAGCCTAGAAGTTAGGCCCAAATCTGGCGTGTCACATTGAAGTGTTTTTCGAAAACCATGTTCTCATTGAAAACCCTTCTTACTACTCAAAACCTCTGGCCATTTTAAAACTTGTGAAACAATAATTCCCTTAAAACCTTACTTGTTGTGAAAGTTTACTTTTAAACAGTTGCGGAAATGTGATATTTTGAAAACCAGTTATTGTTTTAGAAAATCGTGCCCTACTTCTAATAGATGTTAAGCATACTAAATAATTTTCCTAAATAAAAAGTTAAGAAAATAAAGAGGCCTTAATACAACCCAAATAAAAAACCAAAGTGCTTAACTAAATAAACAACATAGGAAAACATGTGCAGTTGCATGGTCATCTCCGAGTCCCTCTGTGACACTGGTCCACCTAACGCTGTGGATTACCTGCACAGTTAATAAATGGGGTAAGTTTACGAAAACTCAGTTTGTAATCCCCTTACTAGAGTAATAACAAGAAATGTAGACAATTGAATCGACCGAGCTGGAGCCTATTACGAAGAATAAAGACAGTCGGGCCAGAGCATACATAGGCCAAAGCCCGTTACAATATCATTTGGGTCATGGCCCATAACAGAATCAATTGGGCCTAGCCCATCTTAGCCTCAGTTGGGCCGAAGCCCACATCGTAGTAATATCACAATAATATCATACATGCAATGCTGTGCAACCCACCCCAATAATCCAACCCCTACACATCAACTCTGTCCCCCGGTACACATCATGTGGGGATATAAATATCGACCCACCCATCCGGTACACATCAATGGTAGCCCGGTTGTGGAACTACCTTCATTGCAGGAAGCTGCTAATCAAATATTAGGCTTCATAGCCATCGGTGGATCCACGGTCGTCAAGCAACCATGCGATCCTCATATACTTCCTCCGTTCCATAATTCCCAACCCATGCAATATGTCGTGAATGTCATGTTCAATCATCACATGTGTATGTAGAATGACCATATGTCGTGAATGTCATGCTCAATCATCACACGTATATGCAGAATGACCATACTCAATAACAGTCTTTTAAACATATATTAAGAGCATATCAGTCATACAACCACAGTCAAGTCAATTAAAATGCAGTCATACATTCATAATCAAATCAGTCAAATTCGAAGTGTAAGTCGGTCATTTACCCTCAACGAAAAAATAATTATTTTACCCTACAGAGGTATGCGGTCATTTTACACTAGAAGGGTATTTCGGTAATTTTACACTACAAGGGTATTTTGATAATTTTACAAGTTTAGGGTATTTTAGTAATTTTACAAATTGAGGGTATTTCGATAATTTTACAAATCGAGGGTATTTCGATACTTTTACAAATCGAGGGTGTTTTAGTAATTTTACAAATTGAGGGTGTTTCGATAACTTTACAAATCGAAGGTGTTTCGATAATTTTACAAATCGGGGGTATTTCGATAATTTTATAAAGTAAAGGTATTTCAGTAATTTCACAATTGAGGGTATTTCGGTAATTTTACAAATCAGGGGTATTTTAATAATTTTACAAATCGAGGGTGTTTCGGTAATTTCACAAATTGAGGGTATTTTGGTAATTTTACAAATCGAGGATATTTTGAAAATTTCACAATCGAGGGTATTTAGGTAATTTTTCAAATCAAGAGTATTTCAGTAATTTCACAATCGAGGGTATTTCGGTAATTTTACAAATTGAGGATATTTCAGTAATTTCTCTTTATTATGGGTTTATTACTTACGTTGGCCCGATAACAAGTCCTCATTGGCTAAAGTGAACAGATACTATGCACCAGGTAGGATTCCAGAGAAGATGAGGTGAGTCATTAAGACTGCTTAAGTACCAAGCACTTCTTAGATCCAATCTTAGACATGCATATACCCATCGTTACACCTTAACCTTATGACTTGTCCACGGTCGCAATTAATTAATTATTTAAGTTTTATGTCTACTTGAGTAGTTACCAAAAACTAGGTCCACAACCCCTTTACTAAACACTAACAGATCCACACTTATTTATTCGGCCCCTTTAGGCCCAATCTCGTTCACATGGCCCATCTGGCCCAATCCCACTCGTATGGCCCATCAGGCCCAATCACATTCATATGGCCCATCAGACCCAACTACTTCCCATCTAACAGTTAGATTTACACAAGTGGGCCTACAGGCCATTGAGGCCCAGAACAGCCCTAGCACACGAGAACGCTTGTGGCGGCTATCAGCTTTTGCCGATTTCTAACAAAAAAGGGCATGAATACACACCTGTTTATGAGAACGTGCCGAAGTCCACGATCACCAACCTTGGCACATCCTGCATTGGGTCTTAATCACCTTTTTTTCTTTTTCACCAACTCATCTGGTTCGCTCTATTTAAAGTCAGCTTCTCACCAATTCCCATGTTAGCTTCCTGATGTGGGATTACTTTCAATCATTAGGAAAATTCTTTATTTTCTTATGACCACCTCAACCATAGAGTTCTAGCCCAACTCCACCTCCCACACAGCTCAAATAGTAAAATAAATACTCCATTGGGAATTCCAAGACTTGAACCTTAGACCTCACAATTATACAACATGCCACCTTGCCACTCCACCACTGGCTCTTTCTGTGTCATATTTTATCCTCAATTAAATATAAGGTCTATAAGCCAAAGTCCAGGTTCCTTTAAAAGAAAAACCAAAATAAATTGCAAGAGCCAAGACTTGAACCCAGGCTCCCTTGCAACCTTAATGATGCCACAACCACTAGACCACATGCTCCCTTGTGTCATTTATTTACCACAATAATTTAAAAGGCCTTCATCCAAGCACCCAGGGTTTTATTCACTTATTACCAAAATTTTTGCTAAAGCCCTCCAACACTTCTCAGGGCCATTAACTACTAAGCAGACATTTAATTGTGTCATTTCCTTGTACAGTTAAATGCTTATATACAACCTCCTTACGGACTCGTGCTAAAGGCCCAATACTTCTAGGCCCAAATTCAGGGCGTTACATCGAGCACCTCCATGCCTCTGTCGTGGCCTCTTATACTCCTTCAATGGGTACCTCTGGTGCTCATTATCGAATTACACTTTATCAGTGTTAAAAATTTTATGCATCAGTTTACAGTTCCAGTGTTTATTAACGCATATTTTATGAAAAATAATATTTGTAATTCAAAGTTCGTTTTTGCGGATCACAGTCTTACTACAGTTTTACCCTAAATAAAGTATTTCAGTACAGTCTACTACCTATAGTAGTCTCAATATTTCAATTAATCAAACAATAGTTTCAGAAGACTTATAGAATCGGTACTAGAGACTCGGTGTACCACACATTCAGTAGAAAATAACATTTCAAAATACTTTCAAATCATTTTAAACAGTTCTTTTTGAAAATTTCAAGTTTTAGAAAAACCCCAAATCCACAGCCGAGTTTTGAAACATGACTCTGATACCACTAAATGTAACACCCCAAACTCAACTCGGACGTTATGGCTGAATCTGGCGATGTCACATTGAAATGTTTTTCGCAAAGTATAATATCGTTGAAAATCCAGTTCTATATTTTAATCTCTTTGTGATCTTAACAAAGATTTTAAGATGTCTCATTCATTTTCAAAATATGAGTTGTTTTTCAAAAAGTTATACATTTTAAAGCATCATTATTATTATCTTATTTAAACTGTTAAAACCTGCAGAAGCTTTTAAAATAAGTTTTGTTTTCGTGATGTCTTTGAAAATCATTTATCTTTTTGAAAACCCGCATCCTACTGCTAGCAAATATAAATCAAAATAAATAAAACCCCAAATTAAAGATTAAAAAATTAAAGAGGCCTTATTACATTAAAAATACAAAAGATAAAACTACTTATAAATCAAAACCCAGTGAGAAAGTCCGTGCGGTTGTGTAGCCACCTTTGAGTCCCACGCAGCACTGATCCGCCTAAGCCTGGGGATTACCTATATAGATAAACAGATGGGTGAGTTATAAAAACTCTGTGTGTAATCCTATATTAAAAAAACCAATCAGTGAGCAAAAATAGTCTTGGCCTAAGCCCAAGTCATGGTTTAGTTTCAGTTAGGGCCTTAGCCTATTACAATATCAGTATCAGTTTGGGCCTGAGCCCATCTTAGTGACAGTACAGTAAAGATATGCAATCATTTGATCCTACCCAACCAGCCACTACACTCTATCTCCATCCAACCCTACACTCCATGTAGGGATAAAATCAACCCACCCATCCCTACACTCCAAGTAGCACAGGTTGCGACACTAAATAGTATTTGCAACAAAGCTGCGAGTATAGTACACTTCCTCCAATCATAATAAACCCATCCCCATGCAACATATCATACATCATGTCATGTCGTATCATAATATCATACATGTATTCAATATGATTAAAATGGCATGCTCTGTTATAGTCATACATCTCATAAGGGCATAATAGTCATTTTATCACATATAGGAAATACAGTCGTTTTACCATAAAAGAGGTCTAGGTACACTTGCCGACCCAATAGTAAGTCCACAGTCAACTTGGATGACCTGTACGAACTTAACAGTCTAACAGTGAAAATGGGCCCACAGCCTATATGGCCAGCCCACACGTCCGTGTGGCCCACGTAGCCCAGAAATGGCCTTGGATGTATGGATTACACAACCTGTCCCACTATTCTCCACACCCTCGCGTGGTTTACCAGTGTGAGGCCCACGTGCCCATGGAGCCTACACGGCCCAGTTTGGCCCAATACGGCCTTGGCCCATGAAATCGCTCATGGTTGGCCTCGACGATCATACGCCCATGTTTAGGCATACAGACTACCACATGAGCAAGCGCACACCCGTGTAGTGTCGTCGGTCACTTATTCTGGCTTTTGCCGATTTACGGTTAGGGCAGTGTTTACACACTTTGATTCGAAAATGTGCAAATGGACCACAAACGCTCCAAACCTAGATTCAAACACAATATACCATTAGTCCCTTTAACAACAAGATTAAACAATACCTTTTATAACACTTATTAAAATAGTTTCTTATCACTTGCCTTGGTATATCGACTAAGGATCACACACTTAATCCGTTGCAAGAGACTGATTTCAAACCTCTTTGGAGGTATCTTACCATAAAGCCGAGACTTAATAACCTAAACCATATAATGATCATACCAAAAGATTGTACCAACCACATAACACTTACTGAATGCGCCACACTGAGAAAAGGAAAAGAAGTAATCGACTTACACCCTAACGCAAGCCGAAAACACATGCAACTACCGAGGCAAAGACTAGCACCAACACGTCTCTAGCCATAAACGACAGAAAAGGAAAAAGTTAGAAGGAATATTACTACACAGAGAGAAAGAGAGAATAGAGAAGAACCATGCACCCATCGATTGGTCAAATAACAATCACAAAAACTGAAAAAAATGGAGAGAGGGAGAGATGCAGTAATCGGCCAAAGTATCAAGATGAAAAGGTAATAAGAAGAGAGATGAGAGAAAGAGGAGAAGTGAAGAGAAGAAAAGAGGAAATATTTGGCCAAAACAAAAATAAGGTAAGGAATTTGCTAAAAGCCGAATAGATCAAGAGGGGAAAAAGAGGGAGTACTCAGCCAAAGAGGAAAATCGATTGGAAGTAGGAGAGAAGGAAGAAAATCGGTGAGTAAGGGACTTGAAAGAAAGAGCAAGATTGAAACAAACCAAAGCCGATTGGTACACCAAAGCCCCTAACAATTCGGCCTCCAAAGAAAAAAAAGAACCAAGATGAATGACAGAAGCTGAAAGTGATTTTGCACAAGGCCAAACTCTTCCCTAAAGCCAAATTCTTTGAGTGCTTAAAGTTAAAATTTAGTACAACACTTCCTCTCCCTCAACTCCCCATGATTTCCTCCTAAAATCTCTCCATCATAATCTCTTCAACCTCCAATTTCAAACTCCACCCAACTCAATAGTGTTTCGGTCAAACTCTACTACCCACACGGTAAGAGTAACAAAATAAAATCCACCTTACGCATAGTAGGACTCGAACTCAAGATCTTTAATAATAATGACACTCCACTTATCCTTTAGACTAGCAGGCCATTTCTGTCATGAAATACCCATATTAATTTAAAAGCCTACTGACTAGAGACAGGGTTTATTCATACCAAAACAAAATTTTGTACAAGCTAAGGCTTGAACACAAGACTTCTCAACTCTTCCCAAGACACTTAACCACTGAAGCAGATACACAGTTGTGTATCACAAACATACAAAAATAAATACTTTATGATTTTTGGGGCGTTACAGAAGCATTACCATACAAATCAGAATGTTTTACATCAAAACAGAAAAAATTATACATCTTAATATCAACAACTAACAATTTAATATAATCATAGTAAAAACACACATTCTGGCTTTAAATCGAGCCTTCGAGACCCTAAAAATAACTTGGGAACAATTAGGGATCAAATTGAAATAACATAAAAAATTTTGGGAAAACTTGGAAATTTGAGAAACATGGGTCACATGACCGTGTGACATATTCCATACCGTGTGGGCATTAGAAGTCTAGACACCCAGCCCGTGTGTCCGCTCATGTAGGTATTTAAAATAGGGCCATACAGTCGTGTCATAGACCGTGTGCCAAACCATGTGTCCATTCGCTATTGGGTCACATGGTCGTGTCATAGGCTGTGTGCCAGACCATGCTACATACTGACTTAATAAAACGACCGTGTCGCAGCACGTGTCTCAGGCCGTGTGCAACATAAATTAGCCCTAATTAAAATATCATCGATGAAAATAACCACAAATTTGTCTAAATACGACCAGAATATTTTGTTCATAAAATCCATAAACATAGCAGGTGCATTCGTTAAAACGAATGACTTAACTAAAAATTCATAATGTCGTACTTGGTCCTGAAAGCTGTTTTCGACACATCTAAATCTTTAACCCGAAGTTGATAGTATCCAGATCGAAGATCAATCTTTGAAAATATTATTGCACCTTTCAGCTGATCAAACAAATCATCAATATGTAGCAATGGATATTTGTTTTCTATTGTAACTTTATTAAGTTGTCGATAATAAATACACAACCTCATCGATTTGTCCTTTTACTTAACAAATAATACAAGTGCACCCCGAGGAGAAAAACTAGGCCTTATGAATCCTCTATTTGTCAACTCCTGTAGCTATGCTTTCAACTCTTTCAATTCAGCTGTTGCCATTCTACAAGAAGCAATCAATATTGGAGAATTTCCCGATACTAACTCAATAGCAAAGTCAACCTTTCTGACTAGTGGTATCCCTGAAAACTATTCTGAAAACTCATCTGTTAAATCACAAATAGCGAGAACTAATTCCAAGTTCGATTCTAAAGTTATGGTATCTACTATATAAGCTAGATATGCCTCGCAACCTTTTCAGACATATTTCTAAGTTGTAAAAGCCGAAATAATATTGGCGATACTGTCACATTTGTCTGATTCAACCCTTACTATTTCACCATTCTGACATTTCAACATAATTTGCTTTCGTCTACAGTTCACAATAGCATCATGCAAAGTCAATCAATCCATGCCAAGAATCACATCAAGTTTATCGAACAATAATAACATCAAATTAGCCAGAAAATTGCAATCCCAAATTTTCAGAGGATAGTTTCTACAAACTTTATCAACTAACACATACTGGCCTAATGGATTAGTTACTTTGACCACAAATTTAGTTGACTCAATTGGAATTTTCTTATTTGACACAAATGTCATACATAAATACGAGTCTGTTGACTCTAGGTCAATCAAAGCATAAACATTAACATCAAAGATAGAAAATATACTGGTAATCACATTAGGTACTGAAGCATCTTCACAAGCTCGAATTGCATATGCCCTATTTGGTGCCCAAGCTTCAGATCAAACCGTAGAATCTTTCATTCTACTTTAACTATTCCTTGCATTACTACTGTTCCTAGATGGTCTCCCTCTCGAAGGAACATTACCAGATTGTATATTCTAGGATTTATCTCTATCAGGCCTATCAAGGAAATCCTGAAGAAATGGTCAAATGAAACACATTTAAAACACAATCCCTCTTTCAGTCTACACTCTCCAAAATGTGTTCTATTGCATTGCTGACATTCTGGCTTGTTATCATGAACACTCCTCACACTCACTACAGAGGTAGCCTGAGGTCTCGAACTAGTTTGTTTCCCTCTATCCCTCTCGAAAAATTCAGATAGAGCTGACATGCGACTATAAGATTCTTTCTATTTTTTGCTGTAGAAGAAAAAGATTTGCCCATTGTTCATTTACCCGTGTCTTGGACTTCAGAATCTGGTTTCCTTTTTTCTTTGGTAAGTTCTTCCACCTTATGTGCGCAATCCACCAAAACAATAAATTCTTTCAAATCACATATCCCTAAAACCAATCTAATATCCTCATTCGAACTATCTTCAAACCAGCTACACATAATAGCTTCAGTTGGAATACAATCCCGAGCATATTTACTAAGTCACACAAATTCTCTTTCATATTCAGCTACGGTTCTACGACCCTATTTTCATTCAAGAAACTCTTTTTCTACGACCCTATTTTCATTCAAGAAACTCTTTTCTCTTTTTATCAAGATAACATTGACTGACGTATTTCTTTTTTAATTCAACTTGGAAAGAATTCCAATTTACTCGTTCCATCGGTACCACTGCTTTCAAAATGTTCCACCACTGATACGCTGAGTCTTTTAACAAAAATATCACACATTTTAAACAGTTATTGCAAGAACAAGATAGTTCATCAAACACTCTAACGGTATTCTCTAACCAGAATTTAGCTTTTTTCGGGTCATCTTCAGTCGTACCACAATATTCTTCTACCCCATATTTACGAATTTTATCAACTAGTGGCCTTTTTCCACATACCTATTTCGAACCTTGAGGAATATGGCTGGGGTACGAAAGGGGTGAGGTTTTTAAGCTATCAGATTTGTTCGAATAAAATCGGAGAACCATTCAAACATTATATGGAAGAAGGCTTCTCATGCCTCACTTCCTCGTCCATAAAAAATGGGCCCACTACTAGCATCCCCTTGAAAGGAGGCTTAAGCATTACTATCAACTTCATCAAAATCTGCTTGATTGGACAACATCTTTATCTATATGAAAAACATAATAAATTTAAGTCAGGAGACATTACACTATCACATGTTATAAAATGGCATGTATTCTATACTTTTTACACGTTACATTCAATCCGATAATTGACTAAACTATAGCTCTAATACTACTAAATGTAACACTCCTAACCCATCTCCATCACAGGATCAAGGTTACATAGCATTATAGTACAAATCAAAATGTTTAACATCAAAATAGAAGTGTTTATACATTTTAATATCAACAACTAACAATTTAATATAACCATAGTAAACATAGACATTCTGGCTTTAAACCAAGCCTTCTAGGCCATAAAATGGCTTGGGAAAAATTCAAGGATCAATTTGAAATAAAACAAAAAATTTTGGAAAAACTTGGAAATTTGAGAAACAGAGGTTACACGGCCGACGAGGAATTCCCAACGGAACGATTCTTCTGATGATCTACAAAATAGACAAAACAATAATGAGTCTTCCGATGATCTACAAAATAGACAAAACAATTACATAAGTAACTAGTGCTTAGTAAGTTTGTATAATGAGAACTTAAACTTACCGAGAATATTATATTTTAACCATTTAAGCATGGATTCAATCATAAAATCAAGTGCATACATTTCAATCCTATAACCACAACTTCACAAGGTTAGTAGGTGCATAATGAGCATATATTTTCACCCAATTCATGGTACAATTCATGAAGTAAATCTCAATTTTCAAATCATCTATCACATATTCACTTGATTTCCCTTTCAATATAATTTCACATATCATACTATCCATTTTATATACTCAACATCATAACTCATTTCATATACTCAACATTATAGCTCATTTCATATACATACCTTTCCATTTAACATAATTTGCTTGTTGAACTATATTGAATAACATCGTATACTTGGGAAATGCTCACATAGTGTGTCTTTTCATGTAACTGTAACCTTTTCAATAATGCTCACACGAGCTGTGAAATAGGCCTAATTATACGAGTTGTGGGCCGGGATGTTAATTACACGTTGCTGCTTACATGAGCTGTGGAGAATTTGAAACAAATGTAAGACCTCAGCCATCGGTAGGACATCCTGGACTAGCACCTGAAACCATATAATCCCTAATGATATGTCATTTATATCCTAAGTATTCTTAAGGTTCAAACTAAACTATTAAATCGTCAAATATCCAAAACATTGCTATATTACCAACTTAAATTATATCTAAAATAACATTAAATAACATACAATCCAAATAATAATTAATAAGTTTATGACTCATACGAACTTACCTCAATCACAACGGTTGTTACAACAACATAAAAAACTAATCTGAGACTTTTGCTTTCCTTCGGTTCAAGTCCAATTGATTCTTTTCTTTATCTAAATAATAATTTCATTCAACTAAATCATTCAAATAACATAATATTATTAATTCTAGCTTATAACCCACTTTAATATTAAAATAAAAAATTACCCCTAACATTTTAACTTTTATGCAATTTAGTCCCTAAACCCGAAACTTATAATTTAGCTACAATTAATAAAATTTCATGCTAGCTAATTTTTAATAGCTTCACATAAAAGCCCATAACTTTCCCCCAATTCATCCAAAATTCATTGAATTTTACTAATTTCTCAATTAAGTCCTTGAACATAAATTCATCAAAAATCACTTAACAAAATATGTCTATTTAACAACCAAGTTTAATAATCTATCAATAAAATTCACAAACACTACAAAATCATTCATGGAAAGTCCCTAGAATTTTAACAATTTTACAAATTGACCCCCAGGCTAGCTAAACTAAGTTAATATGAGCTCAAAAATATAAAAATCATTAAAAACAAGCTTAGTTATACTTACATGCAAATTGACTGGAAGACTAAGTAGCTTGAAGCTTTTATATTTCTTTTTCAATGGTGGGACAATAAAAGAGATAATTTTATTTGTGTTTTTTATTATCATTTAATTATTTTAATTTTAATTGATTAATAAAACATATATATACATAACAAAACAATGCCAACCGTTCCTACCTTTATTATAATGGCATATTTTCCTCATAAACCCTTGTACTTTGACAATTAAACTTATTATCTAATAGAGACTTAGTTTTGAAATTTTTACAATTTAGTCCTTTTCACTTAATTAACTAATTAAACCTTAAAATTTCTGAACCAAATTTTAATACGACCCTAATAATTACTTGTAAACACTAAATAAATATTAAAATACTAATTCACTAGTCAAAGTCATGGTCTTGAAACCATTGTTTCTGACACCACTGAAAACGAGCTGTTACATCCCAGGCTCTACCCACCATTGCCTTTGGCAAACCCCTTAGTATCATGTTTACTTCTATTCTCAGGCAAATAAAGTCCATTTGGTCTTGAAACTTGTTGCATGAGTCACGTCACATCTTCTTATTTATATCTTGGTGGGACTTTTGTTTTACTGTCCTGGCAAACTCGAACTGAGCGATGGTCTTACACAATGTACCCCATATGTAATGTCCTAGAAGATTCCATATGTTTCCATAGCTAAGATACGATCTTACATAATGTACCCAATGTTTAATGTTCTGGAGGACTCCACATGTTGCCATAGCTAAGCTTTGGTCTTACAAATGTACCCCATGTTTAATGTCCTAGCAAACTCCTGATTTCAAGGAATCAATAAACCTCTTTCGATGTGCCGCCCTGTAAGACTTGGTAATTATTATCACGGTGTCACTCTATAAAGTCGATAGATCATCATAATAATATCACTCTAGCGATCCAGTCAATACCATTTCCTCAATGCAGCCCCAAAATCCCTTATGTACCCATTTCAATCTGCCCATTCCTCCAATACACCATTTATTCCTATCATCATCTTCTCTATCAAGGTAATTCCAAACACTGATACTATAGGTAATATGCCATCTTTGACATGAAAACACATCAAAACGGTGTACATTCATAGAGTATATCTATCATACAGCAAGCGACATTCAGAGAGGAGTGAGAAGAGTACAAAACTTGCATTAAATCCTTTTTCCTTGTCAACTTGTTAGAGCCTCCTTCATTTTGAAAGCTAAGCATGATAACCATAACTTGGTTAAATCGAAAGCAATTAAACCTTAAAACCAAGAATCTGACTTTACAGAAACTTAGTAGAAAATCCTTACTCTCTCTCCTTCCTCAAATCCAGAGGATAGAAGGTAAGAAAACTTACCAACCTATCAAATTCTTTACTTCCAAACTTTAATTCTCACGACTTCTGCTCCATATAGAGCTCTCCTAAGCTCTCCTCTTCTTTAGAACAATCGAAAAAGATAATGGAAGTAAGAAGAAATTTGTAGACAGAGTTCTAAAGAATCTTCCTTCTGTTAGAGTGTTCATTAACACTATATATAACTCTTATACATAATCTCCCAATTTTTCTTAGCCAATATAATCTCCTAATTTTTCTTAGCCAATCACTGGTAATTATTTTGTCTCCTATTTTGGAACCAGACGGTTCCATCCTATCCAGTCCATAATTGAAACCTAACTATTTATACGAAAATCACAAAAAATTTCAAAAATTCTCAATAGATTTTGCCAACTCTCTACTTTGTTCAATTAACTATCGAGCTCCTATAAATTTGAGTCCCTAAAGAAATTCTAATGTGACATCATAGTTCATATCATGCTTATTTGTACTAAGCTCAAATCAATTCAATTCTTGACTATCAAACCTTTATATACAAATCGAGTCATGAGACAAGTAATAGGTCTACCTCAATAGCTAGTTTTGCAACAATTAGAAATGTATAACAACATATATATTAAACTCGAAACATAAAAGTACAAATCAAATTTTTGTCACTCGTCTATGATTCTCGTCTTTCCCTTCTCTTGAGACAGCCCAATGCCATTGTCGCGTATGAATGTGAATGCGAATGTGCAAGTATACACATCGAATCAAGTAGTAAAGTGATGAGTTAGTATCATCTCCACAATGATCAAAATTGATTAAAAAAATTGGTTATCCTATTACTCTGAATTTGTCTAATTAAACCATGCAAAAGAAACAAATGACAAATTGATAAAGAGAATTAATGAATAGATTAATAAAATCAATTATGAATGAAAAATGCTAGGGCAATTGAAATACTATGGCAATTCTCAAAGAATAAATAGGGAGGATTTGTACTGTTGAATGATAAAGGTTGGAATTACTCAAGTTTTATTTTTATATCATAACAATACCATGGCAAAATCCTGACCATTCTACTGCTCAGGGATTCACTACTGTAGTCTGCGTCTTTCGAGAGCCAGACTTTAAGCTATCATTTTGAGTTTTTTTTATGTCTCTAGAACTCAAGAATGATATCTAGACTATTCTTCCTTTCCCTGTACAGATCACAACTTCTATGTCTTGGGTGCTGCAAATATTCTTTCAAATACTCACCTATATCAACCAATAATAATCTAATTTATTTAATATTTTCAAAATTAAATCAGATCTAACAACATACCATGCAATCATCTATGTTTAGAACTTGCATTTAAAATAATCACAAATCAAATGAAACAGTAATATACTCAAAATCAGACCATCGGCATTAAATATAGTAAAAATTCACCCAAATAATTCCAACCTAAAGAGATTTATCTCATGGATTTCATATTCAAATCCAAAATAAAACCATTCAACATCATCATTCAAGTTTACGAGTCACAAAGTTCAAATCAAAAAATAAAGGCAGAATTGTATAAAGCTTTCGCTACTCTAGCTTTCACTTTAATACTAAAATTTGATGCAAAGAATTCGATGCAGAGAAAAATTGCTCTCTAATTCCTCTCTCCTCAAAATCCTCATCCCCTTGCGTCTTTTCTCTTTCCTCCTTTATAGGGTAGGTCCCTCCCTCCCAGCACACACTTTTTGCTTCCTCTTTTTCAGGGTGGTTTATCTGGTACAAGTATAGCTGGCTGAGAATGACGTGGACTGAGGGCTACATCATCTTCTTGGAATTGCCATGGCATTCGTGTTGGCAATCTAACCCACATTTTGCCCTGGCAATATTTCATTTCCTTCAATTTCTTTCTCCTTTCTCTCTTCTCTTCTTTATCTTGCACTTGGTGCCAACAATAACCAACATCTTTCTTCCGTAGTAACAAATAATGACATTTATAGCACAATCCAAGCTTTTTTATGCTATATTCTAAAAATATCCTAAATATACAAACATGTTTACTTAATTACAAACAATTAATTCAATCTAGATGCTTGAAATTTAACTCTTTTTAAGAGTTATCACAACCCCAAACATGAATTATTGCTTGTCCTCAAGCAAAATATGTATGAGCATGCATGAATGCATGAATTTTCCACAACACATAGTTACCATATATACTACTAAACCATTTTCCATATATTTTGTGCTTTTATTCTCAGCAGTTTTCTATTAAAACAAAAAAAAATGATTCAAGTTTTGTAGGTTTGTTTAGTAAACTAATTGTATAAAATGTTACCTAAAAATAAAAGTTCCTAAATATTCATGCAATTCTGACTATAGTAAATACCTCCTAATGCACTTAGATTATCTTTCTTCAAAACTGAATTTCTCTATTCTCATTTAATTGTCATTTTAAAACTTTAATTATAAATAATATTTTTTTGGGAAATTCATCTTGTCACATGGTTTCTTTATTTGACAATCTTAATGGAGCATAGACTATATTTCCTTGTATTACATCATGCCAAAATTTGAATGTAACTCACTCATGAAACTAAGGCTTTTACTAAAAAGATGGATGGAGCAAACAACTACCTCCTTAGCTAATCAGCCTATTATTACAGTGGAGTTTCCCTTAACTATGTTTTTTTTACTCACTCTTATTTAAACTTGTTTTTTTTATCAATACTATGATGAAACAAACAAAGTATTACTGACTCAACATTTTCAAACATTGGAGTGATTCTTATCATTTTTCCATGATATTCATTATTACACACTTCTGATTTACTGAATTTAAATTTAAGAATTCCTAAATGTATTAAAAGAAACCTACTATTGAAAAATTACAATTATAAATAGGGCATTCTACTTTTAGGAATCAATTTTCACAAAACTATCCTAAACTAAACACAACTATTCACCCATCACAATTTTCTAACTTTATCGAAGAATTATTATCCTCATTGAATATCATAGATAACAATATACTTGTCATAGTCTGGTAGTTACTTGGCATTTTTATGTAATGGAAAAATGAATGACAAAATGCATGAATATTAAAACAAATATCTACTGCATACTATATTTACAACACAACACACCCCCAAACCTAAGGGATGCATTGTCCTCAATGCATGGACAATGAAACATTTCAAAATGCAAAAACAACAAGTTACAAATATAAAAATGCAATGACAACCAAATATAAAGTTACAAAAAGATGAAAATGAAAATAAAAACAAAAGCTTGGAAGGAATTTGAGTTATTTTAATTGGGTTGGGTTGATTTTCTAGCGGCGCGTTCGTAACGTTACTTCCTTTCCACTTCACCAGCATAATCTCGAAATGATTTCCCAGCCACTTACTTGTAGCACTTTCTTTTTAGCTGGTTAATTGGCACCTCTTTTTCATCATTAGTATCTAATTTTATGCGATCATCAATCAGTTGATGAATCGCACGCTCTTGCTCAGTCATAGATGTAGTGGATTTCGGTGTAGTGGCAGTTGTAGTAGGTGTAAAAGTTTGAGTCATATCAAATTCATCCTTATCAGACTCAATATCCACATATTTGGTTTTCTCCTCCACTCCTTCTTTTTTTGTGTTCTTTTCTGCAGTGGCTTCTTCTCCATCTTCACCATCACCTTCTGGCTCCAACAACAATTCTTCATGAAAAACAGAGAATGTAGGCATGGGTCAGGTAAAGTTCTTTTGAAGAGATTTCTTAATGGCTTTGTCCTGTCATTTAACATATCCCCAAAATAGAGCCATTTCTTCTTGAGCTTGGCCAAGATCGATGACTATCCTTGTTGTTTTTCCATCATCTGAAATTGTTATTGCAACATCTTAAGAGCATCAATCACTTTCTACTCAAAGTCACTATGAGATGTTGATGGGGCAGCATCAGTAGTCATAGGTGGAGAAGCTGTAGATGTAGAGCCAGGATGCTTTGGCATTTCCTCCCCTAAAAATATCAAGGTAATTTGCTTGGTTATGGCTCCTTTTATTGGGGAATTTGTCTTTATTGGCCTGAGTAGGATCCTTTACTCTTTGACATAGTGTTGTAATAAGCGATGAAAAGTTTAAGGTGCCGACGTTCTTTTGTGCGTAGCTGTGGACCTATCTAAAAATAATTTGTCCAACATACATCTTTCTTCCAGTTATAATTGAGTGCAGCAACAACATGTGTTCCTTGGAAATAGTAGAGTTTTGCATAGAAGAGCTAAGACGAGATTTAAAGAAATGATGCCATACCTTACATTGAGGCTTCAAAGTTACACGATCGATGGTGTAACAATCATTTTGAGAAACTGTCCATGTCTTTCCTTCTATACATAAATCTGTCAAAACTCAGTTGAGTCCTTCAGTCATCATTTTCTTGACAAATTAAGAGTGTTCATCAAGGCCTTCATGTAACCCATATTGCACATTGATTGAGTCTTCATCAAATAACACCAAGACACCGCGCATATAGATGAAAGCATCTTCAAGAGAGGTTGGAGGTTAAATATGCATAAAATTCTTTGACTACCGTAGTGAGGACGTCATCAGGGTGGAGGTAGAAGATTTTCCATCCGTATTTCTCCACGATAGATAAAATGGCTTCAAAATAGCCTATAAATAGGGTATCTTGGAAAAGGAAACCCTTTTCCATGCAAAAAGGTCGCTCTGATATCTTCTTGTTATATTTTTCTTCATTGATTTTGCTAAAGAATGTCCGCAGATGCACAGAGGTAAAAAAAGATAGAGTTTGGCGAGTCATTTGAGAGGAAATAGTAACTGTAAAATGAAAAAGGTGAGTCCTTTAAACAGAGAAGGGTGAAGAAGATGAAACGAAAAAGAAAAGAAGTAAATCAACTAGGGTAAAATGTGAGAGAAAAATATAGCAGTGATGTGGGGGATAAGATTAACTTGAAATTGTGCCCTAACATAAAATAAAAAAATAAAAATTGAGCGGGAAAAAGGAAAATAATAGAAAAAAATATTAAAATAAAATAAAATAATATATTAAATGGGCTAATTTTTAAAAATCTGGGCCGTAATGTGCTTGCAACAACAAAAAATAAAAGTTAAGTAAAAGTATTAAATAAACTAAATAAAGAAATAAAAAAACAAAATAAATGAATAAATCAATGCAGGGCTTGGCGTCTTTTCTGGTCACCAAGTACTTAATATCAAAGTGGTCCGTATAAACCGTAACTTTTGGTACCTACTAAATAAGCTCTAAATTTTTTGAAGAAAAATACCATAGCTAACAGCTCCTCAATGGTGGTATAATTTAGCTATGAATCTATCAAAGTACGACTTGCATAGTAGATAGCATGAAATACTTTGTTCTTTATTCACCCAAGTACTGCCGTTACAGCAAAATCATTAGCATCACATGTTAGTTCGAAAGGTAAAGTCCAATATGGTGCTATTACTATTGGTGCTATGACTAGTTGCCTTTTCAATTCCTCAAATGCTTATAAGCATGGCTCATCAAAATTGAAAGATCTGTTATGTTCTAATAATGTACAAAAGGTTTTGGATATTTTCAAAATATCTTTGATAAATCGTGATAGAATCCTGAATGGCCAAGAAAACTGTGAAAAACTTTAACTGTGGAGAGTGGTGACAATTTCTCAATAACTTAAATTTTTACTTTGTCGGTGACAATCCCTTGCTGTGAAATTTTATGTCCCAGAATAATGGGTTCATAGACCATGAAGTGATATTTCTCCCAATTGAGAACAAGGTTGGTTTCTTCACACTGACAAAGAACTAACTCCATATTTTTTAAATAGTCCTCAAAATCATCACCAAACACCAAGAAGTTATCCATAAAAACTTCAAAAAATTTCTCCACCATGTCCGAAAATATTGCCATCATGCAACGTTAAAATGTTGCAAGGGCATTGCATAATCCATATGGCATTCGTCGAAACGTAAAAGTTCCATAAGGACATGTGAATGTGGTCTTCTCTTGATCAGTAAGTGCTATGGCAATCTGGTTGTAGCCCAAAGAACAACCTAGAAAACAATAGAAGGCTTCCCCTGCTAACCTATCTAACATTTGGTCGATAAATGGTAGAGAAAAATGGTCCTTCCTTGTTGCTTTGTTGAGTTTCCAACAGTCCATGCAAACCCTCCATCCCGTGACAGTATGAGTAGGAATGGGTCCATTGATATCATTGCTTACCACAGTGACACCCCTTTTTTTAGGTATATATTGAACAGGGCTCACCCAAAAACTATCAGAGGTTGGGTATGTAATTCCAACATCAAGCCATTTGGTAATATCTTTTTTGACAACTTCCTTCATAATGAGATTCAGTCTTCTCCACTGGTTGATAAATTTGCCATGACAACCCTCCAATAATATCTTGTGCATGAAGATTTTTGGACTGATTCCTTTGATATCTGCAATCGTCCACCCCAATGCCTTCTTAAATTTCTTTAAAACTTTCAACAATTGAGCCTCTTAATCTAATGTCAATGCCACAGACATAACTACTGGCATTGTGTTGTTATCTCCCAAGTAAGCATACTTTAGATGTACTGGTAAAGGCTTCAATTCCAACATAAGAAGGTCTTCTATGGATTGTCGAGAAGGTTTAAAAGAATGGTCTGATAAATTTAATGATTCAAAACTTTTACTTGATCCATTTTCAATCTACTTAGCTTCCATCAGTTCACCAATATCTTCAATCATTTTTGATTCAATTAACTCAAATGATTTTGCATCACCATTAGAACTATTATGATAAAATTCTACAAATTCTTCCTAAACTATTGTGTCAACAATATCAATAGCATGACATTCTTTATTTGTATCTACACACTTCATAGCATCAAAAACATTAAAGCTTATCTACTAATTATTAAATCCCATTATTAATTCAACTTTTTGTACATCAATTAATGTTCTACCAGTTACTAGAAAAGGTCTCCCAAGTATCATTGGTACCTTTTTATCAGCCTTACATTCCAAAATAATAAAATCTGCTGGAAAAATAAAATTTTCAACTCTTACCAACACATCTTCGATTTTACCTTCTGGATGTGTATATGAACGATCAACTAATTGCAATGCGACAGTTGTAGGCCTCACCTTGCCTATTCCCAGCTTCCTGAAAATCGACATAGGCATTAGATTTATACTTTCACCCAAGTCACATAATCTTTTCCCTATATAATGATTTCCAATAAAGCAAGGTATACTAAAACTCCCTAGGTCCTTCAATTTTAGTGGCAATTTGTTTCTCAGCATTGTTATGCACCCTTCGGTGAGAGCAACAGTTTTGAACTCCCCAAACCTTCTCTTTTTTGATAAGATATCTTTCATGAATTTTACATAGTTGGGTATTTGTTCCAATGCTTCCACCAACTGTATGTTGATATGTAATTGCTTCAGGACATCCAATATAACGCCCTGAATTTGGGCCTAGAAGTATTAGGTCTTGAGTATGGGAATAGTTAGAAGGTTGTTCATAAATGTTTAGTTATGTAAGAAAGTGACACAACTGTGTACCTGTTGTAGTGTTTAAGTGTTTTGGGAAGTGTCTGAGAAGTCTTAGGTTCAAGCCTTGGCTTGTGCAAAAACTTTGTTTCTTACTGGAATAAACCCTATCTCTGGTCAGTAGGCTTCTTAAATAAATATGGGTATTTTATGACAGAAAGGGCCTGTTGGTCTAGGGGTAAGTGGCATGTTATCTATGCCAGAGGATTGAGGTTAGAATCCTGGTGGGTGCAGTGGAGTGTTTTATTTTGTTCCTGTGCCGTGGGAGAGTTATAAGTTGACTGAAACACTGAAGTGGTTGAGGGGAATTCAAATTAGATGGTTGAAAGATTAGAGGAGTGATTCGAGGAGAGATTTTAGGAGAAAATCAAGGGGATTTGAAGTGGAGGGAGTGTTGGTGCCAAATTGGGATTGTAGGTACTCAAGGTATTCCGTTTTGGGGTTGGCATTTTGGCTTTTCATTATCGGTAGCTAACTTTTGTTTCTTTTCTTTCTTTAGGTGTCGAATTTGTGTTGAAGTTGTGGGTAGCTCATTCTTTGGTTTGTTGCATTTTCCTCTATGAGGTCGATTAGTGTATCTTAGGTACCTTTCATTTTTTAGTCTATCTCAGCTTACTCTTTCACAAGGCCCTATTGACCGATTCCCCTCTCTTTACCTTATTTTGTTTTGGCTGAATATTTTCCTTCTCTTCTATTTTCTGTATCTCTCTCAAATCAGGTATGCTTTAGGCTGAATACCTTTCTCCCCCTTTTTCTATAAAATTTTCCCTATTCTTGCAGTTTGGGTACTTTTGTCGGATGTCTCCTCTTTGGCAGAATATTCCATCTCTCCCTCTCCTGTTCTTGAAGTTTCGGCATTGTCATTTGATCAGTCAATTTGAGTGGTTGTTTACTCTGATTGCTCTCTTTCCCTTTCCTTTCCTCTCTACTGTAATAGCATTTTCATCTAACATCTCCATTTCTCCACCAATTACTGCTAGGGGTATGACTGTTCCATCCTATGCCTCGGTTTCATTGTGTGCTTTTGGGATGGAGGCCGATTGCTTTTGTCTCCTATTCTTAGATTACGCTTTCGGTAAGTGTTATGCGGTTAGTACAATCTTTTGGTTTGATCAATATATGGTTTAGATTGTTAAGTCTTGGTTGGATTGTAGGATACTTCCAAAAGGGATTGAACCAGTATTTTTCAACGGATTAAGGGAGTGATCCTCAATCAATCGACCAAGGCAAGTGATGAGAAACCGTTTTAATAAGTGTTATAGTAAAGGATTGTTTAATCCTGTTGTTAAAGGGACTAATGGTGTATTGTGTTTGGATCTAGGGTTGGAGCGCTTATGGTCTTTTTGCATACTCTTGCATCAAGGTGTGTAATCACACTGCCATAATATTAAATCGGCAAAAGCCGAAATAGGTGACCGTCGATGCTACATGAGTATGCGTTTGCTTGTGTGGTAGTCTGAACGCATAGGCATGAGTGTTTGATCGTACAGGCCACCATAAGTGATTTCATGGGCTCAGACCGTTTTGGGCCATTTTGGGCCAAAATTGGCTATGTGGGCCCTACGTGTAGGTGGGCCCCACATAGGTAAACCATTCGAACTTGTGGAGAATATTGGGCCAGGCTGTGTAATCCACATGGCCAAGGCCATTTCTGGGCTATGTTGACCACACGAGGCCCATTTCAACTTTTTGACTGTTAAGGTTGCATGGGTTGCCCGAGGCAACTGTGGACCTTCTGTTGGGTCGGTAAATTGACCTAGACCCCCTGATTGATCAAAATGACTGTTTTGCCCTCATATGGTAAAATGATTATTTTGTCCTTATATGGTAAAATGACTGAAATGACTCTACATGGTAAATTGATTGTTTTGCCCCTATGTGATATATGTTTATATTTTAGTATCCTATTGTTACTGTATTGAATACATGTATAATATTATGACATGTTGCATGATGCATTGCATGGGGATGAGTTTTTCTATAATTGGAGGAAGTCTACTGTACTGGTAGCTCTGCCACAAATCACTGATGGCTCTAATCCTATTATACTGGTAGCTCTGCTGCAAATACCGTTTAGTGCCGCAACCAGTGCTATTTTTGGTGTGTAAGGATGGGTGGGTTGATTTTATCCCCACATTGTGTGTAGGGCTGGACCGAGTAGTGTGTAGAGGCTAGTTGGGTAGGATTTCTGATTGCATATTTGCACTAATTACTGTTACTGCATTGGCTACTGTTACTGCAATGGGCCAAGGCCCAAACATATGATTGTTTTTGTATTGAGAAGGGCTAAAGCCCAAACTGATATTGTCACTGTTCTAAAAAGGGCTTAGGCCTAGACTGTGTTTGTTTTCTGATTGTTTGCTTATAAGGGATTACACATTGAGTTTTTGTAAACTCACCTATCTGTTTTAACTACACAGGTAATCCCCAGTCTTAGGCGGGTCGGTGCTACGAGGGACTCAAAAGGCGGCTACACAATTGCATGGACTTTTATTTAAATTTATTTTATAATTTAGTCTGGGTATTTGGTTATGTAATAAGGCCTCTTTAATTTTTTAACTTTTAAATTGGGATTTGTTTGTTATAATTCATATCTGTTAGTAGTAGGTCACGAGTTTTCAAAAAGATAAATGCTTTTCAAAACACCACAAGTACGCAACATATTTCAAAAAGCTTTCGCAACAAACAATGTTTTAAAAAGGTAGCTACGATTTAATTTGATTAAAATTTTTGCTAAACAACTTGGGTTTTAACAATGAACGAGATATCCTAAATTTTTGTCAAAGTTACAAAGAGGTTGATTATAGAACAAGTTTTCCACGAAAGTATGTTTTCTGAAAAACACTACAATGTGAGAATGCCAGATTCGGCCATAACATCTAGGCCGAGTTTGGGGTGTTACATCCAAGAATTTCTTGAATTGAAAACTTTGCTTAGATTTTTGGAAACGCTAAAGAAAAGGTGGTGATGGCCTTCCTTCCATTTGTTGAGGTTGTTTTGCTGTGGCATTTTTACTAGAAATACAGGATGAATCTGCTTCAACATTATTCTGGTTGTTTCTTTCTTTTGTAGCTTGCTTCACTACTGGTTCTGAATTGTTCTTATTTGTGAAATCTGAACTACCTTCTTCAATAGTGGTGTCATTAATAACTCCTGGTAGCTGCGTACCACTTGCAAGTGTAGTGGCTTTGCACTATTCCTTCCCTTGATATTGTGAATTTTCGGTATCACTTAGTAGTGCTCCTTGCAGTCTTGAGCCTAATGTTTTGGTAATTTGCCCCACTTGATTTTATAAAGCTCTTAAAGATGTAGCTTGACTTTGAATGATAGCATCATTCTTGGCCATGTATGCCTTCAATAAAGCTTCCATAGATGAAGAACTCGAAGCTAAATTTTGTTGAGTATTTTTCCATGGCATGGGCTGATTGTATCCAGATGGTGCACTCACAACATTTTGCTGAATAAAATTGCTAGAACTTCCCACCCATTGATTACTCCAACTGAACTTGGGATGTTGCTTCCACCTTAGATTATATGTTTTGGAATATGGATTGTTGTTGTTGCAATTAAAATGTCCCATATGATAAACTGAGGCTGGCTTCGATGGATATTCATCAAAAACATGATCTTCTCCACAATAAACACTTCCTAACTCAGCTCATTTCATTTCATGCATTGTATCTGGTCTTTTCAGTGTTTTAATGATATTCGTTAAGGATGATACCTAAGTTGTTAAGGAAGTAATCGCATCAAGTTCCATTGCTCCAGCAATTCTTCTGCTAATCCCTACTCTTGTAATGGGGTATTGATAATCGTTGTTTGCTATCCTCTCCAGAATTTTATATGCCTCATTATATGATTTATTGAGCAAAGTCCCATTGGCAGATACATCAACCACTATCCTTGTATGTACATTCAATCCATTGTAAAAGGTTTCCATTTGCGTCCAATGTTGAAAACCATGCATTGGGCATTTTCTAGTTAACTCATTGAATCACTCCCATGCTTTATATAATGTTTCATCCTCAGATTGCCAAAAGAACGTAATATCATTCCTTAATTTGGCAATCATGTTTGGAGGATTATATCTTAGCAGAAAACTCTAGCAAAGTTCATTCCAAGATACCACCGTACGTGATGGTAATGTATTTAACCATGCTCTAGTACGACCTCTCAATGAATAAGGGAATAACTTCAGTCTCAAGGCATCTTCAGGAACACCCTGCTGCTTGAATGAATCACAGACTTCCAAATAGTCTTAAGTGCAACCGTGGATCTTCAATAAGAAATCCACTAAACTGCCCTACAGTTTGTAACATTTGAAAAATCATCGGCTTAAACTCAAAATGTTGAGCTTGAATATGCGGCCTGAAAATTCCTAGATTCAAATCATTCAAGATCGACACTACATGTTATCTGATTGACATGTCTCTGTCATCTATTATTCGAGGAATATCAACATCCCTTCCATTCTTATGTAATGGCTCTTCTCTAACCTGATCATTTCTAATTCTTTCTATTTCTCCCAATTCTTTTTCTCATTCTTCTCAAGGTTATCTCAATTTCTAGATCAAAAGAATACTTTTCGAGTGTAGAAAAATCTTTACTTATGCACCAAAAAAAAATTCCTGAAAAATAAAAACAAAAACAACTAATTAAGCTAAACTAACAAATTAAAAAGGTGATAACACACCAAATTTTCACGAAAATTTTCGATCTTTGGGAACGACGCCAAAAACTTATCGTGTATGAATGTGTAATGCGAATGTGCAAGTATACACGTTGAATTAAGTAATAAAGTGATGAGTGAGTATCATCTCTACAGGGATCAGAATTGAATAAAAAAACTGGTTATTCTATTACTTTAAATTTGACTAATTAAACTGTGCAAAAGAAATAGATAACAAATTGACGAACAAAATTAATGGATAGATTAATAAAATCAATTATCAATGAAAAATGCTAGGGCAATGGAAATATTGTGGCAATTCTTAAAGAATAAGTGGGGAGGAGTTGTACTATTGAATGATAAAGATTGGAATTACTCAGGTTTTATTTTTATATAATAATAATGCCATGATAAAATCTTGACCATTCTACTACTTAGGGATTCACTACTTGTAACGTCCCAATTTTTCAAATCCCGAAAGCTGTGTAAAATTATTTTTGCTTTTCTTTTGGTGTGTTTGTGGAATAAATATCCATCTGCTTCAGTAGTTATGTGTTTTGGGAGTGTCTGAGAAGTCTTAGGTTCAAGCCTTGGCTTGAGCAAAATTTTGCTCCTAATTGAGTAAACCCTTGTCTCCAATTTGTAGACTTTTAACTTGATGAGAGCGTGGCATGACATGAAGGGCTTGTTGGTTAAGTGGCAAGGGGCGTGTGGAGTGTTCCTGAAGTCTGAGGTTTAGCAAATGCATCTAACCATTTTATTTTGCTATGTGCCGTGGGAGTGTCCTAAGTTTACTGAAATTGGTGAGGTTTGAATAGGTAGTTGAGGTGTGGTTGTCAGAGAGTTGTGGATGGATAGGGGGACTGGGCTAGTGTATGGTTGAGGGAGAGAAGGGGGTGCTGTATAGGAAAAACCATTTGGTAAAATCGATCATTGGAACTGCCGAATGGTCTTTCTTTTTAGGAGTCTTTTTCTTTGGAGAACCAATGGGTGATAGGAAATAGGTACATTTCTTTTCTTTTGGCAATTGAGGGTCTTTTGGTTGTGGTTGCATTCTTTTTCTCTTTAAGCCGAACTCTCTAAACTCTTTTATTCTTTCTTTCTCTTTCAATTGTTCTTCTTACACTTTCTTTCATTTTGGAACCAAAATCGATTACTCCATCTCTCTTTCACTCCTCTGCACCGATTTGATAATAGTGCTTCTACAAGTCGGTGAGTACACTTGGGCTCTTGTTTTTCTTCACTCTTTCAACTGTCGTCAAGCCTCTCCTCTGTCACATTGTTGAAACTGAATATTTCTCTTTTTCTTACTAACTGATTCTCACCTTCTCCCTCTTCTCATGATGTACTTTTGGATTCTAAACTTTCTCATGAAGCGAAGGAGGCAAGTGGTGACTAAGGGGTCCGAAACCTCCCCTCATCATCCTAACTGAAGGTAAATTTATTGTAGTTTTAGTGTTCAAGTGAGGCATGTGGGCTTGCATTTTGTAATCTGGTCAAATGCCCTTCTCCCTTACTAGGGAGTTTGTGGCTATTTATGGGTAGTAGTACGTAATGTTACATAACCATGTGTTAAGCGATTATGTTAATGGTTTTCAATTATAACGTAGATTTTTGATAAAGAGTAAGGGATCAACTTTGGTCAGTGACCTAGGAAGACTAAGCCACAGTTGGCCAATTAGGGCAAGTACCAACATTAGTTGGAATTAGAGTAAGTTGAAGGGTGTCTAACCCTAATGTTGATAAGTGACTAATTGAACTTCTGACTGTGATAGGTGTGGAAACTCGTGGGCTAGGAGCACACTTCTAGAATCAGGTGTGTAATCACACTATTTCTATTATGAACTGGAAAAAGCTGAAAAACTGGTATTGTCGATGCTACACGGGCGTACGCTCGCTCGTGTGGTCACGTAAACGCTAAAGCGCGAGCATGTGATTATGGAAACTACCATGAGCAATATCATGGGCTTGGGTCATTTTTGGGCCACATTGAGCCGAAATGGGCCTGTGGGCCTAACGGGCTTGAGGCCCTACATGGGAAAACCGCACTAATGTGTGGAGATTATAGGGCTGGCTGTGTTGTTTACACAGCCAAGGCCATTATTTGGGCTTATTGGGCCACACGAGCGAGTGGGCCCACATGGGTCGTATTATGGGCTTGGGCCCATTTTCACTGTTTAATTGTTAAGGTTCCACAGGTCACACAAGATGACTGTGGACCTATTGCTGGGTCGGCAAGTATACCTAGACGCTAATTTATGATATGACTGTTATACCCCTATGAGGTAAAAGATGGATATACCCCTGTATGTTGTATGACTGATGAGCATGCTATATTTATTGTATAAACATTTATATTATGTTGCATTGCATGGGGTGGGACATATGATATTGGAGGAAGTGTACTGAAAGGCTATAAGCCTATTACTGGCAGCTCTGCTGCAAATACTGTTAGTGCTGCAACCGGTACTATATTTTGGAGTGTAGGGATGGGTGGGTCGATTTTATCCCCACATGGAGTGTAGGGCTGGACTGAGTGGAGTGTAGAGGATAGATGGGTAGGATCTTTGAATGCACACTGATACTGTTACTGTATTAGGCTGAGGCCTACACTAATATTGTGACTGATATGGGCTTAGGCCCAGACTGTTCAACACTGTGTAATTGATTGTTTGATAAATATGGTTTACACATTGAGTTTTCTTAAACTCACCTTTTCTGCCTATCTGTGCAGGTAATCCTTAGGCAGGTCGATGCTACGACGGACTAGGGGATGACCACACCACTGTTGATGTTTCGTTTTGGATTTTTTGTAAAAGTAGTTTTATTTAGGTACACTTAATGTAATAAGGCCGTTCTAAGTTTTTATTTTTATTTTGGGATTTATTTAAATTGACTTATCTGCTAGCAGTAGGACACGGGTTTTCAAAAAGTAAATGATTTTCAACCACCAAGCTACACAACTTGTTTTAAAAGCTTCCACAATGAGCAATGATTTCAAAGTGTAATAACGATATAGTATGGATCATGTTTTGCTAATCAAACCTATAAATTATCAAATGAACAAAAAAGTTAACCTCTCTTAAAGAACACAAATGAGGTTTTAACACAAACGTACTTTTCCAGTAAAACTACACTTTTCGAAACTCACTCCAATATGACATCACTGATTCAGCCATAACGTCTAGGTCAGGTTTGGGGTGTTACATTTAGTGATATCAGAGTTAAATTACAAAACTGGACTATGGATTTGGGTTTTTATCTAAAAAACAAAATTTTCAAAGGAACTGTTTTCAAATAATAGTAAAGAATTTTCGAAGTAATACTTCAGAATGTGTGATCTACCAAGTCTCCGGCGTCGATCTTGTAAGTTCTCTAAAACTACTATATGTTTTAACAGAAATATTGAAATTATCGTAAATAATAGACTATACTGAAACCTTTATTAGGGTAACCTGAAACAGTAATAAGACTACAACCTGTGAAAACAAACAACACTGAATTATTGATACTATTTCTTTTCATAAAACATCCGTTAATAAACACAGGAACTGTAAAACTGATGCATAAAACTGTTAATAAAGATAATAGCAAATCGATAATGAGCACTAGAGGTACTCGTGGAAGGGGTACAAGAGGCTGCGACGGAGGCCATGGAGGTGCTCGGGCTGGGTATTCGGCATCAGGCCATATGCCCAACGTTAAGGCAATAGAGGCACCGGCTTCACCCATGACCAAGACTGGGTGACACGATCAGGTAGCTGGGGATGACGTATTGTCCCAAGCTATGCTACAAATTCTAGAAAGGGTCATTGGGCCCAATACTAATACTGGGGGCCGGGGGTCGGTAACGGAACAACTCAAGTCTAATGGGGCTAAGATCTTTAGGGGTATCGCGAGAGTCACCCCTAATGTAGCAGAATATTGGATAGAGGCCACTGAGAGGATCATGAATGACCTCGATTGCACCTCCAAGCAGAAACTAAAAGGTGCAGTATCATTGCTACGAGATGAAGCCTATCAGTGGTGGCTTACAGTGAAAGAGGGTACTCAGCCCGATCGATTAACTTGGGAGTTTTTCAAAAATGCATTTCAGGGGAAATATGTCGGTGCTAGCTATGTGGATGCTCGTAGAAGGGAATTTCTAAATTTGACCCAGGGGGATAAGTCCGTAACTGAATATGAGGCAGAATTTTTGCGATTGAACCATTATGCGCGAGGCATGGTGGCCACTAAGTATGAGTGCTGTTTTTGTTTCGAGGATGGCCTTAGAGATAATCTGCGAGCTTTGATAGCTTCACAAAGGGAGTGGGATTTTGCAGTGTCATTAGAAAAAGCAAAGATTGCTGAATATGTGAAGTGTGCTTGTGACAGCCTTAAAACGACCCTAGTCGAAATATGGTTTCGGGACCACAAAACCGAGGCATAAAAATAATTTAATATTTATTTTATTGCCTATAATGTGTGTTAACCCATGTGTGACATTTTTTATGCTTTGATTTAGAATTATAAATGTGAATTTCACTAGAAAGGACCTAGTAGTAAACTTTGAAAGTATGATGGGGAAATGTGTGAGGACAAATTAAAGCATGCATGCAAAACAATGGACTTGCATGTCAAATTCCCCCCCCCCCAATAGCTAGTGGCCGGCCATGACAAGGAATTATGGGCAAAAAATCATGTCATGAAACATGTTTGGTAAGTGGGTTATGTTGGAATGAATAAAATAAGGAGTATGGAATAAAAATTAATGTTAGTAGGATGAGAAACAAAAAAAAAAAGTGTCCATCTTTCTCCATAGCTCTTGGGTGAATGTCCTAAAGAAAGAAAGAAAAAATTTGTTCATCTATTTTCACTCTCTTTTGGCCAAAATACTAAGGATAAGGAAGGAGTTTTGCTTCATACTTGGTTTGGAAGAGGATTAGGAAGAGGTTGGCTATACTTGCATCAAGAGTAAGGTATGTTTGAGGTTGTGCCATGAGATTCATGCATGTTTTTAGTTGCTAGCTTGATGTTCTTGTTAGCCCATGGTTCAAATCTTTGTTATGTCATGGGAATGAAATTCGGCCAAAGTGAATATGGTGTTAATGCCATTGCATGCTAAATATCAAGCTTGATAATGATACATGTGATGGAGGATTGAGGATTCTTAGATTTTCTTTTAGCATTTTTTTGAATGAGATACTAAGTTCTTTGTTTTACCATGACCAAATTGAAATGGTATGGTGTTGTGGTATTCGCCATGTTATATCCATAAGTATGATTCATGCATGTTGCATGGTAAGTAAGATTTAAGCTTTGGATATGTGTATATATTTGGATATAAGCCACTTGAGAATTGGCTCTAGCATATATATATGTATATATGTTCGCATTACGATGTATTGGTATGACATATATGCTATTTCAAGGTGTATATTTGCTTGTGATGATGTCTCGATTATGAAGTAAATGAGAGATGTGCAATGAGTTACGATATGTAATGCGTTAGTAGTAAAATGTATGCTGTTTTGTATGGTATTAAGTGTATAATTGGCCTCAAATTGGACATGTATATTCGCCACATGAGGGGAAATTGGTGTGCATGCATTCGGTTAGAGGCAAGCACATTGATGCCTATTCTTGGCTTAGAAAATTCGCTAAGAGGAATATTAACTAATGTGTTGAGTTCGATTCATGATTTCGTACATATGCGACTTTGATGCCTAATGAGTATATATATTGGCTAAGTATCTTGAATTCCTCTTCGATGCTCACATGATAAAACCAATTTATTTGTTAAATTAAGCTCAAGAGCAAAGGGAGCTAAATTCGATAAGGGAAGGAAAAAGTCGTGGAATAGTGTCGAAATCGTTCGACCACGTCCGAGGTAAGTTCTTGAGCAATAGAGCTTAAATTCGAATTGATTAGATCATGTTTAAAGCAAATTAAAATCATGCTCTTTGTGTGTGGCTATTGAGCCGAAATTACTAATGTGATAAGTGACTTGTGTCGAATTTTGCTAATGAAAATGAAATGTGAATGTGTTATGGTTTATTGATAAATGTACATGGTTATTCGAATGATATCCGGGCTAAGTCCCGAAGGCTTTGTGCTAAGTGACTAAATCCGGACTAAGATCCGAAGGCTTTCGAGCAAGCTACTAAATCCGGGTTGAGTCCCGAAGGCATTCGTGCGAGTTATTGTAACCGGGCTATGTCCCGAAGGCATTTGAATGTGTAGCCATATCCGGTTAAACTCCGAAGATACGTGATTCAAGAATGAATGAACCTGCTGTAAAATTTCAGCTAATACGCTTGAAAATTTCAGCAACGAGGTATGTTCGTATGTGCTTTGGAATAGTTGATTCCCTTCGAATAATATTCGCTCAATCGAGAAATGAGCTTTCGGCATTTGGCTAAGATGAACCCTTATGTATGAATATAGGGGTTGGAATGTGAAATAAGTATGATATTGAGAATTTGTGCATATGAAATTATCCGTTAGCTATATGAATGTTATGCTTTTGTTATGCTGGAATCCCTTGCTCTAACTTACTAAGCATAAATTGCTTACTCCGTTTCTCTATTTCTCTGTCTATAGATTTTGGCTCGTCAACTATCAGACTCGGGATTTTTGGAAGTCGAAGTCTCCCACACTATCAAAGTCCCTTTCGTTATATATTTTGGTTGGATTTTGAAATGGCATGTATACGACTACCCTTTTGTTGCGTTTTAAGTACTTTTGTGATGTATGTGTGTACGACCATGCGAAAATGGCTCGTAAAAGTGGAGTATGGCATTAGACCATTTGTGCTTATGTATATATGTATGGTTTTATGATGTGATTACGGACTGAATGGAAGTGTGAGCAAATGACCAGCCATTGGAATGGCTAAAAATGATTATATATGGACCTATGTATGACAAAACTTTAGTTGGTCCATAGAAACCACGAAATATGTAAGGTTTACCTGAAAAACAGATGCTGACAGCAGCAGTGATGTGGATTTGAAAAATCACTAAAAATTGTAGGAATGGAATTAAATAGTTAATAAATTATGTAAATGAACCTTGATGAATCTAATTTCATATGGAAGAAGCAAAACGGTCATATGAATTATATGCTAAGAGATATTAAAGTTCTCGTGAAACAGGGCCAGAACGGTTTCTGGATCCCCTGTTCCGACTTTAGAAATTCATGGTAAATTAACCAGAGATAATTAGGAGTCATGCCATATATGTATAGATTCCTCTCTGAGTCTAGTTTCTATAGAAATAAACAGCATCAGTATTGAAGCCCTGTACAGGGATATATCCAATTCGTAACGCATGAAGGTCAGTGTAGTCGATCCCTGCAACAGGGGAGACTTTAACTAATAAACTGTACTAATTGGCCCGACCAAAAATTGTAGAAAAAAATATGTTGATGGACTTATGAGTCTAGTTTCAGGGAAAAATTACGAAACTGATTTTCGAGCTTTAAAACTCGAGATATGATTTTTGAAGCGACAGTGATGCAGTAACCAGCTAGTCTGGAAAATTTTTATGGATTTGTGAAAACAATTTAGTGAGTTTGTGTGCACCTTGTGTTCGACTCGAGAACGGGCTCGAAGTGCACGGGTGTTACAATTTTATTGCAACAGGGAGACTTTAACTAATAAACTGTACTAATTGCCCGACCAAAATTCTAGAAAAAATATGTTGATGGACTTATGAGTCTAGTTTCAGGAAAAATTACGAACCGATTTTCGAGCTTTAAAACTCGAGATATGATTTTTGAAGCGGCAGTGACGCAAATAACCAGCTAGTCTGGAAAATTTTTATGGATTGTGAAAACAATTTAGCTAAGTTTGTGTGCACCTTGTGTTCGACTCGAACGGGCTCGAGTGCACGGGTGTTACAATTTTATTAGTATCGAGCTACGGTTTAGTCGATTCTAGGGCTACCGTAATGCGTTTGGGTCTAGCTATACATGCCATTTTATGTGATTATTTGATAGTGTGGTGATTTACGACGTTTGAATTTGTGTTAATTTATAGTAATGGATCCGATCCCAACCGAGCGATAGTGATGATGTGGAGAGTGTGGCGCTGCTCCCAAGACAAGGGACGATCTTGGCGGACTCTCAACTGTTGCTAACAATCCGAATGACGAGGCTAGGCAAGCCTTTTATAGCGTGATGAATGATTGGTTCAACCAATATATTCGAACAAATACGGCTGTTCCACAACCTCCATTCCCAACAAACATAGCCCCAAGACCTACAATGCCTCCGTAATTGACCAAATAAGGTCGAATAAGCCCCAGTTGATAGAATCCAAAACATGGGGCTCTTGAATTTAAAGCTACGGATAGCGGCGATGCCGAGCAAGCTGAATTTTGGTTGGACAACACGATCCGATACTCGATGAGCTATCTTGTACACCGATGAATGCCTAAAGTGTACCATCTCCTTGCTACGTGATTACGCCTACTATTGGTGGAGTACTCGACTTGTTGTGCCCCGAGAGCAAGTAACTTGAGAGTTTTTCGAATCGAGTTTGGAAAAAGTATATCGATCGAGATTTATGGACCAAAACGGAAGGAATTTCTCGAACTTAAACAAGGTTCCATGTCGATTCTCGACTATGAGCGAAAATTTGTGAGGCTTAGCGATGCAGCGAGAATGCATTTCTTGAAGTCGTGATGTGTAAATGCTTGAAGATGGGTGAATGATGAGATAAAGTCAGTATGTTGGCATTTTGGAAATCCAGAGTTTGTGGCTCTTGTCGAGTGGCGTGCAAAGCCGAGGAGCTCGATATGGAGAAAAGAAAAGTGAAGTGGGAGCAAGGGAGTTTCAGTAAGAGGTCTTGGGAAGCCCTTCCAGATCATCAAAGAAACTTAGAGATGGCTTAGGCGGTCTAGAGACACTTCGGGCTTTTCTAGGCGGGATCGCGATCGACCCCTGTGACCACACGAGTCACTTCGATCGCCGATGGTGGGAATGATCGACGAGAGAGAACGGAGTGCCGATATTGTGGCAAATGGCATTCGAAGTTGTAGATTCCGTGACCGCTCTGTTACAAGTGCGGATCAGTTGACCACTTCATTAAAGATTGCCCGAGGTTGTGCGAGCAGAATGTAGATCGAGTGGGAAACCGGTGCTACCACCGCCGAGGTAGACCATCTGGAAATACGGGCAATGCTAGTGGTGGTCGAGAGGATCTAGAGATGCTACGACCGGATCCGAGGCTCGCGCTCTGCTAGGGCTTATGCTATCGCCGCACGCGAGGATGCTTCCTCGCCGGATGTTATTGGTACTTTCACTCTCTTTGATACTAATGTGATTGCTTTGATTGACCCCGGTTCTACTCATTCTTATATATGCAAAACCTTAGCATCCAGTAAGACTTTACCTATTGAGTGTACTGAGTTCGTAATTCGGGTGTCAAATCCTTTGGGTCGTTACGTGCTGGTCGGCAAAGTGTGTAAGAAATGCCCCCTAGTAATTCGAGGTTCCTGTTTTCCGGCGGACTTGATGCTTTTGCCGTTCGATGAATTTGATGTTATTCTTGGGTTGGATTGGTTGACCGCGCATAATGCAGTTGTGAAATGCAAAAGCAAGACTATTGATTTGAGATGCATAAATAACGAGATGATCCGAGTTGAGTCTACGGACTTGAAGGGTTGCCACCGTAATATCATCAATGTTGGCCCGAAATATGTAAGAAAAGGGTGCGAAGCATACCTTGCGACGTACTTGATGATAAGGAGTTAGAAATAAAACACGAATCTTTCTTTGGTGGTTTGTGAATACCGGATGTTTTTCAGAAGAATTACCGGGTTTGCCACTGTTCGGGAGATAGAGTTTGGTATTGAGCTTGTACAGGACCATACCGATTTCGATAGCTCCGTATCGTATGGCACCAACGGAATTAAAGGAGTTGAAAGCTCGGTTGCAAGAGTTGGTGGATAGAGGTTTTGCTCGCCTGAGTTTTTCACCTTAGGGTGCACCAGTGTTGTTTGTGAAAAGAAGGGCGGAACCATGAGGTTGTGCATCGACTATCGTCGACAATAAAGTGACAATAAAGAACAAATATCCGTTACACGATCGATGATTTGTTCGATCAAGCTGAGGAAGCCTCGGTGTTCTCAAAAATAGATTTGAGATCGGGCTATTATCGATTCTTGAATCCGAGATTCGGACATACCCAAAGCGCCTTGAGCGAGATATGGTCACTACGAGTTCTTAGTGATGCCGTCTGGGCTCACTAATGCCCTGCGGTATTTATGGATTTGATGAATCGGATCTTGAGATCATATTTGGATCGGTTCAGTAGTTGTGTTCATTGACGACATCTTGGTCTATTCAAGAGATGAGACCGAACATGTGGAGCACACGAGATTAGTGTTGCAAATTTTACGGGATAGCGGTTATATGCTAAGTTGACAAGTGTGAGTTACGGTTAAAGAGGTTAGCTTCTTGGGTCATGTGGTGTATGCGATCGGGATTCGAGTCGACCGAGCAAAATTTTAGCCATACTTAAGCGGAAACCTCCAAGAAATATTCTTGAGGTTCGGAGCTTTTTGGGACTTGGTTACTACCGACGGTTTGTAAAAGGATTCTCGTGATAGCCACACCCATGACGAAACCGCTTGAAAGATGTCAAGTTTGAATGGATGGAAAAGTGTCGAAAAGTTTCGACCAATTGAAAACTCATTTGACGGAAGCTCGATTACTAATGCGGCCGAATCGGCAAAGAGTTTGTCATCTATAGTGACGCCTCCCTACTTGGGTTAGGTTGCGTATTGATGCAAGAAGGTCAAGTTGTGGCCTATCGTCGAGACAATTAAAGCCACATGAGAAAAATTATCCGACCCATGATCTCGAATTGGTGCCATCGTATTCGCCTTAAAGATCTGGCGACATTACTTATTTGGTGAGAAGTGCCATGTGTATTCGGATCACAAAAGTCTCAAATATTTGATGACTCAAAGAGACTTAAATCTGCGACAAAGGCATTGGCTCGAGTTGTTAAAAGATTATGAGCTTGTCATTGATTATCACCCGGGAAAGGCTAATGTGGTTGCGGACGCCTTAAGCCGAAAATCACTGTTTGCTTTACGAGCTATGAATGTATACTTGTCCATTCTGCCCGACAATGTGTTAGTAGCCGAATTAAAGGCCAAACCATTGTTGACTCATCAAATTCGTGAAGCTCAGAAAGTTGCAAAACGGGCTGAGTGTGTTCTGAACAAGGAATTGGAGTTTCAAATTGATGATGACGATTGTTTGAGGTTCAGAAGTCGTTTGTGTGTTCCAAAGAATTGAACTTATTTCGATAATTCTAAACGAAGCCCATTGCGGCGAATGGCAATCCACCCGGAGTACGAAGATGTACAACGATTTGAAGCGTCGGTTTTGGTGGCATGGTATGAAACGAGACATCTCCGACTTTGTTTGAGATGTTTAATATGTCAACAAGTGAAAGCGGAACATCAAGTGCCTTGAGGTTACTTCACCGATCACGATACCCGAGTGGAAATGGGATCGAGTCACAATGGACTTTGTGTCCGGACCGCCATTGTCGACAAGTAAGAAGATGCGATTTGGGTTGTCGTTGATAGATTGACTAAGTCGGCTCACTTTATCCCCTCGTCGTGTCGGATTTTCATTGGATAAACTATTTGAATTGTACGTTTCTCAGTTGTGAGATTACACGGTACCGATTTACATTGTGTCGGATAGAGATCCGAGGTTCACCTCGCTATTTTGGAAGAAATTGCAAGAAGCTTTGGGTACCAAGTTGCATTTCAAGCACCGCCTTTCACCCCCAAACCGATGGTCAATCCGGCGGATAATTCAGATACTTGAGGATATGTTGAGATGTTGCATCCTCGAGTTCAATGGTTCATGGGAAGCGGTACCTACCTTTGATTGAATTCGCACAATAATAGTTTTCAATCAAGTATTAAGATGGCGCCTTACGAGGCTTTGTGCGGCGTAAATGCCGTACACCATTGTTTTGGACCGAGCTCGGTGAAAACAAAATTTTTGGAGTGGATTTGATTAAAGATGCTGAGCAGAAAGTAAAAGTAATCCGTGAAAGTCGAAAATAGCCTCCGATCGTCGAGAAGTCGACGCGGATTTGAAACGAAAGGACATTGAGTATCGGTGGGAGATAAAGTGTTTCTTAAAGTTTCGTAGTGGAAAAAGATACTCGATTCTACCGTAAGGGCAAGTTGAGCCGAGATTGATGGGCGTCTGAAATCTCCGAACGAGTTGGCCCAGTTGCGTATCGTTTGATTTTGCCCCCTGAACTCGAAAAGATTCACAACGTCTTCCATGTTTCAATGCTTCGACGCTATAGATCTGATCCGTCGCACGTAATTAGTCCATCAGAGGTTGAAATTCAAGCCGATATGAGTTATGAAGAAGAACCGATTCGTATCCTAGCTCGTGAAGTGAAAGAGTTGCGAAACAAAAGGGTTCCGCTAGTGAAAGTGTTATGGCTCAAACACGGAATAGAAGAAGCTACTTGGGAACCCGAGAACTCTATGAAAGAGCGATATCCAAACCTATTTACCGGTAAGATTTTCGGGGACGAAAATTTCTAAAGTGGGGAGAGTTGTGATGACCTTAAAACGACCCTAGTCGAAATGTGGTTTCGGGACCACAAAACCGAGGCATAAAAATAATTTAATATTTATTTTATTGCCTATAATGTGTGTTAACCCATGTGTGACATTTTTATGCTTTGATTTAGAATTATAAATGTGAATTTCACTAGAAAGGACCTAGTAGTAAACTTTGAAAGTATGATGGGGAAATGTGTGAGGACTAATTAAAGCATGCATGCAAAACAATGGACTTGCATGTCAAATTCCCCCAATAGCTAGTGGCGGCCATGACAAGGAATTATGGGCAAAAATCATGTCATGAAACATGTTTGGTAAGTGGGTTATGTTGGAATGAATAAAATAAGGAGTATGGAATAAAAATTAATGTTAGTAGGATGAGAAACAAAAAAAAAAAAGTGTCCATCTTTTTCCATAGCTCTTGGCGAATGTCCTAAAGAAAGAAAGAAAAAATTTGTTCATCTATTTTCACTCTCTTTTTGGCCGAAAATACTAAGGATAAGGAAGGAGTTTTGCTTCATACATGGTTTGGAAGAGGATTAGGAAGAGGTTGGCTATACTTGCATCAAGAGTAAGGTAAGTTTGAGGTTGTGCCATGAGATTCATGCATGTTTTTAGTTGCTAGCTTGATGTTCTTGTTAGCCCATGGTTCAAATCTTTGTTATGTCATGGGAATGAAATTCGGCCAAAGTGAATATGGTGTTAATGCCATTGCATGCTAAATATCAAGCTTGATAATGATACATGTGATGGAGGATTGAGGATTCTTAGATTTTCTTTTAGCATTTTTTTTGAATGAGATACTAAGTTCTTTGTTTTACCATGACCAAATTGAAATGGTATGGTGTTGTGGTATTCGCCATGTTATATCCATAAGTATGATTCATGCATGTTGCATGGTAAGTAAGATTTAAGCTTTGGATATGTGTATATATTTGGATATAAGCCACTTGAGAATTCGGCTCTAGCATATATATATGTATATATGTTCGTACACGATGTATTGGTATGACATATATGCTATTTCAAGGTGTATATTTGCTTGTGATGATGTCTCGATTATGAAGTAAATGAGAGATGTGCAATGAGTTACGATATGTAATGCGTTAGTAGTAAAATGTATGCTATTTTTGTGTGGTATTAAGTGTATAATTGGCCTCAAATTGGAAATGTATATTCGGCCACATGAGGGGAAATTGGTGTGCATGCATTCGGTTAGAGGCAAGCACATTGATGCCTATTCTTGGCTTAGAAAATTTGGCTAAGAGGAATATTAACTAATGTGTTGAGTTCGATTCATGATTTCGTACATATGCGACTTTGATGCCTAATGAGTATATATATTGGCTAAGTATCTTGAATTCCTCTTTCGATGCTCACATGATAAAACCAATTTATTTGTTAAATTAAGCTCAAGAGCAAAGGGAGCTAAATCCGATAAGGGAAGGAAAAGTCGTGGAATAGCCGTCGAAATCGTTCAACCACGTCCGAGGTAAGTTCTTGAGCAATAGAGCTTAAATTCGAATTGATTAGATCATGTTTAAAGCAAATTAAAATCATGCTCTTTGTGTGTGGCTATTGAGCCGAAATTACAAATGTGATAAGTGACTTGTGTCGAATTTTGCTAATGAAAATGAAATGTGAATGTGTTATGGTTTATTGATAAAATGTACATGGTTATTCGAATGATATCCGGGCTAAGTCCCGAAAGCTTTGTGCTAAGTGACTAAATCCGGACTAAGATCCGAAGGCTTTCGAGCAAGCTACTAAATCCGGGTTGAGTCCGAAGGCATTCGTGCGAGTTATTGTAACCGGCTATGTCCCGAAGGCATTTGAATGTGTAGCCATATCCGGTTAAACTCAAGATACGTGATTCAAGAATGAATGAACTGCTGTAAAATTTCAGCTAATACGCTTGAAAATTTCAGCAACGAGGTATGTTCGTATGTGCTTTGGAATAGTTGATTCCTTGAATAATATTCGCTCAATCGAGAAATGAGCTTTCGGCATTTGGCTAAGATGAACCCTTATGTATGAATATAGGGGTTGGAATGTGAAATAAGTATGATATTGAGAATTTGTGCATATGAAATTATCCGTTAGCTATATGAATGTTATGCTTTTGTTATCTGGAATCCCTTGCTCTAACTTACTAAGCATAAATTGCTTACTCCGTTTCTCTGTTTCTCTGTCTATAGATTTTGGCTCGTCACCATCGGACTCGGGATTTTGGAAGTCAAGTCTCCCACACTATCAAAGTCCCTTTCGGTATATATTTTGGTTGGATTTTGAAATGGCATGTATAGGACTACCCTTTTGTTGCGTTTTAAGTACTTTTGTGATGTATGTGTGTATGCGACCATGCGAAAATGGCTCGTAAAAGTGGAGTATGGCATTAGACCATTTGTGCTTATGTATATATGTATGGTTTTATGATGTGATTACGGACTGAATGGAAGTGTGAGCAAATGACCAGCCATTGGAATGGCTAAAATGATTATATGTGGACCTATGTATGACAAAACTTTAGTTGGTCCATAGAAACCACGAAATAGGTAAGGTTTTACGAAAAATAGATCTTGACAAAGAAGAGTGGTGTGGATTTGAAAATCACTAAAAATTGTAGGAATGAAATTAAATAGTGAATAAATTATGTAAATGAACCTTGATGAATCTACTTTCATATGGAAGAAGCGAAACGGTCATATGAATTATATGCTAAGAGATATTAAAGTTCTCGTGAAGCAGGCAGAACGGTTTCGGATCCCTGTTCCGACTTTAGAAATTCATGGTAAATTAACCAGAGATAATTATGAGTCATGCCATATATGTATAGATTCCTCTCTGAGTCTAGTTTCTATAGAAATAAACAGCATCAGCGTTGAAGCCCTTTACAGGGAGATATCCAATTCGTAACGCACGAAGGTCAGTGTAGTCGATCCCTGCAACAGGGGAGACTTTAACTAATAAACTGTACTAATTTCTAGAAAAAAATATGTTGATGGACTTATGAGTCTAGTTTCAGGGAAAAATTACGAAACTGATTTTTGAGCTTTAAAACTCGAGATATGATTTTTGAAGCGACAGTGATGCAGTAACCAGCTAGTCTGGAAAATTTTTATGGACTGTGAAAACAATTTAGCTGAATTTGTGTGCACCTTGTGTTCGACTCCGGTAACGGGCTCAAGTACGGGGTGTTACAGTGCTGAGCTCCAGAATCATGAGAAGGATAAGGGGAGGAACAAGAGGGTTTGGAAGCCCTCAGGTTCAGCTGTGTGGCCTATGAAAAATGTCAGGGTCGGTGGGCCATCTAAAGTTGGGGTTCCTGTTGCTACTTTTGGGTTGCAACCTTGTACTATTTGTGGGAAACACCATCAAGGCGAGTGCTGGGTACAGATGGGGGAATGTTTTAGGTGCAGATCTGTTTAGCACCGTATCAGGGATTGTCCATGGAGGCCCGATCAGATGTAAGCTATTGGTAGGGGTACTGTTTAGTCGCAGAAAGGTTTTCAACAGCCACCAAGGGGTCATGGTCAGGCTAGAGGCGGAAATGGTATGGGCCGTGGTAGTGGATCATCGGACAGAGGTGCTAGTCATACTAAGGTGAGGCAATCAACACTGGTTTATGCTGCACGTCGCTAAAAGGATGGAGACACCTCAGATGTTATTATGGGTACATTTTTTATTCACCATGTACCTTACATTGCATTGATTGATGTTGGGTCTACGCACTCTTATATAGCATGCACTATGTCTGAGGCTTTGGGTGTAATGTGTGAAAACACTACGAGCGAGGTTACTGTGTATGGATTGGCAGTCTGTGAAAACATTAGGGCAGTTTGTGAGAGTAAACAAACTGTTTAAGAAGGTACCTTTGGAGGTTCAAGGAAGAATTTTTTTGTCAGATTTCATGGAACTCCCTTTTAGGGAATTTGATTTGATACTGGGTATGGATTGGCTAGTTAAGCATCAGGCGTATTTGGATTGTGCTACTAAGTGGGTGGTCCTGAAAACTGTAGAGGGTGACGAGGTGGTTGTGATTGGGAAGTGTCGAAATTATTTCTCAAATGTGATTTCTGTGCTGAGAGCTGAGAAGATGGTTCGTAAGGGGTGCGAGGCGTATCTAGCCTACGTCAACACTTCTGGTTTTGAGGTTTCATCAGTTAAAGATATCAGAACAGTTAAGGATTTTTCAGACATTTTTCCCGATAAACTACCAGGGTCACCTCCTAACCGTGAAGTTGAGTTTGGGATAGAGCTTTTTCTTGGTACAGCTCTAGTGTCCATCGCCCCTTATAGAATGGCACCGAAGGAGCTTGGGGAACTCAAAGCTTAGATTCAAGAATTGCTAGATCGAGGGTTCATCTGCCCTAGTGTGTCCCCTTGGGGAGCATCGGTATTGTTCATGAAAAAGAAGGATGGAACCATGTGTATGTGTATCGATTAAGGTAACTGAACAAATTGACTATCAAGAATAAGTACCCCCTACGGAGGATGGATGATCTATTCGACCAGTTTCAAGGAGCTTTGGTCTTCTATAAGATTGATCTCCGATCAGGGTACCATCAACTGAGGGTTAAGGAGACTGATGTATACAAGACAGCATTTAAGACTCGTTACTGTCATTACGAGTTCCTAGTGATACCGTTTGGACTAACGAATGCATAAGTGGCTTTTATGGATTTGATGAACCGAGTGTTTCAACCTTATCTGGATCAGTTCGTAGTGGTGTTTATAGATGACATTTTAGTGTATTCGAAGACTGAGGAGGAGCACGACACACATCTCTGTGTTGTTCTGCAGATTTTAAAGGAGAAACAACTATATGATAAATTTAGCAAGTGTGAATTCTGGCTTTGAAAGGTAACTTTTCTGGGTCATGTGGTGTCTGTTGAAGGGATTAGGGTTAATCCTCGAAAAATTGAAGCTGTTCTGGATTGGAAGCAACCTAAGTCAGTATCAGAGATTCAAAGTTTTTAGGGTGTGGCAGGGTATTATAGGCAATTTGTTGAGGGATTTTCATTGATTGCTGCACCTTTGACTAAGTTGTTGCGTAAAGAGGTACTGTTTAACTAGACTGAGAAGCAGTAGGAAAGTTTTGAGAAACTTAAGAAAGTTCTGACTGAGGACCCTGTCTTAATACAACCAGAATGTAGGAAGGAATTCACTGTCTACAGTGATGCATCACATGTTGTCTTGGGATACGTGTTGATGCAAGAGGGTAAGGTAGTGGCATATGCGTCTTGTCAACTTAAGACGCATGAAGTGAACTACCCAACATAAGACTTGGAGTTGGCAGTAGTGGTATTCACACTGAAGATTTGGAGGCATTACCTATATGGTATGAAGTGTATCATTTGCACAGATCACAAGAGTCTCAAGTATCTCCTCACTCAGAAGGACTTAAACCTTAGGCAGCGTAGATGGATAGAGTTGCTTAAGGATTATGATTGTTCAATTGAATATCATCCTAGTAAGGCTAATGTGGTAGCTGACGCACTGAGCTGTAGGGCTGTTACTGATTTGAGGGTGATGTTTGCTCGTCTCAGTTTATTTGACGATGGTAGTTTATTGGCTAAACTTCAAGTTAAACCGAGGTGGATCAAACAGATTAAGGGTAAGCAAGTGGAGGATGAGTCATTGGGTCCTCATTTCCGTCAATTAGGGAGTGGAGAAGCTTTAGATTTTGGGTTGAATAGCGAAGGGGTACTGTGTTTCCGTGGGAGAGTCTATATACCGAAAGACATTGACCTGAGGTAGTCTATAATGCAAGAGACGCATAGTAGTCCTTATGCTATGCATCTTGGCGGGAATAACATGTATCAAGACCTTCATGAGTTATATTGGTGGCTGGGTCTTAAGCGTGAGGTTACCAACTTTGTGAGTAAATGCCTTACTTGTCAGTAGGTTAAGGTCGAGAATCAATTGCCTTCAGGGTTACTTCAGCTAGTTAAGATTCTGTTGTGGTAGTGGGAGAGAGTGACTATGGACTTTGTTAGTGGGCTACAATTAACGCCTATTAATAAGGATTCAGTATGGGTGATCGTGGATCGACTGACAAAATCTACCCACTTTATAGCTATTCGTAGTGATTACTTGTTGTAGAAACCGGCCAAGCTGTATGTGCCTGAGATGGTGCGATTGCATGGGTACCGGTTTCTAATAATATCTGATATAGATCCTCACTGCACATCTCGATTTAGGAAGGAGTTACACGAAGCATTGGGTACAAGGTTGGACTTCAGTACTGCATTCCATCCTCAGATAGATGGGCAATCGGAGAGGGTGATTCAGATACTGGAGGACATGTTAAGGAGTTGTGTGATAGACTTCTGAGGTAGTTGGAAGGATTACTTACCATTGGAAGAGTTTGCGTACAATAATAGCTACCAGTCTAGCATACAGATGGCACCTTACGAGGCATTATATGCTCGTAGGTGTCGTACTCCTTCTTGTTGGACTGAGTTGGGTGAGCGGCATGTTCTAAGCCCTGAGTTGATTTCTGATACTGAGGATAAGGTGAGGTTGATTCGATATAGGCTAAAGACGGTTTCGAACAGACAGAAATCTTATACGGATCTGAAGTGTAAGGAAATTCAGTATTCTGTAGGGACTTGGTGTTTCTTAAGGTCTCACCATGGAAAACGGTACTGAGGTTTAGTCGGAAGGGCAAGTTAAGCCCTATGTTCATTGAGCCATATTATATATTGAAACGTGTAGGACCAGTTGCATATCAGCTTGAATTACCTCCAGAGTTGGTCCGAATTCATGATGTGTTTCATGTCTCTATGTTGAGGCGATATTGCTCTAATCCTTCACACATCGTTTCAACTAAGGAGATTGAGATTAGACCAGATCTGACCTTTGAAGAAGAGCCAGTTCAGATTCTAGATCGCGATGTGAAAGTTTTGAGGAAGAATTCTGTTCCACTAGTGAAGGTGCTATGGCGTAATCACAGTTCTGAGGAAGCCACGTGGGAACCCGAGGAGGCGATGAGACAAAAATACCCTCATCTACTTTGACAGGTAAATTTCGAGAATGAGGGTAGAATTGTAATGCCCCAATTTCTCAAATCCTGAAAGCTATGTAAAATTATTTTTGTTTTTCTTTTGGTGTGTTTGTGGCATAAATATCTGTCTGCTTCAGTGGTTATATGTTCTGAGAGTGTTTGAGAAGTCTTAGGTTCAAGCCTTGGCTTGAGCAAAATTTTGCTCCTAATTGAGTAAACCCTTGTCTCCAATCTATAGACTTTTAACTTGATGAGAGCGTGGCATGACATGAAGGGCTTGTTTGTCAAGTGGCAAGGGGCGTATGGAGTGTTCCTGAGGTCTGAGGTTCGAGGCTTAGCAAATGCATCTAAGTATTTTATTTTGCTATCTGCCATGGGAGTGTCCTAAGTTGATTGAAATTGGTGGGGTTTGAATAGGTAGTTGAGGTCTGGTTGTTGGAGAGTTGTGGGCAGATAGGGGGAGCGATTTTAGGAGTGTTGGGGGGAGAAAAGTTAGGAGATTCTGGGGGGCGATTGGGCTAGTGTATGGTTGAGGGAGAGAAGCAGGTGTCGTATAGGAAAAACCAGTTGGTAAAATCAATCATTGGGAGTGTTGAATGGTCTTTCTTTTTTAGAGTCTTTTTCTTTGGAGAACTGATGGGTGATAGAAAATTTTAGGTACTTTTCCTTTCTTTTGGCAATTGAGGGTCTTTTGGTTGTGGTTGCATTCTTTTTCTCTTTAGGCCAAACTCTCTAAACTTTTTTCTTCTATCTTTCTCTTTCAATTGTTCTTCTTGCACTTTCTTTCATTTTAGAACCCAAAACGATTACTCCATCTCTTTTTCACTCCTTTCTGTGCCGATTTGATAATAGTGCTTTGACAAGCCGGTGAGTACACCCGAGCTCTTATTTTTCTTCACTCTTTCAATTGTCGTCAAGCCTTCCCTCTGTCACATTGTTGAAACCAAAAATTTCTCTTTTTCTTACTAACCGATTCTCACCTTCTCCCTTTTCTCGTGATGTTCTTTTAGATTCTAGACTTTCTCGTGAAGTGAAGGAGGGCAAGTGGTGACTAAGGGGTCTGAAACCTCCCCTCATCATTCTAACTGAAGGTAACTTTATTATGGTTTCAGTGTTCAAGTGAGGCATGTGGGCTTGCATTTTGTGATGTTGGTCGAATGTCCTTCTCCCTTACTAGGGAGTTTGTGGCTGTTTATGGATAGTAGTACGTAATGCTACAAATCATGTGTTAAGCGATTGTGTTAATGGTTTTCACTGATAACGCAGATTTTTGATAAAAGAATAAGGGATCAACTTTGGTCAGTGACCTAGAAAGATAAGCCACAATTGGCCAATCAAGGCAAGTACCAACATTAGTTGGAATTAGAGTAAGTTGAAGGGTGTCTAACCCTAATATTTATAAGTGAATAATTGAACTTCTGACTGTGATAAGTGTGGAAACTCATGGGCTAAGAGCGTACTTTTGGAATCAAGTGTGTAATCACACTATTTCTATTGTGAAATGGCAAAAGTCGGAAAACTGGTATTATCGATGCCACATGGGCGTGCACTTGCTTGTGTGATCACCTAAATGCTAAAGCACGAGCATGTGATTGTGGAGACCACCACGAGCGATATCATGGGCTTGGGTCATTTTTGGGCCATACTAGGTCGAAATAGGTCGTGTGGGCCCAACAGACTTGAGGGCCCCACACGAGAAAACTACATGGATGTGTGGAGATTATAGGGCCGGATGTGTTGTTTACACGGCCAAGGCCATTATTTGGGCTTATTAGGCCACACGAGCGTGTGGGCCCACGTGTATTATGGGATTGGGCCCATTTTCACTGTTTAATTGTTAAGGTTGCACGGGTCGCACGAGGCGACTGTGGACCTACTATTGGGTCAGTAAGTACAGCTAGACCCTAATTTATGATATGACTGTTATACCCCTATGAGGTAAAAAATGGATATACCCTTGTATGTTGTATGACTATTGAGCATGCCATCTTTATTGTTTGAACATTTGTATTATGTTGCATTGCATGGGGTGGGACATATGATATTGGAGGAAGTGTACTGAAAGGCTATAAGCCTATTATTGGCAGCTCTGCTGCAAATACTGTTAGTGCCGCAATCGGTACTGTATTCTGGAGTGTAGGGATGGGTGGGTCGATTTTATCCCCATATGGAGTGTAGGGCTAGACAGAGTCGAGTGTAGAGGATGGATGGGTAGGACCTTTGTTTGCACAATCGACATCTTGTATTGACAATGAGGCTCACACCGATTTTGCGACTGATATGGGCTTAGGCCCAGACTATTCAACACTGTATAATTGACAGTTTGATAAATATGGGTTGCACACTGAGTTTTCTTAAACTTGCCTTTTCTGCCTATTTGTACAAGTAATCCTTAGGTGGGTCGGTGCTGCGACGAACTAGGGGATGGCGACACTACTGTTTATGTTTCATTTTGGATTTTTGTTAAAAGTAGTTTTATTTGGGTAAATTTAATGTAATAAGGCCGTTCTAAGTTTTAATTTTTATTTTGGGATTTATTTAAATTGACTTATCTATTAGCAGTAGGACACGGGTTTTCAAAAAGTAAATGATTTTCAACCACCAAGCTGCACAACTTGTTTTAAAAGCTTCCGCAACGAACAATGTTTTCAAAGCGTAATAACGATATAGTATGGATCACGTTTTGCTAATCAAACCTATAAATTATCAAATGAACAAATAAGTTAACCTCTCTTAAAGAACACAAATGAGGTTTTAACACAAATAGACTTTTCCAGTAAAACTACGCTTTTCAAAACTCACTCTAATGTGACATCACTGATTCGGCCATAACGTTTAGGTCGAGTTTGGGGTGTTACACTACTGTAGTCTACTTCTTTCAGGAGTCAAACTTTAAGCTATCATTCTGATTTTTTTTTATGTCTATAGAACTTAAAAGTGATATCCAAATTGTTCTTCCTTTCCCTGCACAAATCGCAACTTCTACGTCTAAAGTGCTATGAATATTCTTTCAAAGACTCACTTGTATCAACCGATAATAATCAAATTTATTTAATCTTTTCAGAATTAAATCACATCTAACAACATACCATAGAATCATCTATTTCTAGAGCTTGCATGCATGCATTTAAAATAATCACAAATTGAATGAAATAGTAATCCACTCAAAATCACACAATGGTCATTAAAGATAGTAAAAATTCACCCAAATAATTCCAACTCTATGAGACTTAGCTCATCAATTAGACATTCAAATCCAAAATAAAACCATTCAACATCAACATTCAATATTACAAATCACAAAGTTCAAATCAGAAAATAAGGGAAGAACTGCAGGAAGCTCTCGCTACTCTAGCTTTCACTTTAATACTAAAATTTGATGCACAACTGAGGGCAGATTTCTCTTCCCCTTACTTGCGTCTATCATTTTTGCTCAGTAAGTTGCTACCCTCTCCTCTCTTTTCCCTAAAATTTTCCACGAGAATTTGATGCAGAGAAAAACTACTCTCCATGTAACACCCCTAACTTGTATCTGTCACCGGATTAGGATTATGAGGCATCACCGAACCATACACAGCTTAAGAGAGTCAAACGTTACAATTCATGTTTAAGGTAATACAAACTCAATTATATGAATCATACGTACATTTCCTTTATAACATTCAAATAATTGAATTATAACATATCTTACATAACAAATTCCATACGCATACCTTAAGACACTTAGACACATATATCAAATACATGTTAATATATATATTTAATTTAATAAATATCAAACATATCACTTAAATAGCTCTACATTTGCACATTTTAAAAACCAAACATTTCATTACACACCAATTAATGTCCAAACACATATACAACCTTAATATCATTACTATATGGCCGAACATGACTTTAATGCAATATATATAATGCACATTTTAGCATACCACTATGAACCATCATAGTACGCCCTATTTGCATGATAATTATCATGCATAATTAACATTCACATAACCAAGTACACATGCTCATACCATTGGTGAATACACTTATTTTACTTATGACTATCTGATTATAAGCATTAACTTAACATTTCTTTTTACTATTCAAATGGTCATAATTTCAAACATAAAATATATTTACACAAGAATCATACTAATTTATCACATAAAATATGCCATAAAATACTTCCAAAATAATTTAGTAAGATGGCCGAATATACAATATACTTATTATTACCCCTTTACCGAATCATAAAACAATATCACAAACATATATACTTTATGTTAAGCTTATTAACTTGAACTATTCATAATACAAATCACACATTTCTAATATGCCAATATTAAACCACAACCGAAATATATATATACATATCCATCAACTATGTTTACCTCGTTTAAGCTAAATCATAAAATTCAACTAAAGCAAAACATATCAAATTGAAAAGCTTACCATAATGGATGATTATAAGCCATACATATCATTACTTTAAACTGTAGACATATACCAAGCTCCACAGCATATATATATGTAAATGCCAAATCATCAATCAAATATATTAATTACCTAAATTCAACATTTAGCCAAATATACTAGTCAACCAAATTAAACCATTACTATTAAATACAAGACATAACTGAATCATTTTAACCAATAACATAACAAACATAATTCGTACTTATGTATATACCATGGCCGATTCAATCAAACCATATCCAGATTCACCAACCATTACCAATACATATAGCACATATGAACTTAACTAAAGTTTCATATACTCTCATAGCATATTAGCCATTTTCGCATGGCTTAATATATACACAACTTCAAACTTAACCAAATATAACCTAGCTTATACATGCCATAAGTTCAAGTTTAAACTTATAATGTACCAAAAATAGTCGATAGTGTGATAGACTTTGCTAACAATTCCCGAGCTCGTAACAAATCTCCAAAATCTATAAAACAGAGGCAAACATAAACACACATAGTAACCTATCATAGCTTAGTAAGTCATAAGCAAATAAACAACTCAATGACATAATTAACTCATTTAAACCAAACCAAATTATAATATCATAATCACATTTAATCTCAAGCTTACAATTTCATGTATAACATATAATTTCACGTATAAATTTATTCATGGCCGAATGTACATATATATATTAACAAAGTATCATTCAATTTCAAATCCAAAATATCATTATGTAACCAAGTATATTTACACTCATATACATATACTTATGAATCAAAATATAACATCACATACATATTCATAGCATATGGCCGAATATACTACACAAATGCACATATGTTTATATTAGTAACTTGTATAATTTGCATCACATATCAAATAGCCAACTCACCTTATTTTCAAATAGGTAATCAACTAACTCATACCTAATCGTTGTAGCTCGTTTTACACATTCGATCACAATTTATCATTGCCTATTGAACCATTCGAAATTGAATAGGATACTCAGATAATCACAGATATCGTACAATGCCAACGTCCCAGACGTGGTCTTACATGTAATCACATATCGATGCCACTGTCCCAGACAAGGTCTTACACGTAACCAACCACATAATCGATGCCAATGTCCCAGATGTTGTCTTACACAAGAAAACATATTAGAAATCCTATGTTATGACATATGTATCCTAGCTATTCCTAAGATTCGTACAGGGCTTTTGGACGTCGTAACTTGGTTGAATCAAACTCGTAAACATAGTTCCCAAGTATATACACATTTGGCTATCATATATACAAGCTCATAAATTTTAAATCAGCATTTTACATTCACATATATTCAAAATTTACAGCATTTATTTGCTTATAAACTTACCTCAGACAACGAGAATCGGAACAAGACGGCTAATCGACAACTTTGGTTTTCCCCCGATCCAAATCTGATTTCTTTGGTTCTTGATCTTAATCATGCTTCAATAATGCCGAATACCCTAAGGTTTCTTTCCTTTCATTCTTTTGTTATTTCGGGAAAAAGTATGAACACATCAACATGGATTTTAATTTTTAAGTTTTATTATATCATATATTATTTACCATTCTACATTAATAAACTTTATAATAAAATATAAAACCATTATAACAAAAGGTCACTACCGTTCGTGCTACCTTTTAATGGTTTAATTTCCTTTTAAGGACTCCACACTAATAAGACAATAACAATTCGACACTTATACAATTAGGTAACCATTTTTACATTTCACTCGATTAAGTCCTTTTAATTAAATCAACACTCAAATAACAAAATTAAAACATGAAAATTTCACAAATATAAATTCACACATAATATATACATAAAATAATATTAAAATATTTTTCTGACTCGAATTTGTTGTCTCAAAACCACCGTTTCGAATAGGGTCTAAATCAGGATGTTACAACTCTCCCCCCTTAGGGATTTTCGTCCCCAAAAATCTTACCGGCGAATAGGTTCAGATAACGTTCTCTCATTGTACCTTCTATCTCCCACGTTGCCTCTTCAACTCCGTGTTTATGCCATAGTATTTTCACCAACGTAATTTTCTTATTTCGCAATTCCTTAACTTCACGAGCTAGAATACGAATCGGTTCCTCTTCATAAGTCATATCAGACTTAATCTCAATCTCTGACGGATTAATCACATGTGAGGGATTAGATCGATATCTACGAAGCATCGAAACATGGAATACATTATGGATCTTTTCTAACCCAGGTGGCAACAATAGCCTATAAGCAACCGGGCTGATACGCTCAATAATCTCACACGGCCTAATAAATCTCGGACTCAATTTGCCTTTACGACCGAATCTGAGTATTTTCTTCCACAGTGAGACTTTCAAAAAGGCTTTGTCCCCGATCTGAAACTTTATATCTTTCCGTTTCAAGTCTGGATAAGTTTTCTAACAATCTAATGCTGTTTTCAAACTTTCACGAATCACTTTTACTTTTTGTTCAGTCTCTCTAATCAAATCGACCCCGTGTATCTTATTTTCACTGAGCTCAGTCCAGTACAATGGTGTACGAAATTTATGACCGTACAAAGCCTCATAAGGTGCCATTTTGATACTCGAATGAAAGCTATTATTATCCTTAAATTCAATCTAAGGTAAGGACCGTTCCCACGTACCTTCGAACTCGAGAATGCAACATCTCAACATATCCTCAAGTAATCTGAATGATTCATACGGACTGACCATCTATTTGCGGATGGAAAGTAATGCTGAAATGTAATTTCTTACCTAAAGCATCTTGCAGTTTCTTCCAAAACTACAATGTAAACCTCGGATCTCTATCTGAAATAGTAGAAATAGGTACACCTTGTAATCTCACAATTTGAGAAACATACAACTTAGCCAGGTTATCAAGCAAGTAATCTGTGTGAACCAAAACAAAATGAGCCAATTTAGTCAATCTATCTACAATAACCCAGATTGCATCTTTCTTGCTTGGTGTCAACGGTAAACCGGATACAAAATCCATCGTGACTCTATCTCATTTCCACTCAAGTATCATGATTGGCTGAAGCAATCCAGAAGGTACCTGATGCTTGGCCTTTACTTGTTGACAAACTAAACACTTCGAAACAATGTCAGATATATCTCATTTCATGCCATGCCACCAATAAAGCTATTTCAGATCATTATACATTTTTTTACTACCCGGGTGAACAGATAACCGAATGGTGTGAGCTTTGTTCAAAATCATTCGAATTAACTCTGGATTTCTTTGAACACATATTCAGTTTCTGAACCTCAGACAACCCTTAACATCAACTTGAAACTCTGAATCAACACTCGTGTCACATTGAGCCTACTTTGCTAACAAATCATCATTAACTTTCTGAGCATCACAAATTTGTTGCATAAATAGCGGTCTTGCTTTTAATTCAGCTATTATTGAACCATCATTAGACATAGACATATGCGCATTCATTGCACGCAAAGTAAACAGTGATTTTTGGCTTAGAGCATCAGCAACAACATTAACCTTTCCCGGATGGTAGTCAATCTCTAGCTCATAGTCTTCTAATAGCTCTACCCATCAACGTTGTCTCAATTTCATATCTTTCTGTGTCATCAAATATTTTCGGCTTCTGTGATCAGAATAAACATGACATTTCTCATCGAATAGATAATGATGCCATATCTTCAATGCAAACACAATAGTTGCCAATTCTAGATCGTGTGCCGAATAGTTCTTTTCATGTAGCTTTAACTGTCTCTAGGCATAAGCTATAACTTTTCCTTCCTACATTAAAACACAGCCCAAACCATTTAAAGATGCATCACTATAGATAACAAATTCTTTACCCGGTTCTGGCTAAACTAGCACTAGAGCTTCGGTTAAAAGGGCTTTCAACTGATCAAAACTTTTCTGGCACTTTTCTGACCACTCGAACTTAACATCTTTCTGTAATAGCTTCCTCATTAGTGTTGCAATCATAAAGAAACCTTTCATGAACCGTCTATAATAACTAGCAAGTCCTAGAAAACTTTGGACTTTAGAAACATTTTTCGGAGGTTTCCAATCAAGTATAGCTGAAATTTTACTCGGATCAACCCGAATACCCGATGTTGATACAACGTGTCCTAGAAAACTGACTTCACGTAATCAAAATTCACATTTGTTGAACTTTGCATACAACTGTTTATCTCGCAAATTCTGTAACACAAATCTCATATGTTCGGCATGCTCAGTTTCATCACGGGAATATATCAAAATGTCATCTATGAACACAACCAGAAATTGATCTAGATACTGTCTGAAGATCCGGTTCATTAAATCCATAAAAACAGCAGGTGTATTAGTGAGTCCAAAAGGCATAGCCAAAAACTCATAATGTCTGTACCTCGTTCGAAAAGCAGTCTTTCGCACATCAGAGTCTTTAACTCGTAACTGATTGTAGCCTGATCTCAAATCCATCTTTGAAAACAATGTAGCCCCTTTCAGCTGATCGAACAGGTCGTTAATCCATGGCAATGGATATTTATTCTTTATAGTCACCTTATTGAGCTGCCTACAGTCAATACACATTCTCATAGTTCCATCTTTCTTTTTCACAAATAAAACTGGTGCACCTCAGGGAGAGAAACTCGGTCGCGCAAAACCCCTATCTGTCAACTTTTGCATCTGAGCTTTCAATTCTTTTAATTCAGTAGGCGCCATTCTATACGGAGCTATCAATATCAGAGTCGTCCCTGGCACTAAATCAATACCAAATTCTACTTCTCGGATAGGTGGAAAACCCAGCAATTCTTTAGGAAACACATCCGGATACTCACACACAACCAGTACTGATTCAATCTTTCTTTTAACCACTTTACTATCAAGTACATACACAAAGTAAGCTTCACAACCCTTTCTCACATACTTCTGAGCTAACATCGAAGATATCACTGCCGGTAAACCATTCAGATCATTAGATTCAATCTGGATAATCTCATCATTTTGGCACTGTAAATCAATAGTCTTTCTTTTGCAATTTACGACGGCATCGTGCAAAGTCAACCAGTCCATACCCAGAATTATATCGAACTCATCAAATGGCAACAACATCAAATTAGCCAGAAAACACAAATCTCGAATCATCAAAGGACAATTCTTACACACTTTATCAACCATAACATACCGACCCAAGGGGTTCAATACTTTAATCACAAACTCAGTAGACTCAACAGGAAAAGTCTTACTGAATACTAAAGCCTTACACACATAAGAATGAGTTGAACCAGGATCAATCAATGCAATTGCACTAGTATCATAGAGAGTGAATGTACCAGTAATAACATCTGGGGATGAAGCCTCCTCGCTATCACGTATGGCATAAGCTCTGGCAGGTGCGCGAACCTCAGATCGAACTGCTATGTCTTTAGTTCCTCTCCCACTGCTACTCATATTACTCGTATTTCTAGGCGGTCTACCTCGAGCTGACATGGTACTCGGTCTCGCATTCTGTACTCTGTTTCGTTCAGTTAACTGAGGGCATTCACGAACGAAATGATCCATCGATCCAAATTTAAAACAAGCCTAATCAAGCAATCTGCAACTGCTGAGATGTCGTTTACCACAATGTTTACACTCAGGTTGATTCGATCTAACATTACCAAAACTAGCTACTGAGGTAGCTCTCGAGCTCACAGGCGGTCTATCTCGATCATGTCTAGTATAACCCACAGTAGCCTTTGAACGGTAGAATTATCTCAAAATATCTTTGATGCTAACTAAAAAGATTTACCCGACAATCTTTTATGCAAATCTCTAGCTTCAAAGTTAGCTTTTCTTTTCTCTTTCCCAAGCTCTTCGGCTTTGCACGCTCGCTCAACCAGTACTATGAACTCTTTTATTTTAAGTATTCCAACTAGCAGTTTAATGTCTTCGTTCAACCTGTCTTCGAATCTTTTACACATTATGGCTTTGATTGAAACACATTCTCGGGCATATCAACTGAGTCTCATAAATTTTCACTCATATTCTGTCACAATCATTCGGCCCTGTATATTAGCCGATTCAATCAAACCACATCCAAATTCACCAACCTTTATCAATATATATAACACATATAAACTTGACTAAGGTTTCATATACTCTCATAGCATATTAGCCATTTTCACATGGCTTAATATATACACAACTTCAAACTTAACCAAATATAACCTAGCTTATACATGCCATAAGTTCAAGTTTAAACCTATAATGTACCAAAAATAGTCGATAGTGTGATAGACTTTGCTGACGATTCCTGAGCTTGTAACAAATCTCCAAAATCTATAAAACAGAGGTAAACATAAACACGCATAGTAAGCTATCATAGCTTAGTAAGTCATAAGCAAATAAACAACTCAATGACATAGTTAACTCATTTAAACCAAACCAAATTATAACATCATAATCACATTTAATCTCAAGCTTACAATTTCGTGTATAACATATACTTTCACATATAAATTTATTCATGGCGAATGTACATATATATATATTAACAAAGTAACATTCAATTTCAAAGCCAAAATATCATTATTTAACCAAGTACATTTACACTTATATACATATACTTATGAATCAAAATATAACATCACATACATATTCATAGCATATGGTCGAATATACTACACAAATGCACATATGTTTACATTAGTAACTTGTATAATTTGCATCACATATCAAATAGCCAACTTACCTTATTTTCAAATAGGTAATCAACTAACTCATACTTGATCGTTGTAGCTCATTTTACACATTCGATCACAACTTATCATTTCCTGTTGAACCATTCAAAATTGAATAGGATACTCAGATAATCACACATATTGTACAATGCCAACGTCCCAGACGTGGTCTTACATGTAATCACATATCGATGCCACTGTCTCATACAGGGTCTTACACGAATCAAATACGATGCTGATGTCCCAGACATGGTCTTACACGTAACCACATATATCAATACCAACGTCCCAAATATGGTCTTACACGAGAACACATATCGAAAATCCTATGTCATGACATATGTATCGTAGCTATTCCTAAGGTTAGTACGGGGCTTTTGAACGTCGTAACTGGATCAGATCGAACTTGTAAACATAGTTCCCAAGTATATACACATTTAGCTATCATATATACAAGCTCTTAAATTTTAAATCAGCATTTTACATTCACATATATTCAAACTTTACAGCATTTATTTGCTTGTAAACTTACCTCGAACAACGAGAACCGGAATGGGACGGTTAATCTACAACTTTGGTTTTCCCCCAATCCAAATGTGATTTCTTTGGTTCTTGATCTTAATCAAGCTTCTTTCGAATGCCCTAAGCTTTCTTTCCTTTCGTTCTTTTGTTATTTCGGTCAAAACTATGAACACATTGACATGGCTTTTAATTTTTAAGTTTTATTATATCATATATTATTTACCATTTTACATTAATAACCTTTATAATAAAATATAAAACCATTATAACAAAAGGTCACTACCGTCCTTGCTACCTTTTAATGGTTTAATTTCCTTTTAAGGACTCCACACTAATAAGACAATAACAATTCGGCACTTATACAATTAGCTAGCCATTTTTACATTTTATGCAATTAAGTCCCTTTAATTAAATCAACACTCAAATAGCAAAATTAAAATATGAAAATTTCACATATATAAATTCAGACATAATAAACACAGAAAATAATATTAAATTATTTTTCTGACTCAGATTCGTGGTTTCAAAACCTCCATTCTGAATAGGGTCTAAATCGGACTGTTACACTCCAATTCCTCCCTCCCTAAAATCCTCGTCCCTTTGCGTATTTTCTCTTTCCTACTTTATAGGGTAGGTCCCTCCCTCTCAGTATACACCTTTTTCTTCCTCATTTTCATGGTGGTTTATCTAGTACAAGTACACTTGGTTAAGAGTGACGTGGATTGAGTGTTGCATCATCTTCTTAAAATTGCCATGGCATTCTTGTTGGCAATCTAACCAACATTTCGCCATGGCAATATTTCACTTCTTTCATTTTTTTTCTCCTATCTCTGTTCTCTTCTTCATCCTGCACTTGCTGCCAACAATAACCAACACCTTTCTTCCCTAGCACCAAATAATGGCATTTATAGCACAATCGAAGCTTTGTTATGCTATCTTCTAAAAATATCCTAGAAATGCAAACATATTTACTTAATTAAAAATAATTAATTCAATCTAGAGGCTTGAAATATAACTCTTATCAAAAGCTATCAGTCATCTTTAGCTACGTTCGATAATTCAATTATAAAACAATATCAGTTCACACTCAAATCACGTGAAAACACAATAGCAACATATTTTGCATTTTATTCATTTTAGTCTTTATATTCGAGATACTCATATTTTTCAATATCTAACATCAGATCAAAATTGGATTTCATATTATTTCATTAGGGACCTTATACTTTCTATATATAGCATGATTTCAACATATTTTCCAATTTGTTCAATTTAGTCCTAATGTTACAAAATTATTTAAAAAAGCTTAACCTAATTTCTAACTTAGTCTGTGACAGCATTAAAATGACCCTAGTCGGAATGTGGTTTCGGGACCACAAAACCGAGGCATAAAAATAATTTAAAATTTATTTTGATGCCTATAATGTGTGTTAACTCATGTGTGACATTTTTGATGTTTTGATTTAAAGTTATAAATGTGAATTTCACTAGAAAGGACCTAGTAGTAAACTTTGAAAGTATGATGGGGAAATGTGTGATGACTAGTTGATCATGCATGCAAAAATGAGGGTTTGCATGTCAAATTTCCCCATTTAAGAACTAGTGGCCGCCATGACAAGGGGATGGGCAAAACATGTCATGAAACATGTTTTGTAAGTGGTTTATGTTGGAATAAATAAAATAAGGAGTATGGAAAAAAAAAAAAAAGGTGTGTGATGGCTTCTCCCCCCCTCCCTATTGCCGTGAAGGTGAGAAAGAAAACAAAAAAAAAAGTGTTCATCTTTGAACATCTTTGGCTGAAAAATTGAAGGAAAAAGGGAAGAAGGGAGTGAAGCATTCGGCTATCCTAGGTCACTATTAAGGTAAGTTTGATGTTGTGCCATGAGATTCAAACATGTTTTAGTAGTTAGCTTGAGTTCTAACTAGCCCATGGTTCAAATCTTCACTATGTCATGGAGATAATGTTCGGCTAAGGTGGATTTGTGGATGTCATTTGCATGCTAAAGGTAAAGCTTGTAATGATGCATGGTATGGTGTTGTATGGCATTCGGCCATGGTAGGAAGTAAAAGGAAACTATGGTCGTTGTTCATGTTATTTGAATGAGAAATGGTAGTAAGGTGAGGTACAAATGTTAGTGTTTGATTTACTAGTGTATATGTGTGTATTAGCCTAGTTTTGAACTTGAAACAAAATGGTGTTTAGTCGATACAAGTGACCATACTTGTAGAATGCATCAAGTGTTGCAATCGGCCTCAACATAGACATGTATGTTCGGCCACATGAATGAGTACGTAAGTTGATGTGTATGCTCGGCTATAGGTAGCCTATTGATGCCTTTAGCTTGACTTAGAAAATTTGGCTAAAGGGAAATATTAACTAGTATGTTGAATTCGATTCGTGATTTCGTACCCATGTGACTCTAATGTCTAATGTATATATGGGCTAAGTACCTTGAGCTTCTCTTTGATGTTCGAATGAATTGTATTGAATTGTTTGATGTGATTAAAAATGTGCATGACCATTGTGTATTTGAGCTAAAGGGTGGCCATATGACCTTTTAAACTCCTTGTCATATTCGGCCATAAGCTAGCATAATGAGACTTTAATAAGTTAAATTTGTGTGAATTAGCTCAAGAGCTTAGAGGACCACATTTGGATAAGGGGAAGGAAAAAGTGATCGAATAGCCGTCGAAATCGCTCGACCACATCCGAGGTAAGTCTTCGAGTAATGACCCTACTTGAATTATATTGAAATGATTTGTCATATTATGGCGGATAGCCGAATGTGCGTAGGGACTACGTTGTAAAGTCAATTGAAATCATGCTCTTTGTGTGTGGCTATTGAGCCGAAATTGGAAAGGTTTGATGAATGTTTTGTGTTTGAGCCTTAGTAACGAAAGTGAAATATGGATGTGTCGTGATTATTGATATATGTGTGCATGAGCATTTGAATGATACCCGGGCTAAGCCCTGAAGGCATTTATGCTAGTGATTATATCCGGGCTAAGACCCGAAGGCATTTGTGCGAGTTGTTATAACTGGGTTAAGACCCGAAGGCATTTATGCTAGTGATTATATCCAGGCTAAGACCCGAAGGCATTTGTGTGAGTTGTTATATCCGGGTTAAGACCCGAAGGCATTTGTGCAAGTGGTTATATCCGAGCTAAGACCCGAAGGCATTTGTGCGAGTTGCTATACCCGGGTTAAGACCCGAAGGCAATTGTGCTTGTGGTTATATCCGGCTAAATTCCGAAGAAACTTGGTTTGAAGGTGAGCGTTTTGTGCTGTAATAAATTCAATTAATACGCTCGAAAAACCCAAACGATAAGGTATGTTTGCATGTGCATCGGAAAAGTTGATTCGTTTGAAATAGTATTCGTTCAATCGACTAACGAACTTTCGGCTCCTAGATAGGTTGACACCTTGTGTGTGTATATGTTGATGAAGTGTGAAGTAAGTATGATTATGAGAATGTGTATTACTAAAGTGATCCATTTAGCTATGTGAATGTAATACTTTAGTCAAAGCTGATTTCATTACTTGAGACTTACTAAGCATTAAAATGCTTACCCCCGTTGCTATGGCTCTCTGTTTTATTGATTTTGCTCGTTAGCTATCGGATTCGGGATCATCGAAGTCGAAGTCATCCACACTATCAAAGCCCTTTTGGTACTCTTTTAGTTGAACTCTGGATATGGCATGTATAGGACTACCCTTTGCTTTTTTTCTTTTCAAGCACGTTTTGTGATGTATGTGTACGACCATGCGAAAATGGCTCGTAAAAGTGGAGTATGGCATTAGACCATTTGTGTTTATGTATATATGTATGGTTTCATGATGTGACTATAGGCTGGAATGGAAGTGTTGGGCAAATGATCAGCCATTGGAATGGCTAAATATGATTATATGTGGACCTATGTATGACAAAACTCTAGTTGGTCCATGGAAACCACGAAATAGGTAAAGTTTACCTTGAAAGCAGATGTCGACAAAGAAGGTGGTGTGGATTTGAAAATCACTAAAAAAATTGTAGGAATGGAATTAAATAGTGAATAAATTATGTAAATGAACCTTGATGAATCTACTTTCATATGGAAGAAACGAAACGGTCATATGAGTTATATGTTAAGAGATATTAAAGTTCTCGTGAAGCAGGGCGAACGGTTTCGGATCCCTGTTCGACTTTGGAAATTATAAATTAACCAGAGATAATTAGGAGTCTTGCTATATATGTATAGATTCCTCTTTGAGTCTAGTTTCTATAGAAACAAACGCCATCGATATTGAAGCCCCATGCAGGAGATATCCAAGTCGTAATGCGCGAAGGTCGGTGTAGTCGATCCCCGTAATAGGGAGACTTTAACTAATAAACTGTACTAATTGGCCCGACCAAAATTCTAGAAAAAATATGTAGATGGAAATATGAGTCTAATTTCAGGGAAAAATGACGAAACTGATTTTCGAGCTTTGAAACTCAAGATATGATTTTTAAGGCGGCAGTGATGCAATAACCGACTTTTGCGAAATTTTAAATGGATTGTGAAAATAATTAAGTTAAGTCTGTGCACTTTGTGTTCGACTCGAAGCGGACTCTGCACGGGTGTTACAATTTTATTGGTATCGAACTACGGTTTAGTCGATTCTAGGACTACCGTAATGCGGTTGGGTCTAGCTATACATGCCATTTTATGTGATTATTTGATAGTGTGGTGATTTCTGACAATTGAAATGTGTTTATTTATAGTAATGGATCCCGATCCCGACCGAAGCGGTAGTGATGATCTTGAGAGTGTAGCGCTGCTCCAAGACAAGGGACGGCGCGGCGGACTCTCAACCTAATGCTAGTAATCCGAATGATGAAGCTAGACAAGCTTTCTATAGCGTGATGAATGATTGGTTCAACCAATACATTCGAACTAATATGCCTGTTCCACAACCTCCATTCCCAACAAACACAACCCCCGCACCTACAATGCCGCCGGTAACTAACCAAATAAGGTCGAATAAGCCCTCGGCTGATGTAATCCAAAAACATGGGGCTATGAATTTAAAGCTACGGATAGCGACGATGCCAAGCAAGCTGAATTTTGGTTGGACAACACTATCCCGCACTCGATGAGCTATCTTGTACACCGATGAATGCCTAAAGTGTACTATCTCCTTGCTACGCGATTACGCCTACTATTGGTGGAGTACTCGACTTACAGCCCCGAGAGCAAGTAACTCGGGAGTTTTTCCAAACCGAGTTTCAAAAAGTATATCATCGAGATTTGTTGATAAAAAATGAAGGAATTTCTTGAGCTTAAGCAAGGTTCTATGTCGCCATCGACACGAGAGAAAATTTGTTAGACTTAGTAGATACGCCGGAATGTGTTACGTCCGAGGTTGTCATGTGTAAACGCTTCGAGGATGGGCTGAATGAAGATATAAAATGTTCGTTGGCATTCTTGAAATACGAGAGTTCGTAGTACTTGTCGAGCGAGCTTGTAAAGTCAAGAGCTTAGAAAAGAAAAACAAAAAGTGGATGTGGGAACTGAGAGTTTCGTAAAAGATCCTCGAGAAAGTCTCTTCAACAGCATCGAAGAAATTTCGTGATGATATGGGCCGGTCTAGGGGCACCTCGGGCCTTTTTAGACGAAATCGTGATCGACCCCAATGGGTACACGAGGCACTTTGATCGCCGATGTTGGGAATGAACGTCGGGACGAACGGAGTGTCGCATTGTGGCAAATGGCATTCGGAAGTTGTAGATTCCGTGATCGCTCTGTTATAAGTGCGGATCGTTGACCACTTCATTAAAGATTGCCCGAGGTTGTGCGAGCAGAATGTAGATCGAGTGGGAAACCAGGCGCTACCATCGCCGAGGTAGACCATCTAGAAATACGGGCAATGCTAGTGGTGGTCAGAGAGGATCTAGAGATGCTACGACCAGATCCGAGGCTCGCGCTCCTGCTAGGGCTTATGCCATACGCGCACGTGAGGATGCTTCCTCGCCAGATGTTATTACCGGTACTTTCACTCTCTTTGATACTAATGTGATTGCTTTGATTGACCCTGGTTCTACTCATTCTTATATATGCGAAACCTTAGCATCCAGTAAGACTTTACCTATTGAGTCTACTGAGTTCGTAATTCGGGTGTCAAATCCCTTGGGTCGTTACGTGCTTGTTGACAAAGTGTGTAAGAAATGCCCCCTAGTAATTCGAGGTTCCTGTTTTCCGACGGACTTGATGCTTTTGCCGTTCGATGAATTTGATGTTATTCTTGGGTTGGATTGGTTGACCGTGCATGATGCGGTTTTGAATTGCAAAAGCAAGACTATGGATTTGAGGTGCGCAAATAACGAGATGATCCGAGTTGAGTCTACAGACTTAAAGGGTTGCCATTGTAATATCATCAATGTTGGCCCGTAAATATGTAAGAAAGGGTGCGAAGCATACCTTGCGTATGTACTTGATGATAAGGAGTTAGAAATAAAACACGAATCATCTTGGTGGTTTGGGAATACCGGATGTTTTTCCCAAGAATTACCGGGTTTGCCACTGTTCGGAGATAGAGTTTGGTATTGAGCTTGTACAGGACTACGCCAATTTCGATAGCTCCGATCGTATGGCACCAACCGAGTTAAAGGAGTTGAAAGCTCGGTTGCAAGAATTGACGGATAGAGGTTTCGCCGACCAAGTTTCTCACCTTGGGTGCACCAAGATTGTTTATGAAAAGAAGGACGGAACCATGAGGTTGTGTATTGACTATCGTTAGCTGAATAAAGTGACGATAAAGAACAAATATCTATTACCGCGTATTGATGATTTGTTTGATCAACTAAAGGGAGCCTCAGTGTTTTCAAAGATAGATTTGAGATCGGGTTATTATCGATTATGGATTCGAGATTGGACGCACCCAAACCGCTTTAACGAGGTACAGTCACTACAAGTTCTTAGTGATGCCGTTCGGGCTCACTAATGCCCTATGCGGTATTTATGGATTTGATGAATCGGATCTTGAACAAGATTTGGACCGGTTCGTAGTAGTGTTCATTGATGACATCTTGGTCTATTCAAGAGATGAGACCGAACATCTTGAACACCGAGATTAGTGTTGCAAATTTTACGGATAAGCGATTATATGCTAAGTTCAGCAAGTGTGAGTTCGGTTAAGAGAGGTTAGCTTCTTGGGTCATGTGGTATCTGACGGTATTCGAGTCGACTCGAGCAAAATTTCAGCCATACTTAACTGGAAGCCTCGAGAAATATTACTGAGGTTCGAGCTTTTGGGACTTCTTTGGTTACTACCGACGGTTTGTAAAAGGATTCTCGATGATAGCCACACCCATGACGAAGCTACTTCAAAAGATGTTAAGTTCGAATGGACGGAAAAATGTCGAAAAGTTTTGATCAACTGAAAACTTATTTGACTGGAAGCTCAATTTTAGTGCAACTGAATCGGGCAAAGAGTTTGTCATCTATAGCGACACCTCCCTACTTGGGTTAGGTTGCGTATTGATGCAAGAGGGTCGAGTTGTGGCCTATGCGTCGAGACAATTAAAGCCACATGAGAAGAATTATCCGACCCATGATCTCGAATTAGCTACCATCGTATTCGCCTTAAAAATATGGCGACATTACTTATTTGGTGAGAAGTGCCATGTATTTTCGGATCACAAAAGTCTCAAATATTTGATGACTCAAAGAGACTTGAATCTACGACAAAGGCGTTGGCTTGAGTTGTTGAAAGATTATAAGCTAGTCATTGATTATCACCGGGAAAGGCTAATGTGGTTGCGGACGCCTTAAGCCGGAATCACCGTCGCTTGCGAAGCGATGAATGTACACTTGTCCGTTTCTACCCGACAATGTGTTAGTAGTGAATTAAAAGCCAAACCATTATTGATTCATCAAATTTGTGAAGCTCAGAAAGTCGATGATGAATTGGTTGCAAAACGGGCTGAGTGGGTTCCGAACAAGGAATCGGAGTTTCAAATTGATGATGATGATTGTTTGAGGTTCAGAAGTCATTTGTGTGGTCCAAGGAATTCGGAACTCATTTCGATGATTCTGAACGAAGCCCATTGTAGCCGAATGTCAATTCACCCGGGGAGTACGAAGATGTACTGTAACACCCTGAATTTGGGCTTAGAAGTTTTTGGGCCTTGAGCATGGGAGCGGTTGAAGGCAGCTTATAATATTCTGTTGTGCATGCAAATTTCATTAATGAAGGATTGTTTTAGTGGTTAAGTGTGTTGAGAAGTGTTGGAGAAGTCCTGGGTTTAAACCTGGACTCTAGCAAAAAATTTGGTTTAAGGTGAATCAAACCCTGGGTGTAGTAGGTAGGCCTTAAGAATATTGTTGGAAAAATTGTGACACAAAAAAACCTTATGGCTTAGTGGCAAGTGGCGTGTGGAGCATTTGAGGGGAGGCATGGGTTCGAATCCCATAGCAAGCAAAGAGCATTTATTTCGCTAACAGGGGGCGGCAAGAGTTGGTGTTGAATTTAAAATCTGATGTTGGAGGGATCCCACATCGGGAAGCTAACATAAGAGTGGATGGGAAGCTGGCTTTAAATAGAGAGAACCATGAGGAGAGTAAAGGTACCTTTCTTGGCTGATCCCTTTCGCTTTATGGCGTGCTCGTTTGGGTTGGGCATCGGCTAAGAGTGCTCGGAGTGTGGATTAACTCCAGTCTCCAATCAGGTGTGTATTTATCACTACTCTTGTTGTTGGATGGCTACTTGGCCGTGATGGTAGAAAGGGGCCATAATGGGCCCAATGGGTCTACGGCCCAATTGGTTAAGTTGTTTGATTGTGTAGTAAATATTGGACTAGGCTAGGTGAATCGCATATCGTGGCTAGGTTTGGGCTAAAAGGGTCACACGAGCATGTGGGCCCATTTGGTAGAGAATAGGCTTTAGGCCCATTCGTATTATTATCCATGTTTAGAATACTTTAGTTTACCAATTCTTGAAATGCCTCGACTTGTAAAATTACCAAAGTACTCCGATTTACGTAATTACCGTTTTACCCTCGATTTCTGTAATTACCGCTTTACCTCGATTTTAAAATTACCATTTTACCTCAATTTACGTAATTCTTGTTTTACCCTCGGTTCTGTAATTACCGTTTTACCTCGATTTACGTAATTACCGTTTTACCCTTAGTTTACGTAATTACTATTTTACCCTCGATTTACGTAATTACTGTTTTACCCTCGGTTCTGTAATTCTTTGTTTTACCTCGATTTACAAAATTACTTGTTTTACCTCGATTTGTAAAATTACCATTTTACCCTTGATTTACTGAATTCATCGGTTTACCTCGTTTACAAAATTACCATTTTGCCCCTAGGGTGTTAATGACCTGCTTTTGCCCTTGTGGGCAAGTGACCGACTTGGATTTGTGTGTTTGATTGATTTGATTGTGAATATATGTTGGTGATATGAATGACTTGACTGTGATTGTTTGATTCAAATATGGGCATGACATTCGCATACATGACATGTTGCATGGGTTGGGATTTTGTACGGAGGAAGCGTTACGGTGGCTATGCCACAAATATCTGATCGGTGGTCGTGCCACAATATCAGATTTGGTGACTCATCACGATTCGCTGACCGATCGATGGCTATGTGCCGATCACGCTACCGAAGGCTGTGTGCCGTTGTTGTGGGCTCCGTGCCGATTATAGACCCGTTATTAATGGCTCTGTGCCAACCTAAATATGGCTTTGTGCCATCTTGACTATGGCTTCGTGCCAAACGATTTACTCGTAGCTATGTGCCTAACATATTTGTTGACGACTACGTGTCGATCATATTTACCAAGGTCGTGCGCCGATTATATTACAATCACCGATGGCTATGTGCCAAGTTATTACAATTATCTATGGCTTTGTGCCACATATTACATTAGGTGCGTTTGCCACATTATTCGATTCGGTGGCTCGCCACAATATTCAGATCCGTGACTCACACGATATCTGCTTCTGGCGACCATCTTTGCAAATTACGTGTGTGTAGCGGATGGGTGGGTCGAGTTGTCTCCCCACATGGTGTAAGGTTGGTACAGGGTGTATACTGGTGGATTGGGTTGGGATTGCATTCACATTCGATTCGATTACATCACGTAATTCGATTCGATTCGATTACATTACTAATCGATTCGATTCGATTTTGTTCTCGATTTCGATTCGATTCGTCACCTAATTCGATTCGATTCGATTTCACATCGATTTCGATTCGATTCTCATTTTGGTTCCAATTCGATAATGTTTCTTATTCAGAATGGGCTAAGGTCCATCTGGTAATTGTCTGTTGTAATGGGCTAAGACCCGATTGGTATTGAAATTGTAAGTAAGGTCAGGCGGACTTTTAATTCTTTTAGATGATTGACGCTCCTTTTATAGTAGGGATTTCACATCGAGTTTTCGTAAACTCACCCGCTTATTAACTTTTCGTAATTTCCAGCCTTAGATGGATCGGGGTTGCTAGGGGCTCTGAGGAAGCCACACACATCGCTTATGTTACGCTTTGATTATTACCTTTAAATTATTTTATGTGGGTTGTAGTAAAGTCGTTGTAATTTTTGGATTTCAAATTTGGAATTTTATTTATTGTTCTTATAATTGCTAGTATTAGAACACGATTTTCCAAAGCAACTATTGTTATTCAAAACATCACGTAACCGCAATTGTTTTTAAAGTGAGTTTCCGCAACTACCAAGATTTTGCCAAAGTTGTTAAGAATGTTTTTCAGCTGAGGTTTTCTAACAAGGTTTAAAAAGGGTATAAGTTTTTAATTATTAAGAAGGGTTTTTAATGGAAACATGGTTTTCGAAAAACACTTCAATGTGACACGCCAAGTTCGAGCCAAACTTCCAGGCCGGGTTTGGGGTGTTACATTTAGTGGTATCAGAGCCTGGGTTGCAACAACTCGGCTGTGGATTGGGTTTTCAAAGGTTGAATTTTAGAAAATTATTTTCAACCACGTGGTCTGTTTGAAGTATTTCTCTTAAAAAGTGTGGCACACCGAGTTTCCGGCGCCGAATCTGTAAGCCTTCTGAATACTTTTGTCTATTTAGAAATTGAAATACTATGGATTCCTTAGATATTGTCTGAATTTAAATTTGGTATTTATTTTATGTGGATGTGATGTTTGGATATAGAAATTGTATATATGTGTGATAAATATGTGTATACTTCAGTGAATAAGTGTTGTATGTATGAGATGTTTCAAGTTCTAGTTGAAGTGTGATAGTGATAGTAGGATCGAGTGCTTGCAATGATAGCGTAGTGGGGTAGATGTTACACGACTACCTCTGTTAGATGGAAATTTCGAGGACTAAATTTCTTTAAGGGAGGTAGAGTTATAACACCTAATTTGGGCTTAGAAGTTTTGGGCCTTGAGCATGGGAGCGGTTGAAGGCATTTTATAATATTTCATTGTGCATGCAAATTTCATTAATGAAGGCTTGTTTTAGTGGTTAAGTGTGTTGAGAAGTGTTGAGAAGTCCAGGTTTAAACACTCGACTCTAGCAAAAAATTTGGTTTAAGGTGAATCAAACCCTGGGTGTAGTAGGTAGGCCTTAAGAATATTGTTGGAGAAATTGTGACACAAAAAAACCTTATGGCTTAGTGGCAAGTGGCGTGTGGAGCATTTGAGGGGAGGCATGGGTTCGAATCCCATAGCAAGCAAAGAGCATTTATTTCGCTAACAGGGGGCGGCAAGAGTTGGTGTTGAATTTAAAATCTGATGTTGGAGGGATCCCACATCGGGAAGCTAACATAAGAGTGGATGGGAAGCTAGCTTTAAATAGAGAGAACCATGAGGAGAGTAAAGGTACCTTTCTTGGTCGATCCTTTCGCTTTATGGCGTGCTCGTTTGGGTTGGGCGTCGGCTAAGAGTGCTCGAGTGTGGATTAACTCCAGTCTCCAATCGGTGTGTATTTATCACTACTCTTGTTGTTGGATGGCTACTTGGTAGTGATGGGCGAAAAGGGGCTATGTGGGCCCAATGGGCTCACTGGGCCCAATTGGTTGTTGTTTGATTGTGTAGTAAATATTGGACTAGGCTAGGTGAATCGCATATCCGTGGCTAGGTTTGGGCTAAAAGGGTCACACGAGCATGTGGGCCCATTTAATGAGAATAGGCTTTAGGCCCATTCGTATTGTTATCCATGTTTAGAATACTTTAGTTTACCAATTCTTGAAATGCCTCGACTTGTAAAATTACCAAAGTACTCCGATTTACGTAATTACCGTTTTACCCTCAATTACGTAATTACTGCTTTACCTCAATTTTAAAATTACCATTTTACCTCGATTCTGTAATTCTTGTTTTACCCTCGCCATGTAATTCACCGCTTTTACCTCGATTTACGTAATTACTGTTTTACCCTCGCCATGTAATTACTATTTTACCCTCGATTTACGTAATTACTGTTTTACCCTCGGTTTATGTAATTCACTGTTTTACCTCGATTTACAAAATTACTTGTTTTACCTCGATTTGTAAAATTACCGTTTTACCCATGATTTGAATTACTAGTTTACCTCGTTTACAAAATTATCGTTTTACCCTCGATTTACGTAATTACTGTTTTACCCTTGATTATGAAATTCTCGAAATACCCTCGTAGGGTAGAATTTCAAATACCCTATAGCGTAGAATTCTTTGAAATACCCTTATAGGATAGAATTACCAAAATACCCTCGTAGGGTAGAATTATCGAAATACCCTTGTAGGGTAGAAATACCAAATACTCCTCGTAGGGTAGAATTACCGAGATACCCATGTGGGGTAAAATTACCATTTTGCCCCTAGGGTGTTAATGACCTGCTTTTGCCCTTATGGGCAAGTGACCGACTTGGACCGTGTGTTTGTTTTGATTTGATTGTGAATATATGTTGGTGATATGAATGACTTGACTGTGATTGTTTGATTCAAATATGGGCATGACATTACGCATACATGACATGTTGCATGGGTTGGGATTTTGTACGAAGAAGCGTTACGGTGGCTATGCCACAAATATTCTGCTTACGTGGCTCGCCACAATATCTCAGATTTGGTGACTCACACAAGATTCGCTGACCGATCGATGGCTATGTGCCGATCACGCCACCAAGGTCGTGTGCCGTTGTTGTGGGCTCCGTGCGATTATAGACCCGTTATTAATGGCTCTGTGCCAACCTAAATATGGCTTTGTGCCATCTTGACTATGGCTTCGTGCCAAACGATTTACCGTAGCTATGTGCCTAACATATTTGTTGACGACTACGTGTCGATCATATTTACCGAAGGTCGTGTGCCGCTTATTTTACCGCCACCGATGGCTATGTGCGAAGTTATTACAATTATCTATGGCTTTGTGCCACGATTCGTTAGGTGCGTTTGCCACATTATCGATTCGGTGGCTCGCCACAATATCTCAGATCCGTGACTCTATCACGATATTTGTTCGGCGACCATGCTGCAAATTACGTGGTGTGTGGCGGATGGGTGGGTCGAGTTGTCTCCCACATGGTGTAAGGTTGGTACAGGGGTGTATACGGTGGATTGGGTTGGGATTGCATTCACATTTCGATTCGATTACGTCACGTAATTCGATTTCGATTTCGATTCTTACATTACTAATCTCGATTCGATTCGATTACATATCGATTCGATTACGATTACGTCACCTAATTCGATTACGATTTCGATTACACATCGATTCTAATTCGATTCTCATTTTGGTTCCAATTCGTAATGTTTCTTATTCAGAATGGGCTAAGGTCCATCCGTAATCTTGTCTGTTGTAATGGGCTAAGACCCGATTGGTACTGAAATTGTAAGTAAGGTCAGGGCACTTTTAATTCTTTTAGATGACCTGATCGTTCCTTTTTATAGTAGGGATTTCACACGAAGTTTTCGTAAACTCACCCGCTTATTAACCTTTCGGGTAATTTCCACCTTAGATGGATCGGGGTTGCTAGGGGCTCTGAGGAAGCCACACACACCGCTTATGTTACGCTTTGATTATTACCTTTAAATTATTTTATGTGGGTTGTAGTAAAGCCGTTGTAATTTTACGGATTTCAAATTTGGAATTTTATTTGTTGTTCTTATAATTGCTAGTATTAGAACACGATTTTCCAAAGCAACTATTGTTATTCAAAACATCACGTAACCACAATTGTTTTTAAAGTAAGTTTCGAACTACCAAGATTTTGACAAAGTTGTTAAGAATGTTATTCATTGAGGTTTTCTAACAAGGTTTAAAAGGGTATAAGTTTTAATTATTAAGAAGGGTTTTAATGGAAACATGGTTTTCGAAAAACACTTCAATGTGACACGCCAAGTTCGAGCCAAACTTCCAGGCCGGGTTTGGGGTGTTACATGTACAACGATTTGAAAGGTCAGTTTTGGTGGCATGGCATGAAACGAGACATCTCCGACTTTGTTTCGAGATGTTTAATATGTCAACAAGTGAAAGCGGAACATCAAGTGCCTTCAGGATTACTTCAGCCGAGCAAGATACCCGAGTGAAAATAGGATCGAGTCACAATGGACTTTGTGTCCGGACTGCCATTGTCCGCAAGTAAGAAGGATGCGATTTGGGTTGTTGTTGATAGATCGACTAAGTCGGCTCACTTTATCCCGTCGTGCATCGATTTTCCATTGATAAACTCGCTGAATTGTACGCTTCTCGATTGTGAGATTACACGGGTACCGATTTGCTATTGTGTCGGATAGAGATCCGAGATTCACCTCGCGATTTTGGAAGAAATTGCAAGAAGCTTTGGGTACCAAGCTGCATTTTAGCACCGCTTTTCATCCACAAACCGATGGTCAATCCGAGCGGATAATTCAGATACTTGAGGACATGTTGAGATGTTGCATCCTCGAGTTTAGTGGTTCATGGGAACGGTATTTCCCTTTGATTGAATTCGCTTAAAACAATAGTTTTCAATCAAGTATTAAGATGGCACCTTACGAGGCTTTGTACGATCGTAAATGCCGTACACCATTGTTTTGGACCGAGCTCGGTGAAAGCAAAATTTTTGGAGTGGATTTGATTAAAGATGCTGAACAGAAAGTAAGAGTAATCCGTGAAAATCGGAAGATAGCCTCCGATCGTCAGAAGTCGTACGCGGATCTGAAACGAAAAGACATTGTGTATCAGGTGGGAGATAAAGTGTTTCTTAAAGTTTCGCCTTGGAAAAAGATACTCAGATTTGGCCGTAAAGGCAAATTGAGTCCGAGGTTCATCGGGCCATATGAAGTATCCGAGCGAGTCGGTCCAGTTGCATATCGATTGATTTTGCCCCCTGAACTTGAAAAGATTCACGATGTCTTTAATGTTTCGATGCTTCGATGTTATAGATCTGATCCATCGCACGTAATTAGTCCATCAGAGGTTGAAATTCAAGCCAATATGAGTTATGAGGAAGAACCGATTCGTATCCTAGCACGTGAAGTGAAAGAGTTACGAAACAAGAGGGTTCCGCTAGTGAAAGTGTTATGGCTCAAACACAGGATAGAAGAAGCTACTTAGGAACCCGAGAACTCTATGAAATAGCGATACCCAAACCTATTTACCGGTAAGATTTTCGGGGACAAAAATTTCTTAAGTGGGGGAGAGTTGTGACAGCCTTAAAATGACCCTAGTCGGAATGTGGTTTCGGGACCACAAAACCGAGGCATAAAAATAATTTAAAATTTATTTTGATGCCTATAATGTGTTAACTCATGTGTGACATTTTGATGTTTTGATTTAGAGTTATAAATGTGAATTTCACTAGAAAGGACCTAGTAGTAAACTTTGAAAGTTTGATGGGGAAATGTGTGATGACTAGTTGATCATGCATGCAAAAATGAGGGTTTGTATGTCAAATTTCCCCATTTAAGAACTAGTGGCCGCCATGACAAAGGGGATGGGCAAAACATGTCATGAAACATGTTTTGTAAGTGGTTTATGTTGGAATAAATAAAATAAGAAGTATGGAAAAAAAAAAAAGGTGTGTGATGGCTTCTCCCCCCCTCCCCATTGCCGTGAAGGTGAGAAAGAAAACAAAAAAAAAAGTGTTCATCTTTGAACATCTTTGGCTGAAAAATTGAAGGAAAAAGGGAAGAAGAGAGTGAAGCATTCGGCTATCCTAGGTCACTATTAAGGTAAGTTTGATGTTGTGCCATGAGATTCAAACATGTTTTAGTAGTTAGCTTGAGTTCTAACTAGCCCATGGTTCAAATCTTCACTATGTCATGGAGATAATGTTCGGCTAAGGTGGATTTGTGGATGTCATTTGCATGCTAAAGGTAAAGCTTGTAATGATGCATGGTATGGTGTTGTATGGCATTCGGCCATGGTAGGAAGTAAAAGAAAACTATGGTCGTTGTTCATGTTATTTGAATGAGAAATGGTAGTAAGGTGAGGTACAAATGTTAGTGTTTGATTTACTAGTGTATATGTGTGTATTAGCCTAGTTTTGAACTTGAAACAAAATGGTGTTTAGTCGATACAAGTGACCATACTTGTAGAATGCATCAAGTGTTGCAATCGGCCTCAACATAGACATGTATGTTCGCCACATGAATGAGTACGTAAGTTGATGTGTATGCTCGGCTATAGGTAGCCTATTGATGGCTTTAGCTTGACTTAGAAAATTCGCTAAAGGAAATATTAACTAGTATGTTGAATTCGATTTGTGATTTCGCACCCATGTGACTCTAATGTCTAATGTATATATGGGCTAAGTACCTTGAGCTTCTCTTTGATGTTCGAATGAATTGTATTGAATTGCTTGATGTGATTAAAATGTGCATGACCATTGTGTATTTGAGCTAAAGGGTGGCCATATGACCTTTTAAACTCCTTGTCATATTCGGCCATAAGCTAGCATAATGAGACTTTAATAAGTTAAATTTGTGTGAATTAGCTCAAGAGCTTAGAGGACCACATTTGGATAAGGGGAAGGAAAAAGTGATCGAATAGCCGTCGAAATCGCTCGACCACATCCGAGGTAAGTCTTTGAGTAATGACCCTACTTGAATTATACTGAAATGATTTGTCATATTATGGCGGATAGCCGAATGTGCGTAGGGACTACGTTGTAAAGTCAATTGAAATCATGCTCTTTGTGTGTGGCTATTGAGCTGAAATTGGAAAGGTTTGATGAATGTTTTGTGTTTGAGCCTTAGTAACGAAAGTGAAATATGGATGTGTCGTGATTATTGATATATGTGTGCATGAGCATTTGAATGATACCCGGGCTAAGCCCCGAAGGCATTTATGCTAGTGATTATATCCGGGCTAAGACCCGAAGGCATTTGTGCGAGTTGTTATATCAGAGTTAAGACCCGAAGGCATTTATACTAGTGATTATATCCGGGCTAAGACCCGAAGGCATTTGTGCGAGTTGTTATATCCGGTTAAGACCCGAAGGCATTTGTGCGAGTGGTTATATTCGGGCTAAGACCCGAAGGCATTTGTGCGAGTTGCTATACTCGGGTTAAGACCCGAAGGCAATTGTGCTTGTGGTTATATCCGGCTAAATTCCAAAGAAACTTGGTTTGAAGGTGAGCGTTTTGTGCTGCAATAAATTCAATTAATACGCTCGAAAAACCCAAACAATAAGGTATGTTTGCATGTGCATCGGAAAAGTTGATTCGTTTGAAATAGTATTCGTTCAATCGACTAACGAACTTTCGGCTCCTAGATAGGTTGACACCTTGTGTGTGTATATGTTGATGAAGTGTGAAGTAAGTATGATTATGAGAATGTGTATTACTAAAGTGATCCATTTAGCTATGTGAATGTAATACTTTAGTCAAAGCTGATTTCATTACTTGAGACTTACTAAGCATTAAAATGCTTACCCCGCTGCTTTGGCTCTCTGTTTTATAGATTTTGCTCGTTAGCTATCGGATTCGGGATCATCAAGTCAAGTCATCCACACTATTAAAGCCCTTTTGGTACTCTTTTAGTTGAACTCTGGATATGGCATGTATAGGACTACCCTTTGCTGTTTTTCTTTTCAAAACGCTTTGTGATGTATGTGTGTACACCATGCGAAAATGGCTCGTAAAAGTGGAGTATGGCATTAGACCATTTGTGTTTATGTATATATGTATGGTTTCATGATGTGACTATGGGCTGGAATGGAAGTGTTGGGCAAATGATCAGCCATTGGAATGGCTAAATATGATTATATGTGGACCTATGTATGACAAAACTCTAGTTGGTCCATGGAAACCACGAAATAGGTAAAGTTTACCTTGAAAACAGATGCTGACAGCAGCAGTGGTGTGGACTTGAAAAATCACTAAAAAAATTGTAGGAATGGAATTAAATAGTGAATAAATTATGTAAATTAACCTTGATGAATCTAATTTCATATGGAAGAAACGAAACGGTCATATGAGTTATATGTTAAGAGATATTAAAGTTCTCGTGAAACAGGGCCAGAACGGTTTCTGGATCCCCTGTTGCGACTTTGGAAATTCATTATAAATTAACCAGAGATAATTAGGAGTCTTACTATATATTTATAGATTCCTCTTTGAGTCTAGTTTCTATAGAAACAAACGGAATCAGTATTGAAGCCCTGTACAGGGAGATATCCAAGTCGTAATGCGCGAAGGTCAGTGTAGTCGATCCCTGTAACAGGGGAGACTTTAACTAATAAACTGTACTAATTTGCCCGACCAAAAATTCTAGAAAAAAATATGTAGATGGAAATATGAGTCTAATTTCAGGGAAAAATGACAAAACTGATTTTCGAGCTTTGAAACTCAAGATATGATTTTTAAGGCGACAGTGATGCAGTAACCAGCTTGTCTGGAAATTTTTAAATGGACTGTGAAAATAATTAAGTTAAGTCTGTGTGCACCTTGTGTTCGACTCCGGTAACGGACTCGGGTACGGGGTGTTACATAGTCTTTATCATAATCCAAGCTTACTATAAAGAAATATCTTCAAATTCAAGCTTAATATCATTAATTTCACTCTAATGGCAACTTGTTAAATATCTAAAAATTGAATAAAATGATACATGGGCTAGTTAAATCAAGTTCATGTTGGAAAATATCCAATTCAAAAATAGTTTTCTTGAATAGCAGAAATTAAAAATTTTGAAAACCAAGCTAGTTTGTGATATTTATATCAAAAAACACTTTACTAAAATTGCACTTTTGTTTTTGGCTAGATGGATCCTTGTCATTCTTGGCTTTCAACCAAACAACCTTCTCCGCTATTCTCGTACCATGAACTACTTCGAGTGTGGGCTCGAACGGTTCGAATCAAACACAAAACCATAAATAGTTTTCTTTAGTTTTAATGTGAAAGCAAAATCCCCTCTCAATTGAAACTGATAGAGTAGTTATTTTGGAAAGTAGAATTTATATTTAGAGAAAAAACTCACTATTTTTGGGCAGGATAACAATATCTCAAAAGTTTGTTTTTAGCCCAATCGATGCCATCTATTTATAAGGATAAGAAGTGAAATCCTTGTTGAATTGTAGAATTCTATTTCAAATAGAAAAATGAATTCCTAGTCTAACTAGAAGTATAGGGAGCGAAAAACCTAGTTAATTATACTAGGGTTTGCCCTTCTCATTAAACATGAGGGCTTTTGGGGCCTCTCCCCTATCAAGTTCAATTATAAGTACTCCATGGACTTTTAACCTAGTACTTTATAATTTTATCCAACCCAATATTTTTTTTTCTATTTTCCAATTAAAAATGATGTGATTTCTATAACCTAAATAAAATCTCAATAATATGCTAATGAGACCCGTACTTGAAGTTAGAAGTCATGTTTGTGTCAGACCGTCTTGAACAAGAACAATAGGATAAAAATACCTTGACCCGAAGTGCTTGATAAGTTTAAAGAACCAAATTTATAAATGAACTTGACCCGATTAAACTTAAAACAAATACTCGAACCATGGTGTAAGAAAGTTGGTGTCGTCACACTCTGGAAAGGGATAAGAAAGTGAGTGATAAGACAACTGAACCCCACAAAATCAAAGTTTTGATAAGTTTGAAAAGTTAAATGAAGAACTAAGAGAGAAACTCTCAAATAAGTTTTATAAAATTGTCAATTAGTTTTTACAAAATGACATGGTCGAACTATATATATGACCTAGTCATACAAATGGACACAATTTGACACTAAATGAAAACATGTATGAGTGTCATCCATTGAATAGTGAAGTACATGAATCTTTTATGTGCAATACATGATCAAAAGGTCATATTCATCTTCTTTAGTCGTTCATGAACCATAGAATGCATGAAGAGTCAATTCGTCCCCCTTGGATATGCATGTATGCGTGAGGTCATCCATTGTATAGATGGATGAATGAAAGGACACTTTAAGCCCCCCTTGTTGTCCATGAATATGCATCTCAGCCTTGCATGTATTTGAAGGTTCAATGGATGAAACTGATACTTATTTACACTTCTTTTGGCTGATGTGTGAACCAGTCGAACTGTCACTTTCTCCCCAAGTTATTAAATTATCATTAAATCTTTCCAAAGTATGCATCTTCATTTACTAGCTCTATTCCATGCATTTAGACGTGCATGTATCCCTCCAAGCTATGGATTCTGTTGGGAATACGAAAGGTCACCAGGCTTTCATTTCACCTAGTTCATGTTTCCATTTGTAGCTGAATAGTCCCTTGTACCTTGCATGAATGTATGACCGACCATGTACCTAATAAACAAGATATAAATAAACTAAAATGAACCATAACAACATTAATAACACTTAAGTAACACACACATATAAGTAGCATACAAAATGAACATAAGTAACACAAACATAATTAATCATATAATAGAAACTAAGCTAAGCTATGAACATAAAAATCAATACTTATGAAAGTCCTAACAATGAAATAGAAAAAGAAATAAACTAAGTAATCCATAATGGTCGAACGGATAATTCCAATCCCAATAGAATATACATTCAATCACTTGAATAACATGAATCATCCTTGAATTTGGGCATCCTAGATTTTGGCCCAAAGTTTTGAACAGACCAAGTATGCTTCACTTGGCCCTTTTCATTAATCTCATCCCAATCAAATGCTTGTAGATGGATCAAGGTATTTGTGGACAACCCTTGTAAAGTTGGCTCGATCATATTCAATTTCTAAATTTCACCACTTGGACACGACCTAATTAGAAAAATCCCTAGCAATCTTGACCCAAATGTATCCTTGGTCACATTCTTGCTTCTTGGCCAATGTAACATCCTCAGAATCAAATCATATCCTCCCTCTTGGAAAAGATTTTTCCTCAAATCTGTACCTTTGTAAAAAAGAAATAGATTAGACCAAACCAAATTCACTTAAAGCAAACTCTTGTTTAAAGATGTAATTTAAAAAAAATTAGAATTTGGAAAACTAATTAATTTCTTCTCTCCAACTTGGATCAAACATAGATCTTTCAAAAAATATATGGCATGTCGAATGAATGGAAAATTGGACATAGTGCTATAATTGAACACTTGAATCTCAAGTCCTCCTCTATGGTAACTCTTTGTGGTTTCTTAAATCTCCACAATTGCAAACCTAATCTCGAAAAAATTTAAGCACAAACAAAGAAAAGCAATATTTGTTAATGAAGTAAATTAGCTCCTTCAACAAACTTTCGGCAGCACCCCAAATCTTTAGTAATTATTTTTGTGTGTTGTGTTGCATAAAAGCATGTTTGCTTCAGTGGTTAAGTATCCAGAGAGGTGTTGGAGAAGTCCTGAGTTCAAGCTTTGGCTTGTACAAAAGTTTTGTTTTTAAGGAACAAACCCTTACCTTTAGTTAGTAGTCTTTTAAATAAATGTGAGCATTTCATGACATAAAAATGCCTACTGGTCTAGGGGTAAGTGGCGTGTGGAGTGTTCCAAGAGGTCTGAATTTCAAGTCCTATTTAACGTAAGGGAGGGTTTTATTTTGCTGCTGATATTGTGGAGGTATTGGGGTTTGACAAAACATTGAAGTGGTGGAGTGGAATTCAAACGAGTAGTTGGGGAAGGAGTGTTTGGTTGAGGGATTCTGTAACACCCCTATCCCGTATCCGTCGCTGGAATAGGTAAAGGGGCATTAACGGACTTGAAACTCATATTCGAACAGTGAAAATTTTGAATATTTTTTTTTCTAAAGAACGTTCCTTTAGGTAAATACTAAAGACAGTCAGGGATACAATTTAACTTCTATAAGTACACATTCAAAAGATGCCATTTTCGCATGGCTTATATACATTAACCTAAATATTCTTCGGCCATTGGTCTATTCTTTACATGCCATAAAATAATGCAAAACATAACAAGAATAAGCAAAGGATAGTGATAGTGTGACTAGTTGTCGACGATCCCCGAGCCTGTAGCTTCCAAATGAGATCTATAAACAGAGGAAACAAAGTAAACTGAGTAAGCATTACAATGCTTAGTAAGTTTTAAGCAAGGTCAACAGATAACAATCAAATTATAACATAGTTGTTCGTATTTTTATTTCACTCTTCCTTCGGGCATACCATCCCTTTACCGAATATGCACATCTCATCATATATAATAGGCGATAAATTCTCACTTGATAGTGATCTCTTATAAACATAGGTACATTACATATTTTCACCTAACTTTCCACATTGACCAAACGCACAATAATCATAGAACAGTCTTATTGCTTTACTTACATATGCATCACATAACGACCTTGTGATTTAGTCCAAATCAAGCTTAAATATAATCTCAAAATACATACCGACCAAACTTAACCCATTGAACGATTTATTACCAATTGTTACCGTGAAGTCGATAATCTTATGCTTTACTCGAATCTTTGGCGAAACCTTTAGCTCGAATAGTCCCCACACGTAGTTATCGGGTACATTGGACAAAATCTCCACACATAGTCATCGGGTCTTACCGGACATAATCTCCACACGTAGTCATCGGGTCTTACCGGAATATATTTCAAGTTTCATGTACATTTAATCACATGTTACAACATTCACATCGACTGTCATATTTGTAATTTATTTGCCTCATCAAATATCTAATAATACACACCTTTCACATTTGGTCATTCGGCCACAATATACACACATCTTCTACATATTTCACACTAGCCATTCAGCTTTACCACATATACATATCTAATATATATTTCATATTAGCCATTCGGCTTTACCACGTATACATATCTCAATCATATTTCACATTAGCCATTCGGCTTTACCACGTATACATATCTCATACATATTTCACATTAGCCATTCGGCTTTACCACGTATACATATCTCATACATATTTCACATTAGCCATTCGGCTTTACCACGTATACATATCTCATACATATTTCACATTAGCCATTCGGCTTTACCACGTATACATATCTCATACATATTTCACATTAGCCATTCGGCTTTACCACGTATGCATATCTCATACATATTTCACATTAGCCATTCGGCTTTACCACGTATACATATCTCATACATATTTCACATTAGCCATTCAGCTTTACCACGTATACATATCTCATACATATTTTGTAACACCCCTATCCCGTATCCGTCGCCGGAATAGGTAAAGGGGCATTACCGGACTTGAAACTCATATCAGAACAGTAAAAAATTTTCATTTTCTTGAAGTAAAGATCATTCAATTGGATAATTGCTAGACACAACCATGGATAAAATTTAAAAAAAAAAACTTATAAAAGTAAACATTCAAAAGATGTCATATTCGCATAGCTTATATACATTAACCAAAATATCCTCCCACTACTAGTCTATTCTATACATGCCATAAGATAATCCAAAACATAGCAAGTACCAAACAAAGGATAGTGATAGTGTGACTAGTTGTCGACGATCCCCGAGCCTCGTAGCTTCCAAATGAGATCTATAAAATAGAAGAAACAAAGTAAACGAGTAAGCATTACAATGCTTAGTAAGTTTTAAGCAAAGGTCAATAGATAACAATCAAATTATAACATAGTTGTTCGTATTTTATTTCACTCTTCCTTCTAGCATACCATCCCTTTACCGAATATGCACATCTCATCATATATAATAGGCAAATGAATTCTCACTTGATAGTGATCTCTTATAAACATAGGTACATTACATATTTTCACCTAACTTTCCACATTGACCAAACGCACAATAATCATAGAACTGTCTTATTGCTTTACTCACATATGCATCAGATAACGACCTTGTGATTTAGTCCAAATCAAGCTTAAATATAATCTCAAAATACATACCTGACCAGCTTAACCCATTGAACGTATTTATTACCAATTGTTACTGTGAAGTCGTATAATCTTATGCTTTACTCGAATCTTTGGCGAAACCTTTAGCTCGAATAGTCCCCACACGTAGTTATCGGGTATTACTGGACAAAATCTCCACACGTAGTCATCGGGTCTTACCCGGACATAATCTCCACACGTAGTCATCGGGTCTTACCCGGAATATATTTCCAAGTTTCATGTACATTTAATCACATGTTACAACATTCACATCGACTGTCATATTTGTAATTAATTTGCCTCATCAAATATCTAATAATACACACCTTTCACATTTGGTCATTCGGCCACAATATACACACATCTTCTACATATTTCACACTAGCCATTCAGCTTTACCACATATACATATCTAATATATATTTCACATTAGCCATTTGGCTTTACCACATATACATATCTCATACATATTTCACATTAGCCATTCGGCTTTACCACGTATACATATCTCATACATATTTCACATTAGCCATTCGGCTTTACCACGTATACATATCTCATACATATTTCACATTAGCCATTCGGCTCTACCACGTATACATATCTCATACATATTTCACATTAGCCATTCGGCTCTACCACGTATACATATCTCATACATATTTCACATTAGCCATTTGGCTCTACCACGTATACAAATCTCATACATATTTCACATTAGCCATTCGGCTCTACCACGTATACATATCTCATACATATTTCATATTAGCCATTCGGCTCTACCACGTATACATATCTCATACATATTTCACATTAGCCATTCGGCTCTACCACGTATACATATCTCATACATATTTCTCATTAGCCATTCGGCTCTACCACGTATAAAAATCTCATACATATTTCACATTAGCCATTCGGCTTTACCACGTATACATATCTCATACATATTTCACATTAGCCATTCAGCTTTACCACGTACACATATCTCATACATATTTCACATTAGCCATTCAGCTTTACCACGTATACATATCTCATACATATTTTGTAACACCCCTATCCCGTATCCATCGCCGGAATAGGTAAAGGGACATTACCGGACTTGAAACTCATATCAGAACAGTAAAAAAATTTTCATTTTCTTGAAGTAAAGATCATTCAATTGGATAATTGCTAGACACAACCATGGATAAAATTTAAAAAAAACTTATAAAAGTAAACATTCAAAAGATGTCATATTCAAGATAGCTTATATACATTAACCAAAATATCCTCCCACTACTAGTCTATTCTATACATGCCATAAGATAATCCAAAACATAGCAGTACCAAACGGTGGATAGTGATAGTGTGACTAGTTCTTCGACGATCCCCGAGCCCTGTAGCTTCCAAATGAGATCTATAAAACAGAGGAAACAAAGTAAACAGAGTAAGCATTACAATGCTTAGTAAGTTTTAAGCAGTGTCAACAGATAACAATCAAATTATAACATAGTTGTTCGTATTTTTATTTCACTCTTCCTTCGGGCATACCATCCCTTTACCGAATATGCACATCTCATCATATATAATAGGCAGATAAATTCTCACTTGATAGTGATCTCTTATAAACATAGTTACATTACATATTTTCACCTAACTTTCCACATTGACCAAACGCACAATAATCATAGAACAGTCTTATTGCTTTACTCACATATGCATCACATAACGACCTTGTGATATAGTCCAAATCAAGCTTAAATATAATCTCAAAATACATACCTGACCAGCTTAACGCATTGAACGTATTTATTACCAATTGTTACTGTGAAGTCGTATAATCTTATGCTTTACTCTAATCTTTGGCGAAACCTTTAGCTCGAATAGTCCCCACACGTAGTTATCGGGTCTTACCCGTATAAAATCTCCATACGTAGTCATCGGGTTTTACCCGGACATAATCTCCACACGTAGTCATCGGGTCTTACCCGGAATATATTTCCAAGTTTCATGTACATTTAATCACATGTTACAACATTCACATCGACTGTCATATTTGTAATTTATTTGCCTCATGAAATATCTAATAATACACACCTTTCACATTTGGTCATTCGGCCACAATATACACATATCTCCTACATATTTCACATTAGCCATTCGGCTTTACCAAATATACATATCTCATACATATTTCACACTAGCCATTCGGCTTTACCACATATACATATCTCATACATATTTCACACTAGCCATTCGGCTTTACCACATATACATATCTCATATATATTTCACATTAGCCATTCGGCTTTACCACATACATATATATCTCATACATATTTCATATTAGCCATTCGGCTTTACCATATATACATATCTCATACATATTTCACACTAGCCATTCGGCTTTACCACATATACATATCTCATACATATTTCACACTAGCCATTCGGCTTTACCACATATACATATCTCATACATATTTCACACTAGCCATTCGGCTTTACCACATATACATATCTCATACATATTTCCCACTAGCCATTCGGCTTTACCACATATACATATTTCATACATATTTCGCATTAGCCATTCGGCTTTACCACATATACATATCTCATACATATTTCACTCTAGACTAGCCATTCGGCTTTACCACATATACATATCTCATATATATTTCACACTAGCCATTCGGCTTTACCACATATACATATCTCATACATATTTCGCATTAGCCATTCGGCTTTACCACATATATATATCTCATACATATTTCATATTAGCCATTCGGCTTTACCACATATACATATATTTATCTTGTACATCAATTTTCGCAATAGCTTATAAGCAACTCAAATAGTTTCATCAATATTTACAACAAAATCACATATTCATACAAGCTGTTTTCCTGAGCAATAGTCACTAAATTATTTATAACTGGAGGTAAAAAACTCAAAATCAATTGCCGTTAATTTTCCATGAATTTAGACTCATATATCTTCCATCCATAAAATTTTCAGAATTTTAGGTTTGGCCAATCAATACCAGATTTTTCTTAAAGTTTCCCCTATTTCACTGTTTGACTAATCTGACTAGTATTCACTATGAATCAAATTTCTCATTGTACAGAATTCAAAATATGTTCTATTTGATTTCATTTGAAACTAGACGCATTAAGGAGTCTAAGCATATAAATTTTATCTTATAACCATTTTTGTACAATTTATAATGGTTTTCTACAAACAGAACAGGAGATTTCGGAGTCATTCTGACACTGTCTCACACAACTTTAAATATCTCTTTATAGGAAATTTCTTTGCTTACACGGTCTCTTTTATAAGAAACTAGACTAATTAAGCTTTGATTACATATTTTATTCAGCCTATAATTCCACACCAACAATTTATAGTGATTTTCTAAAATCACGTTACTGCTGCTGTCCTAAGCAAATTATTACAATTTGCTCTTAAATTTCCAAGTCTAAATACTTATGAACTTACCATTTGAGTTTAAGACATATCATGGCCACATCATATCTTATTAAATCAACTCATTATGTCCTATTATGATTGAATTTACTCAACGTTTAATCACTTAAAACTTACCTCGGAAGTGGTCGACGACTAGATATCCACGACATTTCGTTTACTTTCTCTTTTCCCCTATCCGACTTTGATCCTCTTTGCTCTTAAGCTTAAGTAAAACAATAGATTTGCTTAAGTACTTAACTAATATTATTCACTTAACAATCACATTTGGCAATCACATATCATTTAATCTATATCTAAAACAATAGATTTCAATATGTATCATATTTAATAAAACATGCCATGACTCGATTTCATGCTTATTTAATTTATATCTAATTCACATTCACAAGCAAGGAGTCACTTAATTTATCATGCTTCCATCTTCATTTAACTATGTACCATTTAGAACTATCAATACTTTACACCCTTTAACAAATTATAATCAATTGCCAAATGCATCTTTGACAATTTAAACCACTTAACTCAAATTCTTACAATTTAAGCTTAGAAATTTCTATTCATGTAAATTTTAGCAACATGGAGTCCATTAAACACTCCAAAATTCCATTTGAACAACAATTGTTCAACCTTCTAGCATAATTTCAATCTGACAGCAAGCATTATTTAACATTCAGCTGTTTTATTAGACCATCCGAATAGCTTAATTAACACCAATTTATAGCCCTTGAACAATGAATTAAACCCATTCGATTAGCAACAAAACTAATATTTAACAACCATTGTTTTCTTTTATTTCAAACATGCAGCAGACCAATTCCTCCACATATTACAGACATTCAAATCAGCATTTACATGCTGGAACAATTTGTTTTCAAGCTGCAGTTTCCAGCAGTCATTTATGCATTTAATTGTCAAATTGTTACGTCACTACTAACAACTGAAACTTAGTAAGAATAACATAATATTTTAGCTATTAGACTCAATTTATCAACCCCTAATCGGCATGCAAATAGAACCATTAATTTGTTCAAATTTTGGACAGCATAACGAAGACACAAAATTGGACAGTAGTAATTTTTACAACTAATCAAAGAGCTTTTCTTTTCTACAACTCGCATTCATGCCTTCCGACCACAATCCATCATCATTTTTCTTTACAACAAAGTTAAAGATAGAGGGGAGCTTAGAAAGCTTACCAACTTAGGATACAACTCTTAAACAAGCTAAATCCTTAGTTTTCTTCAACATGCAAACTGCCTCCATTTTTCTTTTTGTTGCAACCCTCTTCTTCTTCTTCGATGGATTACCGAGTTACTTGAAATTTCAGCTACCTAACTAGCTAAAATCATAGTTTTTCCTCCTTCTAGCCATCTTCTAAGCCAAAAATTAAAGCAACCCCAACTTTCTTCTTCCTCCCTCAAGTCATGGCAATGGAGGAGCAAGGGTGAGACAACTTTTGTTTCTCCTCCCATTAACTAGTATTTTATTATTTCTCACACAACATTTTAACACAAAATGTTTATAATATGTTTTAACCCATAGCATGGCCGGCCACTACCTAACATTTTGGGTAATTTGACATGCAACTACAAGCATTTCCTAACATGCATTAATAGATCCTTATAGATTAACCTATCACATTTCAAAAGTGTCACACATAAGTTCTATTTAATAAAATTCACTTTCAATTAACAAAATTCAAACATGCAATTTTCACACATGTATATATACATATAATAAGCATTAAGTATGACGGTTAATTATTTTTATGACTCGGTTTTGTGGTCCCGAAACCACTTTCCGACTAGGGTCACATTAGGGGTGTCACATATTTCACATTAGCCATTCGGCTTTACCACATATACATATCTCATACATATTTCACATTAGCCATTCGGCTTTACCACATATACATATCTCATACATATTTCACATTAGCCATTCGGCTTTACCAACATATATATTTATCTTCTACATCAATTTCAGCAATAGCTTATAAGCAACTCAAATAGTTTCATCAATGTTTACAACAATTTCACATATTCACTACAAGCTGTTTTCCTGAGCAATAGTCACTAAATTATTTATAACTGGAGCTACAAAACTCAAAATCAATTGCCGTTAATTTTCCCTGAATGTAGACTCGTATATCCTGTATCCAAAAAATTTTCAGAATTTTTGGTTTGGCCAATCAATACCAGATTTTTCTTAAAGTTTCCCCTGTTTCACTGTTTGACTAATCTGACCACTCTTCACTACGAATCAAATTTCTCATTGTACAGAATTCAAAATGTGTTCTATTTGATTTCATTTGAAACTAGACTCATTAAGGAGTCTAAGCATATAAATTTTATCTTATAACCATGTTTTTACAATTTATAATGATTTTCTAAATACAGAACAGGGGATTTCGGAGTCATTCTGACACTGTCTCACACAACTTTAAATATCTCTTTATAGGAAATTTCTTTGCTTACACGGTCTCTTTTATAAGAAACTAGACTAATTAAGCTTTGATTAAATATTTTATTCAGCCTATAATTCCACACCAACAATTTATAGTGATTTTCTAAAATCACGTTACTGCTGCTGTCCTAAGCAAATTATTACAATTTACTCTTAAAATTTTCAAGTCCAAACACTTATGAACTTACTATTTGAGTTTAAGACATATCATGGCCACATCATATCTTATTAAATCAACTCATTATGTCCTATTATGATTGAATTTACTCAACGTTTAATCACTTAAAACTTACCTCGGAAGTTGCCGAACGATTACGACGGCTATTCGATCACTTTTTCCTTTCCCTTATCCAACTTTGATCCTCTAGGCTCTTGAGCTAAATCAAACAATTTACTTCCCAAATTAAACATAGTCATACAACATCCATATACATTTTATACTAGCCGAAATGTACCATCAAGATATACTTTACTCAAATAATTTACCTTGGCCGATCATGGATAATGTTTTGTAGCTTAATAAATTTAACATACATTATGTATTTATAATATTTGTGCAGCCAATTATCCATGGTCATACACACACAATCAAAAATAAATACCAAATTTTCATATCCTTTATGCCCTAAGCCGAATACACTTGTCATGTTCACCTACATTTTCAAGTACAACATTCTCATATTCGCATTAGTATCAAGCATAATAGCCAATTCTTCCCACCTTGAATCTATGCATCTATTTAATCATAGTTTGTTCAAGCACTCATACAACAAGATACATCCAATTTAACAAGAAACAAAAACCTTATTTCTCCATAGCTACTATGGCAGAAAGTTCTAGGCATCTCAATACCAAAATTTTTAATATGGGTTGCCTAAAGAACTTGGTGATGAGTTCAAATTAATCTAACATTTCAAGCAACTTAACACATCTATATAACTAAAAATTCTAAGTTTAAACACAATACAACATTTTAGCACCATGGCCGAATTCTTCATGAAGTTGTTAAGAACCATCCTTTTTATTAAGCACTCAAACTCAATCATCTTCATCAAATAGAAAAAGAATTTAAACCAACATCTAGAAATATGCATGAATTTCATGGAATAACATCAAACATACCTCTTCCTAAACATCAACCAACCGAACATGAAGCAAGAGAATCCTCTTCTTCTTCCTTCCTCAAGTCACTAAGCAATGGGGAGCATGGATGAGACAACTTTGTTTTCATCACCCTCCCTTTTCATTACTTTATTACTAACCTTTTATTTTATTATTTCTAACATAAAACATTAACACAAAATGTTTATAATATGCTTTAACCCATAGCATGGCCGCCACTACCTAAAGTTTTGGGTAATTTGACATGCAAGGACAAGCATTTTCTAACATGCATCAATAGGCCACTTTAACATTTGCCTAGCACATTTCTAAATTTTCTCACACAAGTCCTATTTAATAAAATTCACTTACAATTAACAAAATTCAAACATGAAATTTTCACACATGCCTATATATATATAATAAGCATAAAATATGACGGTTAATTATTTTTATGACTCAGTTTTGTGGTCCCGAAACCACTTTCCAACTAGGGTCACATTAGGGGTGTCACAGATTCGAAGAGAGGATTGAGGAGAGATTTTAAGAGAAAATCAAGGGATTTTGAGGGAGTGGGAGTATTGGTGCCGATTGTGGACTCTTAATACTCAGAATTCGGCTTTGAGACTGCCAAGTGCTCCTTATTTTAGTGACTGTTAACCTGTTTACCTCTTTTCTTTTTCTCTTTGTTTCTCTCCTTAAGCCTCTACTTTTCTGCTGTTATACTATTGGTTCGGGTTCTTGCCCATACTATTTTGTTCTCTTTGCTAATTTTCTCATCTCTGTCTTTATTTTCCTTGTATAAACCTTTGTCAATTTATGCTAGCACTCTCTCTCAAATCTCTCATTTTCTTTCACCTTGCTGATTAGCCGTCTCCTTCCCTCTCTCCATCTTGGTGTGTGTTAGCCGAATACCCCTTTTTTTTCTCTTCTCCCTTTATTCTTCGGCTTTTATTGAGTATCTATAACACCCCTAACCCGTAACCATCGTCGGAATAGGTTAAGAGGCATTACTAGACCTGTAACTCAATTTCAGAACATTCATTTAACAAATTAATCTCATTTTACTAACCATCAATCATTCACATTCTAGGATATTTAAAAACAATCATATTAAAGCTTTAATCATGCATTTATGACTAATTTGATAACATATAAAAGTTTCAGAAACTTAGAAAATTTTCAACTTTTCAAAGGTTACACGCACGTGTGAACAGGCCGTGTGCCTCACATAGCTTTAGACACGTCCGTATGTCTAAGTTGTGGCAAAACAGGGCATACATACTAACTTGTCCACACGGCCAAAAGACACGCCCATGTGCCAGGCCGTGTGAAAATTAAGGAGGTTACTGACTTGGACACACGGCCGACCACACGTCCGTGTGCCACACACTACCAATAGACACGCCCGTGTGTCTAGGCCGTGTCAATACCAGAGGGTATGCTAACTTTAATTTGTAGGGTACTCCAGGGGACACACGGCCATGTAACATAACCATGTGTCGCGCATGGCTGAGACACACGCCCGTGTCTCTGCCTGTGTGGACAAAAATAGGCCATTTGACTAGTAAAATTTTCCACCCTAAAACATAAGCATTTACATTCATAATGGACTACATTTATGCAATTCAATTGACAACCAAATTAACCATTTCAATACACATTATAAGCCATATCTAAACTTACCATTTACATGTCCATATATCTATATAGCAACATATACAATGCATCCATTTAACATCCAAAAATCAAGACAACCTTTGCATAATTTCATTCAAACATTATCATACCAAAACATACCAAATTCAAACACATAAATACACAACCAAAACATGGTACAAAATAATTCAAATCACATGGCTTAACTTATATACAATTTCATACTCAACCATGATTCCAAAACACAACTTTTACTATCAAACTAGTCTATACATGCCATATTTACTTAAGTTCATAAGTTCAAAATACCAAACGAAAATTTGGATAGTGTGACGTGCAACTCCGACTTGTCCAGATCAAGCGAGCTAACGAACCTCTATAAGACATAGAAACAGAAACAGAGTAAGCTTCTAAGCTTAGTAAGCCCGTATAATTCAAAATTAAGCTTACCATTTAAAGTAATCAAAGCAACAATATAATGTCAACCATACAATATAAGCATCCTAATCACACAATATCATCACATGTTAGTCATTTAACTAATACATAATCCATAACTTGTTCATATAACATTATTTAGGCCCGTTGAATCTATTAGAACTTCAAAGGATAATCGAGTGAACAATGTCAGTAATTCGTCAATTCATCATCATACATGCTCTTTCGAGACATGGCCAGTAAGCTCTTCATGAGCTAATAATAGTAAGTTCTATTGAGCTGAAAACGGTAAGCTCTATTAAGCTGAACAGTAAGCTTTTCCGAGCTGAATCAGTAAGCTCCTATGAGCTGAAACAGTAAGATCATACGAACTATGGTGAGTCCGCAACAAATGTAGGAGCTCGACCATTTCGGTAATTCCAGTAACACATCACTCGTATCCAATGAATTCACATAGTTCAACCAAGGCTCGGTAACAGATTCGATATATCATCTAGGCATTCATATCTCAAATAATTCAATTATATACATTCAATTCAACCATTGCAAATATAGTAAAGTTTGATTCCAATTATACGAACTTGCCTTTGGCTGCTCAGATGAAACCTAGCATTTACTCGTCTACATTTTGTTTCCCCCGATCTAATTCTGGTATTTGCTTATCTTGATCTTAATTGCTCGCTCAAGCTTGGTCGAATGTAAAACCTAGAATTTCCTATTTTTTTCTTGCTAGAGTCTGCCAAGGAAGATGATAATAATTTAAAATGAATTTTAGTTTTGTTTATTAAACCATTTATTATCCAATTACCAAATTAACCTTAATAAACTTTAATAATTTCAAAAATACTAAGCTAACAACTTTCAGTAACCCTTATATTGCCCAAATTGACATGCAAGGACTCTCATATTTTAAGCTATAGTCATATAATACTTTTAAACAATAGAACCCTACTTTTACGCATTACGCGATTTAGTCCTTCTTACCGAATTAAGCATTTAAACGGTAAAATTTGTTTACGAAACTTGCACATAATTTATCCATCATGCTGTAGACCTTATTAAATAATAAAATAAATATTTTGACTTTGGATTTGTGGTCCCAAAACTATTTTTCTGATTTGACCTAAAAACTGGTTGTTACAACTCTCCCCCCTAAGGGATTTTCGTCCCCGAAAATCTTACTACTAAAGAGGTTAGGGTACTGTTTTTGCATAGCTTCTTCGGGTTACCACATAGCTTCCTCAATTCCGTGTTTATGCCAAAGAACTTTCACAAGAGCTATACATTTATTCCTCAATTCTTTAATCTTTCTACTTAGAATCCTAATCGGTTCTTCGTTATACGATAAATCAGACTGTATCTCAAAATCAACAGGAGAAATCACATGTGATGGATCCAATCTATACCGTCGTAGCATCGAAACATGAAAAACATTATGTATCTTTTCTAGCTCAGATGGTAACGATAGTCGATATGCTACAGACCCTATTCTTTCAACAACCTCATACAGTCCAATAAATCGCGGACTTAACTTTCCTTTACGACCGAATCAAAGAACCTTTCTCCATAGTGACACTTTTAGAAACACTTTGTCTCCAACTTGAAATTCAATCTCTCTATGTTTCAAACCTGCATAAGATTTCTGTCGATCTGAAGCTGTTTTTAAACTATCACGAATTGTTTTTACTTTTTCTTCTGTTTCTCTGATTAATTCAACCCCGTGAATCTTTTTCTCACTCAATTCAGTCTAGTATAACGGTGTTCGACACTTGCGACCATATGATGCTTCATACGATGCCATTTTTATACTTGTTTGAAAACTATTATTATATGAAAATTCAATTAGAGGCAACTATTTCTCCTAGTTACCTTCAAACTCGAGCATACAACAACGCAACATATCTTCAAGCATCTGTATAACTCTTTCAGATTGACCGTCCATCTGGGGATGAAAAGTTGTGCTGAAATTCAATTTCGTTCGAAGAGCTTCTTGTAATTCTTTCTAGACTCTTGATGTAAATCTCGGATCTCTATCGGAGATAATAGACAGTGGTACACCATGTAATCATACGATCTCAGAAAAGTACAATTCAGCTAGTCTATCCAAAGAGTAATCTGTACGTACCAGTGTGAAATGAGAAGATTTTGTTAATCGATCAACGACAACCTATGTAGTATCTTTCTTTTTCGAAGTTAGGGGCAATCCCGATACGAAGTCCATAGTGACTCTATCCCATTTACATTCAAGAATCAATACAGGCTGTAGTAAACCATATGGTACTTAATGTTCAGCTTTCCCTTGTTGACAAATCAAACATTTCGATACAAACTCTGATATATCCCGTTTCATTCCTAACCACCAATACTATTGTTTCAAATCATTATACATCTTGGTACTACCCGGATGAACAGAAAAGAGACATTATCTACTTCAAGCAAAATTTTTTGAATACGCTCTATATTTTTTCGGTACACAAATTCTATTTCAGAACATTAAACAATCATCAATTCCAATATGAAATGTTGAATTAGAAATAGACTCACATTGAATTCATTTAGCTTGCAATCCACTATCATTTCTCTGAGCTTCACATATTTGTTGCAGAAATACCGGTTTAGCTTTCAATTCAGCTAAAATAGATCCATCATCACATATCATCAACTAAGTATTCATGGCTCGTAATGCAAACAATGATTTTCAGCTCAAAGCATCAACAACTACATTAGTTTTTCCCGGGTGATAATCAATCACAAAAAAATAATCTTTTAATAACTCAAGCCATCTTCATTGCAGTAAATTTAGATCTTTCTGTGACATCAGATATTTCAAGCTCTTATGATCCATTTAAATGTGTCATTTTCATCGTATAAATAGTGTTGCCAAATCTTTAATCCAAATACAATCGCAGCTAGTTTTAAATCATACATCGGATAATTCTTTTCATGTTGTTTCAGCTATCGAGAAGCATAAGCTATAACTTTTCCCTCTTGCATCAAAACACAGCCCAATCCGTTTAGGGATGCATTACTATAAATTACGAATTCCTTACCCGATTCAGGTTGAACCAAAATTGGTGCTTCAGTTAACAATGCTTTCAACAGTTCAAAACTCTACTAACATTTTTCTGACCATTCAAACTTTACATCTATTTGTAGCAATTGAGTCATCGGTGTCGCAATTATTGAGAAGCCTTTCACAAATCTTTCGATAATTTCCCGTTAGGCCTAAAAAGCTACGAACTTTAGATATGTTTCTCGGAGGTTTCTAGTCAACAACAACAAAAATCTTGCTTGGATCAACTCTAATATCGTCGGCTGAAACAATATGCCCTAAGAATCCAACTTCTTTAAGCTAGAATTCACATTTACTGAATTTTGCAAATAACTGCTTATCACGTAGAGTTTGGAACACAATTCTCAAATTCCCGGTATGCTCAAATTCATCTCGTGAATAGATCAGAATATCATCAATGAATACCACAACAAATCTGTCTAAATACGGTCTAAATATACGATTCATCAAGTCCATAAAAATGGAAGGAGCATTAGTTAAACCGAAAGGCATAACAAGGAACTCATAATGACCATACCTCGTTTTGAAAGCAATTTTTGGCCCATCCGGCTTTTTAACTCGTAACTGATAGTAACCCGATCTCAGATCAATCTTCAAAAATACTGTAGCCCCTTTCAACTGATCAAAGAAGTCATCAATTCACGGTAGAGAGTATTTGTTCTTTACAGTCACTTTATTCAACTGTCTATAGTCGAGACACATGTGCATTGAGCCATCTTACTTTTTCACAAACAATACTGGTGCACCCCAAGGAGAATAACTCAGTTGTACAAAACCTCTGTCTATCGATTCTTACAACTGAGCTTTCAATTCTTTTAATTCTGTTGGAGCCATTCTTTACGGAGCTATTGATATCAGAGTTGTTCCCAGTATTAACTCAATACCAAATTTGACTTCTCTGATCAGTGGTGATCCTGGAAATTCTTCTGGAAATGCATCCGAGAACTCACAAACAGCTGGTACGGATTCAATCTTTGATTCTGACACTTTCGTATCCAATATATATGCAAGATATGCATCATAGCCTTTTCTCAAGTATTTCTGAGCTAAAATAGACGATATTACAGTAGGTAATCCATTCGAATCATTAGAATTAATTCTACGAATCTCACCATTTTGACATTTCAATTCCATTATCTTCTATCTACAATTCACAACTACATCGTGCATAGTCAACCAGTTCATACCCAGAATCACATCAAACTCATCAAATGGTAGAAGTATCAAATCAGCCCAAAAACAATAACCCTAGATCATCAGAGGACAATTCTTACAAATTTTATCAACTAAAACAAACTTGACTAAGGGATTTGATACTTTAATTACAAATGCTGTAGACTCAACATGTAAACTCTTTTTAAATACTAAATTCATATAGATATATGAATGGGTTGATCCAGGATCTATGAATGCAACTATACCAGTATCATAAAGAGAAAATGTACCAGTGATAATGTTTGGTGATGATGCTTCCTCTCGTGCATGTATAGCATAAGCCCTGGCAAGTGCTCGTGCCTCGAATCTCACAGTCAAATCTCTCATAGCACCTCGATTACCATTCACATTTCTGGTGTTTTGGTCTGCCCCTAGCATCCTTGTTTCTTATTTTCACTGGTTGTCCGCTTTCAGCTGTGAACTTTTAGGGAAAATCACAGAGAAAATGATCCAAAGATCCACATTTAAAATAAGCTCCGCTCACTAATCTACATTCATCGTAATGTGGCTTATTGCAATGTTTACATTTAGATGCAGCATTTCTAACACTTCCCACACTGGCCATAGATGTTGTCTGAGGTTTTGAACTTGATCATCTTGCATTTCTGTCTTTGATAGAAATTTCCACAGAAGCTGTAGAACGAGGGTAATATTCTTTAAATTTTTTTATGCTGATTGATGTGATTTACCCATAAATCTTTTTCTAGACTCTTTAGCCTCAGAATCAGCTTTTCTTTTCTCTTTACACAAATCTTCAGCCTTACAGGCTCGATCAAACAAAACAACAAACTCTTTTAGCTCAAGAATTCCCACTAACATTCTGATTTCTTCATTCAATCCATCCTCAAATCATTTACACATTATAGCTTCAGATGATACACATTCACGAGCATATTTGTTGAGTCGAACAAACTTTCTTTCATATTCAGTGACTGACATACGACCCTGCTTCAATTCAAAGAATTCTTTTCTCTTCTGATCAATAAATCTTTGACTAATATATTTCTTTCTAAATTCAACATGGAAGAAATCCCAAGTGACTTGCTCTGGCGGAACTACAGATATCAAAGTATTCCATCACTGATATGCAGTATCTCTTAACAATGATACCATATACTTCATACATTCTTCGGGTGTGCAGGACAATTCATCGAACACCCGAATCGTGTTCTCAAGCCAAAATTTATCCTTTTTAGGGTCATCATTAGCAGTAGCTCTAAATTTCTCAGCCCCGTGTTTTTGTTTTCTATCAACAGGTGGTTTATTCAAAAGTAAAAAATTAGTACCTTGAGGAACTACTAGAATCGGTTGGGGAATAGGTGGGGGTGGGGTTGCAGAATAGCCGGGTTCGTATGTATATACTATGTGAACCACTCATTTAATGTCTGAAAGAAGGCTTCTTTAGCCTCACCCTAGTGACTACTCCTCACAGGTCTAGATTCAGTAGGCGCTGCTACTTGAGCGGGACCTGGCGCGTTGCTTTCTACGTCATCCACTACAGCTCATTCAGGATCTATTACTATATAAAATCACATTTAAGAACATCAAGAGTCATCACACTATCACAGTTTTATATATGGCATGTATAGCTAGACTCATATACGCTACGTTAGTCCTAGAATCGACTAAATCATAGTTTTGATACTAATAAAATGCAACACCCCTAACCCGTAACTGTCGCCGGTATAGGTTAAGAGGCGTTACCAAACCTATAACTCAATTCAGAACATTCATTTAACAAAAACTCAATTCAGAACATTCATTTAACAAATTAATCTCATTTCACTAACCATTAATCATTCACATTCTAATTTATTTAAAAACAATCATATTAAAGCTTTAATCATGCATTTTTCTAATATATTTAAAAACAATCATATTAAAGCTTTAATCATGCATTTAGGGCTAATTTGATAACATATTTAAAAAAATCATATTAAAGTTTTAATCGCTGGAGTTACCCTTAATTGTGGCTTACTGTTAAAGAGGGAAATCAGCCCGACCAATTGACTTGGGAATTTTTCGAGGCTGCCTTTCAAGGAAAATATGTGGGCGCTAGTTATGTGGATGCCCAAAGGAAAGAGTTCCTTAATTTGATTTAGGGGGATAAATCAGTGGCTGGATATGAGGCAAAATTCTTGCGATTAAGTCGCTATGCACGAAGCATGGTGGCAACTGAATATGAGCGCTGTGTTCATTTCGAGGATGGCATTAGAGATAGTCTATAGTTTTTGATAGCTCCACAGAGGGAGTAAGATTTTTCAACCCTAGTGGATAAGGCAAAAATTGCCGAGGATGTAAAGCGCGCTAAGCGCCAGAATCATGAAAAGGATAAAGCTAGGAACAAGAGGGATTCAGAGCCTTAAGTTCATTTATAAGGCCTAAAAAAAGGCCAGAGTTGATAGGCCAGTCAGAGTTGGGGCCCGTGTTTCTGGCACCAGACCGCAGCCCTCTGCTGATTGTAGGAAAAGCCATCAGGGCGAGTGCTGGAAACGGATTGGGGCATGCTTAAGGTGCGGATCATTAGAGCACCGAATCAGATATTGTCCACGGAGGCTCGAGCAGATGCAAGCTACTGGTATGGGTAATGTTCAGCCGCTGAGGGGCGATCAGCAGCCACCGAGAGGCCGGGGTCAGGCCAGAGGTGGAAATGGTGTGGGCCGTGGTCGTGGAGCACCGGGCAAAGGTGCTGGTCATACTGAGGCGAGGCAGCCAGCTCTAGTTTACGCTGTACATCGTCGAGAGGACGGAGATGTCCCATATGTTATAACAGCTATGTTCATTATGTATATTGTACCTTATACTGCACTAATTGATGTTGGATCTACTCACTCTTATATAACATGCACTGTGTCTGAGACTTTGGGTTTAATGGTTGAAAGTACCGTGAGTGGGGTAACTGTGTTGAGTCCACTAGGACAATCTATGAGGGTAAATAAATTGTTAGAGATGTACCTTTGGAGGTTCAAGGAACCATTTTTTTTGGTAGATTTGATGGAACTCCCTTTTGAGGAATTCGACTTAATTATGGGAATTGACTGGTTAGTTAAACATCAGGTGAACTTGGACTGTCAAATGTGATTGCTGCACTGAGGGACGAGAAATTGGTTTGTAAGGGTTGTGAGGAGTATCTAGCCTACATTGGTGTTTCAGATTCTGAGTTTTCTTTGGTTTAAAATAATAGAATAGTTAAGGACTTTCTGGATGTATTTCCTGATGAGCTACCTGGGTTGCCTCCAAACTGGGAAGTTGAGTTTAGGATTGAGCTCCTGTTTGGTACAGCTCCGGTGTCCATCGCCCCTTATAGAATGGCACCGAATGAGCTAGTGGAGCTTAAGGCTCAAATTTAAGAATTACTGGATTGAGGGTTCATCTGCCCTAGTGTGTCTCTGTGGGGAGCACCAGTTTTATTTGTGAAGAAGAAGGATGGATCCATGCGAATGTGTATCGACTACTGGCAACTGAATAAATTGACTATTAAGAATAAGTACCCTCTACCGAGGATTGATGATCTATTCGACCAGTTTCATGGAGCTTCAGTTTTCACTAAGATACATCTCCAATCTCAGTTCCATCAACTGAGGGTCAAGGAGACTGATGTTTATAAGATAGCGTTTAGGACTTATTATGGTCATTACGAGTTCTTAGTGATGCCGTTTGGACTGACGAATACACCAGTAGCCTTTATGGACCTAATGAACTGAGTGTTCCAACCTTAATTGGGTTGGTTCATAGTGTTGTTTATAGATGATATTCTAATGTTTTCAAAAATCGAATATGAACATGATGCACATGTCCGAGATGTTCTGCAAATTTTGAGTGAGAAACAACTGTATGCCAAATTCAGTAAGTGTGAATTCTGGTTACGAGAGGTAACATTTCTGGTCATGTGGTATTTGCGGAAGGGAAAGAGTTTACCCTCAGAAAATTAAAGCTGTTTTGGATTGGAAGCCGCCTAAGACAGTATCTGAGATTCGAAGTTTTCTAGAACTGGCAGGGTATTATAGACATTTTGTTGAGGGGTTTTCATTGATTGCTGCACCTCTGACTAAACTATTGCGTAAGGGTGTGCCGTTTAAATGGATTGATGTATAGTAAGAGAGTTTCAAGAAACTTAAGAAAGTTTTGACTGAGCCCTTGTCTTAATACAGCCAGATTCTGGGAAAGAATTCACTATCTATAGCGATGCATCGCATATAGGTTTGGGATGTGTGTTGATACAAGAAGGTAAGGTAGTGGCTTATGCGTCGCGTCAACTTAAGACTCATGAGGTGAATTATCTGACGCATGACATGGAGTTGGCGGCAGTGGTATTCGCACTAAAGATTTGGAGGCATTATCTATATGGTAAGAAGTGTATCATTTACATGGATCACAAGAGCCTCAAGTATCTCCTCACTCAGAATGAGTTAAATCTTAGGCAGTGTAGATGGATTGAGCTGCTAAAAGACTATGACTGTTCGATTGAATACCATCCTAGTAAGGCCAATATGGTGGCCGACGCAGTGAGCCGTAGGGCTATGACTGATCTGAGGGTGATGTTTTCTCGTCTCAATTTACTTGATGATGGTAGCTTGTTGGTCGAACTGCAAGTTAAATCGATGTAGATTGAACAGATTAAGGGAAAACAGTTAGAGGATGAGTCACTAGGTCCTCGATTCCGACAAGCTAAGAGTGGTGGTACTTCAGATTTTGGACTAAATAGCAAAGTGTAACACCACTAACCCGTATCCGTTGCCAGATTAGGGTTACGAGGCATTACTGATCAAACGCAACTCAAAACAAACAATTAAATAATTTGTACTCCATAAATCAATCACATGAATACTCTCATCTTATTTAAAATTTCAGATTATTAATCTGAAATACATATCATATACCGAGCATATATCAACCAACTCACTTATTATTTGAGTATCAAAACAATTTTATAACTAATGCTCATGTACATTTTAACAACAAATTGTGCATGCTCCATAATTACCAACAATCAATTCATATAGTTATTTAATAACTATGGTATTCGAAATTATAACTATGAATTAAACAAGTTACCTTATTTAATTAATCAGTATCATTACACTCAATAATTCATGTCATATATGTACAATTTAATAACCCAAATAAATAAGCAAAGCCAACATTACCAAAGGTCATATATAAAACCCATTTCATTTCCTTATCTATACAGCTGACACAATTCATTTGTATATATTCGTAAGCTTACAAATAACTAACGAATTTATATAGCCATACACATATACATATCAACCATAATATAAGCGCATATATATACATGTAAAAACATATAAGAACTCAACTAACATATCATGATCAAATACCAAAGCACACATCGTTTAGTCGTTAATCCAATATCCTTATATAAATCTAAGTCCCAATATGTCCGACTTACCATAACAACAAATCAAGTATCATATATATCATTAATATAGTCCATAAGTGAACACCAAATTTACCCCATGCATATATCTTGATTTTTATCTAGCTAATACTTGATATATCTTAGCTCTATTAACAACCATTATATACCATATGATCGAAACACATAACAAACTTTACAAACATCATATATCTTGGATACAGTCTCAATATAAGCTCAAACCAAGACCAAATATACATCATAACCAATTCATTCTTACCACATCCGAAATCATCAACCAACCTCAATACACAAACACATATCACAAATTCTAATCATCCATGGCACATAGCATAATAACCAAAATGGACTTAAACCATAATTAAACCAAAACCGAACTCAAGCATAGAAGTTAAGCCATTTTCACATGGCTTAAATTATACAAAACCAAAATTCAACATTTCAACTATAATCTAGCCTATACATGCCATAAGTTTGAATATTCAGCTAATAAAATACTGAAGACAATCGATAGTGTGATAGACTTTGCTGAAGATCCCTGAGCTCATAACCAACTTCCAAAATCTATAAAACAGAGGCAAACATAAACACATACAGTAAGCCATCATAGCTTAGTAAGTTATAAACAAACAAATAATTCAATATTAACATTAAATCAACTTAACTAACTAATTTATACTATCATATTCACATTTATTAACAAGATCATAATTTCATATAAAACATAACTTCCATTTACAATTTTACATGGGCCGAATATACATTACCCCATTTACACTTATTCAAGCATCATCTCAAACATTTCAAAAGCCGAATACACTTTCAAATTCACATACATTCTTTATTTATCTCATAAGTGATTTGTAACATATGTCAAGTACTTGCCTTATTTCAAGTAGGTATTATGCTAACTCATATCTGGTCATTTAGCTCGTTTTACAAATTAGATCATAACTTATCGTTGCCCAATGAACCATTCAAAATTGGATAGGACACTTGAATAATCACAAATATTGCACAATGCCAACGTCCCAGACGTGGTCTTACATGCAATCACATATCGATGCCACTATCCCAGACAGGGTCTTACTCGCACACATATATCGAAATCACATATCGATGCCAACATATAAATGTGGTCTTACTCACACACATATATTGATGCCATGGTCTTACTCGCACATCACATATTGGAATCCTATGTCATGATATATGTATCCTAGCTATTCCTAAGTTCATACGGGACTTTCAGATGTTGTATCTCGGTCGAATCGAACTCACAAACATAGTTGCCAAGCTTGTATACATTCAGCTATTATAAAAATATGTTACATATTTCATTCTAGCAATATATAGTTCGCATTTAATTAAAATTAATAACGTCTATTTGCTTATAAACTTACCTCAGACGATGTAAAACGGAACATGACAACTAGTCGACAACTTTAGGTTTCCCCCGATCCAAATCTGACTTCTTTGGTTCTAATCTAAACATATTCAAATTAAACTCATTCAAACATATTTTCATTCAATTCAGTCCAAAAACACATAAATGGGAAAATTACCATTTTACCCCTAACATTTTATGCTTTTTACAATTTAGTCCCTATTGCACAAAACACAAAATATGCAAAATCTCAATATACCCATCTTAGGTTGAATGTTCCTAGTATTCATACAAGTCCATATATTTCATTTATTTCACATTTTATGTAACACCCCTTGTAACACCCCGTACCCGAGACCGTTGCTGGAGTCAGACACGAGGGGTTCGCAGACTTAACTCACTTATTTGTTAGTCCATTTTAAAATTTCCAGACGAGCTGGCTAACTGCGTCACTGTCACCTTGAAAATCATATCTTGAGTTCCAAAACTTGAAAACCAGTTCCGTAAATTTTTTCTAAAACTAGACTCATATATCCATCTACAAATTTTTTTCTAGAATTTTTGGTCAAGCCAATTAGTACAGTTTATTAGTTAAAGTCTCCCCTGTTTTAGGGTTCGACTACACTGACCTTCATGCATTACGACTTGGATATCTCCCTGTACAGTGCTTCAATACTGATTCCGTTTATTTCTATAGAAACTAGACTCGAAAAGGAATCTGTACATATATGGCATGGCTTCTAATTATCTCTAGTTAATTTATAAAGAATTTCCAAAGTCGGAACAGGGAATCCAGAAACCGTTCTGGCCCTGTTTCGCGAAAACTTAAATATCTCATAATATACTGTTCATATGATCATTTCGTTACTTTCCTATGAAAATAGATTCATCAAGGTTCGATTACATAATTTATTCACTATTTAATTCCATTCTTAATATATTTAGTGATTTTTCACATTCACGTCACTGCTGCTATCAGCATCTATTTTTAAGGTAGACTTTACCTATTACATAGTTTCCATGATTCAACTAGCCCTTTAGCATATATAGCACAAAATATGATCATGATGAACCATTCTAATGGCTAATCGTTGCCAAACATTTCCATGCCTCTTAATGAACATATACATTCAAGATGACTATAACGTTTTTGCTCAAAACATATATAAGCCATTTTCGCATGGCTATCCAAAGTTTTACAAATCCAAAGGGGTCCATGACCCACAACAAAAAAGGTAGTCCTATACATGCCATTTCAAAGTTCAACTAAAAGTGTACCAAAAAGGGGCCTTTGATAGTGTGGGCGACTTCGACTTCAACAATCCCGAGTCCGATAGCTGACAAACCAAAATCTATAAAACAGAGAATCAAAGAAACGGAGTAAGCATTTAATGCTTAGTAAGTTTGAGCCATGAATTTAGACACAACCAAAGTATAGCATTCATGTAGCTAAACAGATAATTTCATATGCACAAATTCTCAATATCATACTTACTTCACATTACCAACCCTTATATTCATACAGAAAGATCAACTTAGCCAAAGGCCGGTAGCTCATTTATCAACAGAGCAAATACTTATTTGTAAGGGATCAACTGATTCAAAGCACATACGAAACATACCTCATCGCTGGGATTTTACGAGCGTATTAATTGAAATTATTACAGCAGATCGCTCATTCCCAAATCACATACCTTTAGAATTTAACCGGATATAACTACTCGCTCAAATGCCTTCGGGACATAGCCCGATTAGAGTAACTCGCACAATTGCCTTCGGGACTTAGCCCGGATTTAGTAACTCGCACAAATGCCTTCGGGACTTAGCCCAGATTTAGTAACTCGCACAAATGCCTTCGGGACTTAGCCCGGGTTTAGTAACTCGCACAAATGCCTTTTGGACTTAGCCCGAATTAGTCACTAGTGCAGATGCCTTCGGGACTTAGCCCAGTTATCATCCAAATATTCATACACATATCAATAAATCATGACACATCTATATTTCGTTTTCATAATTGGAGTTCAAACACACATCACGTATTAAGCAATCCCATTTTCGGCTCACTAGCCACATACAAACAGCATGGTTTAGTTTGCTTTATGACACGATCTCTATGCACATACGGCTACCCGTCACACGTATAGACAAATTAACTCAACATAAAATTCAAGTAGAATCATCATATCACCGTATATTTGTTACGCTCATACGTCATGACTTAATCAAATCGTAAACTAAGTCTCGTTACTCGAAAACTTACCTCGGATGTTGTCGAACGATTTCGATGGCTATTCGACCACTTTTTCCTTCCCTTTATCGGATTTAGATCCCCTTTGCTCTTGAGCTTAATTTAACAAATAAATTGATTTAATCATTTGAGCATCGAAAAGAGGAACTCAAGGTACTTAGCCCATATTTATACATTAGACATTAAAGTCACATACATGTGAAATCATGCATCAACTCAACATATTAACCCACACTCCCTTTTAGCCGATTGTCTAAACCAAGATAAAGGCATCAATATGCTTGCCTCTAACAGAATACATGCAACACTAATCTTCTCATGTGGCCGAGTATGCATGTATATGTTGAGACCAATTATATGCATAATACTTCCTACAAGTATGGTTACTTGTATTGATTATATATCATTTTGTTTCAAATTCAAAACTCGGCTAATACGCATTTATACACTAGTAATCAAATACTAACATTTTGCATTTCATCTTACTACCATTTCACATCTACTTTCTACCATGGCCGAACGCATCAAGACACCGTTTACCCTTACAAGGCATAAATTTCACCATCAAAACTAACAAGCTTATAATCCCATGACCGAAACCTCTAACAACACCAATTAAAAATACTTCATGTGTTTGAGGTAAAACCAAGAAAGAAACTCATGAATATCGAGATATAAGCACTAACATTGTTCATCTAGATTTAGCATGACACAATATCCATCACCCTTATAATTACCATAGCCGAAAACCTTACTCATTCCAAAATTCAAATCTCAACTTGGGTCACAAAAATAACTTGATATCTCACCAACACAACATCAACACCAAGCATGAATGATGCATCCATGGCCGAGTGTCATTTCCATCACATAGCAAGATTTAGACCATGGGCTAGGTAGAACTCAAGCTAACAACTAAAACATGCATACATCTCATGGAACATCATCAAACATACCTTAGCCTAGTTACATGCATGGCCGAACCTCTTCAACCTTTCTTCTTCCTTCCTCCTTAAAATTTTCGGCCAAGGATGAACCAAAGGATGAACACTTTTTTTTTTGTTTTCTTTCCTTCAACTCACGGCAATTGGGGGGGGAGGGAACAATCACACACATTCTTCCCTTTTTCTTTTTGTTTCTCATCCTACTAACACTAATATTTTATTGCCCATGCTCTTTATTTTATTATTCCTTACATAATGCATTACCCCAACATGTTTATGACATGTTTTTATATAACATTTTGTCCACCCATGCTCATGGCGGCCACTACTAATTAGGGGGGAAATTTGACATGCAAGTCCCCCCCTTTTGATTACATGCACTAATAGCTCTTTATAGATTACCCTATCACAATTCAAAAGTATCACGCCTAAGTCCTATTAACTAATTTCACATGCAATTAACGAAATCGAAGCTTAAAACTTTCACACATTCATATTCACATATTTTAGACAATAAATATCATATTTAAATAATTTGGTGACTCGGTTTAGCGGTCCCGAAACCGCTTTCCGACTAAGGTCACTTTTAGGGCTGTCACAACTCTCCCCTACTTAAGAAATTTTCGTCCCTGAAAATCTTACCGGTAAATAGGTTTGGGTATTGCTCTTTCATAGAGTTCTCGGGTTCCCAAGTAGCTTCTTCTATCCCATGTTTGAGCCATAACACTTTTACTAAAGGAACCTTTTTGTTTCGTAACTCTTTCACTTCACGAGCTAGGATACGAATCAGCTCTTCTTCATAACTCATGTCGGATTGAATTTCAACCTCTGATGGACTAATTACGTGCGACGGATCAGATCTATAATGTCGAAGCATCGAAACATGAAAGACGTCGTGAATCTTTTCAAGTTCAGGAGGCAAAATCAAACGATACGCAACTGGACCGACTCGTTCGGATATCTCATATGGCCCGATGAACCTCGGACTCAGTTTGCCCTTACGGCCAAATCTGAGTATCTTTTTCCAAGGTGAGACCTTAAGAAACACTTTGTCTCCCACCTGATACTCAATATCTCTTCGTTTTAAATCCGCATACGACTTCTGACGATCTGATGCTGCCTTTAGACTTTCACGAATTATTCTTACTTTCTGTTCAGCATCTTTAATCAAGTCCATTCTGAAAATTTTACTCTCACCGAGCTCGGTCCAAAACAATGGCGTACGGCATTTACGCCTGTACAAAGCCTCGTAAGGTGCCATCTTAATACTTTATTGAAAACTATTGTTGTAAGCGAATTCAATCAAAGGTAAATACCGCTCCCACGAACCACTAAAATCGAGGGTGCAACATCTCAACATGTCCTCAAGTATCTGAATTATCCGCTCGGATTGACCATCGGTTTGTGGATGAAAAGCGGTGCTAAAATACAGCTTGGTACCCAAAGCTTCTTGCAATTTCTTCCAAAATCGCGAGGTGAATCTCGGATCTCTATCCGGCACAATAGAAATCGGTACCCCGTGTAATCTCACAATCTGAGAAACATACACTTCAGCTAGTTTATCCAATGAAAAATCCGTACATACGGGGATAAAATGAGCCGACTTAGTCAGTCTATCAACAACAACCCAAATCGCATCTTTCTTACTTGCCGACACTGGCAACCCAGATACAAAATCCATCGTGACTCGTTCCCATTTCCATTCAGGTATCATGATCGGCTGAAGCAAACCCGTAGGCACTTGATTTTCTGCCTTCACTTGCTGACATACTAAGCACTTCGAAACAAAATCGGAAATGTCTCGTTTCATACCATGCCACCAAAATCGGCGTCTCGGATCGTTGTACATTTTCGTACTCCCGGGTGAATTGACATTCGGCTACAATGAGCTTCGTTCGAATCATCGAAATGAGTTCGAATTTCTTGGAACGCATAAACGACTTAGAACCTCAAACAATCGTCATCATCAATTTGAAATTTGGATTCCATATTCGAAACACATTCAGCCCGTTTTGCAACCAATTCATCGTTGACTTTCTGAGCTTCACGAATTTGATGAATCAATAATGGTTTGGCCTTTAATTCACTACTAACACATTGTCGGGTAGAAACGGACAAGTGTACATTCATCGTCTAAATAAGCGAATAGTGATTTCCGGCTTAAGGCATCCGCAACCACATTAGCCTTTCCCAGGTGATAATCAATGGCAAGCTCATAATCTTTCAACAACTCAAGCCAACGCCTTTGTCGCAGATTCAAGTCTCTTTGAGTCATCAAATATTTGAGACTTTTGTGATCCGAAAATACATGGCACTTCTCACCAAATAAGTAATGTCGCCATATTTTCAAGGCGAATACGATAGTAGCTAATTCGAGGTCATGGGTCGGATAATTTTTCTCATATGGCTTTAATTGTCTCGACGCATAGGCCACAACTCGACCTTCTTACATCAATACGCAACCCAACCCAAGTAGGGAGGCATCACTATAAATGACAAACTGTTTGCCTGATTCAGGTTGCACTAGAATTGGAGCTTCAGTCAAATAAGTTTTCAGTTGATCAAAACTTTTCGACATTTTTCCGTCCATTCGAACTTAACATCTTTTGAAGTAACCGTCATTGGTGTGGCTATCATCGAGAAACCTTTTACAAACCGTCGGTAAGTAAGCAAGTCCCAAAAAGCTCCAAACCTCGGTAATATTTCTAGGAGGCTTCCAGTTAAGTATGGCTGAAATTTTGCTCGGTCAACTCGAATACCGTCGGATACCACATGGCCCAAGAAGGTAACCTCTCTTAACCGAACTCACACTTATCGAACTTAGCATATAACCGCTTATCCCGTAAAATTTGCAACACTAATATCAGTGCTCAAGATGTTCGGTCTCATCTTTTGAATAGACCAAGATGTCATCAATGAACACAACTATGAACCGGTCCAGACATCTTTCAAGATCGATTCATCAAATCCATAAATCTGCGCAGGGCTTTAGTGAGCCCAAACGGCATCACTAAGAACTCGTAGTGGCCGTATCTCGCTCGAAAGCGGTTTTGGGTATATCCGAATCTCGAATTAGAATCGGTAATAACCCGATCTCAAATCTATCTTTGAAAACACCGAGGCTCCCTTTAGTTGATCAAACAAATCATCAATAATCGGTAACGGATATTTATTCTTTATTGTCACTTTATTCAGCTGACGATAGTCGATGCACAACCTCATGATTCCATCCTTCTTTTTCACGAACAATACTGGTGCACCCCAAGGTGAGAAACTTGGTCGAGCGAAACCTCTATCCGTCAATTCTTGCAACTGAGCTTTCAACTCTTTTAACTCGGTTGGTGCCATACGAGACGGAGCTATCGAAATCGGCGTAGTCCCAGGTACAAGCTCAATACCAAACTCTACCTCCCGAACAGGTGGTAAACCGGTAATTCTTCGGGAAAAACATCCGGGTATTCACAAACCACCGGCACAGATTCGGGTTTCATTTCTAACTCTTTGTCATCAAGTACATATGCAAGGTATGCTTCGCACCCCTTCCTTACATATTTCAGAGCCAACATTGATGATATTACAGCTGGCAACCCCTTTAAGTCCGTAGACTCAACTCGGATTATCTCGTTATTTGCGCACCTCAAATCAATAGTCTTGCTTTTGCAATTCACAACCGCATCATGCACGGTCAACAATTCCAAACCAAGAATAACATCAAATTCATCAAACGGAAAAAGCATCGGTCCGCGGAAAGCAGAACCTCGAATTACTAGGGGCATTTCTTACACACTTTGTCGACAAGCACGTAACGACCCAAGGATTTGACACCGAATTACGAACTCGAAGAGACTCAATAGGTAAAGTCTTCTTTGGATGCTAAGGTTTCACATATATAAGAATGAGTAGAACCGAGGTCAATCAAAGCAATCACATTAGTATCAAAGAGAGTAAAAGTACCGGTAATAACATCTGGGGAGGAAGCATCCTCGCGTGCGCGTATAGCATAAGCTCTAGCAGGAGCACGAGCCTCAGATCTGGTCATAGCATCTCTAGATCCTCTCTGACCACCACTAGCATTGCCCGTATTTCTAGATGATCTACCTCGAGCAGTGGTAGCACCCGGTTTCCCACTCTGATTTACATTCTGTTCAGACAACCTCGGGCAATCTTTAATGAAGTGGTCAACTGATCCGCACTTGTAACAGGAGCGGTCATGGAATCTACAACTCCCCGAATGCCATTTACCACAATACTGACACTCCGTTCTATCTCGACGATCATTTCCCACACTGGCGACCGAAGTGACTCGTGCACTCGCAGGGGGTCGATCGCGATTTCGTCTAGAAAAGCCCAAAGTGTCTCTAGACCGGCCTAAGCCATCTCTAAATTTCTTCGATGACTGTGGGAAGGGCTTCCCCGAAGACCTCTTACGAAACTCCTTTGCTCCCACCTCAGCTTTTCTTTTCTCCATACTAAGCTCCTCGGCTTTGCAAGCTCGCTCGACAAGTGCCACAAATTCTCGGATTTCCAAAATGCCAACATACAGCTTTATATCATCATTCAGCCCATCCTCAAAATGTTTACACATTACGGCTTCTGAGGAAATGCATTCTCGTGCGTACCGGCTAAGCCTCACAAATTTTCGTTCATAGTCGGTAACCGACATGGAACCTTGTTTGAGTTCAAGAAATTCCTTCCGTTTTTGGTCAATGAATCTCTGACTGATATACTTCTTTCGAAACTCGGCTTGGAAGAACTCCCAAGTTACTTGCTCTCTGGGCACCATAGAAGTCAACGTATTCCACCAATAGTAGGTAGAATCATGTAGCAAGGAGATAGTACACTTTAGGCACTCATCGGGTGTGCAAGATAGTTCATCTAGTACCCGGATAGTGTTGTCCAACCAAAATTCGATTGCTCGGCATCATCATTGTCCGTAGCTTTAAATTGATAGCCCGTGTTTTCGGATTACATCAGCTGGGGCTTAATTGACCTTATTTGGTGGATTACTGAGGTATGGTAGGTGCGGGGGTGGTATTTGTCGGGAATGGAGGTTGTGGAACAGCCGTATTAGTTCGAATGTATTGGTTGAACCAATCATTCATCACGCTATAGAAAGCTTGTCTAGCTTCATCATTCGGATTACTAGCATTAGGTTGAGAGTCCGCCATTTGTCCCTTGTGCGGGAGTAGGCGCTACACTCTGAAGATCATCAGCTACCGCTCGGTCGGGATCGGGATCCATTACTATAAATAAACACATTTACAAATGTCAGAAATCACCACACTATCAAATAATCACATAAAACGGCATGTATAGCTAGACCCAAACGCATTACGGTAGTCCTAGAATCGACTAAACTGTAGCTTTGATACCAATAAAATTGTAACACCCTGTACCCGAGAACGTTGCCAGAGTCAGACACGAGGGGTTCGCAGACTTAACTCACTTATTTGTATAGTCCATTTTAAAATTTCCAGACAAGTTGGCTAACTGCGTCACTGTCACCTTAAAAATCATATCTTGAGTTCCAAAACTCGAAAACCAGTTCCATAAATTTTTCCTGAAACTAGACTCATATATCCATCTACAAATTTTTTCTAGAATTTTGGTCGATCCAATTAGTACAGTTTATTATTTAAATTCTCCCTGCTTTGTGGTTCGACTACACTAACCTTCATGCATTACGACTTGGATATCTCCTGCATGTGGCTTCAATCTCGATGCCGTTTGTTTCTATAGAAACTAGACTCGAAAATGAATCAGTAAATATATGGAATGACTTCTAATTATCTCGGTTAATTTATAAAGAATTTCCGAAACCGTTTCGCCCTGTTTCACGAAAACTTAAATATCTCATAATATACTGTTCATATGATCATTTCGTTACTTTCCTATGAAAATACATTCATCAAGGTTCGATTACATAATTTATTCACTATTTAATTCCATTCCTACTATTTTTAGTGATTTTTCACATTCACGTCATCGCCGCTATCAAGCATCTATTTTTAAGGTAGACTTTACCTATTACATAGTTTCCATGATTCAACTAGCCCTTTAGCATATATAGCACAAAATATGATCATGATGAACCATTCTAATGGCTAATCGTTGCCAAACATTTCCATGCCTCTTAATGAACATATACATTCAAGATGACTATAACGTTATTGCTCAAAACATATATAAGCCATTTTCGCATGGCTATCCAAAGTTTTACAAATCCAAAGGGGTCCATGACCCACAACAAAAAGGGTAGTCATATACATGCCATTTCAAAGTTCAACCAAAAGTGTACCAAAAAGGGGCCTTTGATAGTGTGGGCGACTTCGACTTCAACAATCTCGAGTCCGATAGCTGACAAACCAAAATCTATAAAATAGAGAATCAAAGAAACGGAGTAAGCATTTAATGCTTAGTAAGTTTGAGCCATGAATTTAGACACAACCAAAGTATAGCATTCATGTAGCTAAACAGATAATTTTATATGCACAAATTCTCAATATCATACTTACTTCACATTACCAACCCTTATATTCATACACAAAGATCAACTTAGCCAAAGGCCGGTAGCTCATTTATCAACAGGCGAATACTTATTTGTAAGGGATCAAGCGATTCAAAGCACAAACGAAACATACCTCATATTTGGGATTTTACGAGCGTATTAATTGAAATTATTACAGCAGATCGCTCATTCCCAAATCACATACCTTGAATTTAACCGGATATAACTACTCGCTCAAATGCCTTGGGACATAGCCCGGTTAGAGTAACTTCGCACAATTGCCTTGGGACTTAGCCCGGATTTAGTAACTCGCACAAATGCCTTGGGACTTAGCTTTGGATTTAGTAATTCGCACAAATGCCTTGGGACTTAGCCGGGCTTAGTAACTCGCACAAATGCCTTTGGGACTTAGCCGGATTAGTCACTAGTGCAGATGCCTTGGGACTTAGCCCGGTTATCATCCAAATATTCATACACATATCAATAAATCATGACACATCTATATTTCGTTTTCATAATTGGAGTTCAAACACCGTCACGTATTAAGCAATCCCATTTTGGCTCACTAGCCACATACAAACAACATGGTTTAGTTTGCTTTATGACACGATCTCTATGCACATACGGCTACCGTCACACGTATAGACAAATTAACTCAACATAAAATTCAAGTAGAATCATCATATCACTTTGTATATTTGTTACGCTCATACGTCATGACTTAATCAAATCGTAAACTAAGTCTCGTTACTCGAAAACTTACCTCGGATCTTGTCGAACGATTTCGATGGCTATTCGACCACTTTTTCCTTCCCTTTATCGGATTTAGATCCCCTTTGCTCTTGAGCTTAATTTAACAAATAAATTGATTTAATCATTTGAGCATCGAAAAGAGGAACTCAAGGTACTTAGCCCATATTTATACATTAGACATTAAAGCCACATACATGTGAAATCATGCATCAACTCAACATATTAACCCACACTCCCTTTTAGCCGATTGTCTAAACCAAGATAAAGGCATCAATATGCTTGCCTCTAACAGAATACATGCAACACTAATCTTCTCATGTGGCCGAGTATGCATGTATATGTTGAGACCAATTATATGCTTAATACTTCCTACAAGTATGGTTACTTGTATTGATTATATATCATTTTGTTTCAAATTCAAAACTCGGCTAATACGCATTTATACACTAGTAATCAAATACTAACATTTTGCATTTCATCTTACTACCATTTCACATCTACTTTCTACCATGGCCGAATGCATCAAGACATCGTTTACCCTTACAAGGCATAAATTTCACCATCAAAACTAACAAGCTTATAATCCTATAACCGAAACCTCTAACAACACCAATTAAAAATACTTCATGGGTTTGAGGTAAAACCAAGAAAGAAACTCATGAATATCGAGATATAAGCACTAACATTGTTCATCTAGATTTAGCATGACATAATATCCATCACCCTTATAATTACCATAGCCGAAAACCTTACTCATTCCAAAATTCAAATCTCAACTTGGGTCACAAAAATAACTTGATATCTCACCAACACAACATCAACACCAAGCAAGAATGATGCATCCATGACCGAGTGTCATTTCCATCACATAGCAAGATTTAGACCATGGGTTAGGTAGAACTCAAGCTAACAACTAAAACATGCATACATCTCATGGAACATCATCAAACATACCTTATCCTAGTTACATGCATGGCCGAACCTCTTCAACCTTTCTTCTTCCTTCCTCAAAATTTTCGGCCAAGGATGAACCAAAGGATGAACACTTTTTTTTTGTTTTCTTTCCTTCAACTCACGGCAATTGGGGGGGGGGGAGGGAACAATCACACACATTCTTCCCTTTTTCTTTTTGTTTCTCATCCTACTAACACTAATATTTTATTGCCCATGCTCTTTATTTTATTATTCCTTACATAATGCATTACCCCAACATGTTTATGACATGTTTTTAGCCATAACATTTTGTCCACCCATGCTCATGGCCAGCCACTACTAATTAGGGGGGGAAATTTGACATGCAAGTCCCCCCCTTTTGATTACATGCACTAATAGCTCTTTATAGATTACCCTATCACAATTCAAAAGTATCCCGCCTAAGTCCTATTAACTAAATTCACATGCAATTAACGAAATCGAAGCTTAAAACTTTCACACATTCATATTCACATATTTTAGACAATAAATATCATATTTAAATAATTTGGTGACTCGGTTTAGCGGTCCCGAAATGGATTTCCGACTAGGGTCACTTTTTGGGCTGTCACACCCCTTACCCGTGTTTGACGCCGGAACAGGGTACGAGGCATTACCGGACTTAATCACTAATCATCGTATAAAAACCGATTCATAATTTCACTCTAATTTAAAACTTTTTCAAACACATTCAAGATGTCCCTTAAAATGAGCTTACAAGCCCATATCATGCTTTAATTCAACCACGCACATAGGCAAGCATGCACATTCATAAATTGCATCATTTAATTAATAACATAATCAAGACTATCTACATTAAATGACTTTATACAATAGAGACCTTCAAATAACATAGGTCAGTATTTTAAGCCAATTCCTAGTAACTTAATAACAATTAAACGAGTCTCCATACATCCCAAAGACTTAAAATACTTTAAAACCTTTATATATCGATCAATAGTTTGATAGTGTGATTTAACCTCCGGCGACCTCCAACTCGAGCTAACATCTGCGACACTATAGGAAAAAGGAAAGGAAGGGAGTAAGCATTATAGCTTAGTAACTAAGTATGTAAATATTAATAAACAATACATTATCATACTTTAAACAAAGTCACAATATGTTCCCGGAATATAAGCATCACAAACACACATACTTTCACTATTACAATCATAAATAGGTTCAAAATAAGCTATCTAGTAGAGTACCAGCAACTAAATTATTTATTTCTGGAGATACAGAACTCCAAATTACAAACCGTTAATTTTTCTTGAAACTAGATTCATACATATTCTCACCATAAAAGTTTCAGAATTTTTGATCTATCCAATTAGTGCAGTTTATTCATTGAAGTTACCCCTGTTTCACTGCTCAACTGTTCTGACCACTCTTCACTACATATTAATTTTATCCTTGTACAAAATTCAAAGGATGTTCTTCTTTATTTCATTTGAAACTATACTCATTAAGGATTTCAAGCATATAAATTATATCCCATAATTATTTTTTTACAATTTTTAATGATTTTTTCAATTCAGAATAGGGGATCGCATAGTCATTCTGAACCAGTCTCTCAAAAACTTAAATATCTCATAATCTAGAATTCCTTTGCTTGCTCTGTTTCTGTTATATGAAAATAGGCTCATTAAGCTCTAATTTTATATCTTATTCAGTCTCTGATTCAATTTCTACTATTTTTGGTAAATTTTTAGATTCACATCACTGCAACTATCCAGAACAGTTTTATTGTCAATTTTGATCTTTCACACTTCAATTGTATTCATCACTTTCCCATAACAATCTTTCCAATTTCCAATCACATATCGAGCATATTGCTCATAAGTTACACACGTATATACTTACACTTATCATCACAAAGTTATACATAATTTCATTTAATCAATTTCCCAGTTGAACGCTTAGGAATAATAACAGATACGCGATGGTATCGCACACAGCCCATCTTTAAAATCGAAGCTCTCTTGTACACTTAGTGGCCTCCACTTAACACCAATCATGTGACCTAGCTCTATTGTACACATAATTTTGGCTCTCTTGTACACATGGTGAACACTTAGTACTACCCATGTGACCTAGCCAGTTTATCTCGTAGCTCTCTTATCTACATGGTGACCTTCATCTGGAACCACGTATGCGACCTAGCTACATATATCCCGTAGCTCTTTTGTTTACATGGTGTACACATAGTATCACCCATGCGACCTAGCTACATCATAATGTCTCGTAGCTCTCTTGTACACATAATGTGCACTCAGCACCATACATGTGACCTAGCTACATACCATCTGTATCATCCAATCTTTCCGAAGGTTCAACCGGGATTTCTCTCTCTTTTTAATACTTGATTCCATACTTCTAATAGTCAATTATGATTCAAAAATAAGCTACAATACATAAAATATGCTGAAATACAAAAACATAATAAAGATAATGTATTATTTACATACAAACTTCATACTTTCTCATTTCCATGTCGAATTAATATTGAACATTTAAATCATCATAATTATAACATTTAAATCATCATAATTATACTTACTTTCAACACATCGGCAATCATAGTAAATATATCAATTTTACATTGAAACATGCGTAAATTAATGCTTATTATACATATGAACTTACCTCAATACTAAGACAGCCATTTTACCAACTTTCCCGATTTTCGATTTTTCTCCCATTCTAGATTCAAATCTCATTTTTCGGGATCTAAAACATCATATTTTACTTATTTAATTAATGTACTATTCAAAACAGCCCTTAACTCAAATTTTGGAAAAATTACAATTTTGCCCCTAAACTTTTGCATATTTACACTTTTGCCCCTAGGCTCGGGAATTAAACTTCATCCCTTTTTCTTATGTTTTATGACATGATGATCATTTTTCCCTTCTATGGTAACATCAAATTCTCACTCTAACACATAGTTATGAATAATAATAACTTTTACCGATTAAGCCGTTTTACTCATTTTTGCTTAAAACCACTTAGCAAAAGTTGTTTAACATAATTTCAGCCTTCATATTCTACCATAAAACATCAAAATAAACACATTTCACCTATGGTTATTTTTCCAAATATGAACCCTAGCTTAAATTATTGCTAGAATAAGCTTAATCAAGTTACCGGGATTCCAAAATCGTAAAGAACTTGAAAAACGAGGCTAGAACAGACTTACTATTGAGCTTGGAAAGCTTGAAAACCCTAGCCATGGCTTCCCCCATGCTAAATTCGGCCTCCATGAAAAAGATGAGTCAATTTTGGCTTTATTTTCCCTTTTTATTTCTTTTAATTACCAAATGAATAAAATGCCCTTAAGGCCTTTCTTTAAAATTTTGTCCTATTCATGCCCATTTTTGTCCAAACGAAATATAATGTTCTAATTCCCATTTAAGGACCTCCTCTTTAAACCCCCATTTCAATCAAGTCTTATGAATTAGAACACATATTTTGCAACTTTTACAATTTAGTCCTAAAAGTCCAATTAAGCACTTTATCAGTAAAATTACTTAACGATATTTTTACACAATATTTTAATCAATAAATAAACCTTAAAACTTAATCGGAATAAATTTTTTGAATTCGAATTCATTGTTCTAAAACCATCGTTCCGTTTAGGCCCTAAATTAGGTTGTTACAGCAACTTCTGCAAATAAGCTTTAATAGGCAAATTAAACATGCAATCTATAAAATTTCTTATCAATACTCTAACACATGCATCTAATCACTCGGTAAATCAAAAAACTTAATCGAAATAAACTTTTCTATGTCAGATTTATGGTTTTGCAACCACTATTCCATTTAGGCCCTATTTCAAGATGTTACATTTTAGTCCCTCAAATTATTATTTTTGCAATTTAGTCCTAATTACTCAAAATCATCAAAAACTCCACTACAAAACATGTTAATCCAAAACATATCTTTCATATTTCATCATTAAACAACAAAAATCACAAGCTTTCAACAGTGGCATAACTCAAAATATTCATCAATACTAAAAATTCAAACATGGGTTTTGTAGATAACTTAGCAACGATCTCAAAAACATAAAAATTATCAAAAACCGAGCTAGAACTTACCTTGAATCAAGCTTGAGAATAACCGAACCTAGGTTTTCTTTCTCTTTTCTTTTGTTTTAGCAAGAACACAAATATAAACAAATATAATGGCTTTATTTTTTTATGTTTTATGATATATTATAACTTATATTAACTTAATGTTCAATTTACATGTTTAACCTTAATAAATTTATAACAAAACCATATAATTTATGCCTAATGTCGTCCATTCATTTAATCAATGTGCTAATTGTAACATAAATCCTCCACATTAAAATAACAACCACTATTTAGCCTTTCTAAAAAAATAACCACCAAATTTTCATTTTATGCAATTAAATCCTTTTATTTAATTGGACACTCAAACGACAAAATTAAAGTACAAAAATTTCAGATAAATAAATTCACACATAATAAACACAAATAATAAAGTTTAAAATATTTTCTGTGTGACAGCCCAAAATTGACCCTAGTCGGGAAGTGGTTTCGGGACCGCTAAACCGAGTCACCGAAATGTTTGAACGTAATATTTATTGTCTAGAATATGTAATTATGAATGTGTGAAAATTTCAAGCTTCAATTTAGCCGATAGCATGTGAATTCAGTTAGTAGGACTTGTGTGACACTTTTGAAAAGTGATAGGCTAATCTATAAGGACCTAATAGTGCATGTAGTCAAGGGAGGACTTGCATGTCAAATTTCCCCCTAATAGTTAGTGGCGGCCATGACAAGAGATTATGGGTAAAAACATGTCATAAAACATGTTGGGACAATGGTGTATGTAAGAAAAAATAAAATAGTGAGCATGGGAATTTAATAATGAAAGGAACAAAAAAAAAGAAAAAATGGTCTCATGCATGCCCATTGCCGTGAGTGTGGAGAAAGAAAGAAGAATTTTTGTTCATCATTTTCATTTCCTTTGGGCTGAAAATTCTAAGGAAGAAGGAAGGAATTCTTGTTTCATGTTGGTTTGGAAGAGGTTTAGGAGGAGGTTTGGCCATACTTGTACCTAGATTAAGGTAAGTTTGATGTTTTGCCATGAGATTCATGTATATTTTAGTTGCTAGCTTGATGTTCTTGTTAGCCCATGGTTCAAATCTTTGTTATGTCATGGGAATGAAATTCGCCAAAGTGAATATGGTGTTAATGCCATTGCATGCTAAATATCAAGCTTGATAATGATTCATGTGATGGTGGATTGAGGATTCTTAGATTTTCTTTTAGCATTTTTGAATGAGATACTAAGCTCTTTGTTTAACCATGACCAAATTGAAAGCGGTATGGTGTTGTGGTATTCGCCATGTTATATCCATAAGTATGATTCATGCATGTTGCATGGTAAGTAAGATTTAAGCTTTGGATATGTGTGTATATTTGGATATAAGCCACTTGAGAATTGGCCATTGCACCTACATGAATATATGTTTGCACATGATGAATTGGTATGACATGTATACTATTTTAAGGTGTCTATTTGCTTGTGATGTTGTTTTGTTATGAAATAAATGAGAGATGTGTATAGAACTACAATATGTAATGCGTTAATTAGGAAAATGTATGCTGTTTTTTTTGTGTAGTATTAAGTGTAAAATTGGCCTCCACATAGACATGCATATTCGCCAAAGGAAGTAGATTGGTGTGCATGTATTAGGTTAGAGGCAACCATATTGAAGCCTTATCTTGGCTTAGATTGTTGACCAAATGGGTAATAAGTGAGGATGGTTGCGAATATACAAACATACATATGCATGTGTAATTGAATTATGAATGTTTAGCAAGAGGGTTAAACTAGTTGATTTATTGATTAAGCTCAAGGAGTTAAAGAAGGAGAATCAAGCAAGGGAAAGACGAAGGTCATCGAGTAGCCGACTTGGACTGTTTTACCCAACACAAGGTAAGTCATTAAGCGTATATTTGGTGTTGATTTAAATGATCAATATATATATGCAAATGTGTTTAAATGAGTTGGTGTGTAAATGGAAATGTATGTGTATGGAATGATGCCATTGTTGAATGTATAAAGGCAGCAAAATACATAAGGTATTGGTCTCGGCACTAAGTGTGCGGGTATAAATGGACACGGTGACAAGATTGGCACTAAGTGTGCGGGTTTAAAATTGTACAGCACTAAGTGTGCGAGTTTGATTATATAGCACTAAGTGTGCGAGTTGAATACATATAGCACTAAGTGTGCGGATTCACTATATGCTCTTGCATTACAATTGGCACTGAGTGTGCGACATTTATCGAGCTAATCCGGACAGCGGATCGGGTAAGTACCTCGAGCTCATGACGAATAGAAAATATGTTCATGCTCGGGGTTGAATTTGGTAAGCCTTAAATCTATGTGATGATTGAAATTGTATGGTTGTGCTGGAAAATGAGTTAATGTGTAAAAATGCTTGATTATCTTGTTGTGTAGAATATGAAATGTGGATGTATGAATTGGTGCGAGATTGGACCGAAGGTCCGAGGTATTATGGTATAGATTCGATATGGACGAGTACCTAGCCTCATTTGTTGTACATGTAGTAGTAACTTTATCGATGGATTGACGAATGCTTATGACTTACTGAGTTGTAAACTCACTCGGTGTTTTCTTGTCACCCATTTTAGGTCTCTTGGACTCGTATTGTTGCGTGCTCGGAACCGTCGTTGAAGTCATCACACCGGCTGAAATCTTGTGGTATTGTTTTTTGTTGTTGAAGAACATTTGGCATGTATAGGCTATTATATTTTGTCGAATTGTGGGTTGTAAACTTTAAGCCATGTGAAAATGGCCTATGTGGTCGTCGAGTGGGATGCTAGAACCTATAGCCACGAGTCTTAGAAACTCAAATTTTGTTAAGGTGGCCATAATTTGTGTCATGTATGATGGATGATTAAGGCCAAGGAAAAATTCATGAAATTGGCATAGTCACTGCAGTAACTGTTGCGGACAGCAGCAGTGAGATGAGATTGAAAATCACTAAAAATAGTACAAGTAGAATTAAATAGTGACTAAATTATGGAACTGAACCTTGATGAATCTATTTTATATGGACGAAACGAAACGACCATATGAGCAGTATACTGGGAAATATTAAAGTTCTCGTGAGACAGGGCCAGAACGGTTTCTGGGTCCCCTGTTGCGACTTTGAAAATTTACCATAAATTATCCAGAAAGAATTAGTAGTCATGCCTTATATGTACAGATTCCATATTGAGTATAGTTTCATTAGAAACAAACGGCACCAGTATTAAAGCCCTGTACAGAAAGATATTCAAGTTGTAACGCGCAGAGGTCAGAGCAGTCGATCCCTGTAACATGGGTGACTTTAACTAATAAACTGTACCAATTGGCCCAACCAAAAATTCTAAAAATAAATCCATGGATGGGTATATGAGTCTAAATTCAGGAAAATTTACGAAACCAGTTTCCGAGTTTTGGAACTCGAGATATGATTTTAAGGCGACGGTGACGCAGTTTTCCAGCCTGTCCAGAAATGCCAAATTGGTCGGTACTTTAAGAGGATTTGTCTCGTTAACCCCTCGTGTCCGAACACGGCGTCGGTCACAAGTTAGGTGTTACAATTTTATTGGTATCAGAGCTATGGTTTAGTCGGTTCTAGGACTACCATAGCGTGTGAGTCTAGCTATACATGCCAAATTGTTAGCGCTTAATAATGTGATGACTTCGACGGTTGGAATTTTTGTTTTGATTAGCAATGGAACCCGGGTAGAGAGACCCTTGGCGGATGACGTTGAAAGTGTAGCGGCTGCTCCTGCACAAGGGACACCGCCTGTTGAGCCTCGATCATCCGCGAATAATCAAAATGAAGGCGAAACAAGCCTTCTTCACCATGATGAATGAGTGGGTCGCAATATGCCCAAACCAACTCGCTGTCCAACCATTCCAATTTAAATACTCCACCCCAAGAGCCATAATGCCTCCGATTCATCGATCCCGTGAGGTGAGTAAACCACCGTGGACTTGATTAGGAAGCGTGGGGCGAGGAGTTCAAGGCCATAGTTACCGATGATGCCGAAAAGGCCGAGTTCGCTCGATAACACCATTAGAGTGTTAGATGATCTGTCATGCACACCGACGAATGTCTTAAGTGTGCTATATCCTTGTTAGAGACTCGACTTACTATTGGTGGAGGACTTTAATTTCCATAGTCCCAAATGAACGAGTTACTTGGGATTTCTTCCAATCCAATTTCGAAAGAAATACATTAGTCAACGGTTCATCGATCGAAGCGTAAGGAATTCTTGGAACTCAAGCAAGGCGGATGATCAGATTCGAATACGAACATGAGTTCGTAAGACTTAGTCGGTATGCTCGGAGTGTGTGGCTGATGAGGTTGCGATGTGCAAAAGATTTGAAGAAGGATTGAATGAAGAGTTAAAGTTACTAGTGCGAATTTTGGAGATAAAGGAGTTCGTGACACTAGTCGAACGAGCACGCAAGGCGGAAGAACTTGGGAAGGAGAAGAAGAAGGCTGAATTTGAAGCAAGAGATTCTGTAAAAGATCGACGAGTAAAGCTCCGTTCTCGGCTGTAAAGAGGTTCGGGAGGACACCGAAGAAGTCGAGGATGATGCGGGAATTTCCATTAGAGCAGACCATTGGCGGACTCGAGCTACTTGATAGCTAGTGTGGGCAATAATCGTCAAGAGAGACACTGAATGCCCCCAATGTGGAAGACGACACCTAGGTGAATGTTGGGGTAAGTCTCATTAATAGGGCTGTTATGGATGCGGTTCGAAGGACCACTTCATTAGAGATTGCACGGAGCTAGATGAGAGGAATAAGACGCAAGGTGCAAGACCTAGTGGAACGACGGCTGGAGGTAGGCCCCCGAGAATCTCTGGAGGTAGGGGTGGTAATCAGAGAGGAGCCTCTAATCTACTGTCCGATCCGAGACCGTACTCTGCTAGAGCATATGCCATCCGCGCACGAGAGGAGGCATCCTCCCCTGACGTTATCACTGGTACTTTTACTCTCTTTGATACTATTGTGATTGCATTGATTGACCCCGGCTCTACTCACTCATATGTATGTGAAACCTTAGCATCCAGTAAGACTCTACGTTGAGTCTCATCGAGTTCGTAATCGAGTGTCAAACCCTTTGGGTCAATACGTGCTCGTTGATAAAGTGTGCAAGAGATGCCCCTAATAATTCGAGAATCTGTTTTCGGCCGATCGATGCTTCTACCATTTAATGAATTCGATGTTATTCTTGGTATGGATTGGTGACCGTACATGATGCGGTGGTGGATCGCAAAAGGAAAACCATTGATTTGAGGAGTGCAAATAATGAGGTAGTCCGAGTCGAGTCTCTCGATTTAAAAGGAGCGCCAACGATAATATCTTCTATGACCGCTCGGAGGTATGTGAAAAGGGTGTGAAACATACCTTGCGTATGTGTTTGGAAGTAAAGAGACGGAAAGGAAACTCGAATCGGTACAGTGGTTTGTGAGTATTCGGATGTTTTCCCCGAGGAGTTACTGGGATTGCCACCGGTTCGAGAAGTGGAATTGACATCGAAGTTGTACCGGTACTACGCCGATTTCAATAGCCCGTGTCGTATGGCATTAACGGAATTAAAGGAATTGAAGGTTCAATTGCAAGAATTGACGGATAGAGGTTTCGCTCGACCGAGTTTTTCTCCATGGGGCGCTTTGTATTGTTTGTGAAGAAGAAGGACGGAACCATGAGGTTGTGCATCGACTATCGTCAACTCAATAAAGTGACGATAAAGAATAAATATCCATTGCCACGAATTGACGATTTGTTTGATCAATTAAAGGAGCCTCGGTGTTTTCAAAGATAGATTTGAGGTCGGGTACTATCGGTTGAGGGTCCGAGAATCGGACATACCCAAAACCGCTTTTAGAGCGAGGTACGGTCACTACGAATTCTTGGTGATGCCGTTTGGGCTCACTAATGCCCTACGGTGTTTATGGATTTAATGAATAGAATTTTCAGGCCATACTTGGATCGGTTCGTAGTTGTATTTATCGATGACATTTTGGTCTATTCGAGAGATGGCCGAGCATCTTTGAACACACGAGGCTAGTGTTGCAAATCTTACGAGATAAGCGATTATACGCAAAGTTCAAGAATGTGAATTTTGGTTGAAAGAGGTTAGCTTTTTGGGGCACGTGGTGTCCGCGATCGGTGTCGGTGGACCCGAACAAAATTCGCCATAGTCGATTGAAACCACCAAGGAATGTTACGAAGTTAGGAGCTTTTTGGGGCTTGCGGTTATTACCGACGATTTGTAAAAGGTTTCTCGACGATAGCCACGCCAATGACGGCTTACTCCAAAAGGATGTTAAGTTCGAATGGACGGAGAAATGTCGAAAAGTTTCGATCAACTGAAAGCTTATTTGGTGAAGCCCCAATTCTAGTGCAACCCGAATCGGGCAAAGAGTTTGTCATTTATAGTGACGCATCCCTACTTGGGTTGGGTTGCGTATTGATGCAAGAAAGGCGAGTTGTGGCCTATGCGTCGAGGCAATTAAAGCCACATGAGAAAAATTATCCAACCCATGATCTCGAATTGGTCGCCATCGTATTCGCCTTAAAGATATGGCGACATTACTTATTTGGTGAGAAGTGCCATGTGTATTTGGATCACAAAAGTCTCAAATATTTGATGACCCAAAGAGACTTAAATCTGCGACAAAGGCGATGGCTCGAGTTGTTAAAAGATTATGAGCTCGTCATTGATTATCACCGGGAAGGGCTAATGTGGTTGCGGATGCCTTAAGCGAAATCACTATTTGCCTTATGACGATGAATGTACACTTGTCTATCCTACCCGACAATGTGTTAGTAGCTGAATTGAAAGCCAAACCATTATTGATACGTCAAATTCGTGAAGCTCGTAAAGTCGACGATGAGTTGGTTGCAAAGCGGGATGAGTGTGTTCGAACAAGGACTCGGAATTTCAAATTGATGATGACGATTGTTTGAGGTTGAAGTCGTCTGTGTGTCCCAAAGAATTCGGAACTTATTCCAATAATTTTGAGCGAAGCCCATTGTAGCCGAATGGCAATCCACCCGGAGTACGAAGATGTACAACGATTTGAAACGTCGGTTTTGGTGGCATGGTATGAAGCGGACATCTCGACTTTGTTTGAGATGTTTAATATGTCAACAAGTGAAAGCGGAACATCAAGTGCCTTGAGATTGCTTCACCGATCACGATACCCGAGTGGAAATGGGATCGAGTCACAATGGACTTTGTGTCCGGCCGCCATTGTCACTAGTAAGAAGGATGCGATTTGGGTTGTTGTTGATAGGTGACTAAGTCGGCTCACTTTATCCTGTGCGTCACGGATTTTTCATTGGATAAACTAGCCGAATTGTACGTTTCTCGATTGTGAGATTACACGGGCACCGATTTCTATTGTGTCGGATAGAGATCCGAGATTTACCTCGCGATTTTGGAAGAAATTTCAAGAAGCTTTGGGTACCAAGTTGCATTTCAGACCGCCTTTCACCCCCAAACCGATGGTCAATCCGAACGGATAATTCAAATACTCGAAGATATGTTGAGATGTTGTATCCTTGAGTTTAGTGGTTCATGGGAACGGTATTCGCCTTTGATTGAATTAAACACAACAATAGCTTTCAATCAAGTATTAAGATGGCGCCTTACGAGGCTTTATACGATCGTAAATGCCGTACCCCATTATTCTGGATGAACTTAGTGAAGGTAAATTCTTGAGGTTGATTTGGTTAAGGATGCCGAGCAAAGAGTTCGAGTAATTCGTGAAAGTTTGAAAGTCGCGCCGGATCGCCAAAAGTCGTATCGGATTTGAAAAGAAAAGATATTGAATATCGGGTTGGAGACAAGGTCTTTCTCAAAGTTTCACCTTGGAAGAAGGTGCTTAGATTTGGCCGTAAGGAAAATTGAGCCCGAGGTTCATCGGGCCATATGAAATATCTGAACGAGTCGGTCGATCGCGTATCGTTTGATTTTGCCCCGAACTTGAAAGGATTCACAACGTCTTCCATGTTTCGATGCTTGACGTTATAGATCGACCGTCACACGTAATTAGTCCATCGAGGTTGAAATTCAAGCCGATATGAGTTATGAAGAAGAACCGATTCGTATCCTAGCTCGTGAAGTGAAGGAGTTGCGAAACAAAAGAGTTCCATTAGTAAAAGTGTTATGGCTCAAACACGGGATGGAAGAAGCTACTTGGGAACCCGAGAACTCTATGAAAGAGCGTTACCCAAACCTATTTACGGTAAGATTTTCGGGGACAAAATTTCTTAAGTGGGGAGAGTTGTGACAGCCCAAAATTGACCCTAGTCGGAAGTGGTTTGGGACCGCTAAACCGAGTCACCGAAATGTTTGAACGTAATATTTATTGTCTAGAATATGTAATTATGAATGTGTGAAAATTTCAAGCTTGATTTAGCCGATAGCATGTGAATTGATTAGTAGGACTTGTGTGACACTTTTGAAAAGTGATAGGCTAATCTATAAGGACCTAATAGTGCATGTAGTCAAAGGGAGGACTTGCATGTCAAATTTCCCCCTAATAGTTAGTGGCCGCCATGACAAGAGATTATGGGTAAAAACATGTCATAAAACATGTTGGGACAATGGTGTATGTAAGAAAAAATAAAATAGTGAGCATGGGAATTTAATAATGAAAGGAACAAAAAAAAAAAGAAAAAATGGTCTCATGCATGCCCATTGCCGTGAGTGTGGAGAAAGAAAGAAGAATTTTGTTCATCATTTTCATTTCCTTTGGGCTGAAAATTCTAAGGAAGAAGGAAGGAATTCTTGTTTCATGTTGGTTTGGAAGAGGTTTAGGAGGAGGTTTGGCCATACTTGTACCTAGATTAAGGTAAGTTTGATGTTTTGCCATGAGATTCATGTATATTTTAGTTGCTAGCTTGATGTTCTTGTTAGCCCATGGTTCAAATCTTTATTATGTCATGGGAATGAAATTCGGCCAAAGTGAATATGGTGTTAATGCCATTGCATGCTAAATATCAAGCTTGATAATGATTCATGTGATGGTGGATTGAGGATTCTTAGATTTTCTTTTAGCATTTTTGAATGAGATACTAAGCTCTTTGTTTAACCATGACCAAATTGAAACGGTATGGTGTTGTGGTATTCGGCCATGTTATATCCATAAGTATGATTCATGCATGTTGCATGGTAAGTAAGATTTAAGCTTTGGATATGTGTGTATATTTGGATATAAGCCACTTGAGAATTCGCCATTGCACCTACATGAATATATGTTTGCACATGATGAATTGGTATGACATGTATACTATTTTAAGGTGTCTATTTGCTTGTGATGTTGTTTGGTTATGAAATAAATGAGAGATGTGTATAGAACTACAATATGTAATGCGTTAATTAGGAAAATGTATGCTGTTTTTTTTGTGTAGTATTAAGTGTAAAATTGGCCTCCACATAGACATGCATATTCGGCCAAAGGAAGTAGATTGGTGTGCATGTATTCGGTTAGAGGCAACCATATTGAAGCCTTATCTTGGCTTAGATTGTTGACCAAATGGGTAATAAGTGAGGATGGTTGCGAATATGCAAACATACATATGCATGTGTAATTGAATTATGAATGTTTAGCAAGAGGGTTAAACTAGTTGATTTATTGATTAAGCTCAAGGAGTTAAAGAAGGAGAATCAAGCAAGGGAAAGACGAAGGTCATCGAGTAGCCGACTTGGACTGTTTTACCCAACACAAGGTAAGTCATTAAGCGTATATTTGGTGTTGATTTAAATGATCAATAAATATATGCAAATGTGTTTAAATGAGTTGGTGTGTAAATGGAAATGTATGTGTATGGAATGATGCCATTGTTGAATGTATAAAGGCAGCAAAATACATAAGGTATTGGTCTCGGCACTAAGTGTGCGGGTATAAATGGACACGGTGACAAGATTGGCACTAAGTGTGCGGGTTTAAAATTGTACAGCACTAAGTGTGCGAGTTTGATTATATAGCACTAAGTGTGCGAGTTGAATACATATAGCACTAAGTGTGCGGATTCACTATATGCTCTTGCATTACAATTGGCACTGAGTGTGCGACATTTATTGAGCTAATCCGGACAGCGGATCGGGTAAGTACCTCGAGCTCATGACGAATAGAAAATATGTTCATGCTCGGGGTTGAATTTGGTAAGCCTTAAATCTATGTGATGATTGAAATTGTATGGTTGTGCTGGAAAATGAGTTAATGTGTAAAAATGCTTGATTATCTTGTTGTGTAGAATATGAAATGTGGATGTATGAATTGAGTGCGAGATTGGACCGAAAGGTCCGAGGTATTATGGTATAGATTCGATATGGACGAGTACCTAGCCTCATTTGTTGTACATGTAGTAGTAACTTTATCGGTGGATTGACGAATGCTTATGACTTATCGAGTTGTAAACTCACTCGGTGTTTTCTTGTCACCCATTTTAGGTCTCTTGGACTCGTATTGTTGCGTGCTCGGAACCGTCGTTGAAGTCATCACACCGGCTGAAATCTTGTGGTATTGTTTTTTGTTGTTGAAGAACATTTGGCATGTATAGGCTATTATATTTTGTCGAATTGTGGGTTGTAAACTTTAAGCCATGTGAAAATGGCCTATGTGGTGAAATCAAGTGGGATGCTAGAACCTATAGCCACGAGTCTTAGAAACTCAAATTTTGTTAAGGTGGCCATAATTTGTGTCATGTATGATGGATGATTAAGGCCAAGGAAAAATTCATGAAATTGGCATAGTCTACTGCAGTAACTGTTGCGGACAGCAGCAGTGAGATGAGATTGAAAAATCACTAAAAATAGTACAAGTAGAATTAAATAGTGAGTAAATTATGGAACTGAACCTTGATGAATCTATTTTTATATGGACGAAACGAAACGACCATATGAGCAGTATACTGGGAAATATTAAAGTTCTCGTGAGACAGGGCCAGAACGGTTTCTGGGTCCCCTGTCGTGACTTTGAAAATTTACCATAAATTATCCAGAAAGAATTAGGAGTCATGCCTTATATGTACAGATTCCATTTTGAGTCTAGTTTCATTAGAAACAAACGACACCAGTATTAAAGCCCTGTACAGAAATATATTCAAGTTGTAACGCGCGGAGGTCAGAGCAGTCGATCCCTGTAACATGGGTGACTTAACTAATAAACTGTACCAATTGGCCCAACCAAAAATTCTAAAAATAAATCCATGGATGGGTATATGAGTCTAAATTCAGGGAAAATTTACGAAACCAGTTTCTGAGTTTTGGAACTCGAGATATGATTTTTAAGGCGACGGTGACGCGGTTTTCCAGCCTGTCCAGAAATGCCAAATTGGTCGGTACTTTAAGAGGATTTGTCTCGTTAACCCCTCGTGTCCGACACCGGCGTCAGTCACAAGTTAGGGGTGTTACATTCTGACTTGAATTCATGGTCCCAAAACCACTATTTCGATTAGGGTCTAAATCGGGCTGTTACACGAAGAGGTACTCTATTTTCGTGGGAGAGTTTGTGTACCAAAAGATACTGAACTGAGGCGATCTATACTACGAGAGGTGCATAGTATCCCTTATGCTATGCATCCTGGCGAGAATAAGATGTACTGAGACCTTCGTGACTTATACTGGTGGCCAGGTCTTAAGCGTGAGGTTACCAACTTTGTGGGTAAATGTTTGACTTGTCAACAGGTTAAGGCTGAACATCAACTACCTTCAGGGCTGCTTCAGCCAGTTAAGATTCCACTTTGGAAATGGGAAAGCGTGACTATGGACTTTGTCATTGGGTTACCTCCAGTTAAGATTGAGGTTAGGCCAGATCTGACCCTTGAGGAGGAGCCGGTTCATATCCTAGACCGTGATGTTAAGGTCTTGAGGAAAAAGTCTATTCCACTGGTTAATGTACTTTGGGGTAATCACAGTTTTGAGGAGGCCACATGGGAACCTGAGGAGACGATCCGACAATAATACCCTCATCTGTTTTGACAAGTAAATTTCGAGGCCGAAATTTTCTTTCGGGGGTAGATTTGTAATGCCCTAAATCTTTAGTAATTATTTTTATGTGTTGTGTTGCATAAAAGCATGCTTGCTTTAGTGGTTAAGTGTTCAGAGAGGTGTTGGAGAAGTCTTGAGTTCAAGCCTCGGCTTGTACAAAAGTTTTGTTTTTAAGGAATAAACCCTCACCTTTAGTTAGAAGTCTTTTAAATAAATGTGATCATTTCATGACATAAAAAGGCCTGCTAGTCTAGGGGTAAGTGGCATGTGGAGTCTTCCAATAGGTTTGAGGTTCAAGTCCTATTTGACGCAAGGGAGGGTTTTATTTTGCTGCTGATGTTATGGAGATGTTGGGGTTTGACCGAAACACTGAAATGGTGGAGTGGAATTCAAACTGAGTAGTTAGGGAATGAGTGTTTGGTTGAAGGATTTGAAGAGAGGATGGAGGAGAGATTTTAGGAGAAAATCAAGAGATTTTAAGGGAGTAGGAGTATTGATGCCGATTGTGGACTCTCAACACTCAGAATTTAGCTTTGAGACTGCCAAGTGCTCCTCATTTCGATGATTGTTAACCTGTTTGCCTCTTTTCTTTTTCTCTTTGTTTCTCTCCTTAAACCTCTACTTTTTTTCCGTTATACTACTGGTTCGGGTTCCTGTCCATACTATTTCGTTCTCTTTGCTAATCTGCTCATCTTTGTCTTACTTTTCCTTGCATAAACCTTTGTCGATTTCTGCTAGCACTCTCTCTCAAATCTCTTATTTTCTTTCACCTTGCTGATTAGTCATCTTCTTCCCTCTCTCCATCTTGGTATGTGTTAGGTGAATACCTCCTTTTTCTCTTCTCCCTTTATTCTTCAGATTTTACCGAGTATCTCTTTGTTCATTGTAGAACCGAATACCTCTTTCTTTTCCCTCTCCTGCTTTCAGTTTCTCTCTAGAAAGGGGGAATTGGCTTTGGTGTTCTCTGTTCCATTGACCGAATAATTGGTTCTTTTCCATTCTCCTTCTTCTGTCGACTTCTCTTCTCCCAAGTAGTTGTTTTGTCCAACGCAGGTTGTTGTCGGTTGGTAAGTGTTTTGGTAAGGGCTGAAGTGATGCCTTAAGTGGTGTGAGTAATGTAGTTACTGTTAATCTATTAAGGTTCTAATCCCTTGTTTGTCAAATATTATTTCGACAGTGCCAAATCATGTTGAACTTGGTTTACGAGGAAAGATAGGCTACATCAGTTGAAGCAGTAGAAGTAAGTAATGCTAAATGATGTCGATTGGGGATTGTTTTTGGTATGGTTGGTTTTTTTTTTTTTTGCATGACTAACGTGAGTCCTAGTTTTGTCAATTGTTTTAGGTACGGTTCGTCTCAAGAAAGGGTTGTGTACCTAAAATCCTATTAGGTGTGTAACCACACCATCCCTAATCGTAAATTGGAAAAGGCCAAAATAGGTGACCGTCGACACTACACGAGTCACACTCGCTCGTGTGGTAGTCCGAACACCCAAACGTGGGAGTAAGATCGTTAAGGCCAGCCATGAGTCATGTCATGGGCTTAGGATGTTTTGGGCTACGTTGGGACGAAATGGGTTGTGTGGGCCCCACGAACTCATGGGCCCCACGAACTCATGGGCCCCATACGGATAAACCACACGAAAGCATGGAGAATATTGGGCTAAGCTGTGTAGTTCACATGGCCAGGGCCATTACTGGGCTAAACGGGCCACACGAGTATGTGGGCCCAATTGGGCCATAATATGGGCTTTAGGCCCATTTTCACTGTTTGATTGTTAAGGTTGAGCGGGTCGCCCGAGACGACTGTGGACCTATTTTTGGGTCGAAAAGTATACCTAGACCCCAATTTGGTAAAATGACTGTTATACCCTATGAGGTAAAATGACTGTTATACCCTTATGATATGTGTGACTGTAATTCAGCATGACATGTTGCATACACGTATGATATTATGACATGAAATATTGCATGGGGATGGGTTTACTATATTTGGAGGAAGTGTACTGTACTGCCAGCTCTGCTGCATGTACTATTTAGTGCCGCAACCGGTGCTATATTTTGGAGTATAGGGATGGGTGGGTCGATTTAATCTCCACATGGAGTGTAGGGCTGGACAGAGTGGAGTGTAGAGGATGGATCGGTAGGATTTCTATTTGCATTCTTTTACTGTTACTAAAATGGGCTAAGGCCTACACTGATACTGATACTGCAATGGGCTTAAGCCCTAACTAGAAATGAACTCTTACTGAAATGGGATTAGGCCCAAATTGTGATTGACACTGTATGACTAATTGTTTGTTTAATAAGGGTTTACACATTGAGTTTTCATAAACTCACCCTTTTGCTCTTCTGGCAGGTAATCCTTAGGTGGATCAGTGCTACGAGGGACTCGATGGTGGCCACACAACTGCATTTGCTTTCATTTTTAAATTTTAACTTATAAGTATTTAATTTGGACGTTTGATTTTATAATAAGGCCTCTCTAAGTTTTTTATTTTATTTTGGGATTTATTTATTTGATTCGTATCTGCTAGTGGTAGGTGGCAAATTTTCAAAAAGATAAATGCTTTTCAAACACCACGTATACGCAACATATTTTAAAAAACTTCCGCAACAAACCTTGTCTTTTTAAAACGTAATGAGAATCTAATATGTTTAACATTTTGCTAAGCCTTTGCTAAGACAACTTGAGTTTTAACAATGAACAAGATATCCTAAACTTGCATTAAGTTCTCAAAGGGGTTTTAATATAACACGGGTTTTTCATCGAGATTATGTCTTTCGAAACACACTTCAATGTGACATCGCAGATTCGGCCATAACGTCTAGGCCGAGTTTGAGGCGTTACACTTTCAAACTGAACCATCAAAAATTTCTTCTAACACTCTTTTTTGTTTGCGAAAAAATTTTCTTTCACTGTTTCTCTTTTTTTCATAGGAAGACTCTCTTTTCTATTATCACTTTTTTTTTTCTTTTCTCGTACAACAATCTCATTTTTCTTTTCTTGTTCTTTGTCCTTCCTTTTCTCTCTCTCATTTTTTGTTTCTCTTGATTTTTATTTTCTTTTCTTTTGAAGTTGTCCGCTCGTTCTTTCTTTAACCACAATTGATCTTCATAGTTTGTTTCAATGTTAAAGAAACGAGTACAATAGATTGTACATTAAATTTGAATTAATATCGATCTAGAAATCCATCATGAATGACTCTTTAATCATATTGCCATGGACACCCTAATAGAATATGACCCGTATGCATTGGCACCACATCCCACATGATTTCATCATTGTATCTCCTAATAGAAAACGATATCAAAACTTGTTTAGCTACCTTTATCTCTGCTCCATCATTTAGCCATTGTAACTTGTAAGGATGATGATGTTCCAAAGTTAGCAGACTAAGCTTTTCCACCAAAGTTGTGCTTGCCACATTTGTACAACTACCTTCGTCGATTATCAAGCTACATACATTTCCATTAACAATACATCGTGTATGGAAAATGTTTTCTCATTGCAATTCCTTTTCACCAGTTTGCACATTCAACACTCTTTTCGCAACCAATAACTCACCTTCAATAGGATATTCTACATCACTCGTGTCTTCTAAAATAGGAATTGATTCATCTTCAGGTTCACCCTCGTAAACAATCTCTCCATTGCCCTTCAAAATCATAGTGTTTCAGTTTGGACATTGACTTGCTATATGACCTTTCCTTAGACATCTGAAGCAAGTAATGTCTCAACTCCTTGTTGGTTAAGCTACATCTTTACCTTTGTTTTGAACATCAGCATGTTTATTGACTTTGGAAGCATTGGGCTTATCTTTTGTTTGTGAAACAGTGACTCTCTTGCTCCAACTTTGATTCCAAGATAAAGTCCTACCTGAAGTTTGTCCCACTCTAGCTGAACCCTTTCTTTTGAGTTGCCTCTCCACCTTTGATAGTCCACAGAGACAGTAAACACGTGTTTAAATTGTGTCGTTCAAAACCCTAGTACTCTCAAGCAGTGGAAATATTGAAACCTGGTACAGACCGTAGGTGTAGAAACCTTGTGTAGTAGCTAGGATTTAGTTTTTCTATTGAAATAGACTTCTACTAATTCAACAATGGTTTCACTTTTTCTCCCTATAAATAGATGACACCAATATTGCTAAACACACAACTTTGAGATATTATTATTCTACCCGAAAATAGTGAGAATTTATTTTCTAAGTATAAATTCTATTTTTCATAATAATAATTCTACCGGTTTCTATTGAAGAAAGATTTACTTTCCCATTGAAAGTAAAGTAAACAATTTATACTTCTATGTTTGATACAAATTCGTTTGAGCCTACACTCGAAGCAGTTTGTTGTACGAGAATAGTAAGAAAGTCGTTTGGTTGAAAGCCAAAACGATAAGGACCTGTCTACCTGGAAACATGGGTGCAATTTTGGTTAACGGTTTATTACTATAAATATCACAAACCGGCTCGATTTTTAAAATTTTAATTTTCCTTTTTACAAGAGAACCATTTTTGAACTAGATTTTTTTCCAACAATGATTCTATATGTACAATCTACCACCTTGGGTTGCCCAAAGATGATGATTTTCAATCAATTATCTAACACTATGACATGCCAACTATATCCGACTCAGACTGAACAGCTATTAGGGTAACTAAATTTCTGATTCAATATATATAGTTCAAATCATACTTTATCACATCCAACTAACCATCGATTCATTAATTCATCATAAAAATAACATGTTTCAACTCAATTTCATACCAATTCTCATATATCAATCAGATCATAAAATTTTATATTTTATTCAATTTAGTCTCTGTCTCGATAATCAATCTCAATCGAATAAATTAAATTCAAAAATCCAATAACAACTTACCTAAATATTATATGGTGCAAAATGACACAAATATAAAATAATGAAATTGGTCCCAAATCATAGAAATACAAATTGAATTTCTGAGCTACTCGTCGATGACTTTGGACTTTCCTTTCCCTCTTGATGATTTTGTATCAACTTTAGCTAAATAAAATCACAAAACATATAATACTAAAAAATTCCAATCAAATCGAAATCAATTACAATATCAAGCATATTTTACAATTTATTCAATTTCGTTCCTAAACCTAGGATAAACATAACTTTCAATCTAAAGCTTCAAATTGAAATCAATTTCACAATTACTCATTAGGGGCCATCTATTTTCTATTCCTACTGAAAATTTCATTACAGTTGTGTTATTTAGTTTGGTCCCTAATGTACAAAACTAACAATTAAACTTTACAATTTAGTCTTTTTCTTAATCTAAGCTTAATTTCTAGCAATTTCACACCAATTTCATCTAACTTTCAACAATGGTAACTTCCTAAAACTTCAATAGTTTTACAAATTGGTACATTGGCTAGCAAAATCAAGTTCCCATGACCTCAGTGTTGGATCTGGTGCCCTAAGTGTAGTATATTTGTCTATAAACTTGTAATTTTTTGAACAGATTAATCAATAAATCAAATTCATTGACTACATTAATATACTTTGTCTGATTTTCCTCATATGTTTTTTGCACATAAAGCAAAATGAAAGCAAATGTTGCTAACTGATTGTCTAATGTTTAACTACATAATAAGCAATATCACGTGGTTGGATCATAATATAGAAAGACAACTTATATTAGTAGACGAACCAAAACATGCCCTTAGTGTAATCGAAAATGAGCAAACAGATTGAAAGACTAATATGTTATCTATCAAGTCTAATTGGGGAGATGTTTAGTCTTGGGCATCGGAGTGGTTGACTCCTAGAAGATAGAGACATAGATGTGACTAACTGGACTGACAGTGCAATTGACTGGACCCAATAAGAATAGATCCTGAATCTGTTTATGGATTTATTCACTTGTAATGTTCATAGTATAACATACTTATATCCTGATTGGATGATAAACTATGTATACATGACTCTTACACTTTGATGTAAGTAAAATCCTAAGTTTGAATAGATAAAGAACCAAAAGTGTAACACCCCTAACCTGTATCCGTCGCTGGAATAGGGTTACAGAGCATTACCGAGAACTTTTAACTTAAAACATTAGATTACAATCATTTAAAAAACACATTTTATTCTATTCAAACACATGCATAACGTCCATTTTTTGAGCCTCCAAGGCCTTAGAAACACTTTAGAAATGATTCAAGACTGAATTGAAAACATGTAAAACTTCATGGCAAAAGATAGAAAAAAATTCATACCACAGGGGTCACATGGCCTTGTGACTCACATGGTTGAGACACACGCCCTTGTCTCAGGCCGTGTGGACATTCGAAATAGGGACACACACCATGTTCCAGCCCGTGTCTGTACATGTGTAACTCTCTAATTTGGGTCACACAGCCAAGCCACACACCCGTGTGCCAAGCCATGTAACTTTTGAAATGCTACCTGTAAAAACCTATACGGGACACATGGCCATGTTGCATAACCGTGTGTCATACACAGTTGAGACATGCACCCGTTTCTTAGACCGTGTAGATGAGAAATAGGTCATTTCCAAGCCATTTCCTTCATCCTAAACATGCTCACACATACCAACCATTTTTACCTATTTCAAGCATTCAAAAATGTACCTAAAACATGTATAATGGAGCTAAATCAATATGGTATCTATCCATAAAACCAATATGCCAAAGGTACCTCAATCACAAACACCAAACATGTTTAAACATTTGCATAATTTTAGCCATTAACTAATCATACATTTCTCATCAAATTTCCTTACCAAACTTACCACCATAACCACATGCCAAAATCATATACAAACATACCAAAGTGGTCACTAAAACATACATTAACTTGATCATTCTAACATCAACCATGAAAGCACCAAAATGCTAAGATATCATTAATCATAAAATACTTATACATGTGCATAGTTAAAAATTTATCAATTAACTTGTTTCTACATCAAACATATCAAAATATGCCCTAAATGATCACTTTGCAAACATGCCAACTCTTACCACTTTAATCATAAAAACCATGCATCAATTTGATCACATACACATCAACCGTTAAGCATCAAAGTGCCGAAAGCACACCAACCATCAAGGCATCAAAATAACATAAGTTTCACAAGTTTATAGTAACATTACATACCATTATCATTAACTAAACAATAGACATATTCCACCTATACATGCCATTATAACCACTACCAAAGCATCAAAATCTACCGGTAAAATCGATGGACAATGTGATGGATCTCCGACTAGATTTTAACCCGATCAAGCTTCCGATAATTTGTAAGGTAAAGGAAAATAACTACATAAGCAATGTATGCTTAGTAAGCTTGTAATATCCCGAATTAGGGCCTAATCGGAATAGTGGTTTCGTGACCACAAATCCAAGATAGAAATAATTATTTTATAATAATTTTGATGATTATGATATGATTGCATGATTGTGTGAAAATTTCGTGATGAAATTCTATGCCTAAAGTGCTTAAATTGAAAGTAGGGACTAAATCGAATAAGTTGCAAAACTTGCATTCTAGAAGTTTTTAGTATGAAATTGTTTTGGAATATTAATGAGGAGGTCTTAAATAGCAATTTGATCAATTTTAAGTTCATGGACAAAGTTAGGACATGGAAGGAATTTTTGGAAAGTTTAGTAGTAAGGGTATTTTGGTCATTTAGTTATTAAAATGAATTAAAAACAAAATTAAAAGCCAATTTTTTGTCCATCTTCTTCATTAGGCCGAAATTTCAAGGGTTCTCCATAGCTAGGGTTTGTTTCAAGCTTCCAAGCTCCATAGTAAGTGATTACAAGCCCCGTTTTTAATGTTCTTTACGTTTTTAGAATCCCGGTAGCTCGATTAAGCTTATGTTAGCAATAATTCAACCTAGGGTTTATATTTGGAAAAATACCCATAGGTGAAATTTGTGTATTTTGATGTTTTATGATAGAATATGGAGTTTTAAATTATGTTAGACAACTTGTACTACGATTTTAAGCAAAAACGAGTAAAAGGGCTTAATCGGTAAAAATACCTAATAGTCACAAGTACATGTTAAAGTGAGAATTTGATGTTGCCATAGAAGAGAAAAGTGATCAGCATGTTGTAAAACATAAGAATAAGGAATAAATTTTAATCTCGAGCCTAGGGGCAAAAATGTAAATATGCAAAAGTTTAGGGGCAAAATTGTAATTTTGCCAAAATTTGAGTTAAGGATTAATTTGATAATGTGAGTATTAAATGAGCTAAATGTGTTATTTTAGATCAAGAAAGACGTGGAATCGACCTCAATCGAGGAAAAGAAAAGATTGTGGACTAAATTACAAAATCTTTGTATTTTGGTACCAAGGTAAGTTCATGTGTAAATAATGTAGCATAATTGTTATTTTAAGTTATTGATATTAATTATGTGTTATGCTGAATTTCATTATGAAATGTATGCTTTGTGGTTAATTTCAAATAATATGTAAATTATGTGAGCTACTTGTTAAATATAATTGTTACTGAGTATTGATTTGGCATTCTACGGAAGACGGCAAGGATAAGTGTTCGAGAAAAATCCCGTTTGAACCTTAGGAATAGATTAGGATACAAGTGACATGTCACTAGGATGGTTGAGCATCCGAACTCGTTGAGTTGAGTCCGAGTTCACTTATGGATGCGAATGTCCGAACTCGTTGAGTTGAGTCCGAGTTCGTGAGATGTAACTAGGCATCCGAACTCGTTGAGTTGAGTCCGAGTTCACTTATGGATGCGACGCCGAGCTCGTTGAGTTGAGTCCGAGTTCGCTATGGGCGGGTTACATGATTGCTTGATTGAATATGTGGCACTTATATGCAAATTATCCATGTATCCGAATTATATTCGATGTGTTCAACGGGTAAAGTTTTACTCAAATGGAAGAATACTCGAGATGAAAAGAGATGTATTGGTAAGTGATGAGAAATGGATATTTTGGACAGGTATGTATTTAACCCTCGGGTTGAGTGTTGATTACAACCACGATAAGGTAATAAGATGATGAAAATGATTAAAAATGTGATAAGTGTGTTGATGATATATGCTAATGTTGATTAGTTTGATTGTTTGTTATGTTATTTATTATTTACATATGAACTTACTAAGCATTTATGCTTAATCCCTCCTTCTTACTCATTGTAGTTTTGGACAAGCCAGTTCAGGAGTCGGGATAGGTCGAAGGCTCAGTCACACTATCAGGAAGATTTTTGGTAAATGGCTTGTAAATTTAAGTATGGCATGTATAGCAATATACTTATTTTGTGTAAATGATCTTATCATATGGTGACAGAATGGTTGAGAAAATATTTGATAATGATAAATTATGAAAATGGTAAGTTTAGATTATGTTTGATGTTAAGGAAAATTATTAAGATACTTAGTGCATAAAAACTCATAAGAGGGATGAAATTTGCCATAAATAGAATACTATAGCAACACTGACGCAAGTTTGAAAATTTACTAAAAATCATGGCAATTGAATTTGGTGATGGACTACATACCAAATTGAAGCTTATTATGTCTAGTTTCACATGAAACAAATGAAACGGGTAAAGGAATTATATGTTAGAAGATATTTGAATTTTAGTGAAATAGGGTCATAGCAGTTTCTGAATCCCCTGTTCCTACTTTATAAATTCACCATAAATTTTAAAGATATAATTAGGTGGTGTATTTTATATCCTCAGAATCCTTATTGAGCCTAGTTTTATTAGAAACAAACCTGATAGTCATATGAATTTTTTACAGAGAGAAATGTGGTTCGTAGTAAACAGAGGTCAGACCAGTCAAGTCCTGAAACAGGGGTAACTTTAACTAATAAACTGTACTAATTGGCCCTACCAAAAATTTTATAAAAAAATTAGTAGATAGGTATATGAGTATAGATTTAGGGAAAATTTACGGATCTTGATTTCGAGTTTCGTAACTCGAGATATGATTTTTCTTGTGACTGTGACGCAAGTAGCTTAAAAGCTGTGAATGTAGAAACAAATAATCCAAAGTTCTAAAAATGTTAAATTAAGCTTAGTAACACCTCATACTCGACTCCGGCGACGGTCTCGGGCGTGGGGGCGTTACAAAGCTCGTATAAACTTTAAGCATAAAATTCCATTTCAGTAATAAACTTATTAAAATAGACATAACCCTATGCCAATGCCAAAATTCATAAATCTATATGATCATTAACACATTAATGAGTAAATTCATTAATATCACAAATACTTATAATTCATAACATGAATGGATTTTATGGGACATAATGTATAACCATCAACCTTTCTATAAGATTATACACCTTTCAATTTAGTTACTTTCCATTTCATTCCCAATGTTTATCATAAGCCTAAATGACATTATCAATTCCCAACTTAATGTATTTATCCATGTTATAAGTACATTCATTCATAGTATACATAAAATTTCTCACATATAAATACACCATAATACATTCCAATTACGTACTTACCATTTCATTCCCTTTTCTTACCCGTTTCATACGCATAATACAAGCATAATCATAAACATTAATCATATCCACAAGCTTGCCATAAGCCTAAGCACATCAACAACACATGTTAGTTCATTTAAACATGATTCATATGAATTTGACATGAATAACCATTATACTAGAGCATTATTCAATTAGATTTATCATCCATCTCATAACATATCTTAATTCATATTGAACACTTATCATTTCATTTGCATAACACATAAGACATAAACATAGCATTAACCATAGTCACAAGTTAGTAGTTAAACACTTAGTAAAAATTAGCACATGATAAAATAACTTTCATGAATATAGTATATAAGTATTCATACTTTTCATGAACACGGCTATACATACTTTAATCATCAACAACTCATACATTTCCATACTTTCATGACATTGACAATCAGAACACTTACTGTCCCATCCCTTTGTATGCTCGTTGAACCACCTAGAATAATATTGATACATGGGAATCTCACACACTGTGTGCTAACATATGGTCAAAACTATTTATTTTCTTTTCCTTTACATAGATGCTCTCTCTCGAGCCATAAATAGGTTTGCTCACACAAGCTGTCGGTCAGAACGTAGTTACACAGTGCTGCTCACACAAGTTGTCAAGTATTCGCAACACATTTCGGAACTCAGCCACTGGTAGGACGTCCAGGACAAGCACCTGAAACATGGTAGCTCTAATGACATGTCTATATCCTATATAATCCTAAGGTTCAAACGGGGCTTGATAGTCATCGTACGTCGTTGAATTTTTATCGTTTCTTTACTCGATTAATTGTATAATTAACATATATATTGATTTATTTTCAGTAAAATCATATAATAACATTCAATCTAATCAACATTATACATAGTACAGTTCATACGAACTTACCTGGCTACATTATAGAAATGTCAAAGTACAGGGCATTTTGGTAATTTTCTATTCTCATTAAATTTTCCACCCGATCTTAATCTAAATTAAAATTTTCATTCAATCTATTAATTTAGACAGTAAAAAATGTGCTTTATGCAACTTAGTCATTTTTGACATTTTTAAAAAATTGGTCATAAAGTTTTACTTTTATTCAATTTAATCCCTGAACCTAAAACATGCAATTTAACCATTTTTTCCAAAATTGAGTCTAGCCAAATACTTATGGCATCAAATACAGCCCATTTATGTAAAAATTTCACAACAAATACTTATATTTTTATTATTTTAACAATTTAGTCTCTAATCAATAAATTCATAAAAAATCACTTAACAAAATACTTTTAAATAACAACTAATATTTCAAATTCTTTGTTTAACATAGAAAATCACTAGATTCATCAATGGCAACATTCAAAATCTTTAACAGTTTCAAAATCGAAGGTACGGGCTAATTGGACCTAGTTGCAACGATCTCAAAAATATAAAAATCATTAAAAACGGGTGCAAAATGGACTTACATGCACAAAATGAAACATGGTCGAACCTCACTTCTCCATAGCCATGGATTTCTATTGAAACAAATAAAACTTAAGGTTGAAGATGGCTACTTTTGTATTTTTATTACTTTATTAACAATTTTACTTTATTAATAATAAATTAAATTATAAAACATATAAAATTAAAAGATTTTAAAGCTTAAAACCATCCCTTCATCTTAGGTATGGGTAAATTAAGCCCATCCAACTATAATTCTTTAATCAATTTACAGCTTTAAACTAATAGCGATTGAATTTTTTCAACTTTTACGATTTAGTCCTCTTTTAATTAACTATCGAAACATTAAAATTTCTTAACAAAACTTTAATACTACCTTAATAACACTCCGTAAATATTTATAAAAATATTTATGGCTCAGTTTATAGAAATGAGATCCCGATACCTCATTCTCTAAAACCACTTGACCTTAAGGTCTTACCACTCAAACTTAATAAATTTCTTAAATAACATAAATTATCAAATCAAAAACCTTTTCAAAGTCACATTTGTCTCGTAAATGTTAAATAATAATATTTATGAACTTACTCATCAAATTCGGTGGCCCCAAAACCACTATTTTCGACACTACTGAAAAATAGGTTGTTACAGAAAGCTAGAGCATTGGGTGTACGACTTCTGCATTATGTAGCACCATTCACAATAGTAGAATTCATAAGCTGAGACGTGGGTAAATGATATCCTCTCATTGGCATTTGTCTTTGTGATGAATGACTTTATTAATATTTAATAGTAATTGAGTTTTCATGAAGGAATATGTAATGGTTACCATGAGATAAAATAAGATCATATTGGGAGAATAGATATTATCCCACAGAGATTAAGGATATCCTATGTAACACACTTATGAAAAGGTCATCAGACAAGCACAGATCAAGTTATTTTCATAATGGTGGAATGACTTTGTGACTATATGAGTTTATAATTAATAGACGAAAAGTTGAAACTTAATTATAAATCATTTGAGCCTCAATTGCATATGTCTAATCAGTCTCGCTGCTAGCTCATTGAAACTAGAAATGAATTGCAAGTTGAACAAAAATTAACATAAATGGTTAAATGGAGAAATAGGAAACATTTGAAAATGATTATGGTTTTCACCATAATAAAAATGAAAATGGAGAAATGCAATCATTTGGAAATAAATGTGGTGTTCTCCAAAATAAAAAATGAAAATGACCTGAAAAATGAATTTATGTTTTTCAAATTAAATGAAGTTTAAAAATGAAAATAAATCATTTGGTAATAGTGAACTATTTGAAAAATGAAATATATTTTCTCATAAAAATTTTATGGTAAAGTCATCATGCTTTTAATGGAATTAGAATTGGGTTGATAAAATTATTTAATTGGCAATATATTGAAGTTTATTTTGGGAAATAGAAAAATAAATATTAGGTTGGATCAAATTATAAAGTATTAGGTTAAAAACCCGGAAAGTACTTGTAATTGAACCTGATATGGAAAATGCCCAAAAACCCTAGTATTGTTAACTAGGGTTGCCGCCCCCTACATCCTAATTGAACTAGGATTTTGTTTTTCTGGTTGAAATAAACTCCTAAATTCAACAAGTGTTATCATTTTTTTGTTTGAAAATAGAGAGACTTTTCTTCTATAAGAATTAAATATATTTTCTGAAATAACGATTCTGTTGATTTCTAGTTGAGAAGAGAATTTTTGTTTTCACCCCAAAGAAAAGAAAACTATTTCTAGTTTTGTGTTTGATTCGAATTATTTGAGCCCACACTCAAAGCAATTCATGGTACGAGAATAACAAAGGTTGAAAGCCAAGAACGACAAGGATTCCTCTCTAAAAACCCAGGTACGATTTTGGTTTAGGGTTTATAGCTACAAATATCATAAACTGGGTCAATTTTCAAAATTTTTATTTTTTGCTGTGCAAGAAAACCATTTTCAAACCAAATTTTTTCTAACAATCAGATCTACTAAAATTACAAGAAAATTAGATTTCTTACATAATTTCTTAGTCGAATATCAAACCTTAAAATGGTTTTCTTCTTTTCTTTTTCTATGAAGAATCGGTGTTGTGATGAAGAAGATGACCACATTTCCACTATCTTTTAGTTTTTATACAACGATTATGTAGTTAATTAATTTTAATTTACTTAATTAACTATATTTTAACTTAAAAATCCTAAATTAATTAAGTTCATTGGTGTAACATCCCATTTTCAGTGAAATCGAAACAATAGTTTTGAGACCAAAAATCCGATCTGAAAATAAAATTTATTTTTATTTTATTACATGGTCCGTAATATGTTAGAAATGTCATGTCAAAATTCTGATAAGAAAATTTTATTGATTATGTGCTTAATTACGAGAAGGACTAAACCGCATAAAATGCAAAAGTTAATTTCTAGTAGCTAAAAGGATTAAATAGCTATGGAATTCAAAATTTAAGGTCCTTATATGGTAGTTAGACCATTAAAGAAAAGTTTGTAGATATTTTAGTGACTCACCCATGGAAATTTAGAAAAAGGACAAGGACTAAATTGGAATTTGAAATACTTTAATTAATTAAAAGATGAAAAAGGAAAATATCATCTTATTTTCTCATCTTCTTCCCCAAAAATACATGGAAACCCTAGGAGAGAGAGAAGAAACTTTCATGGCTTAATTGGGTAAGTTTTCTTGTCCCATTTTTAGTAATTTTGATATTTTTAAAACTGGGATAGCTTAATCTATCTATTTAGGGATCAATTTGAAGAGTTATCAAAGTATGGAAATTAGGTCATGGATGTATATTCTGAAAATTAGAAATTTATGGTAGAAAATGAAAGTTTGTACATATATAAACAACTTTTACAAAGTGATTTTTGATGAAAACATGATTTAGGGACTAAAATGTAAAGTTGTGAAAATTGATGAAAAATTCTAAAATTTATGGAAAATACGTACTGTAAATTCTATATTAAAATTCTAGTTAGGTTTGGATTAGGGACTAAATTGCATAAATTTCATTTTCTGAGCCTAGGAACCAAATTGGAATTTATGGAAAAGTTTGGGGCAAAATGATAATTTTTCCTAAGATGTAAATTGAGTTCAAATGAATATGAAATGTGTGAAATTGATGATTAAAGTTATTTATATAGATTTGGACAACACAAATTTGAGGTTAGATCGAGGAAAAGAAAAGGTTTCGGATTAGTAGATTTTATACGCGAACTAGTGTCGAGGTAAGTTCATGTAACTTAGTAAAGCATGTAAATATGTTAAATTGAATGTTGTGTTTGTATGGAATGTGACTTATATTGATGTGAATTATTTGATTTCTACAATGAAAAAGGGGTAAGCTCCGTTTGAATTTTGAATTCCAATGAATATATGTGCTTTCCCAAAATGAATTAGGTCTTGCATTTGTTGCTGACGGGATTTAGCTCTGATGAGTAATCCTATTGATCTCATTATAGAAAGAACGTAGCCCAGGCGGATAATCTTGATATAATCCCTCTCGACATATGTTACAATTAGGATTTAGCCTGGACTGGTATTCCTAATTGAACTCCTCTGAGCATACGTTATATAATTGATTTAACCTAGACTGGTAATCCTATTATACGATATGTGACTCAAGAGTGTGTTCCTGTAATATCCTGATTTTGGGCCTAATCGGAATAGTGGTTTCGTGACCACAAAATCCGAGATAGAAATAATTATTTTATGATTATTTTAAGGTCTATGATATGATTGCATGATTGTGTGAAAATTTCGTGAATAAATTTTATGCATAAAGTGCTTAAATTGAAATTAGGGACTAAATCGAATAATTTGCAAAACTTGCATTCTAGATGTTTCTAGTATGAAATTGTTTTGAAATATTAATTAGGAGGTCTTAAATAGCAATTTTACCAATTTATAAGTCTATGGACAAAATTGAACATGGATGGAATTTTGGAAAGTTTAGTAGTAAGGGCATTTTGGTCATTTAGGGTAAAATGAATTAAAATACAAAATTAAAAGCCAATTTTGCTCATCTTCAACCCCATGGCCGAATATAGCAAGGAGAAACCATGGCTAGGGTTTTCAAGCTTCCAAGCTCGATTGTAAGTCCGTTCTAGCCTCGTTTTTAATGATTTTACGTTTTGGAGTCCCGTAGCTCGATTTAGCTTATACTAGCAATAATTTAACCTGTGGTTTATATTTGGAAAAATACCCATAGGTTAAATTTGTGTATTTTGGTGTTTTATGATAGAATATGAGGTTTTAAATTATGTTAGACAACTTGTGCTACTCGGTTTTAAGTGAAAACGAGCAAAAGGGCTTAATCAGTAAAAATACCTTATAGTCATAAGTACATGTTAGAGTGAGAATTTGATGTTGTCATAGAAGGGAAAAATGATCAGCATGTCATAAAGCATAAGAAAATAGGCTGAAGTTTAATTTACGAGCTTTAGGGCAAAAGTGTAAATATGCAAAAGTTTAGGGGCAAAATTGTAATTTTTCCAAAATATGATTTTGGGTCAATTTGAATAATGTGAGTCCTAATTAGACTATATTTTAAATGATAGAGCAAGGAAAACTGAAATTCGGGCTAAAATGGGGAAAATACCAAGTTGTGGACAAAATGGTAAAAGTAGCCATTTTCGCATACGAGGTAAGTTCATATGTAAATATTGGTAACATAGTTATTGTTTTAAATGTTTTAATGTTATTTAAATGATATGATAATTATTATGAAATATCATACTTGTGACAATTGTTTGATAATATGTCAAATTATGTGATATACTTGGAAAATGTGAAATACTACCGAGTATCGGTATCGACATTCCATAGAAGATGGTTGAGACATATGATTGGGAAAAATGTCCCGTTGAACCTTTGGAATGGATTAGGATACAAGTGACATGTCACTGGGATATTTGGGCATCTGAACTCGTTGAGTTGAGTCCGAGTTCACTTATGGATGCGAATGTCCGAACTCGTTGAGTTGAGTCCGAGTTCGTGAAATGTAACTAGGCATCCGAAATCGTTGAGTTGAGTCTGAGTTCACCTATGGATGTGAACGCCTGAGCTTGTTGAGTTGAGTCCGAGTTTGCTTATGGGCGGGTTACATGGTAGCTTGGCTACATATGTGGCACTTATGTGCAAACTTTCCATGTATCCGAATTATATTCCGATGTGTTCAACGGGTAATGTTCTACTGAAATGGAGGAATACTCAAGATGAAAGGGACGTATTGGTAAGTGTTGTGAAATGGGTACTTTGAACAGGTATGTACTTAACCCTCGGGTTGAAAAATTGATATAACAACAATATGGTAAGATAATAAATGAAAATGTGATATGAATGTCTTGGTGATGATTATACAAATGATGTTTTATGTTTGCTTATATGGTTATGTTACTTGCTATTTGCATGTGAGCTTATTAAGCATTTATGCTTACGCCATCCTTTTCATTCCTTGTAGTTTTAACAAGCCAGCTCGAAAATCGGGAACGGTCGGAGGCTCGCTCACACTATCCGTATACCATCTTGGCATAATGGCTTGTATATTTTGAGTATGGCATGTATAGCATTATAATCATTTTGTATATATGGTCTTATAATATGGTTATTGAGTGGTATGAAAATGCTTGGTAATGAGTAGCCATTGGAATGGCTAATCATGATCATATTTGGTGTTATGTATGTCAAATTACTAGCTAATCCATGGAAACCATGAAATAGGTAAAATTTACCATAAAATAGATTCAGACAGAAGTAGTGACGTGAATTTATAAAATCACTAAAAATGGTATAAATGGAATTAAATAATGAATAAGTTATGGAATCGAAGCTTCTATTTTCATATGGAAGAAGCGAAACAGGTATATGAGCTATATTTTATGAGATGTTTAAATTTTTGTAAAACAGGGCCAGAGCGATTTCTGGATCCCCTGTTCTGAATTTGGAAATTCACCATAAATTTTACAATGATAATTAGAAGTCATACTTTATATGTACAGATTCATTATTGAGTCTAGTTTTATTAGAGACAAATGGCATAGTCATTGAAGATCTGTACAAGGAGATATCTGATTCGAAATACAGAGGTCGAGTAGTGAACCCTCAAACAGGGAGTCTTTAACTAATAAACTGTACTAATTGGCCTGACCAAAATTCTTGAAAAAATTAGTAGATGGATATATGAGTCTAGTTTCAGGAAAAATTTATGGAATTGGATTTGAGTTTGAACTCGAGATATGATTTTTAAAGCGATGTGATGCAATTAGCCGACTTGTCCGGAAATTTTAAAATGAATTGTATGAGCTGTTTAAGTAATGAATTAAGTCCGTTAACACCTCGTGTTCGACTCCGGAAATGGTCTCGAGTACGGGGCGTTACATTTAGTGGTATCAGAGTAGGTTTAGTCGGTTCTCAGACTAACTTAGCATGTGTAAAAGTTTAGCTATACATGCCACTGATCTGTGATAGTGTGATGTCTTCCGACGCGTATGAGTACCGTCTTATTTAGACAGGGTACTCTCCAACCGAGCTGCGCCGACCATGTTCAATGTTATGTGAAGGTATTTGAGTAAAATTATGATTATGATAAGTCTCGATTCAGAAAAGTGTGAATAAAAGTTTATGATACATATGTGATAAATATCCATACTTGCTTAATGCTCATATGATGTAGTGTATATGGCTTACTTGATAAGATGAACAGAATAAATAGAAAGTAGTAGAGGTATGAATAAAAGTCATAATATTATGATACGAGTGAAAATGTCCTTGTCTTGATTTGGACATCGAATGTTGATAAATGTTAATGATATATAGTTTTTATGAGATAAAGGATTATAATGAAATGAACTTATCTATGTTAAATTGTTGGACTGAATTATATGATTGTAATGATATGTACATGATGATGCACGAAATGAAAGTTGTGATTGTGATGCAAATATCTATATTTGTTTGGTCTTATATGATGTCATGAGCATGAATTAATTTAATTAAATGAATGGATAAGTAAAGCTGTCTAGAAAACATAGAATGTATGCATAAGTATATTGTCTAAATGGGACAATAGGAAAATTGGTGTAAGCCAACATGAATGAATAACATGATTTTGATGGTGTTACTATGATGATGGAAGTTGTGTCATTTGTGTATGTATAAGAAAGTCGAGTCAGAGGTCCTACAACCCCTCCCCCTTACCGAAGTGGTACTTTAATGGAATTTCATGAGATTTGTATTGAATAAGTTTCCGGTTGAGAACCCAAAGAGTATAGTGATAGAATAATTATAAGTATGATTAGAGATTGAAAATGAGCTGATAAGTAAAGTCAGAGCAGTAAAGTATCGGATTGACATAAAATTATTAGAGTTATGCCTTCGTCCCGATTAGAAAAGGAATTCTCCTTGGTAAACCGAATTACTCAGGTGCAAGGTCGAGAAAAATGTAAATCGAAATTTATTCAGAACTGGCCTTCTTTAGTGAATGGTTTAATATGAAATTTGTGATGGCAGAACTAGTTGGGGAAATGATAATTGAAATGTGAACTATCTGAGTGTGACAGTTATGACTGGAAAGATTTAGCAGTCTCTTTTGAGATGTTCTATGTGTTTACCCGTTCTCAGAAATATTTCTATGTCTATTGATCTTCTGAAGAAATTCTTGTTATATGGGTATGTCTTCTAATTCTAGTGTTGGATGAAAGCATTGGTAGTCTGATTGGTTTATAATTTATATTGCTCTATTTCATCGGGTATTCTATTTCATTTCGTCTGATAAGAATTGATGAAAGAATACATATGATATTATGATTCTGTTTTTTTTCCTACTTGATGCTTCATCTGATATATATGTATGGGAAGATATATTGATCTTGTTATATTTGATTTCAGTGGGATTAAATGATGTTTTCTTTTGGACTTTCTTTCTTTGAAGAATTATCGGGGTATTCCGTATTTTCTCTATGAGTTTAGTTTTCGATTCTCCGGCATAGTATCGTATCTTGGGTTTCTTTATCCTGGATCTCTTTATTCTGGATTTCTTTATTCCGGGTTTCTCTATCTTGGATTTCTTTATTCGGTTTTCTTGTTATCTTTGTTCCATAATTTGTCAATTACGACTCATGTTCGAAGTGGGTTCTTCAGCTCATGATAATCATGTCAAAAATGACTATACTTCTAATTTGATCTTGATAATATGGTGATTTTAGTATTGGGATTTTTTCTAATTTCTATATAAGGATTTGACATCAGTAAAGGCATAGGTGATAAAAGCGCGAGTTTCAGTCGGTATGGTAAATTATTTATTTGAAAGATTTCATGTGACAATTATGTCAGGATTATTTTTCCCAAGTCTGATAATAGAATTTCATTTTGTACGGATAAAAGAGTAAATAGTTTGAACGAGAAGTGTATATTTATTAGAAAGAGTTGGATATTAGTTTAAGTCACTACGAATGATAAGGTTTCCATCTTGTGAAAGCTGAAAAGTTTATTACATGTTGTGAGTTCGGATAGATGAGAATATTGGTAACCAAGCGTCCGAACTAGACTAGTCTACATTGAGCAAAGACTTCGACTTTCAAGAATGTATTGTTGTATGAATTGTGACGTGTTTCAAGACGGTGAGGTAATGTGATAGTTTAGAGCATCCGATGTTACATAAAATCGGAGTTGTTAAAGGGTTAAAGTGAGCATTAGGATCTATCAAAATTATCCTTGTCGGTGTTGATATTGGGATGGAAATGAGAAGGATTATTCTTGAGGCCATATCGTAATTATTTCTATGGCGGAAAGGAAAATGTGATGTATCCTATTGTTAAATGTTTGGCGAGATCTATAAATCATATCTGTATTGAATGAATTCCTACTCATCAGATTCATGAAATTTCAGGTCTCTTTGATTGTTGGATTTCTTGGAATTCCAGTCTCCATTAAATCAAGTTGAGATCCGGGTTTTATGTCATGATATCATGAGAAACTGAGAAGGGTTGAAAATTTAAGAACAGTTGAGAGTTGAGACTGTAAGCTTTTAGATCATATGAGAAATTGAAGAGATGTATTGGAGGTACAGTCTAAGTGCAAGTTCTTCAGCACCGAATATGATATTAAAAGTGAAGACCACTTTTCTGGTAAGATTTTCGGGGACGAAAATCCCTGAAGTTGGGGAGAGTTGTAATATCCTGATTTTGGGCCTAATCAGAATAGTGGTTTCGTGACCACAAAATCTGAGATAGAAATAATTATTTTATGATTATTTTAAGGTCTATGATATGATTGCATGATTGTGTGAAAATTTCGTGAATAAATTTTATGCGTAAAGTGCTTAAATTGAAATTAGGGACTAAATCGAATAATTTGCAAAACTTGCATTCTAGAAGTTTCTAGTATGAAATTTTTTTGAAATATTAATTAGGTGGTCTTAAATAGCAATTTTACCAATTTATAAGTCTATGGACAAAAATTGGACATGGATGGAATTTTTGGAAAGTTTAGTAGTAAGGGCATTTTGGTCATTTAGGGGTAAAATGAATTAAAATACAAAATTAAAAGCCAATTTTGCTCATCTTCAACCCCATGGCCGAATATAGAAAGGACAAACCTTGGCTAGGGTTTTTCAAGCTTCCAAGCTCGATTGTAAGTCCGTTCTAGCCTCGTTTTTAATGATTTTTACGTTTTTGGAGTCCCGGTAGCTCGATTTAGCTTATGCTAGCAATAATTTAACCTAGTGTTTATATTTGGAAAAATACCCATAGGTGAAATTTGTGTATTTTGGTGTTTTATGATAGAATATGAGGTTTTAAATTATGTTAGACAACTTGTGCTACTCGGTTTTAAGTGAAAACGAGCAAAAGGGCTTAATCAGTAAAAATACCTAATAGTCATAAGTACATGTTAGAGTGAGAATTTGATGTTTCCATACAAGGGAAAAATGATCAGCATGTCATAAAACATAAGAAAATAGGCTGAAGTTTAATTTACGAGCTTTGGAGCAAAAGTGTAAATATGCAAAAGTTTAGGGGCAAAATTATAATTTTTCCAAAATATGATTTTGGGTCAATTTGAATAATGTGAGTCCTAATTAGACTATATTTTAAATGATAGAGCAAGGAAAACTGAAATTCGGGCTAAAATGGGGAAAATACCAAGTTGTGGACGAAATGGTAAAAGTAGCCATTTTCGCATACGAGGTAAGTTCATATGTAAATGTTGGTAACATAGTTATTGTTTTAAATGTTTTAATGTTATTTAAATGATATGATAATTATTATGAAATATCATACTTGTGACAATTGTTTGATAATATGTCAAATTATGTGATATACTTGGAAAATGTGAAATACTACCGAGTATTGGTATCGACATTCCATAGAAGATGGTTGAGACATATGATTGGGAAAAATGTCCCGTTGAACCTTAGGAATGGATTAGGATACAAGTGACATGTCACTAGGATATTTGGGCATCCGAACTCGTTGAGTTGAGTCCGAGTTCACTTATGGATGCGAATGTCCGAACTCGTTGAGTTGAGTCCGAGTTCGTGAAATGTAACTAGGCATCCGAACTCGTTGATTTGAGTCTGAGTTCACCTATGGATGCGAACGCCTGAGCTCGTTGAGTTGAGTCCGAGTTTGCTTATGGGCGGGTTACATGGTAGCTTGGCTACATATGTGGCACTTATGTGTAAACTTTCCATGTATCCGAATTATATTCCGATGTGTTCAACGGGTAATGTTCTACTGAAATGGAGGAATACTCAAGATGAAAGGGACGTATTGGTAAGTGTTGTGAAATGGGTATTTTGAACAGGTATGTACTTAACCCTCGGGTTGAAAAATTGATATAACAACAATATGGTAAGATGATAAATGAAAATGTGATATGAATGTCTTGGTGATGATTATACAAATGATGTTTTATGTTTGCTTATATGGTTATGTTACTTGCTATTTGCATGTGAACTTATTAAGCATTTATGCTTACGCCCTCCTTTTCATTCCTTGTAGTTTTAACAAGCCAGCTCGGAAATCGGGAACGGTCGGAGGCTCGCTCACACTATCCGTATACCATCTTGGCATAATGGCTTGTATATTTTGAGTATGGCATGTATAGCATTATAATCATTTTGTATATATGGTCTTATAATATGGTTATTAAGTGGTATGAAAATGCATGGTAATGAGTAGCCATTGGAATGGCTAATCATGATCATATTTGGTGTTATGTATGTCAAATTACTAGCTAATCCATGGAAACCATGAAATAGGTAAAATTTACCATAAAATAGATTCGCATGTAAGTAGTGACGTGAATTTATAAAATCAATAAAAATAGTATAAATGGAATTAAATAATGAATAAGTTATGGAATCAAGCTTCTATTTTCATATGGAAGAAGCGAAACAGTATATGAGCTATATTTTATGAGATGTTTAAATTTTTGTGAAACAGGGCGAGCGATTTCTGGATCCCCTGTTTCAATTTGGAAATTCACCATGAATTTTACAAAGATAATTAGAAGTCATACTTTATATGTACAGATTCATTATTGAGTCTAGTTTTATTAGAGACAAATGGCATAGTCATTGAAGATCTGTACAAGGAGATATCTGATTCGAAATACAGAGGTCGAGTAGTCGAACCTCGAAATAGGGAGTCTTCAACTAATAAACTGTACTAATTGGCCCCAACCAAAATTCTAGAAAACAATTAGTAGATGGATATATGAGTCTAGTTTCAGGAAAAATTTACGAATTGGATTTTGAGTTTGAACTTGAGATATGATTTTAAAGCGATCGTGATGCGTTAGCCACTTGTCCGAAATTTTAAAATGAATTGTATGAGCTGTTTAAGTAATGAATTAAGTTCGTTAACACCTCGTGTTCGACTCCGGAAACGGTCTCGGGTACGGGGCGTTACAGTTCCTCGATTAACTGCCGTGATGGGTACTCTTGAAAAATAATTGATGGGTTATTGAATCTTACACCTCAAGTGTACCACTTGAGTATCCATTGTAATTTTAATGATTTAACGAGCACAAAACCTCTTGGCATGGTAAGAGAATTATGGAATGAAATGAATGATGTCTTGAAGGAAAATATTATACAGAGCTCATCTATATTTACTTGATTGATATGAATATTTTGTGACTAACATGTTTGATTGAAAGTATATGTTTAGGCAATTTTGCCAAGTTGATGGAAAACATGATATTGTATGCTTAGATTTAATAAACGGGTTTGGTAAGTTTAGTTTCCATTATAGAAACTTACTAAGCATGTAATGCTTACTCCGTTTTATTTTCCATTATTTTATAGTGCTCGGAAGCTCACAAAGGTTGGAGGTCATTGGAGCATCATCACACTATCCACTAGCTTATTTTGGCTATACAGAGTAAAATCATTTTTGTATAATGGCATGTATAGGCTAATTTGGCCATAGATGGCTTAAATATGTGGTTTGTAATCTAGCCATTGGAATGGCTAGTAATGGTTGTTTTTGATATACTTGTAATGTCATACTATGGTAGCTATATACATGTTAAATGGTTGTTCAAATTATGCCTATCATATGAAATATACCAGGGTAAGATTATAAACATGTATGCATGTAATGATATACCATGTTCAATGATAGAGTTTGCTTAATTTGAATGCTTGAAATGGTTGGTATTTGGTTGTGAGATTAAGTGCAGGTCATTGGTATGATTTTCGGTGAGAAATGAAGCTAGAAATGGCTTCATTTTGTCCACATGGGCAGACACACGGGCGTGTGTCTAGACCGTGTGTGACACACGGCCTAGTACATAGGTGTGGGTTAGGCCATGTGTCCCCTGCACCTTAAATTTGAGAAACAAAATGCTCAAAATTGGGCACACAGGTAGAGACATGGGCGTGTGTCTCAATCGTGTGTGCACGGCCTAGAACACAGGTGTTTGTCTTGGCTATGTGAAATCTGCACCTAATTTCAAAGAAAATTAATTAACCACACAACCTAGCACACGGGCGTCTGGCATGGCCATGTGCACAAGTCAGAGAATTACACAGGGTCGAACACGGCCTGTAGCACCAGCATGTCCTAGGGTTACACAAGTGTGTCCCTTGGACCACACGGGCATGTGAGCCTTATAACTTAGAAAATTTTTGAAATTTTTCGAAAAACTCTTAGAGTTTCCAATTCAGTCCCGACTTGATTCTGATGCTCGTATTGGGCCTCGAGGGTCCATTTAAGGGACGTTATGAACAATCTAGGTTAATGAATAGTAATTTATGTGAATCATCTGTAAATATTCTAAAAGTTCTAGTAATATTTTGTAACCCTGTTTCGACAACGGATACGGGTTAAGAGGTGTTACATTTAGTGGTATCAGAGTTATGGTTTAGCCGATTCTCGGATTTAACGTAGCAAACATGAGTTTAGCTATACATGCCATTATATAATTCGTGATAGTGTGATATCTCCTGATTATTTTAAATGTGTTTTTCATATAGTAATATCATCAACCAAGCTAGAGTTGAATCCGAGGAAGTTGGGAGCAATGCTTCAGCTTTAGTCCAAAGAGTTGCATCTTCATCTAGTAGTGAAAGGCCCGTATCTGAGGGCCAAAGTTAGGAGGCAAAATAGGCCTTCTTCCAATTGATGAATGAATAGTTTATTGAGTATTTAAGAACAAACCCTACTGTACAATGACCTCCCCCACCTGCTCCTTAATAGATTCCTGAGATGCCACAAGGTGCTGAACCTGTTAGAATTGGTAAGCCTCCGGTAGATAAAATCTATAAGCATGGGGCAGAAGAATTTAGAGCTACCATAGATGATGATCTGGAAAAAGCTGAATTTTGGTTGGAAAATACCATCTAGGTTTTTTATGAATTATCCTGTACACCTGTCGAATTTCTGAAATGTGTAGTATCTCTACTAAAAGATACAACTTATCATTGGTGGAATTGTAACGCCCCAAAAATCTCGAAACCCAAAAATCTCGAATCCCGAACTTTCTTCATTTTCGGTTTTGATAAAAAATGTGTTTTATGTTCTTAGCCATGTGATAATTATAGGAGGTCTTAATTAAGGTTTGAGTTTGAACCTAGAAGTAAATGAAATTATAGTTTAATTATTAAAAGAATTAGGGTTGGCAAGTAGGTGGTCTTTTAAATAAAAATAAGGGGAAAATAGCATCAAAAAGCCTTATGGAAGAGTGGCTAAGTGACACCACTTAGAGTGCAGGGAGGTGGCGTTAGTAGCTTGCAAGGAGGTCCAAGGTTCGAATCCTAGTTTTGTGTTTTAGAAGTTTAGTTTTGGCCTTCTAGAAGGATGGAAGTGGTGTGAAGATGGACTCTAAGCGGAGTGTTCAGAAGAGAAAATTAAGAAAGGATCAAGGGGTTATCAGGGAGAAAAACGAGGAGATGAGAAGGGAGAAGTGATGGAGCCAAATTGGGAATTGTGCATGGAAAATTCAGCTATAAGGGCTATAAATAGGGGCCAAATACAGGGTTGTCAGGCTACTGCCGAAGTTCTTTTTCACCTTGTTCCCAGAGACCCCTTTCTTCAAAATCTGAAAACCCTTTTGTTTTTCTTTCTTTTCTTCCTGCCAATTTCTATTCTTCTCTACACAATTTTCTTTGTTTCACTTAGCCGAATTCTTCTTCTACTCTTCTTCTTTAATCTATACCAAATAAACCTTATTCACCATACTAAGTTTGAAAAGCCGAAAAGCTAAATCTCCCAAGGGCTGAATACTCTTTAGCTGAATCTAATGTAAGTGTTGCTCTTCTAATAGGTTTCTTTGCTAGGTATTGATTATTGTCCCTCACTCCTTCAATCAAATTTGGTAGGGAATTAGTATCGGATCTCAGATCTTAGCTCTCTGCCGAGTTGCTCTTTAGGTGTTTACGGTTTTGGTAAGTATTCCTCATCCATTGGCTAAGGTTGGCTGAATAGCCATAGTAAGGTAAGGGGACTTGTGTTGGATACGAGTCACCTATTATTCTAGTTTTAATAGTTACGATTGGTGCAGATCTAGGAGTTGATCGTGGTTAGTGAAGGGGTTGTTATGCTTATCGCGCAAGGTAAGGTTAAGGTGAGATTCTGGCTTTTGGTAAAGTATTCGATAAGTATGTAAGATTAATCTTTGAGTGATATTGATTGTAGGTTTGGGATAAGGAGATCACATCACGCTTGCTTACTAGGTGAGTACATACACTGCACACACATTATGTATCGGCAAAAGCCGAAATGCTGAAAAGCTGAAAGTTTGGCTACGGTAGTCTTGTGAGTGCACGAACACTCGTAAGGGGGAGATCAATAAGTTACCTGAGGCTCACGGACAATTTCGTGTACTTGGGTTGTGATTTGGCCATATGGGTCGGAATGGGCTAAAGGGGCTCGATGGGCTGTTGGACCTATAATAAGCAAAAACTGAATGTTGATGCTATGTGATAGGAACTTGTATGTGAGCATGAATATGAATGTGACTGGGCCTAATAGGCCATATAAATGTGATTTGCGCCTAATGGGCCATATGAATATAATTGGGCTTAATGGGCCAGATACAGGTATGTGAAATTGTTTGGGCTTTGTAAGGGGTTTTGGGCCTAGTATATGATATCCACATAAGACTTAATTAATAAATTGAGACTATGGACAAGTCAAAGGGTTAAGGTGTGGCAACAGGTATATGCATGTCTAGGATTGGATCTAGAGAGAGCTTGGTACTTGAGTGGTCTTAATGACTCACCTCCTCTTCTCTGGAATCCTACCTGGTGCATAGTGTTCGTTCATATTAGCTCACGAAACTTGTTAACAGGCCAAGGAAAGTGAAAACCGTAATTAAGGGAAAATTATCGAAATGCCCCTATGGGCGAAAATGACCAAAATACCCCTAGGTGTAGAATGTAAGTTTTATGGATGTGACATGCATACATATGATATTCTGCTTAGGTTGCATATGGGTGGGAATTATGGAAAGGAGGAAGTATATGAGGATCACATGGTTGCTTGACAATCGTGGATTCATCGACGGCTTTTAAAGCCCAATATGCAAATGAAGGTAGTTCCGCAACCGGGCTACCATGGTGTGTGGGTCGGGTGGGTCAATATTTATATCCCCACATGGTGTGACGAGGGACGGAGCTGGTGTGTAGCGGATGGATAATTTGGATGGGATTACATTGCATGATTGATGAATGATGTTTTTTTTTTGAATGCTTGTTTTCTATCGAGGGTTGTACTCACTGAGTTTGCGAAAACTCACCCTCTTTTATTTTATTTTCAGGTGACGCTCTGTAGAAGGTTTGATGTCTGGAGGGACTCTGGGTGGCCAGTTAGCAAGATAAATTGGACTTGTTGTTTTTAAGCATATAAGTTTTTATTTCATTAAGCATGTTTCAGATCAAATTGTAATAAGGTTTTCATTCTGTTTACTTGAATTATTCTTATTATTTTCATTGTAATCACACGAAGCTGAACATGGGTTTCCTAAATTATAGTATGCTTTCTACGTTTCCGCAACTAAATTTTTAAATGATAAGTTTTCTTATATCAAATGTTTTAAACATGGTTTTCGGTAAAACACTTCAATGTGACACACCAGATTCGGCCATAACGTCTAGGCCGGGTTTGGGGTGTTACAGGAATACTATAACTTCAGTTGTACCAAGAGAGATCATTACAAGGGAAATCTTCCAAGTTGAATTCAGGAAGAAATATGTTAGTCAGAGTTTTATGGATTAGAAAAAGAAAGAATTTTTAGAGCTTAAATTTCTTAAGTGGGGGAGAATTGTGACAGCCCTAAATTGACCCTAGTCGGAAAGTGGTTTCGAGACCACTAAACCGAGTCATAAAAATAATTAACCGTCATAGTTGATGCTCATTATATGTACATATGCATGTGTGAAAATTTCATGTTTGGATTTTGTTAATTGTAAGTGAATTTTATCAAATAGGACTTATGTGAGAAAATTTAGAAATGTGCTAGGCAAATGTAAGGTGGCCTATAAATGCATGTTGTGAAAATGCTGGGTTTGCATGTCAATTTACCCAAAATTTAAGCATAGTGGCTACCATGTTATGAATGGAAACATGTTGCAAACATGTTTAGTTAGTGGTTATGTTAGAAAGAATAAATAATGAAAAGGAATATGATGAAAACAAAGAAAAGAAAAAAAGTGTCCATCCTTTCACATTTGGTTGGCTTGGCGAATGTTCTAAGAAGAAGGGGGAAGAGCTTGAGAAAATCAGCCATGGGAGGTTGCTAGACTAAGGTATGTTTGATGTTTTCCATGAGATTCATGCATGTTTTTAGTTGTTAGTTTGAGTTCTACCTAGCCCATGGTTTAAATCTTTGCTATGAGATGGGGATGATATTCGCCATGGGTGTTGTCTTCTTGGTTGATGTTTGATGTTTGATGTTGTGGTGATGAGGCATGAAGATGAGTTAAGTTTCGCTAAGGTGGATTTGTGTTGATGTCATTTGCATGCTAAGTGTGAAGCTTTGTAATGATACATGTGTATGGTGCTTTTGATGCTGTGAATGGAAGTAGAGGAAAAGTAAAAGAAAATTTATGTAGAAATGTGATATATGTGGATTTATAGGATGTTACAAGTATATGTGAAGCCATGCTAGATTAGGAAAAATTCAGTCAAGTGTTCATGAGATGAAATTTTGTGTTTAAGTGAATTAAAGATGATAGTATAGTTGATATTATATATATATATGTATGCATATTCGCCATCAAATTAAGAGCATAGGTGATGATGAGTCTAAGCTTTGTACATTCGCCATATATATATATATATGCATGTGTGATTGGATTATTGATAGTAGGGCGATAGCATATGGTTATTAATAGAATAGCTAAGAGCATAAGGTAGCAAGATAAAAATTTTACCATGCCGTTCGTATGTCATAAAATCATTAAAATGTGAATACCAATATATGTAGCAAAGCGGTTGAATGAGTTAATTTATTTGTTTAAGCTCAAGATCCTAAAGAGAGGCGTCCAACAAGGGGAAATCAAGGTCATCGAGTAGCCGACTTGGAATTATTTTACCCAACACAAGGTAAGTCATTAAGCATATAGTTGGTATTGATTTAAATGATCGTAATACCTATGCAATTGTGTTTAATGAGATGAAATGTATACAAATGTATATGTATGTAGAGATGAAATTGTCGAATGTAAAAAGGAAGTGAAGCGTATATAGTGGCTGGTTTTCGGCACTAAGTGTGCGGACAATAAGTGTTCATGGTTGAGAGAATGGCACTAAGTGTGCGGGCTTGAAATGCATGGCACTAAGTGTGCGAGTTTAAAGTACATGGCACTAAGTGTGCGTGGTTGATTATTAAGCACTATGTGTGCGAACCCACTATATAAATATATATATATATATATATATATTTTCTATCAATTATTTATATTAAGGGTGCGACCTTACCGAATCGATTTCGAACAGCGGAAAGGGTAAGTACCTTGAGTTCATGGCTAATAGGTGCTATGTTTATATATGGAGTTGAGCGTGGTAAGTTTTGAACCTATGTGATGATTATAATTGAAGTCACGTACATAAGGTTCATCGTGGAATAGGTGAAAGTTCGTTTAGTTGTATGATTGTAACGAAAATAATATGATGTATGGAAATGCCTCAATTATCCTATTGAATAGCGTATGAAATGTCAATGTAGGACTTGGAATGAGATTGAATCGTAAGGTCTAAGAAACTATGGCGTAGTTCGGTATGGATGGAGTACTTAGCCTCATTTCGTTGTTTCCTCTTGTGAAAATTTTATTAATGGATGGTAGTGTAATGCTTATGACTTCATCGAGTTATATACTCATTCGGTGTTTGCTTGTCACCCATTTTAGGTTTCTTGGACTCGACTTTTTGCGTATTCGGGACCGTCATCAAGTCATCACACCAGCTTGTAACTTTTGGTATCTTCTTCTTAGTTGGTCTAAGAGAACATTTCGGCATGTATAGGCTATTATGTTTGTTTGAACTTTGGTATGTAAAACTTTGGATAGCCATGCGAAAATGGCTTATATACATTTTTAGCATAGTACTATAATCGTTTGTATGTTGATCACTAAGAGGTATGGAAATGTTTGGAAACGATTAGCCATTGGAATGGTTAATCATGATTATACTTTGTGCTATGTATGCAAAAAGGGCTAATTGAATCATGGAAACTATGAAATAGGTAAAGTCAACCTTAAAGGCAGATGCTGACAGCAGCAGTGATGTGGATGTGAAAAATCACTAAAAATAGTAGGAATGGAATTAAATAGTGAATAAATTATGTAAATTAACCTTGATGAATCTACTTTCATATGGAAGAAACGAAACGGTCATATGAGTTGTATGTTAAGAGATATTTAGGTTTTCGTGAAACAGGGCTAGAACGGTTTCTGGATTCCCTGTTCCAACTTTGGAAATTCATTATAAATTAACCCGAGACATTTAGAAGTAATTCCATATATTTATAGATTCCTTTTTGAGTCTAGTTTCTATAGAAACAAACGACATCAGTATTGAAGCCCTGTACAGGGAGATATCCAGGTCACAATGCATGAAGGTCAGTGTAGTCGCACCCTGGAACAGGGGAGAATTTAACTAATAAACTGTACTAATTGGCCCAACCAAAAATTCTAGAAAAAAATTTGTAGATGGATATATGAGTCTAGTTTCAGGGAAAAATCACGAAACTGATTTTCGAGTTGTAGAACTCAAGATATGATTTTTAAGGTTACAGTGATACGCTTAGCCATTTGTCTGGAAATTTTTTTTATGAACGGTGAAATTGAGTGAACGAAGTCGTTAACCCTCGTGTCCGACCCGCTGACGGTCTCGAGTGCACGGGTGTTACAATTTTATTGGTATCGAGCTATGGTTTAGTCGGTTCTAGGACTACCATAGCACGTATGAGTCTAGCTATACATGCCTTAATGTTAGTGCTTAATAATGTGATGACTTGGCGGTTAAAATTTTTGTTTTGATTAGCAAATGGAACCCGGGGTAGAGAGACCCTTAGCGGATGACGTTGAAAGTGTAGCGGCTGCTCTCGCATAAGGGACACCGCTGTTGAACCTCGGTCATCTGCAAATAATCGAGATGAGGGGCAAAACAAGCCTTCTTCACCATGATGAATGAGTGGGTCCCGCAATATGCCCGAACCATTCCTACTGTCCAACCATTCCCGAATTTGAATAATCCACCCCAAGAGCCCGTAACGCCATCGCCATCGATCCCGTGAGGTGAGTAAACCACCAGTAGACTTGATTAGGAAGCGCGAGCTGAGGAGTTCAAGGCCATAGTTACGGATGATGCCGAAAGGGCCGAAGTTCGCTTGATAACACCATTCGGTGTTCGATGAACTATCATGCACACCGATGAATGTCTAAAGTGTGCTATATCCTTGTTGCGAGACTCACCTACTATTGGTGGAGGACCTTGATTTCCATAGTCCCAAACGAACGAGTTACTTGGGATTTCTTCCAAGCGGAATTTCGAAAGAAATATATTAGTCAACGGTTCATCGATCAAAAGCGTAAGGAATTCTTGGAACTCAAGCAAGGCCGTATGACAGTATCTGAATACGAACATGAGTTCGTAAGCTCAGTCGGTATGCCCGGGAGTGTGTGGCTGATGAGGTTACTATGTGCAAGAGATTTGAAGAAGGATTGAATGAAGCTTTAAAGCCACTAGTGGGTATTTTGGAGATAAAAGAATTCGTACATCTAGTTGAACGAGCCTGCAAGGCGGAAGAACTTGGAAAGGAGAAGAAGAAGGCTGAATTTGAAGCTAGAGACTATCGTAAAAGATCGATGAGTAAAGCTCCATTCTCGGCTGTAAAGAAGTTCAGGGAGGACACTATTAAATCGAGGATGACTACGGGAATTTCCATTAGAGCACGACCATCGACGGACTCCCGAGCTACTTCGGTAGCTAGTGTGGGTAATAATCGCCAAGAGAAACCTGAATGCCCCCATGTGGAAGACGACACATAGGTGAATGTTGGGGTAAGTCTACTAACAGGGCCTGCTACGGATGTGGTTCGAAGGACCACTTCATTAGAGATTGCACGGAGCTTGATGAAAAGAATAGGATGCAAGGTGCAAGACCTAGTGGAATGACAGTTAGAGGTAGACCACCGAGAATTTCAGGAGGTAGGGGTGGTAGTCAGAGAGGGGCCTCGGATACGGCTGTTCGATCTGAGACCAGACTCTGCTAGGGCATATGCCATCCGTGCACGAGAGGAAGCATCCTCCCCTGATGTTATCATTGGTACTTTCACTCTTTTTGACACTAATGTAATTGCATTAATCGACCCTGGCTCTACTCATTCTTATGTATGTGAGACTTTAGCATCCAGTAAGACTCGCCTCGAGTCTCATCGAGTTCGTAATTCGAGTGTCAAATCCTTTGGGTCAATATGCGCTTGTTGACAAAGTGTAAGAAATGCCTCTAATGATCCGAGAATCGCTTTTCCGCCGATTTGATGCTTTTACCATTTGATGAATTTGATGTTATTCTTGGTATGGACTGGTTGACCGTATATGACGTGAGTGGTGAGTTGCAAAAGAAAACCATTGATTTAAGGTGCACAAATAACGAGATAATCCGAGTTGAGTCTACAGACTTAAAGGGGTTGCCACCGTAATATCATCAATGTTGGCTCGAAATATGTAAGAAAGGGTGCGAAGCATACCTTGCGTATGTACTTGATGACAAAGAGTTAGAAAAGAAACCCGAATCTGCGCTGGGTGGTTTGTGAATACCGGACGTTTTCCCGAAGAATTACGGGTTTACCACCTGCTCGGGAGGTAGAGTTTGGTATTGAGCTTGTACCTGGGACTACTCCGATTTCGATAGCTCCGTATCGTATGGCACCAACCGAGTTAAAAGAGTTGAAAGCTCAGTTGCAAGAATTGACGGATAGAGGTTTCGCTCGACCAAGTTTCTCACCTTGGGTGCACCAAGATTGTTTGTGAAAAAGAAGGACGGAACCATGAGGTTGTGCATCGACTATCGTCAGCTGAACAAAGTGACAATAAAGAATAAATATCCGTTACCGCTTATTGAAGATTTGTTTGATCAACTAAAGGGAGCCTCGGTGTTTTCAAAAATAGACTTGAGATCGGGTTATTATCAGTTGCGGATTCGAGATTCGGATATACCCAAAACTGCTTTCAAAATGAGATACGGCCACTACGAATTCTTAGTGATGCCGTTTGGGCTCACTAATGCCCCTACGGTATTTATGGATTTGATGAATCGGATCTTCAGACAATATTTGTACCGGTTCGTAGTTGTGTTCATTGACGACATCTTGGTCTATTCAAGAGATGAGACCGAACATGCTGAGCACCTGAGATTAGTGTTGCAAATTTTACGGATAAGCGGTTATATGCTAAGTTCAAGAAGTGTGAGTTCGGTTAAGAGAGGTTAGCTTCTTGGGCCATGTGGTATCTGTGATCGGTATTCGAGTTGACCCGAGCAAAATTTCAGCCATACTTAACCGGAAGCCTCAGAAATATTATTGAGGTTCGAGTTTTTGGGACTCGCCTACATTACCGACGGTTTGTAAAAGGTTTCTTGATGATAGCCACACCCATGACGGCTACTTCAAAAGATATTAAGTTCGAATGGACGGAAAATGTCGAAAAGTTTTGATCAATGAAAACTTATTTGGTGAAGCCCCAATTTTAGTGCGGCCGAATCGTGCAAAGAGTTTGTCATCTATAGTGACGCCTCCCTACTTGGGTTAGGTTGTGTGTTGATGCAAGAAGGTCGAGTTGTGGCCTATACGTCGAGACAATTAAAGCCACATGAGAAAAATTATCCCACCCATGATCTCGAATTAGTCGCCATCGATTCGCCTTGAAAATATGGCGACATTACTTATTTGGTGAGAAGTGCCATGTATTTTCGGATCACAAAAGTCTCAAATATTTGATGACTCAAAGAGACTTAAATCTGCGACAAAGACGTTGGCTTGAGTTGTTGAAAGATTATGAGCTGGTCATTGATTATCACCCGAGAAAGGCTAATGTGGTTGCGGATGCCTTAAGCCAGAAATCACTGTTTGCTTTACAAGCAATAAATGTACACTTGTCTGTTCTACCCGACAATGTGTTAGTAGCCGAATTAAAGGCCAAACCATTATTGATTCATCAAATTCGTGAAGCTCAGAAAGTCGACGATGAGTTGGTTGCAAGACGGGCTGAATGTGTTCCGAATATGGAATCAGAGTTTTAAATTGATAATGACGATTGTTTGAGGTTCAGAAGTCGTTTGTGTGTTCCAAGAAATTCAGAACTCATTTCGATGATTCTGAACGAGGCTCATTGTAGCCGAATGTCGATTCACCCGGGGAGTACGAAAATGTACAACGATCTGAGACGTTAGTTTTGGTGGCATGGTATGAAACGAGACATTTCCGATTTTGTTTCGAAGTGTTTAATATGTCGCAAGTAAAGGCGAACATCAAGTGCCTACGGGTTTACTTCACCGATCATGATACCGAATGGAAATGGGATCGAGTCACGATGGATTTTGTGTCAGGTTGCCATTGTCGACAAGTAAGAAAGATGCGATTTGGGTTGTTGTTGATAGATCGACTAAGTCGGCTCATTTTATCCCGTGACGCATTTAATTTTTCATTGGATAAACTAGCTGAATTGTATGTTTCTCAGATTGTGAGATTACACGGGGTACCGATTTCTATTGTGTCGGATAGAGATCCGAGATTCACCTCACGATTTTGGAAGAAATTTCAAGAAGCCTTGGGTACCAAGTTGCATTTTAGCACCGCTTTTCACTTCTAAATCGATGGTCAATCCGAGCGGATAATTCAGATACTTGAGGATATGTTGAGATGTTGCATCCTCGAGTTTAGTGGTTCATGGGAATGGTATTTACCTTTGATTGAATTCGCTTACAATAATAGTTTTCAGTCAAGTATTAAGATGGCACCTTACGAGGCTTTGTACGGTCGAAAATGCCGTACGCCATTGTTTTGGACCGAGCTCGGTGAAAGTAAAATTTTCGGAGTGGATTTGATTAAAGATGCTGAATAGAAAGTAAGTATAATTCGTGAGAGTCCAAGGCAAGATCGATCGTCGTAAGTCGACGCGGATTTAAAACGAAGAGATATTGAGTATCAGGTGGGAGACAAAGTGTTTCTCAAGGTATCACCTTGGAAAAAGATACTCAGATTTGGCCGTAAGGGCAAATTGAGTCCGAGATTCATTGGGCCGTATGAGATCTCCGAACGAGTTGGCCCAGTTGCATATAGGTTGCTTTTACCCCGAACTCGAGAGGATCCACAACGTTTTCATGTTTCGATGCTTCGACGTTACCGATCCGATCCTTCAATGTAATAAACCCTCCGAGATTGAAATTCAAGCCGATATGAGTTATGAAGAAGAACCGATCCGTATCCTCGCCGTGAAGTGAAAGAGTTGCGAAACAAAAGGGTTCCGTTAGTGAAAGTGTTATGGCTCAAACACGGAATGGAAGAAGCTACTTGGGAACCCGAGAACTCTATGAAAGAACGATACCCAAACCTATTTACGGTAAGATTTTCGGGACGAAAATTTCTTAAGTGGGGAGAGTTGTGACACCTTAAATTGACCCTAGTCGGAAAGTGGTTTCGGGACCACTAAACCGAGTCATAAAAATAATTAACCGTCATAGTTGATGCTCATTATATGTACATATGCATGTGTGAAAATTTCATGTTTGGATTTTGTTAATTGTAAGTGAATTTTATCAAATAGGACTTATGTGAGAAAATTTAGAAATGTGCTAGGCAAATGTAAGGTGGCCTATAAATGCATGTTGTGAAAATTTGGGTTTGCATGTCAATTTACCCAAAATTTAAGCATAGTGGCCGGCCATGTTATGAATGGAAACATGTTGCAAACATGTTTAGTTAGTGGTTATGTTAGAAAGAATAAATAATGAAAAAGGAATATGATGAAAACAAAGAAAAGAAAAAAAAAGTGTCCATCCTTTCACATTTGGTTGGCTTGGCCGAATGTTCTAAGAAGAAGGGGGGGGGAAGAGCTTGAGAAAATCAGCCATGGGAGGTTGCTAGACTAAGGTATGTTTGATGTTGTCCATGAGATTCATACATGTTTTTAGTTGTTAGTTTGAGTTCTACCTAGCCCATGGTTTAAATCTTTGCTATGAGATGGGGATGATATTCGGCCATGGGTGTTGTCTTCTTGGTTGATGTTTGATGTTTGATGTTGTGGTGATGAGGCATGAAGATGAGTTAAGTTTCGGCTAAGGTGGATTTGTGTTGATGTCATTTGCATGCTAAGTGTGAAGCTTTGTAATGATACATGTGTATGGTGCTTTTGATGTTGTGAATGGAAGTAGAGGAAAAGTAAAAGAAAATTTATATAGAAATGTGATATATGTGGATTTATAGGATGTTACAAGTATATGTGAAGCCATGCTAGATTAGGAAAAATTCAGTCAAGTGTTCATGAGATGAAATTTTGTGTTTAGGTGAATTAAAGATGATAGTATAGTTGATATTATATATATATATGTATGCATATTCGGCCATCAAATTAAGAGCATAGTTGATGATGAGTCTAAGCTTTGTACATTCGGCCATATATATATATATATATATGCATGTGTGATTGGATTATTGATAGTAGGGCGATAGCATATGGTTATTAGCCGAATAGCTAAGAGCATAAGGTAGCAAGATAAAAATTTTACCATGTCGTTCCGTATGTCATAAAATCATTAAAATGTGAATACCAATATATGTAGCAAAGCGGTTGAATGAGTTAATTTATTTGTTTAAGCTCAAGATCCTAAAGGAGAGGCGTCCAACAAGGGGAAATCAAAGGTCATCGAGTAGCCGACTTGGAATTATTTTACCCAACACAAGGTAAGTCATTAAGCATATAGTTGGTATTGATTTAAATGATCGTAATACCTATGCAATTGTGTTTAATGAGATGAAATGTATACAAATGTATATGTATGTAGAGATGAAATTGTCGAATGTAAAAAGGAAGTGAAGCGTATATAGTGGCTGGTTTTCGGCACTAAGTGTGCGGACAATAAGTGTTCACGGTTGAGAGAATGGCACTAAGTGTGCGGGCTTGAAATGCATGGCACTAAGTGTGCGAGTTTAAAGTACATGGCACTAAGTGTGCGTGGTTGATTATTAAGCACTATGTGTGCGAACCCACTATATAAATATATATATATATATATATTTTCTATCAATTATTTATATTAAGGGTGCGACCTTACCGAATCGATTTCGAACAGCGGAAAGGGTAAGTACCTTGAGTTCATGGCTAATAGGTGCTATGTTTATATATGGAGTTGAGCGTGGTAAGTTTTGAACCTATGTGATGATTATAATTGAAGTCACGTACATAAGGTTCATCGTGGAATAGGTGAAAGTTCGTTTAGTTGTATGATTGTAACGAAAATAATATGATGTATGGAAATGCCTCAATTATCCTATTGAATAGCGTATGAAATGTCAATGTAGGACTTGGAATGATATTGAATCGTAAGGTCTAAGAAACTATGGCATAGTTCGGTATGGATGGAGTACTTAGCCTCATTTCGTTGTTTCCTCTTGTGAAAATTTTATTAATGGATGGTAGTGTAATGCTTATGACTTCTCGAGTTATATACTCATTCGGTGTTTGCTTGTCACCCATTTTAGGTTTCTTGGACTCGACTTTTTGCGTATTCGGGACCGTCATCGAAGTCATCACACCAGCTTGCAACTTTTGGTATCTTCTTCTTAGTTGGTCTAAGAGAACATTTCGCATGTATAGGCTATTATGTTTGTTTGAACTTTGGTATGTAAAACTTTGGATAGCCATGCGAAAATGGCTTATATCGTTTTAGCATAGTACTATAATCGTTTGTATGTTGATCACTAAGAGGTATGGAAATGTTTGGAAACGATTAGCCATTGGAATGGTTAATCATGATTATACTTTGTGCTATGTATGCAAAAAGGGCTAATTGAATCATGGAAACTATGAAATAGGTAAAGTCTACCTTAAAGGCAGATGCTGACAGCAGCAGCGATGTGGATGTGAAAAATCACTAAAAATAGTAGGAAAGAAATTAAATAGTGAATAAATTATGTAAATGAACCTTGATGAATCTACTTTCATATGGAAGAAACGAAACGGTCATATGAGTTGTATGTTAAGAGATATTTAGGTTTTCGTGAAACAAGGCCAGAACGGTTTCTGGATTCCCTGTTCCAACTTTGGAAATTCATTATAAATTAACCCGAGACATTTAGAAGTCATTCCATATATTTATAGATTCCTTATTGAGTCTAGTTTCTATAAAAACAAACGGCATCAGTATTGAAGCCCTGTACAGGGAGATATCCAGGTCGTAATACATGAAGGTCAGTGTAGTCGCACCCTGGAACAGGGGAGACTTTAACTAATAAACTGTACCAATTGGCCCAACCAAAAATTCTAGAAAAATATTTGTAGATGGATATATGAGTCTAGTTTCAGGGAAAAATCACGAAACTAATTTTTGAGTTGTAGAACTCAAGATATGATTTTTAAGGTGACAGTGACACAGTTAGCCAGCTGTCTGGAAAATTTTTTTTTATGAACGGTGAAATTAAGTGAACGAAGTCTGTTAACCCCTCGTGTCCGACCCCGGCGACGGTCTCGAGTACGGGGTGTTACATGGATACTAAAGTATCTAATTCAAAGATTCAATTAGTGCCACTTGTATGTGAATTTCCTGATGTATTCCCAGAAGAATTGCTTGGTTTACCACCAAATAGAGAAGTGGAATTCTCTATATATCTTGTCCCGGGTACAACACCTATATCTATAGTTCCTTACAGAATGGCTCCTACTGAACTGAAAGAGCTAAAGTTGCAAGAATTGATTGACAGAGGTTTTTCTCGACCTAGTTTCTCACCTTGGGATGTGCCAGTTCTGTTTGTAAAGAAGAAAGATAGACCGTTAAAGCTATGCGTTGATTACAGATAGCTCAACAAAGTAACAATAAAGAACAAGTATCCATTGCCTCGTATTGACGACTTGTTTGACCAGTTAAAATGTCCCACTGTATTTTCAAAGATTGATTTCCATTCTTGCTATTATCAGTTACGGGTAAAAAATTTAGATTTAACAAAGACAACTTTTAGAACCAGGTATAGACACTATAAGTTTCTTGTGATGCCATTCGGTTTAACAAATGCACCGCAGTGTTTATGGATCTGATGAATAGGATTTCCAGCCCAAATTTAGACAGGTTTGGGGTCGTATTTATAGATGATATTTTGGTTTACTCCCGAAATGAAAATGAACATGCTGAGCATTTGAGAATAGTGTTGCAAACTCTGCGAGAGAAACAATTGTATGCCAAATTCAGTAAATGTGAATTTTGGCTATGGGAAGTTAGTTTTCTTAGGCATATTGTATCTGCTGAAGGTGTCAAGGTGGACCCGAATAAAATTTCAGCCTTTGTTAACTGGAAGCCACTGAAGGATGTGTTTGAAGTCTGAAGTTTTCTGGGACTAGTTGGTTATTATCAGAGGTTTGTGAAAGTATTTCAATGATAGCTTCTCCTATAACCCATCTATTGCAAAAAGATGTAAAATTTGAGTGGTCTAATAAATGCCATCAGAGTTTTGACAGATTAAAAGCTTTATTGACAGAAGCTCCAGTATTAGTTCAGCCAAAATTGGGTTAGGAATTTATAGTTTATAATGATGTGTCATTGAATGGTTTAGGCTATGTTTTGATGCAATAAGGTAAAGTAGTAGCCTATGCTTCAAGACAGCTAAAACCACATGAAAGAAACTATCCGTCACATGATCTTGAATTGGCAGCCATAGTATTTGCATTGAAAATCTGGCGACATTATTTGTTTGGTGAAAAATGTCAAATATTCACTGGTCATAAAAGTCTGAAATATTTGATGTCACAGAAAGATTTGAATTTGAGATAGCGCAGGTGGCTTGATTTATTGAAAGATTATGATTTGGTTGTTGATTATCATCCGGGAAAAGTCAATGTGGTTGTTGATACTCTAGGCAGAAAATTCCTATTTTCATTACGAACTATGAATTCCCGGTTGTCATTATTTGATGATGGTTCAATTATAGCTGAGTTAAAAGCTAGACCAACGTTTTTGCAGTAGATTTCTGAAGCCCAGAAAAATGATAGTAAGTTGCAAGCAAAACGGATACAAAGTGAATCGACTCCTGACTCAGAATTTCAGATCGAGACTGATGGTTGTTTGTCTTTCAGAGGCAGAGTATGTGTACTGAAAAGTCCAGAACTAGTACAGAAGATTTTGAATGAAGCTCATAATGGTAACATGTCTATTCATCCTGGTAGCAATAAAATGTATAATTATCTGAAAAAGATGTACTAATGGCCAAGAATGAAACGGGATATTTGAGTTTGTATCTAAATGTTTGATATGTCAGCAAATAAAAGTTGAACATCAGTCTCTTTCTGGACTATTACAGCCAGTTATGATACCAAAATGGAAATGTGAAAGAATTACCATGGACTTCGTATTAGGATTACCCCTGTCTCCAAAGAATAAAGATGCCATTTGGGTAATTTTTGATTGGTTGACAAAGTCTACACACTTTATTTCAGTACGTATGGATTATTCTTTGGACAGATTGGTTGATTTGTATGTTTCAGAGATTGTCAGATTGCATGGAGTGCCTGTCTCCATTATTTCAAATAGAGACCCTTGGTTTACATCTCAATTTTAGAGCAAATTACAAGAAGCTCTGGGTACTCAGTTGCACTTTAGCACTACATTTCATCCCCAAACAGATGGCCAATCTGAACATGTAATACATATCTTAGAAGATATGCTTTAGTGTTGTATTCTTGAGTTTGAAGGTAACTGAGAAAAGTATTTACCTTTGGTTGAATTTTCTTATAATAACAGTTATCAGTCTAGTATTAAAATGGCACCGTATGAAGCTTTGTATGGTCACAAATTTAGAAATCCATTGTATTGGACAGAACTTAGTGAGAAAAAGTTACATAGAGTTGACTTAGTCTGTGAAACCGAGGAAAAAGTGAAAGTGATTTGGGATAGTTTGAAAGTAGCCTCTGATCATCAAAAGTCCTATACTTACCTTAAACGAAAAGAAATAGAATTTCAAGTTGGTGACACAGTATTCTTGAAAGTATCGCCTTGGAAGAAAGTTCTGTAGTTTGTTCGTAAAGGAAAACTAAGTCCACGGTTCATTAGACCATATGAGATTATAGAAAGAATCGGACCAGTTTCATATTGGTTAGCTTTACCACCAGAACTTGATAGGATTCATAATGTTTTTCATGTGTCTATGCTATGGCGATATTGATCCGATCCTTCACATGTTATCTCTTCAAAAGAGGTATAGATTCAGCCTGATATGACATATAGTGAAGAACCGATCAAAATTTTAGCTCGGTAAACAACAGAGTTAAGAAATAAAAAGGTAGCTTTAGTAAAAGTTCTTTGGCAATGACACGGCATAGAAGAGGCCTCCTGGGAACCAGAGGATGCTATGAGGAAGCAATACCTAAATCTTTTTGCTGGTAATTTCTAAGGAAGAAAAACTTTAAGAGGGGAGAGTTGTAACAGCCCATTTTTCAATGAAATCGGAGCAGTGGTTTCAGGACCACAAATCTGATCCGAAAATAAATTTTATTTTTATTTTATTACATGGTCCGTTATATGTTAGAAATGTCATGTCAAAATTATGATAAGAAAATTTTATTGATTATGTGCTTAATTACGAGAAGGACTAAATCGCATAAAATGCAAAAGTTGAATTCTAATAGTTAGAAGGATTAAATAGCTATGGAATTCAAAACTTGAGGTCCTTATATGGTAATTAGACCGTTAAAGAAAAGTTTGTAAATATTTTAGAGATCATCCATGGAAATTTAGAAAAAGGGCAAGGACTAAATTGGAATTTGAAATAATTTAATTAATTAAAAGATGAAAAAGGAAAATATCATCTTATTTTCTCATCTTCTTCCCCAAAAATACATAGAAACCATAGGAGAGAGAGAAAAAAATGTTCATGGCTTAATTGGGTAAGTTTCCTTATCCCCTTTTTAGTAATTTTAATATTTTTGAAACTGGGATAGCTTAATCTATCTATTTGGGGGATCAATTTGAAGAGTTATCAAAGTATGAAAATTAGGTCATGGATGTATATGCTGAAAATTAGAAATTTATGGTAGAAAATGAAAGTTTGTACATATATAAACAACTTTTACAAAGTGATTTTTGATGAAAACATGATTTAGGGACTAAAATGTAAAGTTGTGATTGATGAAAAATTTTGAAATTTATAGAAAATATGTGCTTTAAATTATATATTGAAATTATCGTTAGGCTTGGATTAGGGAGTAAATTGCATAAATTTTATTTTTCGAGCCTATGAGCGAAATTGGAATTTATGAAAAAGTTAGGGGCAAAATGGTAATTTTGCCTAGGACATAAATTGAGTCCAAATGAATATGAAATGTGTGAAATTGATGGTTAAATTTACTTATATAGATCCGGACAACAAAATTTGAGGCTAGATCAAGGAAAATAAAAAGTTTTGAATTAATAGATTTTATACGCGAACCAGTGTCGAGGAAAGTTCGTGTAACTTAGTCGAGCATGTAAATATGTTAAATTGAATGTTGTGTTTGTATGGAATGTGACTTATATTGATGTGAATTATTTTGAAGAATTGAATACGTGTTTGAAACAATGAAAAAGGGGTAAGCTCCGTTTGAATATTAAACTTCGATGAATATATGTGCTTTCTCGAAATGAATAAGGTCTTGCATTTGTTGCTGACGGGATTTAGCTCAGATGAGTAATCCTATTGATCTCATTATAGAAAGAACTTAGCCCAGGTGGATAATCTTGATATAATCCCTCTCGACATATGTTACAATTAGGATTTAGCCTAGACTGGTAATCCTAATTGAACTCTTCTGAGCATACGTTATATAAAGGATTTAGCCTGGACTGGTAATCCTATTATACGATATGTGAATTGAGAGTGTGGTCCTCAATTAACTACCCTAATGGGTACCCTTAAAAAAGAATTGACGGGCTATTGAATCATACACCTTGAGTGTACCACTAAAGTACCATCAGAATTTAAATGATTCAACGGGCACAAAACCTCTTAGCAAGATTATGGAATGAAATGAATGATGTCATGAAGGAAAATAGTATAAAGAGCTCATCTATATTTACTTGATTGATATGAAGATTTTGTGACTAACATGTTTGATTGAATGTATATGTTTAGGCAATTTTGCTAAGTTGATGGAAAACATGATATTGTATGCTTAGATTTAATAAACGAGTTTGGTAAGTTTAGTTTCCCTTATACGAATTTACTACACATGTAATGCTTACTCTGTTTTATTTTCCCCTATTTCATAGTGCTCGGAAGCTCGCGAAGGTTGGAGATCATTGGAGCATCATCACACTATCCACTAGCTTATTTTGGCTATACAGAGTAAAATCATTTTGGTATAATGGCACGTATAGGCTAATTTGGCCATAGATGGCTTAAATATGTGGTTTGTAATCTAGCCATTGGAATGGCTAGTAATGGTTGTTTTTGATATACTTGTAATGTCATACTATGGTAGCTATATACATGTTAAAAGGTTGTTTAAATTATACCTATCATATGAAATATACCAAGGTAAGATTATAAACATGTATGCATGTAATGATATGCCATGTTGAATGATATAGTTTGCTTAATTTGAATGCTTGAAATGATTGGTATTTGGTTGTGAGATTAAGTGCAGGTCATTGGTGTGATTTTGGGTGAGAAATGAAGCTAGAAATGGCTTTATTTTGTCCATATAGGCAGACACGCAAGCGTGTGTCTAGACCGTGTGTGACACACGGCCTAGTACATGGGTGTGTGGTTAGGCCATGTGTCCCCTGCACATTAAATTTAAGAAACAGAATGCTCAGAATTGAGCTCATGGATAGAGACACGGGCATGTGTCTTGGCCGTGTGAAACCTGCACCTAATTTCAAAGAAAATTAATTAACCACACAGCCTAGCACACGGGCGTGTGGCATGGCCATGTGCACAAGTCAAAGAGTTACAAGGGGTCGAACACAGCCTGCATCACGGGTGTGTCCCAGGGTTACACAGGCACGTCCCTTGGACCACACAAGCGTGTGAGCCCTGTAACTTATAAAATTTTTGAAATTCATGAAAATTCTTAGAGTTTTTTATTATGTCCCGACTTGATTCTAATGCTTGTATTGGGCCTCAAGGGTCCATTTAAGGGATGTTATGAACAATCTCAGTTAATGAATAGTAATTTACGTGAATTATCTGTAAATGTTTTGAAAGTTTCGGTAATTCTCCATGACCCTATTCCGGCGACAGATACTTGCTAAAGGGTGTTATAATTGGCATCTAATAATATCATCCACTAACACTTTGGCATGGTCTAATTTCTTTTTTGAACCTTTGGCTAATTACGTTTAAGTCCGCAGGTTATTTCCTAATTAAAAATCTATAACGATTGGACTTTATATTTTAGTCTCTATACCCTAATTAATCATAATTTTGGCTAAATTGACTATACAAATTTGAATTCATCTATATATTAACTTTTTAAATATCTTTATTTAACATTTACGGACTCAGTTTATGAAAACGAGGTCCCAAAAGAATAAGTTTTGATACCACTGGAGACATGATCGTTACATGGCATGCATAACATATCATACTTAAAACTTCCTACTTCTAAAGCATAAGGAACATTTCTCATATGCTCTCTTTCTTCTACAATGTAACAGTCCATTTTTCAGTTGTGTCGGAAATAGTGGTCCCAGGACCATAATTCTGACGAGTAAGTACATAAATAGTATTAATTAATATTTAAAAGTCAAGTATTATGATATTGTGAATTTTATTTGATAATTTTTATTTAATTGGATAAATAGTTTAGTATAAATGGTTTGTCTCTGAAGTCAAGTGGTTTTGGAAAATGAGGTATGGAGGTGAATCGAGCCCATAAATATTTTATAAAAATATTTACGGAGTTGCCATATAGTTATATTGGAGTTTAGTACAAAAAATTTAACATTTATATGGTTAATTAAATGAAAAGGACTAAATCGTAAAAACTATTAAATTTAGTTGTTATAAGTTTAATTGTGGCAAATGATTATAAAAGCATGAATTAAAGGTTTTAAATGGCAATTATACCATATAAATTTGTAGTGGACGGTTTGGTTTGGCATGGTATGAAATTTTTGGTTATTTTAAAGCTTAATTTTGTAATTAAGAAATTATAATCATAAAACAAATAAACTAAAAGCATGTTCTTCTTCCTTTGATCAAATGGGTGACTGAAAGTCCATAGTTGAAGAACCAAGTTCAGCCAAAGTTAGATATTCTTGCATGGTATGTTTTTCGAGTCTGTTTTCAATAATATTTATATTTTTGTGATCATTGTAACTAGATCCAACTAACCCGTTGTAACACATAGGTTTATGCAAGTGTACACAGTCGTTATCAAGTAATAAGTAAGCATCGAGTTATCGTCTCCACATGGATTGTATTTGTGCTAAATTAACAATTTGGTAAATAAAAACACAATTTAGTTGAGAAGTGATGATTAAAATATATTAGACTAAATGCAATGATCCCTAATGCAAATTAACCTAAGTATGCAAACTATATGAATGAAATAGATTTTAGCAAAATTAAACACAATTTGCAACAATTATAACATAAATAAACTAGAACAATTACTTTAATTAAATTCAATTTATTATCAACATGCTTAATAATATTCGGAAAAACATTCCATGGCAACTCAATCTTTCATGAGTTTGCAAACCACGTTAGGTCCTTTCGAAATCCTTTACTTAGTAAATACACATTTTACTAATCTTTATTTACTAAGGGTTTCTTAATATTCGTGCGAGGTAACAGGGACGTGTTACGTGACAGCCCAAAATTGACCCTAGTCGGGAAGTGGTTTCGGGACCGCTAAACTGAGTCACCGACATGTTTGAACATAATATCTATTGTCTAGAATATGTAATTATGAATGTGTGAAAATTTCAAGCTTCGATTTAGTCGATTGCATGTGAATTCAGTTAGTAGGACTTGTGTGACACTTTTGAAATGTGATAGGCTAATCTATAAGGACCTAATAGTGCATGTAATCAAAAGGGAGGACTTACATGTCAAATTTCCCCCCCTAATTGCTAGTGGCCGGCCATGACAAAGGGTGATGGGCAAAACATGTCATAAAACATGTTGTGTAAATGGGTTATGTTGGAATAAATAAAATAAGGAGTATGGGTAATAAAGAAATGAAAAAAGGAAAGAAGGTGTGTGATCCCCCCCATTGCCGTGAGTTGAGGGAAAGGAAACAAAAAAAAAGTGTGTTCATCCTTTTCATTTCTTTTGGCCGAAAATTCTAAGGAAGAAAGAAGGAGTTCTTGCTCCATGTTTGGTTTAGAAGAGGATTAGGAGGAGGTTCGGCCATACTTGTATCAAGATTAAGGTATGTTTGATGTTGTGCCATGAGATTCATGCATGTTTTTTGTTGCTAGCTTGAGTTTTAATTAGCCCATGGTTCAAATCTTTGCTATGTCATGGGGATGATATTCGGCCAAGGTGGATTTTGTGTTAATGCCATTGCATGCTAAATATGAAGCTTGATAATGATACATGTGATGGTGGATTGATGACTCTTGGATTTTCTTTTTAGCATTTTTGAGTGAGACATTAAGTTCTTTGTTTAACCATGACCAAAATTGAAATGGTATGGTGTTGTGATGTATTCGCCATGGTATATCCATAAGTATGATTTATGCTTATTGCATGGTAGGTAAGATTTGTGTTTTGGATTTATGTTCATGTTTAGTTATAATCAACTTTGAGATTCGGCTCTTGCACATATATATATATGTCGCACATGACGTATTGGTATGACATATACAATATCTCAAGGTATATACTTACATATGATGGTGTTTGGTTATGGAGTACATGATGGATGCGTATTGAGTTATAATATGTAATGCATTAGTTAGTAAAAGGTATGCCATTTGTGTGTGGTATTGAGTATATAATTGGCCTCAACATAGACATGCATAATCGGCCACATGAATGAGTACATAGGTTGATGTGTTGTTCGCCATAGGTAAGCATATTGAAGGCTTTATCTTGACTTAGAAAATTCGCTAAGGAGAGTATTAACTAATGTGTTGAGTTTGATTCATGATTCCGTACATATGTGACTTTAATGTCTAATGAATATATGTGGGCTAAGTACCTTGAGTTCCTCTTTTCGATGCTCAAATGATTAAATCAATTTATTTGTTAAATTAAGCTCAAGAGCAAAGGGAACTAAATCCAATAAAGGGAAGGAAAAAGTGGTCAAGAGCCATCGAATCGCTCGACAACATCCGAGGTAAGTTTTCGAGTAATGGGACTTAAATTATGATTCGATTAGATTATGTCTTAAGTAAATCAAAATCATGCTCTTTGTATGTGGCTATTGAGCGAAATTGTAAATATGATAAGTGTCTTGTGTTGAGCTTTGGTAATGAAAATGAAATATGGATGTGTCATGATTTATTGATATATGTGTGCATGGTTCTTGAATGATGTCCGTGCTAAGTCCCGAAGGCTTTGTGCTAAGTTACTAAATCCGGGTTAAGTCCCGAAGGCATTTGTGCGAGCTACTATAACCGGCTATGTCCCGAAGGTATTTGAACGAGTAGCTATATCCGGTTAAACTCAAGGTACGTGATTCGGGAATGAATGAACTTGCTGTAAAAATTCCAGTTAATACGCTTGTGAAATCCCAACAATGAGGTATGTTTCAGATGTGCTTTGAATTAGTTGAGGCCTTACAAATAAGTATTCGCCGCTTGATAAACGAGCTACCGCCTTTGGCTAAGTTGATCTTTTGTGTATGAACATAAGGGTTGGTAATGTGAAGTAAGTATGATATTGAGAATTTGTGCATATGAAATTATCCGTCTAGCTATATGAATGCTATGCTTTTGTTGTGCCGAATCCTTGCTCAAAATTTACTAAGCATAAATTGCTTACTCCGTTTCTTTGTTTCTCTGTTTTATAGATTTTGGCTCGTCAGCTATCGGACTCGGGATTTTGAAGTTGAAGTCGCCCACACTATCAAAGCTCCTTCTTGGTATACTATTTGGTTGAACTTTGAAATGGCATGTATAGGACTACCCTTTTGTTGTTGGTCATGTACCCATGGATTTTATGTAAATTTGGATAGCCATGCGAAAATGGTCGATATCGTTTTAGCATAGTATTATAATCGTTTTGTATGTTGATCACTAAGAGGTATGGAAATGTTTGGAAACGATTAGCCATTGAATGGTTAATCATGATTATACTTTGTGCTATGTATGCAAAAAGGGCTAATTGAATCATGGAAACTATGAAATAGGTAAAGTCTACCTTAAAGGCAGATGCTGACAGCAGCAGCAATGTGGATGTGAAAAATCACTAAAAATAGTAGGAATGGAATTAAATAGTGAATAAATTATGTAAATGAACCTTGGTGAATCTACTTTCATATGGAAGAAACGAAACAGTCATATGAGTTGTATGTTAAGAGATATTTAGGTTTTCGTGAAACAGGGCCAGAACGGTTTCTGGAGTCCCTATTCCGACTTTGGAAATTCATTATAAATTAACCAGAGATAATTAGGAGTCATACCATATATTTATAGATTCCTCTTTGAGTCTAGTTTCTATAGAAACAAATGGCATCAGTATTAAAGCCCTTTACAGGGAGATATCCAAGTTGTAATGCACGAGGGTCAGTGTAGTCAATCCCTGTAACATGGGAGACTTTAACTAATAAACTGTACTAATTGGCCTAACCAAAAATCATAGAAAAAAATCTGTAGATTGGAATATGAGTCTAGTTTCAGGGAAAAATCACAAAACTGATTTTCGAGTTGTGGAACTCAAGATATGATTTTTAAGGTGACAGTGACACAGTTAGCCAGCTGTCTGGAAATTTTTAAAATGAACTGTGAAAGCAAGTGATTTAAGTCTGCAACTCCTCGTGTCCGACTCCGGAAACGGTCTCGGGTACGGGGTGTTACATTTTATTGGTATCAGAGCTACGGTTTAGTCGATTCTAGGACTACCGTAATGCGTTAGGGTCTAGCTATACATGCCATTTTATGTGATTATTTGATAGTGTGGTGATTTTTGACATTTGCAAATGTGTTTATTTATAGTAATGGATCCCGATCCCGATCGAAGCAGTAGTGATGATCTTGAGAGTGTAGCGCTTGCTCAAGACAGGGACAATGGCGGACTCTCAACCTAATGCTAGTAATCCAAATGATGAAGCTAGACAAGCTTTCTATAGCGTGATGAATGATTGGTTCAACCAATACATTCGAACTAATACTACTGTTCCACAACCTCCATTCCCAACAAACACAACCCCGTACCTACAATGCCTCCGAGAATCGACCAAATAAGGTCAAATAAGCCCCAGTTGATAGAATCCAAAACACGGGCTACTGAATTTAAGGCTACGGATAGTGATGATGCCGAGCAAGCTGAATTTTGGTTGGACAACACTATTCGGTACTCGATGAACTATCTTGTACACCGATGAGTGCCTAAAGTGTACTATCTCCTTGCTACGTGATTACGCCTACTATTGGTGGAATACGTTGACTTTGTGCCTAGAGAGCAAGTAACTTGGGAGTTCTTCCAAACCGAAGTTTGAAAGAAGTATATCATCGAGATTCATTGACCAAAAACGGAAGGAATTTCTTGAACTCAAACAAGGTTCCATGTCACATCGACTATGAACGAAAATTTGTGAGGCTTAGCCAGATGCTGCGAGAATGCATTTCTTGAAGTCGTGATGTGTAAACGCTCAAGATGGACTGAATGATGATATAAAGTTGTATGTTGGCATTTTAGAAATCGAGAATTTGTGGTGCTGTCGAGCGAGCTTGCAAAGCCGAGGAGCTCAAGAAGGAGAAAAGGAAAGCGATGTGGGGGCAAAGGAGTTTCAGAAGAGATCATCGGAAAGCCCTTTCAACAATCATCGAAGAAATTTAGAGATGATCTAGGCCGATCTAGAGACACTTGGGCTTTTCTAGACGAGATCGCGATCGACCCCAGTGAGCACACGAGTCACTTGATCGCTAGTGTTGGAAATGATCGTCGAGACAGAGCGGAGTGCCAGTATTGTGGTAAATGGCATTCGGGGAGTTGTAGATTCCATGACCGCTCCTGTTACAAGTGCGGATCAGTTGACCACTTCATTAAAGATTGCCCGAGGTTGTCTGAACAGAATGTAAATCAGAGTGGGAAACCGGGTGCTACCACTACTCGAGGTAGACCATCTAGAAATATGGGCAATGCTAGTGGTGGTCAGAGAGGATCTAGATATGCTACGACCAGATCCGAGGCTCGCGCTCCTGCTAGGGCTTATGCTATACGCGCACGCGAGGATGCTTCCTCGCCAGATGTTATTACGGTACTTTTACTCTCTTTGATAATAATGTGATTGCTTTGATTGACCCGGTTCTACTCATTCTTATATATGCGAAACCTTAGCATCCAAAGAAGACTTTACCTATTGAGTCATCGAGTTCGTAATTCGGTGTCAAGTCCCTTGGGTCGTTCGTGCTTGTCGACAAAGTGTGTAAGAAATGTCCCCTAGTAATTCGAGGTTCTGTTTTCCGGCGGACTTGATGCTTTTGCCGTTTGATGAATTTGATGTTATTCTTGGTTTGGATTGGTTGACCGTGCATGATGCGGTTGTGAATTGCAAAAGCAAGACTATGGATTTGAGGTGCGTAAATAACGAGATGATCCGAGTTGAGTCTACGGACTTAAAGGGTTGCCATTGTAATATCATCAATGTTGGCCCGTAAATATGTAAGAAAGGGTGCGAAGCATACCTTGCGTATGTACTTGATGATAAGGAGTTAGAAATGAAACCCGAATCTGCGTGCGGTGGTTTGTGAATACCCGGATGTTTTTCCGAAGAATTAGGGTTTGCCACTGCTCGGGAGATAGAGTTTGGTATTGAGCTTGTACAGGACTACGCCGATTTCGATAGCTCCAGATTGCATGGCACCAACCGAGTTAAAAGAGTTGAAAGCTCGGTTGCAAGAATTGATGGATAGAGGTTTCGCTCGACCAAGTTTCTCACCTTGGGGTGCACCAAGATTGTTTGTGAAAAGAAGGACGGAACCATGAGGTTGTCCATTGACTATCGTCGGTGAATAAAGTGACGATAAAGAATAAATATCCGCTATCAGCGTATTGATGATTTGTTTGATCAACTAAAGGGAGCCTCGGTGTTTTCAAAGATAGATTTGAGATCGGGTTATTATCGATTATGGATTTGAGATTGGATGTACCCAAAATTGCTTTCGAGCGAGGTACGGTCACTACGAGTTCTTAGTGATGCCGTTCGGGCTCACTAATGCCCTCGGTATTTATGGATTTGATGAATCGGATCTTGAGACGATGATTTGGACCGGTTCGTAGTTGTGTTCATTGATGACATCTTGGTCTATTCAAGAGATGAGACCGAACATGCTAAACACCGAGATTAGTGTTGCAAATTTTACGGATAAGCGGTTATATGCTAAGTTCAGCAAGTGTGAGTTCTGGTTAAGAGAGGTTAGCTTCTTGGGTCATGTGGTATCTGCATAGGGTATTCGAGTCGACCCGAGCAAAATTTCAGCCATACTTAACTAGAAGCCTCCGAGAAATATTACTGAGGTTCGGAGCTTTTTGGGACTTGCCGGTTACTACCGACGGTTTGTAAAAGGTTTCTCGATGATAGCCACACCCATGACGAAGCTACTTCAAAAAGATGTTAAGTTCGAATGGACGGAAAAATGTCGAAAAGTTTTGATCAACTGAAAACTTATTTGACGTAAAGCTCAATTTTAGTGCAGCCGAATCGGGCAAAGAGTTTGTCATCTATAGTGACGCCTCCCTACTTGGGTTAGGTTGCGTATTGATGCAAGAAGGTCGAGTTGTGGCCTATCGCCAAGACAATTAAAGCCACATGAGAAAAATTATCGACCCATGATCTCGAATTAGCCGCCATCGTATTCACCTTGAAAATATGGCGACATTACTTATTTGGTGAGAAGTGCCATGTATTTTTGGATCACAAAAGTCTCAAATATTTGATGACTCAAAGAGACTTGAATCTGCGACAAAGACGTTGGCTCGAGTTGTTAAAAGATTATGAGCTTGTCATTGATTATCACCGGAAAGGCTAATGTGGTTGCGGACGCCTTAAGCCGAAATCTTTGTTTGCTTTCTGAGCGATGAATGTACACTTGTCTATTCTACCCGACAATGTGTTAGTAGCCGAATTAAAGGCCAAACCATTATTGATTCATCAAATTCGTGAAGCTCAGAAAGTCGACGATGAGTTGGTTGCAAAATGGGCTGAATGTGTTCCGAATGTGGAATCGGAGTTTCAAATTGATGATGACGATTGTTTGAGGTACAGAAATCGGTTGTGTGTTCCAAGAAATTCAGAACTCATTTCGATGATTCTGAACGAAGCTCATTGTAGCCGAATGTTAATTTACCCGGGGAGTACGAAAGTGTACAATGATCTGAGACGTCAGTTTTGGTGGCATGGTATGAAACGAGACATTTCCGATTTTGTTTCAAAGTGTTTAATATGTCAGCAAGTAAAGGCGGAACATCAAGTGCCTACGGGTTTACTTCAGCCGATCATGATACCTGAATGGAAATGGGATCGAGTAACGATGGATTTTGTATCTGGGCTGCCAGTGTCGGCAAGTAAGAAAGATGCGATTTGGGTCGTTGTTGATAGATTGACTAAGTCGGCTCACTTTATCCCCGTACGCACGGATTTTTCAATGGATAAATTAGCTGAATTGTATGTTTCTCAGATTGTGAGATTACACGGGGTACCTATTTCTATCGTGTCGGATAGAGATCCGAGATTCACCTCACGATTTTGGAAGAAATTGCAAGAAGCTTTGGGTACCAAGTTGCATTTTAGCACCGCTTTTCACCCCCAAACCGATGGTCAATCTGAGTGGATAATTCAGATACTTGAAGATATGTTGAGATGTTGCATCCTCGAGTTCAGCGGTTCGTGGGAGCGGTATTTACCTTTGATTAAATTCGCTTACAACAATAGTTTTCAATCAAGTATTAAGATGGCACCTTACGAGGCCTTGTACGGGCGTAAATGCCGTACACCATTGTTTTGGACCGAGCTCGGTGAAAGTAAAATTTTCGAGTGATTTGATTAAAATGCTGAACGGAAAGTAAAAGTAATCCGTGAGAGTCTGAAGGCGCCACAGATCGCCGTAAGTCGACGCGGATCTCAAACGAAAAGACATTGAGTATCGTGGGAGACAAAGTGTTTCTTAAAGTTTCACCTCGGAAAAGATACTCGATTTGGGCGTAAGGGCAAATTGAGTCCGAGGTTCATCGGGCCATATGAAATATCCGAACGAGTCGGTCCAGCTATGATCGATTGATTTTGCCCCGAACTTGAAAAGATTCACGACGTCTTTCATGTTTCAATGCTTCGACGCTATAGATCTGATCCATCACACATAATTAGTCCATCAGAGGTCGAAATTCAAGCCGATATGTGTTATGAAGAAGAACCGATTCGTATCCTAGCTCGTGAAGTGAAGGAGTTGCGAAACAAAAGGGTTCCGTTAGTAAAAGTGTTATGGCTCAAACACGGGATGGAAGAAGCTACTTGGGAACCCGAGAACTCTATGAAAGAGCGATACCCAAACCTATTTACCGGTAAGATTTTCGGGGACGAAAATTTCTTAAGTGGGGGAGAGTTGTGACAGCCCAAAATTGACCCTAGTCGGGAAGTGGTTTCGGGACCGCTAAACCGAGTCACCGAAATGTTTGAACGTAATATTTATTGTCTAGAATATGTAATTATGAATGTGTGAAAATTTCAAGCTTCGATTTAGTCGATTGCATGTGAATTCAGTTAGTAGGACTTGTGTGACACTTTTGAAATGTGATAGGCTAATCTATAAGGACCTAATAGTGCATGTAATCAAAAGGGAGGGCTTGCATGTCAAATTTCCCCCCCTAATTGCTAGTGGCCGGCCATGACAAAGGGTGATGGGAAAAACATGTCATAAAACATGTTGTGTAAATGGGTTATGTTGGAATAAATAAAATAAGGAGTATGGGTAATAAAGAAATGGAAAAAGGAAAGAAGGTGTGTGATCCCCCCCATTGCCGTGAGTTGAGGGAAAGGAAACAAAAAAAAAGTGTGTTCATCCTTTTCATTTCTTTTGGCCGAAAATTCTAAGGAAGAAAGAAGGAGTTCTTGCTCCATGTTTGGTTTAGAAGAGGATTAGGAGGAGGTTCGGCCATACTTGTATCAAGATTAAGGTATGTTTGAAGTTGTGCCATGAGATTCATGCATGTTTTTAGTTGCTAGCTTGAGTTTTAATTAGCCCATGGTTCAAATCTTTGCTATGTCATGGGGATGATATTCGGCCAAGGTGGATTTTGTGTTAATGCCATTGCATGCTAAATATGAAGCTTGATAATGATACATGTGATGGTGGATTGATGACTCTTGGATTTTCTTTTTAGCATTTTTGAGTGAGACATTAAGTTCTTTGTTTAACCATGACCAAAATTGAAATGGTATGGTGTTGTGATGTATTCGGCCATGGTATATCCATAAGTATGATTTATGCTTATTGCATGGTAGGTAAGATTTGTGTTTTGGATTTATGTTCATGTTTAGTTATAATCAACTTTGAGATTCGGCTCTTGCACATATATATATATGTCTGCACATGACGTATTGGTATGACATATACAATATCTCAAGGTATATACTTACATATGATGGTGTTTCGGTTATGGAGTACATGATGGATGCGTATTGAGTTATAATATGTAATGCATTAGTTAGTAAAAGGTATGCCATTTGTGTGTGGTATTGAGTATATAATTGGCCTCAACATAGACATGCATAATCGGCCACATGAATGAGTACATAGGTTGATGTGTTGTTCGCCATAGGTAAGCATATTGAAGGCTTTATCTTGACTTAGAAAATTCGGCTAAGGAGAGTATTAACTAATGTGTTGAGTTTGATTCATGATTCCTTACATATGTGACTTTAATGTCTAATGAATATATGTGGGCTAAGTACCTTGAGTTCCTCTTTTCGATGCTCAAATGATTAAATCAATTTATTTGTTAAATTAAGCTCAAGAGCAAAGGGGAACTAAATCCGATAAAGGGAAGGAAAAAGTGGTCGAATAGCCATCGGAATCGTTCGACAACATCCGAGGTAAGTTTTCGAGTAATGGGACTTAAATTATGATTCGATTAGATTATGTCTTAAGTAAATCAAAATCATGCTCTTTGTATGTGGCTATTGAGCCGAAATTGTAAATATGATAAGTGTCTTGTGTTGAGCTTTGGTAATGAAAATGAAATATGGATGTGTCATGATTTATTGATATATGTGTGCATGGTTCTTCGAATGATGTCCGGGCTAAGTCCCGAAGGCTTTGTGCTAAGTTACTAAATCCGGGTTAAGTCCCGAAGGCATTTGTGCGAGCTACTATAACCGGGCTATGTCCCGAAGGTATTTGAACAAGTAGCTATATCTGGTTAAACTCCGAAGGTACGTGATTCGGGAATGAATGAACTTGCTGTAAAAATTCCAGTTAATACGCTTGTGAAATCCCAACAATGAGGTATGTTTCGTATGTGCTTTGAATTAGTTGAGGCCTTACAAATAAGTATTCGCTCAGTTGATAAACGAGCTACCGGCCTTTGGCTAAGTTAATCTTTTGTGTATGAACATAAGGGTTGGTAATGTGAAGTAAGTATGATATTGAGAATTTGTGCATATGAAATTATCTGTTTAGCTATATGAATGCTATGCTTTTGTTGTGCTGGAATCCCTTGCTCAAAACTTACTAAGCATAAATTGCTTACTCCGTTTCTTTGTTTCTCTGTTTTATAGATTTTGGCTCGTCAGCTGTCGGACTCGGGATTTTGAAGTCGAAGTCGCCCACACTATCAAAGCTCCTTCTTGGTATACTATTTGGTTGAACTTTGAAATGGCATGTATAGGACTACCCTTTTTGTTGTTGGTCATGTACCCATGGATTTTGTGTAAATTTGGATAGCCATGCGAAAATGGCTTATATACGTTTTTAGCATAGTACTATAATCGTTTTGTATGTTGATCACTAAGAGGTATGGAAATGTTTGGAAACGATTAGCCATTGGAATGGTTAATCATGATTATACTTTGTGCTATGTATGCAAAAAGGCCTAATTGAATCATGGAAACTATGAAATAGGTAAAGTCTACCTTAAAGGCAGATGCTGACAGCAGCAGCGATGTGGATGTGAAAAATCACTAAAAATAGTAGGAATGGAATTAAATAGTGAATAAATTATGTAAATGAACCTTGGTGAATCTACTTTCATATGGAAGAAACGAAACGGTCATATGAGTTGTATGTTAAGAGATATTTAGGTTTTCGTGAAACAGGGCCAGAACGGTTTCTGGAGTCCCTATTCCGACTTTGGAAATTCATTATAAATTAACCAGAGATAATTAGGAGTCATTCCATATATGTATAGATTCCTCTTTGAGTCTAGTTTCTATAGAAACAAACGGCATCAGTATTGAAGCCCTTTACAGGGAGATATCCAAGCGTAATGCGCGAAGGTCAGTGTAGTCGATCCCTGTAACATGGGAGACTTTAACTAATAAACTGTACAAATTGGCCTGACCAAAAATCCTAGAAAAAAATCTGTAGATGGGAATATGAGTCTAGTTTCAGGGAAAAATCACGAAACTGATTTTCTAGTTGTGGAACTCAAGATATGATTTTTAAGGTGACAGTGACACAGTTAGCCAGCTGTCTGGAAATTTTTAAAATGAACTGTGAAAGCAAGTGATTTAAGTCTGCAACCCCTCGTGTCCGACTCCGGCAACGGTCTCGGGTACGGGGTGTTACATGTTAGGTTTGAAACAGTTTAATCACACAAATCTAAAAACTATGTAGATAACAGAGCCCGGTTAGGGTTGTTATGCAACCTGCAATTTAATCGGGTTAGGATCTAAATTAAGCATGCACATTTCAATTATGTGTCCACTAGTCGTCGCCTGGTTAGGATCGCTCAGCTAATTCAAGTCCATTTCAATCATGTATGAATGAAATAAAGACTTGATTTTAATTGAAAACATGATCGGTTGAGGCACAAACATTATAAGCATGAATCTAATAAATATTATTTAATCAAAGCAATCATCCTAGCTTAAATAAAATTAAGCTAAAATTGTTTTAAACAAGAACAAAGAACACATAGGAAACATCTTTAAATTAATTTAAAGAAAAGAAAGATTAAACCTAATTCAGAGTGGCTGTCACCCAAGACTCTGACTAGCGAGGCTCCTTCATTCCTTTGCTTCGCTCCTTTGTTAATGGCTCTCCAAGGTGGCCGACCAAGGGTTCTTTAAGAGGCTTAAATGCTAAAATCTTTATGAAAAGATGATGATAGGTGTGGGGAGAAAAGAAGAATGCTAAGAGAATTTAGAGAGGAGAGAATGATGAATGATGAGGGATGAGTAGAAATGTGAGAATGAGGTCTTATTTATAAGTGAGGAGAGGGGGATAGTTTACTAAAAATAGGAGTTTTCATCTTTTGAAGCATCTTCTATGGGTGGCCAGCCATAAATGGAGGAAGTTGAGCTGATTTTTGCTTGATTTTTGGTCAATTTGGGTGCCACAACAACTCAGGACTGAGACTCGGTCAAGTGCAAATCTTCCGGTAAATTTCTAATTTCTTCAACTCTTCAAGGACCGGGTGCAATTAAACCAAAAAGTGGTTTATGGATAGCCATGTGCAACCAAATTTTGGGTTAATTGCTCCCTAATTTGGCTGATTTTGTAATCTAGAAAAGCTATCAGGCATGTCCAGAATAAAACAACAAGTTAAAGGACCAAAGAATAAAATGTATCCAATTTAATTAATTAATTTAAAACCCAAATTATTAATGAAATATTTTAAAATGAATTATTAAATATAATTTTATATTTTATTATTTAATTTAATCATGCATAGCCCACTTTATGTCTTAAAAAAAATAATATATTCAAGTTAATATAAAATAAGCCATTTATTGCATGAAAACTATATAATAAAGCATAAAATCACATTTTAATAATTTCTATGTCCTAATTTCATATTTTCACATATTTTATTAAGTTATTAAACGATTACTTAGTTTTAACATCAATTTTGAGTAAAAAGGTGATAAATTACATAGGAAAAATCCTATATATTATTCCGTTTACACACCCCCAAACTTAAATCATTGCTCATCCCGAGTAATGTTCATGCACAGCAAAAGGTCTTGCTAAGGCAAAATTGCTAATTGTGTAAGTAGCATCAATCTTTGTCTCATAATCATGCATTAATAACTTCATGCTCATCAATCTTCTTTATTAACAAGTAATTCATATGCAAACATTCCTTAAGATTATACTAAGCTACAAAATATGCTAACATGAATCATAGTTTGCGTGTATGTCATAGTCATAGATAACATTCTTCATTCAACATATTTTCCTATCAATCAAGCAAATAATCACAAGGCTTATTTATGATCTTCATATGTTGAACTTAAGACTTCCCCTCCACTAATGTAGGTGACATAATCATCAAATCAATAGGTCTTTTACAAGGTTGTAATGAGGCTCGGCTAAAGGTAGGGATTTTAAGAGATGGGGCATTTTGGTTTTAAAAATCTTAACCCTTACATTTGTCTTGGTTTTCTCATAATACAACCTTTTTCTTTAAGTGAACTTTTGGAACACCCCTAAACTTATTTCGAATCAAGCTCATACATTTTTCCTTTCTAGAGACTGAGCAAACTTTTCTTCCCTTTTTTTTATTTTTTTTTAGCATAGGCACATACATTTTTATGAAAACCTCCTCAAATGTTGATTACCAAGACAAATTTAGTTAAGATAGGTACACAAAATTAGGAAAACTTTAAAAGATGGTAATGTCACTTATAATGTAGGTTCATTGCAATCAATAGGCTTTTAAGCTCAAAATTTCAGTTTCAAGGGTCAAATATCATAGGGTTGGCTTGAAAAGGCTCAAACAATCCAAAGAAATAGTGTCTATATCATTTTAGATTTTTATGTCCCCTAGGATTTCACCTTAAGAAAGTTGCTAAGTCAATTCTAAGGATATAAACCTTCATGCATGTCTAATCTCAAAAGAAACTAAGTTTTTGTGACAGCCCAAAATTGACCCTAGACGGGATGTGGTTTCGGGACTACAAAACCGAGGCATAAAAATAATTTAAAATTTATTGTGATGCCTATGATATGTGTTAAATTGTGTGTGACATTTTTGATGATTTGATTTAGTGTTATAAAGGTGAATTTCACTAGAAAGGACTTGTGTGAGAAAACTTAGAAATGAGATAGGCAAATGTTGAAGTGGCCTATTGATGCATACTAGGAAATGTTGTCCTTGCATGTCAAATTTCCCAAATTTGACTATAGTGGCCGGCCAAGGTGGGTATGATGGGCAAGGGAAAACATGTTTCCAACATGTTTGGTTAGTGAGTTATGTATGAAGGAATATAATAAAATTAGCATAAAAAATGAACAAAAAAAAAGAAAGATGAGCATGGATGCCCCTTGTTGCCGTGAGTAGAGGAAAAAGACAGGAGAAATTTTTGTTCATCCATTTTCACTTCTTGGCCGAAAATACTAAGGAAAAAGGGGGAGGATTTTTGCTTCATGCTTGGTTTAGAAGAGAACTAGAAGGAGATTTGGCTATACTTGCATCAATATTAAGGTATGTTTGAGGTGGTGTCATGAGATTCATGCTTGTTTTGGTTGCTTACTTGATGTGCATGTTAGCCATGGTTCAAATCCTTGTTATGCCATGAAAATGGTATTTAGCCAAGGTTGATATTGTGTTGAAACTATTGCATGCTAAATGTGAAGCTTGCTATTGATGCATGTAATGATGGATTAACTACTCTTGAAATTTCTTTTAGTATTCTTGAGTAGGGCATTGAGTCCTTTGTTTAACCATGACAAAAAATTTTAAAAGGGCATGGTGTGTGAGGTATTCGCCATGGTATGCTCATGAGCATGGTTTATGCTTCTTGCATGATATTAAAAAATTTGTGTTTTGAATGGTTATGGACACCTTAAAATTTGGCCTTGCACCTATGTGTGGATATATGTTTGCACATGATGTTTTGGTTATGAAGTAAATGATAAATGTGTTTGTTTAAAAAATAAATTGTTGGAGAATGTTTGTAAAATTTCAAGTATATTCGGCCATTGGGTGAGTATGTAAGTGATGTTGAATCAAGTTTTGGTGCATATTTGGTGATGTGTATAATCGACCAAATGGGTGATTAGTAAAAAATGGTTGCCGAATATACAAGCATACATATGCATGTGTAGTTGAATTATGAATGTTTAGCAAGATGGTTAAACTAGTTGATTTATTGATTAAGCTCAAGGAGTTAAAGAAGGAGAATCAAGCAAGGGAAAGACGAAGGTCATCGAGTAGCCGACTTGGACTGTTTTACCCAACACAAGGTAAGTCATTAAGCATATATTTGGTGTTGATGTAAATGACCATAATATATACACAATTGTGTTTAAATGAGTTGATGTGTAAATGGAAATGTATGTGTATGGAATGATGCCATTGTTGAATGTATAAAGGCAGCAAAATGCATAAGGTATTGGTCTCGGCACTAAGTGTGCGGGTATAAATGGACACGGTGACAAGATTGGCACTAAGTGTGCGGGTTTAAAATTGTACAGCACTAAGTGTGCGAGCTGAAAATTATATAGCACTAAGTGTGCGAGCTGAAAATATATAGCACTAAGTGTGCGAGCTGAAAATTATATAGCACTAAGTGTGCGAGCTGAAAATATATAGCACTAAGTGTGCGGATTCACTATATGCTCTTGTATTACAATTGGCACTGAGTGTGCGACATTATCGAGTTAATCCCGGACAGCGGATCGGGTAAGTACCTTGAGCTCATGACGAATAGGCAATACATTCATGCTCGGGGTTGAGCTTGGTAAGCTTGAAATCTATGTGATGATTGCAATTGTATGATTGTGGTGCGAATGTGTTGGTGTGTAAAATGCCTCAAATATCTTATTGTATAGAATATGAAATGTGGATGTATGACTTGGTATGAGATTGAACCGAAAGGTCCGAGGAATTATGGTATAGTTTCGATATGGATGAAGTACCTAGCCTCGTTTATTGTTTGATGTTGCGAAAACTTTATTAATGGATGGTTGATGAATGCTTATGACTTATCGAGTTATAAACTCACTCGGTGTTTTCTTGTCACCCATTTTAGGTCTCTTGGACTTGTATTGTCGCGTGCTCGGAACCGTCGTTGAAGTCATCACACCGGCTGGAAACCTTTTGGTATTGTCTTCGTAGTGGAACTAGGAGAACAATTGGCATGTATAGGCTATTATGTTTTGTTGAATTGTGGGTTGTAAACTTTAAGCCATGTGAAAATGGCCTATGTGGTCGTCGAGTGGGATGCTAGAACCTATAGCCACGAGTCTTAGAACCTTTAATTTTGATAAGGTGGCCATAAATTGTGTCATGTATGATGGATGATTAGTAAGGCCAAGGAAAGATTCATGAAATTGGCATAGTCTCATCGAAGAATCATATCTTTGACAATGAAGAAGTGATATGAGATTGAAAAATCACTAAAAATAGTAGAAGTAGAATTAAATAGTGAATAAATTATGAAATTGAACCTTGATGAATCTATTTTTATATGGACGAAACGAAACGACCATATGAGCAAATTATCTTGAGAGATATTCGAGTTCTTGTGAGACAGGGCGAGTAAAGGTTTCGGGTCCCCTGTTGCGACTTTGAAAATTTACTATAAATTATCCAGAAAGAAGTCATGCCTTATATTTTCAGATTCCATTTTGAGTCTAGTTTCTTTAGAAACAAACGGCACCATATTAAAGCTCATGCAGAGAGATATTCAAGTTGTAACGCGAAGGTCATGTAGTCGACCCTGTAACATGGGTGACTTTAACTAATAAACTGTACCAATTGGCCCGACCAAAAATTCTAGAAATAAATCCAGGGATGTATATATGAGTCTAGTTTTAGGGAAAATTTATGGAACTGATTTTTGAGTTCTGGAACTCGAGATATGATTTTTAAGGTGACAGTGACGCAGTTAGCTAGCCTGCCTAGAATTGAAATCAATTATTGTCAAGAGAGAAAAAAGGGAAGTAAGCCCGATAACACCACGTGTTCAAATCCGGTGACGGTCACGGGTTTAGGGTGTTACATTTTATTGGTATCAGAGCTATGGTTTAGTCGGTTCTAGGACTACAATAGAGCGTGTGAGTCTAGCTATACATGCCAATTTGTTAGTGCTTAATAATGTGATGACTTCTGACGGTTGAAATTTTTGTTTTGATTAGCAATGGAGCCCGGAATAGAGAGACCCTTGGCGGATGACGTTGAAAGTGTAGCGGCTGCTCCCGCGCAAGGGACACCGCCTGTTGAGCCTCAGTCATCCGCGAATAATCAAAATGAAGGGGCGAAACAAGCCTTCTTCACCATGATGAATGAGTGGGTCGCACAATATGCCCGAACCAACCCTATTGTCCAACCATTCCGAATTTAAATACTCCGCCCCAAGAGTTCGAAATGCCTCCGATTCGATCCCGTGAGGCTAAGCAAACCACCAGAGACTTGATTAGGAAGCGGCCGAGGAGTTCAAGGCCATAGTCATCGATGATCTTTGAAAGAGCCGAATTCTGGCTCGATAACACCATTCGAGTGTTAGATGAACTGTCATGCACACCCGATGAATGTCTTAAGTGTGCTATATCCTTGTTGCGAGACTCAGCTTACTATTGGTGGAGGACTTTAATTTCCATAGTCCCAAATGAACGAGTTACTTGGGATTTCTTTCAATCCGAATTTCAAAGAAATACATTAGTCAACGGTTCATAGATCGAAGCGTAAGGAATTCTTGGAACTCAAGCAAGGCCGTATGACCAGATCTCGAATCTGAGCATGAGTTCGTAAGACTTAGTCGGTATGCTCGGAGTGTGTGGCTGATGAGGTTGCGATGTGAAAAGATTTGAAGAAGGATTGAATGAAGAGTTAAAGTTACTAGTGGGAATTTTGGAGATAAAGGAGTTCGTGACACTAGTCGAACGAGCTCGCAAGGCGGAAGAACTTGGGAAGGAGAAGAAGAAGGCTGAATTCAAGCAAGAGATTACCGTAAAAGATCGACGAGTAAAGCTCCGTTCTCGGCTGTAAAGAGGTTCGTGGAGGACACCAAGAAGTCGAGGACGATTGCAGAATTTCCATTAGAGCCCGACCATTGACGGACTCCCGAGCTACTTGGTAGCTAGTGTGGGCAATAATCGTCAAGAGAGACTGAATGCCCCAATGTGGAAGACGACACCTAGGTGAATGTTGGGGTAAGTCATTAAGAGGGCTGTTATGGATGCGGTTCAAGGACCACCTCATTAGAGATTGCACGGAGCTAGATGAGAGGAATAAGACGCAAGGTACAAGACCTAGTGGAACGACGGCTGGAGGTAGGCCCCCGAGAATCTCTGGAGGTAGGAGTGGTAATCAGAGAGGAGCCTCTAATACGGCTGTCCGATCCGAGACCCGTGCTCCTGCTAGAGCATATGCCATCCGCGCACGAGAGGAGGCATCCTCCCCTGACGTCATCACTGGTACTTTTACTCTCTTTGATACTAGTGTGATTGCATTGATTGACCCCGGCTCTACTCATTCATATGTATGTGAAACCTTAGCATCCAGTAAGACTCTACCTGTTGAGTCTCATCAATTAAATAATTCGAGTGTCAAACCCTTTGGTTCAATACGTACTAGTTGATAAAGTGTGCAAGAGATGCCCCCTAATAATTCGAGAATCCTGTTTTCCGACCGATCTGATGCTTCTACCATTTGATGAATTCGATGTTATTCTTGGTATGGATTGGTGACCGTACATGATGCAAGTTGGTGGATCGCAAAGGAAAACCATTGTTTTGAGGAGTGCAAATAATGAGGTAGTCCGAGTCGAGTCTCATCGATTTAAAAGGAGTGCCAGCGATAATATCTTCTATGACTGCTCGGAGATATGTGAAAAAGGGGTGTGAAACATACCTTTCGTATGTGTTTGAAAGTAAAGAGATGGAAAAGAAACTCGAATCGGTACCAGTGGTTTGTGAGTATTCAGATGTTTTTCCTGAGGAGTTAACGGGATTGCCACCGGTTCGAGAAGTGGAATTCGCATCGGTTGTACCGTACTACGCCGATCTCAATAGCCCCGTATCGTATGGCATTAACGGAGTTAAAGGAATTGAAGGTTCAATTGCAAGAATTGACGGATAGAGGTTTCTCTCGACCGAGTTTTTCTCCATGGGGCGCACAAAGATTGTTTGTGAAAAGAAGGACGGAACCATGAGGTTGTGCATCGACTATCGTCAACTCAATAAAGTGACGATAAAGAATAAATATCCGTTGCCACGAATTGATGATTTGTTTGATCAATTAAAGGAGCCTCGGTGTTTTCAAAGATAGATTTGAGATCGGGTACTATCATTGAGGGTCCGAGAATCGGACATACCCAAAACCGCTTTTAGAACGAGGTACGGTCACTACAAATTCTTGGTGATGCCGTTTGGGCTCACTAATGCCCTCGGTGTTTATGGATTTAATGAATAGAATTTTCAGGCCATACTTGGATCGGTTCGTAGTTGTATTTATCGATGACATTTTGGTCTATTCAAGAGATGAAACCGAACATCTTGAACACCGAGGCTAGTGTTGCAAATCTTACGAGATAAGCGTTATACGCAAAGTTCAAGAAATGTGAATTTTGGTTGAAAGAGGTTAGCTTTTTGGGGCACGTGGTGTCCGCATCGGGTGTCAGGGTGGACCCGAACAAAATTTCGGCCATAGTCGATTGGAAACCACCAAGGAATGTTACCGAAGTTAGGAGCTTTTTGGGGCTTGCCGGATACTATCGACGATTTGTGAAAGGTTTTTCGGTGATAGCTGCACCGATGACAAAACCACTTCAAAAAGATGTTAAGTTCGAGTGGTCGGAACGCTGTCAAGAAAGTTTCGATCGACTAAAGACCCGTTTAACCGAGGCCCCGGTACTAGTACAGCCGGAGTCCGGTAAAGAGTTTGTCATATACAGTGACGTATCCTTGCTTGGGTTAGGTTGTGTGTTGATGCAAGAAGGTCGAGTTGTGGCTTACGCGTCGAGACAACTAAAGCCGTATGAGAGAAACTATCCGACCCATGACCTTGAACTAGCAGCCATAGTGTTCGCCTTGAAGATATGGCGGCATTACTTGTTTGGGGAAAGGTGTCACATTTATTCAGACCACAAGAGTCTAAAATATTTGATGACTCAGAGAGATTTAAACCTGCGACAAAGACGTTGGCTTGAGTTGTTGAAAGACTATGAACTCATCATTGATTATCACCCGGGAAAGGCCAACGTGGTGGCCGATGCCTTAAGTCGCAAGGCACTGTTTGCTTTGAGAGCGGTGGATGCTCATCTATCCGTTTCACCCGATGAGGTGCTAGTAGTCGAATTAGAGACCAAACCGTTATTGATTCATCAAGTACTCGAATCTCAGAAGGTCGACGCCGAATTGGTCGCTAAGCGAGCCGAACGTGTTTCGAATGAGGAATCGGAATTTCAGATTGACGACCATGATTGCTTGACGTTCAAGGGTCGATTATGTATTCCAAGGAATTCGGAACTTGTTTCGATGATTTTGAACGAGGCTCACAGTAGTCGAATGTCAATCCACCCGGGTAGTACTAAAATGTACAATGACCTGAAACGTCGGTTTTGGTGGCATGGTATGAAACGAGACATCTCTGACTTTGTTTCGAGATGTTTAATATGTCAACAAGTGAAAGCGGAGCATCAAGTGCCATCGGGATTACTTCAGCCGATCACGATACCCGAGTGGAAATGGGATCGAGTCACCATGGACTTTGTATCCGGACTGCCTTTGTCAGCAAGTAAGAAGGATGCGATCTGGGTCATTGTTGATAGACTGACCAAGTCTGCTCATTTTATTCCTGTTCGCACGGATTTTTCGCTTGATAAATTGGCAGAATTATACGTCTCCCAAATTATTCGATTGCATGGGGTGCCTATTTCTATCGTGTCGGATAGAGACCCAAGATTTACATCGCGATTTTGGAAGAAATTGCAAGAGGCTTTGGGTACCAAGCTGCATTTTAGCACTGCTCTTCACCCCCAAATCGATGGTTAATCCGAACGGATAATTCAAATACTCGAGGATATGTTGAGATGTTGCATCCTTGAGTTTAGTGGTGCATGGGAACGGTATTTACCTTTGGTTGAATTCGCTTACAACAATAGCTTTCAATCAAGTATCAAGATGGCGCCTTACGAGGCTTTATACGGTCGTAAATGTCGTACCCCATTATTCTGGACTGAACTTAGTGAAGGTGTTGTGGCATAAACACGGAATTGAAGAAGCCACTTGGGAACTTGAGGACTCTATGAAAGAGCGATACCCGAGCCTATTTACCGGTAAGATTTTCGGGGATGAAAATTTCTTAAGTGGGGGAGAGTTGTGACAGCCCAAAATTGACCCTAGACGGGATGTGGTTTCGGGACCACAAAAGCGAGGCATAAAAATAATTTAAAATTTATTGTGATGCCTATGATATGTGTTAAATTGTGTGTGACATTTTTGATGATTTGATTTAGTGTTATAAAGGTGAATTTCACTAGAAAGGACTTGTGTGAGAAAACTTAGAAATGAGATAGGCAAATGTTGAAGTGGCCTATTGATGCATACTAGGAAATGTTGTCCTTGCATGTCAAATTTCCCAAATTTGACTATAGTGGCCGCCAAGGTGGGTATGATGGGCAAGGGAAAACATGTTTCCAACATGTTTGGTTAGTGAGTTATGTATGAAGGAATATAATAAAATTAGCATAAAAATGAACAAAAAAAAAGAAAGATGAGCATGGATGCCCCTTGTTGCCGTGAGTAGAGGAAAAGAAAGGAGAAATTTTGTTCATCCATTTTCACTTCTTGGCCGAAAATACTAAGGAAAAGGGGAGGATTTTGCTTCATGCTTGGTTTAGAAGAGAACTAGAAGGAGATTTAGCTATACTTGCATCAATATTAAGGTATGTTTGAGGTGGTGTCATGAGATTCATGCTTGTTTTGGTTGCTTACTTGATGTGCATGTTAGCCATGGTTCAAATCCTTGTTATGCCATGAAAATGGTATTTAGCCAAGGTTGATATTGTGTTGAAACTATTGCATGCTAAATGTGAAGCTTGCTATTGATGCATGTAATGATGGATTAACTACTCTTGAAATTTCTTTTAGTATTCTTGAGTAGGGCATTGAGTCCTTTGTTTAACCATGACAAAAAATTTTAAAAGGGCATGGTGTGTGAGGTATTCGGCCATGGTATGCTCATGAGCATGGTTTATGCTTCTTGCATGATATTAAAAAATTTGTGTTTTGAATGGTTATGGACACCTTAAAATTGGCCTTGCACCTATGTGTGGATATATGATTGCACATGATGTTTTGGTTATGAAGTAAATGATAAATGTGTTTGTTTAAAAAAATAAATTGTTGGAGAATGTTTGTAAAATTTCAAGTATATTCGGCCATTGGGTGAGTATGTAAGTGATGTTGAATCAAGTTTTTGGTGCATATTTGGTGATGTGTATAATCGACCAAATGGGTGATTAGTAAAAAATGGTTGCCGAATATACAAGCATACATATGCATGTGTAGTTGAATTATGAATGTTTAGCAAGATGGTTAAACTAGTTGATTTATTGATTAAGCTCAAGGAGTTAAAGAAGGAGAATCAAGCAAGGGAAAGACGAAGGTCATCGAGTAGCCGACTTGGACTGTTTTACCCAACACAAGGTAAGTCATTAAGCATATATTTGGTGTTGATGTAAATGACCATAATATATACACAATTGTGTTTAAATGAGTTGATGTGTAAATGGAAATGTATGTGTATGGAATGATGCCATTGTTGAATGTATAAAGGCAGCAAAATGCATAAGGTATTGGTCTCGGCACTAAGTGTGCGGGTATAAATGGACACGGTGACAAGATTGGCACTAAGTGTGCGGGTTATAAATTGTACAGCACTAAGTGTGCGAGTTTGATTATATAGCACTAAGTGTGCGAGCTGAAAATATATAGCACTAAGTGTGCGAGCTGAAAATTATATAGCACTAAGTGTGAGAGCTGAAAATATATAGCACTAAGTGTGCGGATTCACTATATGCTCTTGTATTACAATTGGCACTGAGTGTGCGACATTATCGAGTTAATCCCGGACAGCGGATCGGGTAAGTACCTTGAGCTCATGACGAATAGGCAATACATTCATGCTCGGGGTTGAGCTTGGTAAGCTTGAAATCTATGTGATGATTGCAATTGTAAGATTGTGGTGCGAATGAGTTGGTGTGTAAAAATGCCTCAAATATCTTATTGTATAGAATATGAAATGTGGATGTATGACTTGGTATGAGATTGAACCAAAAGGTCCGAGGAATTATGGTATAGTTTCGATATGGATGAAGTACCTAGCCTCGTTTATTGTTTGATGTTGCGAAAACTTTATTAATGGATGGTTGATGAATGCTTATGACTTACTGAGTTATAAACTCACTCGGTGTTTTCTTGTCACCCATTTTAGGTCTCTTGGACTCGATTGTCACGTGCTCGGAACCGTCGTTGAAGTCATCACACCGGCTGGAAACCTTTTGGTATTGTCTTCGTAGTGGAACTAGGAGAACAATTGGCATGTATAGGCTATTATGTTTTGTTGAATTGTGGGTTGTAAACTTTAAGCCATGTGAAAATGGCCTATGTGGTCGCCGAGTGGGATGCTAGAACCTATAGCCACGAGTCTTAGAAACTTTAATTTTGATAAGGTGGCCATAAATTGTGTCATGTATGATGGATGATTAGTAAGGCCAAGGAAAGATTCATGAAATTGGCATAGTCTACTGCAGTAACTGTTGCTGACAGCAGCAGTGAGATGAGATTGAAAATCACTAAAAATAGTAGAAGTAGAATTAAATAGTGAATAAATTATGAAATTGAACCTTGATGAATCTATTTTATATGGACGAAACGAAACGACCATATGAGCAGTATACTGAGAGATATTAGAGTTCTTGTGAGACAGGGCCAGAACGGTTTCTGGGTCCCCTGTCGCGACTTTGAAAATTTACTATAAATTATTCAGAAAGAATTAGAAGTCATGTCTTATATTTGCAGATTCCATTTTGAGTCTAGTTTCTTTAGAAACAAACGACACCAGTATTAAAGCCCTGTACAGAGAGATATTCAAGTTGTAACGTGCGAAGGTCAGTGTAGTTGACCCCTGTAACATGGGTGACTTTAACTAATAAACTGTACCAATTGGCCCAACCAAAAATTCTAGAAATAAATCCAGGGATGGATATATGAGTCTAGTTGCAGGGAAAATTGACGGAACTGATTTTTGAGTTCTGGAACTCGAGATATGATTTTTAAGGTGACAGTGACGCAGTTAGCTAGCCTGCCTGGAACTGAAATCAATTATTGTCAAGAGAGAAAAAAGGGAAGTAAGCCCGGTAACACCACGTGTTCAAATCCGGTGACGGTCACAGGTTTGGGGTGTTACAGTTTTCATGGCAAACATTACTAAGGCTAAGATCATACAAGCATTTCATTCTTCATGATAACATGCTTTCACTCAGATAAAATCATCATTCATACTTGCATACAAACTATGTTATTAAAAAACTATCTCTAAACATTCATTTATTAAAACATACTTATGAAAGAAATGATTGAAACATACTTGAAAAACTTTTTGAAGTTTGAGCAATTTATTTACCTCACCCCCATTTAAAAAGAAGCAATGTTCTCATTACAAGAACAAAGTAATGAATGAAAAATGAACACCAGGTAGGGTTGTAAAGAAAGGGAGGTGAGTCACTAAGACTGCTTAAATACCAAGTCTTTCCTAATAACCCAATCCTAAACATGTTCATTCCCATTACCACATCACTTAGTCTTTTTCTTTCTAAAGAAGTGTTAAGTTTATTCAGGCTTGCTATGTTTTATTCTACAAAAATTAAATCCTAATTACGAAAGAAAGAAATTCCTAAGGACCTAAAAATAAATAATAAGACAAAAGTCTCCCTTTTTATTTTCTTAATTCATTCCCTTGTCTTTTTCAGCTCCATCTCCGCTTGCATCGTCAGTATCTTCCATCCATGTCTCAAAGATAGGATCGGGGAACTCATGAACAAAAGTATTATAGATATTTTTAAAAGAATTTTAAATTGAGTCATCACTAATTTTTGCATATTTCCAATAAGTTTGTTGTTGATTGTGCATGAACTTGCACATATCCATCAAAATTGACAACTTCGATTTCTTTGAAGCACTTGTAGAAGTCGGCATAGGAGTTGCTGATACAAGTTCAACACTTAGCTTGACTGGTTCTTCTTCTAGCTCAACCCTTGGTTCAGGGTTTTCAGATTCTTCAACTGGTTTAGGACTGTTTCATTCCTTATCAGATTCTTCCTCTTCAGTGTCTGTAACTGAATTAGCTTCAGTCTCAGTTTCATCTGTTGACTCCTCGATATCTGGCTCAATTGGCTCTTCTTGCTCGCCTTGATTTAGCTCATGCACCCTCTCTACTAACCTTTCAAGATCATAAGTTGAAATGCACCCTTGAACATATCACCCTTCAGATTTGCTTATGTTTTAACACGGGCCCTTAAGCAAAGTGAAGTGATTAATAATGGGAAATAAACACTTCCTACCTTCTTTTTAGCACAATTGTGAATCTCCTTGATGATAATTTTCCCAACATTAATGGACTTTTCTGTCAAGATTGCATATAACAAGAGCATCCCTTCCATCGAGATGGTGGAACTATGAGAGAAAGGCATAAAACTATAGCGAACAAAATAAAACCACACCTTTGCTACTGGTTTTAGGTATTTCCTTCGGCAAGAATGGCTCCCATACTTTCTTATAATCCATTAGGATCCCGGATTTGTCACAACATCAAGCTCTTGTTGAAGAAAATCCCAATTGATATTGTTCATCATAGGGTAGTACTCATCTTCTTCAACATCAGGTAAGTTAAACAAATCATTAATGGACTTAGAAGTAAGAGGTACCTTTTTCTTTCGAACGATGACCTCAGTAGCATCTTGTGTTGTCAAACTTGCATAGAATTCTCAAACTAATTCATCATTGGGAAGTGAACAAGCATCACAAAATCATTCCCACTTGAGAGCATTGATTATCTTTCTAATTGGCACAGGAACAACCATCAAATCATTACTCTTCAAGTTAAAGCCTTTTTTCGGCATCATAGGTTGATGTTTGAAAATTGAATCAAATCTCTCTTTCACTTCTTCATCGATCAAAATTGGGTTTTCAGGAGTAGTCTTTGATGATCTAGTTCTTTTGCGAGACATGGTATATTTTCCCAAAAATTTGGCAAAGTTTCTGCTTACTAGGAAGAAGAGAAATCGGCAAGTGGGTAAACTTTGCTACGGCAAAAATTGTACGGCGGCAAGGATGGTTTGGCAACAACGACAGAGTGCGACAATAATAGTGGTGTACAGAGGCAACAACGGCGATGTGCGGCAGCAAAGTTGGTGCTTCGAAAATCTTCTTGCAATGGAAATTGGTGATTTCAGTAAAAATGGAAGAGAACTAGGGTTTCTTTTGGGATTTAAGGTTGACAACACAAAAGGGAGATTTAGGGATTTCTAAATTGTAAGCAAATTGCTTTGAGGGATATGAATAGTAGAATGAAGAGGGGTTTATATAGGAAAAATTAGGGCAACATGTAGCAAAAATTTAGCTACATTAGGGTTACTTAGGCGGCAAGCAATGGGAGTGGCAACAAGGTATGGATTTTTCCCTCTTTGTTTTTGTTTTTTTTTGCTATCTTGGTCCCCAAACTCAAACTGTCTTGTCTCAAGAAAAAAATTGATTAGTACATGGGCCGAATTTGACCCCCTTTATTAACATAAAAATTTAAAATTTAAACAAAACAAATGAAACTTAAAAATTTTAAATCTTAATTACAAAATATCTTCTTAACAAATTACATTAAATTAATTCCCAAGAAAGGTTGGATGGGTCACAACGGTCCCACTTAAGTTCCAATCTCCTTAGACAAAATTATTTAAATGTAATAAGCTAAGAAAATAAGTTCTAATTATTTATTTATTTACAAAACGAGTTCATGAAAAATCAAGGGTCTGTTAATTTGAAAGAGGATTCAACTCGCTCAACTTCACCATCCCAGTAATGTTTGAGATGTTGACCATTAACTTTAAACGTACCTCCGTAATTGTTGTATAATTCAATAACTCCATAAGGATAAACTCGGTAAACGGTATAGGGTCCTTTCCATCTGGATTTAAGCTTCCCAAGAAATAACTTCAACCTTGAATTAAACAACAAAACCTTTTGACCTTCTTTAAACTCGTGAGGTTGTATATGACTATCATGTCATCTCTTTGATCTTTCTTTACACAATTCGGTATTCTCATAGGAAAACAACCTCAGCTCTTCCACCTCATCAAGTTGTAACATCCTTCTCATGTAACACCCCTAACCCGTATCCGTCGCCGGACTAGGGTTAAAGCCGTTACCTGACAATCAAAAACATTTTACAAACAATTCATAAACATCATCCATAATCATAGTCATACATCACAATAGAGTCCCTTATATAGGTCATCGAGACCTTAAACATGCTTTGGAGAAGGTTCGGGACCAAACCAAACACATACAAAATTTTTTGTAACTTACACGATTTTTCAAAATGACACAGGTCACACGCCCGTGTGAACAGGTCGTGTGCCTCACATGGCATTAGACATGCCCGTGTGTCTAAGCCGTGTCAAAACAGGGCATAGATACTGACTTAATAACACAGCCACAAGACATGCCCGTGTGCCTTGGCTGTGGTAGAGACTGACTTGGATCACACAGCTAGCCATACGCCCGTGTGCGTTGGCCGTGGTCAACACTGACTTAAAATCGTAGGGTACCCCAGGGGACACATGGCCGTTCAACATGACTGTGTGTTGCACATGGCTGAGACACAAACCTGTGTCTCTGCCCGTGTGGACAAAAATAGGCCATTTGAAAAGCCAATTTTCCAGCCAATTTGGGTCAAACCTACAAGCATCAAACCAACCACATTTGCAATATAACTTCAACCAATGTCAATACCAAAACTTACACCAATCATGCCATAACATTATCAACCAATTTCATGCTTAATAATCATACCAAATTATGCCAAAACATAATACAAAATCATATGTAAACATTTGTTTCATAACCTCATTTTAATTTCATTCAATCACATGCTATAAACTTACCAATATCTCAAACTTGCACATACCAAAATTTACCAATATTGACCATTTCATTTGGTCATTTATAAACACATCACATAAGCATAATTTGCATCACATATCATATACCAAAATCAAACCATAAGTTCAACCATAATCTAGCCATATCTCATGGTATGATATACACATTACAAAACATACCTCAAAGTACTTCTAGCCTATACATGCCATACTATTATATTCACATGTCAAAAGGTGCCAAAACAAGGTTCGATAGTGTGGTGACAATCCTATACGAACCCCGAGCTCCCGACAGCTACGATATCTATAAAATAATGCAAACACATATAAAGTAAGCTTTCAAAAGCTTAGTAAGCCATAGACAAATAAATTTATCATTTAAATCATATAATCATCATCAATTTTCATATAATTTGCCATAAGGCCACAAAACAGGGATACATACTGACTTAATCACACGGCCATAAGACATGCTCGTGTGCCTTGGCCGTAGTAGAGACTGACTTGGGTCACACGGCTAGCCACACGCTCGTGTACCTTGGCCGTGGTCAAGACTGACTTAAAATCATAGGGTACCCCAGGGGACACATGGTCGTGCAACATCACCATGTGTCACACACGACTGAGACAGATGCCCGTGTCTCTGCCCGTATGGACAAAAATAGGCCATTTGAAAAGCCAATTTGCCACCCAATTTGGGTCAAACCTACAAGCATCAAACCAACCATATTTTCACTATAACTTCAACCAATTTCAATACCAAAACTTACACCAATCATGCCATAACATTATCAACCAATTTCATGCTTAATAATCATACCAAATGATGCCAAAACATAAGACAAAATCATAACGAAACATTTGTTTCATATCCTCATTTTATTTTCATTCAATCACATGCTATAAACTTACCAATATCTCAAATTTGCATATGCCAAAATTTACCAATATTGACCATTTCATTTGGTTATTTATAAACACATCACATAAGCATAATTTGCATCACATATCATATACCAAAATCAAACCATAAGTTCAACCATAATTTAGCCATATCTCATGGCATGATATACACATTACAAAACATACCTCAAAGTACTTCTAACCTATACATGCCATACTATTATATTCACAATGTTAAAAGGTACCAAAACAAGGTACGATAGTGTGGTGACAATCCTTTACGATCCCCGAGCACCCGATAGCTACGATATCTATAAAACAATGTAAACACACACAAAATAAGCTTTCAAAAGCTTAGTAAGCCATATACAAATAATCTTATAATTTAAATCATATAATCATCATCAATTTGCATATAATTCTTAACCAAATACTATCAGAAACCTCAATGTTCATATACATTTCATATACTCCAAATTCTTTAGCATATTTTCTTATGCTTTTATCACATATCATCAATTGATCACTAAAGTACATATACTTACCTTTTTACATCAAATATGATACTTACTCCAAATGTACCTGAATCGGATACATGTTCACATCATAATTCATTTTTTTGGAATGCCCGTTGAATCATTTGGAATCATAATGATACGCGGATAACTCAAAAAGCTCGTACAATGCTAACATCCCAGACGTAGTCTTACATGTAATCCAATGTCAATGCCACTGTCCCAAACAGGTCTTACACGAAATCAAATACGATACAAACGTCCCAGACGTGGTCTTATACGATAACACATATCGGATCCTATGTCATGACATATGTATCCTAACTATTCCTAAGGTTCGTACGGGGTTTTTCAGATGTCGGAACTTTGTTGATACTTTCTCTAAAATCTCATATTCAGCTCTCATATTATCATTCATCACAATACAATGACATATATACATGAATAAATCAATTCAAACACATTTATTTGTATATCGACTTACCTCGTACGGAAATGAATAGAAATAAGTGACTATTCAACGACTTTCATTTTCCCCCAATCTAATTTCGTTTCCTTTGGTTCTTGATCTATATCAATTCAAATTTAAATCTTTTATTCACCAAATCATTGAAATCAATCCACAAACACCCATTTAGGGCATTTTATAACTTAGCCCTCACATTTTCAAATTTTGACACTTTAGTCCCTAATTCACAAAATCACAAAATACATAAAATTTCCTTTTACACATGCTTAGCTGAATTTTTATGGAGTTCATACAAGTCCATATATTTCATTTCTTTCACATTTTAGTCCCTCAATTTACACATTTCACAATTTATCCCATTTTACTAAAATTCATCAAAAATTCAAAGACAAAATATACTAACCCAAAACATATCTTTCATTTACTAACATCAAACTTCATAAAACTTATAGTTTCATTAATGGGTCAACTCAAAATCATTAACAAAATCAGAAATTAGGGCATGGGCTTGATAGAATACAGTGCAACGATTACAAAAACGTAGAAATTATCAAAAACAGAACAAAATTCATACCTCTATTGAGCTTTAGCATAGCCGAACCCTAGATGGTTCTTTTTCTTTTCTTTTTCTTTGATTTTCGGTTGAGGAAGACTTAAAGTAAACTAATTTTAGCATTTCTTTTATTTAATTCATCATTTATAGATAGATTACCATTATGCCCTTAATTAATAAACATTTAATTCTTTAACATATAAGGTTATTAATGTCCACTCATGCTTCTAATGGTCAAATATCAACATAAGGACCTTTCATTTACAAAGACATGTCAACTAGGCATTTTAACAATTAGAAGGCCACATTTACAATTTACACGATTAGGTCCTTTTATCAAATTGAGCACACAAACAATTAAACTTTCACACGAAACTTTCACACATGCTAATTCACATATCATAAGTATAGAAAATAATATTAAAATATTTTTGACTCGGATTTGTTATCCTAAAACCTTTATTCCAACTAGGGTCTAAATCGGACTGTTACATCTCTCACTGGCTAGCTTAAGATCAAAGTTCAACTGCTTCAAAGCCCAATGAGCTCTATTCTCCAACTCTAATGGCAAATGACATGCCTTCCCAAAAACTAACTGATAAAGAGTCATTCCTAACGATGTCTTAAATGCTGTTCGTTAGGCCCATAATGCATTATTGAGCCTTCGAGACAAATCTTTTGTGCTAGGGTGTACTACCTTTTCAAGGATACCTTTGATTTCATGGTTCACTCTCTGAACTTGCCCATTGGACTAGGGGTGATAGGCAGTAGCAATGTTGTGCTTCACATCATATTTGTCAAGCAACCACTTAAGCCATTTGTTCACAAAGTGAGAACCTTCATCACTAATAATAGCTCTTAGTGTCCCAAATGTGTAAACGCATGCTTATGTAGGAATCGTATGACTACCTTAATATCATTTGTAGGTATGATTCAGCTTCAACCTACTTGGATACATAGTCCACAGCAGCTAAGATGTATTTGTTCCCATATGAAGAAGGAAACGGGCCTAAGAAGTCAATTCCCCATACGTCGAATAATTCAATCTCCAAAATGTTTGTCAAGGGTATCTCATTCCTCCTTGATATATTTTCGGTCCTTTGGCGTTTATCACAGTTCTTCACATAAGCATAAGCATCTTTAAATAGCGTAGGTCAAAAGAAACTTGCTTGCGAAATCTTTCCTGCAGTACGTGAACTACCAAAATGTCCCACACTTGGAGATGAATGGCAATGATACAAGATCTCAGCAATCTCACTTTTAGCTATGCACTTTCGGATTATATTATCTGCACATCGTTTAAACAAAAACGGATCCTCCCAAAAATAATAACGACTATCATGAAGGAAATTTTTCCTTTGTTGGTATGTCATTTCTTGAGGAATTATTCCACATGCAAGATAATTGGCAAAATTAGCAAACCAAGGTGTTTCATGAATTCGGTTTACCTCAAATAAGTTCTCATCTGGGAAATTCTCGTTGATAAGCACACATGATCGAGTTCCCTCATCTTGTTCCAACCTCGACAGATGATCAGCTATTTGATTTTGGACACCTTTTTCTGTCTTGGATCTCAAGGTCAAATTCTTGGAGTAACAGTATCCAACGAAATAGCCTGGATTTCGCATCTTTCTTCGTGAGTAAGTATTTAGTGGCCGCATGGTCAGTAAATACTGTAACTTTGGTACCTATAAGATATGAACGAAATTTTTCAAAAGCAAAAACTATTGCAAAGAGTTCCTTTTTGGTTATCGTATAATTTAGTTGGGCTCCCGTCAAAGTTCTACTTGCATAGTAAATAGGGTGAAACACTTTGTTTCTTCTTTGACCCATCACAACTCCAACAGCGTAGTCACTTGCATCGCACATCAACTCAAAAGGTAAGTTCCAATCAGGTGTAACGATTATTAGGGCTGAGATTAACAATTTTTTTTAGATCTTCAAAAACTTCTAAACATGCTTTATTGAAATCAAACACTGTATCTTTCTCTAAAAACAAATACAACGGTTTAGAAATTTTTGAGAAATCTTTGATAAACCTTCGATAAAAACAGGTATGGCCTAAGAAACTTCTGACTCTTTTCATATTCATTAGGGCTGGTAATCTTTCAATTACGTCCATCTTTGCTTTATCGACTTCAATTCCTCTCTTTGAGATTTTATGTCTTAAGACAATCCCTTCCTTGACCATAAAATGGCATTTTTCCTAGTTAAGCACAAGATTCGTCTCTTTGCATCTCTTCAGTACCTTAGCCAAATTACTCAAACAAATATCATAAGTGTTACCAAAAATAGAAAAATCATCCATGAAAACCTCAACAAAATTTTCGACCATATCAGTGAATATTGCCATCATGCATTGTTGAAAGGTTGCAGGTGCATTGCATAAACCAAAAGGCATTCACCTAAAAGAAAACGTATCATATGGACAAGTAAAGGTTGCTATATGTTGGTCTTCTAGGGCTACAACTATTTAGTCATATCCTAAATAGCCATCTAAAAAATAATAGAATTTTTTACCTGCTAGTCGATCTAACATCTGATCCATAAAAGGCAACGAAAAATAGTCCTTCCGAGTGGCTTTATTCAATTTTCTGTAATTAATATAGATTCTCCAACTGGTAACAGTTCTCATTGGAATTAACTCGTTATGCTCATTTTCAACAATCGTGATTCCACCTTTCTTCGGCACACACTATACTGGACTTACCCACGAACTATCTAAAATAGGATAGATGATTCTTGTATCTAACCATTTGATCATTTCCTTTCTCACAACCTCTTTCATAATAGGATTGAGCCTCTTTTACCCATCAATTCGAGCTCTTTCACCTTCTTCCAAAATAATTTTATGCATGCAAAAAGAAGGGCTTATACCTCGAATATCAGTTATGGTCCAACCAATTACTTTCTTAAATTTCTTTAGAACAACAATTAGTTGCTCCTCTTGATCTTTTGTTAGTTCTGCTGATATAATCACAGGCAAAGTAGAACAGTCACCTAAATGAACATATTTCAAATGGGAAGGAAGGACCTTTAGTTTGAGTTTAGGTGGTTCCTCAATTGACAACTTAGGTTGCATAAATTCTCTAACTTCCAACTCTAATGGTTCAAACCGTGTAGATTGAATAAAATTTCTCGGATTGGCTTCCAACAAACCCATGTTTTTTTCACCTTCTTCATCCTTCAAAGGGTCAAGATCTAAGGCTTTCTCCAATGGATCTTCTTCAAAATTGCTTGCCATAGAAACCAAGGTTTCTATCTCTTCCATAACTAAACACTCTTATGCCAGATCGGGAAATTTCATTGCTTTAAGAATGTTAAAGGTTACCTGATCATCTTGAACTCTCATGGTGAGTTCACCTTTCTGCACATCAATTAACGTTCTTTCCGTGGCTAAGAAAGGTCTCCCAAGGATGATCGACACTTCCTTATTTGCTTCAAAATCTAAGACAATGAAATCAGTAGGAAAAATAAATTTATTAACTCTTACCAAAACATCCTCGATCTTTCTCTCTGGATATGCTAAAGATCGATCCGTAGCTGAAGCGTCATAGTTGTAGGTCTTACTTCACCTATCCCTAACATCTTGAAAATGAATTAGGCATCAAGTTGATACTTGCTCCTAAACCACACAAAGCTTTACCACAGTAAGATTCACCAATGTTACAGGGTATAGTAAAGCTTCCTAGGTCTTTCAATTTCGATGGTAGTTTGTTCTGCAGGAACGCACTGCACTCCTTTGTCAAGGCAATAGTCTCATACTCACTAAGTCGTTTCTTCTTAGACAATATATCCTTCATAAACTTCACATAATTTGGAATTTGTTCTAAAACCTCCACCAACAGAATATTGATGTGTAACTGCTTCGAACATCCAAAAACTTCTTAAAATGCACCTCATGTTTCTACTTGTGTTGCTGCAATCTTTGCCAATATAGAGGTGATGGAACTTTCAGTTGAACCGGACAACTTTTCTGAGTAGGTAAATCTGCATCCAAAGAAGATGCTAAAGTATCTGAATTCACTAAGTTAGGATTTACCTTATTAGTCTTTGCAGATTTTAATTCCTTTGGTGTAGGAATTTCAACAACTGGTTGATTCTTCTCAATGGCCTTATCTTCGACATCAATCAATCGGGGTTCCAGAATTTTACCACTTCACAATACCACTACCTTGATATGTTCTTTACCCAAATTTCTTGGATTCTCAATATCACTTGGCAAGGTTCATTGTGGTCTATTATGAAGCTCTGTAGCTAACTAACCCATTTGGTTTTCCAATTTTTTCAGTGTTGCTGCTTGGCTTTGGATCAAAACGTCATTCTTTTCCATGTACGTTTCCAACAAGTTCTCCAAACTGTTTGATGCCTCAGCTTGAGGTGGTCTTGGAGCTTGCTGATTAAACCCTTAATATTGTTGGGTCTATACTGCAATAAGTTGTGGTTTGGTCCATTTCCTTGGTTGCTCCAAGAAAAGTTAGGATGATTACGCCTTGAAGGATTATAGAAGTTGGACTAGAGTCATTTTCCACTCCTATTTTGATATTAGTTCCCCACATAGTATACTAACTCGGGATTTGATGGACAATTCTTAAAAGAATGACCTTCCCCATAGTACACACAGGAAACTATTTTAACATAGAGGAAATAGACGATACCTGAGCTGATAACGAAGTGAGGGCATCAACTTCATGAACTCCAGCTACACATCTTCTTGAAGCTGTTTGATTTGTTAGCCATTGATAGTTATTACTCGTGATCCTCTCAATGATCTCATAAGCCTCATTATAAGACTCAAAAAAAATTGCACCATTCACAGAAGCATCTACCATCAATCTTGTATGTGCATTGAGACCATTATAGAATGTTTCCAACTGGATACAATGAGGAATCCCATGATAAGGACACTTACGAAGTAACTCCTTGAATCACTCCCAAGCCTCATACAAAGACTCGTTGTCCAATTGTTGGAAGGTTGTGATCTCGTTCCTCAACTTAGAGTTTTTGCTAGGCGGGAAATACTTAACCAAAAATCTCACTGCTAATTCTTGTCATGTAGATATGGAACTTGGTGGCAATGAATTAATCCATGCTCGTACTCGATCTCATAACGAGTACAAAAACATCTTCAACCTCTCTACGTCTTCAGTCACACTGGTTATCTTAAATGAATCACTTACCTCTACAAATAATCGAAGGTGGAGATGTGGATCTTCTATGGGCATACCACTAAATTCATCAACCATTTGGAGCATTTAAAACACACTGGTTTCAATTCAAATTAGGTTGCCTTAATATCCGGCCTTCTAATTCTTGGGTTTAACTCACTGAAAAGTGCCACAACATATTGTCTAATGCATCGATCCCTATCATCGGAAATGAGGATAGGATTTCGTACATGATTGGCTTCATTGCCTTGGTCTTGATTTTGATTTCCAAGGTCCATCTCGACTTGTCTTTGAGTTGTTCATTCACGTCTTCTTAGTCTGAAAGTTCATTCAATTTCAGGGTCTACAGAGAGTAAATTGATAATTCGATCTATTCTCATAAACATCTAAAAAAATCACAAAATTAAAAAGAATAAATTAGTAATTTTAGAAATAAATCAAATTGAAAATAAATAATTTCACGAAAGAAATGACTATGGCAACAGTTGACAATCCCCAACAACTATGCCAAAAACTAGTAATGCGTAGGTTTGTGCAAGTGTACACAGTCATTATCAAGTAATAACTAAGCATCGAGTTATTGTCTCCACAGGGATTGTATTTGTGCTAAGTCACTTAATTTGTAAAATTATATTAACAATTTGGTAAATAAAAACACAATTTAGTTGAGAAGTAGACTAAATGTAATGATCCCTAATGTAAATTAACCCAAGTATGCAAACTATATGAATAAAATAGATTTTAGCAAAATTAAACACAATTTGCAAAAATTATAACATAAGTAAACTAGGACAATTATTTTAATTAAACTCAATTTATTATCAACATGCTTAATAATATTTGGAAAAACATTTCATGGCAACTCGATCTTTCATGAGCTTCGAAACCACGTTAAGTCCTTTCAGTATCATTTACTTAGTAAATACTCATTTTACTGATCCTTATTTACTAAGGGTTTCTTAGTATTCATGCGAGGTAATAGGGACGTATTAGGTTTGAAACAGTTTAATCACACAAATCTAAAAACTATGCAGATAACAGAGCCTGGTTAAGGTTGTTATGCAACCTGCAATTTAATCGGGTTAGGAGCTAAATTGAGCATGCGCATTTCAATTATGCGTCCACTAGCCCTCGTCTGGTTAGGATAACTCAGCTAATTCAGGTGCATTTCGATCACATATGAACAAAATACAGACTTGATTTTAATTAAAAACATGATCAATTGAGGCACAAACATTATAAACATGAATCTAATAAATATTATTTAATCAAAGCAATCATCCTAGCTTAAATAAAATTAAGCTAACATTGTTGTAAACAATAAAAAAGTACACATAACAAACATCTTTAAATTAAATTAAAGAAAAGAAAGATTAAACTCAATTCAGAGTGGCCGTCTGTAACACCCCAAACCTGGCCTAGACTGTAACACCTCTCACCCGTATCCGACGCCGGGACAGGGTCGAGGTGTTACCTGACTTAAACTCAATCAATCACACAAAAATCGGGCCGTAAAATTTTGATCAATTTAACAACTTTTCTTTTCACATGCAATCTGCCCCATATACGGGCTTACGAGGCCCAAAACATACATCTGGGGTGGTTCAGAACCCAATCGAGAACTCATGAAAAACTTAGAAAATCTCTTGCATCAAGGCTTTATACGCCCGTGTGCTAGAGACACGTCCGTGTCCCGAACCCGTGTCCAAAAACCTAGACATTCTGCCAAAACCACACGACCAAGGCAGACGCCCGTGTCCTATGACCTTGTCCTTCACAAGGCTGAGACACATGGCCGTGTCTCTTGCCCGTGTACTACTACCATGCATACTAACTTGAAAAAAACTTAGGTGTAGGGGGCATACGGTTGGACAACACGCCCATGGGGGCAGACCGTGTATCACACACGGTCTAGACACACGCCCGTTTGTCTACCCGTGTGGACAATTACAAGGCTCTTTTCCAAGCCATTTGTCACCCTCACACATACTTATCCAATAACATACAACATGGCATAAATGAGCTCTTAAACATCTACAAACATGTTATGCTCAAGTCAATTTCCTATGCAATAAATATCATAGAATTTGCTCACATCATTACCACATACTAGTCATAACTATCATTACATCACAAACCTCATGTCCATCACTAAGCATGCATAATCATTTCCACAAACCATTCTTGAGGCATTATTAACTATTTACCAATCACCTAATCTTGCATCAGTTACTAACTCATCAATAAATCTCATTTCAATCTCTAGGCTTACATGCTATAAGTCATATCACAAGAGATAGTATCATACATATATATATATATATGAATAAACATTTAGGCCCACAACATCATTAGCCAACATAGACCAATTCACATGGCTACAACACTTTATCAATACAAGCCAACACCTTTGGTTGAATCATAATATCACAACTAAACATTAGAACCTTATACATGCCATAGACTCGAAACATTAGGATTTACTTACGCCAATATCGTTAACTCGACAGTGTGATAATATCTCTGAAAGCCTTCAACCCGAGCTAACCTGGCAACCCTAGAGAACATGGGAAAAAAGGGGGGGGTAAGCTTTACACTAAGTAAGTTCATATGAAAACAATAAATAACTCATTAACATGTTTTATCAATGTCCACAACATATTCTCAAGTTCGTAACAAGCTGTCTTCCTAAGTAACAGTCACTAAATTATTTATATCTGGGGCTACGAAACTTCAAATTAAGTTCTTTAAATTTTCCTTGAAACTATACTCATTTAACTTCCTACCATAAAATTTCCATAATTTTTGGTTCATCCAATTAGTATATTTTATTCCTCAAATTTACCCCTAATTCACTATCTGGCAGTTCCGACCCTTCTATACTAAAGTTCAATTATATCATAGCATAGGACTTGAATAATATTCTCATCTATTTATCTTGAAACTAGACTCATTAAGGATTCTAAGAATATAAATCATAACTCATAACCATTTCTTTACAATTTATAATTATTTTCTCAAATCAGAACAGGGGATCTCGAGGTCATTCTGAACCAGTCCCACACAACTTCAAGTATCTCATTATGGGAAATTATTTTGCTAACACGGTTTCTTTTATAAGAAACTAGACTCAATAAGATTTATTCCCATATTTTATTTAGCTTCTAACTTATTTTCCACTATTTTTATTGTATTTTCAAAGTTATACTACTGCAGTAACTCAAATCTATCAAGGCTAAGTTACTCATTCATGATCATTGCTCACAAAATTAATACAACATCATTTCATCCATCATGGTAAGAACACATATTTATGCATTATAGATCATTCACATACCAAGCCATTCTCATAGGCTTAGTGTACATACCTGTACAACTCGTAACATAACTCAAGTGCATACTCACCAATGACTTACCTCATTGGGACCATCATCAACTCTTTCCTCGGATTACCCGTTGAACATTCGGAATACTAATTGGATACTCGGAAAAAATTTTGCACATAAGTGCCTCAATTGTAGCTAAAGCTACCTCATATCTCATGACATTTAAATGCTCACTCTCGAGCTAGTCATCTAGACTCATAATTCATAGTGACATGTCACTCGTATCCTATTTTATTCCTAAGGTTCAAACGAAATTTCTCCTCGCCTATTAAGGCTTTGTCTTATCATATTTCTATTAATCACATACACTTAATATTTGTACAATTCATGTAATGACAACATTTAAATGCATGTATAGCATGGTATTGTTTACATACGAACTTACCTCGATTCCACAAAGGTGAAAAAGACATAATCGTCTATAAATCGATTTCTTTCCGTTCTAAGTCCAAATCTCAATTTTCATCATCTATAACATCACATTCAACTTATTAAAACAATGTACTAATCAAATTAGTCCATTGACACACTTGGGTAATTTTTACAATTCTGCCCCTATATTTTGCCAAAATTATCAAACTACCCCTAGGCTCGGAAAATGATTTTTATTCAATTTCTTAACTCCTTAAGCCTAGATAAATCATTTTCATAACTATGGAAACTCACAAAAATCATTATTACACACACTAACACATTATCTTACAACTTGGCAAACTAGCCCTTTTTAAGGTGTTTTCATGCAATTTCTTTCACGAAAGTTGTTTATTAGACAACTAGGACTTATAATCTTCCATAAAAACACAGAAAAAAACACATTTACTCTCATGGAAAAACCTTAGACTCTTCATCATTTTGCAAACTAGACCCCTCATATGAAAGCTTATGCTTTATGGGTTCCAAAAATGTAAAATCATCAAGAAAGACATTAAAATTACTTACTAGCAAGGGATGTAAGTGGTTGATATTTCAAAGCTTCAAAACCCCTTTCTTTGCTGCATATTTCAGCGGAGGAGAAGAGAAAAATGATAACTTTTTCTTTTTGATTTGTTAATAATAAAACTAGTCAAAATTGGTGACCACTTCACTTAATTTTGACTTTTCAACAATTTTTGTCCACCATGATCGGTCATGCTTCATTTAGGGGTCTAATTTCACTTTAAAGTACCTCAATTTAAGATACAAAGCAATTTAACACCTTAGGCATCATAACACAACTTTTACCTTTTACGCGATTTAGTCCTTTTTCAAAACTAGACTAGAAATCGCTAAAATTAACTTACCAAAATTTACATGCACTTGTAAAATTATATTATAAAAAAGTAATACTAAAATAATATTCTCCGGCCTCAAAATAGTGGTCCCAAAACCACTGTTCTGACTAGGCCCAAAATCGGGCTATTACATAGACGTTATGGCCGAATCTGGCAGTGTCACATTGAAGTGTTCTTCGAAATCGTGATTTCATTAAAATACCCTTCTTACTATTTAAAACTTGTGTAAAGTCTCAGTTTGTGTTTGTTTAATTTTAAAACGTAGTTCATTGAAAAGTTAATCACTTTTAAAATGTTATTAATTTCGTTGAAAATCTATTTCAATTGCAGAAGCTAATTTAAATTAAAGAAGTTTTAAAGATATGTTTCTGAAAATAGCAATTGGTTTGAAAACTCGCATTTTCCTATACTAGCAGTTTAGGGTGAGTAATCAAAAGCCCATTTCAACGTAAATCCCACCAATGGTCATATTACAAACCAGAAATCCAAAATCAAATATATGAATAAGCAATTTAACGTAGCAGTAGGAACAGTCGTGTGGTCATCTCTCAGTCCCCTACAACACTGATCCGCCTAATGCTGGGGACTACCTATACAGTTAAAAACAGGGTGAGTTTACGAAAACTCAGTGTCTAATCCCCTCCTAATATAAAAACAATCAATCATATAAACAGTATATAGAAGCAGTCTAGGCCAGAGCCCATTACAGAATCAAAGGCCGAATATATATGGGCCTAAGCCCACTACGAGAATGATGTCGAGAATGAGAATGCAACAGTGCAATTATGCAACCCATCCCAATCCAGCCAACACACCATGTAGGGATAACGTCGACCCACCCATCCAGCATACCAATATCGTAGCAAAGTTACCAGTAATAGTAACGTAGCAGGGCTGCCAATAACTGCATCACAATAAGGCTGCCAGTAACAGAATGGCTAAGAGCCATAAAAATGACAGCTATAAGCTATAAACAGGATGGCACAAAACCATCAGTAGCTGTAGTATGATCGGCACAGAGCCACCAGTATCAGTAATGATCAGTATAGAGCCATGATCAAGATGGCACAGAGCCATAATCAGATCAAGTGGCCATTGGTATGTCCACAGTCGTCTCGCACGACCTATGCGACCTTAACAAAATAGTCCACAGTCGTCTCGTACGACCCGTACAACCTTAACAGAATAGTCCACAGTCGTCTCGTGCGACCCGTACGATCCTATCAGAACTTCCTTCTTATCAATGTCCCAACCCCATGCAATATGCTGTGTATGTCATGCTCAATCATCACACGTGTATGCAAAATGGCCATGATCAGTAACAATCATTTAAACATATATTAAAAGCATATCATTCGTACAACCACCGTCGAGTCAGTTAAAACACAGTCATACGATTACAGTCAAATCGGCCAAATTCATAGACTAATTCGGTCATTTACCCACAAGGGCAAAATAATTATTTTATCTTACAGGGGTATTTCAGTAATTTTACAAACCGGAGGTGTTTCGGTAATTTTACAAACTAGGGGTATTTCGGTAATCTTACAAATATGGGGTCTTAATGATCCAACAGATGGTCCACTGTCTCCTTGAGAGACCTAAGTAACCTAAACAGACATAACGGTGTAAGTGGGCCGAAGACCCATTACTCGACCCAAGTGGGCCCACATATTCATGTGGCCCATTTAGCCCAGAAATAGCCACAGCTATGAGAACATCACAATCCAAACAACACTTACCACATCACATACATTTATCCATGTAAGCCCACGAGCCCTTTGGGCCCACACAGCCCATTTAACCCAACGACGCCCAGATCAGCCCACGACCACGAAAGCGCTCGTGGTGGCCTCTACAGTCTAACACCCATGTCTGTGGACTTGATTCACCACACGTGCGATCACACGCCCATGTATCATATGCTATATTTTTGGCTTTTCGTCATTTCACCGATCTACAATCATAGCAGTGTAAACAACACATACTTCTAGCTTTCAAATGATTATCGCATACTGCATACAAATACACACACTTTCGGCCTTTCAGCCGATCACCAAACATAACATACGGTTACACACCTGATCATGTAGAGTACTAAGAATTCCCGAGCACTGGAACCTATTCAAACATAACAACAGTTAATCACTTCTCAACAGAGTTAAAAGAACATTAACCAAACCCCTAGCTGAAAGATCGACTACCACTTGCCTTGACTCAAACGGTCAACTCTAATTTGCCTACTTAGTCCAAAGTTTGGTGCACTCACCCTTCCGCAACCTGGTGAAAATTCCCGAACCATTGACACCCTACGTCGCTTAAACTTGGGGGCAGAAGCTACACGTCTACTCTCAATTGGCACCACTGTCATCATTCTGTTGTTAGAACCCCGTTTGCTTATCGAGAATTCTAGAAACAAACTAAGTAAACAACATCCGAGTGATAAGAGAGGGAGAATTCGGCATGTAATAGAGAGGAATTATTTGGTTATAATCAACACAAGAAGAAAGCGAATAGATATCCCTTAAGAGAAACAAAAGAAACAAACATACTTACCGATCTGATGGATAAGTATTGCTACACCGAAGTCTGAGTAAGAGGAGGGAAAAAGAATAGTCATTTGACGAAAACTGAAGGAAATGAGAAAAACAAAGAAGAAAAAGGTATCTGGCAAGAACTTCAAAAGAAAAGAGAATACAACTACAGGGCTAACCGAAAGGGGAAGTATAGGTGAACGAATGCCGAAGTGAAAAATAAAAAAATAAGCAGAATAGAATTGATCGTAGTACTCAAAAGAATAGATGAAGGAGTTATGAAAACAGGTCAAAATGTATCCGACCACTCAAGGAAAGTATACGGCTAAGATGTTGCAAAGGAAAAAAACCAAAAAAAAAAAAAAACAATGATCACCAAAAGCCAAAAATGAAAGGCACCCTCCCAAGCCGAATTTCTGAGTACTTCCCAAGCAAATTCGGTACAGTCTTACCTCACTTCAAACTCCCCTTTTTCCTCCTAAAATCCCTCCATGATTTCCTCCCCAATCTTCTTCTTGATTTTCTCCATAATCCATTCCTTGACTAGTTCAAATTCCAACCACCCTTGTAGTGTTTTATTCAAACTCCACCACTCACACAGGAAAGGAGTAAAATAAATACTCATTTGTGCATAGAGTGACTCGAACTCAAGCACCCTTGCCACCTTAATGACGCCACAATCCACTGGACTACAAGCTCATCTTGTGTCACATTTTAATTTTAATTATTTAAAAGGCTTACTTCCAAGTACAAAGGTTTTATTCACTTAATTCAAAATTTTAGCTAAAGCTCAGGTTTGAACCCAGGACTTTTCGCTAGGTTGTAGAAGGGTGACTACACCAAACTTTGGATTAAGTAGGCAAATCACAATTGACCGTTTGATTCAAGGCAAGTGGTAGTCAATCCTTCGGTTTAATGTTCTTTTAACTTTATTGAAAAGTGATTAACTGTTATGTTTGAATAGGTTCCGGCGCTCGGGAATTCTTAGTACTCTACGTGATCAGGTGTATAACCGTATGCTTTGTTTGGTGATCGGCTGAAAAGCCGAAAGTGTATGTATTTGTATGCGGTATGCAATAATCGTTTGAAAGCCGAACGTATGTGTTGTTTACACTGCTATGACTGTAGATCAGCGAAATGCCGAAAAGCCAAAAATATGGTGTATGATGCCACGGGCGTGCGGTTGAATGTGTGGTGAACTGAATCCACATACATGGGCGTTAGACTGTAGAGGCCACCACGAGCGCTCTCGTGGTCGTGGGCTGATCTGGGCCTCGTTGGGCTAAATGGGCAGTGTAGGCCCAATGGGCTCGTGGGCCCACACGAATAAATGTATGTGGTGTGGTAAGTGTTGTTTGGACTGTGATATTCTCATAGTTTTGGTTGTTTCTGGGCTAAATGGGCCACACGAGTGTGTTGGCCTACTTGGGCCAAATTCGGGGCGTTACAATTCACCCCTCCTTAAAGAAATTTCTTCCCCGAAATTTCCACTAACAGGGTAGTCGTGTAACAACTACACCACTATGTTGCCACTGCGCACTCTAATCCTAATATTACTAACACACTGTAGCTAGAACGTGAAACCTCACATACACACATCCAACACACCTAACCTATAAAGCAAGCAAATAGATATCACACATGCATACAATTTCTATAACCAAATCATCATATTCAAACATCCAGAATAAATACCAAATCTAAATACAGTCCAATATCTAAAGAAACAACAGTATTTCTATCTATTACATTTCGGTGAAAACAAGCAATAGTTTTAAAATGACTTACAGAATTGGCGTCGGAGACTCGGTAAAACACACTTTCAGGAAAACATTCAGAAATAAAGAAACATTTTGAATTCTCTAAATCTTTTCAAATCCTTTGAAACAATTCTTTTAGAACTTCAATTTTAAAACCCAATCCATAGCCGAGTTTTGCAACTTGACTCTGATACCACTAAATGTAACACCTTAAACTCGGCTTAGATGTTATGACCGAATCTGGCGGTGTCACATTGAAGTGTTCTTCAAAATCGTGATTTCATTGAAATACCCTTCTTACTATTTAAAACTTGTGTAAAGTCTCAGTTTGTGTTCGTTTAATTTTAAAACGTGGTTCATTGAAAAGTTAATCACTTTTAAAATGTTATTAATTTCGTTGAAAATCTCTTTCAGTTGAGAAAGCTAATTTAAATTAAAGAAGTTTAAAAAATATGTTTCTGAAAATAGCAATTGGTTTGAAATCTCGTCTTTTCCTAGACTAGCAGTTTAGGGTGAGTAATCAAAAGCCCATTTAAAAGTAAATCCCACCAATGGTATTTTACAAACCTGAAATCTAAAATAAAAAATACGAATAAGTAAGTTAACGTAGCAGTAAGAGTAGTCATGTGGCTATCTCCGAGTCCCTCGCAGCACGATTCGCCTAACGCTGGGGACTACCTGTACAATTAAAAATAGGGTGAGTTTAAGAAAACCCAGTGTGTAATCCCCTCCTAATATAAAAACAATCAATCATATAAACAGTATATAGAAGCAGTCTAGGCCAGAGCCCATTACAGAATCAAAGGCTGAATATATGTGGGCCTAAGCCCACTACAGTAATAGTGTCAGTAACAGGAATGCAACAGTGCAATTATGCAACCCATCCCAATCCAGCCAACACACCATGTAGAGATAACATCGACCCACCCAGACAGCACACCAATATCGCAGCAAAGCTACCAGTAATAGTAATGTAGCGAGTACGCCATTAATGATCACAAAGAAGGTCGCAAGTAATAGAATGGCTAAAAGCCATAAATATGATAGCTATAAGCTATAAACAGGATGGCACAAATCCATCAGTAGATGTAGTATGATCGGTACAGAGCCATCAGTAACGGTAAATGATCAGCACAGAGCTATGATTAAGATGGCACAAGCCATAATGGGGATGGCACAGAGCCATCTTCAGAATGGCATAGAGCCATAATCAGATCAAGTGGCGTAACGATATCGGTCGGTCCACAATTGTCTCACGCGACCCGTGCGACCTTAACAGAACAGTCCACAGTTGTCTCATGCGACCTGTGCAACCTTAACAAAATAGTCCACAGTCGTCTCGAGTGACCCATGTGACCTTAACAGATCAATACTAGATCCACAGTCATCTTGTGCGACCCGTGCGATCCTATCAGAACTTCTTCTGTATCAATGTCCCAACCCCATGCAACATGCCGTGTACGTCATGCTCAATCATCACACGTGTAAGCAAAATGGCCATGCTCAGTAACAATCATTTAAATATATATTAAAAGCATATCAGTTGTACAACCACCATCAAGTCAGTTAAAACACAGTCATACGATCACAGTCAAATCGGTCAAATTCATAATCTAAGGGTGAGTTTGGATAGACGGTGCGTTTACCTGCGGTTAGTGTAAAAACAGCGGTGGCGGTGAGATTAGATACTATAGCGATACTGTAATGTGAGACAAAAAGTAAGCTAAACGCACCGCACCGCACTGCACCACCTCCCCAAACGAAGCCTAAGTCGGTTATTTACCCACAAGGGCAAAATAGTCATTTTACCCTATAGGGGTATTTTAGTAATTTTAAAAACCGAGAGTGTTTCGATAATTTTACAAATAGGGGATATTTCGGTAATCCTACAAATCGGGAGTCTTAACAACCCAACAGATGGTCCACCATCGCCTCAAGCGACCTAAGTAACCTAAACAGACATAACGGTGTAAGTGGGCCGAAGACCTATTACTCGGCCCAAGTAGGCCAACACACTCGTGTGGCCCATTTAGCCCAGACACAGCCACAGCTATGAGAATATCACAGTCCAAACAACACTTACCACACTACATACATTTATCCGTGTGGGCCCACAAGCCCATTAGTTACACTACCCATTTAGCCCAACGAGGACTAGATCAGCCCACGACCACGAGAGCGCTCGTGGTGGCCTCTACAGTCTAACGCCCATGTATGTGGATTCAGTTCACCACACATTCAACCGCACGCCCGTGGCATCATACGCCATATTTTTGGCTTTTCGGCATTTCGCTGATCTACAGTCATAGCAGTGTAAACAGCACATACGTTCGGCTTTCAAACGATTATTGCATACCGCATACAAATACATACACTTTCGGCTTTTTAGCCGATCACCAAACATAGCATACGGTTACACACCTGATCACGTAGAGTACTAAGAATTCCCGAGCGCCGGAACCTATTCAAACATAACAGTTAATCACTTTTCAATAAAGTTAAAAGAACATTAAACCGAAGGATTGACTACCACTTGCCTTGAATCGAACGGTCAACTGTGATTTGCCTACTTAATCCAAAGTTTGGTGTAGTCACCCTTCTGCAACCTAGCGAAAAGTCCTAAACCGCCGACACCCTACGTCGCTTAAACTTGGGGGCAGAGGCTACGCGTCCACTCCCAGTCGGTACCATTGTTATCACTCTATTGCTAGAACCCCCTTTGATTATCGATAATTCTAGAAACAAACTAAGTAAGCAACATCCGAATAATAAGAAAGGGAGAATTTGGTACGTAAGAGAGAGGAATTATTTGGTTATAATCCGCACAAGAAGAAAGCAAATAGATATCCCTTAAGAGAAACAAAAGAAACAAACAAACTTACCAATCTGATGTATAAATATTGCTACACCAAAGTCTGAGTAAGAGAGGGGAAAAAGAATAGTCATATGATGAAAACCGAAGGAAATGAAAAAAATGAAGAAGAAAAAGGTATCTGGCAAGAACTTCAAAAGAAAAGAGAATACAACTAGAGGGCTAACTGAAAGGGGAAGTATGGGTGAACAAATGCTGAAGTGAAAAATAGAAAAAGAAGCAGAATAGAATTGATCGTAGTACTCAAAAGAATAGATGAAGGAGTTATGAAAACAGGTCAACATATATTCGGCCACTCAAGGAAAGTATTCGGCTAAGATGTTGCAAAGGATAAAAACCAAAAAAAAAATAATGTTTACCCAAAGCTGAAAATGAAAGGCACCCTCCCAAGCTGAATTTCTGAGTACTTCCCAAGCAAATTCGGTACAGTCTTACCTCACTTCAAACTCCCCTTTTTCCTCCTAAAATTCCTCCATAATTTCCTCCCCAATCTTCTCCTTGATTTTCTCCATAATCCATTCCTTGACCAGTTCAAATTCCAACCACCCTTGTAGTGTTTTATTCAAACTCCACCACTCACACAACAAAGGAGTAAAATAAATACTCCTTTGTGCATAGAGTGACTCGAACTCAAGCACCCTTGCCGCCTTAATGATGCCACAATCCACTGGATTACAAGCTCATCCTGTGTCACATTTTAATCTTAATTATTCAAAAAGGCTTACTTCCAAGTACCAAAGGTTTTATTCACTTAATTCAAAAATTTAACTAAAGCCTAGGTTTGAACCCAAGACTTCTCCAACACTCCCAAATATGCCCAAATACTTAGCCACTAAAGCCAACATGTAATTTGTGATATATCTCGCACACATAAACTTTTATGTGTTCCCACGCTCAAGGCCCAATCCTTCTAGGCCCAAATTTGTGGCCTTACACTGTCACCCAAGACTCTAACTGATGAGGCTCCTTCGTTCCTTTACTTCGCTTCTTTGTTGATGGCTCTCCAAGGTGGCCGATCAAGGGTTCTTTAAGAGGATCAAATGCTAAAATCTTTATGAAAAGATGATGATAGGTGTGGGGAGAAAAGAAGAATGCTAAGAGAATTTAGAGAGGAGAGAATGATGAATGATGAGGGATGTGTAGAAATGTGAGAATGAGTCTTATTTATAAGTGAGGAGAGGGGGATAGTTTACTAAAAATTGGAGTTTTCATCTTTTGAAGCATCTTCTATGGATAGTTTACTGAGACTCGGTGTAACATCCCTTACCCGTGTTCGACACCGGAATAGGGTACGAGGCATTACCGGAACATACACATGCAACCGTACAAAATCAAGACATAATTTTTACGTCTAAATTAAACTTTTCAATTTTCATCACTAAGTCTTTAATATGAATTTACGAAGCCCAAAACATACTATGGAAGCTATCCCGGACTAAACCGAAAACATTGGAAAACATTGGAAAATTTATTAAAAATAGGGGCATACTCCCGTGTCCAAGGCCGTGTCCTTCACACAACCATTCACATGCCACATTTTCCATACTTAGTCATTATACACTCATTCAACCAACTCATGCCTCTCACAAAATGCATCATCATAACATATAACTTAACTAGTATTAGCCAACATCAATGGCCTTATACAAAATGAGTTATCAAATATTAAAGGCCAACATTTTAGGACAAATCAATTATGACATATAACAAAATAACCCAATCCTCTATACATGCCAGAATTTAAAATATTAATTTCAAAATACCAAAAGAATGATGATAGTGTGGATGGATCTCTGACGATCTCCGTACCCCAAGCTAGCTTGGTGACACTATAAAATAAGGGAAAAGAGAGGGGAGTAAGCATATAGCTTAGTAAGTAGGTATGTAAATAATAAAAAAATTACTAACATGCTTTTATAAATCCTCAAAATATGTTTTCAAAATAATACAATCATAACTACACATAGATCCACTATTTACTCAAGTTCAAAACAAGCTATCTATTCGAGTCACAGTCACTAAATTATTTATATCTGGAGCTATGGAACTCCAAATTAAGATCCGCTAATTTTTCCAGCAACTAGACTCACATATATTCTTACCATAAAATTTTCAAAATTTTTGGTTTAGCCAACAAGTACAGTTTATTCAATTCAGCCATGTTTTGCTGTTTGACAGTTCCTACCCCTCTTCACTAAAAATTAATTATCTCCTCATACGAGATTCGGATGATATTCTTATTTGTTTCTTTTGAAAATAGACTCATTAAGGATTTTAAGAATATAAATTATAACCCATAATTATTTTTGTATAATTTGTAATGATTTCCCCAAATCAAAACAGGGGATTCCGAAATCATTCTGACTTTGTCTCACAAAAATTCAAATATCTCATAATATGAAATTCTTTTTGTAACACCCCAAACCCGACCTGGACGTTATGGCCGAATCTGACGATGTCACATTGAAGTGTTTTTCGTAAAACGTGACAATGTTTGAAAAGCCCAATGTTTATTTTGCCTCTTTGTGTGATCTAGAAAATAATTTTAAAAATTATGTCACTATCAAAAAGTATTTACTTTAAAACATTAATAATTCCAACATCTCATTAATTGCAAAATCTTCTAAAACGGTTTTGCGTATTTGTGGTATTTTGATAAATTATGCATATCTTTTGAAAACCCGCATCCTACCACTAACAGGTATAAATCATAATAAAATAATAAAAGCCCAAATTAAAGAATAAAACTTAAAGAGGCATTTTACATAAAAATACCCAAATAAAATTACTTATAAATTAAAAGATAAATTCAGAAGCGTAAGCTGTTATGTGTCCACCTCCGAGTCCCTCGCAGCATCGATTCGCCTAAGGATTCCTGTACAATTAATAAAGTTGGGTGAGTAGACGAAAACTCAGTGTGTAATACCATAATAACAAAAAGATAGACTTATAGAGAGCGAATACATTTTGGGCCTAAGCCCATATCGATGCTGATAGTGATGCGGGTTTTAGCCCATTTTAGCAATAGTAATCGGTCAAGACAACCATGATCAATGCAAGATGTCGGTCACGGTATGCAAGCAGAAAATCCTACCCATCCAACCTCTACACACCATCTCCGTACCAACCCTACACACCATGTGGGGATAAAATCGACCCACCCAGTCCTACACACCGAGTAGCACCGGTTGTGGCACTAAAATAGTATTGCAGCAAAGCTGTCAATATAATAGGCTTAAAGCCATCAGTAGCTCCACAGTGATCTTGCGCGACCCGTGCGACCATATTAGTATAATACACTTCCTCTAAAATCATCTATCCCACCCCATGCAATGCAACATAATATTATACATGGATACAACATACATATAACATGGCATTCTCAAATACAGTCATACACATCATAGAACAAATCTGTCATTTTACCTTACCGGGGTATTACAGTCATTTTACCCTACAGGGGTATTTCGGTCATTCTACCCTATAAGGGTATTTCAGTCATTTTACCCTATGAGGGTATTTCGATCATTTCATCACATAAGGGGAAAATCATCATTTTATCACATAAGGGCAAAATCGTCATTTTATCATATAAGGGCAAAATCGTCATTTTATCACATAAGGGCAAAATCATCATTTTATCACATGAGGGTTCAGGTACGCTTACCGACCCAACAAAAGGTCCCAGTCATCTTGGGCGACCCCTGCAACCTTGACAATCAAATAGTGAAAATGGGCCCAAGGCCCACATGGGCCCGCACGCCGGTCTGGCCCACGAAGCCCAAAAATGGCCTTGGTTGTGTGTACTATACAGCCTGGCCCAAAATTCTCCACACTTTCGTGTGGTTTACCCATGTGGGGCCCACAAGCCCGGGGGCCCACACGACCCATTTTGGCCCAACATGGCCCAAATTGCCTTAGCCCATGAAATCGCTCATGGCTGGCCTTAATGATCTTACGCCCACGTTTGGGCATTCGGACTACCACAAGAGCGAGTATGGCTCGTATAGTGTCAACGGTCACCTATTTTGGCTTTTGTCGATTTACGATTAGGGGTGGTGTGGTTACACACATGTTATGATGTCGTAGCCGAATCACTTCTAAGATCGAGAACCTATGGTCAACCATATCCCCTCATTAGCCTATATTAATCGTTATTCCCAACCACAATATCGAAAAAGATTCGATCGATTCACTGACACTTACCAATCCAACAATCGCAGAACCTCACTGACATAACACCCACATACTGCTGCAAAACTCTGACCTTCATAAGAAATGTTCGATTGATTGATAAGTATTTAAAATCCAATATGAAATACATCGCACTTAAAGCACTTACCCCAAAAGTGGATAGACCATTTGCAAAGAGAAGAGTAATCGTCCTAAGCCTCCACAATAGAATCCACACTTCCTTGAATGATTTGGCAGATCATAAGTTGTTAGAAGAGAGATCACATAGACAGAGAAGAAATAAGAGGAAACAGAAGCACTTACCGATTCGTCAGAGAACCCTTACTAACTGAAATAAAATAGAAGTATAAAAAGGGAAAGTATTCGGCTAACACAAAATCGTGGAAGGAGAAGAGCACCGAAAAGTAAAAGTGAGGGGGTAGAACTGTTCGGTTTAAACAAATAGAGAGGAAATGCTTGGTAAATGTTGAAGGAGTGGATATGAGAAGAGAAAGGGTTATACAACTAAGGTTTAGAGAAGTAGATGAGGGAGGAGAATTGGTTAAACCTAGGAGCAAAAACTGAATGCCTTCAGAGGAAAAAAGAGATAAATTGGCAATGGAGAAGACTCCAAAATACAAACCCGAAAGCACCCAAAAGGAAAGCACGGCAACCACTCCCTAGACACCAATCGATTTTCCAAAGAAAAGCAACCAAATGAAGTGACAAAACCCACCAAAACTGAAAACAAAGAGTGCCTAGAGTCCCTATTCGGCATACCACTCTCTTCACTTTATCTCCCTACAATTTTCTCCTAAAATCTCTCCTCAACTCCATCCTATAATCCCTCCATGACCAATTAAAACTCCACTCCACTCTACAGTGTTTCAGTCAAACTCTACTACCGCCTAAAGCCAACAGTCAAAATAATCTCCATTTGCACAACTAGGGATTCAAACCTCAGACCTTGCACACTCCATGCGCCACTTACCACTGTACTAGAAGGCTTTTTATGATATGTTTTACCCACATTTAAATAAAAGCCTACTGCCTAGATACGGTGCTTATTCCTTTAAAACCAAAACTTTTTACTCTTGCTCAGCCTTGAATCCAAGTCTTCTCAGACTCTTCCAAGAACACTTAAGCACTGAGACAAGCATGATTTTGTGTCACTTTCTTGCACAACTAACTATTTATTTACCACCTCCTACCTTCACCCATACACAAGATCCAATACTTCTAGGCCTAAATTTGAGGCGTTACACTTTTTCTTACACCATTTCCTTTATATGAAAATAGACTCAATAAGATTTAATTGTATATCTTATTCAACCTCTAATTCAATTTCCACCATTTTTGGTGATTTTTCAAAGTCACACAACTGCTACTGTCCAAAACTATTTTATTACTAAATTTCACTCTTTCATGTTTTCTTTGTAGTAACTTTCATTGTAACACTTACTCCATATCAATCTTACCAAAGTTCGATCACATATCGAGCACATTCAGCATTAGTTTACACATGCGTACCTGTACTTATTCATCACATAGCCATATTCAATTACACCTAGTCATTTCCTGTTGAACACATCAGAATAATAATGGATACCTGGTGGCCTACACATAGTACCACCCTTGTAGTCAAAGCTACCTTCTTCACAAAGTGGCCTTCACATAGTACCACACTTGTGACCAAAGCTATCTTTCTTCACAAAGTGGCCTTCACATAGTACCACACTTGTGACCAAGCTATCTCTTCTCAAAGTGGCCTTCACATAGTACCACACTTGAGTCACTAATGACATGTCACTTGTATCCTATTCTGTTCCTAATGTTCAACCGGGAAATTTCTCACTTTTCGATACTTGTCAATTTCATTCAATATTCAGTAAAATTTTATAAAACATAATAAAATATGATAACTTAAGTAAAAATAATGCATTATTTACATACAAACTTATCTTGGTGCAAAATATGACGAATTTGCAATTTAGTCCACAACCTTTTCTTTTCCCCAATCAAGGTCAATTCCTCGTCTTTCTTGATCTATAATAACAAATTTAACTCATTTAATACTCATATTATTCAATATAGTCCAAAAATCACACTATGGAAAAATCACATTTTTACCCCTAAAGTTTTACATATTTACAATTTTACCCCTAGGCTCATAAGATGAAAAGCACATATTTTTCTCAAATCCAAACTTTCATATTCCTCCATAAAACACCAAAACACATGCATGTCATTCATGGGTAAATTTTTAAACACAAACCCTAGCTCAAAATAATGGTGGAAATAACTAAACCACGAGGATCTCAAAAATGTAAAGAACATTATAAACGAGGCTAGGATGCACTTACAATCAAGCTTGGAAGCTTGAAAAACCCTAGCTATGTCTTCCTCATATGAAATTCGGCCAAGGGTTGAAGATGGACAAAATTTGGCTTTTAATTTTGTGTTTAATTCATTTTAATTACCAAATGACCAAATTACCTTTAATGAAAAACTTTAGAAATATACCAAACCATGTCCATTTTTGTCCACCAACTTAACCAATGGTCTAATTACCATTTAAATACTCCAATCTAAAATTTCATAACAATTGTACACTTCTAACATGTAGAACCCAACTTTTGCACATTTTACAATTTAGTCCTTTTGACTAAATTGAGTGCCCAAACATCGAAATTTTTGAATGAAATTTTCACGAAATCGTTCCGTGAAATTTTATACTATAAAAATATAATAAAAGTGAACTTTACTATGTCAAATTTGTGGTCCCAAGACCACTGTTCCGACTAGACCCAAAATCAGGCGGTTACACTCGGTCAAATGCAAATCTTCAGGTAAATCTCTAATTTCTTCAACTCTTAAAGGACCTTGTGCAATTAAACCAAAAACTAGTTTATGGAAAGCCATGTGCAGCCAAATTTTGGGTTGACTTGGTCCCCAATTTGGACGGTTTTGTAATCCAACAAAGCTATCAGACCTATCCAGAATAAATCAACAAGTTAGAGGACCAAAGAATAAAATTTATCCAATTTAGTTAATTAATTTAAAACCCAAATCATTAATGAAATATTTTAAAATTAATTAATAAATATAATTTTATATTTTATTATTTAATTTAATCATGCATGGCCAACTTTATGTCTTCAAAAATATAATATATTCAAATTAATATAAAATAAGCCATTTATTGCATGAAAACTATAATAGGCCCATTTCGCCTGGGCTTATACAAGAACCAAAACCAAAATAAAACAAAAAAATAAAAAAAAAACCAAAAAGGATCACAGTCTGAAAACATTAACATTAACTGAGACCCAATTGAAACCCTAAAATAAAACCTAAATTTATTGGCCTAGACCCTAGATCAAAATCCCATTACACCCAAAACCCCCCAACTTAATCCCTAGCCCAATTTACAAATAGCCCAAAGAGGCCCAACAGTTTGAAAGTACCAAAAACCCTAGAGGTCTCTGAAACATGCTAGCGGCACAGCTAGCTAGGTGTTCGGGTCTCCACGAGTGGTTTCCTAGGCGCGGCCTCCAAGTCACCAGGGCCTCTTCCTCCGTATAGCACTCCCTGCCTCCATAGAACCTGCGAGAAGAACAAAATAATACAGAAAGCAATAACATAAACAGGAAATTTGTATTTACATTTTTATTTTTATTATTTTTTTCCTTTTTTCCTTTATCTTTTGGTTCGGCTACAAAAAGTCGATTGTATACTGTAAATGGGATTACGAATGCATACTGAAATAAAAAAAGCAACCAAAATTTAAAGGTGATTTCTAACTTAAGTTTTCTTGATTTTTTTTAGTTTTCTTTCGGTTTCTTTCTTTTTGGTCTTTCATTTTCGCATTTGAAAGCAGAAAAGAAAAGGAAAATGAAGTTTTACCTTGTAAATATGCCATGAGATTCCTTCTGCTTCATTGAAGTTGAGGTATAAGGGGATCTTAAGGCTGAAAGAGAACAACCCCGAGGCTCGAGCATGCTGGTCACCGTTCACGGTGGCGGATCAGCACTTAAGAGAAGAGTTTAGGGTTCGGCTGAGGGAAATGAAATGGGGAGGCTAGGGTTGTATTTTTGGTTCGACCGAATGGTTCATTTGGCTTTGTTTAGCCTTTATAAAGGACCAAAAATGGCGTCGTTTTAAGCCAATTTCAATGGTTCCAAAATGGCACCGTTTAAGAACTATGACCCGATGACCCGACCCATGCTCGGTTAAGATCCAAACGTTTGGTCTTTGAGGGATATTTGCGCGATTGGTCCTCCATTTTGCGCTGTCATTCGATTGAGTCTTATTTGTTTTCCTTTGTTTTTTAAATTTATCTCTGTAATTTGCGCATAGATCCAATTTGGTCCGCACCTAAGCGCTGCGTTTTGGGATATGGAATATTTCCAGTTTTGACCCTGTGCATTCGTGTGCATTGTGCTTTAATATTTTTCTTAATTTCAATAGTTTATTTCATTTATTAATTATCTCTTTGAATTTGATTTTATTTCAATTGAGTTTCTTTATTTCAATTTGTATAATTTATTTTCTAATTCATTTAAAATTCATTTTTTAATTTATTTTTTACACATTTTAAATTACTTTGATAATTTACTTTGTTTTTTTGTTTAAATTATAAAATTATTATTTTAAAAGTTCCTTTTATATCAAAAATTGTGTATGATATTACATTTAAATACTCTTATATGTTATTATACATATATTGTTTATGATAAAATTAGCTCAATTCTATATACATTATTGTTTTCATATTATTTTATGTAAATATTTTCTTTTAAATCTATTATATATATATATATATATATATATATATATATGTGTGTATATATAAAAGAATATATATATATTCTTTTAAAATTATTTATGTATAATTTGTTTCCTTTAAGGATCCTATTTAAAATTGTTTATTTTATTTATTTTAAATACTTTCATATATTAGTATTTATATATATATATCATTTATATATATCATTAATTAAATCAATTTGTTTTATTTGAAGTTATTTTATATATTATTTATTTGAATTCTTTTTACATAACATATATTTTAATAATCACTTATATTTTATTAGTTTTATATACACATAAGTTATTTCAATTCTAGCATGCATTATTCATTTGTAAATTTTTCATATGGTTTTTAATTTGTTTTGTACTATATCGGTTCCTAGTTTCCATCTTGTTTTGTATATTGTGCATTTTTCATATTGTTTCATATATGTCTATTAAGTGTTATTTATTCATCTTTTGTATTATTATTTCAATTATCATTCATCTATGCTTGAAAATTGGTTATATTTTATTCTAATATGTTTCTTTGATAAGTTATATTTTAGTTTCCATTATTTTGATTATTAATGTTTTTCAAAATAGGATGTGTGCTCATGGTTCTTATATATTTTTAATTTATTTTTTTCCTTTATACTATTTTTGTTCACTAAGTATAGTACATTGTTCGTGTATATTGTTCCATGTTTGTCATTTCGCCTTTCGTTCAGAAGTGTTGCATTGTAATTTTCAACTTATTGTTCTAAAATTAATGATTTCATTTTATTTCAAATCAAACCAATGTGTTTTGAGTTAGCTTTACAATTGTTTATTCCAAAATTTCCTAAAACAAAGGCAATGTTTGATGTTTGGAAATTCAGGAAATCGTGCCCTAACGTGCTAGGTTTCGATTCTCCTTTTGTCCAAAATAATCAAATATCCCTTTAAAATTTCATCCGTGTTTTCTAAATTTTAAAATAAGGCAATGTTCTATGTTTGAAAATATGAGAAATCATGCCCTAAAGTGTTGAGTTTCTGTTTTTCGTTGGACCAAATAGTCGAATATCCTTTTATGATTTTCAAATGTACGAGCTTTTGGAAATCAAGAATTGATCATGGTTTTGAGGGTTTAAAGGATTGTGTCCTAACGTACTGGATGTGATACTATACTCCTTCGAAACAAGAGAATTCTAACATCCAATGTAAGTCATTCAAATGTTTTAAAGGAAATCGAATTTCAAAATATTTTTGTTTTAAAATCTTAGACATAAGGACATTAATTAATCAATTTGGTACCAATTTTGGGCGTAACGAAGGTGCTAATCCTTCCTCGTACGCAATCGGCTCTCGAACTAATTCTCACAAATTTCGTAGGCCAAAATTGATTTAAATAAAATAAAATGTTTTATTAGGTAATCCAATCACACCTAAACAAAAGGATTGGTGGTGACTCCACACTTTGTTTTAAAGTCGATCCCCGTTTTTTTCAAAATAAAAATTGGTTTCGATAGCTTGGCGACTCCACTAGGGACATCAATAAGAGAGTCAAGCCGTAAAGTTGATTATTTTCTGTCCTTTTGTCGAAAATTGAAAATTTGATTTGAAAAATCATGAATCTTTTGTTGCATTTGTTTGTGATCTCCATAATTGTTGTTGTTTGAGTCTTGTAAAATACTCTTGCATTGCATTGCATGACTGTTGTGGTTACACCTGTAAGTGGGATTGAGAAGCTATGCCTTCGTGAGGTTTTCACCTCTGCATGGGCTAGTGGATTACTTCTGGGATTCGTCCGTACCTATGACTTGGTGAGATTTTCATCTCTGCATGGCCATAGGGAAATGTATTCCCTTGAACTAAACTTAATCCATATAAACCTATAATGGGTGAGGATTGAGGAATCTGCTGGTTTAGGTACCATTTCTTTAGAACCGAACCATATATAGTGAACCCTAAGAGCCATCCTTTGGTAGAGCTATATTAAACCTTAGCGGTCACCTAGATAGGTGTTTTGATTATCTTTGTTTCGCTTGCATTTTATCACCTATATCTGATACTGACTTGTTGTGTTTTGTTTTGGTTGTGTTTTGCATAACATTGCATATTTAAAAATGTGTCGATTCATGTTCGATTACTAAGTTAGAAGACTTAACATGGAGAATGGATTTCTTGATAAAGTCGAGGATAATGCAGCAGTCCGTACATGTTTAGAGAAGTTGCAATTAGAGAAAGGGGATACCCTAGCTGAAGGCTATACATCGAAATTATGGGACTTCACCCACATCAGCGTAACACAAAATAAGTTGCAAGAATTGAGAGATATATGGGCCCATTGGGATGAGGGAATTAAGCAATTGTTCTACCAAAATTATGGTGATATACCCTACTTGCTCGATATCAACAAAGACAAGCATTTGTTCTGGGCTATGGCTCAGTTTTGGAACCCTGCCTATAGTTGTTTCACTTTTTGAGAGGTAGACTTGGTACCCACCATGGAGGAATATACCACCTTGCTGCAATGTCTAAAAATTCAAGTCAGCAAAACTTACTCTAGGGCTGTTAATTTCCCAAATTTTACGAGGAAGTTAATAAATATTATCGGGATGAGTGAGCCTTGGGTCATAGCTCGAATTCAGCAAAAAAGGGATGGTAAATGTATTCCTTGGGCGAATCTGAGAGACTTGATTTTAGCACATCCGGATGTAAAGAAGAAAGTCGACATCTTTGCCTTAAGTATTTATGGTTTGGTGCTTTTTCCTAAAGTTTTAAGGCATGTGGATGAAGCAGTCACTGATTTATTCGATCAACTTGATAAAGGAATCACACCTGTACCCGCATTTCTAGTTGAGACGTTCAGATCCTTGAACATGTGTTGGAAGGCAGGGGAAGGTAGATTTATTGGATGCGCGCAGCTGTTATTGGTATGGTTTCATGGACATTTTTGGAAAGTGGACAAGGTCTCTTACCGGGTTTTCTCTAAGAGTTACTCCCCATTAAAGGAGGAAGTAGCTACACAAAGGAGAGATGATATTTCAGAGGAAAGGTGGATGGTAATTCTTCAAAATCTCAAAGAGGAGGATATTGAATGAAGAGCCTTTTGGATGGTCCCTGACGAGATCCTTTATAGATGTAGGAGCTTTGATTGGGTACCTTTGCCTGAGATTTGGGGAGCCATTGGATATACCCCTTTGCTTGTATTAAGGCAGTATAAGTCGAGGCAGTTTGTACCGGTGACTTGTGGGCTTGCTCAATGTAAGTTCTCATATAAAGAGAACAACTATAAGAAGAAGGTTTGAGAGATTTCTGATGCCTGGAAGCAAACTCGCCAGATGAAGAGGTTGGCTATTGGTTCCATGACGACACCTGAATACAATGGATGGTTTAGCAAAAGGATTAATGACAATGTGCCTAAGCCGAGTTTAGAAGTTGCTCAATCAATAGAGGAATACTTGCAAGTTGTCCCGTCAGAGTTGGAGATCATAAGACAGGACTTCGAGAAGAGGAGTTCCGAGCTCAGGAAGAGGATTGAGCAGTTGGAGGAAGAAAAAATGAGCTTGAGATTGGACATGGATGTTCAAAAGTTAGAGGTTAAGAAGTTAAGAAAAGGGAAAAATAAGGCCGAAGAGGATCTAGATAGTTTGAAGACAGATTATAAGAAACTATGTCTATCGATTGGGACTGCTGGGTTAGGGAAAACTTTAGAACAGTGGCATCAAGAAATTCGAGAGGAAAAGACTAAAGCTGATCAATAGGAAAGGAAATTTTAGGAGGTTCAAGCACGAAATGAGGCCCTAGAGAAAAGTCTATTAGAAAGTAGAAATGAACGAGGTGAATTAAAAGCCAGAGTAGCGAAACTTGAGAAATCTCTTCATCAGTACCGAAATCATAATTATTTGATGGACTTGAGAGCAAGCTTAAGTATGATAGAAGAAATGAAGGGAAAAATAGAAGAACTAGAGGTGGCATTATAGAGCTATGAAATGAGGATCGAGTTCTTAGAGGTAAGCGAAGAGTAAGGGAAGAGGAAACTTCATCATTCTCAAAATCAAGTTAGAAACAGGGATTACATTATGGGAGAAGCCGTAATGCAAATTTGGGAGGTAGCTGATTACTTGCAAACTTTGGCGATACAAGCAGATATACTGAGTGTGAAATATGAGTTGGAGTCAAATCGGAGATAGGAGCTAGCTTCATTGCCTAAGAAAATTAAAGCTTTGAGCATTAGGGTGAAGCCTTATTTGTAACTCATTTTTAAGTAAAGAATTTTGTTTTCTAGTAAAGTTTTCTAAATGGAATTGAATCGAAATCCACGCTTTCTTTGCATTCATGCATTTGCATTACATTACATCATATGCATGAAAGGCTATCAAAAGTTACTAATTAATTAAAAATTATTTCAGTAATCTGGAAACCAACAAAAATTCACCAAATATGCATCCCTACGGCACAAGGAAAAAGACCAAGTCAATGGACAAAAGACTAGAAAAATTAGAGCAAATGCAAAAGGATATGCAAGAACAAATGCAGGCACAGAGGCAAGAACAGCTAGCTAAGATTGAGCAAGAAATGAAGGATCAAATAATGGAGTCCTAAAGGAACATGATGACTTAATTGTCCCAATTGCTAGTAGGAAGGAAGGATAAAGGGAAAGGTCCTATGGACAATGTTGGGGAGAATAATGAAGACACTCAATATCCTCCTAGTTTCACTCCAACACATGTACAGACACAACCTGAAACCATCTGTTACGATCAGGCCTTAGTAGTTTCAGGCTGGAGTCTCGATATCAATAAATTTCCAAACTGGTTTAGGCTTTAATCCTGGTAATAACTCGAATAATCCAGTTGTTCCTGATTTGGATGAAGTTGACGAAGAGGAAAGGGCAAAGACAGAATCACAAAAGCAACTAAAAGAACGGTGTAAATGGCTGGAGGAAAATTTCAGGGTAATAGAAAGCGCTGATAGACATCCTAAAATTGATGCCAAGGATCTAAGTTTGGCCCCAGACTTAGTACTTCCCTACAAGTTCAAAATGCCAAAGTTCGAGAAGTACAATGGAATGAGTTGTCCTAAAGCTCATATTACCATGTTTTGCAGAAGAATGACTGGGTATGTTAATAACGATCAATTGTTGATTCATTACTTCCAGGATAGCTTGGTGGGGGCAGCATCTAAATGGTACAATAAGTTGAGTCGAAGTAGAGTTAGTTCATGGAGAGATTTAGCACAAGGATTCATGAAACAATACAGCCATATAACAGATATGACCCCTGACAAGATCATTCTGCAAAATATGGAAAAGAAACCAAATGAAAGTTTCAGACAATACACACAGAGATGAAGGGAAGTGGCTATCCAGGTTCACCCGCCGCTTTTAGAGAAGGAAACTACAATGCTCTTTATTAATACTTTAAAAGCTCCGTTCATAACTCACATGTTAGGAAGTGCCACAAGGAGTTTCGCAGATGTGGTAATGACTGGAGAAATGATTGAAATGCAATAAGAAGTGGAAGGATAGATGCAGGAGAAAATGCCAAAAGGTCTGCCCCGCGAAAAAAGGAAAATGAGGTAAACAATGTAAACCTGGGGTATTTAAAATCTGTTACTGTAAGCCAACCAAAAACAATGGCTGCTGGTCAGGGCTCATCAAGATAGGAATCTGGAGCAAAGAAAAATGTTGAGAAACTCCAATTCCCATGATGTATAGGGAGCTATATCAAAGTTTGTTCGTTGCGCATATGGTGACACCTTTTTATCTAAAGCCATTACAGCCCCTATACCCTAAATCTACGATGCCAATGCTCAATGTGAATATCATGCAGGGATCGCAGGGCATTCGATAGAGAACTGCACTACCTTTAAGAAGTTAGTTGAAAGGTTTATTCAAATGGGCATTGTGAAGTTTGATAATGCGCCCAGTGCAAAAAACTTGTTACCTAATCATACAGGTAGTGAGGTAAATGCGATAGATGGAAATATGGGGAGAAGAGGTAGGTATTTCAGAAATAAAAGCTCCTTTGAAATGGGTCTAGAAGGAGAAGGCAAAAAGGGGGTTAGTTATTACAAATTTAGAAGGAAATTGCGACGAGAAAGGGAACTACTGTGAGTTCCATCATAAATAGGGGAACGTAATTCAAGAATGTGAAGAGTTTAGAGCTTTGATTCAGGGCCTGATGGATAACAAAGAGATAGAATTCTATGAAGAAGCTAAGGAAGAAGGGTGTATATACGCGTCAGAGTCAATAGCGAAGGTTCCAAAAGTCAATTATCCTATGATCATTATTTCACGTCCTAAAAGTGAAGTGGGAATTCAGATGGCACCAAAGATCATAATTCAGAAGCCAGTAGTTTTTTCTTATAGGGATAACAAAAGGGTCTCTTGGAACTACGATTGTAATGTAGCAGTCCTAGGAAAAGAGAGTTCAGTCAGCGCTTTAAATGAGGATCAAAATATAGGTTCTCATACACGTAGTGGAAAACACTATGATTTGATAAATGCCCAAACAGAGCCTGTAAAAGGAAAAGATCTGACGATGGAACAAAAGAAAGAAAAAGCGGTTGAACCTGGGGTGCGTGTTAATGAACCAGCAAAAGAGGAGGAAGTTAAGGAATTCCTAAAATTTCTAAAACATAGTGAGTATAGTGTGGTGGAACAATTGCATAAACAACCAGCCCGCATATCTATATTAGCTTTGCTCCTAAGCTCAGAGGTACATCGAAGTGTATTGATGAAAGTAATAAATAAGACGTACGTGACCGATCCTGTCAATAAGTTGGATCAGTTGGTTAATAACATAAGTGCTAATAACTTCATATTCTTCAATGATGATGAGATACCACCAGGAAGTATGGGATCTACTAAAGCCTTGCATATAACCACCAGGTGTAAAGGATACATGTTGCCATAAGTCTTGATAGACAATGGGTCAGCATTGAATGTATTACCCTTGTCCACATTAAAAAGATTACCTGTGGATAGCTCACACATGAAAGGATGTCAGAATATAGTATGAACATTTGATGGCACGAAAAGGAGAGTCATGGGAAGAATAGAAATACCTTTGTTGATTAGCCCAACTACATATGAGGTAGACTTCTTAGTGATGGATATTAAGCCTTCTTACAACTGCTTGTTAGGGAGACCTTGGATACATTCGGCAGGGGCAGTGCCTTCGTCATTACATCAGAAGTTAAAGTTAGTATCAGAAGGACGGTTGGTAATGATAAATGCTGAAGAATATATTATTGCAGCTGTAAGTAGTGATGCACCATATTTAGAGACAGATGATGAAGCAATTGAATTCAGTCTTTGGAGTTTGTAAATGCAACATTCATCACTGAAGGAGGCAAGATTCCAGAGCCGAAAATATCCACAACTATGAGGATGGGTCTACAATTGATGGTAGGAAAGGGAGTTTTACCAGGAAAGGGGCTTGGGAGATGTCTCTAGGGAAGAGTTGAGGTTTTGATGCTGAAGGACAAGTATGACCGTTTTGGTTTGGAGTTCAATCCAGATGCAAGATAAAGAAAAAGAGAATTTGAAAAGAAGCAGGAAAAAAGAAAGGCACGTTTGAGTGGTGAAGAAATCAAGTGGGAGCCCATGATAATCCCTCACATATCCAAGACTTTCATATCGGGAGGGATTATTCATCCTGAAAGAAGGATGCCAGAGGAAAAAAGCATTGAAAAAATGTTATAAAATGTTCACATCAATGCCATTTTTAAAGAAGCAGTTGAAGGGAGGACTCTGGCAGATATTCGCCCTTATGAGCCTGGGAGTGTTCTAGAAAATTAGACTGCAGAAGACCTTCCTGTAGTTTTTAGACCTTACTTAGAGTAATGTTCAAAACAAACATGTTGCTTTAAGCCTAGTGGCAATAGGGTTTTCTTTGTGAAATAGGCTCATGTTCAAACATCATTATTTCAATGAAGTACATTTTTACTATCATTTTGAGCAAATATTCTTTCATTTTTTCCATAAGTAATTGTTTTATGCTTTCCGTTTGAGTATTTATCTTGATCCATTTTGGACTTTCTACAATCATTCTTTCATTCCATTCATAATCATACCATACAGACAATAATTCTTAAATTCATTTATTCCTTGTATATTTTTGTACCCATAATAGGTCCCCGGATATCAATATCATGAGTGACATTGTTACTGACTCGGAATCACCTTTTGAGCAAGACATGTGTTTAGAGGGATCTCAGGACTTCGAAGATGATAGAGATTGTAACTTATTTCCAGATTTGTTAAAGATAGTAGAACAAGAGGAAAAATAAATTTTGCCTTATAAAGAAACAGTGGACATGGTGACTTTGGAAGAAGGGAAAGTTGTAAAAATTAGAACATGCATAACTGAAGAAACAAAACGAGACCTTCTTGGGTTGCTTCAGAAATTCAAAGATGTTTTCACATGGTCATACCAAGATATGCCCGGGTGCGATATTATAGTACATCGCCTTCCTATAAAAGAAGATTGTAAGCTAGTTCAGCAGAAACTTCGAAGGATAAGGCCAGACATTGTGCTAAAAATAAAGGAGGAAGTCAAAAAGAAATTTGATGCGGGATTCCTTCAGGTGATCAAGTATTCAGAACGGGTAGCCAATGTTGTGCCTATTCCTAAGAAAGGTGGAAAGGTGCGAATGTGTATGGATTATAGAGACTTAAATAAGGCTAGCCCAAAGAACAACTTCCCATTACCTCACATTGATACTCTAGTGGACAACACGACTGGCTACTTGTTGTTCTCCTTTATGGATGGCTTCTAGGGATACAATCAGATAAAGATGCATCTTGAAAACTTGGGAAAGACTACCTTCATAACTTTGTGGGGCACATTCTGTTATAAGGTAATGCCATTTGGGCTAAAGAATGCTAGAGCAACATATCAAAGGGCTATGGTGACTTTATTTCATGATATGATACACAAAGAGATCGAAGTTTATGTTGACGATATGATCGCCAAGTCCCGAACTAAAGAGGAACACATCCAAGTGTTGAGAAAGCTGTTCATGAGATTGAGAAAATTTTAGCTAAAGCTTAATCCAACAAAATGTACCTTTGGGGCTAGATCAAGAAAACTATTGGGTTTTATAGTTAGTGAAAGGGGAATTGAGATTGATTCAGAAAAAGTATGGTCTATACAAGAATTGTCTCCACCACGTACCCAAAAAGAAGTTCGAGGCTTCTTAGGAAGACTAAATTACATTGCTCGGTTCATTTCACAATTAACTGAGAAATGTGACCCTATATTTCGTCTTCTTAAAAAACACAATCTAGGAAAATGGGATGATGAATGCCATAAAGCTTTTGATAGGGTTAAAAAGTACTTGTCAAGTCCTCTAGTGCTATCACCTCCAAGCTCAGATAGGTCGTTAATATGTATTTAGCAGTGTTTGATAACTCTATAGGATATGTGCTTGGTCAGCATGATGAGTCAGGAAGAAAAGAAAGGGCGATATATTACCTCAGTAAGAAATTCACTAAGTATGAGTTGAGATATTCGCCAATTGAAAAGTTGTGTTGTGCTTTGGTTTAGACAGCTCGAAGGTTGAGGCAATACATGTTATACCATATGACCTGGTTAATTTCGAAGTTGGATCCTCTAAAGTATATGATGGAGTCAAATGTCTTGAATGGAAGGATGGCTAGGTGGCAAATTTTGCTTTCTGAATTTGACATAGTCTACATAAGCCAAAAGGCCATGAAAGGGAGCGTAATAGCAAATTTTCTGGCCAGTAGAGCTTTAAAAGATTATGAGCCCTTGAATTTTGATTTCCCCAATGAAGAGATAATGTATGTGGCAGCTACCGAAGAGGACACTACAAAAGATCACTCTTGGAAATTGAATTTTGACGGAGCCTCAAATGCTGTGGGTAATGGAATTAGAGCAGTCTTGGTATCCCCAAGCGGAGATCATTATCCATTCACATGTAAATTGGATTTTGATTGCACAAATAATATGGCGGAGTATGAGTATGCATCATAGGGCTCCGTACAGCTGTAGAACGCAAGATTAAGACACTGGAAATATATGGAGATTCTGCGCTAGTGATTTACCAACTTAGGGGTGAATGGGAAACAAGAGATTCCAAATTGGTCAATTATCAAAGGTTAGTGTTGGGGTTAGTTGAGGAGTTTGATAATATTACCTTTAATTATCTTCCGCGTGATGAAAACTAGATGGCAGATGCTTTGGCTACTTTGACTTCCATGATCTAAGTGAGCAAACAAGAAGATGTAACGCCCATCCAGATGAGTCTTTGTGAGGCCCCATCTTATTGTTACAATATAGAAGAGGAGGAGAGAGATGCTCACCCTTGGTATTAGGATATATTGTGATACGTGAGAAATCGTGAGTACCCTGATCAAGCAACGGAGAATGATAAAAGGACGTTGAGAAGGCTAGCCTGTGATTACATCTTAGATGGGGAGATCCTGTACAAAAGAAGAAAGAATCAGGTACTATTGAGATGTGTGGATACTGTGGAATTCAAGAAAATTTTGGAAGAGGTTCACGAAGGCGTTTGTGGAACACATGCTAATGGTTTCACAATGGCTAGACAAATTATGAGGTTTGGATATACTTGGTCTACTATGGAAGGAGACTGCATCAATTATGCCAAGAAGTGTCACAAATGTCAAATTTATGGCGATAAATTTCATGTACCTCCTTCACCTTTGCATGTTATGACTTCCCCATGGCCGTTTTCCATATGAGGCATGGATGTCATAGGGTCAATCTCGTCGAAGGCTTCAAATAGGCACCGTTTCATCTTCGTGGTTATTGACTATTTCACCAAGTGGGTGGAGGCTGCTTCATATGTCAATGTGACTAAATCGGCAGCCAGTACATTTTTAAAGAAGGAAATCATATGTCGATATGGGATGCCTAAAAGGATTATATTTGACAATGTATTAAATTTGAATAACAGCATGATACCAGAGGTCTGCAGTCAGTTCAAGATCAGAATGGAGGCCAAAAATGAATGGAGCGATAGAGGCAGAAAATAAAAATATCAAGAAAATTGTGGGAAAAATGACTGAAACTTATAAAGATTGGCACGAAAAGTTACCATTTGCTCTCTATGCTTATCGAACATCTGTCAGAACTTCTATTGGGGCAACGCCTTTCTCATTGGTCTATGGAATGGAGGCAGTTTTACCCATTGAAGTGGAGGTACCTTCTCTTCGAGTTTTGTCAGAACTAAAGTTAGATGAAGTAGAATGGATACAGTCTCGATATGATCAGTTGAACTTAATTGAGGAAAAGAGGCTAAGGGCTATCCAGCATGGTCAGATATATCAAAAACTAATGATACGGGCATATGACAAAAAGGTTCACCCAAGAGAATTTCATGAGGGAGACTTGGTTTTGAAAAAGATTTTTCCTATACAAAAGGATTTTAGAGGGAAATGGATGCCAAATTGGGAAGGGCCTTATGTGGTGAAGAAAGCTTTTTCCAGAGGAGCATTAATTCTGGCTGAAATGGATGGAAAAAACTTTCCAATCCAGTGAATTCAGATTCAGTCAAAAAGTACTACACTTAATAAGAGAAAGAAGCCAAGGTAAAAACCCGCAAAGGGCGCTTTGAGACCTTCTTAGAAAAAATTCGGGCCAAGGTGAAAACTTGCAAAGGGCGCTTTGAGACCCAATAAAAATGAAATTAAATAAAAAAATAAGAGGCCACGGTGAAAACCCGCAAAGGGCGCCTTGAGACCAAAGGGGATTTGAGTTGAAAACTCAAAAAGGGTAGCTCAAATGATGATAGGGAAGGCGATGATCTTGCTATACCTGAACTAACAAGGAAAAGGGGTATGTTGCATCTTGGGGCATTGACAAAGTACTTCTGATCTCCTAAACACATGTCAAGTTTAAATTGGTCTTCAAGAAGTTTGTACAGAGAAACTCAGTTTGCGATATCAGGGGTACCTAGTCTTCATCTTATTCATAATAAATTGGCTATCTTTGAAATATTCTTTCCTTTTCAAGATATGCATTCCCAAACCAATTGCCATTTTTATTCTTTTGATAATTTATTCACTTTGAGCTCAAATTCAATTCCATTCTTATCCATTATTATGATTTGTTGCAAGCATGTTGCATTAAAATAATGATTAATGAACTAGTAATATTTTCACAATAGAAGTTGCACATATTACTCTGGAAGCTTCTAAATAATATAAGAACCTGAAACAGGACTATTATTTAAGACTCACCAAGCTTAAGGGTTGGAAATATTTAAGCCCAAATTGAAATTATCTCCTTGGATTTTCTGTTAAAGATATTGATTGAGCAAAAAGAAAATTACATTGGTGTTATAATCCCGGCAAAGAACGAGCAATGGGATTATTCTCTAGAAAAGGAAATGGTATTTTATGTTTATGCAGATATCAAGCATATACATCTGTTCATTACACCCAGGGAATGGTGTAACAGATCAAATTGATTGAAGATAATGCAAATCCTATACTTCTGAGTTGCAGCAAGATGGATAGAAGAAATCCCTTGAATTTGCAGTGGGAAGTACAAACTTTATGTCCCAGAAGGTACAGTGAAAGGGGCTCTGAAATTACAGCGGGGCAAGCTTGCTGAGCAGAATATGATTGTTTCTTTGAGTTTTTTTATCAAGAGCACCAGCCAAACGAGAGGGCAGCATAATACGTCAGTAATAATGCCCTGATGAACAACGAGCAGTGATACCTTAAGCATTTAAAAAAAGGATCATTCTCATTTTTGCATTCATATATCATAACACATCTAGTTAGGAGCATTTGATTCATTTCGATCATAGTGTCCTAATTATTTGACATAAGTATTGCATCTAGTTAGGAACATTTGATTCATTTCAATCATAGCATCCTAATTTTTGGCATAAGCATAGATACATGAAACCGATTTTACAGATTATGTCCCTAAAGGATAGTGTAGTGATATTGGTTAATTCATAGGTCTTGTCTCCCTAAGTAGTAGTGAAGCAAATTGAAGACGGCGAATCTTATCTCCATGTGTCGATAATGGAGCAAATTTTAGCCACCAGCCTTATCTCTCTGAGGTAGCAAGAGAATAGGTTGGCGATTGTAGTCTTATCTTCCTGAGGTAGCAAGGAAGTAGACTGAAGATTGAAGATCTTATCTCCCTAAGCAGTAGTGGAGCAGATCGAAGACGGTGAATCTTATCTCTATGTATCGGCAATGGAGCAGATTCTAGCCACCAGCCTTATCTCACTGAGGTAGCAAGAGAGCGGGTTGGCGGTTGTAGTCTTATCTTCCTGAGGTAGTAAGGAAGCAAACTGAAGATTGAAGATCTTATCTCCCTAAGCAGTTGTTAAATAGATCGAAGATGGTGAATCTTATCTTTCCGAGGTAGTAGGGGAGCAGATTTTAGCCACCAGCCTTATCTTTCTGAGGTAGCAAGAGAACAGATTGACGATTATAGTCTTATCTTCTTGAGGTAGCAAGGAAGCAGACTAAAGATTGTATCTCCCTGATGCAACAATAGAGCATATCGAAGATAGTGAATTTTATCTTCCCAAGTTCTAGAGGAGTATACCCCTGAAGACGGTGGGATCGATTAGGACTACTTGAAAATAGAAGTGCCAAGAAGTCAAAGATTCATCAAGACCCGGGCAAAATCGGTCCTTTTAAGGTCTTTGCTTCATTACCGTACACAAAAATGAGCAAAGAGTGGCAGCTGTAATAGGCCCATTTCGTTTGGGCCTATACCAGAACCAAAACCAAAATAAAACAAAAAAATAAAAATAAAAACCCAAAAAGGTTCATAGCCCGAAAACATTAACATTAACCGAGACCCAATTGAAACCCCAAAATGAAACCTAATTTATTGGCCTAGACCCTAGCCCAAAATCCCATTATACCCAAAACCCCCCAACTTAATCCCTAGCCCAATTTACAAACGGCCTAAAGGGGTCCAACAGTTTGAAAGTACCAGAAACTCTAGAGGACTCTAGAACATGCTAGCGTCGTAGCTAGCTAGGGGTTCGGGCTTCCACGAGTGGTTTCCCACGCACGGCCTCCACGTCACCAGGGCCTCTTCCTCCGTACAGCACTCCTTGCATCCTTAGAACCTGCAAAAAGAACAAAATAACATAGAAAGCAATAACAGAAAAAGGAAATTTGTATTTACATTTTTATTTTTATTATTTTTTTCCTTTTTCTTTTGGTTCGACTATAAAAAGGCCGATTGTATACTGTAAATGGGATTACGAATGCATACTGAAATACAAAAAGCAACCAAAATTTAAAGGTGATTTCTGACTTAAGTTTTCTTGAGTTTTTTTTTTAGTTTTCTTTCGGTTTCTTTCTTTTTGGTCTTTCGTTTTCGCATTTGAAAGTAGAAAAGAAAAGGAAAATGAAGTTTTACCTTGTAAATATGCCATGAGATTCCTTCTGCTTTGTTGAAGTCGAGGTATAAGGGGATCTTAAGGCTGAAAGAGAACAACCCCGAGGCTCGAGCATGCTGGTCACTGTTCACTATAGTAGATCGGCACTTAAAAGAAGAGTCTAGAGTTCAGCTGAGGGAAATGAAATGGGGAGGCTAGGGTTGTATTTTTGGTTCGGCCGAATGGTTCATTTGGCTTTGTTTAGCCTTTATAAAGGACCAAAAACGGCGTCGTTTTAAGCCAATTTCAATGGTTCCAAAACAACACCGTTTAAGAACTATGACCCGATGATCCGACCCATGCTCGGTTGGATCCACGCTTTGATCTTTGAGGGATATTTGCGCGGTTGGTCCTCCCTTTCGCGCTTTCATTCGATTTAGCCTTGTTTGTTTTCCTTTGTTTTTTAAATTTATCTCTGTAATTTGCGCATAGATCTAATTTGGTACGTGCCTAAGCGCTGCATTTTGGGATCTGGAATATTTCTAGTTTTGATCCCTGTGCATTTGCGCGTATTGCGTTTTAATCTTTTTCTTAATTTCAATAGTTTATTTCATTTATTAATTATCTCTTTGAATTTGATTTTATTTCAATTGAGTTTTTTATTTCAATTTGTATAATTTATTTTCTAATTCATTTAACATTCATTTTTTAATTTATTTTTTTACACATTTTGAATTACTTTGATAATTTACTTTTTTTTAATTTGTAAAATTATTATTTTAAAAGATCCTTTTATATCAAAAATTGTGTATGATATTACATTTAAATACTCTTATATGTTATTATACATATATTGTTTATGATAAAATTAGCTCAATTCTATATACATTATTTTTTCATATTATTTTATGTAAATATTTTCTTTTAAATCTATTATATATATATATTCTTTTAAATTTATTTATGTATAATTTGTTTCCTTTAAGGATCCTATTTAAAATTGTATATTTTATTTATTTTAAATACTTTCATATATTAGTATCTTTATATATATATCATTTATATATATCATTAATTAAATCATTTTTTATTTGAAATTATTTTATATATTATTTATTTAATTTCTTTTTACATAACATATATTTTAATAATCATTTATATTTTTTAGTTTTATATACATATAAGTTATTTGAATTCTAGCATGCATTATTCATTTGTAAATTTTTCATATGGTTTTAATTTGTTTTGTGTTATATTGGTTCCTAGTTTCCATATTGTTTTTGTATATTGTGTGTTTTTTCATATTGTTTCATATATGACTATTAAGTGTTATTTATTCGTCTTTTGTATTATTATTTCAGTTATCATTCATCTATGCTTGAAAATTGATTATATTTTATTCTAATATGTTTCTTTGATTAGTTATATTTTAGTTTCCATTATTTTGATTATTAATGTTTTTCAAAATAGGATGTGTCCTAATGGCTCTTATATATTTGTTAATTTATTTATTTTTCCCTTTATACTATTTTCGTTCACTAAGTATAGTACATTGTTCTTGTATATTGTTCCATGTTTGTAATTTCGCCTTTCGTTCACAAGTGTTGCATTGTAATTTTCAACTTATTGTTCTAAAATTAATGATTCCATTTTATTTCAAATCAAACTAATGCGTTTTGAGCTAGCTTTACAATTGTTTATTCAAAAATTTCCTAAAACAAAGGCAATGTTTAATGTTTGGAAATTCGGGAAATCGTGCCCTAACGTGCTGAGTTTCGATTCTCCGTTTGTCCAAAATAATCAAATATCCCTTTAAAATTTCGTCCGTGTTTTCTAAAATTTAAAATAAGGCAATGTTCTATGTTTAGAAATCCGAGAAATCGTGCCCTAACGTGTTGAGTTTCAGTTTTTCATTGGACCAAATAGTCGAATATCCTTTTATGATTTTCAAACGTAGGAGCTTTTGGAAATCAAGAATTGATCGTGGTTTTGAGGGTTTAAAGGATTGTGTCCTAACGTGCTGGATGTGATACTATACTCCTTCGAAACAAGAGAATTCTAACATCCAATGTGAGTCATTCAAATGTTTTAAAGGAAATCAAATTTCAAAATATTTTTTTTAAAATCTTAGACATAAGTACATTATTTAATCAATTTGGTACCAATTTTGGGCATTGCGAGGGTGCTAATCCTTCCTCGTATGTAACCGGCTCCCGAACTCATTCTCTCAAATTTCGTAGGCCAAAATTGATTTAAATAAAATAAAATATTTTATTAGGTAATCCAATCACACCTAAACAAAAGGATTGGTGGTGACTCTACACTTTGTTTTAGAGTCGATCCCTTTTTTTCAAAATAAAAATTGGTTTCGACAAAAACTATATAATAAAGCATACAATCACATTTTAATAATTTCTATATCCTAATTTCATATTTTCGCATATTTCATTAATTTATTAAACAATTACTTAGTTTTAACAACAATTTTAGGTAAAAGGTGATAAATTACATAAGAAAAATCCTATATATTTTTTCAGTATACACCCATACCTCCGCTTTTAAATCATTAAAGATTTTAAAACTTACCATTGATGAATATTAGTTGTGTTTGATAGAAAATGGTAGATTTGGAGGCTATTAAATGTTTAAAGACTATTTTATAAAGTGATTTTGTTAATTTTGAACATAATAACTAAATTGTTAATATCTTGAAATTGATATGTAATTTCCATGATTTTTGATAGTAGGTGGCTGAAATTTAATGTATTTGAAATTGGTTTAAAGTTTGAAGTCCAATTTTGAAAGTTATGATAAGTTTGATTTTAGGGACTAAATTGAGTAATATGTAAAAGTTTAAGGAAATGATTTAAAATGAAATTAAAAGATTATAAGCATGAATTTGAGTATTATTATGAGATTGGTATTGATATTTTAAATATTAACTATTATATAGATAAAGTTGTTGACTTAGGCGAAAAATGTAAAATTTTCAAATAGTCCCTGGTATCCAAAGCTTTGACGTTTTGTCAGGTAAGTTCATAATACCTTTTGTGGTTACAATTTTTTATTAAATGTTGTTAACTATTTATATATAAACTGGTGAAATGAAAATCGAACTATATGGTAATAAATTGAATTCTGAGATAATTTTGATGGACTGAGAAAAAGTCTCATACACGAGGTTTCTAATTGGTTCTCGTTCTGGACCGAAATCCAATATTTATTGCAGACTCAGATATACATGTGACATAGATTTAGCCTGGACTGATAATTTGTTGTTATTTTAAAGGTTTAACCTAGACTGGTAACCTTACATGTATATATAGCCTTGGCCAGGCTATTTTTTTTATATTGTCAATGGTTTAGCTCGAATGGTTAACCTAACACATATTTCTGTATACGATTAGCTCAAATGAGCATCAAATGTTACTCACACTCGTGCATTGAGTTCCTTTTACAAAGATCCATCAGTAAATCAAAGGATATATAGTGTGAATTTGTGACGTTAATGTGGATGAATTATGAACTTTGAATGTATGTATGTTCATTACTTATTGACCCATAATTGTTGAATTTTTTCATGATATGAATAAATATGACAAGGATATATGATGAAAATTTTAATGATGGAAGTGATGCAAAGTGATAAATTGGAAAGGATTCATGATGAATTTTGAGTTAAAGTCGGTATTTTACCATTTGAAATTATATATGTGATTTGGACTAAATCTTATACGGTTGATGTTTGAATACTATGATAGGTGAATTTGTTTCATATGGATTCATGTAATTGTTGAATGGTTAAGGTAAGCTATTTGTTTATATTGTATGAGCTTACTAAGTATTTTATATACTTACTTAGGTTACTACTATTCTGTAGATTTTGGACGTCCGAAACGTGTTGATCGGATTAGCGAGAAACTCATACCTACCGTCACTTGATCTAGTAGACTTTTGAATTTGGAAAGTTGGTTAATTGTGGCATATATATACGATGTTTATTTTGCAAGCTAATGATCATGTTTTAGTACCTTGGTTATGAGATTATAAGTAACCTTGATATATTAAGTGATTAGTACCTATTTGACACTTAGTTTAGGTAATAACATGGCTTGATGTTGATGTTGGTAATTGTTGATATTTTGAGTGAATAGCTTGAATAGTATAAAATGGTTAAAAGCATGATTAATTAAGGTATGTTTAAATTGTGAAATTAGATGCATGATTAATTAAGGTATGTTTAAATTGTGAAATTAGACTCTTATGTTTTAGGTCACTTATTGAACCTTGCTTATTGATATCTTAGGTAAAGTAATGATGATTATATAAGTATGTTTAGGCATGAAAAATCTTGGTATGAATGGTAATGAACAGTTGTTGTTTCATGATTGAATTGTGATGCCAAATGAGACATATTGGTTAGACACTCAGGTTGAGTGAAATAAGTTGAATTTGGTATGTTTTGGTGTCTTGTATAAAGCTGTATAAGGGTCTAATACATTGGCTTGTGGTTTAAGGGATCTTTGGTCAAATTTTTGTGTGTGTATCCTTTATGCTAAATTGTTCGGTCGACTACATTTTAATAAATGAAAATTTCCCCACACCCTTCTAGATGAGTAGTACATCATTGACATAAAGAACTACAAAGATTACCTTTTCATCCACAATCCATTTATAAAAGCAAGGTTCATCAACATTTTGCTCAAATCCAAAGGTTTTGGTCACTTAATCAAATCTTTGATTCTATGAGTAGGATGTCTGCTTAAGTCCATATATGGATCTTAGCAATTTGAAAACTTTATGCTCATTTCCTTTAGCTGTATATTCGGTGGATTGTACCATATAGATGATTTCTTTAAGATAGTTGTTCAAAAATGTTATCTTAACATCCATTTATTAGATCTCATAATCGAAAGTTGCTGTATTGGATAACAAAATGTGGGTTGACTTGAGCATGACTATTAGAGAAGGTTTCCTCGTAACTGATACATTCTTTCTATGTGTTGCCTTTAGCTATAAGTTTGGCCTTGTAGGTTTCAACATTTCTTTCCACGTTTATACATTGTGTAAATTTAGTCTTGATTAAAAAAATCTAACCTTTAACATTTACACATTGTCTAATTTGATTTGATTTTTTTTTTTTTTTGCAGTTTTGCTTTTCTTTATGAGCCTTTTACCTAAAAAGCTAGAAAAATAAATTTATCACTAATTTTTATTGAAAATATACAAAATGAAAACACTTAAAATTTAAGATAATAATTTTCATATTTTCTCATTCTATTAAAATTAACCCTCAATGTCATAAGGAAAAGCAAAACTACAAAAAAAAAAAAAAAAAAGAAGAAGAAGAAGAAAAGAAGAAGAAGACAAAATTACATAATATGTAAATGTTGAGGGTTAACTTTTTTAGAATCAAGACTAAATTTACATAATTTATAAATGTTGAGTTTAAATTTGTTATCATGCCAATTTTAAAATCTGCCACCGTTAGCTAGTTGGTGGCTAAAAAATAAAATTGAATAATTAGTTAATCAAAAAGAAATTTACTAATAGTTAGGTGTCTATTTTGTAACTTTTCATATATGAATGACCAAAAATATTTATTAATGATTTGGTGACTATTAGTGTAGTTTCCCCAAAAAATAATCATAATTAAAATTTGCCTGTTTTATTACAATATTTAAAACTCCCAATTTTAATTAGGATAGATAAAATAAACTTTTATTGGTTGTTTTTTTTAAGGCTTGACACATAAATTGATACCTAAACTATATACTTTTTTTTTTCCATATTGGTATTTTTTGTTTTCACAAGTGGTATCTAAAATACTTTTTTTTTTCCCTAAGTTGATACTTCTACTAGTCAAGCCGTTAAGTCTATTTAAAAAAAAAAAGCTTATCCCATGTAACATCCCGAAATAAGGCCTAGTCGGAATAGTGGTTTCGGGACCACAAATCCAACATCAAAATATTTATTTTATGATTATTATGAGGCCTAGGATATTACTATATGCATGTGTTAAAGTTTCATGAAGAAATTCTAAGTATAAGGTGTCCCATTGAAAATTAGGGACTAAATTGAATAAATTTCAAAACTTGGATTCTAGAAGAAATTTTTATGAAATTACTTTAGATTATGAATTAGAAGGTCTTGGAGAGCAATTTTCCCAAATTCTAAATTTTTGGACGAAAATGGGCTTGCATGGATGAAATTTTAAAGAAAAGGGCATAAGGGCATTTTGGTCATTAGGCATTTTAATGAAATAAAAAGGGAAAAATGGAGCAAAAATATGCTCATATTCTTTCCATAGCTGCCGAAATTTAGAGGACACCATAGCTAGGGTTTCTTCAATTTTCAAGCTCAATAGTAAGTGCTCCCAAGCCTCGTTTTTCATGTTCTTTGTATTTTTGAAATTCCGGTAACTTGCTCTCTCCATTTTTACTCATATTTCATGCTAGGGTTCATGTTTGAAAATTTACCTATGCATGAGTTGCTTGTATTTTGATGGATTATGGAGGGATATGAAAGATGAATGTGTATTACACATAGTTCCTAGTTGATTTTCATGAGAAACCCTTATAGGGACCATTTTGCAAAAGATGTAAATGTGTGATAGAAATGAGAAAATAATGGATAATGTGGGCTACCATAAGAGAGAAAAATGTTCGGCTAGGCTTGGGTGAGATAGAAATTGCATGTGTTTAATTATACGAGCCTAGGGACTAAATCGTAAAAAAAATGTCAAAGGTTAGGGGCAAAATGGTCATTTGGACCAGGGGTAGATATAAAACTTGAAATGTACAATGTGGGGTATTAATGAGTTAATTTTTCTGTTATAGACCCCGGGGAACAAATTTCAGAGGTCGATCGTGGTAAATGTAAGGTTTCGAAATAACCAAAATACAATCCCGAAAGAAATACCAGGTAAGTTCGGATAACTTAAAGTAAACCCCTAATATGCATAATTGAATGATTTATGAATGCATGATGATTGCATTTATTATTGCATGAAATATTATGGAAATGCATATTGATGGTAGCATGTGAAAAATGCCTCGGATGAGGTCGACAGAGGGAATTCGATGGATAAACCCTTATTGACATGTGAAGTGAGATCCTGCATGTGTTGCAGTAAGGATTTAGCTCGGACGAGTAATCTGTGATCTCAAGTATGAAAAGGATCTAGCTCGGACGGGTGTTCCTTGAATGATCAAGCCTCCCGAAGAATATATGTGCATTTAGGATTTAGCCTAAACGGGTAATCCAATTAGGGTCTGAATTTAGCCTGGACTGGTAATTCAGATCCGAGTTCACTAAGGGTGTTTGTCGTTATAAAGGATTTAGCCTGGACTGGTAATCCGGACAACACCTTATGAGTTCATATAATGGGGGATTTAGCCTGGACTTGTAATCCTGCCATATGATGTGAGGTTCGCGAGAGTGTATATATATGAAATGATCATTCGTGTGAATTGACGGATAATGGGTATTCCATCGAGATTTCCTAGAAACTCAACGAGATTAACATGGGATATATATATGTGAATGAAATGTTGAATGATAAGCTCATCTAGTTAAATTACATGATACATGATTATGTGACTAACTCATTGATTGAGTGCATGTGATAGGAAATCATTTCATAATGGATGATTTCATGAATGCTAATTAATAGGTAAGTTTACTTTCCGATTATTCGAGCTTACTAAGCATGAAAATGCTTACCCCCTCTCTTTTTCCTATTTTACAGAGCTCGAGGACTCATAAAGATTGGAAGACGGTTGGAGAAGCAACACACTATCAACTAGTCAAGCTTTGGTATAAAGACACTTCTATTTTGTTAATGGCATGTATAGGGCTCTGAGTATTTTGTCATATGTGTCATTTGAATTGCCGAATGAAGGCATGTAAAGATGCATTCATCTTTTTGTATAAGGCCATGGAAATTGGCATATTTAAAAGTAGGCTATGATCTGCCTTTATATGCTTGTTTATGCTCTATTATGATGGGTTACTGCAAGTGGCAATGAGTTCAAAAACGAGCCAAATTTTGAATGTGCTACAATCACATAAGAACCCATAATACTAGATGGGAAATAACCTTTTTGTATGAAACCAATGATACGAGGTTTCCATACAATTATTTTCATTAAGATTATTTACAAGCGTAAAATTATGTTTTCTCTCAAACTTGATAACCACTGGGCACAAGTAGTAGAAAGGGGTGACTAAAGGCTTGGAAAATAGCCTAATAAAGTCCACATGGTTGGACACACGGGCGTGTGTCTAGGCCGTGTGTGACACACGGTTCCCTCCTATGGCGTGTGCTATGGCCGTGTGTCCCCTGTACTTAAAATTTTAGCTCAAAGTTGAACACGGGTAGGCCACACAGGCGTGCGCCACAGCTGTGTTAAAATGACAGTTTCGTGCACGGGCAGGCAGCACGGGCGTGTTCCATGGCCGTGTTGATAAGTCAGTGTTGCCCACGGTTGAAGGGCATGGGCGTGCCCTCAGATACACGGGCGTGTGAGTCCACACGGCCCACCTACAAGGGCGTGTGTCCCTGTATGTTGAGGAAAATTTTCTGAGGAGCCCAAGGTTAATCGAACATGCCCGTATTTGTCCTGCATTGCTTTCTGATATGTTATAGGTCTCGAAGGCCTATACAAGGGACGAGATATTCATGATTAAAAGGTTTTAAATTCAAATGAAATTTTGTGATCCAAGTTAGTATATTGAAAGTGTAAAGTTCCGGTAATGCCTCGAGCCCTGTCCCGGTGTTGGATTCGGGCTAGGGGTGTTACATCGCACAACTTGGTAATTAAATTATACCTTCTTCTTTTTTCTCATTTTGATACCTAAACATTTTTTTTAGTTACAAATGGCACCTAAATTACATTTTTTCCGTAGTTGGTACCCCTTAGTTCAATTGTTAGTTAAATCGTTAAGTTTATTTTTTAAAAAAGATAACCAATTAAAAATTGTTATGTGACAGAAAAAAGATAAAATATTATTTTCTCTTATATATATTCTTTTTCTTTTCTCTTTCTTTCTTCAAAATTAAACCAGTGGTCGAACCAGTCAGGCCTCAGTTCCTTCTTTGATCAGTTCATCAAATTCAATCAAATAAATTAGTAAAAAAATTCATAAAAATAAAATATTTAAATAATTGAGAAAATCGGTTCAACCAATATATATCGGTCTATATGTTAATCACTTCAACCCCTATCTTCAGACGAATACCCCCAATTAGTTCCCAATTCGATCGATCAATTGATTTAGTCCAATTCTAAAAACATTAGTCTTGTTCGATGAAATAACTTTTTTGATCCTATTAAGTTGAGCAAGCATGTGGTGAAGTTTGAGAATAGAATTAAGTCGCCAACGTCTCAATCTTGAGAGGGCAAATTTTAAGCATTATTGGTATTAGTAGACATTATAAAGGAAGGAAAACTAAAGGAAAAAGAAAAAATTAATGAGAGAGAAATAGAAGAATTAAAAATATTTTTTAATTTTATATAATGTCATAGTTTATTATTTGGTTAGAATTTTTTAATGGGTATAACATTTTGATGTAAAATGAATAAAGAAAGAATAATTTAAGTACTATTTGTGATAAAAAAATTATTAAAAAAGAGTATAATTTATATACTAATTTATGGATTAAGTCTTTTTTTAAAATAGGCTTAAGGGTTTGACTAATGAAAACACTAACTTGAAAAAAGATGTAATTTAAGTATTAATTGTGACAAAGAAAAGGTTTATATATCAAGATGAGAAAAAAGTTGTAGTTTAATCATTAATTTGTGAATTAAACTTTTTTTTAAGCAAATCACCCTTTAGGCTTTCTTTCTCATGATACGTTAATGGAGATTCAGAATAAAATCTTAAAATTTAAGATAAAAATATTGATGTGACATAAAATTATAAAAATACGTCACTATTTCATATAATCTTTTCTCTACGTTAATATCCTCCACTTTGAATGTGCCACGTTACTCCAACCAAAATCTTACCTCCCAAACGACACCGCCTCAAATCTCCTCTCCCGCTCTTTGCTTTATTTGCTTCATTTTTTCTCCGCTGTTTTACCCACCACCAAATTCATATCTGCCATCATCTGAACTCAGTCATGGGACAAGTCTTAGACAAATTTCACGGTAAGCTTTTTAAGCAATATTTTTTAAAAAATTTAAAATTTCCTTTTTCTTGATATTTGTAATACCAAAGTTCCTGAATCCTTGTTGACCCCTAGAGGTTAGTCTTTTTTATGTGAATTATAAAAGGGTATTTTTAGAAATCTTTAATTTTTTGTATATTTCATTTGTTCTTTGTTTAGTAGTATGTTAATGTGTATGTTAGTCTTTCTAGATTATATGAAAAAGGAACAACATGTCTTTAATTATCCTTTTGAAGAAATGGGTATTTAGAATATGATTCTTAGATGACCTGGTTGACTGGAATTGTTAGTTGCTGCTAAATTAACTAATACTTGGAAGGCTTCTTGTTTTCCTTGTTACTTAATGTAGTCAAATAACTTAATTGTCATATAGACCATTATCATTATGCTTTACTGATTTGGTATTTTCTGATCAATGTACCACCATTTGACTTTATGAGAACTGAACAAGTGACCTTGCTCTGTTTGTAATTATATTATATGCGTTGATGTTTAACTTTTTTTGTGCAGGGAAGGAGTGGAAAAGAAACAGATTAGGAAAATAAGTGACAAGGTCTATGAGCGTATCACAGTTCAATCAGGAAGCGCTACTTTAACTTTTGAAAACCTATATATTGCTGTCCTACTTGTGTACAAGTGAGGAATTTTGCTTAAAAGTTCTTCAATTTCAGTCATTTCATATTCTTTAATCATGTAACCGGAGATTTTTTATTGTTTCTTCTGTAGTGATATTAATAAGCTTTTGCCTGGACCACACTTTGATTCACCTACTAAAGAGCAAGTCAGATCAATGATGCAGGTAACCCCAAAACTTATTGCAGCAATAGAAAAGACTGCATTTGAGGATGTACTTTCCTGCATATCTGGATATATGCATATGGTTAATTGAACACTGTCAGAGGACTTAGCTACCGCTTAAGAGATGTCGCTGCTTGTGTTATATTATATGTATGCTGTTATTTTTTTTAGAATACAGGTTTCCAACTTGAATGCTTTTGGTAACAGGGGGCTCTTGAAGTTTAAAAGGGCATATTTGTAGAGTGTAAGGTGATATTATTTGATAGGAAGAAGGTGACACATTGATGCATTTACGTACCAAATGGCCTTCATTTTCTCTATAATTTGTCTTTTCCATTCTCTATTTCACAGATGAACATTATATAGTAATGGCTAATGGTATAAATCAGTTAATTTGTTTCCTATGCAGGAGTGTGACTTCAACCTTGATGGAGAACTTGACCATGAAGAATTTGTGGAATTCATTCAACGGCTCACGACCAACACATTAATTGTTGTTAGTCAGGGACTGATTGTCACTTTGGTTGTTGCTCCAACTGTTGCCATGACGACAAAGAAGGCTACTGAGGGTGTTCCTGGTGTTGGAAAAGTGGTGCAAAAGTTACCCAATTCGATTTATGCATCCCTTGTGACCCTCGCCATTGTTTGGTTTCAGACTTCGCGTGAAGAGGTTTAGTTGAGCACTCTATTTTCTGTCGAATTACCGTCTCCGTATATGAGATTATATCTCAGTTTGTATAGTATGTCTTTCGAGTTGGCTTAACTATCCGAAGACCAACATGTCTGGAATTTGTGGTAACGTTTATAATGAAAATGTAAATGAAGTTGTGGGAAACTTAAGTTATTCCATTGCAAAACAATATTTCTCATACAAATATACGACATTATGGTCTTGTTTTGAAAACTCCATTTTAGTACTATTGCAGGAAAAATGTCACAATATTTCCTTATTCTTTTTGGTACTTGGGCCCTTTCACCAATGTAATAGCATCTCACTACCTGGCACTGGTTAGAGATGTGGAACGTTCAAACTCACTAGAAGGATCCCAATCCAATGAAGATGATAGAATCTTAGACAAGGTGACCAAAACGTCAGCCATGGAAGGACGAGCACTGAGATCATGAGCAACACAGATTTTAGCCAGTTGAGCCATGGAAAAAGCCAAATCCAGGGGATATTCAGGCCCAAGAGAAGGATCGATGAAGTTCTTGAGCTTCTCTCTCACATTATCCCCTTCAAGCACCACTTTGATAGATGCAGATAACAGCTCTTCTCCATCATTCTTTTCAGCATTTGCAGCATCTTCCCCTGATAAAAGCTCCAATATAATAACCCCCAATGCGAAAACATCGAGCTTAGGCGTGATCACACCATTTTCAATGTACTCAGGAGCCATATAACCTTTAGTCCCAACCACATGTCTTGTCAACTGCAATCCACCTTCATCGTTGTCCTCAATAGTTCTTGCCAACCCGAAGTTGGTGACTTTGGCTCTAAAGTTAACATCCAAGAGAATGTTACTGCTCTTCAAATTCTTATGAATATAAGGAGGATTTATATAGTTATGCAAATAGTTGAGTGCATCAGCTACATCGTATGCAATCTGAACTCTTTGCTTCCAAGAAAGAGTAAATGAAGTTTGGAACTTGTTGGAGTGAAGCAAATCACTGACTGAGCCTTTATCTGCGTACTCATAGACAAGGTATGTGTTTCCTTCATGTACACAAAAACCTGAAAGCCTTATAATGTTGGTGTGATTGATCTTCTTCAATAAATTGATCTCTGAAGAAACATCCCCTTTCATTACTTTCACAGCAGCAGCATCACCTTGGAAAGAACCTCGAAAAACTGACCCTTTAATCCTGTTGGATTCACTGAAGTTCCCTGTAGCAGCTTTCAAGTCCTCGAACTTGTAACGAGTTAAGGATTCGATTGCATGACGAACCCCTTGGGAAGATATTGAAACAGACCAGGAGTTTGGAGTGTAAGTTGTTGAATCCGAGAAAGGTTTCAGATTGAATGGTGGCATTGGTGGTGGTGAAGCAGTAGCTATTGGCCTGGCCTTGTGAGCTTGGCGTTGACGTTTGAAGAAACAGAACAAGAACCCTGCTAGGCCAAGAAGGAGAAGGGAACCGATTCCAACACCAACACCAATGAAAACCCATTTCTTAGAAGACTTGGAATCTGATTCTCCAACAGAGGAAGTTGGTATTTGGGGGACTGAGGCTGGAGGTGGGGAGCTTTGAGGCGGTTTAATCATGGAAGGCTCTTCAGAAAGTGGAACCAAAACAGGTGTAAATGGGAATATAATATTATCCTCAGATAACTCATTGGCCTCCAATACACTCTTCTCATCAGCACCAAAAGTCTCAGCAATAGAAGAAATGGAATCACCCCAAGTGACAATATAAGAAAGCAAGTATTTAGCACCAGCTCGAATTTGATTATGAGTAGGACAAGCACATCTAATAGGAACTACAAGTTTATTACCCACTTCTAGATTCCTATAATCAATGGGGTTTTGAGCTTTCATTGCCTGACAAGTTGTAAGACCCTGATAAGTATCATTAGAAATGGAAAAATAAGTCTCGTAATCAAACTTCATAGTGTAAGAAGCATTATGCTGGTAATAGCTGTCATTGACGGTGCCGGAACAGGAACAGTTCACTGGAACAACCACCATTGACTTGGGGGTAATTGAAGAAACATCAGCTGAAAGGTTGTTTAGAGATGAAATCTGGGTTGCTTGAGCGTCTAACAAGTATGCTATGGAGACAGCAGTGTTGTAAAAAGGTGGCTCCGACCGGAAAGTGATGTAAGACTGACATGATCTTTGCTCACCGTTACATGAAAACCCTCTGCTTATGTTGTTGTCTTTGGTTGGATCTTCACAGGCAAGCTGCAGATTATTTACATACCCTTGTTGCGCTTGAGTGAACCCAAGGAAGAACAGCAACAAGAAAGGAAGACAAAATTTTAGACAAGGTTTCAATCTTCCAACTGCCATAGGAAGATCAATTTTTTTTTAAATGAAAAAGAAAAATCTTTTTGTTTAGAAATGGGGATAAGGAAAGGAGTGTTTTTTTAATTGGGAAGAGTTGGGAACGGGAGACCCCTAATGTATAGTTTAATAGGACTTGTTGGAATAAAACCTTCCAACGCGTTTTTATTTAGTCCTTTGCTTGGACTTTGCTCAGTTTTTCCTTTTCTCGCCATTGACTTGGCCCTTTTTACACGTTATAAAACAGTATTAATTTTTTTGGGTAAACTACATCCAAGATCACTAAACTATTAGTAAGTTTATATTTTGGTCACTCAACTTCAAAAAGTTACAAAATTGTTATTAAACTATTCGAAAGCTTTCATTTAAGTCACTAGATTGTTAAAATTACTATTGCACGACCTTCTTTGTTTACACCGCTTAAACCAATCAAAAGCTCTCTTTCCCCTTTCCTTCTACAATTTAATTTTTTTCATAAAACAACTTTAAATGTTAGAAGCTGTGAACTAAAATCGAAATAACTTTCTTCTCTGATCTTCGACACTAACAGTCAAATTGACTTGAATCTAAGGTATATTCTATTTCTCATTGATGGGTACTAATCCGTCTATTGATAGTTGAATCGCCATTTGGAGCTCGATAGCTGAACTTTTTTAAGAAAAACTTTACAATCCAATGACTTAAATAAAACTTTTAAACAATATAGTGACCATTTTGTAGAGTTTTAAAGTGAGTGACCAATACGTAAAGTTACTATTAATTTCACAACCTTAAATATAGTTTATCCATTTTTTTAGTACAATTAACACGTCCAGAGTATTGTCATATACACACTATGGCACTACGACTCGAATCTATGATATGAATTTTGCTTTGAACATCCTAGACGAATAAGTTAAACTCCAGAATTTGTATTAGTTATTAACAAAGGCTTTGAAATATTAAGTTTTAAAATTTGAGTTTCTAACTTATAAAATTTGTGAATTTTTTGATTTATTCTAATTAATTTAGTTAGTTAAGGTTGAGTAAGTCGTTTTAATTATTATATTATGTGTTTATAATGACTGAGTCTGATTGAAATTATTTATATTTTTGTAACTTAAAAAAAATACATTAGTGGTGAAATAATTAATTTTCTACCTTGTCGTGTAAGGCGGGACTTGGTTTTGAACTTCCACGATGAAGAGACGAAATTTCTATTTGCTTCAGTCTTGACATTCCGACGTTTGAGATTAGGAGTCAACATTCCATTGAATGAAAGTATAAATTTTTGAGCTAACAAAGTTAAACGGTACTACTTATCGTTTTAAATGAAATTCAAGTTAAGTTAAATAAATTTATTTGAGTTAAAATAAAAAAATTAAATAAATCAACTTAAATGTAACACCTCAAAATTTCTAGTTAGACATACGATATTATTCTAATAATGGAACAGTGAATTTGCAAGAAATTTGAAAATTTTATTAGATAAATAAATTCTTATGAAAATAAAGTTGATTTGGATATGGTAAGTAATGAAATCAACCCCCTAAGCTCATTTCCTTAATCATTTTTAGCTATTGTAGCCTAAGGTTTCATAATTTTTAGTAAGAAAATTTATGGCTTGAAAGAGAGAACTCTAAGAAGGTACAAGATATTTGCTATGATTTGTCATGATTGAGTTTGGGATGAATTTATATGAAATTTTGGATTATACTTTTGAATATGGAAAATAATGAAATGATAAAAATGGAGTTTACAAGCTTAATTGAGGATGGAATAGAGCCTATGGAGGCATGATTAACTGCTGTATAGTATCCATTAAGGTAAGTACCCTTGGATACTTTTACTTCTCTTATGCTAAGATGTTTAGGAAAATAATGAATTTAAGTTATTAATATAAAAATAGTGTAATAAACATGAGATTTATTATATGAATAAATATGAAATGTGTTATTATTGGGTGAATGTGTTTAATATGTCACTTGAATGACTTGGTTAACAACATTTGCACTAAAACTGTTTTAGACAGTAGCAAGTAACGTGACTCTGAAAATTCACCAGAAATTATAGAAATTGAATTATAATTTGAGCCACATGTAGTTTGAAAGCTTACTAAGTGTAGTTTTTTTTTTTTTTGGATCAAATAGATCTTGCATCCAAATATAAAATAGGAGATAAATTTGTTTAAGTGAGGGAAGGTTGAAACTATTGTCTGTATCCCCTGTTTTGACTTTAAAAAACTGTTAAACTTGTTTAAAATGAATTAGGGGATGAGCCTTATATGTCTAAAAATCTTATTAAGTCTATTTTTTAATAAAATAAACTGTGAATACATATGACTTATATTTTTGAGCAAAGAAAGATCAGAGTTGTTTGACAACAACTCTGTTCTAACTTTAAAAATTTGTTGGCATATGTGTACAAGAGAATAAATTTTGGAAAATTTGTGGTTGAATGTTTCCAGAGTCCAGTTTCTAAAAAATTAAACAAATCTTGATTTCTAATTTTTTGGATTGAGAAATAAATAATTTACTAACTGCTACTTAAGTAGACAAATCCGTTTTGAAAGATAAAGAACAATAAAACTATGGCTCTACACAAACTGAAACTATTAAATGGAACGAACATGTGTATAAAACCTAAAGAAATGTGGAAATATTTTTGTAAATGTAAAACACCTATGGTGCTTACATATGAAAAATGACTATACTTATAAAGCCTTTATTAATCTGGATTTGATTATAAGTATGCGAAAGCACTTAAAGTGCCATTATATGATATGTGTATACATATGTGTAAATGGCCTCACTACAGGAAAACAGGTCTTTAGCGGCGTTTTTAGCGGCGTTTTATCAAAAAACGCCAAAAAAATTGTAAAACATAGAGCAATAGCGGCGTTTTACCAAAAACGTCACTAAAAACAGAGCAATAGCGGCGTTTTTGGTAAAACGCCGCTAAAAATAAAAGCATTAGCGGCGCTTTTGGTAAAACGCCGCTAAAAATAAGAGCATTAGCGGCGCTTTTGGTAAAACGCCGCTAAAAATAAGAGCATTAGCGACGCTTTTGGTAAAATGCCGCTAAAAAGTTTAGGGTTTACGATTTAGGTTATATGATTAAGGGTTTAAAGTTTATGAGTTACTATTTTAAGGTTTATGTATTATGGTTTAAGGGTTGGGGTTTATGATTTAAGGGTTAGGGGTTAGGGGTTAATACTTAAGGGTTTTTATTTTGTGGTTTAAGGTTTAGGGGATATAGTTTAGGCCGGTACTTTAGTAGGGGATATAGTTTAATGGTTTAAGGTTCAGAGTATTGATTAATTAGTGTTATTATTTTGTGGTTTAAGGGTCAAGAGATATAGTTTAAGGTTATGATTAATCTATACATTTTGTGGTTAAGGCTTAGGGGTTATTATTTTGTGGTTTATGGTTAGGGGATATAGTTTTGGGTTTAAGGGATATACTTTAGGGATTAAGGTTATAGGGATATAGTTTAATGGTTTAAGGTATAGAGTTTTGATTAATAACTGTTAATAATATTAAGTATTTTGATTAATTAATAATATTATAAAAATATAAAGGCTAAATGATATTAAAATTTACCGGCGTTTTATTGAAAAACGCCACAATTATCCATGGAAGCAAAATGCTGTCGTTTTATACTTTGTTGTTATTTTTATTAGTGGCGTTTTATGAAAACGCCACAAAATCTAAATTTTTTTAACTAAAACGGTGTCGTTTCTGTGTGGCCCAAAATTGCTTTACTCTCTGCCAAAGTCAATTTCCCCGATTTCCCCCAAATTTCCCCCAACTTCTTCTCCCCTAAAATTTTTACCCTAGTTTCCCAATATCCGGCGCATCTTCTCGGTTTTAGAAGGAAACAAATCAACTGTCTCTATAGATGAGTGGGGGCATCTTCTTAGATTTAGCTTTTTCCATGGATTCCCAATGACACCCAAATTTTACAAGGTATGTTTTAACGTCTTCTTGCTTTCTGGGTCTTTCTGCTTTTCTTGTTTCAATCTTCCTTTCTCTCCTTGTTTTATTTTGCTAACATAGGCAAAACCTTATCAAGCTTGTATATTTCTGATATTTTATTATTGTTTTGAACAGGACCACAACCCACTGTTAAGGAAAAGATTAATGCGGCCTGATGGTACTTGAATGTTTCTAACTTGCTAAATGCTTGTTTAATTAACTATGTCAATGGTGCTTCTAGTTTTGAGATGCTTTCTTTTGTTTTTGCCCCCTTGATCTACTCATCGTCTAGGTAGTCATGTTTTGGTTGTGTAATATTAATTAATTGTTTTATATAAATTTTGATGTCGGTTGTTAAATCTCCATTAATGAAAGTCTTATACAGTTGGTAAGAGAGGAGGTTTGAGTTTTAAGTATCTAGATTCAAAATTCAAGATATAGGTATCTGAATCCCACTATGAGTTGCAAGTTTTAGTTCAATTACTCGGTTGTAATTTAGATTATTCCAGCTTTTAGTTTGTTTGTCTTTGCACCTGTAAAAATTTGATTCTAAACTTTGTGATTATTAAGACATATTTGTATTGGTATCGTTGTGATTTTAAAAAATTGGTTAAATCTAGTACGGTATACTTGTGTGTCGTTGAGGCTTAGATTTAAACATGATTCTTCAAATGTTGGTTTCATGGTATTGTTTCTTGATGTGCCCATTCTTTATGCTATGGCATTTAAAGAGATACTATTCTTCTTCCCTCAATAATTTGTTGTTTATTCACTAACGCATGCAAACCTAGTTTAAGAAGCACTATTTGGATGAAGTGACACCATGTGTTTTATGATATAAATAGCATCATGCATCATGGGATACAACTTGTAAGACATTAGTATCATCTGAATTTCACATATTAACATAAGCATAATCAAGGATGTGGAAAAAGTTCGATTCAACTTTCTATTAGTATAAGATCTAAAGGGATACTTGAAGAAGCTACAAAGCAACTCTAACATCAAATTAATTTTCTTGGAAATCATATGTATATATATTTTACTTTTTGTATACTCGTGTAAAAATAGATTTAATTATTTTATTTATTTCAATAAAATTAAGTAAATGCGTTTATTGGGAATAGAATTTCATTTTTCTTTTTACTATGTAATGATTAGGAATGTGGGATATATATATGAATAGAGTCAAAGTTTGTACACGTTTAATAACAAAAGTTACTTTTAACATTAACATAACATACTTTAAAAATTACCCAAGTTACCTCAAAATCACCACGAATTGAAATAAAATACCAAATTCAAAATATTTAAACATACAAATATATATGATTATCAATGTTTGATGAAAATATATTATCAGATCTGTTTGTTTTTAGCCTATTGTCTGTAATGTCTGTCAATGAGTTTCTTCTTATAAACTTCTTTTGATTCTTAGGCTCAGATGTGAACGACTAAAACATTTGCTTCCCCCATTTTCTTTTTCCTATTATATATATATATATTTTTTTAACACTTAACTTAGGTTGGAAACTTCTCTTATCACATTACTTGTTAAGGCTAGAGGCCAAAGTTTACTTCTTGCTAATATCAACAATCTTTTACAACAAGATTTTGATGTGCTGCAACAATCTGTTGACCAATATTTTCATGATTAGCTTTTGCAAACACTGCAGCTTGTAAACTTTTACTTATGTCTAAATATGGATGTCATTTCTATCCCTTTTCTATATCTAGGAAAACCGACATGAAGTTTATTTTGACTGGATTATAAATATATGTAATGTAAAAACATTTGCAACAATCGCTGCATATTTTTGGGTGAGAAGTTTATTTTGATCAATTATATCGCAAAACTGACATGAAGTTTTACTAAGGATTACTCACATTATGCCTTATATCAATTTTCAATTTAGATGGTTGTAGTTTGAAGATGATCTATTTTGGTACAAATCAGTTGGATTTTGTTGACATTTAACTTTTTAAACTTTTTCAGGGTCATTCTTTTGTATCTGTTTCTGAGACGCAAGTAAGTTTTATTATTAATTAATTTTACATTTATGTTCTGTGTATTGAATCTAATTTGATAAATCAATGCATTCCAGGGAGCAATTGAAAAAATGATCAGCCATTCAGATTGATAATTTTTGTATCAGTTTGTTAGCATCCTTATCAAGTATCAAATGCCTATCTGTTACTTCTTGTACATTGCAGGTTGGTTATATAATTCCTTCTTGTTTGGGTTATTCTGTCAAGATTTACTTAGTATTTGAATTAATTTTGTACAAAAATATTTTTTTGACTGCTTTTAACCAACACCTAATTTTTTCTTCCTTATTTTTGTACTATGACGATTGTTAATAAATTTAATTATTACTATAATAATTATATGAAGTAATATATATGAAGTAAAATTATATTGTATACTAAATATGGTACATATACTTTAATTCCTTGTGTTTTGACTTTTAGGATATAGTTCCATGTGTCTATATTAGTGAATTAATGTTGTATATGTTTCAGTTACTGCTTCCTGCTCCTCCTGCAACTATTGGTTCAACTGAAGCTGCCATTTAATCTTCGAATTAATATTTGGTACTAATATAGATAAAGTTTTCATATTTGCTTAAACTGAAATATATTTGGTGCTACTCTTATAATCTTACATGTGTCTGTATTAGTGAATTAATGTTGTATGTATTTCAGTTACTGCTTCCTACTCCTCCTGCAACTATTGGTTCAACTGAAGCTGCCATTTAATCTTCGAATTAATATTTGGTACTGATATAGATAAAGTTTTTATATTTGCTTAAACTGAAATATATTTGGTGCTACTCTTATAATCTTACATCTGTTCTAGGTACTATCGAGTACCTGAATTAATATTTGGTGCAACTAAATACACCACAGCCATTGACATTTGTTCTAGGTACGTATAGGTTTCGTTGCTAAATTTTTTTCCTTATTTCTATGCATTTTCACTTTAAATTACTTAACAAATATTACTTTTTTGACTCCAGCCTCTGTTTGCTGGTGAGAGTGGAGTAGACCAGGTACGTTTTATTAAGGTACGTTTTATTTCAAAATTCTAATCAATAATAGTTTTATCATGATGATTTTGGAAAAATTAATATTTTGGGGTTGCGATTTTGTAAAGATTTAATTGCTGGTTCTGTTTAGAGCAGAACTATTTTGTTACCAAATTAATTTTAAATATTTGGTTCAACTTAATTATTATTTGATTCAGCTTAAGTATGAATAAGTATGAATTAATTTTATTACTGTGTAGCTTGCTTGTCTATTAAAATTACAACAATGGATGACCTTCTCTCCAACCTTATTTTAAATATTTTAAAGATTCAAAGTATATAGGTTGGAAACTCGACGGGTTGCCTTATATCGAGTGCAAGATATAATGGATCCTCCTAGGTGTAACAACGTCACGTATGATGAATCTTAAAAATTCAAAAGACTTGAAAAAGTTCTATCGAGCTCATTTACTATTGAATATTTATTTCCAATTTACTTATAAAAATTAAACTACGATTCTTTTTTTATATTATTATATTCAAATTACTATTTTTTTGCATTAATAATGTTTGATTTTAATATTTAATATTTTTAAATGTCTTTAAAAGTTATAACTAATTTTTATCAAAATTACAACAATGGCTGACCTTCTCTCCAACCTTATTTTAAATATTTTAAAGATTCAAAGTATATAGGCTGGAAACCTGACGGGTTGCCTTATATCGAGTGCAAGATATAATGGATCCTCCTAAGTGTAACAACGCCACGTATGATGAATCTTAAAAATTCAAAAGACTTGAAAAAGTTCTATCGAGCTCATTTACTATTGAATATTTATTTCCAATTTACTTATAAAAATTAAACTACGATTCTTTTTTATATTATTATATTCAAATTACTATTTTTTGCATTAATAATGTTTGATTTTAATATTTAATATTTTAAATGTCTTTAAAAGTTATAACTAATTTTTATCAAAATTACAACAATGGCTGACCTTCTCTCCAACCTTATTTTAAATATTTTAAAGATTCAAAGTATATAGGCTGGAAACCTGACGGGTTGCCTTATATCGAGCTGCAAGATATAATGGATCCTCCCTAGGTGTAACAACGCCACGTATGATGAATCTTAAAAAATTCAAAAAGACTTGAAAAAAGTTCTATCGAGCTCATTTACTATTGAATATTTATTTCCAATTTACTTATAAAAATTAAACTACGATTCTTTTTTTATATTATTATATTCAAATTACTATTTTTTTGCATTAATAATGTTTGATTTTAATATTTAATATTTTTAAATGTCTTTAAAAGTTATAACTAATTTTTATCAAAATTACAACAATGGCTGACCTTCTCTCCAACCTTATTTTAAATATTTTAAAGATTCAAAGTATATAGGTTTGAAACTCGACGGGTTGCCTTATATCGAGTGCAAGATATAATGGATCCTCCTAGGTGTAACAACGCGTATGATGAATCTTAAAAATTCTCCGCTTTATCACAAATATTATCGTCCGTTTTACCATTTAAGTTAAACTTTTTATTCAAACTAAATCATAGCTTTTAAGCTAAATACGGATGTCCACACAGTGCTTTAATATGTACTTTAGAAAAGATGACTTGTAAAACATAAATTAAATTAAGTGTGGACTATTTTAACTGCACATGTGATTTGTCAAATAAAAACGAACGACATGTATATTACTTAATTAAAATAATTTTATAAATATTATTTAATTAAATATTATTTAATCCCGCTACTTACTGTAGATGCTTGATACTTGATATGTATTATCCATGTGATTTTCCACATCGTGAAATAAAAACTTACATAATACATAAATATATTTGATATCATAATTTATATAACTTACAAAACGTACATAACTTATATAACTTAGATAAATATATAACTTACATAACTTACATAATACTTAAATATATTTTATATCATAATTTACATAACTTACATAACTTATATAACTTAGATAAATATATAATTTACATAAATATATATCATATCATAACTTACATAACTTACATAATACTTAAATATATATCATATCATACATAACTAGTTTACGAAATTTACTTAACTTACATAATACATAAATCTATAGTTGAAAATCTCGCAACTTGCCTGAATTAGTTTATACCCATTAGAGACTTGATATTTAGTAGAATGATATGATTTAAATCAATTGAGAACATTTAAGTAACTGTAATATGTTGTGAACTTTAGATTTCAAGAACTACAAAATGGATAGGAGTTGGATGAAATTGTCAAGGGTAAGCAATGCCTATCAAAATGGAGTACAAACTTTTCTAAATTTTGCATTTCAAAATGCAACCGAAGAGAATATGATTCTTTGCCCGTGTAAGAAGTGTGGCAACATCTACTGGCATTTTCGTGAAGTTGTCTACGAACATCTAATTGTTGATGGCTTTATTCGGGGGTATAAAAAATAGATTTTCCATGGAGAATGTACATCTAGTGGAACTTCTTCAACGATTAATCCGACTTATCCTGATACTGTAACACCCCGAACCCGAGACCATCGCCGGTGTCGGACACGAGGGGTTAGCAAGCCAAGTTCACTTGTTTTGCCCATCCATTGGACATTTCCAGTTAGGCTGGAAAAACTGCATCACTGTCGCCTTAAAAATCATATCTCGAGTTTCAAAACTCGGAAACTGGTTTCGTAAATTTTCCCTGAATTTAGACTCATATATCCATCTATGGATTTATTTCTAGAATTTTTGGTCGGGCCAATTGGTACAGTTTATTAGTTAAAGTCACCCATGTTACAGGGATCGACTGCTCTGACCTTCGCGCGGTATAACTTGAATATCTCTCTGTACAGGGCTTTAATGTTGGTGCCGTTTGTTTCTAATGAAACTAGACTCAAAATGGAATCTGTACATATAAGGTATGTCTCCTAATTCTTTCTGGATAATTTATAGTAAATTTTAAAGTTGCGACAGGGAACCCAGAAACCGTTCTGGCCCTGTCTCACAATAGCTTTAATATCTCTTAACATGTAACTCCTATGACCATTTCGTTTCTTCCATATGAAAATAGACTCATCAATGTTCATTTACATAGCTGATTCACTATTTAATACCATTCCTACAAATTTTGGTGATTTTTCACATTCACGTTACTGCAGCTGGCAGCATCTGTTTTAAGGTAGGTCTTACCTATTTTGTAGTCTCCATGAACCAACTAGTCTTGCCTTACATAGGTCCACATATGATCATTTTAACCATGCCAATGGCTGATCATGTGACCAACATTCCCATTTCCAATTCATAGTCACATCATGACACCATATATATATATACAAACCGCAAATAGTTTAAGTTGATACTTCACTATTACGAGCCATTTTCGCATGGCCGTATACATATACATCATAACATATTTAAACCAACAAGGGTAGTCCTATACATGCCATTTCAAGCTCAACCAAGAATTTATACCAAAATGGGGGCTTGATAGTGTGGATGACTTCGACTTCAACGATCCCGAATCCGATTGCTATCGAACGAAATCTAGAAAAGCGAGAGCCAAAGCGGCGGAGTAAGCATTTTATGCTTAGTAAGTCTCAAGGAATATAATCAACTCTAATTACAGCAATACATTCACATAGTTAAATGCATCATTTCATTAATGCACATTCACATAATCATACTTACTTCACCATTCCAACTCTTATGTTCATACACAAATAACGGCTTCATTAAGGCCGATAACTCGTTCCATCATAGGAGCGGATATTCACACGCTCTTACTCCTAGCGCGCAAAGCACACACCGCACTTACCTTGTCATTGGGAAATTTCACAAGTGCATTAGCTGAAATTTTCCAGCAAGCTTATAATTTTCAAATCACATACCTTCGAGTTTAACCGGATGTCGCTACTCGATCAATCGCCTTGGGACATAGCCCGGTTATGGTAACCCGCACCAAGGCCTACGGGACTTAACCCGGATATCACGATTTGCACAAATGCCTTGGTCTTAGCCGGATAGAATGACTTCATACGAATGCCTTCGGTCTTAGCCCGGATGTAGCCACTAGCACAATTGCCTTCGGTCTTAACCGGTTATAATTTCCAGCATAATTGTCTTGGGCTTAGCCCGGATATCATTCAATTTCTCATGCACACATACATCAATAATCATTGGACATACATATTTATTTTCGTTACTAAGGCTCAAACACAATTATAATCACTAACATAATCGCCTTCGGGACTTAGCCGGGTATCATTCGAATACTCATACACACATAAATCAATAATCAATACATCCATATTTCATTCCACATAATTCAAGTAAGGTCACTTCTTGAGGACTTACCTCGGATGTTGTCGAACGGCTTTTACGGCTATTCGATTACTTTTTCCTTCCCCTTGTCCAATTGTGGCCCTCCTAGTTCTTGAGCTAATTCAAACAAATTCAATTTATCAAAACCTCATTGTGCTAGCTTATGGCGAATATGACAAGGAATTTAAATGGTCATATGGCCACCCTTTAGCTTGAATACACAATGGTCATGCACATTTTATACTACATCAAGCAATTCAATACAATTTATTCGAGCATCAAGGAAAAGCTAAGGCCTTCAATAGGCTACCCAAGGCCGAATATACTTGTCCATGTTGAGGCCAATTATGCACTTAATACCACACAAAATAGCATGCATTTTACTAGTTAATGCTTTGCATATTGTAGCTCAAAACTTACAATATAGCGTCAAGCACTCATATGTGTGCTAGGCCGAATGTGCTTACAATTTCACAATTATTCTTCAACATCTTCTTCTTTAAACAAACTTATTCATCACTTCCTTCATAACCAAAACATCATGTGCAAACATATATATACATATATGAGCATGGCGAATTTCAAGGTGTCCATAGCCATCCAAAACACAAATTTTAACTAACATGCAAGAAGCATGAACCATGCTCATGAATGCATCATGGCGAATATGAAAATCATGCTCCTTTTCAACTTCAATCATGATAAAACAAAAGAAAGCTCAAAATCTTACTCAAGAGTAGACAATCCATCATTGCATGCATCATCATCAAGCTTCACACTTAGCATGCAATGGCTTTATCACCATAACAACTTTGGCCAAATACCATTTCCATGGCTTAACAAAGATTTGAGCCATGGCTAACATGCACATCAAGTTAGCAACCAAAACATGCATGAAACTCCTAACACAACCTCATACATACCTTAATCTTGATGCAAACTTAGCCAAATCTCCTTCTAGATCTCTTCCAAACCAAGCATGAAGCAAAAATCCTCCTTCTTCCTTAGTTTTGGCTCAAAGAAAGGATGAACAAAATTTTTTCTTTCCTTCTCTACAACTCACGGCAATGGGGGATTACCACACTCACACACATTTTTTTTCATTTTTTATCACCCATACACCTTTGTTTATTATTTCACCCTAATGCACCAACAAAACATGTTTCATGACATGTTTAGCCCATCCTCCCTTGTCATGGCCGGCCACCACCTATAAAGGGGAATTTGACATGCAAGTCCATTATTTTGCATGCATGCTTTAATTAGTCATCACACATTTCCCTATCATACTTTCAAAGTTCATTACTAAGTCCTTTCTTGTGGAATTCACCCTTATAACACTAAATCAATCATCATAAAATGTCATACATGAGCACACACATATTATAGGCATCAAAATAAATTTTTAATTATTTTTATGCCTCGGTTTTGTGGTCCCGAGACCACCTTCCGACTAGGGTCAATTTTGGGCTGTCACAGATACTGATTACCATCTGTATGTTAGACAAGATGACATGGAAGATATGTTGCGGGATGCATTTAATATGCGTAGTCATGGTGAGCAATCGTTTCCACCTGACTTTATTATATCTGAGGATTGTAATATTACTGGAAATATTTTTTGCGAAACGGGAACAAGTGCACCTAATGAGGAGCCAAATGAAGAAGCGGCTAAGTTCTACAATTTACTTAATGAAATGAATGAAGAACTTTACGAGGGATCAAAATATTTGAAATTGTCCTTCTGCATTCGTCTATTTCACTTAAAATGTTTGGGAGGGTGGACCGGAAACTCTTTTACAATGCTGCTAGAGTTTCTAAGAGAGATGTTTCCGTTTGCAAAAATTCCCCAGTCTTGTCAAGATATGAAGAGACTAATAAAAGATTTGGGCCTTGGGTACGATAAAATTCATAGTTGCCCAAATGACTGCATGTTGTACTGGGGTGATCAGAAAAACCAACAATCTTGTCATGTTTGCGGTAAGTCTCATTGGATGAATAGTAATACAGAAGATGTGAATACGGATGAAGGTGGGGCACAGTTAAGAAAGAAGCCAGTCAAGGTCTTGCGATATTTTCCCCTGATACCAAGACTTCAAAGGCTTTTCATGTCCTTAAAGACAGCCGAATCTATGAGGTGGCATAATGATCAACGGACCGATGATGGATTATTAAGACATCCTGCGGATTCTTTAGCTTGGAAATCATTTGACAGTAAATTTCCAAGCTTTGCAAGCGATCCTCGGAATGTGAGGCTTGGGCTAGCGGTGATGGCTTTAATCCATTTAAAATCATGAGTACTTTGTACAGTACTTGGCCTGTAGTGCTTGTTCCTTACAATTTGCCTCCATGGATTTGTATGAAGCAATCTTCATTTATTTTATCAATGATTATCCCTGGAGAGAAAGGTCCCGGAAATGATATTGACATCTATTTGCAGCCACTTATTGAAGAGTTAAAACAATTATGGTCGAGTGTTGAGACATATGATGTATTGAGAACGGAGAACTTTAATTTACGTGCAGCTTTATTGTGGACAATTAATGATTTCGCTTATGCTAATTTATCGGGTTGGAGTACTAAAGGACGTTATGCTGTCCTTGTTGTCTTGCATAAACTTGTTCAAGTGGTTGTATAATAGGAAGAAGTTCTCTTACATGGGCCATCGTCGGTGGTTAGATGAAAATCATAAATTTAGATGTCGAGGACTCTATTTGACAAGATCAAGAGTACAGAGGAGCTCTGAGCGGACCGTTGGATCTGAAATCTTGTTTATGTTAAAAGATATCAACTTTAGTTACGGAAGATGAATCAACCACCTATCACGCAAACAAGGAGAAGATCGAGGATGAATCGATGATGAATCGACGAAGAGGATGATCCTAATGAGGCGGAGTTGTGGAAGAAAAGGAGTATTTTTTGAGTTGCCTTATTAGGAGCACAACATTTTACGCCACAATCTTGATGTCATGCATATTGAGAAGAATGTCTGCGAGAACATAATTGGGACAATTTTAAATGTCGATGGAAATCAAAAGACAATCTTGAGCCGACTTGATTTAGTTGACATGAGAATCCGCGTGATCTTCATCCTCGGCACGCCAATGGGAAATATCGGTTGCCGCCTTTTATTTTTTCAATGTCAAAGAAAGAGAAAGAAGTTTTCTACATGGTGTTGAAGGATATAAAGGTCCCAGATGCGTATGCGTCAAATATATCTCGATGTGTGAGTTTCAAAGACCGAAGATTATATTCATTAAAATCACATGATTACCACATCTTGATGCAAGATTTACTCCCAATTGCTTTACGGTGCTGTATGTCAAAAAATGTAACGTCCTGTATAATTGAACTATCCAATATAATGAAAGCTATTTGTGGCAAAGTTTTGAATGTCGAAGAACTTGAGAAAGTACAGGATTGAGCGGCTTTGACTTTATGCAATTTAGAGAAGATCTTTCCACCTTCCTTCTTCACTATTATGGTGCACTTGGTAATCCATCTCCCTCACGAAGCAATCCTTGGTGGACCGGTTTCTTATCGATGGATGTATCCTATAGAAAGGTGCTAATTTATTTCTCAAGTATTCATTCATTCACCTCTATACATTTAGTTACAGCTTTTGATAAATATTGTATATCGTGTTTAGGTTCCTAAGCAAATTGAAGTCATATTGTCGCAATAAGCATTATCCAGAAGGATCAATTGCTGAAGGCTACTTGGCAGAAGAGTGCATGACCTTCTGTTCTAGATATTTAGAAGATGCTGAAACACGATTGAATAGATCAAGTAGAAATGCTGGCTCAATGATCATGACTTGGCCGAAACTTATTTATTTCAAAGTTATGGAGAACCAATCGGCAAAGTTGAAATTGTAGAATTAGATGATATATCGTGGATACAGGCACATCGATATGTACTTTTTCACCACGATTCAATTGAACCGTTGCGCAAGTAAGTTATAAAATTGTCTTACATATTCGTCATTTTGATTTGTTTATCTTCTAACCAATTAGACTTGTTTTTAATATAGTGAGTACAAACAAATTTTGAGATCTCGTGCACACTTTCGAAGATTACAACATCGAGAGATTAATAAGTTATTCACAGAATCTTTTTATGAATGGTTAAGTCAAACGGTATGTAACTAAAGTTAATAAGTTACATATAATCGCGAAATTTAGTTAATCAAATAAGAATTTTTTTACATAATACATTTATAATTATTTAATTTACTTTCGATTCAGTAGGTTTGGAGTGGGAAGGACGTCAATGAAGAAATTAAATGGCTTTCCCAAGGTCCGACCAGAGTAATAAAAAGATATAGTGCCTTCTTCATCAATGGATACAGATTTCATACAAAGTATCACGAGAGAATGAGGAGAACTCAAAATTGTGGAGTTGTTGCTAATTCTTCAATTACAAGTTATGCTAGTGCTAGGGATAGTAATCCGGTTGAGGGTAATATGGAGTATTACGGACTTCTTACCGACATTATTGAGTTGGATTACTATGGCAGATGGAAAGTTATCTTATTTTGGTGTGATTGGGCTGATGTTAATACTGCTCAAGGAATTAAAAAAAATCAATTTGGTTTTACAATGGTGAATTTCTCTCGCTTGATTCACACTGGACAACAATTGATGGACGAGCCATATGTATTCTCCTCTCAAGTGAAACAAGTTTTTTATTCGAAAGATCCAACTGATGAGGGTTGGTATGTTGTACTCCGGAACACCCCTAGAGACTTGTTTGACATGGGTAATGGAAGTAGAGATGACATTGTCGAAAGATCAGAAACATTACCTTTTCCAGAACAAAACTTAGATGAAAATATCCCTAGTACTAGTACACAATATCAATGGGTTCGAGATGATGTGAATGAAGATATTTACGAATAATGATGTAGTAAGATTTTACGTTTTTTAATTATATGTAATATTATAATTTTAATCTTGGTCATGTTATATAATTTGACTATTTTATATGTACTATTATTGTTGTAATTTGTTACTAAAACTTTAACTATTTTATGTGTATTGCAGGAAAAATGCGTAGAAGAAGATTACGTGGTTTAAGTATTGTCCAGAATACTCCAAATTCGGAAGAAGGAAATAGTGAACAGCAGACAGTTGTTGGATCTTCGAATGTGCCAGAGACACTTGACGAGCCTGAAGAATTTCAAAGTAATGTTACGTTTATTTTACATGTGTTGACTTTTATTATTAATTTATTTGTAAATTTTAATATAATAATAGTATATCATTTTTCAGCTGAAAATGGTGGGACGCGCAGAGCTCGAGGACGTACACTGCTTAGTGATTTATACGACTTAGATCCTGCCGACCGTGTCAAAGTAAGTAGAAATACTTATGGCCAGCCTGTTGGATCTGAAGCTCGACTTTTAGCAGGCTATATTGGCATTTTAGCACGAAATGCCAATATGTTGCCCATCAACTACGAATCATGGCATCACATGCCTGATAGCAACAAAAATCAGGCTCTCGCTAATATTAAGGTAACAAAATGTGAATGTAATTTATAATATTTTGGTTTAAGTTTCATTCATATTTACATTCTAAACTTGTGTTTTTTTAGGATAGATTTGCTTTAGAGGTCTCCGATGATTATATCAAGAAGACATTGGGTAAAAAATGGAGAGACAATAAAAGCATTTTAAAAAAACAATATTTTAAGAAAGACATAAGCCTCGAGGAAAAATTGAGAAATGTCCCACCGGGAATGCTGAGGTACCAATGGGAAGATGCGGTTAGATTCTGGAATTCAAAGAAAGGAGAGGTATTACGTATTTCCAAACTCTTATATATAGTGTTTACTATATACGTAATAATAATTTCATTATGTAGGACCGTGAGCGAGTTGGAATAAGCAGCAGGCAAAAACAAAAATTCACGCACACGGTAGGGTCGAGAAGTTTTGCTTCTGTAGCTGAGGCCGAGGTATTAAAATTTTATTAATTCTTTCAAATATTAATAACTTTCTAATATTAAATAATATTTTTACTACTATATTGTAGGAAGTCAAATCTGGACAAAAAGTTGGGCGCCTTCAGCTTTTTGAGATTACGCATAGGAAAAAAGATGGATCTCCTATGACATCCGAAGCTGGAGAAATTATGGTATATTTACTTAATAATATTTGATTTATTCTAAATATTTATAATGTTTAATTATAATTGTTTAATTCAATTCATCATTAGTAGTTTTAAATAATGTTATGTTGCATTCCTTTTTATTATATATTTCGTTTCTAACTTTTTAATTGATTTTTTAGGAGAAACTAAAGGATAAGAAGGCGGAATATGAAGCGGCTACTTCGACTGATAGTTCTGTTAATCTTGAGAACATTGATAACAGAATTATCACTGAAGTTTTGGGTAATGAAAGGTACGGTCGGGTTCGATTTCAAGGATCTGGTGTTACCCCGACCCAATATTTTGGATCCGGCTCCCAGCAATACATGCCTTCCGGAAGTCAAGCTAAAGCTAAAGTTCAGAGGTTAAGAGATCAGATAGCTCAGATGCAAGCGAACACAGTTGAGCAAATTACCGAGGTTCAACGAAAATATGAAGAACTCCAACAACAACTTAGAGCGGAGGCAGCAGAGAGGGAGGCAAGGCAAGAATGAGGGAGGCGTGGCGGCAAGAAGGAGGAGGCGAGCATAGGAAAAAGTACGATGACCTCCAGCTACAGCTTCAGCAGATGATGCAGATGTTTCAACAGTCGCAAAAGCCGCCATCTTAGACATTAGTTTTCTCGTTGTAAGAATATTTTTAACTTTGTCACGTTTAACATTATTCTAAGAATATTTTAAATCATACTTTATTAATGACATCATATATCTTTCGTTAATTTTGAAGTATTATTTAGAATTAATATTTTTTGTTGTATTTTTTTATGCTAAATTTGGTATTTTGGCTGCATTTTATGCTATATTTGTTGTATTTGGTTGGATTTTAATGCAAGAAGGGCTGAATATTGGTGGAAAAAATGTATTGCAAATCTGCCAAAATTAGCGGCGTTTGTGGGAAAAACGCCGCTAAAGGCCACGACTTTTAGCGGCGCTTTTTTTAATAAAAGCCACCAGTTTTTGCGGCGCCGCCTATAGCTGCGTTTTTTGCGGCCTTTTCAAAAGCGCCGCAAAAAGTTTTAGTGGCGCTTAGAAGCGCCGCTAAAGGCTAAAAAAAGCGCCGCTAAAAATCTGTTTTGCTGTAGTGCCTAGATGGATATATGTTAATTATAAGTTTAATGTGCCCTAGTAGACTTAGTGAAATGTCAGGTTATGGTTCACACACCAATTAGGGGCTATTGCGTGTTGGAGTTTTGTTGAAGGTTTCGCACTTACGTGTGCTTTATATCACCTTCTGGCCTTGCACTTATGTGCATCTTAGTGTGGTGTAGTTTATGCTCTTATAAGCTCTTTGGTGTGGTGAAGGGATGTTCTACACTATTTACAGTTAAGCACTTCAGTCCTCATTGGTGTGGTGAAGGAGTCTTATGTATATGAGTCGATTTTACTAGAGTATACTATGGGAAAAAATGGATTAAATGTGGATAATCAACTTTAAATGTGACTATAGGTGGCTAAAAGCAAAACTAAGGGTCACGAACTGAAATGTTTAATATCTAAAATGGATGAAATAAGGTAAATGATGAAATAAAAAAATGAGAATGTAAATTGATAAGGTACTCTAAAGTGTATGTCCTAGTTAAGGAAATGAAAATTAAATGGATGGCTCCAATAGAAAGTACACACCATAAATGAGAAATAAATGTATATGCATGTTTTGAAAAACCAAGAAACCAAGGTTTAAAAAATTACGAGGGAGAGTAATCCCTATACATACTTTTCATAAGTTATTGCCCAATGAATCATTAAAATGTAAGTTAAACCCCATAATTCGATTAATTTAAATGAATTGATTAGTGAAACTAGAATACAGCTTGAGTGAATCTTATATGACATGCTTATATGGGCTCAACATTAATAATGGATAGGATAAGTTGGTTTATTCTTGGCTACTTACTGAGATTCTAAAATTGACGTGTTTGTTGTTTTAAAATGCGTAGGTAAAGGACCTTGTTCGAAAACCTTGAAACTTTGTTTGGGAGCATCACATCACCTATCAGGTTTTTAAGGTTGTCCTTTTAATTATTAAATGTTATTTATATACGTTATTGGCATGTACATAAATACTTAGACTACCATAAGTGCTTAAAAGAATTTTGATGTGTAAAATCAAGTGTAACACCTCTTACCCAGTCTAGCCGTTGAACCCGAGCATTAGGATGCTACGAACAAATACCAAACAATTACATGCAATTTATAATTCAAAATTTCCATAAAAAATCATTACATCAAATATGATCAAGTTTAACATGTAATTCAATCAAATTATGGTTTATATCCAGCTTACAAAAGCTTAAAATCAACCTGGTATCATACAATGATCAATTTGAAGTAAAAAAAAAAAGATGAGAAAAATATTCAAACAGAGGTCACACGACCATGTCCCCTGATCGTGTGAAAATGTTAAGGCTGTGTTGGATGGGACACATGGCCATGTAAGCAAGCCATGCAACATACTAATCCCATGTGGGTTGGAGTCACACAGCCTTACAAAAAACCTTGTACACTCACCAAGGTCATGTGGGTCAAAAGTGTAAATATTCAAAAATGAGTCACACAGCCGTGTCGCTAGGTCATGTAACAGACTGTGGCCATGTGAATGAAAAATCATCCAAACCTACAAACCACACTGTAACACCCCGTACCCGAGACCCTTGCCGGAGTCGGACACAAGGGGTTTGCAGACTTAAATCACTTGCTTTCACAGTCCATTTTAAAAATTTCCAGGCAGTTGGCTAACTGTGTCACTGTCACCTTAAAAATCATATCTTGAGTTCCAAAACTCGAAAATCAGTTTCGTAATTTTTCCCTGAAACTAGACTCATATGTCCATCTACAGATTTTTTTCTAGAATTCTTGGTCAGGCCAATTAGTACAGTTTATTAGTTAAAGTCTCCCCTGTTACAGGGTGCGACTACACTGACCTTCATGCATTACGACTTGGATATCTCCCTGTACAGGACTTCAATACTGATGTCGTTTGTTTCTATAGAAACTAGACTCAAAAATGAATCTATACATATATTGCATGACTTCTAAATGTCTCTGGTTAATTTATAATGAATTTCCAAAATCAGATCAGGGGATCCAGAAACTGTTCTAGCCCTGTCTCACAAAAACTTTAACATCTCATAATATACTGTTCATATGAACGTTTCGTTACTTTCCTATGAAAATAGATTCATCAAGGTTCGATTACATAATTTATTCACTATTTAATTCCATTCCTAATATTTTAGTGATTTTTACATCCACATCACTGCTGCTGCCAGCATCTATTTTAAGGTAAACTTTACCTATTTCATGATCCTCCATGGATCAACTAGAGTTTGTCATCACGATACCAAAAGTGATCATGAATAACCATTCCCATGGCTAACCGTTACCAACATTTCCATACCTCTTGACGGACAACATACAAAACGATTATAATGCTATGATCAAAGTATATTTAAGCCATTTTCGCATGGCTATCCAAATTTACACAAAACCGAAGGGTACATGACCAACAACAAAAGGGTAGTCCTATACATGCCATTTCAAAGTTCAACCAAAAGTATACCAAAAGGAGCTTTGATAGTGTGGGCGACTTTGACTTCAAAAATCCCGAGTCCGATAGCTGAAGAACCAAAATCTATAAAACAGAGAATTAAATAAACGGAGTAAGCATTAAATGCTTAGTAAGTTTTGAGCAAAGAATTTAAGCACAACTGAAGTATAGCATTCATATAACTAAACGGATAATTCCATATATACATATTCTCAAATCATTCCTACTTCACATTCCAACCCCTATATTCATACACAAGGGATCATCTTAGCCAAATACCAGAAGCTCATTACTCGACTGAGCGAATATTATTCGAAGGGAATCAACTATTCCAATGCACATACGAAACATACCTCATTGTTGGGATTTTACAAGCGTATTAATTGAAATTATTACAGCAGATCGCTCATTCCCAAACTCAAGAAATCTTCAGGATTTAGCCGGATATAACTACTTGCACAAGGCCTTCGGGTCTTAGCCCGGATGTGGTCACTAGCATAAATGCCTTCGGGACTTAGCCCGGATATAATCGCTAGCACAAATGCCTTCGGGTCTTAGCCCGGATATAGCAACTCGCACGAATGCCTTCGGATCTTAGTCCGGTTATAGTCACCTAGCACCAAAGCCTTCGGGACTTAGCCCGGATATCATTCGAATAACCACGCACATATATCAATAAATCATGACACATCCATATTTCATTTTCATTACTAAAGCTCAAACACAAAACACTTATCACACTTACAAATTTCGGCTCAATAGTCACATACAAAGAGCATGATTTTGATTTACTTAAGACATAATCTAATCGAATCATAATCTAAGCTCCAATACTCGAAAACTTACCTCAGATGTGGTCGAACGATTTCGGCGGCTATTCGATAACTTTTTCCTTTCCCTTATCCAACTGTGGTCCTCTAAGCTCTTGAGCTAATTCAAACAAATTTAACTTATTAAAGTCTCATTATGCTAGCTTATGGCCGAATATGACAAGGAGTTTAATAGGTCATATGGCCACCCTTTAGCTCAAATACACAATGGTCATGCGCATTTTTAATCACATTAAGCAATTTAACACAATTCATTTGAACATCAAAAGAGGACCTCAAGGTACTTAGCCCATATATACATTAGACATTAGAGTCACATATGTACGAAATCATTAATCGAATTCAACATATTAGCTAATATTCCCCTTAGCCGAATTTTCTAAGTCAAGATAAAGCCATCAATATGCTTACCTTTGGCCGAACATACACATCAACTTATGTACTCATTCATGTGGCCGAACATACATGTCTATGTTGAGGCCGATTGCAACACTTAATACATTCTACAAGTATGGTCACTTGTATGGACTAAACACCATTTTGTTTCAAGTTCAAAACTTGGCCAATACACATATATACACTAGTAAAGCATCCTCTCCTTTCCATCAATTCAACACATGCATTACTCATTAATATACAAAATTATATTCGCCTTAGCACACAACTTGCTAGCCGATTCTTCTCCATCTAGCAACTAATGCACATATGTGCTCATTTGTTAGACTCTACTTCATCTAACAACAACCATATTTTCCTTCTACTTCCTACCATGGCCGGATGCTCAAGATACCTCAAGCCTCATAACACATCCATATAGCTAACATGCTAATAGTCTCAAGGCTTCAACTAAAACTTTTGAAGCCTCTTAGTGAATACTAACTCTCTAATAATCCCAAATCCATCCATGAGATAGTTAGAATTTAGACTAATCATCCAAGGGATGTATGAACTTTCAAAGCAACATTAAACATACCTTAATCTAGTGAGCCTTCATAGCCGATTTTTCTCCAAGCTCATTCCCTTCCTTTCTTTCTTCTATTCGCCAAAGATGTTCAAGGATGAACACATTTTTTTTTCTTTGTTTTCTTTCTTCCATTCACGGCAAAGGGGGGCATGGATGAGACCATTTTTTTTTCATCACTCCTCCCTTTCATTATTTAATTACCATGCTCCTTATTTTATTTTTCCTAACATACATCACTAACATAACATGTTTGTGACATGTTTCCACCCATAGCATGGCCGGCCACTGTGCTTTAATTTGGCTAATTTGACATGCAAGGACAAGCACTTTCCCACATATATTAATAGGCCACTTGAACACTTGCCTAGCATATTTCTAAATTGTCTCACTTAAGTCCCTACTAATAAATTTCACATACACTGACCAAATTAAAGTATGGAACTATCACACAAGCATTTACGCACATCATAAACACAGAATATAACCTTTAATTATTTATAAGACTCGGTTTCGTGGTCCCGAAACCACTTTTCGACTAGGGTCAATTTAGGGCTGTCACATACACAGTCGTGTCTTATGTTGTGTAAGGCACATAGCCGTATGTACTTGAAAATACCTTCCAAAACAAGCTATTCAACCTAAACTCACTTAGGCAACAAACAACCATTTAAACCACATCTCAACCAATTCAAAAATATCAAAATCAAACCAAAATCATCATTTATAACAACCATCCTAAATGCTTAACCAATGTATCAAAATTGGCTCCTCAATTTGTTTAGCCAAGCATATGTCATTTAACCTTTTTTTAGACATAATAAAACAACTCAACTTCAATAAAAAATTATGCACCAAAACTTACCATTCAATACAATATCAATAATCACATACCATCCATCACTTTCACAAACAAGTACAATCAACCACATCACCTAACATATTATCTACTCAACCATTAGACCATTAATCACATAAACCAAACTACTTTAACGAGACAACAACAACATAACTTTTCTCATCAAATACAAATACATATATATACATAATCTTCAAAAAGCCAAAATGAACATTATAACCATAAGACATCTTAGGTACATGCCAAGACCAAAATAAAAGCATCATCAATACTTGAGTCCAGGATTGCCGCTAGATGTTGAGTCGATGATCAAATCGTTAGATACCTAACCTACGAACAGAAAATAAAACCGTACACTGAGTATAACTCAGTGACATGTCTATAATCTAAACAATAAAACATATCATAAGTCATTTACGATGCTAAATTTAAAACAAGTGGTAATGTGCAACTAATATATCTATTTCACCAATTCACACATTCTTTAATCACAAATATCATGCTTTATTCACATTAATACATGGCAATTCCATTTCATATGTCAATTAATAAATTCATTTCATATGGTAGCACATTCCTTCTTAATTCCCAATTTCATAATCCCATACGCATAATGTATCAATATTTCAACTCATTTCACAACTCCATATTACATTCCACATTTCAATTTCGTTTTTTTTTTCCATTTGCCATTTCAATATCAGTATTTCATCTCATACGCATTTTTCCAATCAAATGAAAATTGAGGAATTTCATAATATCACCATTTCAATTATAAACCTTTCATTTTTATCTTTTAACTCCCTATTAACACGACTCAAACTTGGACGAATATATCGATCTAACCAACACACTAGTTTGGCACCCAGTTCATCATCGGATAAATCTAAAGCAAATAATTGTGCCTAGCACTATTAATAAGTTTGACACTTAATGTCTCATCGATTTAACTAAGCAAATGGCAGTTAGTGCCTCATCAACGTGTAGTCGAAGTATCCCTAAACTCTCCCTATCCTATGGCATGTCAACTGTATTCGACGCTACCTTAACTGTTAATAAGGTATTCGTGACTCAATTCATCATCACTTAATATCTCAATTTACAACAATTTTTACTATGAATTCATTTATTCAAACATATGATAGCATCAACTATCTCAACATATATCCAATTTCATATTTATATAAACATTATCATTTTTCAAATATATTTGATTTAGTCCTCATGAACATCAATCGATTCAAATCAATCCAAAAATCATCTCAATTGAACAATGAATCTCACCTTATATTCTTAAAATGCATAAACAAATCAATATGCAACAATTACAAGCTACTTTGGATTATGGAAACACAAACCGTAAACTCCGAGCTATTCGTCATTGACTTTGTCTTTCCTTTCTTTTTCGCGGAATCTGGGTCGACGTTAGCAACATAATAAAAAAAATAGAATATTTCATCAATTCTCAAGCAATTTCACATTTAATTGAAAATTTACACAACTTTTTCATTTTATTCAATTTAGTCCCTAATACCAGGACTAAATAACTTTCAAATCCAACCTCCATTTTTCATGTTGATTTCACTATAGTCCTTATTTAACTTCTTACTTCTTATTTTTAACCCAAATTTCAAATTTTGTGCATTTTAGTCCCTATTGCAGAAAATTTTCAATTGGCTTTACAATTTAGTCATTTTCCAATACTAAACTTAAAATATATCAAAATAACACCTCAAACCTCAATTATTAAAAAATGGAAACATTATCAAACTTTAACAGTACCAAAAAATATTATATGGGTCAGTTAGCTTAAGCTCCCAAGATTTTGAAAACATAAAAAATTACAAGAAAAGGACTAAATTGAACATACCAATTGAAGCTTCAAAATGAGAACCCTAATGTCGAATTCTTTTCTTCTCTACTCGCTTCATTCAGTTTTGGGTGAAAGGAAGAAGATAAACTTTTTCTCTTTCTTTCTGTTAACTAATTATAACTTAATATTTACTTTATTCAATAGTTTTTATCACATTTTCTTTAATTTTTAACTTAAGCTATTGTCCACTAATGTAATCTAAGGGTATAATTTCCATATAAGTCCCTTTCATAAGTTCCAATTATGGATTCCTTAAGAAATTACACTTTTGACACTTTTACATTTTAGTCCCTGTCCATTAATTAAGCATTAATTCAACAAAATTACTCGATCAAAATTTTTCACTTTTAATAAAAATCCGTAAATATTTATAGGTTTAGTTTACAAAAACAGAGTTTTAAAACCACACTTTCCGGTACCATTGATTGTAACACCCGAAACTCGGTCTAAACGTTATGGTCGAATCTGACAATGTCACAAGAAGTGCTTTTGGAAACATTATCGTCAAAACAAAACATTATCCGTTTAAACCTTTCTTTACCGCTTATTAACTTTTAAAATGCGTTACTCATTAAGTCGATGATTTCAAATTGTTTATTCGCTACAGAAGCTTTAAAGCAATTTAAGCATCCGAGTGTTTTGAGAAAACATTTGCTTTTCAAAAACCGAGTTCTTCCTACTTCTAGTAGTTATAAACCATAAATCAGTATAAATCCCAAATTTTAAGTAAAAATCCATAGAGGCCATAATTACATCAAAGATTTCCCCAAATAAAAATTAAAACCATGAATGAGTATGAAACAATCTAAGGAACAATCGTGTGGCTACCGCTGAATCTTCTACCGCACCGATCCTGTGACAGCCTTAAAATGACCCTAGTCGGAATGTGGTTTCGGGACCACAAAACCGAGGCATAAAAATAATTTAAAATTTATTTTGATGCCTATAATATGTGTCAACTCATGTGTGACATTTTTGATGTTTTGATTTAGAGTTATAAATGTGAATTTCACTAGAAAGGACCTAGTAGTAAACTTTGAAAGTATGATGGGGAAATGTGTGATGACTAGTGGATTATGCATGCAAAAATGAGGGGTTTGCATGTCAAATTTCCCATATATCATAAGTAGTGGCCGGCCATGATGGGCTTATATGCACATAATATGTATTAATTATTAGTTAGTAGCTTATATTTTATAACATAAGTAAATAAAATAAGGAAAAGAGAAAAGAAACAAAGGAGTCTTTCTCATGTTTTCTTCTTGGCCGATTCTAAGAGAGGAAGAGGAGGAGCCATTCGGCCATGGTAGGCTTTCATTAAGGTAAGAAACTCAAGCTAGTCCTTTAAAATCTTAGCATGGTTTTAAGCTAGATTCTAAGTCCCTTACTTAACCATGCCGAAATCTTTGAAATGGATGGTGATATGAACATTCGGTCATGCTAGAGGTTAAAGAAAAATGGTGGTAATGTTATATATTTTGATAAGTATGTTAAATGGTTTGAGATTTGAACTAGTCATCAAATCCTCTAGGTAGCCCATGCTAAGAATTTTGAATTTTGGGATGACTAGAACTTTCGGCCATGGTAGCTATTGAGGATTTAGGTTTGTGTTTCATGTTAAATTGGATGAATCTTGGTGTAAGGGTGTTTGAACTAAACTAATGATCAAATAGGTACATAGATACAAAATGGAAAGAATCGGCCTAAGTGTTTTAGTCATTGACATATATATATATGTTGCCGAATGTGTGCTTAAGGAATTGGTTAAGTACATTATTGTTAAATGCTTGTTGCTAAGGAATTTTGAATGGGTTATAATTGAGTTTAATGTTCGAGGAACATTGGTTTGGACACCTAGTGCCGAATGTGTTCGATTTAACTTACCAAGTGCATAAATATGATAATGCTATGATGGTAGACTTAATTGGAATTCGGCATTGTAAGTGATGCCTTGGTCTCTTATGATGGTTAGGGACAAAATGTGTGTTGTGAGGAACGAAATGATGTCTATGAATTGAAAATGCAAGGTATTAAGCTAGTCCTATTATTCGGTGGTGCATGAGTAGAGCACATGTATAATGCTTGAATAACTAGTCAATAAAGCTATTCGCGCCTAATTGTATAATATGAATGTATTTAATCGGATTGTTAAATTGATAAATTATTAAATAAGCTCTATTTGTTTGAATTAAGCTCAAGAGCTTAGAGGACCAAAGTTGGATAAGGGAAGGAAAAGCGATCGAATAGCCGTCGAAATCATTCGACAACATCCGAGGTAAGTCTTCAAGTAATGACCCTACTTGATTTATATTGAAATGATTTGTCATATTATGGTGGATAGCCGAATGTGCATAGAGCCTATGTTATAAAGGCAATTGAAATCATGCTCTTTGTGTGTGGCTATTGAGCCGAAATTGGAAAGGTTTGATAAATGATTTGTGTTTGAGCCTTAGTAACGGAAATGAAATATGGATGTGTCATGAATATTGATATATGTGTGCATGAGCATTTGAATGATATCGGGCTAAGCCCCAAGGCATTTGTGCGAGTTGTTATATCCGGCTAAGACCAAGGCATTTGTGCGAAGTTGTTATATCCGGCTAAGACCAAGGCATTTGTGCGAAGTTGCTATGTCCGGGTTAAGACCAAGGCAATTAGGCGTGTGGTTATATCCGCTAAACTCAAGAAACTTGGGTTTGAAGGTGAGCAATTTGTGCTATAATAATTTTAATTAATACGCTCGAAAAACCCAAACGATAAGGTATGTTTGCATGTGCATCGAAAAAGTTGATTCGTTTTAAATAGTATTCGTTCAATCGACTAACGAACTTTCGGCTCTTAGATAGGTTGATACCTTGTGTGTGTATATGTTGATGAAGTGTGAAGTAAGTATGATTATGAGAATGTGTATTAATAAAGTGATTCATTTAGCTATGTGAATGTAATACTTTAGTCAAAGCTGATTTCATTACTTGAGACTTACTAAACATTAAAATGCTTACCCCGTTGCTTTGACTCTCTGTTTTATAGATTTTGCTCGTTAGCTATCGGATTCGGGATCATCGAAGTCGAAGTCATCCACACTATCAAAGCCCTTTTGGTACTCTTTTAGTTTAACTCTGGATATGGCATGTATAGGACTACCCTTTGTTGTTTTTCAAGTACTTTTTGTGATGTATGTGTGTACAGCCATGCGAAAATGGCTCGTAGAAGTAGAGTATGGCATTAGACCATTTGTGTTTATGTATATATATATATGGTTTCATGATGTGACTATGGACTGGAATGGAAGTGTTGGGCAAATGATCAGCCATTGGAATGGCTAAATATGATCATATGTGGACCTATGTATGACAAAACTCTAGTTGGTCCATGGAAACCACGAAATAGGTAAAGTTTACCTTGAAAACAGATGCTGACAGCAGCAGTGGTGTGGATTTAAAAAATCACTAAAATTTGTACGAATGGAATTAAATAGTTAATAAATTATTTAATCGAACCTTGATGAATCTATTTTCATATGAAAGTAACGAAACGATCATATGAACAGTATATTAAGAGATATTAAAGTTCTCGTGAAACAGGGCCAGAACAGTTTCTGGATCCCCTATTTCAACTTTGAAAATTTACCATAAATTATCCAGAGACAATTAGAAGTCATGCCTTATATGTATAGATTCTACTTTGAGTCTAGTTTCATTAGAAACAAACAGCATGAGTATTGAAGCTCTGTACAGGGAGATATACAAGTATTAATACATAAAGGTCAGAGTAGTCGAACCCAGAATCAGGGGAGACTTTAACTAATAAACTGTACCAATTGGCCCGACCAAAAATTCTAGAAGTAAATCCACAGATGGATATATGAGTCTAATTTTAGGGAAAATTTATGGAATCAGTTTTTGAGTTTTGGAACTCGAGATATGATTTTTAAGGCGACAGTGCGCAGTTAGCCAGCCTGTCTGGAAATTTTTTTTTAAATGGACTGTGAAAACAAAGTAATTAAGTCTGTTAGCACCTCGCGTTCGACTCCGGCAACGGTATCGGGTACAGGGTGTTACAGATCCGTTTAAGTCTAGGGATTACCTGGTTTACGAAAACTCAGCGTGTAATCCCCACGCAACCATACAGACAGAATGCAAGTAATAACAGACTGGGCCTAACCCCCTTAGTGACAGTATTAGTTGGGCCTTAGCCCATCACATTATCAATAACCAGTAGGGCTTTGGCCCACTACGGTATCAATATCAGAAGCAATAGCAGTATCATTAGGGCCTTAGACTATCACAGTAATAGTATGCAGTAATGCGGTGTACAGTATGCAAGTCCTACCCAACCAACCATTATACACCATTTCCTATCCAACCCTGCACTCCTGTGTGGAATAAATCACCCAACCATCCCTACACTTACAAATTAGCACTGGTTGCGGCACTAAACAGTATTTGCAGCAGAACTACCAGTATAATAGGCTTAGAGCCATCAGTGATTTGTAGCAAAGCTGCCAGTATAATAGGCGTCATGCCTGTCAGTACACTTCCTCTAATCATATCACCTCCACCCCATGCAATGTAACATACAAATATAATATGCCATGTCATAGTATCAGTGCATACAGTATCAGTTATTCAAAATAAAATCATGCTCAATAACATATATCAGTCATACAGTCATATCACTCATTTAGGGGTCTAAGAATGGCTTAACAATTGTGACAGCCCTAATTTGGCCTTAGTCGGAAAGTGGTTTCGGGACCACAAAATCGAGTCACAAAAATAATTAGATGTTATATTCTGTGCTTATTATATGTGGAAGTACATGTGTGAAAATTTCATGCTTTGATTTTGTCATTTGTGAGTGAAATTATGAAATAGGACTTATGAGAAAATTCTTGAAAATGTGATAGGTTAATTTGTAGTGGTCAAATAAATTGTAGTGCAAAATAGGAGGATTTGCATGTCAAACTTCCCACTTTAGTTGTAGTGGCCGGCCATGATGGGAATGATAAGCAATTTGTGTATTTTATATTATAACTTAAGTATAGTGCAAATAATATATGCATTTTATTTTAGCATTATAATAGTTAGTGGATGATGGGCATTTCATGTCTTTTAGATTAAAGAATTAAATGTTTAATAGATTAATAGGATGAAATATGAATTTTTATAATAGAAAATGTGATAAAAACAAAGTTTCACCCATCCTTTCTCCCAATTATTGCCGAAAACCATAAAGAAAAGAAGAGAAAATGAAGCTAAGGCATTCGGCTATGGGGAATGTATAGATTAAGGTATGGTTAATGCTCCTTCATTGAAAATATTTGTATATTTGGAGTGGTCATTAAGTATAGAAGTTAGCTCATGGCAAAATTTTTGTAAATTGATGAAGATGACATTCGGTCATGGATGTTTATATTTCTTTGATGTTGTTTTTGATGTTTTGTGTATTGAGGGTTGATAATAGATGGAAGTTGAATGGTTGTTGTATGTAGATACAATGCATGCTAATAATGTTTATTTTCTACTTAATACCTTATTGATTATGAGTTAACATGAATGTTCAGTTGAACCTATACCTTGAATTATGTTCAAAAATTTTAATTGATTAGTTGTACTCTTGTTTTTGCTTTTGAATATTCGAAATATTGAAGGTGAAAAGCTGGAAAATTTCAAGTTGAAATGTTGTCCAAATGCTGGAAATTTAGCATGCCTATTCTTTTATTTAAACGCTTTGACCGAATGTTGGAAGTTAACTTGCATACTGTTCGGTTACTACATGAGGGAGTTAAAATTGAACTTAAGATAGTTTATTACTAATTAATTTGCTGCTGTAATGCTGTAAATTATTAGCTGTCCAAATTAGGACAAATTTATGGTGCTTAGCTAATTAATATGCTGCTGTAATATTGTAAATTATTGGCTGTCCAAATTAGGACAAAATCATGGTGTTATGTGCTAGCATGATAAGTATGTGTGATTTAAGTGAAAAATGTTTAGATGATTTACAGTAATCGACTAATGTGTTTTTGTGGATATAGATGCCGAATGTGGACTTAAGAAATTAATTGGAAAATTTGTTGTTTATTTAGGTGATAGAAAGTATGAAATGGTCTTATGTGATACGTGTATATAAGTAGATGGAAATAAAGTGTCGTATATTTTTGTGTATGGGATTAATTGCACTTTGATTTTAATGTGCATGATTATTACTATGTTTAAAATGTGTGAAAGCCGAATATACTCATGATACCATGCTTGATTAGTTGATTAACAATAAGTTAAATTTGTTTAATTCAAGCTCAAGAGCATAAGGAGCCAATTTTGGATAAAGGGAAAGTGAAACTAGTCGATTAGTCAATCCGTAGTTATTCGATAAAATCCAAGGTAAGTTATTCGATAAAATCTGTAGTCGACTTTGATACTATTAAATGATGTACTAAGATATGTGTTCCAATGTGGAAATTAAACCCTATGTGGTTGAAAGGATGAAAATCTTTGTTCATAGATATGTGTTTCAATTATATGTAATTGAAGTATAAGTTATGAAAGTGTGAAAGAACAGGTGAATTGTTTATCGAAATGTGATATACGGGCTTCGAGCCTAGCAGGCTATAATTCCAGTGAAATGATAACGGGCTTCGAGCCTAGCAGGTTATAATGCCGGTGAGATAATATCGGGCCTCGGGCTTAGCAGGCTATAATGCCGGTGAATGAATTCAGACTTAAAGGTCTAGCAAGCTTATGGCCGGTGATGAAATCAGGTTATTACCTAACAGGCAAATTGCCAGTGAACTATTAAAAGTGTGGTGCTATAAGACTATGGGCTAATACGATATGTGGATTCATTCCGTAAAGTAAATTATTCAGGTACGAACAACCTAATTATGTACTTGTGAATTAAATGAATTTGATGATTGATGTGAATCGAACATATGAGAAATGGTTTCATGTTTATGTTCAACTATGAGACCTTGTGTTAAATCAACAATTGAATTCGTTCAATACATTAAGTTGGCCAGGTATGCGATATGTATTTATGCATGCTAGATTGATTGGAATTGAATCACAAATGTGAATTGAGAAGCATAGGTGAAAATGCCTATGTCATATATGTGAGTAAGGGTAAAACCATCGTAAATTATCGATAAGGGTGGGCTATGTGCGGAACCACCTTATAATTGCTAATTTGAATGGTTGTGTGCAAATCACTGAGCATGATGTATTGTATTGAGATTATGCTTAAATAAAAGTATAGATATGTGATGAAATTGATTGGTGATATACATGTTTAAATAATATGAATGCAAAGAATGTGTGAAAGAGTAAATTTGTAATAAATCTGCTTGGGACAGCAGCAGTAACATGATTTTAGAAAATCATCATAAATTGTGGGAGTTGAGTTAGAATCTGAATAAATTATGTAATTAAATCTTAATGAGTCTAGTTTCTTATAAAAGAAACCGTGTAAGCAAAAGAATTGCTGATAATGAGATATTTGAAGTGGCGTGGGACAGAATCAAATGACTTCAGGGTCCCCTATTCTGTTTTTAGAAAATCATTATAATTTGTAAAAAAATGGTTATAAGATAAATTTTATATGCTTAGACTCCTTAATGAGTCTAGTTTCAAATGAAATCAACAAGAACATATTTTGAATTCTGTACAATGAGAAATTGGACTTGTAGTGAAGAGTGGTTAGATTAGTCAAACAGTAAAATAGGGAAAATTTAAGAAAAATCTGGTATTGATTAGCCAAACCAAAAATTCTGAAACTTTTATGAATAGAATATATATGAGTCTATTTTCAGGGAAAATTAACGTCAATTGATTTGGAGTTTTGTAGCTCCAGCTATAAACAATTTAGTGACTGTTGCTCAGGACGATAGCTTGTTGTGAACTTGAGTATATGTTGTAAACATTGATAAAACATATAAATGAGCTGCTAATTGTTTTCTTAAGAACTTACTAAGCGTAAAGCTTACCCCCTTTCTTTCCCATGTTCTCTAGGGTTGCCAGGTTTGCTCGGGTTGGAGGCCATCAGAGATATTATCACACTGTCGAGTTCACGCTATTGGTGTAAGTAAATCCTAGTGTTTCGTGTCTATGGCATGTATAGGGTTTTAATGTTGAGTATGTGATATTATAATCTAGCCAAAGGTGTTGGCTTGTATTGATAAAGTGTTTTGGCCATGTGAATTGGCCTATGTTGGCTAATGATATTGTGGACCTAGATGTTTATTCATATATATGTATGATACTATCTCTTATGATCTGAGCAAATTCTATGGTATTTATTGCATAATAAAATGACTTGAGCATAACATTTGTAGATGTTTAAGAGCTTATTTATGCCATGTTGTATGTTATTGGATAATTATATGTGCACATGTTGCAAGGGTGACAAATGGCTTGGAAAATAGCCTTGTAATTGTCCACACGAGTAGACACATGGGCGTGTGTCTAGACCGTGTGTGGCATACGATCTGCCCCCATGGGCGTGTTGTCCAACCGTGTGTCCCCTGCACCTAAGTTTTTCAAGTTTGTATGCATGGTAGTAGCACACGAGCGTGTGCTCTATACCCACACTGGCGTGTGAAGCTTTGATGCAAGAGATTTTCTAAGTTTTTCATGAGTTTCAGTTGGGTCCCGAACCACCCCAGATGTATGTTTTGGGCCTCGTAAGCCCATATATGGGACAGATTGCATGTGAAAAGAAAAGTTTTAAATTGGTTGAAATTTTTCGGCATGGTTTTTGTGTGATTGATTGAGTTTAATTTGGGTAACACCTCGAACCCTATTTCGGCTAGGGATACGGGCGAAGGGTGTTACACCAACCTTACAGTAGGTTCATAGTCGACTTGGGTGACCCGTGCAACCTTGGCAAACAAATCAGTAAAACCGGGCTTACACGCATGTGTTAGTCTGCCCGTGTGGGCCCACACACTTGTGTGGCCTACACGACCCATATTAGCCTTGGCCGTGTGGATCACACGGCCTGGCCCAGAATCTCACACGCCCGTGTGGTTTACCCTGTAGGCCCACACACCCGTGTGGCTGACACAAAACAATCGATCAAGCCCGTGTCTCGCACATGGCTTCACTGGCCATCACACAATCGTGTCTTGCGCCGGTGTCATATGCACATGGCCTGGCTCTTCATTCGCACGCCCGTGTTCAGTCACACGACTTGCCATACGGGCTACCATACACCCGTGTGGCACCGACAGTAGGCTTTTTTGGCTTTTTACCGAGACTTGTTTTTAGTGTTTCGAGTACACACCTGTATCGTTTTTTATCTCTAAACGCTCCCGAGCACCTCAGAACATATAATTGAGCAAAATATCACTTAGTTAATCACCTAACAATTGAACAAAAATCGAATCTGAAGCCAAATACTCAACCATCAAACGGTTAAATCTTACCCCTAACATTTCGAATTATTCGACTAGGACTCCATGAAAGACAAATCCTTTTTCCTAGAATATACCGCTGCCAAAGAAATTGGTAAACCCCTTATTAGTGTTTTGGGAACCACACCACAAGAAATACCAAAAGCTTATTTACCAGTATTACACACGAAAACGCCGAGGAAAAAGAAAAAAGGGTAGGTTTTCAGCCAAAAGGGAAGGAAAAACGAATGGAAAAGAGATGGGAGAGAAAAGTATTCGGCAAGGGAAAGGGGAAAATTTTTGTCAGAAACCAAAACAGGGAAACTGATAACCCTCAATCCTCTTTCCCTTAAAATCTCTCTACCAAAACCCCACTACTCAGAATTCTATGGCCACTCCAACTCATTCCCGAAATCGCACAAAAATAAAGCCAAAGTAGAGAATTGAACCCTAGACCTCATGCAAGCAAACACTCCACTTAACCACCAGACCAGCTGGCCCATTCTGATATCATTTTACCAACAATAACTTAAAAGCCTACCGACCCCAGTGAAAGCTTTATTCATAAAAAGCCAAAATTTACACAAGTTGTGACTTGAACTTGGGACCTCACACACACATCCAGAACACTTAGCCACTGAAGCAGTTGCACAATTGTGTCAATTAATTTCAGAAGCACCTACAGATATTTTTTTGTTCCAAATCACATAACCTGGAATTAAAGAAATTTGGGGGCATTACATTGACTTTCGGGTCATTATAATTCTCCCCATAAAGAAATTTCGTCCTCTTAATTTACTTGAAAAAAAGTAGAGATATTGAGATCTCATCATCTCTTCTGATTCCCAAGTTTCTTTCTCAATACTATGGCTACACCACAAAACTTTCATGAGTGGGACACATTTATTTCTTAACTCTTTCACCTTGCGAGCTAGAATTTCGATCGGTTCTTCCTTGCATGACAAGTTAGGCTAAATTTTAGTTTCTTCCATCGAAATAACATGAGATGGATCCGAGTGGTATCTCCTAAGAATCAACATGTGAAAAACATCATGTATTTTCTTTAACTATGTCAGTAATGGCAACCGATACACAACTGGTCCAATAAATCGAGCGCTCAATGTTCCCTTTCGACTGAATCGAAAAACTTTCTTCCATGAAGAAACTTTTAAAAACACTTCATCACCCACAATAAACTTAATGTCACGGTGTTTCAGATCATCGTATGATTTATGTCTATCAAAATTTGTTTTCAGTCTATCTCAGATCACTTTAACTATATCTTCCGTTTCCTGAATAAATTCCAACCCAAAAAATTTTCTTTCACACAAATCCGATCAGCAAACAGATGTTCAACACTTATGACCATATTGTAACAACTCGTCTTTAGTGGTGTCAGAAGCAGTGGTTTTGGGACCACAATTTCGATGAACGAGTTAGTATTTAATGTTTATTTAATGTCTATGGGGCTATATTAGGGTCGTACTAAATTCTCGTTAAGAAATTTTGAGTTTTAGATAAAATGACTAAACCTTTAAAGATGCAAAAGTTGGTTTCTATTAGTTAAATGGATCAAATGGCTAAGAATTTTTAAATTAATGGACTTAGTGGGTAAATAAACCATGTAGGTGGCTAGTGGACAATTACGGACATATGTTGTTAAGTATTAAGTTAAAATTTATTAGGGCAAAAAGGTAATTAAATAATAAATTAAAATAAACAAAAATAAGGAAAAGAACATTAACATCTTCTCTAATTCTCTCCACCGAAAATTTGAAAGAAAAAAACCATGGAAAAAGCTTGATATTCGACTAATTAGTATACCTTGCATGTAAGTGGATAATAATTCTTGTTTTTGAGTTCATATTAGCTTAATCTAGCTAGCCCGGTGATACGTGATATTCGTGATAGGTTTTAAATACTTATAATGGGTCGTTCTTGAAACTAACTATTATCACGATGAAGGCAAGTGTACCTATCGAACAATAGTATAGCTTTAGTATGATCAGATTGTCGAACCCAAAGGAACTAAAAGTACTAGTAATGACTGTCTTTTTATTATCTAGCCTAAGAATAATGGGTTTTTTTTAACTAACTAATTAACTAAACTAAGAATTCACAGAAAATAGAATTGGGGAATTACTTTTGAAAAAACGATTGAATTAAGACAATGCCTAAGGAAAAATCCACCTAGACTTCACTTGTTATTTGACTATGAATCGGAAGATTTATTCATTTGACTTGATCTGTAAAAATCCCTAAGTTATTTTATTATCCTTCTCGAGACTAACAACGTCTAACCCTAGGTTGAATAATTGAAATCTCTTTCCAATTAACTCCCTAGGGTTGCATTAACTCGATCTATGGATCCCCTTATTAGGTTTCACCCTAATTCGGTAAAATCTTGTCACCCTATCTCTAGGCGCGCAATCAACTCCGCTTAATTATGACAAATGTACTCTTAGACAGGGTCTATTCCTCCTTTGAATAAGACATTAACTTGAATCAATATCCTGGAATATCAAAACAAGAATTAAGAACACATAATTAAAAATAAGTTAAATATTTATCATACAACTCAAATAATAATAACAAGATCTGTCTTAGGTTTCATTCCCCTTAGGTATTTAAGGGTTTTAGTTCATAACTAAAAAGGTAAACATCTCAGAAGAATAATGAATACAAAACATAAAGAAAAAACCAAAACTCCTAAAGGGAAATTGAGGGGAGATCTTCAGTCTTGATGATGAATCCAGCTTCTAAGATGGATCAATCGGCTTTCCTTGAGCAGTTCCCTACTTCCTCCTCTGTGCCCTCTCTTTCCTCCTCCTCTAGGGTGTATTTATAGGCTTTAGAATGCCTAAGAATCCTCAAAATTGGCCTTTTTCGAATTGGACTCAACTTGGGCTCGACAGGGACACGCCTATGTGACACGCCCGTGTGCTATTACTTCAAGTTGTGGTCAAGCTTGTTAAATAGGCACAGACGTGTGGTCCACCCGTGCGAGTCATGCTTCGATTCTGCCAAATTGACACGACTGTGTAGTCTGCCCGTGTAGTCTGCCCGTGTAAGGAAGTCCAGGCCATGTTGATTTCATACGTTGGCCCATTTCTTATTCCTTTCACTCTCATATGCTCACCTAAGTATAAAAGATGAAATTAAGGCATTAGGAGCATCGAATTCACCAAATCTAAGGAAAAATCATTTATAAAATATGCTAAGCATGGGATAGGAATATATATAAATTACGGTTTATCACCCGGGGGTCAATTTGCTAGGTTGTTATAATTACAAGGATCTACTATGAATGATGTGTATGTGTTTTGAATTTTGATGATAGAATGTTAAGTTTGAGTGATGAATAAACTTATTTTGCTAATTGATTTTTAGTGAATTTAGGATTTAGGGATTAATTTGTTTAAATAGTAAAATTCATTGATAATTATGTGAAATAGTATGAAATATAAGTTTTATGGAATCCTATTAAAAACTGACTAGCATGGCTTTGGGTTAAAAATGGCTAAATTGCAAATTTCGGGTTTAAGGACTAAATTGTACAAAAGTTAAAATGTTATCGGTAAATTCATAATTTTATATTAAAATGGGTTATAAGTTAGAATCTATAAGTTAAGCTATTTGAAATACTTAATTGAGTTAAATTATTTTTTAAATAAAGACAAGAATCAACCAAACTTGAATCGAGGGAAAGCGAAAATCTTTAATTAGTTTTCGACTTAGTTGTAACAACCATGGTGATTGAGGTAAGTTCGTATGAGTTATATGCTTATTAATTATTCTTTGGATTGATTATTAGTTAATGATATGTTGGATATGATTTGATTCCGTAATATTATGATGGCTTGAATACTTGACGGTTTAATAATCTCATTTGAACTTTAAGAATGCTTAAGATACAAATGACATATCATTAGGGGTTACATGGTTTCGGGTGCTGGTCCTAGATACCCTACAGATGGATGAGCTCCTTCATTAGTTACAGATTTTTGACAGCTCATGTGAGGAGAATCGTATAGCTAACATCCTAACCTAAAGCTCGTGTGGCGCACTATTGAAAGGCTACGATTACATGAAGAGGCACACTTTGTGCGAGCATTCCCGAGTGTCTGATTGTATTCTATATGGTTTGTAATAGCCCATTTTTCAGTGAAATCAGAACAGTTGTTTTAGGACACAAATCCGAAGTAAAAATATTTATTTTATTATTTCTTTAAGGTCTACAATACGATAGAATAATTGTGTGAAAATTTCATTAAAAATTTATCGATTGAGTGACCAATTTGTATAGAAGGACTAAATTGCAATAGGTGCAAAACTTGAATTCCATAATTAAAAACTGTCTAATTGCTATGAAATTCTAAATTGGAGGTCCTTAAATGGTAATTAGACCATTATACCTTAAGACGGACAAAAATGGACATAGTTAGAGAAAAAATTTCAAAGTTTAAGTGAAGGGAAAATAGGTAATTTGGTAAATAAAACCAAAATAAATAAAATACAAGATGTCATCTTCTTCAAATTAGTCCCCATAGTTGAAATTCACAAGGGAGACATAGCTAGGGTTTGGCCAAGCTTTCAAGCTCGATTGTAAGTCCGTTATTTTCCCGTTTTTAATGATTTTTATATTTTTAAGATCGTTGTAACTTGATTTAGCTATTTCAGGGACTAATTTGAAAGAAAGACAAAGTCTAAAATTTTACCCATGATGAATAAGTTTGTATTTTGATAATTAATGGTGGAAAATGAAGGATTATTGATAGATAAAAAGGTTTTATAAGGTGATTTTTGACGAAAACTTGATTAGGGACTAACATGAAAAGTTGTAAATTTTGAAGAAAAATTTAAAATTTTAGGTATATATGTGCTGAAAAATTTGTAATGGGGCCTTGGTTAGGCTTGGAATAGGGAGTAATTTGCACAAGTTTCATTTTTCGAGCCTAGTGACAAAAATGAAATTTTTGAAAAAGTTAGGGGCAAAATGGCAATTTTTCCTAGGACGTAAATTGAGTCCGTTTAAGTATGAAATGTATGAAATTGATAATTAATTTCATTTATATAGATCTGAAAAACACAAACTCAAGGCTAGATCGAGGAAAAGAAAAGATTTCAAATTAGTACACTTTTACACAAACAACTGTCGAGGTAAGTGCGTGTAACTTAATCGGATATGCAATTATGTTAATTGAATGTTATATTGAAGTAATGTGATTTATATAATGTGCCTTATATGTATGTTATGATGGATAATTTATACGTGTTTGAAATGATGATAAAGGGGTTAGTCCGGATTGAATGTTGAATTCCGATAATTATATGCGCTTTCCCGAAACAGATAAGGTCCTGCATTTGTTGCGAATGGGATTTAGCTCATACGAGTAATCCAATTGACCTTGTGATAAAAAGGATTTAGCCCAGACGGGTAATCCCTATATAATATCTCGAGCATACACTATGATTGGGGTTTAGCCTGGACTGGTAATCTTAATTGAGCTCCCCTGAGCATACGTTATATAAAGGATTTAACTTGGACTGGTAATCCTGCTAAACGATATGTGGCTCGAGAGTGTTTCTTGGTTATGTGCCCTAATAGGTACCCTTGAATAAGAAATTGACGAATTATTGAATCGTGCACTTTGAGTGTATTACTTGAGCATTATTTGGAATTCAATGATTCAAAGGACATATAACTCTTGACTTGACATGAAAACCTTAAGATGAAATAGTATTGACTAGATAGAATATTGCTTGATGAGCTTATCTATGTTACTTGATTTATATAAAGATTTTGGTGACTAACATGTTTGATTGAATGTATGTGCTTAGGAAAATTTAGCCTAATGGATGGAAGCATGTTATTGTATGTTTAGATTTAATAATCAAAATTGGTAAGTTTAATTTTCGTTATACGAACTTACTAAGCATATAATGCTTACTCTTTTTTATTTTTTTCCCTGTCTTATAATGCTCGAAAGCTCGTGAAGGTTAGGAGATCATTGGAGAATCGTCACACTATCAGCTAGCTATCTTGGGTATTTATAGTAGAGTCATTTTGGTATAATGGCATGTATAAGACAACTTGGCCAATGGTGGTTTGAAATGATATTTTGTAACCTAGCCATTGGAATGGCTAGTGATGGTTCATTTTGGGTATGATTTAGTAAGCTATTGTGATATATATATATATATATATACACACATGTGTTATGCTAAGTTCATGTTATTAAATGTTGTTAATGCCTAAGTTAAGCTAAGGTGAGTTTGTAACCATGTATGCATGAATTGGTATGCCTTGATGAATGATGCAATTGTCAAATTTGAATCATCGAAATGGTTGGAATTGGTTAAGTGTTTCATGTACAGGTTTTTGGGTGATTTTGGGTGAGAAATGAAGCTAGGAAATGGCTTTATTTTGTCTACACGAGCAAACACACAGGCGTGTGTCTAGACCGTGTGTGACATATGGCCTGATAACACCAGTATGTGGTTAGGTCGTGTGTCCCTTGTACCTTAATTTTGAGAAATAGAATGCTCAAAATTGGGCACACGGGCAGAGACACGGGTGTATGTCTCAGTCGTGTCTGCCACACGGCCTAGCACAGGGGCGTGTGTCTTGGCCATGTGAAACCTACACCTAATTCGAATTAAATTAATTAACCACATGGCCTAGCACAAAGGTGTGTGACTTGGCCGTGTAATCTCAATTTATTTATGAGTTACAAGTTAGAGTGTTACACGGGGTCAGGACACGGGCGTGTGTGACCACACGACCTGCCCACACAGGCATGTCCCATATTCACATGAGCGTGTGACCCTTGTATAGTGGAAAATTTTCTATGTTGTGTAAAAATTTCTAAAGTTCTCAGTTTAGTCCCGAACCATTTCCAAAACATGTTTTAGGCCTCGTAGGCTCGTATTAGGGACTTTATGATTAATTATAAGTGGATTTAATTTGGACACAAATTTATGGTTTAGAATTGTACGATTATTGGTTATGTGAGTCTGGTGATGCCTCTACCCTGTTTCAACGTCAAATACAGGTAAGGGGTGTTACATTTAGTGGTATCAGAACTAAGGTTTAGCCAATTCTCGGACTTGACATAGCAAACACGAGTCTGGCTATACATGCCATTATAGAAATTGTAATAGTGTGATGACTTCTGATAATTTTTAAATGTGTTTTTCATATAGTAATGTCATCCAACTGAGTTAGAGCTGAATCCGAGGAAGCTAAGAGCAATGCTTCAGCTTCAGTTCAAAGAGTTCAAAGAGTTACGTCTGCCTCTGGTAATGAAAGGCCCGTGTCTGAGGGCCAAAGTGAGGAGGCAAAACAAGCCTTTTTTCAAATGATAAATGAATTGTTTACCCAGTACTTGAGAACAAACCCCACTATACAATGACCTCCCCCACTTGCTCTTTAATCAATTCCTGAGGTACCACAGGATGCTGAACCTATTAGAATTGGTAAGCTTCCGATAGATAAAATCCGCAAGCATGGGGCAGAAGGATTTAGAGCTACTGCAGATAATGATCCAGAAAGGGCAGAGTTTTGGCTAGAAAATACTATTTGGGTTTTTGATGAGCTATCCTGCACACATACCGAGTACCTGAAATGTGCAGTCTCTCTACTGAAAGATACGGCTTATCATTGGTGGAATACCATAACTTCAGTAGTACCGAAAGAGAACATTACATGGGAATTCTTCTAGATTGAATTCAGAAAGAAATATGTTAGTCAGAGGTTCATGGATCAGAAAAAGAAAGAATTACTAGAACTCAAGCAGGGAAGCATGATTGTATCTGAATATGAATGGGAATTTGTTCAACTAAGTATGCCAGAGAATACGTTTTAACCGAAGCTACAATGTGTAAACGTTTTGAAGAGGTCTTAAATAAAGATATCAAGTTATTGGTTGAGATTCTTGAGATAAGAGAATTTGCAGTGTTTCCCGACCGAGCACACAAAGCTGAAGAACTGAGTAAAGAAAAAAAACAAGTTGAAAGAGAGGCTCGGGTTTCTGGAAAAAGAGCTATGAGTAAGTCACAATCATTTGCATCTAAGAACTTAAAGAATCATTTTCATCTAAGAACTTAAAGAATTGTTATGATCGTGTGACCACTTCTACAGGATATTCTGGAAGGGAGCGGGGCTATCAACGATCTTATCCGAGGTCTTCAACTCCACTTGTAACCAGTGTTGGTAGTGTCGGTAATCTCAAACTGAAATGTAAACATTGTAAAAGTTTCATCATGGGGAATGTTGGTCTAGAAGTGGAGTTTGTTTCGGATGCTGCTTACTTGACCATTTTCTCAGGGATTGTCCCGAAAGAGTTGAAAAGGAGATAGAACCAGCTCCAAAGTTGAGCAATCCTATTGCGAGAGGTAGACCACCCTGTTACCCTGGTAATGTTAGTGGTAGTCGAGGTACTACCAAGGATAAGGCAGTTAGATCTAAGGCACAAGCACTTGCGAGGACATATGTTATTCGTGCTAGAGAAGATGCTTCTGCGCTAGACGTCATTACTGGTACATTTTCTCTACTTGATACTGATATTACTGCATTGATTGACTTTGGGTCCACACATCCATAAATATGCACAAACCTGGTGTCTATTAAAAATTTACCTGATGAATTCACTGAATTTGTGGTTAAAGTTTCAAACCCCCTAGGCCAGTTTGTTATGGTGGACAAAGTTTGTAAGAACTATCCATTGGTGGTAAAAGGCTATTGTTTTTTGGTTGACTTCATGTTATTGCCATTTGATGAGTTTGATGTGATCTTGGGAATGGATTGATTAACCCGGTATGACGCAATGGTGAATTGTAAGCAAAAATATATTGTATTGAAATGTCAAAACGGTGAAAGTCTGATAAACTGGATAGATTACCTAATTTGATTTCAGCAATATCAACACAAAAATATGTCAAAAAGGAGTATGATGCTTATCTTGCATATGTGAAGGATACAAAAGTAACTAAGTCAAAGATTCAATCAGTGCCAGTAGTATGTGAATTTCCTAATGTATTCCCAGAAGAATTACCTGGTTTACCACCGGATAGAGAAGTAGAATTCTCTATAGATCTTGTTCCGGAAACAACATCGATATCCATAGAACCTTACAGAATGGCTCCTATTGAGTTGAAAGAGCTGAAGGTATAGTTGCAAGAATTGATTGACAAAGGTTTTGTCTGACCTAGTTACTCACTTGGGGTGCACTGGTTCTATTTGTAAAGAAGAAAGATGGATCGTTGAGGCTGTGTATTGATTACAGACAGCTCAACAAAGTTACAATAAAGAGCAAGTATCCATTGTCTCGTATTGATGACTTGTTTGACTAGTTAAAGTGTGCCACCATATTTTTAAAGATTAATCTTCATTCTGGTTACTACCATCTACGGGTAAAAGAATCGGATGTGCTAAAGACAGCTTTTAGAACCAGGTATAGACAATATGAGTTTCTTGTGATGCCATTTAGCTTGATAAATGCACCTACAGTGTTTATGGACTTGATGAACAGAATTTTTAGCTCGTATTTAGACAGGTTTGTGGTGGTATTTATAGATGATATTATGGTTTACACTTGGAATGAAAATGAACATGCTGAGCGTTTGAGAATACTGTTGCAAACCCTATGAGAGAAACAACTGTACACCAAATTCAATAAATGTGAATTTTTGCTAAGGGAAGTTAGCTTCCTTGGGCATGTAGTATCTACAGAAGGTTTCCGTGTATACCCGAATAAAATTTCAGCCATTGTTAATTGGAAGCCACCAAAGAATGTGTCTAAAGTCTGAAGTTTTCTGGGACTAGCTAGTTATTATCGGAGATTTGTAAAAAAAAAATTCGATGATAGCTTCTCCGATGAAACGATTGTTGCAAAAAGATGTGAAATTCCAGTGGACTAATAAATGCCAACAGAGTTTTGACAGATTAAAAACTTTATTAATAGAAGCTCCAGTGTTAGTTCAGCCAGAATCGGGTAAGGAATTTATAGTTTACAATGATGTATCGTTAAATGGTTTAGGCTGTGTTTTGATGCAAGATGGTAAGTGGTATCTTATGCCTCACGATAGCTAAAACCACATGAAAAGAACTACCCGACACATGATCTTGAATTGGCAGCCATAATGTTTGCATTAAAAATCTAGCGGCATTACTTGTTTGGTGAAAAATGTCACATATTCACTGATCATAAAAGTCTGAAATATTTGATGTCACAGAAAGATTTGAATTTGAGACTGTGCAGATGGCTGGAATTGCTGAAAGATTATGATTTAGTTATTGACTACCATTCGGGGAAAACCAATATAGTGGCAGATGCTTTGAGCAGAAAATCCACGTATGCTCTACGAGAAATAAACACTCAATTGTCGTTGTTTGATGATGGTTCAATCATAGCTAAGTTAAAAGCTAGACCAATATTTTTACAACAAATTTCTGAAGCTTAGAAAAATGATAGCAAATTGCAAGTAAGAAGAGCACAAAGTGAATCGACTCCTGATTCAGAATTTCAAATCGAGACTGATAGTTGTTTGTTATTCAGAGGTAGAGTATGTGTACCAAAAGGTTCTGAACTAGTATAAAAGGTCTTGAATGAAGCTCATAATGGTAACATGTATGTTCATCCTAGTGGTAATAAAATGTATATCGAACTGAAAAAGATGTACTGGTCACCGAGAATGAAATGAGATATTTCTGAGATTGTATCTAAATGCTTGATATGTTAGCAAGTAAAAGCTGAACATCAATTGTCTTCTGGACTATTGCAGCCAGTTACGATACCTGAATGGAAATGGGAAAGAATTACTATGGACTTTGTAACGGGATTACCTCTGTCTCCAAAGAAGAAAGATGTCATTTGGGTAATTGTTGATCGGTTGACAAAGTCTGCACCTTTATTTCGATACATATGGATTTTTCCTTGGATAGATTAGCTGAGTTATATGTTTTAGAGATAGTCAGATTGTATGGAGTACCTGTCTCCATCATTTCAGATAGAGATCCTCAGTTTACTTCTTAATTTTGGAGCAAATTGCAAAAAGCTTTGTGTACCCAGTTACACTTTAGTACTGCATTTCATCCTCAAACAGATGGTCAATCTGAACAGATAATACAAATCTTGGAATATATGCTTCGGTGTTGTGTGCTTGAGTTTGAAGGTAACTGGAAAGGTATTTGCCTCTAGTTGGATTTACTTATAATAACAGTTATCAGTCTAGTATTAAAATGGCACGTATGAAGCCTTGTATGGTCACAAATTTAGAACTCCATTATACTGGATAGAACTCAGTGAGAAAAAGTTACACGGAGTTGACTTGGTCTGAGAGACTGAAGAAAAAGTGAAGCTAATTCGAGACAGTCTGAAAGCAGCCTCTAATCGACAAAAGTCTTATGTTGATTTGAAGAGAAAAGAAATAGAATTTCAGGTTGGTGACAAGGTATTCTTGAAAGTGTCACCTTGGAAGAAAGTACTCTAGTTTGGTAGTAAAGGGAAATTGAGTCCACGGTTCATTGGACCCTATGAGATTATAGAAAGAATTGGACCGGTTGCATATCAGTTAGCTTTACCACCAGAACTTGAACACATTCATAATGTTTTTCATGTGTCTATGCTACGACGGTATCGATCTGATCCTTCACATGTTATTTCTCAGACACAAGTAGAGATCCAGCCTGATATGACATATAGTAAGGAACCAATCAAAATCTTAGCTCGAGAAATGAAAAAGTTAAGAAATAAAAAGGTAACTTAGTAAAAGTTCTTTGGCAACGATATGCTGTAGAAGAGGCTACCTGGGAACCAGAGGATACCATGAGGAAGCAACACCCGAATCTCTTTACTGGTAAGATTTTTTAGGACGAAAATCCCTAAAGGAGGGAGAGTTGTAACTGCCTATTTTTCAGTGAAATTGGAACAGTGGTTTCAGGACCATAAATCCGAAGTAAGAATAGTTATTTTATTATTTCTTTAAGGTCCACGGTATGATAGAATAATTGTGTGAAAATTTCATTAAGAAATTTTATCAATTGAGTGACCGATTTATCTAGAAGGACTAAATTGCAATAGGTGCAAAACTTGAATTCCATAAGTTAAAAGTGTCTAATTGCTATGAAATTCTAAATTGGAGATCCTTAAATGGTAATTAGACTATTATAACTTGAGATGGACAAAAATGGACAAAGTTAGGTAAAAATTTCAAAGTTTAAGTGCATGGCAAATAGGTAATTTGGTAAATAAAAACAAAATAACTAAAATAAAAGATGTCATCTTTTTCAAATTAGTCCCCATAGCCGAAATTCACAAGTGAGACATAGATAGGGTTTGGCCAAGCTTTCAAGCTCGATTGTAAGTCCGTTCTTGTCCCGTTTTTAATGATTTTTATATTTTTGAGATCATTGTAACTTGATTTAGCTATTTCAGGGACTAATTTGAAAGAAAGACAAAGTCTAAAATTTTACCCATGATGAATAAGTTTGTATTTTGATAATTAATGGTGGAAAATGAAAGATTATTAATAGATGAAAAGGTTTTACAAGGTGATTTTTGATAAAACTTGATTAGGGACTAAAATGAAAAGTTTAAAAATTTGAAGAAAAATTCTAAAATTTTAGGTATACATGTGCTGAAAATTTTTTAATGAGGCTTTGGTTAGGCTTGGAATAGGGAGTAATTTGCACAAGTTTCATTTTCTTAGCATAGGGACGAAAATAAAATTTTTGGAAAAGTTAGGAGCAAAATGGTAATTTTGCCTAGGACATAAATTGAGTCCGTTTAAGTATGAAATGTATGAAATTGATGATTAAATTCATTTATATAGATCCAAAAAACACAAACTCGAGGCTAGATCGAGGAAAAGTAAAGATTTCGGACTAGAAAACTTTTACGTGCACAAGTGTCGAGGTAAGTTCGTGTAACTTAATCGGATATACAATTATGTTAATTGAATGTTATATTGTATGTAATGCGATTTATATAATGTGCCTTATATGTATGTTATCATGGAAAATTTATACGTGCATGACATGATGATAAAGGGGTTAGTCCCGACTGAATGTTGAATTTTGATGATTATATTCGCTTTCCCGAAACGGATAAGGTCCTGCATTTCTTGCGGAAGAGATTTAGCTTCAATGAGTAATCCCATTTACCCTGTTATAAAAATGATTTAGCCCAGACGGGTAATCCCAATATAATACCTCTCGAGCATACGTTATGATTAGGGTTTAGTCTGGACTGGTAATCCTATTTGAGCTCCCCTGAGCATATGTTATATTGAGTGTACTACTTGAGCATTCTTTGGAATTCAATGATTCAAAGGACATATAACTCTTGACTTGTCATGAAAACCTTAAGATGAAATAGTAATGACTAGATAGAATATTGCTTGATGAGCTCATCTATGTTACTTGATTTATATGAAGATTTTGGTGACTAACATGTTTGATTGAATGTATGTGCTTAGGAAAATTTAGCCTAATGGATGGAAACATGTTATTGTATGTTTAGATTTAATAATCAAGCTTGGTAAGTTTAATTTCCGTTATATGAACTTACTAAGCATGTAATGCTTACTCCTTTTATTTTTTTTTCCCCTGTCTTATAGTGCTCGGAAGCTCTTGAAGGTTGGGAGATCATTGGAGCATCGTCACACTATTAGCTAGCCATCTTGGGTATTTATAGTAGAGTCATTTTGGTATAATTGCATGTATAGGACAACTTGGCCAATGGTGGTTTGAAATGTTATTTTGTAATCTAGCCATTGGAATGGCTAGTGATGGTTCATTTTGGGCATGATTTAGTAAGCTATTGTGATATATATATACACATGTGTTATGCTAAGCTCATGTGATCAAATGTTGTTAATGCCTAAGTTAAGCTAAGATGAGTTTCTAATCTTGTATGCATGAATTGGTATGCCTTGATAAATGATGGAATTGCCAAATTTGAATGCTCGAAATGGTTGGAATTGGTTGAGTGTTTCATGTGCAGGTTTTTAGGTGATTTTGGGTGAGAAATAAAGCTAAGAAATGGCTTTATTTTGTCTACACGGGCAGACACACGGGCGTGTGTCTAGACCGTGTGTTACACACGGCCTGATAACACGGGCATGTGGTTAGGCCGTGTGTCCCCTGCACCTTAATTTTGAGAAACAGAATGCTCAAAATTGGACACACGGGCAGAGACACGGGCGTGTGTCTTAGCCGTGTGTGCCACACGGCCTAGCATAGGAGCGTGTGTCTTGGCCGTGTCAAACCTGCACCTAATTCAAATTAAATTAATTAACCGCACGGCCTAACACACGGGTGTGTGACTTGGCAGTGTGGTCTCAATTTGTTCATGAATTACAAGTCAAAGAGTTACACGGGGTCGGGACACAGGCGTGTTTGACCACAGGGCCTGCCCACACGGGTGTGTCCCATATTCGCACGGGCATAGTGGAAAATTTTCTAAGTTTTGTAAAAATTTCTAAAGTTCTCGGTTTAGTCCAGAAGCATTTCCAAAACATGTTTTAAGCCTCATAGGCTCGTATTAGGGACTTTATGATTAATTACAAATTGATTTAATTTGAATGCAAATTTATGGTTTAGAATTGTACGATTGCTAGTTATGTGAGTCCAATAATGCCTCGTACCCTGTTCCGGCGTCGAATACGTGTAAGGGGTATTACATGGTTCAGCAGGTAAGTAAAGGTTAATGGAAAGCCATGTATAAAAACTTGCTATTGTTAATGACTATATGAAATGGAAAAATGGGTATGTTTAATAAATTGAAAAGGAAGCAAATTTATCATGTAATGAAGAATATATGTATGGAATCTGTTTCCTAATGTATGCTATGTTTCATAAATGTTATAATTTAAGCATCTACTAACTATGTAGATTGTGGTGAATAGGAAAGTATAATGTCTAAGTGACCTAATGAGCATGATTGAATGATTTTTCGTTTTGTATTTGGTAAGTTTGAGTTTTCCTTATACAAGCTTACTAAGCATAAGTTGCTTACATAGTCATTTTTCCTATGTTTTGTAAATCATCGTCGATTGGTTGGAATCTTGTTAGAGCCCTATCACACTATTCGTCAATCACTTGGTAGTTTTGATTACTTTGGCTATGGTTATAAATGGCATGTATAGGCCCTATAAGTAATAGATTTTTGAACATGTTTTTTGATCAACTTGATATGGGTATGCCTTTTTGTATATGTTTGCTTGGACTTGTAATGTTTTGGTAAGTATGTGCCTTTTTGGTCACTTTTAAGTGCTTTGTAAATATATGGCTTGATATTTGTTTATATGTGGTTGAAATGGTTAAATGATGTATGGATGTGGTGGTGATTGTTTAGGGTATAATGTGATCTTGAATTAAATGAATTGGTGTGAATTGTGGGGCCTTTGAAGCACATTGGTTAGATTTTACAAATTGATTAATTTGGTATGTTTTGAGTGTGGTTGGAGAGTGTTTTGATTATAGGAATGCATGCATAAATGGTGTGTCTTGGTGGGCAAGAAATGGTTTTATGATGTCTTGTTTTAAGGGCCAAAATTTGAGCACATGGCCTGGGACACGAGCTATCACATGGTTGTGTGCCACACACTGTCACCTCACGTGATCGTGTGTCATTAATGTTTTTTATTAGGTTTCACATGGTCTGAGACATGGTCCACAACACAGTCGTGTGTCTCAAAATAGTTTTTGGCACAGTCTGGCACACGGCCTGCGACTCAATCGTGTGGCTCAACATCGAATACACACACAGGCTGGTACACATCCCGCGACACAGCTATGTAGCCATAATTCTAATACCCACAAGGGCAGCTACACAAACTGGGACACAACCGTGTGTCCCTACTTCGAATATCCATATGGTTTGGGCTATATCACACAGCTTGGCCACACAACCGTTTGACCCCTGTTTTCCAATTTTCCAAAATTTTCTAATTTGTTTAAATTTGATCCCTGATTGTTTCCAAATTGTTTTTAGGGTCCCAAAGGCTCGATTTAAGGCCCAAATGTGTATTTTTGCCATGATTGTATTAGGTTATTAGAGATTAATATTAAATTATATTGTTGTTTTGTTTTGAAGTTAAAGGTTTTGTTTTGTACAATAATGCTCTGTAACCCTAATTTGGTGACAAAGATGAGTTAGTGGTGTTACATTTAGTGGTATCATAGCCACAGTTTAATCGGTTCTTGAACTAAACATAGCATGTATAGAGTATAAAACACATGTCATTTTATAACCTGTGATAGTGTGATATCTCCTGACTTAAATTAAATTATGTTTTCATATAGATAAAAGATGTCGTCCCACCGAGTTGATTCGATGAAGCCAAAAGTAATGCTCAAGCCTCTATTCAAGTAGTAGCATGCGAAAGAAGCCTTCTATCATATGATGTCTGAGTGGTTTACCAAATTTTTCCCGAACAAATCCAATGGCTCAACGACCTCCACCCTTTTTCGTATGCCAACCAGTTCCCCCTATTCCTCAAGGTTCGAAACAGGTACGTGTAAATAGGCCTCTGGTTGATAAAATTCATAAAAATGGGGTAGAAGAATTTCATGGTACAACTGAAGATGACCCTGAAAAAGCTGAGTTCTGGTTAGAGAATACCATTAGAGTTTTTGATGAATTATCTTGTTCTTCAACTGATTGTTTAACATGTACAATATCTCTATTAAAAGACTCAGCGTATCAGTGGTGGAATACTCTTATAGAAGTAATACCGAAAGATCAAGTGAATTGGGAATTCTTCTAAATAGAATTCAAAAAGAAAGACTTTTGTCAAAGGTATCTCAATAAGAAGAGGAAAGAGTTTCTAAAATTGAAGTAGGGTCGTAGAATTGTAGCTGAATATGAGAAAGAATTTGTTTGACAAAGCAAGTATGCTCAAGAATGTATTCCAACTGAAGTTGTTATGTGTACCCAGTTTGAAGATGGCTTGAACGAAGACATCAGATTGCTTGTCAGGATACTTGAAATGAAAGAATTTGTGGTTTTAGTTCATTGAGTACATAAGGCTAAAGAACCTAGTAAATAAAAAAGAAAAGCAGATTCCAATACTTGAGACACGGGTAAACAACCTATGGGAAAATCATTTTCTTCTTTAGCAAAGAAATCAAAGGAAACTCACAATCCTATGTCAACTCCATATGGGTTTTTTGGGAGAGATAAAGGGAAGCAAGCTAGTTCGAGACTTCAGGCTACCTCTGTAGCAAGTGTGGGAAGTGTTCATAATAACATGCCTAAATCTCAGCAATGCAATAGAGGACATTTCAGAGAATACCGATTGAAAGAGGGATCTTATTTTAAATACGGGTCATATGATCATTTTCTTCGAGATTGCCCTGAAAGGTCCCGACAGAGATAAAGCTCAGAATACACGACTGGGTAACACGCCTTCGAGAGGGAGGCCATCTAAGAGTAGTGCTAATGCAAGGAACAGTCAAAGTGGAATGAAAGATTTTGTAGTTCGATATGAGGCTCCAGCACCAATTAGGGCTTATGCAATTCGAGCTTGTGAAAAGGCTTCGGCACCTGATGTGATTACTAGTACATTTTCTATCTTTGATGTTAATGTTTATGCTTTGATTGACTCAGTGTCAATGCACTCGTACATATGCACAACATTAGTGTCGGATAAGAAAATATTTGTTAAGTCAACTGAATTTGTGGTCAAAGTAACTAATCCATTAGGCCAGTATGTGTTAGTTGATAAAGTTTGTAGAAACTGTCCCTTAAAAATTTGATGCCACTGTTAGCATAGATTGGTTGAATTTGCATGATGCAGTGGTGACCTGTAGACGAAAGCAAATTTTATTGAAATGTCAGAACGGTGAGATAGTCAGGGTAGAATCAGATAGATGTGATAGTACAACTAATACTATTTCAGCTTTGTTAGCCCAAAAATGTGTTAGAAAAGGTTGTGAGGCTTATTTAGCTTATATATTATATTCCAAAGCCCCAGAATCGAAATTAGGATCAGTTTTGATCGTTTGTGAATGTGGATGTGTTTCTGAAAGAGTTACCAGGGTTACCGTCAGTCAGAGAGTTTGAATTTGCTATTGAACTAGTACCGAGAACTACACTGATATCGATTGCTCCGTATAGAATGGCACTGGCTGAATTAAAAGAGTTGAAAGCACAGCTACAGGAGTTGATAGGTAGAGGTTTTGATCGACCTAGTTTTTCTCTCTGGGGTGCACCTATACTATTTGTTAAGAAAAAAGATGAGTCGATACGTTTATGTATTGATTATCAACACCTTAATAAGTTTATAGTCAAAAACAAATATTCGTTGCCACATATTGATGATTTATTTAATAAGCTAAAAGGTGAAACTATATTTTCAAAGATTGATCTCCATTCTGGATATTATCAGCTTTGGGTTAAAGGTTCTGATGTGCCGAAAACTGCTTTCAAAACCAAGTACAGACATTATGAATTTTTAGTTATTCCATTTGGTTGAACAAATGCAGCTGCAGCGTTTATGAATTTGATGAACAAAATATTTGGGTCGTACTTAGATAAATTTGTGATTGTTTTCATTGATGACATTCTAATTTAATCCCGATATGAAGTGGAGCATGCCCAAAATTTGAGAAAAGTATTGCAGACTTTGCGCGAGAAACAATTATATGCAAATTCAGTAAATATGAGTTTTGGTTACGAGAATCCTATTACATCAAATATCACCCAAATGGCATTTCTTTTACTTGAAGTCAATGGTAACCCTATTACGAAATCAATCATAATATGCTTCCATTTTAATTCATGAATCAAGATAGGCTGGAGAAGTCTGGTGGGAACCTGATGTTCTGCCTTCACTCATTGACAAGTCAACCATTTAGCAACGAAATCAACTATCTCTCTTCTAATACCGAACCACTAATACTATTCATGTAAGTCATTATACATTTTCATTCTACCAAGGTGCATAGTGAAAGGGCAAGCATGAGCATTGCAAAGCATTAGCTCTTTCACTTCAACAACATCTGGAACACAAATTCAATTACGAAACCTCAGACAACCACTATCATCAATGCTAAAGTTTCCTACCGAGCCACATTAAACCATTTCTCTTTTTCCAAAAAAACTTAGTATCAACAACCTGAGCTTCCTTAATTTGATCAAACAACACTCGTTTGGCTTTCAACTCGGCTAAGTAATTTTCGTCATTGCCAATGTTGATTTGATCGAACATCGCCTGCAATTCAACAGCTGCCTTCCTACTAAACGGTCAACTACAACGTTAGCTTTACCGGGGTGGTAATTGATAACACAATCATAATCTTTAAAAAATTCAATCTAGCGACGTTATCTCAAGTTCAACTCATTTGGGTTAAGAGGTATTTAAGACTTTTGTGATCGACATAAATATGACACTTTTAACTATACAAATAGTGCATTTAGATATTTAGAGCAAAAACCACAGCGGCTAGCTCTAAATCGTGCGACGGATAAATGCGTTCGCGTTATTAGCTAGCGGAACACATACACAGTCACTTTCATGTCCTTCATCAAAACATAGCCCAAACCACTCCATGAAGAATCACTATATACCATAAAGTCTTTCCCCGATTCAGGCAAAGTTACAGTCAATGCTTCAGTCAACATTTATTTTAATTTCTCGAAACTTTTCTAGCACTGATCACTCCAAACAAATCTTTGATAATAATTGTCCAATCCATGGAAACTACAGACTTCTGACACATTTCATGGTGTTTTCCCCTATAAGATAGCCTCGATTTTTTTTGGATCAACCCAAATCCCATCAACTAAAATAACACGTCCTACAAACACAACTTTGGATAACTAGAACTAACTTTTGCTAAGTTTTCCATACAATTGCTTTTCTTGTAGAACTTGTAAATTAGTTAGAATATATTGCTTATGCTCAGCTTCAGACTTTGAATAGATCAGAATTTCATCGATGAAAACTAACATAAAATGATCTAGATAGAGCTAGAAGATGCGATTCATGAGATCCATGAATGCCACAGGAGCTTTTGTCTAACTGAAAGGCATCACCAAAAATTCATAACGGTCATAACGCATACGGAACAACAAATTCAATCTGTCACTATTTCTCACTTTCAACTGATAGTAATTTCATCTCAAATAAAACTTGGAAAAAACTGAAACTTTTTTCAACTGATCGAATAAGTCATCGATACAAGGTAAGGGGTGCCAATCTTAACCGTTAGCTTGTTCAATTTCTGATAGTGTTGGGAAATGTGCCTATATTGTAGTAAACATGTAACTATTTTCTATTTATTTGGATGATAAATAAATAAATAAATAAAGTTAATTTCATATTTCACTATTATGTCTTTTTTATTTGTGTTTTTCATATTTTGCATGTATAGCGAAATTGTGACAAGCAAATATTAGTTTATTGATTGTCTAAAGTTCAAATTGAAGATAAATGGCACTGTAAAGAAAGTTTACATTACGAGAAAACAACTTACTTCAGTAGATAATCTAAATGAGTCCATAATCTCATAAAAGAATCAAAGTGAGCATTTGATTCAAATATTGAGAAGCATTATTATGTTGTCTACAATTCCAATTTGTGAGATGGTTAGTCTTGGCTATCGAAGTAGTTAATTCCACGAGTAGAGACATAGATGTATTCATTGGAAGAATGATACATTGGACAGGACTCAAGATGAATTAATACTAAATCTGTTTCTGAATTAATTCACTTGTGACATCCATAGTGTGATTTACCTAAATCCTGAGTTAGCCACTGACCATACGTATGCAACTCATGTGATTTGATATAAGTGGAGGCTTATGCTTTAAAGATGATTGAGCCCATAGCCAGTATATTGGGTACATGATTTTTGTATGGCATAGCTTTACTAGAAATAGTGGAATTTATAGCTCAATTAAAGATTTATTGATATCCTCGCATTGGCATTCTGTACAGTGATAAATATGGAACGTAACCATGCATTGCTTGTTCTCAAACGAGCAATTTATCATTTTCATTTGTTTACAGTGATCATATTAATCATTAAGAAGACACAATTGTGATAATGAGATAAAATAGGATTGTATTGAGTGAACGGATTTAACTCAAAAGAGTCAATAATATCATATTAGGGTAACACACATATAACAAGGTTATTAGACAAAGCAGTTGGATGAATTACTTTCATAAAGAGTGTACAATAAGGAGCTTTCAATCATGGTACTTTCTGTGGACTGACTCCATGATTAAGTAATTGTGAATTATTGGAATGATGCCTCTAGAAATAATTGCAATTACTAGAGCCTAATTGCATATTTCTGATTGGCCGCTCTGCTAGCTCAACAAAAGATCGATCGGACTGCATTTAAATTAGAAGAAAGTTCTACGACTTTGGGAATAATTTAATTGAGTCTATTTATTCGATGTGGAATTAAATTAGATGGTCATGATAACTGTTTAACTAGAGAATTTGATTAAAGAATTTTCTTGAAAAATTAATTTGGAAAATCTAAGTAATTTTTGGAAAAAATAATTTTGATCAAGTAAAAATAAATTAATCAAATCAATTAAAATTAATATGATATTTTTGGGAATTAATTTTCAAGTAAGACAATAGCCCAATGGGTAATTGAACTTGAAAATTGGACTTGAGACCGTAAATTGGACCCAAGAGTCCAACATTGAGACCAAGACCCAAAAATGAGTCAAACCAAGCCTGATATGTGAAATCGAGCCGACGGTCCAACTTGTGGCTAGGCCAGACAGGTCAAAAACTTGACCAGACCAAATCAGAAGTAGCCGAACTGGTTCGGGGTGCCGTAAGGGTGCCGTAAGAGATTATTTTAGAAAATTTCTAGAGAATTTTTCTAATTTATAAATTGACCCAAAATTTTAGAGAAATTGTAAAATTACCCCACTAGTATTTTTTGGTGCAAATTTTTTTATTCAAAACAAACCCACACTCAACAAATGTGAGCTTGAGGATAACGAAGAAGATTACTCAGTCGAAGCGCTCATCCTAGACTAATCAAAAAGGTACAGTTTTGATTAAGTGTTTATTACTTTAGATATCACAACCAAGATTTTATTTTAGAAAATTTTTAAAACTCTGGTTTATTCTTAAATTTAATTTTCGCTACGTTTTCCAAACCCATTTTTTCCAAAAGATAGTCTATACAAAGTTGCATCGAACCATCTTTCTTTTTAACAAACAATACTAGAGCTCCCCAGGGCGATATATTAAGGTGTATAAAGTCGCGGTCCAGTAAATCTTGCAATTTAAATTTTAACTCCTTTAGCTCTCGCAGTACCATACAATAAGGGGAAGTTGACACTAGAGCCGTATCAGGGAACACTTCAATTGCAAACTCAAATTCTCGAATTGGTGGTAATCCCAATAATTCCTTGAGAAACACATCAGGGAATTGACAAATAGATAGAGTCTTACTGATCTGACTATCACCAACATTCGAGTTAATAACATAGGCCATAAAAGTTTCACAGCCTCTATCTAAAAGTTCATTAGCTTGAACTGCTGAAATGATATGAGTTGAACCATTCGTTCTAACACCATTCACCTCAATCAAATTACCATCGACACTCTAAACCATAAAATTTTTTTATGGCAATCCAATATTACCCCATGCTTGGTTAGCTAATCCATACCCAAAATCATATCAAAATTGCTGAATGGCACAATCAACAAGTCAACAAGAAAAGATACGTTCTGAATCTCTAACTAACACCACCTACATACTTGATTGACTAACACTGACTGCCTTAAAGGACTCGATACAATCATAGCCACTTTAGATGTCTTTGATTTTATACTCCTCAATTTAACCAATTCAGCATTTATATAAGAATGTAAGGATTCAGGTTCTATCAGAGCGTAAATTGGTGTAGAGAATAGTAGAAAATACCTGCTACAACATCAATAGCATCGCCCTTCTCATGAGTCTGTACAACATATGCTCACGCTGGTGCTTTGGCCTCTAACTGATAAGAAGAAATCCCATTCCTTTTTCATGATCTACCTCTTGCAACTAAACTACCACAACAAATCCCTCAACCCCTAGACTCAAGTGCAGACCTAGCATTATTACCTCTCGAAAACTCATGAGCAAAATACTCCAAATATCCTCAAAAAAAAAGCTCACAACAATTTTCAAAATTCACCTCGATGTTTTTTTCCCACAGTGCTCACAGTTTGGTACATCAAAATCTCGAGTCGAACCTCCCACACTACCCACTGACACATATGGTTGTCGATCTAAGTTTATATCATATTTAAGAGATTTAAAAGTCAATCTCCAATTACCAAGAAAATCCCTAGTTTGCTTTGGTACAAGATGCGAGAACTAGCAGTCCCTGCCTGTTTTCCAGCAACTCGTGTAGTATTAGTTTTCTTGTCGAGGCTCAAAGCTTGTTCTATCATTTTCACTCGTTCAACTAGATCAGAAAATTCTAAGATCCGGTGATATACGAGTTGAATTCTGAGTTCATCCCGCAAACTACACAAAAAACATTTACAAATTTCAGCTTCAGTAGATACAAACTTTAAGGCATATTTATTGAGTCACAGAAACTCATGCTCGTAACTAGCTGCCAACATTTCATTCTATTTCAATAACAAAAATTCTTATTTTTGATCCTCTAGGTATAATTCTTCGATTTACTTTTTCTTCAATTTGGTTTGAAAAAACACCCAATTGGCTTGCTCGGTAGGTACATGGTGTATGACTGTCTGCCATCACATATATGCTTCTCTTTTCAATAGAGAAACAACACAAATTATGCATTCACGCGGGGTGCATTCAAGTTGTTGCAGAATTCATTTAGTCAATTCTATCATGTGTGAAATGATATGTGAATTGTACAAGTATACACGTCAGATGAAGTAATAAAGTGATGAGTGAGTATCATTCCCACAAGGATTGGATTGAGGCACTGAAGTGGTCAAGTTATTATAATAAAGTGTGATTAATGCTATGGTAAGTATGCAGTAGCAATTAATAAGAATAATGATGTATACAAATGTGGAACTAATGAATACTTGGAAATGCAATGGTAATTAGGAGAATAAATACGTGAATAATATACAATAAATAAATAAACGGCTAAGAATGCTATGGCAAAGCTACTTCGGCAAAGATAAAGGTTAAGCGATGTTGAGTGGGAAGGCCAGGATTACTAAGAATCTACTTTTCTGTTAGCACTGCCTCAGCAAAATCATACTTAACCTACTGTTTGAAAGAGTTATTAAGTGGTCTGCCTCCTCCGAGAGCAAAAACCTCAAGTTACCTTGCCTGTGTCTATAGGCATTTACTATGGTACCCTGTACTGTTACCTTCTGTATGATCACTACTCTATGTCTAAAGTCGACTACAAGTGTTTTTCGAGTACTTGCTCATATCATTCAAACACGGTCCAACTAATCCAACCTTTTCAAAATTAAATAAGTTTAAGGGTACGCTACACTGTTGACTATGTCTAAGGATTGCTCACATATATTGTAAAGAATAAAATAATTGAATGAAACGGTAAAATAACTCAGATTTATACTGCAGCCATTAAAGACAATTAAAGTTTCAACAAAGTAATCTTAACCCTATGAGATTTAACTCATAGGTTGGAAAATAAAATTCAACTAAAACATCGTTTTCATCACTATAATTCACGAAGGAATAGATTATAAATAATGGAAGAACGTCGGGAAGATAGCGTTCGCTTGTCCAATCCACACTCCAATTGTGTAGTGTCCTGAGGCATGTTATTGAGTCATAGAAAATTATGCTTGTAATCAACTGTGAACATTTCATTCTATTTCCAAAACAAAAATTCTTGTTTCCGATCCTCTGGGTACAATTCTCCGACATACTTTTTCTTTAATTCAGTTTGAAAGAACTCCCAATTGGCTTGCTCGGTAGGTACATGGCTTATGACTGTCTATCATCACATATATGCTTCTCCTTGCAGTAGAGAAACAACAAAGATTACACATTCACACATGGTGCATTCAAATTGTTGCAAAATTTATTTAGTCAGTTCCAACCAAACTTCAGTAGTTAAAGGATCAACCCCTTTCAAACCTAGAAATTCAGTAGCACCATACCTTCATAATTATTTAATTGGGGCATGTAGAATAAAAGGTACATGTACTACCACAGGAGTAGTTCCCACCACTCTCCAAAGAGCTTCAGCAACAGCTCGAAGTAAAGTCAAATCACCTTACCCCTCATTTCTATCTCTATCGACCCTATGTTGTTAAGCACCAGTTGAATCAATGCTTGGTGCCACTAATTCATCCCTAATTTCATTCTTAGCAGAGTGACCACTACTACGAATACTCTCATTTACTTTATTTCCAGATTCTCTCGACATCATTCAACTCTAAAATAGAAACAATATAATCCAGATCCGAATCCTGACTCAAACTCGACTCAAATTTTGCATGTACATATAGGCTCGATTCTAAGCTCAATTTAGTCTAAGAACTAGCTAAACCTATAGCTCTAATATCAATAAATGTAACACCCCTTACCTAGTCCGATCTCCGACCCGAACAATAGGATGTTACGAAAAAAACTAAATAATTACACGCAATTTATCATTCAAAATTTCAATAAAAAATCATTACATCAAATATGATCAAGTTTAACATTTAATTCAATTAAATTCGGGTTTATATCGAGCTTACAAAAGCTTAAAATCAATTTAGTATCATAAAAGATCAATTCAAAGTAAAAACAAAAATATTGGAAAATTTGCAAATAAGGGTCACGCGGTCATGTCCTCCGACCGTATGGAACGACACGCAGTCGTGAAGTAAGTTGTGCAACAGAAAGATGTTGTGTAACACCCTTAACCAAACCTAGGAGTTCCAGCTAAGTCGAAGGCTTTACATTGATCACTATAGTGATCTAGTAAAGCCATTCTTCTACTTGAGTTGATTTGTAAAAAAAATTCTATTTTGTTTTTAAGAAAAAAAATTCATTTAATCAATTCGACTTTACTTAGTAATCTAATTACAATATTATTAATGCGAAGTTTTTGAGACAACGGTTAAGGTTTAAGAAAACTTATCAAAACTTTAAATATTTTGCAAAGCAGTAGAAAACCATAATAAGAATACTATATTTCTAAACCAATTAGCAGCTATAATCAGAGTAATAACTAGATGACATGTTTAAAAATTTATAAGCTAAATAATCCCCAAACCATAGTTATGAAAGCAATAAACAAATAATAGTTTACAAGCCGATAAAAAAACCAATAAAACAATTATGCAAAAGGGGGAGTCAGCTTATGACAGCCCCACGTGATTCTAATTTTTAAACTATTACGTATAATTGTTCAAATGGTAAAGCATTCAGTAAATCAAAGCATGTACAAATTTCATAACGCAATACAATTATAATTTTAAGTCCCCACCCATCCATCCTATCTGCTTTCGAGCATCGCTTAACACTCCAAAACACATGCCAATAATTAACCATCCCAGATTTCTCGGTGATGATGGTCATTCACTTGTCAACTGTGATGATGACTTTTATTACAATTACTTACCATCCTGGTTGCCTGATTTCGATGGCTTTTTAAACTATCATCATGGTTTAACTAGTTTTGATGACATTGCCGGCTACATTTTGGCGTGGACTTAAATTGCCACTTTCTCTTACGGAACTCCTCCATCCTCCATACCCAAATTTTATGTAATCATGCACATAAACTCAGCATATCATGCTATTTATCAACAATTTCCCTTTTATGGCAACATCAAATTCTCACTCTAACATGAAGTTATAAACATTAGGTATTTTTACCGATTATGTCATTTTACTCGTTTTCACGTAAAATCGTTTAGAAAAAATTGTTTAACACAATTTAAAGCTTTATATTCTACCATAAAACATCAAAATAAACACATTTCACCTATGGATATTTTTCCAAATATAAACCCTAGGTTAAATTATTGCTAGAATAAGCTAAATTAAGTTACTGGGACTCCAAAAACGTAACGAACATTAAAAACGGGGCTTGGAATCACTTACTATGGAGCTTGGAAGCTTGAAACGAACCCTAGCTATAGAGAACCCTTTAAATTTCGTCCTAATGAAGAATATGAATATATTTTTCCATATTTTTCCTTTTTTTAATTTTTTTAATTGCCAAATGACTAAAATACCCTTCATTAAAAACTTTAGTTATTTCTACCTATGTATGTCCACTTTTGTCCATGAAAACCTAATGGTATAATTACCATTTAAGGACCTCTACTTCAATTATGCTCTTCAAGTAAATCCTTTAACATCTAAAACTCATATTTATCAACTTTTTCTATTAAGTCCTAATAGGCAAATTAGACATGCAATTCATGAAATTTTCTATCGATATTCTAACACATGCATCTAACCACTCAATAAATTATAAAAATTAATTGGAATAAATTTTTCTACTTCAGAATTGTGGTTTCGAAACCACTATTCCATTTAGGCCCTAATTCGGGATATCATAGATTGACTGAGTAAGGATGTCATAACATAAGGAATGTGAAGTTGTGACGTTGAGCACCGAAGTTGCGATATTGCAACTTCGTGGTTGCAATGTCACTCATTGAGTGTCTCCAAAATCACTTTAAAATGTCTTTAATCCCATCAAACTCTCATTCTAAATCATATTTAAACTTAATCCAAATCATAAATATGTTCAAACTAATTTATAATTCAAAAACTTATCTTAACCTTTCAAGGAGATTACATACAACACTTGCTATAGCGACCCGAAAGTCAATGCTATCAAAAAGTTTAGTTTGGAAACTCTGTTTCCATAAATTAGACCTATAAATATATTTATTAAATATACAGAGTTATATTAGAAGTGAATTAAATTTTGGTCGAGTAATTTGTGGAGTTAAGGCTTAATTGGTGGACATGGACTAAAACATAAAAGTGTTAAAAGTGTAATTTCTTAAGGAATTTATAATTGGAACTTATGAAAGGGAATTATATAGAATTATAACCTTATATTACATTAGTGGATGGTAGCTTAAGTTAAAAATTAAAGAAAATGTTTAAAAATTAAAGAAAATGTGATAAAAATATTAAATAAAATAAAACATAAGGTGAGTAATATAATCAGTTAATGGAAAGAAAGAGAAAAAAGGTTATCTTCTTCCTTTCACCCAAAACCGAATGAAGCAAGTAGAGAAGAGAAGAATTTGACATTAGGGTTTTCATTTTGAAGCTTCAATTGTATGTTTAATTTAGTCATTTTCTTATAATTTTTTATGTTTTTAGAATTTCGGGAGCTTAAGCTAGCTGATCCATATAGTATTTTTTGGTACCGTTAAAGTTCGATAATGTTACCATTTTTTAATAATTGAAGATTGAAGTGTTATTTTGATAGATTTTAAGTTTAGTACTGATACGATCTCGCCTCGGTGATGATTCGAGTCGTATTAGTTACCCGATCGTAAAATTAAGAAGTTTCGTTTCAATTGAAGTAAGCTGAAATTGGTTAAGATTAGGCTTTAAAAAAAGGGTTTTGAATAGGTATAAAGGGTGAAAGATATAAGGTTCGGTCTAACAAACAAATAAGGTTATATTTAAGTCAATGAATGTGGATGGAATAAAAAGGCTCAAGGTTGAAGAATGGACCAATACTATATACAGTATTGACCCGATACTTATAAAAACACTTGAGAAATGATAGAACCTTGACTCACTATCTATAAGGAGATAGGAACCAAAGATATAAGGGTGAACGCCACACTCAGTTTAAGAGTGATGAGTTCAAAAAAACAGGGTTTAGGGGGTGACGCCACTAGCTAGGCTAGATAAGTCAAGCCGAGTCTTAAAAGAACAAAGAGAGTTGAATTAAACTCACAATGTTATAAACATCCATAAAGGACTAAGATGTATTTTGTCTAAATTGTCTAACCAGCAAATGATTACAAAAACAACTATTTATAAGCCCTAAAATGCCTATTGAAATTCGGCTACTATTGTGTTCAAACAACCTTTAAAATGTTCACACTTAATAATAAATTTCAGTTCATGAATTGGCAGATTCATGCTTCAGCCGAATAGTCAAATTCTTCCCTCTTGGTGCGTGCATGTATTCTTAGTCAAAAAGCATTCTTTATTTTCCATGGATGTGCAGCCCTTAATCTACCTTCATTCCCTATTGGCTGAATGCTAGGTGCATGAAACATGCATCTTCTTTAATTGAGATATTTATGGCGTCTTGATCAAATGAATGGCAGCTTGTATTTAATTGGTTCATCCCCCATTCTTGATGCATGAATGTGCTGGTACAGTGGCTAAATTAATGAGGCTTGAATCCCTTAAATATTGTACTTGAATTCTCCCATTTATGAAGTAATTGATCAGCCAAATAAGATGTGAATATGATTTAATTCCCCTTGGATACCCGAATGGGTAGCAACCATTTTTAATGCTGTTGTAGCTCACGAACAGCCCTCAATGTGAACATATGAATTCGGTTGGACACTTAGTGTGAACTTAGCTTCTAGCTGAATGGCAAGTGTGAAAACACTTGAATTTCCTTTGTAAAAACGAACAACCTTCTTGGAGCAAGTTAATGCATGAACATTATTGTTCAATGTCCTGAATTAATTTATCTACTCCTCCCTTGGACGTGCATGCATGTAGGACGTGCATGCATGTAGGACATGCATGAATTGCAACCCAATGGCCACATTAAGCTTCCCAAACGTCCATAGACATGAATACTGCATGGAAGAAACAAACAGCAGCTCCACCTCCTTTTAATGCACGTTCAAGTGCATGTCTTCACCTTCAATGCCGTTCATTGCACATGCTAGTTGTCCATTGAATTTTGCTTGCTATCAGCTTCTACAAACACATTAAAACCTGTCTTAATTTTAAGAATAAAACATAATCCAACATGATGTGATACCTGCTGCATCATGTTTTGAAACAATTTGACGATATCGGGATTGGCCCAAACTCGAGGGGCCCAAGTGCAAAATGAAGCTTTTAATTCCAGTTTGTTAATTTGGTTGCTGGAATCAGGACTTTGATTTATTTATTTTAGCTACTTTAGTTATTATAATATGAGTCTTTAATTATGTATTGTTTATTAAATGCATCTTTAATTAATGTTTTGCATTATTGATCTCCATCTTTTAATTATGACATATATTATGTGTTCTGCATTTATTAAAGCCATGCATTATGTAACTCCCATGTTAATTAAAGTCTGCATCTTTTAATGAAGTCATGCATTAAGTTATTCATTGTTCATTTAGTTTACATCTTAATTAAACCAAGCATTTAAGCATCCTAGTTGTTAAATATGTTTGAGTTTGTTTATATAAGTATGTTATTTGATTTGGCTGTTATTTTTTTAATGCTTAAGTTATAGTGTGTTTAATTTTTCTTAAATAAATTGATTGTGTGATTGTTGTAGGAAAATCTAAAAGGTTGGTCACATAGCTACAAAAGAGTTGTCCGTTTGCCAAGAACAATCAAATGCTGTCACATTCAATTGGCCGTCTAGTTTTGGCATAAAAGAGTGTGCATTTGGTCACTTAATTGCTGGTGCATATTTGGAACGTTTTTGGTGGGTATTAAAGTACTCAAAGCTCATTATGGTGATTTTCAAATGGACCAAGAGTGACTTTTTAACTCTGATATGTTTCATGCACTTAAAGCTAGTTATGGTGCCAATTAAGAGATGAATACACAAGCATTAAGGCGTTTGGTTAAGGGGAAAATGAAGGGATATCAAACAGCACATTTAATGGACCATTAAGCCTTCATCAAGTGAAGAGGCATGACTTTTCAGTTATGCACAAATCAAGTGAAAATACATGACTCTTTGGCTGCCCATTAAAAGTTATAACCGAATTTTAATATTTTGTTAATAACTGATATGAATGTTGAATTTGAATAGTCATAATAATGTTTATAAATAGTTTGTAAGAAAATATTGTTTTGGTTAGACTATTTTTTAGCCAAATTTATGAAATATTTGATTCTTGTGAGAGTTCAAATCTCCTTGTTCTTTTTGGGACTGATCTGACTTATCAAGCTAGCTTATGGCGTCTTATCCTTCCATTGTTTTTTCGAACTTATCACTACAAAGTATGGCATTCATTATACCTTTGGTTCCTATCTCTTTAGATAGTGGGTCAAGGTTTATCTGTTGATTTTACTTTTCATTATCCATCTAAGTGCTTGTAAGTCTTGGGTCGACAATCTCTATTGTAACAACCTAATTTTGGGGCTAATAGGAACAATGGTTTTGAAAACCACTATTTTGAAGCCCAAAAAATTATTTTATTATTATTTTATGTGTTATGGCATGATTATATGAATGCATGAAAATTTTGGTGAGATAATTTTAGCGATTTCATGCTTTATTGTGAAAAAGGACTAAATCGCATAAAGGGCAAAAGTTTTGTTTTACTACCCAAATGTGTTAAATAGCTAGAGAACTAAAATTTAAGGCCTTTAAAGGGCAATTAGACTCTTTTAAATAGAGGTGGCCAACCATAGGGGACAAGATTGGTCAAAATGTCAAAGTTAGGTGACATTTGGTGATTTAATTGATTAAAATAAAACAAAAGAAAAAGGGCTATCATCTTCCTCACCTCTCCACTGAAATTTTTAGCCATTCTAGGGGTTTTAAAAGCTCAAAATTTTAGCAACTTCTCATCCTTTCAAGTAAGTGGTTTAGATGGTTTTTATTGATGATTTTTGCATTTTTAGGACCCTTGTAGCATGAGCTAGCTAATGAGGGGACTATATTGCAAGATGGTTAAAAGTCTAAGATTTTTCCATGAGAGTATTCATGTTGTTTTCTGAAATTTTATGGAAGAAAATGAATCATGGTAGAGAAATAAACAACTTTTGTGAAGTAGTTTTCATGGAAACCTTAACTAAGGACCAATTTGCATAAGCTATGAAATAGGTGATAAATGTGTGCAATAATGAGAATTTTGAGATGTTATAGTTATAAAATTAATTTCTTTAAGCTTGGATAATAAGGAAATTTGATAAAAATAGACTTTCGGGCCTAGGGGTAAAATTGTAATTTTTGCAAAGTTTAAGAGCAAAATGGTCATTTTACCAAAGTATGAGTCTCAAGTTGAATTGAATGATTTGTGTATTAAATAAGCTAAATTTCTACGTTTTAGATAAAGAGAAACGTGATTCGGGTCTTGATCGAGGGAAGAATAAAGTTTACGAGGATTAGGCTAGTTCCCATCATTTTGTGCCGAGGTAAGTACATATGTAAATAATGTGTCATTGTAGCTTATTTTTAAACATTTTATCATTATCATGTATTATAATCTTACTTGTTACTATAGAAGCATAAACATTGTGATATAAGAGTATTCTACATGATGAATAAGTACGACGACATCAGGTTAAATATGAAATCCCGTTGAACCTCAGAAATAGTATAGGATACAAAAAGGTATGTCATGAGGAACTATATGGTCTGAACTCATGAGTTATGTCTGAGTTCATGAGATAAATGCTATATGTAATGTGGGTTCGGGTACTGACCTTGAGTGCAGACTTGTGAGTAGCTTAATGAGCGAGCATTACATGATAAGAGTTATGAGGTTCGGGTACTGACATGGCAAAAAGGCCTATGAGTAACTCAAAATATGAGCATTAGAAAGTACGAGGTAGTTTTGACTACTCATATGACATTTAAGTGTAAACTCCATGTACCCATTAGGATTTCTAGTGTTCAACGAGTAGTTTGAAGAATGAGTTGGGGAGAATTTCAATTATGTATGTTATTAGGGAGAATGAAATTGAGATATTTTAAGGATGATTACAGGTATGTATACTAAACCCATGGACAAGACCTTAGTGTGTGATGAGATGCAGTAAGTATGCATAAAGGAAGTGAAGAGTAAGATAGTGAGCTTAAAATGAAATATCATTTAAGTATGGTAAGCCATTGTTTGATGAATGTTTTTTTTTACACTTATTTTCTTATATGTACTTACTAAGCTCTCATGCTTACCCTCTTTCCTTTCCATTTTCTTATAGTGCCGCCAAAGTAGCTTATAGATCATCGCCTACATCGAGGCAGCCAGCCACACTATCCTTGAAGCACTTGGTATAGCTAGTTTTATCATTTTGATTATGGCATGTATAGGAACTTTGATCTTAATTTGGTGTCACATTGTTTTGGGGCCAAATGTGTTGGCTTGTTTTAGTATTTGACTCATTTTGTATAAGGCCATGAAAATGGCTAATTTTGAAAGTCATTATATGAATGCAAGATAGTCTTTCATGAAAGTGAAATTGTTAGCATGGTTGAATATATGAAATGTATATAGGCCTTAGCTATGGTTTTTGGTTGAGAAATCATATTAAGTTAGACTTTGATATGTTGGTTGGTATAAAATTTTGTTTTAGGGTGGCATAGGGCTTGGTAAATAGCCTTATATTGTCCACATTGGTAAATAGCTGTGTGAAGGGCACGGCCTAGCACACGAGCATGTGCCTTGGTCGTGTGACCCTTAAGGGTTGCTGACGTCAAAAATAGAATGTCAAGGTTTTTAGACACGGGCTAGGACACGAGCGTGTCATGGCCGTGCGAGGGACACGGGCAATAGACACGGGTATGTGTCAGGCCATGTGAAAACCCCTGTAGGTTCGAATTTAGAATTTAGTTCACATGGTTATGGGACATGGGCGTGTCCCTAGATGCTTAGGCCGTGTAGTCACATGGGCCATCAGCACGTCCAAGTTATAATGACCACACAGGCGTGTGCCTTGTTTCATGAGTTACTTTTCGTAAGTTAGCTAAAGGGCCCGGATTGGTCCTGAATGGTTTCCAATGGATGTTTAGGTCCTCGTAGGCCCACATTAAGGAGTTTAGATAAAGTTCGAAAAAGTTTTAAATTTGATCAAGCCTTGATGATTTGAAAACATTGGAAATGCATGTGTTTAAGTTTAGTAATGCCTCGTATTCCGTCCTAGTGTAGGGCACGGGTGTGGGGTGTTACATCTATATTGTTGGTTTAGCCTTTGCCTTAGTCGAGTTTCCTCTACCCATCTTCCAAAATCTTGCAATCCACCTTAAGTGTTGTTTTAAGTTTCGGGTCAATACTATCCTATAGTATTGGTTCACTCTTCAACCTTAAGCCTAAACTATTCCATTCAAATTACCAACTTCAAAATATCCCTATCTTTGCCTTAGCTAAACCTATCCATTCCTTCCCTAAACATTCTTTGAACCTTTGTTTGAACCTATCTTCTATCCATCTTCAGCCTTTTTCTTGTAATGAATCAAACTTACTCAGTTCTTGATTGGGCAATTAATACGACTCGAATCATTACCGAGCCGAGTTCGTATCACAACATCATTTAATTTGTCTAAGCTTTGGACACATTAAAAGCAAATAAATTCAGCTATAGCTAAAGCATATTAAAACAGGTATTAGACTAAGAAAAATTAATGACATGTACTGAACTATGACAAATTAAAGACATGTATTAAAATAAAACACATTTATGAGCTGAAACTAAGTTAACTAACTTAATTAAATAATTTGATTTATTTCAACAAGTTTAGGAAGCATAAAATAAAAGGATGGAAATAAGCTCGATGAGCTAGAATCGAGCTGAATTGAGCACAACAAGCTGGATTTGAGCTAGGTCAATTGGCAAAAGATGGCAAGCCTCGCTTGGTGAGCTGATCCAAGGGCGTTCCTTGGGCGTGGCTGTATCAAGTACTAAAAAAGGACTAAATTGTAAAGTCAATTAAGATTTTGTGCAATAGGGTCTAAACTTACAAATTTTGAAATTTAGGGTAAAAATGAGAAGTAGGAAGTTAAATAAGGACTATAGTGAAATCAACATTAAAAATAGCTCGATTTTGGGGACTAAATTGAATAAAATGTAAAAGTTGTGTAAATTTTCAATTAAATGTGAAATTTCTTAAGAATTGATGAAATATTCTATTTTTTTAACCTGTAGCTAACGTTGACCTAAATTCCTCAAAAACGAAAGGAAAAGAAAAAGTTGTTGATGAATAGTGTGACACCCTTAACCCGTATCTGTCGTCAGAACAGGGTTTCAAAGCATTACCGAAACTTTCAGAACATTTTACAATATTTTATATAAATTACTATTCATTAACTGAGATAATTCAAAACATCCCTTAATTGGACCCTCGAGGCCCAATAAGAGCATTAGAATGGAATTGGGACTTAATTGGGAACTCTAAGAATTTTCGTGAAATTATCAAAATTTTCAAAGTTATAGGGGTCACATGCCCGTGTGGTCCAATGGACACGCCCGTGTGACCCTGGGGTACGTCATGCTGCAGGCTGTGTTCTACCCCGTGTAACTCTCTAACTTGTGCACATGGCCATGCCACACGCCTGTGTGCTAGGCCGTGTGGTTAATTAATTCAATTTGAAATTATGTGCCGGTTTCACATGGCCAAGACACACGCTTGTGTTCTAGGCCGTGTAGCAGACGGTTGAAACACACGCCCATGTGCTCAATTCTGAGCATTCTGTTTCTCGAATTTAAGGTGCAGGGGACACACGGCCTAACTACATGCCCATGTGACACACGCCCGTGTGTCTGCTCGTGTGGACAAAATAAGGCCATTTCTAGCTTCATTTCTCACCCAAATTCACACCAATGACCTGCACTTAAACTCACATCCATAAACCAACCAATTCAAACATTCAAATTTAGCAAATTCCATCATTCATATGACACATCATTACATGCATACATGTTCACAATCTTACCATAGTTAAGTCCTCAAGTTACACATAATTTGATCAACTACTTAACATATATGTAGTTACCATAGTTTGACATTACAAGTATATTAAAAAATCATTACTAGCCATTCCAATGGCTAGATTACAAGCATCATTTACATTTACATGCCAATATGGCCAATATATCCTATACATGGCATTACAACCATAATTGATTTACCATATTATACCGACATGGGCCGATGGATAGTGTGAGTGATCTCTGCCAAGCTTCTAATCCAACGAGCTTTCGATTTACTATAAATAGGGAAATAAAACTAAGAGCTTTCGATTTACTATAAAATAGGGAAATAAAACTAAGTAAGCATAAAATGCTTAGTAAGCTCGTATAACATGGTACTTAACTTACCATTCATTCTATTTTGAGGTAACTATGTAAGGTATATTCAATCAATTTGACCTCAAGCCCTACACACATCCTCATTGCCCTTGTTAGTCATATATTCCATAATAACATCTCAAACATATATGGGCTCAAAAACAATCAAGTTTCCATGCACATAAGCTTTCCGCAACATGTATTCATTTAACATGTATAAATCATCTCTTCATATTACAAGTAAAATTTCATAATAGTTCATCTCGAGTTCAGATCATTTCATATCAGAACTTTACCCATATTACTCGGAATATCAAGGTCACTATTAGTACACTCAAAGTGTATAATCAAGAATGAACATATATTCATTAGATAAAATCCATGTACAAATATCATCATATCATGTTTTCATATATCATTTGTCGTGTATCATCATTTTCTTGTATTTCAGACTGATACGTGTAATAACTCATTTTATCATTCATGTCTTCTCATGTCTGGAATTGTCACCCGTTGAATTTATTCGGAATATCAATAGATATGCAGGTAATACACTCGAGGTGTACAAATTAGGATTCATCAAATCATGCCCAATGGTACCCATAAGGTATTATATCAGAGAGTGCACTCTCGAGCCACACATTTATTCAACAAGATTACCAGCTCAGGCTAAATCCTTTTTATGACATATGCTCTAAAGAGCTTGATCTGGATTACCCGTCCAGGCTAAATCCAATCTGTAACATGTGCCCGAGAGGACTCATATCAGGATTACCCATTCAGGCTAAATCCTTTTCTGTAATAAGGTCAATAAGATTACTCGTCCGAGCTAAATCCCGTCAGCAACAAATGCAGGACCTCATTTATTTCGGAAAATCACATATCCATTGATTTTCCATTTTATTCAACTGGGATTTAAACATTTTTCTCAAGCATTATCGGGCATGTGATTATTTCATACATCCACAACATTCATATAATTCAAATAAACACATTCCATATTCATTTCAAGCATATAAGTAACATTCTCATCGTTTATCCTTTATTATCTATCGGGTATTATCATTTAATTTGAACATTTTTATTTATTGGGCTTGATCGGATATGTAATCATTTCACATATTTATGACATATATACAATTCACATAAACACAATCAATGCAAACATGTAAATAAACACAATTTAGTTACACGAACTTACCTCAACAATGTTCGTGTACGTAAAATCTACTAATCGGACATTTTCCTCTTTCCTAGTTCTAGCTCCAAATTTGGTCTATCTAGATCTATACGAGTAAATTTTACATCAATTTCTCATATTTTATACTCATTTAGACTCAATTTACGTCCTAAGAAAAATTACCATTTTGCCCCTAACTTTTCAATAAATTTCCATTTCGTCCCTAGGCTCGGAAAATAAAATTTGTGCAATTTACTCCCTATTCCAAGCCTAACCAAAATCATATTACAAAATTTAAAGCACATGTATTCATAAAAATTTAGCATTTTTCTTCAATTTTCACAACTTTACATTTTAGTCCCTAAATCATGTTTTCATCAAAAATCACATTGTAAAAGTTGTTTATCTATCAATAACCTGTCATTTTCTACCATAAATTTCTAATTTTCAGCATATACATCCATGAATCATTTTCCATACTTTGATAACTTTTTAAATTGTTCCCCAAAATAAATAAATTAAGCTATCACAATTTTAAAAATATCAAAATTACTAAAAACGGGCCAAGGAAACTTACCCAATTTGGCCATGAAAGTTTCTTGTCTCTCTCCTAGGGGTTCTGCGACAGCCCTAATTTGGCCCTAGTCGAAAAGTGGTTTCGGGACCACAAAACCGAGTCATAAAAATAATTAACCGTTATAATCTATGCTTACTGTATGTGTACATGCACGTGTGAAAGTTTCATGTTTTAATTTGGTCAATTGTATGTGAAATTATTAAATAGGACTTATGTGAGAAAATTCTGAAATGTGATAGGTTAATCTTAAGTGGCCTATTAATGCATGTGACAAAGAGGATGGACTTGCATGTCAAATATTCATTTTATTTAGGTAGTGGCCGGCCATGATGATATGTTATATAGAATATATGTATTATTTAATTATAATGGCTTTATAATTTTAATTTAGTAATGAATTAATAAAAAGAAAATGGGTGATGAAAACAAAGCTTCACCTTTGTTCTTCTTGGCTGAAATGTAAGAGAGGAAAGGGGAGAAAACTTCATTCGGTTACCATAGGCTTAAATCAAGGTAAGAATTTTTATTAGTTCTTAAAATTTTAGTTGTTTTTAAGTTAGTTATCAAGTTCTTATTTCAACCCATGTTAAAATTTTGAGTTTTGGGAAAATTTGAGCTTTCGGTCATGGTGGGAATAAAATAAAATGAGTATATGTGTTAATTACCTTGTATTTGAAGTTTTGAAGAATAGGTAGTGATTAATTAAAATGATGAAGGTTAAATCTTTAAATTTAGTTGAATTTGAACATTTGGCATTACCTATGATATTAGATATGAGTGTATGAAAGGTTGATTTTGAGTAGTTAGGTGTGTTAGAAAAAAAAATAATTGATGATTTGGGTGGTATCTATGGTTGATTCGGTTATGGTCTTTGCATGAGTAAAATATACATATGGAAATGGTTGTATTTTTAGTTGATATTTGTGTTCAAAATGGTTCAATTTGGTTTAGCCACATGTGCATAAATTGTAATAATAGAATAGATAATATGTACTTGGGTATTCGGTTATGGTTTTAGGTTCGAGTTGATGGATATGTAAAAATTAGCTTTTGGTATGTATTGATTTAGTATAGGAGTTCGAAAACGGCTTAATTTTCATGTTTAAATTCGGTTATATCCGATCATGGTTGGAGTTATTTTGATATGCATATTACAAGGTATATATGATTTGTGTTTTGGTTGCATAACTATATTTGGTTAATAATATGAATGCAAAGAGTTGTGATTTAGTATATTGTAATAAATCTGAACGGACAGAGTTGTAAAGTGATTTTGGAAAATCACCATAAATTGTGAGAGTGGAGTTGAAAAGATGAATAAACTATTTAATTAAAGCTTAATGAGTCTAGTTTCAAATGAAATCAACGAGAACATATTTTGACTTCTGTACAATTAGAAATTTGATTAAGTAATAAAGGGTGGTCGATTAGTCAAACAAGTGAAATAGGGGAAACTTTAAGAAAAATCTGGTATTGATTGGCCAAACTAAAAATTCTTAAAATTTTATGGATAAAAGATATATGAGTCTATTTTCAGGGAAATTTTACGGCAATTGATTTAGAGTTTTGTAGCTCCAGTTATAAATAATTTGATGACTGTTGCTCGGAAGACACTTATTGTGAATTTGTGATTATGTGGTAATCATTGATAAAAATTTGTTAATGAGTTGCTTAATGTTTTCTTATAAACTTACTATGATCTATGTGTGTGAAAGTCGAATATATATATTATATTTCGAAGAAATGCTTGAATAGTCGAACAATGACTAGTTTAAAATTTTTGAATTTAAGCTCAAGAGCAAAGAGGGTGAAGTTGGATAGGGGAAAGAGAAAGTAATTGAGTAGCCTTTCCATAGCTGTTCAAGTATATCTCGAGGTAAGTTTTGAATAGTCACATTTAGTACGTAATTGATAATGTCTTGATATGTGTATGATAACTGTACTGCGATCTATTGATTCTATTTGAACATAGTTGAGTGACAAATAATTTATGTTTAAGGCTTAAAGCCGAATAGACATTAGAAGTTAAGCTTGGAAAGTAAATGGACATATATTCTTATGTATGTTATTGAGCCAAAAGTTATATGAATGGTGCCCATGTTATGCTATTATTCGAATGGAATAAATGAACTATGATTGTGAGATGTTATGTGAATTGAATTTTCTTGCGAATAAGTATGCATGACATTCAGTGATGTATATCCGGACTTAGGGTCCGCAGGTTATGTAGTGGAATTATATCCGGACTTAGGGTCCGCAGGCTATGTGCTGGAATTATATCCGGACTTAAGGTCCACAGGCTACGTGATGGAAATATGTCCGGGCTAAAGTCCTGCAGGCTTCGAGCTGGTATTATACCAGGTTTAAATTCCCGCAGGCTTGTGCTGGTAATTGGTTTCAAGTCCTAAGACCTAATGTAACATCCTGATTTTCGGGTTTTTCGCGATTCCTGATATTTTAAGTAAATTTCTAAAATTTGGTAGGTGATGATGGAATTCATAATTTGGGTATGTTAATGGGCTTATGGAAGGCCCATGAGTTGGCCAAAACCCGGAAGAATTTTTAAATTTTGGACTTAGGAGTTAGGGGTTACGCTAGGTGCCCTTATATTAAGTTGTGGGTAAAATGTATCACACAAAGAGCTTTGGTAAAGTGGCAAGGGTGATGCCACTAAGCTCCTAAAAAGGTGGCGTGTGGAGCATAAGGAAGTCTGGGTTCGATTCCTGTGTTGGCAAATAAGAGGATTTATTTTTATGTGCGGGAAGGGTAAGTGTTGGAACCTAAGTGGATTACAGTAAGAGGAGAGTTGGATCAAGTCAAAGGCATAAATTAAGGAGGGATAAGGAGAGATTTTAGGGATGTGATATGGAGATAGAGTTGGCGAATAAGGGAGTTTGGAGAGGGATTTTCGGCAGAGGGTATTAGGTTAGTAATTTGGCATTAGGGTAGTAGTTGTGCCGATTTTGCTCTTTGGTGTGTAGCTTTTCTCTCTTTCTTTTCCAGCCGAATCTACCTCCCTTCTACTCAATTATCTTCCTTTTCCTTCTTTCAAATCAGCCCACTATTTCCTTTCATTCACCATTGTTTTCCTTTATCTCTATTCTTGCCGAAGTCGCAAAAAGTCGAATCGGTGAAGATAGGGGTGCCGATTCTTTGTGACCAGCAACCTTTTCTTCCTTCTCAATAGTTGGCGTTCGATTCCCTTACCTTTTGGACATCCGGATTCAAGAGGAGAAAGACGTGGTAAGTGTTCAAACTCTAAGCGATTCCTAGTGTAGCTTTGGTCAAAAGCAAAACTCCAAGTTTAGGAGATGGCGAATATGGGCATAGACTCTATGGGGTCTTCTTTTAATATTTTTGGTTTATTTATTGAAGGAGCAGCAAAGTGTAGTGTCGATTTGGAGTAGCTTGGATCACGGAGTAGCTAGGCCTAGTCATCAATCGCGACAAAGGTAAGGTGCCTAAGGCCATTATGGATGGTGGCGAATGTGTAAGTGTTAATATTGGAAAGTTCTTATTTTGGTTCAATTATTGCGAGCTGATCTAGTTAACAATTGATTATAGGAGAAATCGCATAGGAGATCTCGTCAAGGAAAATCGCAAATCGGTGTGTAAACGAACCCTTTCATAGCTTAAAGCGATAAAATCTTGAAAAGCGAAAATGCTTAATTACGGCATTTCGAGGACTTATGAGCAAATAACGCCCACTAGTTGGTTAGAATCGATGAGGCGATGATCGAGAACGATGGAAACGGTAAGAATGTGATTTTGGCGTTCTTGGTAAGTTGGGCCTCGAAGGGTCAAGTGGGGCCCATTGGGCTTTCGGGCCCATTTGGGTAAAATTGGTAGAAAGCGAAATCATTAAATGGCATGATGAGACCGTTAAAAGCTGTTATGGAATATAGGCTAAATGGGCCTAGATGACGAAATTGGCTAAGTAGGGCCTATTAGGGGTTTTAGGCCCAATAACTCGATTTCGCTAAAAATGGGCCAGAATCACTGGTTGCACCCATGAATTGTTAAGTAATCATTAATAAACATGGAAACCCTAATTTTGGTAAAGGTTGCACCCATGAATTGTTAAGTAATCATTAATAAACATGGAAACCCTAATTTTTGGTAAAATTGCAAGATTACCCTTATACCATGAAAATGACCGTTTTGCCCCTAGGTAAAAATGACTATTATACCCCTAGGGTTTATGTATGATTTTAATACATGGGATTTTGATAAAGATGGTATGTATGATATGCACATGAAATGTATGATATGCACATGATATGTATGATATGCACATGAGGTAATCATAAATGCATTGGGTTGGGTTTTATATGGATGGAGGAAGTGAAAAAGGGCTTATGCCCTGATTATAAAAGGGCTTATGCCCTGATTATTGAAAGGGCTTTGGCCCTGATTATTAAAAAGAGGCTAGGCCTCGGTTATATGATAAAGATTATCTTTGCCGATTGGAGAGTTTGGCGGGGTGGGTCGAGTTAATCCCACATGGTGTGTTGGTTGGTGCGGTGGAGAGTAGCGGATAGTGGGTTGAGTAGTCTCCCAAATGGGTTGCATTCTTCATTGAAATCATATGTGACATTGAAATGGGCCTAAGGGCCATACCTTTCTGATAAAGGCTTGCCCGAGAATATGAAATATGAAAAGGCTTGACCCAAGATTATGAAATATGAAATATGAAAAGGGCTACTGACCCGATGCATGATTGAGATTGGATTTGGGCTTAGACCCAACAGTAGTTATTGTTTTGGGCTCTGAAAGGGCTTGTTGCACTGAGTTTCCAAACTCACCCCCTTTCCTTAACCTTGCGGTGAGCCTTGATGTGGGGACTTGGTAGGAGAGGATTCAGAGTGGCCACGGTGATCATCTTTGGGCTTTTAAACAAGTATTGGTTTTCATTTTAATTACTTTAATTATTATTTACTTTTGGGTTGTAATAAGGCCAATTTTAACTTTCCTTTTTTTTTTTAGGGATTATTTTAATTTTAATAACTTTAAAAAAAAAATTGGTTAATAATTATTCAAATGGGCTAGACTTAGGACGTGTTTTCAAAGCGATATTTGTTTTTAAAATATCTCAACATCACGATTAATCGATTTATCAAAGACGTCCACTTAAACAAATTTAAACTCGATATAACAAAGTGTGGCTATGGTTGTGGGCATGTCTAGGATTGGTTCCAATCAAAGAGCTTGGTACTTAAGCAGCCTTCATGGCTCACCTCCTCTGTCTCGGATACCTACCTGGTGCCCAGCTTCCATACACTTTGTTAACTCAACAAAACATATGGTTTTTAAAACACTAGAACGAAACTTAGATTTTCAACTCCAATGTGGCACGTCAGATTCGGCCATAACGTCTGGGCCGGGTTTGGAGTGTTACATTTAGTGGTATCAGAGCCTAGGTTGCAACAACTCGGCTGTGGATCGGGTCCAAAAATGTTTTCGAAAACTTAGGCCTAAGAAGGGTATTTTTGGAAATGGCTTCTGAAAAATTCATTTTAAAGATGTTTTACGGAGAATATATGTTAAAAAGGTACCGGTTTTTCTGTTTTAAATCAAGAGTTCAAAATAAAGTGAGTTTTCAAATCAAAGTTTTCGAATTACTATTTTCGATAATCAAAAACATGTTTTTTAAATGGATTGGAGAAAGAAGTGGCGCACTGAATCCCCGGCACCAAGTCTGTAAGTATATTTTCCTTACAATATATGATATTGATATTATGAATAGTCTTTGAGACCCTACTATGAGACTTTAGCTAGGGTAGAGATGTAAGCAGTAGGAATGAGGCGTAGCTAGGCTACGATGATACGAAAAAATCCTTGAACTGCTATATCTACATAAGACATTTTCTTAATAAACAGTGGAACGTTATACTAATTTCATAAAATTCGTAAATCAGATAATTCGATATGAGTACTAGAGGAGCTCGTGGTCGAGGCCATGGACGTGGTCGCGAAGGGTGCAAGTGAATCTTCATCCTCGGGGCATAGGCCGGTGAGGAGCCAGTGTGCCGCAAGCAACTGAGACTGGGTCTTATGATCGGGCTGCGGGGGATGACGCTTTATCCCAAGCCATGTTAAGGGTTTTAGAAAGAGTGGCTGGAGCTAGTACTGGGACGGTGAGTAGGGGGTCTATATCGGAGCGACTCCGGGCCAATGGAGCAGAGGTATTTAGGGTGTATCTGGAGTGGCCCGAATGTGGCGAATATTGGTGGAGGCAGCAGAGCGGATTATGGGCGACCTAGACCGCTCGGTGGAGCAAAAGGCGAGAGGAGGCGTGTCATTTGCTACGTGATGAGGCATATCGATGGTAGATCACCGTAAGGAGAGTACCCCAATTGAGCAAGTAACACAGGAATTGTTCAAAAGCGCCTTTAAAGGGAGGTATGTTGGAGCAAGCTATGTGGATGCTCGTCGAAGGAATTCTTGAATCGACTCAAGGTGATAAGGCAGTAGGCAGTATGAGGCGAATTTTTGAGGTGAGTCGATATGCTAGTGGTATAGTGGCAACCGAATATGAGCGATGTCCGCTTTGAGGATGGTCTCCGCGATGAGCTTAGGATATTGATAGCTCCACAGAGGGAGCGTGGTTTTCTTCGTTGGTATAAAAGGCTAAGATAGCCGAGGAGGTGAAGGCGAGTGAGCGGCAGAATCGTGAGAAGGATCGACCAGATTCAAGAGGGATTTGGACCCTCAAGTGCCACGAATCGAAGTGTTAAAAGAGCAAGGATGGAGGAACCGGTTCGGCAGTTCGATAAATACTTATAGACCGCAGCTTGCGGGGACTGTGGTAGGGTGCATATGGGGAGTGTTGGAAGCGAATGGAGCATGTTTTCGATGTGGGTCAAAGGAGCATAAGTTGAGAGAGTGTCCTCGGAGGACAACTCGAGAGCTAGCGGCGAGCAAAGGGATGTCCAACCACGGCGAGGAGGACCACCACCACGAGAGGGTCGTGGGCAAGGTAGAGGTGGCAATGGTAATAGACGAGGGCGTGGGGCACTGGCGGAGGTCTTGGACATCTTGAAGCTCGACAACCGCGTTGGTTTATCTTTGCACGACATCGTGAGGAGGGTGACGCTCGATGTTATAATCTGATGCGTTCTTCATTCATAGCATGCCTTACTGCTTTGATTGATGTGGGTTCCACCCACTCGTATGTTGCTTGTGATGTATCGGGGCTTTGGATGTGCTTCACGAGAAGGCGTGAGTGGGGTATCGATAATAAGTCCATTAGGACATTCGGTTAAGGTAGATAAAATTTTTAGGCGATCAAGTTAGTGACACAAGATAAAATTTTGAAGGAGATTTGATGGAGCCGCCATTTTGGATTTTGATCTTATTCGGGAATGGATTGGTTAATTAGGCACAAGGCGACGTTGGATTGTCTTTGCAAAGAGGATGGTACTAAGAACTCTGAAGATGAGGAGATAATGGTCATAGGGGAACGAAGGGATTATTTATCCAATGTTGTTTCGGCGTTAAGAGCCGAGAAGTTGATCCGGAAAGGTTGTGAGGCGTACTTGGCCTTTGTGAGTCAAACGGGACTTGAGGAGATAACGGTGGAGTCGGTAAGGACTATTAAGGAATTTCAGGATGTATTCCCAGATAAACTTCCTGGATTACCCCCGAATAGAGAAGTCGAGTTTGGAATCGACTTACTACCTGGAACAGCTCCTGTGTCTATTGCGCCTTATCGGATGGCACCAAAGGAGTTGGTAGAATTGAAAGCTCAGATTCAAGAGCTATTGGATAGAGGGTTTATAAGACCAAGTGTTTCCCCGTGGGGTGCACCGTACTTGTTCGTAAAGAAGAAGGATGGGACTATGCGAATGTGCATTGATTATCGGCAGTTGAATAAGCTGACTATCAAGAACAAGTATCCATTACCAAGAATTGATGATCTGTTCGACCAATTAAAAGGAGCCTCGGTGTTTTCTAAGATCGACCTTGATTGGATATCATCAATTAAGAGTTAAAGAGGGGATATTTATAAGGCGGCGTTTAGGACTCGATACGGACATTACGAGTTTCTGGTAATGCCATTTGGGTTGACTAATGCACCGGCGGCATTCATGGATTTAATGAATCGGGTATTCCAGCCATACTTGGATCGGTTCGTAGTCGTTTTTATTGATGATATCTTGGTGTATTCGGAAGCGGAAGAGAAACATGATGAGCATCTTCGTGTAGTCTTGCAAGTGTTAAGGGAGAAGCAACTTTATGCAAAGTTTAGTAAGTGCGAGTTTTGGTGAAGGAAGTTACCTTCTTGGGGCATGTTGTGTCTGTAGGGGATCAAGGTGGACCCTCGAAGATTGAAGCAATTTTGGAATGGAAGCCACGAAGTCGATAGCGGAGATTCAAGTTTTTGGGGTTGGCGGTTATTATCGGAGATTTGTGGAAGGATTTTACGTGTTGGCGGCAGATTAACTAAACTTATAAGGAAGGAGCACCTTTTGTTTGGTTAGATAAGCGAGAAGAGGCTTTTGAGAAGTTGAAGAAGGTTTTGTGAGCGCCAGGTTTGATTCACCGAGTCCGGTAAGGATTTCACGGTGTCTGTGATCGTCACATGTAGGTTTGGGCTGCGTGTTGATGCAAGAGGGTAAAGTGGTCGCTTATGCTTCACGACGACTTAAGCCACATGAGGTGAACTACCCTACTCATGACTTGGAATTGGCGCGATAATCTTTGCACTTAAGATATGGAGGCATTACGTATGGGGAGAAATGCATCATCTATACGGATCACAAGAGTCTTAAGTACTTGCGACTCCAAAGGAGTGAATCTTAGGCGTGAAGGTGGATAGAGTTGTTAAGGACTATGATTGTTCGATCGAGTATCATCCGTAAGGCGAATGTCGTGGTGATGCGCTAAGACGAAGGCGATGGCGAAATTAAAGCGATGTTTGCTCGTCTAAGTTTGTATGATGACGAAAGTTTATTGGCGGAGTTCTGGTAAGACCGACTTGGGTAGAACAGTTAAAGCAGCAGTTGGAGGACGAGTCGTTGATTGCTCGGTTTACGCAAGTTGAGAAGGGGAGAATCGACTTTGGGTTAAATAGTGAGGGAGTTCTTTGTTTTCGAGGAAGAATTTGTATCTTAGAAAGACTCGACTTGAGATTGATGATTTTGAAAGAGGCACATAATGGACCTTGTGCTATGCATCCGGGAGGGAGTAAGTTGTATCGAGACTTGCGAGAGCAATATTGGTGGCTTTGGCTTAAGCGAAGTGACCGAATTTGTTGGAAGATGTTTGACATGTCAACAAGTGAAGGCCGAGCATCAACTACCTTCGGATTATTACTGTAGGTAAAAATACCACTTTGGAAGTGGGAAAGGGTAACTATGGACTTTGTAAGTGGGTTGCCATTGACACCTTCTAAGAAGGATTTGGTTTGGGTGATTGTGGATAGACTCACGAAATCGCTCATTTCATACGTCAGAACCGATTACTCACTTGAAGTTGGCGGATTGTATGTGGCGGAAATAGTACGGTTACATGGTGTGCCAAGATCGATAATTTCAGCCGAGACCCAAGGTTTACATCTCGGTTTTGGCGAAGTTGCATGAGGCATTGGGAGCATAATTGGATTTCGAGACGGCTTTTCACCCTCGATCGGATGGGCGATCGAGAGGGTTATTGATTTTAGAGGATATGTTGAGGGTTGTGCCATTGAGTTTAAAGGCGTGGGAGGACCATTTGCCCTTAGCGGAGTTTACGTACAACAACAGTTACCAAGCAAGTATTCAGATGGCTCCATATGAGGCACTATATGGGCGAAGGTGTCGCTCGCCTACTTGTTGGGCAGAATTGGGGGAAAGGCAAATACTTGGACCAGAGTTGGTGGCAGATATTGAAGACAAGATTAAGGTAATCAGAAAGAGGTTAAAAGAGGCGGCGGATCGACAAAAGTCTTATGCCGATCTGAAGCGTAAGGATATTGAATATGCGATAGGAGACATGGTCTTTTTGAAAGTTTCGCCTTGGAAAAAGATCTTGAGATTTGGTAAGAAGGGCAAGTTGAGCCCACGGTTTATTGGGCCTTATCGAGTCATTAAGCGGATAGGGCCGGTGGCTTATCAGCTAGAGTTACCTCCAGAATTGGATCGCATTCACGATGTCTTCCATGTGTCCATGCTAAGGCGATATCGTTCGACCCAACTCATATCGTGCGATTCTGCGAAATTGAGAATGCGATCGATTTGACCTTTGAAGAAGAACACTGCAAATACTTGATCGTGATGTCAAGGTGTTGAGAAAGAGGTCGATCCAGTTGGTGAAGGTACTTTGGAGGAACCATGGCAAGGAAGAAGCTACTTGGGAGATCGAAGAGGCAATGCGTCGTGATACCCTCAATTGTTTGGACTGTAAATTTCGAGGCGAAATTTCTTTAAGGAGGGTAGAGTTGTAACATCCCGATTTTCGGGTTTTCGCGATTCGATATTTTAAGTAAATTTCTAAAATTTGGTAGGTGATGATGGAATTCATAATTTGGGTATGTTAATGGGCTTATGGAAGGCCCATGAGTTGGCCAAAACAGGAAGAATTTTTAAATTTTGGACTTAGGAGTTAGGGGTTCTGGCTAGGTGCCCTTATATTAAGTTGTGGGTAAAATGTATCACACAAAGAGCTTTGGTAAAGTGGCAAGGGTGACGCCACTAAGCTCCTAAAAAGGTGGCGTGTGGAGCATAAGGGAAGTCCTGGGTTCGATTCCCTGTGTTGGCAAATAAGAGGATTTATTTTTATGTGCAGGAAGGGTAAGTGTTGGAACCTAAGTGGATTCTGTAAGAGGAGAGTTGGATCAAGTCAAAGGCATAAATTAAGGAGGGATAAGGGAGAGATTTTAGGGATGTGATATGGAGATAGAGTTGGCGAATAAGGGAGTTTGGAGAGGGGATTTTCGGCAGAGGGGTATTAGGTTAGTAATTTCGGCATTAGGGTAGTAGTTGTGCCGATTTTGCTCTTTGGTGTGTAGCTTTTTCTCTCTTTCTTTTCCAGCCGAATCTACCTCCCTTCTACTCAATTATCTTCCTTTTTCCTTCTTTCAAATCAGCCCACTATTTCCTTTCATTCACCATTGTTTTCCTTTATCTCTATTCTTGCCGAAGTCTTAAAAAGCCGAATCGGTGAAGATAGGGGTGCCGATTCTTTGTGACCAGCAACCTTTTCTTCCTTCTCAATAGTTGGCATTCGATTCCCTTACCTTTTGGACATCCGGATTCAAGAGGAGAAAGGCGTGGTAAGTGTTCAAACTCTAAGCGATTCCTAGTGTAGCTTTGGTCAAAAGCCGAAACTCCAAGTTTAGGGAGATGGCCGAATATGGGCATAGACTCTATGGGGTCTTCTTTTAATATTTTTGGTTTATTTATTGAAGGAGCAGCAAAGTGTAGTGTCGATTTGGAGTAGCTTGGATCACGGAGTAGCTAGGCCTAGTCATCAATCGCGACAAAGGTAAGGTGCCTAAGGCCATTATGGATGGTGGTAGAATGTGTAAGTGTTAATATTGGAAAGTTCTTATTTTGGTTCAATTATTGCGAGCTGATCTAGTTAACAATTGATTATAGGAGAAATCGCATAGGAGATCTCGTCAAGGAAAATCGCAAATCAGGTGTGTAAACGAACCCTTTCATAGCTTAAAGCGATAAAATGTAGAAAAGCGAAATGCTTAGAATTACGGCATTTCGAGGACTTAATGAGCAAGCTTAACGCCCACTAGTTGGTTAGAATCGATGAGGCGATGATCGAGAACGATGGAAGCGGTAAGAATGTGATTTTTGGCGTTCTTAGTAAGTTGGGCCTCGAAGAAGTCAAGTGGGGCCCATTGGGCTTTCGGGCCCATTTGGGTAAAATTGGTAGAAAAGCGAAATCTGTTAAATGGCATGATGAGACCTGTTAAAACCGTTATGGAATATAGGCTAAATGGGCCTAGATGACGAAATTGGCTAAGTAGGGCCCATTAGGGTTTTAGGCCCAATAACTCGATTTCGCTAAAATGGGCGAATCTTGGTTGCACCCATGAATTGTTAAGTAATCATTAATAAACATGGAAACCCTAATTTTTGGTAAAAGGTTGCACCCATGAATTGTTAAGTAATCATTAATAAACATGGAAACCCTAATTTTTGGTAAAATTGCAAGATTACCCTTATACCATGAAAATGACCATTTTGCCCCTAGGTAAAAATGACTATTATACCCCTAGGGTTTATGTATGATTTTAATACATGGGATTTTGATAAAGATGGTATGTATGATATGCACATGAAATGTATGATATGCACATGAGGTAATCATAAATGCATTGGGTTGGGTTTTTATATGGATGGAGGAAGTGAAAAGGGCTTATGCCCAGCTTATAAAAGGGCTTATGCCCGATTATTGAAAGGGCTTTGGCCCTGATTATTAAAAGAGGCTAGGCCTCGGTTATATGATAAAGACTATCTTTGCCGGTGGAGAGTTTGGCGGGGTGGGTCGAGTTAATCCCACATGGTGTGTTGGTTGGTACGGGTGGAGAGTAGCGGATGGTGGGTTGAGTAGTCTCCCAAATGGGTTGCATTCTTCATTGAAATCATATGTGACATTGAAATGGGCCTAAGGGCCATACCGTTTCTGATAAAGGCTTCGCCCGAGAATATGAAATATGAAAAGGCTTGACCCATGTTATGAAATATGAAATATGAAAAGGGCTACTGACCAAAGTGCATGACCGAGATTGGATTTGGGCTTAGACCCAACAGCCGTTATTGTTTTGGGCTCGAAAGGGCTTGTTGCACATCGAGTTTCCAAACTCACCCCTTTCCTTAACCTTGCGGTGAGCCTTGATGTGGGGACTTGGGCGGAGAGGATTGAGTGGCCACGGTGATCATCTTTGGGCTTTTAAACAAGTATTGGTTTTCATTTTAATTACTTTAATTATTATTTACTTTTGGGTTGTAATAAGGCCAATTTTAACTTTCCTTTTTTTTTTTGGATTATTTTAATTTTAATAACTTTAAAAAAAATTGGTTAATAATTATTCAAATGGGCTAGACTTAGGGCGTGTTTTCAAAGCGATATTTGTTTTAAAATATCTCAACATCACGATTAATCGATTTATCAAAGACGTCCACTTAAACAAATTTAAACTCGATATAACAAAGTGTGGCTATGGTTGTGGGCATGTCTAGGATTGGTTCCAATCAAAGAGCTTGGTACTTAGCGACCTTCATGGCTTACCTCCTCTCTCGGATACCTACACGGTGCCCGACTTCCATACACTTTGTTAACTCAACAAAACATATGGTTTTTAAAACACTAGAACGAAACTCAGATTTTCAACTCCAATGTGGCACGTCAGATTCGGCCATAACGTCTGGGCCAGGTTTGGGGTATTACACCTAACAGGCTTAATTCCAGTAAGTTAAGTAAGATTACAATATTGAATGTTTGCAGTAAACCATCGTCGAGTAAGTACTATACATTTAAAATGTTCAGGTACGTATTACTTACTCATCGGTGAATTGATTTCGAAGTGAATCATTAGCATCAAAGAAGAATATATATATAAATATGATTGATGGTTATATTTGTGAATATGAGAATGATTTAATCGATCATGGTATATTTGTATATGAATTATATGTTAAAATTTCTTTATGTACTCATGTACATTCAATCAATGATTTTGTGAATTATTAGTACTAAAGAATGATACTTAAGTGTGAATGAATGTTTGATGTTCGATAAGTCTTTAATTGTTTGTGATGCTTAAAACTTACTAAGCTTTGAAAGCTTACTCTGTTCTTTATTTCTCTGTTTTATAGATTGTTGATTTTGGCCACTGACTCGGGGATCATCAGTAGTTCATCACACTATCGATCTTTTTGGTATAGTTATATTTTGGACTCGATATGGCATGTATAGGTTAGGTGATGATAACTATGTTTTGAAATTGTAAATATTTTGGCCATACTGAAAATGGCGTATAACTTAAATATCGTATGTATTTCATTTCGATCTCTGTTTATATTTATTGACATTGTGAATGAGATAATTAAATGTTTAGTTCGGTAATACCTCTTAGCCTTAATCCGGTGTTCGGATTCAGGTTAGAGGTGTTACAGGTTCCATGTATTATTTTTGGGAAAAATATGATAAAAATGATTTTTATTTCTATTTAATAATTTAACATTTGCTAATAATTTTGATTTTCAATTTAGCCCTTAGCCTTTTTTTTTAATTTTCCATGGATGAATCATCCAAAAATATCTACTAACTTTTCATTAATGTTCTAATTACCATATAAGGACCTCAAGTTTTGAATTTCATAGCTATTTAATCCTTCTAGCTACTAGGATTCAACTTTTTCATTTTATGCAATTTGGTTCTTCTCGTAATTAAGCACATAATCGATAAAATTTTCTTATCAAAATTTTCACATGACATCTCTATTATATTATGGACCATATAATAAAATAAAAATAAATTTTATTTTCAGCTCGGATTTGTGGTCCCGAGACCATTGTTCCGATTTCACAAAAATTAGGCTGTTACAAATAGCTCGGACTTTGCTAGAGGTGTTCATAGGCCAGGCCGGGCTCAACTAAAAATTTAGGCCCATTTTCTAGGCCTGGCCCCAAAAATGGGCCTAAAATTTTGCCTAAGCGACCAGAAAAAATGCTAAAACCCGAGCCCTAACCTTTACTACCAGTATTAATTTTTATATTATTTTTATATAATTTTAAATATATATAATACATTAAAATACTAAAACATCAAAATAAATATTTCCCAACAAATTGAAAATAAATTTTAAAAATAGATAGATGCAACTTAACAAGCAATGCCTCTAAAATAATAACAAAATTAACAAATGCCTTTAAAATAATAAAAAATTTACAATAAAATAAGTTTTATACAATATCCAAACAATAACAATAAAATAGTAGTAATGTAATAGTAAAATGGTAGCAAAATAAGGAGAAAACAATAAGAAAAGAATATTAAAAAATATATTTTTTTGTCCTTTAGTGAATTTGGACCTGGCCGGGCAGGACCTGGGCCACAAATGCCTTACCCGAGGCTCGACTTGTTTTTTAAACAGGCCTTATTTTTTTATCCAAGCCCATTTTTAGGGCCTATAGTTTTGCCTAAACCCTCCCACATTTCGGGAAAGCCTTCGGCCCGGGCAGGTGGCCCGACTCATGAAGAACAGGTCTTGACATTACTGTTTGTGTTTTGATAATCCGAACTAAGTTGTAATTGCTACATATTGATTTGTTTATGCATGTTAAGAATATATAGTGAAATTTCTTGTCCAATTGAGATTATTTGAATTGATTTGAATCGATTGATGTTCATGATGACTAAATTGGATATATATGAAAAATATGAATGTTTATATAAATGTGAAATTGGATATATGTTGAGATAATTGATGCTGCTATATGTTTGAATAAATGAATTCATGATAAAATTTTTGTAAATTGAGATATTAAATAATGATGAATTAAGCAACGAATACCCTATTAACAGTTCAAGCAGAGTCAAATATAGTTGGCATGCCATAGGATAGGAAGAGTTTAGGGACACTTCGACTATGAGTTGATGAGGAAATGGGTGCCAATTTGCTTCGATTAAACTAATGAGACATTGGGTGTCAAACTTATTGATAGCGCTAGGCACAACGATTTGCTTCGAATTTATCTGATAAGGCACTGGGTGCCAAACTGGTGTGTTGGTTGGATCCGTGTATCCATCTGAGTCCGAGTTGTGCTAATAGAGAGTTCAAAGATAAAAACGAAAGGTTTATAATTGAAATGATGATATTATGAAAGTCCTCAAAATTTCATGTGATTGGAAAAATACATATGAGATGAAATGGTGATCTTGAAATGGCAAATGGAAAAAAACAGAAGTGAAATGCAATATGCAATTGTGAAATGAGTTGAAGTATTGATACATTATTTGTATGGTATTATGAAATTGGGAATTAAGAATGAATGTGCCACCATATGAAATGAATTTATTAATTGACATATAAAATGGAATCACCATGTATTAATGTGAGTAAAGTATGATATTTGTGATCAAAGAATGTGTGAATTGGTGAAATGGACATATTAGTTGCACATCATCACTTGTTTTAAATTTAGCATCTTAAATGACATAGGAAATGTTTTTAATGTTTGGATTATAGAAATACCACTGAGTTATACTTAGCGTACTATTTTGTTTTCTCTACGCAGGTTAGGTATCTAATGATTTGATTGTCGACTTTGCATCTAGCGGCAATCCCGAGCTCAAGTGTTGGTGATGCTTTTATTTTGGTCTTGGCATGTACCTAAGATGTCTTATGGTTTTAGTGTTCATTTTGGCATTTTGAAGATTATGTATATATATATGTATATGTATGTGATGAGAAAAGTCATGTTGTTGTTGTCTCGCTGAAGTGGTTTGGTTTATGTGATTAATGATCTAACGGTTGAGTAGAAAATATGTTAGCTGATGTGGTTGATTGGTACTTGTTTGTGAAAGTGATGGATGGTATGCTATTATTGATATTGAATTGAATGGTAAGTTTTGGTGCATGATTTGTGATTCAAGTTGAGTTGTTTTATTATGTCTTAAAAAGGGTTAAATGATATATGCTTGGTTGAACATATTGAGGTGCCAATTGTGACATTGGTTTGGCACTCAGGATGGTTGTTATAAATAATGATTATGGTTTGATTTTGATACTCTTGAATTTTTGAGATGTGGTTTAAATTGTTCCTTATTGCCTAAGTGAGTTTATGTAACACCCTTAACCCGTATCCGTTGCCGGAATAGAGTTATGGAGCATTACTAGAACTTTTAGAACATTTACAGATAAATCATGTCAATCACTATTCATTTTCTGAGATTATTCAAAACGTTCCTTAAATGGACCCTCGAGGCCCAATATGATCATTAAAATCGAATCGGGACTTAATCGGAACCTCTAAGAATTTTTCGCGACATTTCAAAAATTTTCCAAAGTGCAGGGCTCACACGCCCGTGTGACCCTGGGACACGCCCATGCTACAGGCCGTGTCTTACCCCGTGTAACTCTCTGACTTGTGCACATGGCCATGCCATACGCCCATGTGCTAAGCCAGGTTACCCACATGACTGAGACACACGCTCGTGTCTCTTCCCGTGTGCTCAATTTTGAGCATTCTGTTTCTTAAATTTAAGGTGCAGGGGACACACGGCCTAACCACACGCCCATGTACCAGGCCGTGTGTCACACACGGTCTAGACACACGCCCGTATGTCTACTCGTATGGGCAAAATAAAGCCATTCCTAGCTTCATTTCTCACCCAAAATCATACCAAATTTCTACACCAAACTTACATTCAAATACCAACCAATCCAAGTATTGAGTTCAAGCAATTTATAACATGTAATCATGATATATGTTACATGTATTCATGCTTAAATCTCACCTTTTATAAGCATACTAATTTGACCTTTCTTAATCAATCAATAAAAAACACTTATGTTATCTCCATAAAATAAACTTAAATACATATATATACATGTACCAAACATAATCATCACTAGCCATTCCAATGGCTAGATTATAATAATCATTTACATTCACATGCCAATATGGCCAATATAATCTATACATGCCATTATAACCATAATTGGTTTACCATATTGTACTGACATGGGCCGTTGGATAGTGTGAGTGATCACCGCCAAGCTTCCAATCCAATGAGCTTCCGATTTACTCTAAAACAGGGAAATAAAACTAAGTAAGCATAAAATGCTTAGTAAGTTCGTATAACATGGAATTTAACTTACCATTAAGTCTATTTTGAGGTAACTATGTAAGGCATTTTCAATCAATTTGACCTCAAGCCCTACACACATCCTTATTACCTTTGTTAGTCATATATATTCCATAATAACATCAAAACATATATGGGCTCAACAACAATCAAGTTTCCATACACATATGCTTTTCCACAACATGTACTCATTTAACATGTAAAAATGATCTCTTTATATTACAAGTATAATTTCATAATAGTTTATCTCGAGTTCAGATTATTTCATGTCAAAACTTTACTCATATCATTCGAAATATCAAGGTCACATGAGTAGTAGAACACTCAAGGTATACAAGTCTATAATCAAGGATGAACATATATTCATCAAATAAAATTCCATGTACAAATATCATCATCTCATATTTTCATATATCGATTATCATGTATCGTCATTTTCATGTATTTCAGATAGATACATGTAATAACTTATTTCTTATTCATATCTTCTCATGTCAAGATTTTTACTCGTTGAATTTATCTGAAATATCGATGGATACAAATGTAATACACTCGAGGTGTACAAATCAGGATCCGGTAATTTATATTCAATGGTACCCATAAGGTACTATTTCAGAAAGTACACTCTTGAGCCACATATATATAGACAACAGGATTACCAGTCCAGGCTAAATCCTGTCTACAATATATACTCAATAGCGCTTAGTCAGGATTACCAGTCTAGGCTAAATCCTTTTTATGACATATGCTCTAAAGAGCTTGATCTAGATTACCCGTCCGGGCTAAATCCAATCCAAAACATATGCTTGAGAGGACTTATATCAGGATTGCCCGTCCGGGCTAAATCCTTTCATAAATGAGGTCAATAAGATTACTTATCCAAGCTAAATCCCGTCAGCAACAAATGCAGGACCTTATTGATTTCGAGAAATCACATATCCATTTATTCAAATGGGATTTAACATTTTCAAGCATTTCCCGACATGTGATTATTTCATACATCTATCACATCTATATAATTAAAATGATCACATTCCACTTTCATTCCAAGCATAAAAGTAACATTTTCATCGTTTCTCCTTTATCAGACATTATCGTGGATTGGGCTTTGACAAATACAATTTCAATGTCACATGAATATATGATATTTATACAATTCACAATGCAACATTTAATTCAAACATATAAAATACACAAATTAGTTACACGAACTTACCTCGACAAATGTTCGTGTACGTAAAATATACTAATTCGACATCTTCCTCTTTTCCTCGTTTTAGCTCTGAGTTTGGTCTATTCGGATCTATACGAGTAAATTTAACATCAATTTCTCATATTTCATATTCAAGGGGACTCAATTTTCATCTTAGGAAAAATTACCATTTTGCCCTTAACTTTTCCAGAAATTCTAATTTCATCCCTAGGCTCGGAAAATGAAATTTGTGCAATTTACTCCCTATTCCAAGCCTAACGTAAATTTTACCATAAAATTTACAACACATATATTCTACAAAATTCATAATTTTTCTTCAATTTTCCCAAATTTACATTTTAGTCCCTAAATCATGTTTTCATAAATAATCACTTTGTAAAAGATGTTTATCTATCAACAACCTTTCATTTTCTACCATAAATTTCTAATTTTCAGAATATTCATCCATGACCTAATTTCCATATTTTATAACTCTTCAAATTGATCCCCTAAATATAGAGATTAAGCTATTCCGGTTCCAAAAATATCAAAACTAATAAAAATGAGACAAGAATACTTACCCTATTTAGCCATGAAAGTTTCTTCTCTCTCTCTCCTAGGGTTTCCATGGAATTTTTTGGGGAAGAAGATGATAAAAATGATTTTTATTTCTATTTATTTAATTTATCATCTTTAATAATTTTGATTTCCAATTTAGTCCTTAGCCTTTTTCTAATTTTCCATGGATGAATCATCCAAAAATATATACTAACTTTTTATTAATGGTCTAATTCCACATAAGGACCTCAATTTTTGAATTCCATAGCTATTTAATCCTTCTAGATACTAGAATTCAACTTTTGCATTTTACACGATTTGGTCCTTCCCATAATTAAACACATAATCGATAAAATTTTCTTATCAAAATTTTCACATGACATTTCTATCATATTACAGAGCATAAAATGAAATTAAAATAAAATTTTTCTGGCTTGGATTTGTAGTCCCGAAATCACTATTCCGATTTCACCGAAATTGGGCTGTTATAGTTTGGGTTGAATAGCTTGTTTTCAAAGGTATTTTCAAATACACATGGCCTGATACACGGCCTGGAACACGGTTTTGATGACTGTGTGATCTGTAGGTTTGGATGATTTTTGTTGCACATGACCACAGTTTGTTACATAGCCCAGCGACACGATTGTGTGATACATTTTTAAATATTTACACTTTTAACCCACACGGCCTTGGTGAGTGTACACGGTTGTTCGCACGGTCATGTGATTCCAACCCACACAGCATGTCACATCCCAAAATTAGGGCTAGAAGAAATAGGGATAGAATTTAGATTTTTAAGTATAATAATAATAAGGTAAGCAAGCTTAAAATGCTTTAAAAATTATTGTTGATAAGGAATTAATAAGAATAAACCACTAGGCTTGATGGTTAAGTGTTAGGCTAGTTAAGGTCTTAGATTTAAACTCCCTTGATTGCATCCTTTTGTTGATTGTTTTCCATTTCCCCTAATGCTTGGCTAAAACCCTTAAAAGCAATTTCTTGAAGGCTTATGACAAGAATGAGTCTGCTTGTTCAGTTATAAATACTTAGTATTCCTTTGGTCCCAAGTTTGAAACCCCTTGTGCATTTTCAGCCAAAATATTTTATTTTCTTATTTTTACCCCCATAAAGTACTAAAATTTTAAACCAACCCAGACCAAAAACCATTCTTTTTAATTTAGTTCTTAATTTAAATCAACCCTAAATTCTAAACTAATTCCTAATCCCATTGCAATTAAGGAAGAAAAGTTTTATAAACAACGAATCTTTTCAAAACCTAGATTTCATACTTAGAAGATTTTTCAAAGAAAAGCTCCCAAAATTCTCGCTTCTTTCTTCATTACTAAAACCCTCATTACAATTAGGGTTCTTAAAAGATTTTAAGGTTTTCAATTTCATCCCTTTCCGCTCAATGATTGTTAATTTCTTCATCCAAAAATTAGTATTTTTGTTTCTTCAATCACTTGTGGGGTCTAACTTAAACCATTGTGTATGATTAATTAATTAGGGTAATTTGTTATGCAAACCCCCATATATGTGAACCTTTATGTATACGAATCCCCATGTATGCAAACCCTTAGGTATGTGAACCCTTATGAATGCGAACCCTGGGTGAACTATTAAGCGAACCCCTATATGAAATGTCATGCAAACCTTTGCATAAACATGTATACATGTGAACTCAATTATAAGTGAATATGTTAACTCAATTATAAGTGAATATGTGAACCCATAAGAAAACTCTTATATGATTTAGTATGCGATCTCTTACCATATATTATTTGAATCCTACATATTATGCAAACCCATATGCAAACCCTTATATGATTTAGTATGCGATTTCTTACCATATATTATGCGAACCCATATGCAAACCATTATATGATTTAGTATGCGATCTCTTACTATATATGCGAACCTTACATATTATGCGAACCCATATGCAAACCCTTATATGATTTAGTATGTGATCTCTTACTATATATTATGCAAACCCTATATATTATGTGGGCCCTATATTTTATGCAAACCCTATATGAATTAGTATGCGAACCCTATGTGCGAACCCTATATGCGAACCTGTTATGTTGTGTGTGTTAGCCTAACTAGCATATTAAGAGCCTATTGTTAATATATTGATACAAGTTTTTAGTTTGCATGAAGAAACTGTGTATGTGTAATTGATATGAAGGAATGCATGAATATATGCTTTTAATTGATAGTATGAAGTAAATGAATGTGCTTGAAAAGCATAACATAAATGATCAACATGTCATAAAACATAATAATTTTGGAAAAAAATTAATTTTTGAGATTTGGGGCAAAAGTGTAAATATGCAAAAGTTTAGGGGCAAAATTGTAATTTTTCCAAAGTTAGAGTTAAGGACTATTTTGATAAATGTGAGTATTAAATCAGCTAAATGTGTTATTTTAGACCAAGAAAGACGTGGAATCGACCTTGATTAGGGAAAGGAAAAGATTGGACTAAATTGCAAAATTTCTTTATTTTGTACCGAGGTAAGTTCAGGTGTAAATGTAGTAACATAATTTTCATTTTAAGTAATTTAATGTTATTTATATGATATGATGATTAACATCATGAAATATTATGATTTGTGGTTATTATTGAGTAATATGCAAATTATGTGTGCTACTTATTAAATATGAGTTGCTACTGAGTATCAGTTTCGATATTCCGTGGAAGACGGCAAAGATGTGTGATCAAGGAAAAAGCCCGTTTGAACCTTAGGAATAGATTAGAATAAAAGTGACACGTCACTAAGATATTTGAGTTCCGAGCTCGTAGAGTTGAGTTCGAGTTCGTGAGATGTAACTAGGCATCCGAACTCATTGAGTTGAGTCCGAGTTCACTTATGGATGCGAACGCCCGAGCTCGTTGAGTTGAGTCCAAGTTCACTTATGGGCGGGTTACATGGTAGCTTGGCTACATAATTTTCACATGCTATTGAGTTTGTCTAGCTGCGGGTATGGAACTTATGTGCATGAAATCCGTGTATTCGAATCATATTTTGATGTGTTCAACGGGTAAATCTTAAGTGGATGAGGTGAGTCCCTAAAACGAAGGTGACATGTTGGTAAGTGTGGTGAATGAGAAAATTTGTACAGGTATGTACTTAACCCTCAGGTTGAGACTTCAATATAACAATAATATGGTAGGATCATGAATGAGAAATATGATATGAATGCTTTAGTGATATTATGCAAATGTGGATTTTGTATTATTGCATGGTTATGTTACTTGCTATTTACATGTGAACTTACTAAGCAATTATATTTACTCCCTCCTCTCTATTCTTTGTAGTTTTGTCAAGCCGGCTAGGAGATTGGGAACGGTAGGAGGCGCGCTCACACTATCAACAAACTATTTCGGTATAATGACTTGTATACTTTGGGAATATGGCATGTATAGCATTATAATCATTTTGTGTATATAATCTTATTATATGGCTCATGGATGACATGGAAATGTTTGATAATGATTAGCTATTGGAGTGGCTAATCAAGATTATATTTGATAACATGTATGCTTTATGTGCTAACTAATCTATGGAAATCCATAAAATGGTGAAATTGGCTATAAAACAAAATCACACAGCAACAGTGACGTAAGTTTGAAAAATCACTAAAAATAGTAGAGATATAATTAGATGATGAATAAAATATGAAATTTAAGATTAATGAATCTATTTCATGTGGAAGAAACAAAATAGGTAAAAGAGTTTTATTTTATGAGATATTTATGTTTTGGTGAAATAGGGTCAGAGCGATTTCTGGATTCCCTATTCTGAATTTAGAAATTAATCATAAATTGTGTAAAAATAATTAGGACTCACACTTTATATGTATGGATTCCTTATTGAGTCTATTTTTAAGAGAAACAAACAAAATGGTCATTGGATCTCTGTACAGGAAGAAATTTGATTCGTAGTGTACAGGGGTCAAAGTAGCCGAACCCTGAAATAGGGGAGACTTTAACTAATAAACTGTACTAATTGGCCGTACCAAAAATTCTAGAAACAAATTAGTAAGTAGATATATGAGTCTAGTTTCAGAGAAAATTTACAGAATTTGATTTCAAGTTTCATAACTCGAGATATGATTTTTTTAGCTACTGTGATGCTGATGGACAGTTTACTACGAGAATTGTTTGAACTTGTTTAAATGCTAAAATAAGTTTAGTAATGTCTCATGCTCAACTCCGGCGACGGTCTCGGGTAAGGGGGCGTTACACAATCAGTCACGTTGCGACATCAAAAGTCCCACATTGCGACTTCACGCCTGTTTCGATAGTGCTCTAATTTAAGTTGTTTTCACCTTTCGGTCTCGTTTTAAGTTTCGATCACCTCTGATCCATTCCAAATGATTTTAATTTTATTTAAATTCTCTAAAACATATTTTAATTGTTATGCAAAAAAAAATTAAAAACTTTTAACTTTTAAATAAAATTCAAGATTTTTTACCCATGCATGCTTTGGCATCTCCTATTCGTACCAACTGTTCGGATGTAACTTAAACTTCTAGCTAGAGCAAATAAATTTAAGACTGTATATATTTGAAAACTTGTTAAAAGAAAAATAAGAAAAACATAATACTAATATGATAAATTTGACTTGATAATTTACTTGTTTAAAAAATGTTAGATTTTTAAAATATATATATTTATAATTTAAAATTTTATATAATTTTCAAGTTTTTATAATTTTGATAAAATTTTGGAAATTCATTTTATATATTTTAAAATTTTGAAAATTATATTTATTTTAATTTTTCTAAATAAATCAATTTATTCATATTTTAACTTAACAAAGATTCCAGAATATTTATACCAACTTATTGTTGAGTTTACTGGAGTTATTAAAATTCAACTTTGAGTAAAATTCAAAAACTGAATTTTCTATTTAAGTTGCTTAAAAATAAAATATAATTGGAGTTTATTTTTTTTGGTGAAAATAATATATAAAAAAACAAATTAGAACCTCCTAAAAGGGCTTAAAAGTTTGGTCTTGCTCAATAACCGAAATCACCAAATCAGGTGGAGCTTCAAGAAGTTGGAGGGATGCCTTCCAAGAGAGACTAAGTTTTGCTAGTTGATCCGCAATTAAATTACACTCCCTGGGAATATACTTGATTTCCCATTGTCCTTCAGAATGCATAAGTCTTTTAACTCTTCCGAGGACTGTAATACCAGCGTCCACTGCCACTTCCATAGTCAAAGCCCTTACCACATCAAGGTTGTCAGACTGAATTCGGACTTTTTTGTAGCCCCTGCTTAGAGAGACGAGTATACCATCCAAAATGCCCCAAAGTTCTGCCTCCAAAGGGGAACATCTACCAAGGTAATGAGCAAATCCCATAATTCAATTACCGCTCCTATCTCTGATCACGCCTCCCGTTGCTGCATTTCCTGAATCTCTAGCGATGGCTCCATCCACAAACAAGTGAACCCAATTCTCAGCCAAGTGCTGATGAACTTCATGAGTAGTTGTAGGAGATGTAGATTTAGTAAGAAACGGTTCAAAGTTAAAATATTGAGATAGTAATTTAAATTGGGAGTTAAATGATGTGTTATAAAATTGAAGAGCATTCAGGATGTGAATTTGTGTTAAAAGAAATACAGTTTTTTAGAATATGAAATACAAATGCTGTTGACGGTTTTTGTCAACCCAATTTGCCCTCTTCTTATTTATACTTATTTTTTTCACTTACAACTTTTTTTATTTCCACTTTATTCATTACTTTATTTAGTCCAATTTTTAACACACAGCATGCCACTTCTAATCATTTACGGCTCATATATGGGATTTATGTTTATTGACATTAAAATACATATTCAACAAAATTCAAAAAATATTTATAGAAAATATATTGTTGACTTTGAATGTTGTGACCGGTGTTGATTGAATTTTAATTTTAAAATTTTTCAAAAATATATTTTTTAAAATTTTCAAATTTCCAACAATTATTAATTATTTGTTACTCCTTCTATCCTACTGGTGAAACTTTTATAACTCTCATTTCTTGTTTTTTAAATTTTATTATAGATAAAATTCAAATATATATATATTATAAAATTTTCAATTAAGTACACTTTAAATATATATTTTTTAAATTTTAATTATTTAAAATAATTGACGGAAACATTAATTCTGACACTTTTAGTGAGGCAGAGGAAGTACAATTTTTCTACAACTTATATATATATATATATATATATATATATTTGTAATTTTCTAAAGTTTTACTAAATTATTATTTTTATATTTTTTGGATTTTTATATATTTTCTATAAATTTTAAAATTTTAAATTATATATTTAAGAATTTTTCTGAAATTTTACTTTTTTAAATTGAATTTTTGAGTTTTTGAAAATTTGAAATATTTATATTTAATAATTTAATTCATATCATTTGCATATTATTATAAGAGGGTTAAGGGTAAAAAATCTTTAGTAAAAAAATGCAATTAAGCCATTAGGAAAAGAAGTTTCCTATTGAGCTCTTATTAAACCCCAAAAATTAATTAAGTTATTAGTGATATGTCACGTTAATTAAAAAAATTATTAAAAATATTTTAAATTTATTAAAAATTAAACTTGGACAATTATTTGTTTAGATTCATTCAAGATGAGTGCAAAACTATATATTTTTTATAAAATTATATATATATATATATATATATATATATATTGTATTACTTTTATTTTTATAATTTTATAATTTTAATGAAAAGGCCTAATTGATTTTTGGGGTCACTAAAGGCTCAATTGGATGAATTTTGTTTTCTAATGGCTTAATTGCATTTTTATTTTTTGCTAAGGACTTTTTTGACCCTTAAGCTTATATATAAAAAAAGAAAAAAAAACTAATGTTCTATTAGTGTCAATTGTAGCCTCTTTTTCAATGATTTTAGAACTAGAAGATATTGATTTCAAAGTTAAAAATTCATTAAAAAACTCATAAAAATTTAAAAAAATAAAATTTTGGTTAAATTGGTCCATATCGATTTTTGAATCAATTAATTCAAAGTTCTTCTCTAGACCAATACCCCAACCGGTCTCCAGTCTGATCGGCTAGTCTAATTTAAACAATCTTACTTATTTTTTTCCAAACATCTGAATTAAAATGATTATAGAATGATGGTTTAAATAACAAATAAAGATAAAAAAAGATTTTAAGTACCAAATTGGATAACTGAGTGTAGTGAGTCCAAAATGAACATAAAACTTAAGACTTTTTATGTATTTATTTTTAAAATTAAATCAGGAGATGTTTTTAGGAAAATGTGCCACTATATAATAAATCAAGGGTTTTTATTAAAATAGGACAAAAAATTAATAAAATACCAAAATAATACAAAATAAAAATTATGTACCAAAATGGTAAATTTGGGGTGGTGCCGCCTATGGTAGAGGCATGACCACCCCATGTCAGATCAGAAATTACTGTAGCTGCTGGTCAAATTGCGGTGCAGGACTAAAATGTAATAATATAAAGTATTTAGGGACCTGTTATGCAAATATTCCATTTAGAATGGCTGGTGAAAAAAAGGGGAAGGGGTGCTGCCTGACAGTGTGGCGGCACCAAACTTTAAATAGGGCTAATTGTCTTGTAAGCCCTCCTTATTTATTATTTTCTTTTTATTCCCTTTCAAATTACTATATTGTTTTTAAACAAGCCCTTAACCTATTTTTGTAGTTAAATAAGCCCTTAACTTATGGTTTTTACTTATAAAAGCCTTTTTATTTTAATATTAAAGTAAATATATTTTACCCAAAGTAAAGCTATTTAAAAAATATAAACTAATTCACATTTTAGGTTGATGTGAATAGTTTATTAAATAAAAATAAAATTTTAAAATTTCTTGAGAGTGCTTATATACATGATATTCTTAACTACTCTTTGAAAATTTTAATTACTTTTTAGATTTTATGTTGATGTTAAAGTGTATATAATTTTATTGCATCAACAAAAATTTAAGATAAAAGTTTGAAATTCAAAATATATTTACTTTAATATTAAAAAAAGGGCTTTTATGAGTAAAAACTATAAGTTAAGGGCTTATTTAAAACAATATAGTGAGTTGAAGGGAATAAAAGAAAATAATAAGTAAGGAGGGCTTATAAGGAAATTAGCCCTATTTAAAGTTTGGTGCCACCACACGACACCCCTTCCCCTTTTTTTCACCAGCCATTCTAAATGGAACAATTGCATAACAGGTCCCTAAATACTTTATATTACATTTTAGTCTCACATAATTTGACCTAAGCTACAAGATTTCTGATTCGACATGGGTGGTCATGCTCTCTATCATAACTAACCCAAATGTACCATTTTGGTACATAATTTTTACTTTGTATTATTTTGGTATTTTGTTAATTTTTTTGTCCTATTTTAGTAAAAAACCCAATAAATCAACAATAGTTTAGTACATTATTCAGAATCAAAGATAGAATATATTGAGGGTGATGTAAACTAAAATAAGTCATTCTCAAGCACATGCTTGATAGTTCTCTCCATCAACCACGAATGGAGCTAAGATAGACAGGTTGTTTGATCCTAATTCCATTTTTCTCAATTCCTGACAAGTGTATCTCTCGATTTTTCTTTCAAGATTCTCGCAGACCGTCTCTCACAGGTCCTTAAGAAAAAGGGCTCTCGATACCACTATTGTTTTAGCAAAATGCTAATTGAAGCCACAAAAACTGAAAATCGAGAAAGATGATAAAAATTCATTAACCAAGCAATGCTTATATACATGACTCATTAAAATTTTTGACTTTTGAAAAGCATTTTTGGCTAAATGACTCGAGCTCAAAAGCATTTTTGGCCAAAAATTACTTGTTTAATATAACTTTTCTTCCAAAAATGTTTTTCAAGTCAAAAGTGTTTCTCCACATTATTGCTAAACTCAGCCTTAATTTAGCTCGATATGTGATTAGGGTCTAATTTTATTTGATGCACTTTTTTTGAATAAACTACCTAGTTGGTAACTCAATTTTTTCGGTGTTCTCATTTTGGTCATTTAAATAAAAATATTTACAATTCCTAACAACAATTGACTATGCACATCACATCATCAACCAATTTTTTTTATCCTACTACTCCTGTTCATCATCTTCTTCCCCTCCACACCACCAGGTCCGACTCTGGGGGTTGTTCAAGAGTGCTCACTCAAGATTGAAAGAGACCCGTAATTTATTTTTTTAATTTTTAATGTAGAAAAAAAGAACTTCAAACTAAAATAAATTAATTAAATTTCTAAAACATTCCATTTTTTACTGTAAATGTTTCATTCTCTAAGACCCCAAAATTTTTAGACTTTTATTGCATTATATTTTATACTTTTTTAAAAGAAATCCAATTTATTATTTCGTCTCCGATCCAAAAAATTGTGGTATACACACCACCTTGCTTCCATCATTGTTTCTCTTCCTTCGCTCCTTGCTTCCTGCCACCGTACCATCTCTTTAACTGCTACTGGGAAGTGGGCCACAGCTCGTGAATAAAAAAAAAATGAAACTGCTAGCGTGAATGGCGACTCACCAGAAGCAGCAAGGGGAAAAAGGGAAAACATGACAGAGTTGCAGTTAAGCATGATGCCTAACGATTAAAATTACAATTAGATATGCATTTTTGGTAATTTTTAGAGAAATAATGGTCGAGATGGATATTTACAATGATGAACTTTCGAATATAGAGAAAAACAATTGATCAGCTGCCTTTGGAAGAAAGAAGACTGCTTTTATGATTCCCAATGTTGAGGATTTCAACATTGAATTGTTTGGAAATGGTGTCAACTGTAGGGATGTTGTAAGTCCATGTGTTATCCGTAATCATTAATCCATCTGAATTTGTGGAGTATTCCTCAGTCATATAGAACCCAATTCCTTGAACATAAGCTCATTCAATCTGCAGCCAAGAAAGAAAAAAGGCTTAGTTTCTTTAATATCACATATATCACAATGTAAAACAGAACTTTCAGACAAAGGACTATAGATTTGCCTGTTATAAAGATATTTGCAGTTTGAGAATTAAACATACATGCTAAAAACATGATTTCAAGTTTGATTCTGAGGTCCAACCTTGCCCCAGCTGCTTAGATTCTTGGTTTATTTTGTAATCAATAAATTGAATCTCTGAACATTTGAGCTCCACATTGGTTGGTAAACTAAACCACAGTTGAGCTTGTTATATTATACTTTTATCTGCCAATACTCTGGTTTACTTAAACAAGATATTTGCATTGACTGCCTTTGTTGAAATAAAAGTTATTTAGCATTTTTAAAGAACAGTGGTGGAGAAAACATTATACATTTTCAATAGTGATGTGAGCCTCTTAGATATGCCAAATAGTATGGAAAATGATCCAACAAATACATCAAATTAATAATTCATGGGGTTTTGCGCCTGCCCCTATTTTCGACTCTTTGGAACAACTATAAATTTAAATTAACTCAGAATCAATGCCCTTGATGATGATGATGGCAGTGGGTAAAGGAAGAGATGGGGGTGACATGGAGGGGAAGAAGATGATGTAACAATAGTAGTAGGGTAAAAAAATGATATGCCACATACATAATATATGGGTGATTAAAATGAAAAAATTTTCTTATAACAATAATTAAATTGTAAATATTTTTATTTAGATGATCAAAATGAAAGCCTCTAAAAGTTAAAGAGATCAATTAGATAATTAAAAAAGTTACTTGATGTACTTTTTTATATGTAATTCATGTTTTCTTTAATTCCTAATTTATATACTTATATGTCCAAAAGATTTTCTTGGTGATTCTTGGCACACACCACTCTTTATCCTTTTCCTTTTTTTTTTAATGGTTAGTTATAAGTTTTGATTTTTTTAATATAATTAATTCTTATATTTTAATTTTTAATATAATTTGATATTTATATTTTATAATGCTATTAATTAGTTTAATATTTTTAATATTATTAATTAATTAAAATAATTAATATTATTAATTTTTAATAAAATGTGTTATATATAATTTGAGAACAAATTTTTAAATCTAAAAAGTACAGGATTAAATCTTTTTTTTAATATAATAGAGATTAAGTTCTTGAAAACAAAAGTAGGACTAAATTTTAAATATACGAAGTGTAAAGACTTAGGGTCATAGTTGTTTAAACCGAACTAGACAGTTGAATTGGGAACTGACCAAGGTACTAGTCCGAAGAGGCTTCAAACTAGTTGATCAAACAGGTATGGGTCAATTGAACAAGGCTAAAAAAACTAATTGATCTGTTTTTTTTTTAAATATTTTTATTTTTATGATTTATTTATTTCAACTGCACGAACCAATAACCTGACCAGTTCAATCGCCAATCCAATTCAGAAAACTTTACTTAGAGTATATTTTAATCTTCAAATTATTAATTTATAATTTGATATACACAAATAATCAACCCAACGCTAAGCGTAAGTGAATTATACTAATAGTACTTAATAAATTGTTTTCTTTAATTAAATCTAACTCTTATAAGTGAGAGGTCACTACTATATCCCTATTTTAAAATCCTAATTCACTTATTATTCACCTTGTATTCAAGTATTAAAATTAATTCAAATTAATTAAATTATTTATTGGGATCTAAAATAGTTAAAATTTTCTAATATAGTTTCTATAAATAATTAGCTTTATCTACCTACCTATTTATCTATCTATCTATTAAAAGTGAACAACGTAATTACTCTTTAAATTTTTAAATTTAACAAATTTATGCTATTTAATAATGTTATTTATTATTTTATTTAAACTTAAATTAATTAATATTTAAAAATAAAGTTCACATTATATTAATATACTTCAAAATTAATAAATTTAAATATGAAATTTTAATTAATTTGTTAAAATTTTAAACTAATATTTTTCTTTATTTAAGTAGGTTTTAGAAAATAAAATTATTTAATTAAAATATAGTTCGTCATTAATAAATTTTCTTTATTTAAGTATGTCAGAAGTAAAGACTGTTAGAACTTTGACGGTCTATTCAATAAATTTGATCTATTTCTTATTTAAATAGTAGTTTGAAATAGTTAAACCTTGAAGAATTAAAGTTGATCAAATTCCTTGGAGAGAGAGGCCATTTCGAAATTTGAAGGATAATATAGTTTGGGATAATTCTAGATACCTAAAGGTTTGCTACTTCATTTTTGAAAACACAAAGCTTATTAATATGCTGCTGATTTTGCACAATGTGGCGGTTTTTTGGAGTGCTTTTACTTGATAATTTAACAACTGATCATTGTCTATTTAAACACTTTGTTTATGTATTTGTTGGACAGATATTTTTAATTGTGAGCTTATTTAGGACAGAGAGTAAAATAATTTGTGTTTGACTTTAGGTTTGCAATTATCCTTTGTAAGAAGGTAGATTATGCTTAAGCTAATAGTTGTATGAGGTTACTTGTTGAGTAAAATCATTCTTTAAGTAAGACTTCACAAAGTGGAATTGGTGAATCTGAATTATAATAAAAAAATATTATGTGTTGAACTTTCTCTTACCTTACTCGCAAAATTTTTTTGTTCCATTTTCTTGTCAAAACTCTTATTCAAACAACTAACAGAAGAATGACTTGGAACAAGTGCAAATTGAAGCTTTTTCAATGCTAATGAGATTCTTTACAAAAGTGAAGGACAATGGGACTAAGGTGGACCATAACACCCATATTGAGATGGTGTTTAAAATCTCATTTAAGAACTTTTGCTGCTCATGAAAAAGTCAATTAGAAAATAGGGAGTTTATATTGAATGGTAGGCACCCAATTCAATCAAATGTTGAAGCCAACTTTGTGATCACTTTATCCTCCTCCAAAGGGAAGAAAATGAAAGCTAAGGGAAAAAAAAAGGCTAAGACTTCGATTTTGTCCAAAGCAGATGGGAAGAAGATTAAAAAGACGAAGGATATATCAAAATCCAAATCTCTCTTATATAATAAGAAAGGACACTTCAGAGTAGATTGAAAAGAGTACAATGACTATTTAGTCTCGAAAGAAAAAGGTAAAGAACTCTTAGCTATTGAAACTTGTTTAGTGGAAGACTCGAACGACTATTGGGTCATTAATTCTAGACTCATTAATCATGTTTGTATTTCTTTGAAGGGGTTCAATGAAACAAGAAGTCTACAAGATAAAAATCTTTTGTTGCAGACAAATGATGAGAGCATTGTGATAGTTGAAACAGTGGGAGAAGTACATATTTATTTTAATAGTTTTAGGAAGATTGTTTAAAAGACATTTTTTTATGTTCCTAATTTAATGAGAAAATTTATTTTAGTTTTTTTTATGTAATGATGGCTATGCCGTGACATTTAATAAATGTGTTACAATTCATAAAAATCTTTCTTTTATCAGTCATGGATGGATGAAAAATAATCTCTCTTTTATCAAACCAAATATATACTCATTTCTTGAAACCAAACTAGTGAATAAGAAACTTATAACTTCTCATTCTAACGAAGTGTAACATTGACATTTAAGGCTTTGATACAAACTAAGAAAGAATCACTAGATTGGTGAAAGATGAAACTTTAAGCTCAAATAAGTAAATCTTCCATAATGTAAATTTTACTTGAAAAGTAAAATGACCAATATGTCTTTTAATGCCAAAGGTACAAGGGCTACTCAACTACTAGAACTTGCACACATTGATTTATACAGCACCATGAATATTAATACGTTAAGAGGTTATGATTATTACATAATTTTCATAGATATTAGTATCTTTACCTAATATACCATGTAACGCCCCAATTTTCGGGAATTCTGTGAATGTTGGAAAAATTTCATGCTTTGATTTTGTCATTTGTGAGTGAAATTATGAAATAGGACCTATGTGAAAATGTTTGAAAATGCTATAGGCTAATTTTTAGTGGCCAAATAAATAGTAGTGCAAAATAGGAGGATTTGCATGTCAAGCCTCCCATTTTACAAGAAGTGGCCGGCCATCATGTTGTTGTAGACAATATGTGCACTTGATATCCATAATTTATGGTACAAATTGATAAAAATTGATAATGGGTTAGGTAAATGTTCCATGATGGGCATTTCATGTCTTTTATATTAAAGAATTAAATGGATGAAATATGAAATTTTATTAAAAGAAAAAAGGGTGAAAAGAACAAAGTTTTGTCCATCTTTGTTCATCATAGCCGAAAGTTAGAGAAGAGAAAGGAGAGGAGAAAGCTCTTGAATGTTTGGTCACTTGGGGAAGAAAATTGAAGGTAAGTTCATAGTAGTTTGCTTCTATCTTGATGTTCATGAGTTCTTCTTGATTCTACCTTAACTCTTGAAGCACATTTAGTCATGAATTAAAATGAAGGAAATGGTTGTTGTTTCATGTTCTTTTGATGAAAAATGGAAGATAGGTGAAGTTGAGCCAAACAAATGAGCATGCATGTGCCTTAGATGCTAAAGGGAAAAATCGGCTAACATGTTGTGCTTTAAAATGATGAAATGGAGATTATACTTAAGTAAAATCATAGATATGTGATGATTGATTGGTGATATACATGTTTAAATAACATGCATGCAAGGTATGTATGAAAGAGTGATTTGGTGGACTAAAGCGTCGGATTGCTAATCCGTTGTGCGAGTTATTCGTACCGAGGGTTCGAATCCCTCTCTTTCCGTTTCGGTTTTTGGTAGTGGAATAGATCAAATCCTAATACCATTTCTAAAAATGAAGCAAAGAACTCTCCCTTTTTTATTCTTCGCGTCCAGGATTACGTCCCGGATCATTAGATAGGAATCCTAAGATGAAGAGAGAAACAAAGAATATTACTACGGTATAAACAAAGAGTTTAAGAGTAAGCATTACACAATCTCCAAGAGCATTTTTTTGGAAAAAGAAGAGAATAGATTCCCCGTTTTTATACCACATATCCTATTTTGTTTTGATTTTGACACCAAGAAATAAAGTGATTTCTAGAATTTCTAGAAATCATTATCATCAATAGCGTCACTAGCATCAATATCGTCACTAGCATCAATATCGTCACTATCATCAATATCGAAATCATTAATAAGAAAACCTTTAAGCTTGTTATCCAGGAACTTGTTCAGAAATACTGTAATGAAAGGAACATAGGAGTTTGTCGTTAGGTATTTGAACAAATAGGATCGTCCGATTCCTATAGAACCTATCACTAAAATACCCCTAGAGGAATATAGGGCTAAGGGGAGCAAAAAGGGTTTTCCACGATACGGGAAATGAAAACTATTAGCCCCACACGAAGTTTGTGAATAAGTGATTGTCTGATAATGAGCAAGAAATATCCGCCTTTCTGCTAAACAGGATGTATTAAACTCATAATTCATTAGATACTTTTTATGAATGTCAACTAAGTATCGTAAGTAAATTGGTCCCGGTTGTTCAATCATTTGATAACCAGAGTCATTCTTTGATAAATAATCACTATGAGTTAGACTCAATAGAATTTGATCAATCCAAGGAATAAATATAGTGATAATTTGATTCTTCGTCGACGGAGTAAATAGGAGAGATTATTTCTTTCTTCGTCTTTACAAAAACAAAAAAATATATTTTTAAAGTAAAAAAAATGGGCGAACGACGGGAATTGAACCCACGAATGGTGGATTCACAATCCACTGCCTTGATCCACTTGGCTACATCCGCCCCCTACAATTACTAGACTCTATAGTATTTTTTTTACTTGTTTAAATATTTCAAATACAAATTGCAACGATTTCTTCCAATGTATCATTTCTGGGTCCAATGGAATTCATAGGTATAGGAAGAAGCCCTGTCAAATAGAGATTTTTTCTTTCGACCATATTTCGATTGTTAATACGATATATAAGGACCGCTACTACAAATAGTACTACACCCTTGATCGTGAAATATCGATTGCTTGTTGAACCCTGTGAATTGTGTGAAAGTAGGATACTCCAAATTCGGGGGTCCTTCATTCATTGATTCACTCATTATTACGACGAGACAGGCATGTTTCTATCTCACACTAAGCCGGTAAATTAACAAAAAGTAAATCGGGAATTTTTGGAAGAGGCAGCAAGAAGTTATCGAAAATTATGTGTGTGTTTTTTTTTCCTAAAAACTAAAAATTGGGTTCGGTGGACAAAGCAAATCCCTTCATCACATGTTTCGATAAAATAGATTGGATCTATGTCGAATTGCTAAGGTACCTGTATTAATCAAATAAATGAATTTCGTTCTGTTCTGATAAGCCAATTATGATTGGCCTATTCAAAGAAAGAACCCATTATTTGAATGAAGTGAAGTGCCAAACGAGGATAAATGGATCTATTTATCTATGATCAAATTATATTTGTTCGATACTCTGTTGTCAATATGATTGTAAATTTTGAATATAAATGTTGAGAGTTGAAAAAGAATAAAGAATATAAAAAGACTACAAAAATACAATGAAAAAATAGAATTCATTTTTTTATTTTTTATTAATTATTATTAATATTTTCTCTTTTTATATGTTATATGTTATTTTATCTTTTTTTATCTTATTTTATGTTGTTTTGTAAATGTTTAAATGCAATTACTTCATTTATTCACTTGATCTTTTTTTCTCTATTTTCTCTCAATAAAATTGGCTCAATAAAATCGGGTTTTGTTGTTATAGGACACGGTATTCTATATTTTATAGTAGCAATATTCTATAGTAGCAAAGGAATAAGAAATACGAATAATAAATTTTTAAAAAAGAAAAGTCTGAATAGACCAAAAGAGGGGGAGGAAATAATAAAGAAAAATTTATACAAAGCTAGATATGAATCATCCACACCCTCTATTTTGGATTTCATTAAGTGAATTTTGTTTGATTAAGAGTAAGTTCTGTAAAAACCCCCGCCTTCTTTAAAATATCATGGGACAGCAGCAGTAACGTGACTTTGGAAAATCACCATAAATTGTGGGAGATGAATTAGAAGCTGAACAAATTATGTAATTAAAGCTTATTGAGTCTAGTTTCAAATGAAATAAACGAGAACATATTTTGAATTCTGTACAATGAGAAATTTGATTCGTAATGAAGAGTGGTCAGATTAGTCAAACAGTGAAACATGGGAAAATTTGAGAAAAATCTGGTATTGATTGGCTAAACCAAAAATTCTGAAAATTTTATGGATAGAAGATATATGAGTCTATTTTCAGGGAAAATTAATGGCACTTAATTTGGAGTTTCGTAGCTCCATTTATAAATGATTTAGTGACTATTGCTCAGGAAGACAGCTTGCAGTGAAATTATGATTATGTGGTAAACATTGACAAAAATTTGTTAATGAGTTGCTTATTAATTTCTTATAAGCTTACTTTGGTCTGTAGGTGTGGTTGGCCGAATATTGTAAGGGGTTAATACGTAGTTCATATTTGAATAGTTAGATTAACGTGTTAGTAATCCAATTGTAGGCGGTTCGTGTGTGGATCTCGTCAGCATATCGTCGCAAATAGGTGTGTAACTAACACCCTCTTATAGACTAGATCGGCACAAGCCAAAAAGCCGAAATGCCGAAAAGCCGGTATTTTGAGATCTTGCGAGTGTGTGAATGCTCATGAGATTAATAGTTTGATGTATATGGTAAATTTAAGTGATAAGACTGCAGAGTGCGCGATTCTGTGCATTTCGATATTTTTGGGTTTAATGGGCCAAAAATGGGATAATGGGCCAACGAGCCCAAATTGGTAAGAAAACGCAGTAAGTGTTTCTGATCGTACGTAAATGGCTATGTTATGTATGAAAACCTTAAGAATAATTAAATTACTTGAATACCCCTATGTATGCAAAATTACCATTATACCCCTAGGGTTACTTTTGATTGAAAAGCATTACGATCTGATTTTGTATGACGTATGCCATGATTATATATCTGTTGCATGGGGACTTGGGTTATACTATGGAGGAAGCGTCCTGGAGGCTATGCCATAATTATCTGATCTGGTGGCTCTGCCACATATATCTGTCCTGGTGGCTATGCCACAATTATCTGATCTGGTGGCTCTGCCACATATATCTATTCTGGTGGCTCTGCCACAATATCTGTATCTGGTGACTTCGTCACAATATCTGGCAGCCTCGCTGCGATTTCTGTGGTGTGTAGTAGTTGGGTAGGTCGAGTAGTCTCCCCACATGGTGTAAGGCTGGTACGGGGGTGTTATGGATGAATCTGGGTTGGGTTTCTGCATAAACATGTAATATCTATTCGTTACGTTATAGGCCTATGGGCTTTATTCGAATTGCATTGCAGGCTAAGGCCAACTTATTCTATTTCGTGGTTTGAGTGATATAGGCTATGGTTGGGTTAATTTACACCGAGTTTCCCAAACTCACTCATTTTATTTTCATCCACGCAGGTAATCCCCAACCATAGTGGGCTTGGAGCTGTGAGGGAATTCGGAGTGGCCACCCATTCTGAAAGTTTTATTTTCTCCTGGTAAACTGGACATTCTTTTATTTACGTTTGAAGTTTTGAGTTTTTAAATGTAATAAGGCCGCTTAATTATTTTTTATGGTTTTAATATGTATTACTAAGATAGGTATTACTTATTTTAACTGTTGAAATTGGATAGCTTTAAGGCGCGTTTTCAAAAACAACAATTGATTTCAAAATAACACGACAACAAGCAAAGCTTCTGCAATAAAAGTATTTTCCAAAATTAATCACTTTTTCGAAAAATGACTTAATCAAATCGGTTTCCTAGAAATATCCATGACGTTAAGGTGTGGCAATGGCGGTATGCATGTCTAGGATTGAATCCGAAGGGAGCTTGGTATTAGCGATCCGATGGACTCACCACCTCTTTCCGGTTTCCTACTTGGTGCTGACTTCCATTCACTTTAACCTATAATGAAATTATCTTTTAAAACACTAAGTAAGTTTTTCTGGATCAACAATATAAAATGTTTTGAACGCTTCGATGTGGCATGTCAGATCTGGTCATAACGTCTGGGCCGGGTTTGGGGTGTTACATACCATAAGAGTAAAGCTTCTGGTAAATTTTAAGAGTTTCATGTAGAAGTGGAGAAGCATTAGGTTTATCCATTAAGAAATTATTTGATCAATGTGTGGAATAGTTATCAAACAAGTTCTTAAGATACATCATAGGAGATGAGATTTTATCCCAATTAATAGTGCCTGGAACTCCACAACAGAACGGTATAGATGATAGAAGGAATTAAACTTTCATAGACATGGTTTGTTTAATGTTAAGTTATTCACAATTTCCAATATCCTTTTGGAGATATACACTGCAAACCGCTTGTTAAATTTTGAATGATGTGCCAACTAATTTTGCATCGAGGACTTAATATGAAATGTGGCACGACAGGAAGCCCAACCTAAATCAATTTAGGATATGGGTTAGCCCAACACATGTATTATATAAGGATGCTAAGAAGTTATACTCATGAATGAAATTGTGTATGTTTGCAGAATATCTGAAAGGAACAAGAGGTAAATTATTTTATAACTTAAAGGACCAAATGGTTAAAGTGTCAATACATGCAAGCTTCTTAAAGCAAAGTTATATTGACAACTTTAAAGCTTGAAGTAAACTGTTATTAGAAGAAATTTCGAGAAATAAAGAAAACCCTCAGGTTTTGATATTAGACTTTATTAAGAATAAGAGACCTATAAAAAAATCAATGGCATTGGGAAACTCATAGTAGTGGCAAAGTTTATTGTAATTTAGATTTCTTCATGTACGATTGTACTATTTATACCACAAAAATTTTTGAACAATATGATGATCTGCTCATGTATGATGATGCTATGTAGAATGTTAATTCCATGCTTTGAAAAGAAGTTATGGATACCAATATGAATTCTACGAAATCCAATATGATTTGCGAACTCATAAACTTACTGAATGAGATTAAACTCATAAGGTGTAAGTGGATCTACAAATGAAAAAGAAATGCATATGGAAAGGATGAAACTTGTAGAGCTAGACTTGTAATGAAAGAATACATATAGAAATAAGATATTGATTATGATGAGACCTTCTTGTTTGTACCAATGATGAAGTCTATCCGCATTCTTTGATCCATTGATGCATCTCTCAACTACGAGATCTAGAAAATAGATGTTAAGACTACATTCTTGAATGGGTATCTTAACTAGAACATATATATGGTGCAACCTAGTGGTTATATAGCTAAAAGACAAGATAATTAAGTTTGCAAGTTGCTTAGATCCATTTTTGGACTTAAGCAAGCATCTCGCTCATAGAATCTAAGATTTGATCAAGTGGTCAAAACCTTTTGATTTGAGAAAAAGCATTAATGAACTTTGTGCTTATAAACGTATAAATGATGGAAAGCTAGTATCTTTCGTTCTATATTTTGATAATGTTCTACTCATTGGGAATGATGTAGGGATGTGATCATTGATTAAATTATGGTTAACTCTGTAACACCCTAAAACCAAACTAGACGTTATAACAGGATTTTGAAGAATTATATCAACTTATTTAAAAACTACTATTTTAATCAAACTCAAAGTGTGTTTCATAAATATAAAATTTGACAGAACTCTCACAAATGTTTAGAAATACTTAAGTCCGAAATCACTTATTTTAAATCCAAAATTTGAATTCAAAACCGTCTTTTGAAAGTAATAATTTTGGCAAATCTTTTTCAACTTTAAGGCAAACATGCGTTAAAACTATTTATTTATTTTCAGAAAAACACTTAAGAGGTTACTTAATTTTGCAGTGAAAAAAATTTGGAGTTTTAATTTTGAAAACCGAATTTTAAATTGTTAATCCATGTGGTTTTGCAGTTTCATGTAAAAATACTCAAAAACAAACAAACAAAACAAAAACCAAAAACGAAGTCTAAACAAATATACAGTTTAAAATAATTAATAACGTAAACTATCTTATTTACTTAATTGAGAAACAATCTGAGTTCTTGCACGTTGTCCAATCCTAAACTCATAGTTTACTTAAAAAGTCAGAGATAAAACAAAAGGGTGAGCTATAAAGCTCAGTGTATAACTAAAACTCAAACTGAAATCACACACAATACAATATACCAATCACAGAAAATTTCATAACGATCAATTAAACAAAACTGAGAATGCATGATTATGCCAGTGCAGTATTTTTCAGAAAATCATAATGCAGATTTTTTAGAAAACTTCCTACCTAACTCCGCTACACACCAAAATAGAGTTCCCCAGAACTCATCCAACCAGATCACACCAATAGAATAGTTATGGTCAATGCAACTAGAGATTGCAGTTAAAACTACCAGATCGGATATATATGGTCAAGCCACTATATTGCAACCCAGTTGCCAGAACAAACATATGTAGTCAAGCCATCATAATTGCAGACAAGCTGTCAAACAGAAATATGGATAAACCACCAAAATGCGTAGATCATTAAAATGTTAGAATCTTCTCCTTTCAACATCATCCCAAATCCCATGCAACGTGTCATGGCATGCATATACAGAATCATAATAATAAGCATGTAGGACATGCTGATGTATAATAATAGAAAACAGAAGGCATGGAAGCCCACGCTTTGCAGAATAGATATATCAAACCTCATTGAAACACATTAATTTTGCGATGAAGTCACATGTATAGTTATATAACAGACTCAGAGATATACAAATTAACATATTCTGACATTACATGCTTTATTTACATGTTACACATACAAATAATTATACTTATCAAATATAAAAATAAATTGATGTATTATATAATTAAATCGAAATAAAAATTTTATATATAAATTTGTATCAAAGTCAAAATTTAATATATATAATTGTATAAAATCAAAATTTATGTAATGGAATACTATTTATATTTGGATATCCAATTGATATAACTTTTCTCTTTCAAAGTAAAATATTCTTTTCTAAAATCATAACAATTTTCCACCACGTGTAGAAGATCTGGAATGCTTTAATTTAATGGAAAACCTGTTTATTTATATTTTCTTCATTTAAATCTGGGTCCCACATTTGCAATTGAAAACTTCAGATTTTCACACTCATAAAAAAGGAAAAGGAAAAGTCCAACGACCCAGCAGCATTAACCACCTCCGTACAACCAAAATCCTTTTCTTTCCTCTTCTCAAACCCACATTTTTGTTCTAAAAAAAGAAAGAACGGTGAAAAACCCAGAGTTTTCCCCCATTCCTTTCAAACAAAAAATTCAATACTACCCTTTTATCATTCTGATTCCCGCAAACTCAGACCAATAATTAAATCCCAATACAGGTAATGAATGAGGCTTTCCCCCTTTTATTTCCTTCTTACCTTTTTAAATTTCTTGTTTGGATCCGAGATTGTTGGAAAATCTTATTTCTTACTGAATCTTATTTAGCTACAGATTTTTTTTTGGCTAGTTTTTAGTTATTTTTTCTTTGTTGCCGAACCGTGCTTTTTCCTTAAAGGCTCTTCTTGGAATTGTTTAAGACCAACAGTATGAGCTATAACATGTTAATGAAGTTTACTATTTATATGTTTCTGAAGAAATTAAGAGAACTCGAAGTTTTCTTTCGGCTTTTTTTTCGGATGTATCCAATACTTTGTTGAAATAGATAGTTATATTGTATTGTTATCTCGGTTTTGGATTGATTTGTTTCTGGGTTTTAATCTTAAGGTGGGATCCATTGTTCTGCACACTACAATCAACTAGTTCAGTGTGCTACTGGAAGTTGGATTGGTCCTGTTTAATGAAATCTTTTGTAATTTATGTACTTCATCTCAAGATATGATCATTTATACTTTTCTTCTTACTAGTTTGAGAGCCTTAATAGTTCTGTGTACTGAATGGTTGTTTATAAATTTCTTTTTTCCCCCAGAAACTATTGAAATTTACGAATGAACTCTAGATAAGAAAAGAAAAAAGCAGAAAATTATTACATGGTCCAATATCATTTTGCTGGGTATTGGGTCTGTATTTGGTCACCTCATAAAAAACTTGTATCACCATAACCATACCTTGACTATTTTTTGTTTCATGTTAGTTGTCATGCAGCTCTGGAGGTGATATCCTTATCATGCACAAATATTTTTACACTCTAGACGATGAAATATGGAACAGGAAAATAAAATGAGGTACAGTGCGAGTATTTGTGACTGATGATGGAAAATATTAGTTCTCATGCTGTCAAAGCCTATCTTGAAGAGAACCTATAATAACAATGTGATGTTTTCTAGTGAGCATTCCATGCATGGGATTAATGGTGACGGGTTTAAAGCACAGAGCTCTGATTTTTTTAGAAGGTAGTTCCTCAACTAGGTCCAAATTGTTTCACTTAACAATCTTCTATGAACTTTCTATCTAAAGTATTATAGCTCTGTTACTGTTTCAAGTAAGTATTGTCTTGCTAAGCAGGCACAACTCTGAAACACATCTTGCTCCAAGTAAATTAAAAGATGGAAATTTTGATTTTCAAAGTCCAGAGGCTAAGGTACTAGAACTTTCTGAACATTTCAATGGTGGATTCTAGAATCATGATGAGGGTTTTTGTGGTTCCCTCACATAAATTTTATGAATAGGAAACTCATTTGCGAGTTAGTGCTCAAAAAGAGGAGATTCGACGGCTTCGTGAACAAATTGCTGTTGCATGTGTGAAGGTTTGACATTTCCAAAGCCCATTGCTTGCATGCAGATTAATTTCTATTTCCTTTTGGAAGTAAAATGCTTCCAACTAATTTTATAGTCATTTTTCCTCTAATGTTTCCGATTGACATACAAAGAATCATATTAACATGTATTGTCTCAGGAATTACAGCTCCTGAATGAGAAATGTGCATTGGAGAGGAAATTCTCTGACTTGCGGATGGTTCGTTATATTCTCCACATTTCTATGCACTAATTCATTGTACTATTGTGACAAATTGAAAAGTGTATCATTTACACATGAACTGATGTAACATCATTTTGATTGGCAGGCAATTCATGAAAAGCAAAACGAATCCATCACTTCTGCCTCAAATGAATTGGCTCGCAGAAAAGCTGATCTTGAAGAGAATTTAAAGTTGACCCATGATTTAAAGGTGAATAGTTGTATTTATACATAGTTTATTTCCATGAGAATTATGTATGTTAAGTTGCTGGTTATCTTTCCACCAATGCGCAAAAGATCAAAATGAAGCTAGTTCAACAAGTAGGGGAGGCCTCTCTTAAATGAATCAAGTCACCTGTTGGTGCAGCCGCTACTTGTCTTACTGTGTTCATCTACTCAAAGCATATTATTTGACTTTACCCCCAGTATTTTAGTTATACAATTTTCTGATTTAACTATAAATAAACAATAGCTTGATATATGGATAACAAAATTGAGTCCAGAGGTGAAGCTAAGGATTTTGGCTTAAGGGGTGCATTTTGGTAAAATGAATTATGAGGAGTTGATTTTAATAATCCTAACAATAACTAAATAAATATAGACAAGATTGCTAGTAAGTCTAACAGCTTAGAGAAGGAAAATATAACGTCTTATAGAGATATGAATCCTTAACAACAAAATTCTGTTTATCTAAAAAAAATACAACATATACATTCTGTTGGTTGTCTCATCATTTAAAAATTGATTTTAGTTTCCTATTCTGTTGGTACGTCCTACTTTTTAAATGTATCTATTTTCCCTCTCACAGTTTTCTGTCTCTTTTTTGCCTGCTACCACTCTATTTTGTGTTTTGCCTAAATTTTCTGAATATATTATTGAACTTTTTTCCTGAAAAGTTTCTTTACTGAATCAGATTCCTTGAGAACTCTTGTTTGATCCTTAAAGTCCTGAATTTAATATCAAAGCCACCCCTGTTAATTTCATTGATTCTTTAGAACAAAATCTTTTGATAGGAATGATTCTTGGAACTTAATTACAACCTAGGGTTTTCCTTAAAAGGTGTAGGCTTTATTTGGAGGAAGGAGTAGATTTTGTCTCATGAGTTGCTTATATTTAAATTCTTTTTAGACATTGAGATAAGTGTTGCTCCTTTTTTTCCTAAAAGAATGTATCACTCTTTAGAGTCCATTGTTTGGCATGGCCGCTAGATCTGTCTCATCCTCACACTTTATCTGTTATGTGTTTGAGTCGTGTATAAATTTGAAGAGGTGAAATCTCTGTGACATCAAACAACATGGTATGAAACTGGATGTCATTTCAGGGGGGGTAGGTGCCACTTTTCCATGATCACCTTTGTAGATCTCCATTGTCATTGCTTTCCCTGCTAGAAGAAATGGACAAACTAGAGGACAGGTTGCAGTTTGCCTCTGGAATAAAACCAATTTTATTGTAATCATTGATGTATATAACTTTTGTACAAGAAATCTTCAGTTGCTTGGTTCACCTTTTATGGCTAGAGAAATGCATGGAAAATACATTGGGAAAGAAAAGTAGTTATTGTTAATGTATGCTATTTCACTGATTATTTACTCTGTTGTGCTACCCATCAAAGCAAACATACAAGTCATATAATTTCTAGCTGGGATATAGTGGACAACTTTCCAGTTTGATTCCAAACTAGCTTGGTGGTTTTCTGACTATTCTCTTTAACGGGTATAAGGTTTTGTGCCTGTATACCCTTAGGGTATATTGGAAGAATCTAGATATCAATCCATTTTGTCAAAATTTCTGATTTTCAAGTTATAATTTTAACTATTTAGTATGTTTTGTGTGGGTGTCTGTACTTTGCAATGTTCTTGCTTATTGTCTATCATTGCTATTTTTCTGTTTCCCTTTTCTTATAAAAGGAAGTTGTTAAGGGCATAATTCTTCTCAGGCTGCGGAGGATGAGAGATACATCTTCATGTCATCCTTGCTTGGGCTGTTGGCTGAACATGGTCTTTGGCCCCATGTTGTAAATGCATCTGCCATTACCAGCAGTGTGAAGGTATGAACTTGATAACATGTCGGTTTTCTTTGTTTGACAACTAGGTAGGGTATTATGGTCATTGGATTTCAATAACACTGATATGGCGACATGGTATTAATTTGGGCCTACCCATGATACTTGGCAACATTCTGTTTTACTTATCTCATCACAGGGCAACCTGGGGCTTATGCACAAGCCACATTGCTTTGGCCATCTACTGAATAAGTAAAAGAAATTGTACTGTCAAGATCTCACCATCTTACATTCAATTTGACTTCTCCCCATCAAAGTTTAAAAGTGAAAAACCCGTAGGAAAATCAGGACAACCTGGTACCTGCACAAGCCACAGAACTTTGCCCTTTCTAAGTGAAAATTTTATACTTGCTGGTGCTCACCATTTAGCATTTTGTCAAGGTTCTCATATGATATCTGTACAAGTTATGCCCTCCTATTATTATTTTCTATATAAAAACATCCTTTGGCTACTGGCATCAATTTACCTTCTATATACCTTGTACTTTTTTGATGGTCGGATGGTATCTGTCAATTAAGCAAGCATGGTCTGATTGCATTGCTTTGCATTGTAATACAAGGTACAAAAATAAATCACCAAGGCTCTATTTACGACATGTTTGGCTCAAAGTCTAAGGACAGTTCAACTAAATTTAAGCATTTATAGTGCAGAGTTAGCTTTGAAAGGCATATGAGTTATAGGAATTGGGCATATCAATTGCAATGAAGTTTCATATAATGAGGCTTTGAAGGGCTGTATGTGTTCTTTACATCTTTATGACCATGTTATCAGGACTATAGTTTTTACCTGTTGCTCATAGGCTGATGTTCTTTTCCTCTCCAAGTGTGATTTATACACAACTACTATAATAATTTTTCAGTCAGTCCATTGATGAATTTCTTTTAGTTTTGTAGGACCATTAAGAATTGTGCTTTATTTAGTAACTTTGTATTCTTCATTTTAAGTAAATGGTTTCGACAAATAAAAACTTACTATCTTGCATACATTTGCAGCATCTACATGATCAGTTAGAATGGAAGATCAGAACTTCACATGTAAGTGTACCGTCCTCAGATTGCCTATATCATATGTTTTCTTAGCTCCATTTTATTCTTATACGCTACATCTATAGAACAGAAACTTAATGTAGAAAATTGCAATTGCCAAAAAGCAAAGGTCTGGGGCAGAGAAATCTAGAATTGTAGAGGATAAACCATTATTTTCTATTTGTCTCCGTAATCTTATAGACTTATCTATTCAGATGGGTAGAATAGTAATTTTTTTGGGTGTGTGCCTTAATGTTAGACGACAAAAGTGCCTAGGTCCCTTTTGGGCAAGGCAACGTTTAATCAAGTGCATGCTTGGTGCACCTAGGCATGTGTTTAGGAAGGTAGTTAGCACAAAGAAGCTTGCTTGATTGAAGTTCTCTTTGATTTATTCAATTTTAAAATTTTTCATTAATTGTACCTTTAATATTAAAAAAAGGGACAGTATCATGCTCCCAACTTCATAATTTTTGAGTTCAACAACAAATATAGCCATAAGGAAAACATGCATATTGAGGAAAGAAAGAAGAAAAATTTCCATGTTTTGTAGGATGAACTTTATCACTCTTTAGAGTTGATTATCATAATTATATATCTTAAGCTTATTTTATATATACTAACACATGTAAACTATATACATAGACACACACGTATTATGCTCTACTTCATTTAGGCAAATACTTTTTTGCTTCTTTGCCTCGAGCAATAAAATGGTTTAGTGCCTAGAAGCCTCCTTGCTCCCTTGAGGGCCTTGACAACATTGGGGGTAGAATTCCAATTTTAGTTGAATCTGAACTTTGTTTTATAAATATTAACTATTTACATTCCCCATTTGTACCTCTGGTACAACGTAAGAATAGTGATTTATGAGGTTAAATCATACTTTGAAGTGCTAATTCCTCCAATTTCAAGTTTTAAAGCTCAGTACAAAAGTAGTTAGGATAACTGAGTTTCTAAAATGATTTGCTGCATGTGAAAGAGAAGAAGGTAAAGGTTATTTCTCCATATTTATACAAAGTAGTATAATAGGTATATACACACAAAAAACACAAGCTAGAGAATCAAATCAAATCAATCTAGGTCCTGCAGTCAAGCTGTCCAAATTCAGGGCTAGAATCAAGTAAATATATACTTTTACAGCAATGCGTAATGGATTTCCTCAAAGAAGATTCTGTTTGAAAGACACATGGAAGAATCACGTTATCATGCTTGCAATAAGATTTCTATACTTGTTTAACAATCTAAAGAATAAAATAACTAGAACAAGGAAATTTAAGTTTTGTTTGACAATATCGCAGCTTTTTGTATTGATATATCACAACTAAAATATTTAATGTTAGCTTATAGTGATCTCAATAGAACTGAATGTGAATTCAAGATAAATCCTTTATTTAATCCTACACGAAGTGGATAGGTCTTACATAGAAACTTAAGGAATTGGCATAATTGTTGAGTTCTTCTTGAAACAACGTGAAAGGCACTTACAAGGATCTAGGTTTAAAGGATTCTCTTCTATTTACCATTGAAGCATCAAGGTTCCCACGTATCCTACTTGCATGTCTGTGCAAGCACAAATGCATGGACTATTGATGTGGCTATGTAGAGATGTGTGCTTACATGCAGGCATAAACTCTTTGCCTGATTTGTGTTTCTTGCATCAAGATTTTGCTTTAATGAGGCATTATATCTTTAGGCAACTTGTACTATCAAGGCTTTTTCTTTGAGTTTAACCTTTGTTAGGATTATTATTGATGTCATTATTTTGGAGAGCAGATAGCCTCATTGATTTACTTATATCACAGGATAGAATTAGAGAGTTGACAGGTGTTCTGGGAACTCATGCTGGAGGCGGATCTCATGAAAAAGATAGGCCAAATTCTGGAATTTTGAAAAATCAAAATCCTCATAGATCCACGGTACTAGTTGCATGTAATCTACTAGATTACCATCTTTTCCTATTGCTTTTTCTATTATATCAACTTTGATTCTCTTTCATTCATCTCCATTTTGTATTAAGCAATCCTTTTATTTCTCTTTACTCTCTCAGACTAGTCATGCTACTAATCACCATATGGATGAGCAACATCATATGCCACCTGAGACTATGATGAGATACATGCATGATAGTGATCACACTGTGAAAAATTTAGGGTTCAATGATCTGGGGCAACAACGATTGAGCAATGGCAATTCGCAGGAGTTCTTGTTCCATTCTGATAGGTTTGAACCACTAACCTAGTTCTTGATAACGTTATTAATTGAAATATTGTGTTGACTCTTGAGATGTGATGAAACATATCCATAGCCTTTCTTTTGGGTACAGTTTCACCAATATTGTTCCCTTGCTGCATGGTTTCTAGATTGCAAGAGATATTATCCAAAAGTTTCCTTATTATTTGATTTGGTTACATATGATAATTATGAGTAGCTTCTCTCCCAAACCCTCAATTCCTGTGATGAAGGATGTAGATATGCTAGTTGAGGGATTAGATTATTGAGGACTTTATTCATCCTGTAGTGATGCATTTTCCCATATTTTTTTGGTACATCTGATTTAAGCAAATTGTGTGGCAAGTTAAATTAAATCCTTTTCACTGTTTTCTTATGTTTATGACCCTATCTCCTCTGTGTTTTGTAATTAATATGCCCTGATATGAATTTAATTGATATTGCAAACATGAATATTGAAATCTTATTGCAGTTGTAAATATATCTAACATGTCTTTCCTTACTCAAAGGCAGTATAACTTTCTCTTATCACGATTCCTTTTATTTATTCTCAAACGAAGTTAGCATGTATAATATGATGTACTTGTTCATTTAGTGCGAAGACAATACTTTCATTTGATAATAATTAGAATGACTTTTAGTGTGGCTTTACTTCAACCTTATCCGTTAACCATAAACTACAGAGGCGGTGCTGGCCCTAATCCTGATAGGGCATTTGACAAAGGTTTTGTAAGAGTTGGGCCTGAGGATATGACCAATGATGCCTTGTATCAGCCTGATGAGATGGCCTCCCAAGGTTCTGAAGGTGATTGACATTTGATATGCAGAAAATTATGATCTTTAACATCATCTAACATAATTTATTAAATTCAGATTGGCCTGGAATTGAGGGGTTTCAGATAATTGGTGATGCTACGCCAGGAGAAAAGCTTCTAGGATGCGGATTTCCTGTACGAGGAACTACACTTTGTATGTTTCAGGTAAAATTTCTTGGACGCATGAAAAATTGTCACTTGTAAAGTTTTCATTTTATATGTAAGGATTAATAATCATATGTTGACAAAAATTTCTGCACTGCAGTGGGTACGTCATCTTCAGGATGGCACCAGGCAGTATATTGAGGGTAAGAACATGAACAGTATAACCTTCTTTTAGTGTTCTTCGTGTAGGTATTTTGTTACCTTACTTTTTTTGGTAAATTTTTTTTTTATCTAGGAGCTACAAATCCAGAATACGTTGTCACAGCTGACGATGTTGATAAACTGATTGCTGTTGAATGCATACCAATGGATGACCAAGGCCGTCAGGTACATGCATGCAACAATGATTTTTTTTATTTTACCTTCTTTTCTATTACCAGAAAAAAGCCCATGCATTCTGTTTTCAATTTTATGTAGAACTCAATCAGACATTGTATGTGATAGAATTTGATTTATTTTTCAGAAGGTCACCAATATCTGAAATTGAACACTGTTTTATACAGTGTCTAAGTGATAGATTTGATGAGGACTTGAGCAGTATACTACATGTCATTTTGATTCTACTTTTTACCAAATTGTTTACTGTTGTCAGGGGGAACTAGTGAGGCTTTTTGCTAATGATCAGAACAAAATAAAATGTGGTAAGTTTGTCTGAGCCCAACTTGTTAGACCTTATGGTCCTTGAAATTGCCCTATCTAGAAGTAATACTCAATGTATTTCGTTTGATTTCATTTTCCATTTCCTTGTGGTAAAGTTATCTGTTAGCATTGTTTGTCAAACCTTAAGTCAGTTGTTTAAATGGTACTGGATGGTAAGTTTGTTGCCATGTGTTCATTTTCTGCCTTACAACAATTCTTTGCTACTTTGAAAATATGGTTTATTTTTAAATTGATGTCCCTAAACCAATTATATGGGTTTGAACTTGCTTATAAATGGTCTTCTCCCTCGCTCTGCATGTGTAGACTTATTCCTGTACAACATTATAGGTCTTTTGAATGATCGTGATTTTACTATTATATATATTGGATGTATTCCTCTGAAGTCCAATGATGATTATATCTTGAATTTGCGCATACTTTTGTATATCATTTTTCTTTTGTTGCTTAATATTGGACAGAATGTTTTAGTCTGTCATCTTTGTATTATTTCATAAATTTCTGATCAGCTGCTTTGCAGACCCAGAAATGCAAAATGAGATCGACTTGTTCATTTCCAGTGGCCAAGCTATATTTACAGTCCTATTGCTGGTAGGTGTAATGATTTCTCTTCCGTTGTTATTCGGAATTTTCACCCCTTCACGATTTCTTTTTTACTTGTGTTTTCATTTTACTAACCATGCCTAATAATATCTATTTTCCAAAAGAACTGATGCTTGGGGAATTCAAATAAATGGTTGGCAATTTTATTAGCAGGAAACTTTCATTTTATTTATCCATCAATTCTTGTTTATCAGTTCTGCTGCTTCTGTCAACTAAGAGGATAAGCCTGTTGTCAATTCATACATTAAGTTTATGGAAAATTAGGTTTATTATAGTTATGAAACTTTACCCAACTTTATTGGACTAGAATGAGAGGTAATATCCTCCCCCTTCTGTCTCAAATGGTTCATGAGTTGCACAATTCTAAATCAAATGAGGTTGGGAAAGCTGTTTCTAGGGAAGGCTTATGCATCTATACTATACTTAAAACCCTTGATTGAGTAGGTGTCACGAATCAACCGGGCACCAATTTAGGCTTTGTTTCTTATGGTCAAAAGTGTTTTTGGAGCCATAAGCAATGCTAAACAGAAAGCTTTCAAAGTCAAAAGTGTTTTGAACAAAAAGCAAAACTTTGCTTTTGGGAAAAACACTTTTGGAGCCAAATGACATTTTAACCCTTATTTGTTATCCAATGTATTTTATGTAATATTTATTTATATTTAAATTTGTAATTGTTATATTTTACTAAGATTTAAAGTATAGATTATATATTCATATTAAATTTTACAAATAATTAATATTAATTACTTACAAATATTTAAAATTTATATTTCATGTCAAAATATTAATAATATGTTTCAATAAAATATTTTTTATATTATTACTAAAATATCATAATATTAATGAAATTGAACATTATTTAATGCATATTTTACTTTACAAATTCATGTCTAAAATGAGAATTTTCTTTCTCAAAAGCACTTTTTGACAGCAATACTTGACACTTAAATCTTAAACCAAACTTTTCAAAAGCACTTTTTTACCGCACTTTTCAAAAGCAATAAGAAACTAGTCATTAATTGGGAAATGACTAAGAAACCATTATTTTTACAAAGTTATATTATTATGAGAGTGTTTTTATCTTTTTATATGAAGTCAATAAAAAGCTACATTTGGTGAGATTTGAACTTGGAACACTATGGTTTTTAAATCTTCAACTTTACCCTTCAACCAAAGCTTCATTGGTTCTTACATTAACTTTTCATAAATATATTTTTTTACATAAATATTACTTTTTTGCCTACATCATGGGTGTTCCTTAATCTAATGCCTTAAGAGAAGAGGTGAATCTTACCATGAAAGATTAATGAAAATGGTGGTCAATACCACCACTGCTGATATACATTTTATACTTGGTCTGCAAAATGATTAAGAATAAAAATTAGGTTTAGAAGTAAATACTTGAAACCGAGTGAGATGCATATTTCATTTTTAGTGCCTTGGCTCTTTGCTATCTTTCTGCTTGATTTAAGTGAGATGCATATTCTTTTTTTGCCTACATCATGGGTGTTCCTTAATCTAATGCCTTAAGAGAAGAGGTGAATCTTACCATGAAAGATTAATGAAAATGGTGGTCAATGCCGCCACTGCTGATATGCATTTCATACTTGGTCTGCAAAATGATTAAGAATAAAAATTAGGTTTAGAAGTAAATACTTGAAACCTTGTGAGATGCATATTTCATTTTTAGTGCCTTGGCTCTTTGCTATCTTTCTGCTTGATTTAAGGGTTGTATGTTGTTCACAACTGTTATGAGGAAACAGAGTCAACTCCCTTTCTTGTGGGGTTTGGGAAATGGTGGTTTTCTTCAAACTGAGTAAATACGGATGAATCCTGTTGATAAATTTGGAAGTAAACATTGACCAAGCAATTTAAAGAAGTTTGTTGGCTCATTTATAATTACTGTTTTTGTGTTTATATCAATGTGGAACAGAAACAATCAAGATTCAAGAAAACTAATATTGTTCTGACACGTATATGTTCCTCCACTTTCTAAACAGATGGATTCTTCTGAGAATTGGGAGCCAGCAACACTGACTTTGAGACGGTCAAGTTACCAAATTAAGATCAATAGCACAGAAGCTGTGGAAATTTCGGAGAAATATTCAAAAGAATTATCGGTATGTATTTGAAATTCTTTTTCATTTTCTTCAATAAGTAAAGAAGTCATATGGAAGTTTTTCAATTTATTAATTTATTTTTATTCCAATTAGTTTGCGACTAAGGTTTAGTTGATTTGAGTAGAATTCATACTTTGTGGTTTGGTTGAACTGACAATATGCTAATTCATGTAAGTCTAGTTGTCTGACCGTGGTCTGGATCTATAGTACTTGGACTCCAGTGTGAGTGTTGGATATGGGTATGTGTTCGACATTGGTATGTTCAATCTTTTTAAAGTGTTTCTATATACTTGGAATGTCCTTGGAATGTCATATGCAAACACTTGTGTCCGAATGTGTGTCAAACATGGGTGTTTGATATGGACACTAAAGGCAAAATGAAGATTGGGAGCAAAATAGGTCTATATGCTGTTATCATTCTATGGATGTGAAAGTTTACATCTATTTCAGGAATATATATAAATTTTCTATTGTTTATGAATATTGTGCATCTTTCTTGTTGCCAACTTAATGACCATCAACATCATCTACTCTAGAGGGTATTGTGGAATCAATACTTCTCTAAAAGAATTTGGAAAAAAGAGCTCTTAGTCTGAATTATATTCTGCATGAAAAATAATTAAAGAGAATTTGACTATCACTTTTTTCAACCATAAAAAGGTCAATTAGGAAATTAAGTTAGGAAACTTCCATGTGTTCCTTTTGTGAATGATAAAACTGGTAAGAGATTCTTATAATTTGCTTAAGTCAGGCATATAGTTTAATATATACTGTTAGAATACAATAGTGGGCCATTGCACCGTGTTATGCATTCTATGTAAAAATAGGTTATGAAACTTGTGCCAAATGGCTGACTCATTAACATGAGATGTAAGACATTTTTAACTCGATGTTGCAGATTAAAGTACCAAGTGGGCTCTCTACACAATTTGTTTTGACATGTTCCGATGGGTCTTCACGTCCCTTTAGCACATATAATGTTCGGTAATCCATTGATTTAATGACCAATATTTTTATTCTTCAAACTAGTACAATAGTAATTTATATTTCCTATCTAATTGTTGCATTTTGCTTATCACTAAGCGTGTCCATTTGACTAATATTAACTTTGCTATGTACAGTTCTGGTTCTGATAGCATATATAATTGTGCAAATGAAAATACTACTATAAATAAAATCTGATTTATATGTGATAGAGACTGTACTTCAACGTGGGAGCTCTAGCTTAGTATAAAAAACGAAACAGGGAAAAGGGGAAGAGAAATAAGGAGAGGAAAAAACGGAGAGAGGGAGAGGGGATGGTTGGACGATGGAATTATATATTTATTGCTTATCGGAAGTTTTTAGATAAACCCATCAATTTTAAATGATATGGTTTGTCTTTTTTCATGTGGTATGCATGTGCTGTTCAATATGGACTCAATTTAGAAATTTATGTATCTAACGCAATTAGTACCCTTTTTTTTTTTTTTCTAACAATTATCTTTGACTAAATCATGCATACAAGTTGAAAAATAGTATTAGACTGACATTTTGTTTTAACCATAGTAGTTTCTAATGCAATCTTATTCATGTTTTTACAGAATGCGGGATACACTTGTTTTGACCATGAGAATGTTCCAGAGCAAGGTACTTTACTCATCAAAATTTGCTTAATAGTGTTTCACATACATGCATGTGGTTTTTGTTGTAGTGGTGATGCTGATGGTTGTTTCTAGGGGAGCCCATACGGTATCATTTTGAACAAATGACGTCTCTTATCCATTTTTGTCAATAAATTCAAGTTCTGTTTCAAGTACGTTAATAGGTATCATTTTGAACAAATGACGTCTCTTATCCATTTTTGTCAATAAATTCAAGTTCTGTTTCAAGTACGTTAATAGGTATCTTATACATGATTGTGATATCACACAGAGAACTTCACTGCTAGATAAGATAGCGAAAGTTGAATTAATGGGGATATGTAATAGGAAGATACCAAAACTATTTTTATTAGATATATAATAAGAAGATACCTTTAAAGGCGGAGTTCTTATTCTAGTTTCTTATGCCATCTTATGATTTTCACTTGAGAAACAAAAATACAAAACTAATCGATATTCTTGAGCATGGGTACAACAAAATTTTCATGAGATGAATAGAACTATAAAGAATGCCAATGAAAGATGAGGTTAAAATCTTAGAGGACCATAAAAGTTCGGCTGTTGTTATTCAGATACAGTTAACAGGATGAATTGATGAAGGGAGACATCAAAAGGGGATATCTATGCAATGATGCATTATATGCCTGTTATATCTGTACTAGGACATAAAAGGAAATACTAATAGATTGGATACCAACATAAGTACATGTACTAATCATAGCTCTACCCTGCAGGACTTCCATGAAATATATTTAGAATTTCAGGGAAAAGTCGTACTACTTTTACCTCGATTGCTAGTGTTTGCATCTTTCTTAAGCCAATTTTTACTTAATTTTGGAGCAGGCCTTGGATGACAAGAGAAAAGGAAGAGCATAGGCACTACTTAGTTTGAGTATAGCTTTAGCCCTATAGTAATTATTCTTTTTTTTTTTCCTTAAATAGAATTTGGGAGGAAAATAAACACGTCAATGTTTGTATCCTAGTTTGAAACAATAATGAAAGAACAGTTCTGTTCTTATGTTGTATTTTAGATTTCATTGTTTAGTCCACTTCTAGGAATATCTATCATTAGATCAGCATATTGTCAAACTAGTTAAGCTGCGAGGCAAAAAGCAGGGCTCGGAGCTAGAAGAAGGTGTAAAACAAGTAATTGAAGCGGCTGCTTTTGAACCAGGTTGCTGAATTTCCTCAATTTGTAAGTGTTCCTAAACAATCTTAACTATATGTCATTGGAAGGCAAATGCTGTGGCTCCATCCAGAAAGGGTGTCGGATTCGATTGGCTTTTTATGCTTTGGTTTGTAAGTAATAGCATATAAATTCACTGTTTCTTAAGATTTTGATTCCAAGCATTTTGGGATTGATACTATTGAGATATTTTAAGTGGAAGTTTTGAGTTTGCAGATCACTCCAATTGTCAAAGAATCCTCATTTATGTGGATTCAATATATTGGAGAATTTGAGCTTATGAAAACTACACCAAGCTATCAAAATATGCAAAAAAAGGATTGTATAAAACGGGTTACAAATACACAGTTTCTGTTGATTTTTGGTCTTCTCGGGTTCTATTATTCGGATTTATTATTAAAAAAAAAGGAGTGCTTATTGTTTATCTGCCATATTAAATTTTAATAAAGTACAAAACTTTGTTTTCATTATTTACAGCATCCTATGTTGTTATTACTGAATTTTTTATTCCACAATAAAATTTTAGGACATAAATTTTTTCTCTTTGGCTGGAAGTAAATCGTCTATGAGAGAAATGATTGTGTATAGAATATCAAATTTGACATTAAGAAAATAAAAATGTCGTAACAAAATATGTCAAAAGCTATGTAACATGAATATGAAGATATCAAAATTTATATAACATTTTAAATCTGGTTAGTATATTACCAGTTTAGTTCCGCGACTCATACTTAAATCCACCTATCCAATTTATTTTGTTTGTTAGCCATACTTCAGCTTTTGTAGCCAACTTAAGTTTTGCTGTTAAAAATAATTTGGTATTAGCATTTCCTCCAAAAGTTTGTCAAACATTAGTTGCGTTATAATAATTCTCATCAGAGGAATTCATTTCCTTATGTCGGGTTGTGTTCAAGCTAGTGCCATATATGATATCAATATCATTTATAATATGCCTTTTAGGTATATTTTCAACCTTTATTATGCACTTTCCTCTTGCGTCATGAGTGTCGGATTAAAGCCCAAGACCAATGCATACAGACTCAACCAATGAGGTCAACTAATTAAATGAATCTAATTTAACCTACTTGGACTAGTTTGATTCGTAGAATAAAGAGTGAAGCCCATCAACTTGAAGTCTTGGTAGTCCAGTGAAAACACTCTAGTAATTTAGAGTTACCATTATGAATATTTGTAATCTTAGGGGATAATATTGTGTAGTGTTTAAAATTAGGACTCTCATTTTGTAGATTAGCATTAATCTTAGTTATCGATGTAATTTAAACTATATCGTTTGATCTGGAGGAGCTCAACTATAAATAGAGGTATGCCCCTTCATTTGTAATTATCTTATTTAGAGGAATTGAATACTTTTGAGAGTATTTACTCAAACTCTTTGTTTACATTTCTTGCTTGAGGTATTTTGGTTTGTTCATTGCTTCTTCATTTGAGTGTTTTGCTTTCACTAAGCTTCGGTGCCTTAGAGAATTTCTTTGTGAATTTTTACTTTTCAAGAGTTAGGCTAACTTAGGTGGATTTGAAGTAAGGTAATCGCTTAACGCTGCACAGTTCGCCAAACTAAAATTCTAGCTTTATGACACTTGCACCACCCAAGAAATTTGTACCTTCCTTCAAACATTGCAACTACCTACACTGTCACCTGAACACAAGAATCGTTTCGAACTACCATTCACGCTTAAAGAAATCAAGACGACAGCCTTCCAAATCCATCCATCTAAAACATCGAGCATTGATGGCAAGCTGGGTTTTTTCTTCCAAAAATATTGGGATATTGGGATATTGTTGGGCCTTTTCCTACCAAAGCATGCATTGACTTTTTTAAAATCAACTTTATCTTCAAGGAATTCAATAAAACTTTAATAGTACTAATACTAGGAGGGTAGCATCCAACTATCGCCCTATCAACCTTTGCAATGTCATATACAAGATATGCTAAAAAACTCTAATGAATTCCCTCCAACCAATAATGGCATATATCTCCACTACATAATGCAGCTATACGAGATCGAAAAATCATGGATAACATACTGATAGAAAGTGAAGTAATACAATAGTTCTCAAAATCGACATGTGTAAGGCTTATGATAGAATCAATTGGAACTTCCTATAGAACTATACTAGAGGTGATGTGATTTAACGTACATTGGAGATAGCTCATTCACTAGTGCATTAGTGTAACACCCTTAACCCGTATCCATTGCCGGACTAGGGTTATGAGGTATTACCAGTCAAGTCACTGATTCAAATAATCACAAGAATATACTTAAACAAATTTTTAAGTAATTTATTATTGGTAAGAATAGTCAATTTATTCATTAACATCACATAGCCGAATGTAACATGGATTCAACCTATAGATTATACAAAATATGCAATCCGTATTATACCTCCATTACAATCTAAAAATTTATTCATAAGTAGAACTCATAAAATCAAGTACACCAAAACATTCCAATTTCACCATGTCATATTTGGCTCATTACAGTAGTACATATTTCGTCAACTTACTATAAATTCTTCTCCTATAAATAACATGCATGTAATTTATTAATACATAACTTGTTATAACACAATATCGTTCCCTATCAATGCATAATCAAACATATAATATATCATCATATTTATATATATCTTAAGATAAAATACATATTAGATCAATTTCTCATATGCGAAATAATTATAAAAGCATTTGTCGAATCACAAGTTAGGCATAACCAACTCACATACTTTTATCTTATGAACTAATTTATAATACATTACTATATAATTTCTAGGCCAACTCATATTACTAATTATACATCACAAGAATAAGACATTAACCATAATTAGGCATACAATTAAACATTGAGTATATCATGCCATGTAATAACCATATTTTAACAAGCTTATATTATGTCCGAACTTAGCTAACAACCTGTATTACCGAATTACACATTATACATTATTTAAATAATACTACATTTTCACATATATTTTTTTTTCTATGTATACCTTAACAAAAACATCCATGTATTCATCCAAATCATTGACCATTTTCAAATCATAAAACCACCTATCACAAACATCATTCCATTATAACACTCAACATCATAGCCAAAATAAATTTAAGCCACAACCAAGCCTAACCGAACTCAACATAAAAGATTAGCCATTTTCGCATGGCTTAGATTATACAAACCAAAATTTTAATTTTCAAATCACATTCCATCCTATACATGCCATAATTTAAGTTTAACTTATAAAGATACCAAAATAAGTGATTGTGTAATGAACTTTGCTGACAGTCCCTGAGCTCGTAGCTTGACTCCAAATCTATAAAACGGAGTAAACATAAATACACAGAGTAAGCTATCTTAGCTTAGTAAGCCATAAGTAAATAAACAGCTCAAAACTATATTCAACCCGTTTTAAGCTAAACCTAATTATATTGTCATCACCATTGCTCAACCTTAAACCTACAAATGAGATACAATAATACATTTTCATGTACCATTTTTTTTCCTTGGCCAAATACTCACCTAAACTAATTAACCAAATGTCATTCAACTTTCAGGTCAAAATATCACCATATAACCACGCATATTTATACCATTTAAATAAGTTCAAGAATCATAAGATGACATTTTACACACATATTTCTTATTTGGCCGAATACTCATATAGCCACTTTAACCTATTAATAATCAACTTACAAAGCCAAATAGACATATTAAAACTTAGTACATATTCACTCAAGTACATAAACTCAAGTATCGAAATAATATTTCATATACATATATTAATTATATAACCGAATATACCTCATCATATATACACATATATAAGGGTTATTCATGACATACAAATTACTCATTCAATAAGCCAAATACACATATCACATACAGATATTTTCTTTATTTGCATCTTACAATATTTGTAACAAATAGCCAAGGTGTTTTCTTAACTTACCTCAAGTAAGTAACAAGTTAGTTCATAACTGGCATATAGCTAGTTTTACACATTCGAACTCAATTTACCTTTGCCCGATGCACCATTTGGAATTGGGTAAGACACTCGGATAATCACACATATATCGTACATTGCCAACATCCCAGACGTGGTCTTACATGTAATCATATATCGATGCCACTGTCCCAGACAGGGTCTTACTTGCACACATATATCGGAATCACATATCGGTGCCATGGTCTTACTCGCACACATAAATTGGAATCCTATGCCATGACATATATATCCTAACTATTCCTAAGGTTCATACGGGGCTTTCGGACGTTGTAACTCGGTCAAAACGAATTCAGAAATATAATAGTCAAGCCTTTTCATATTCGACCATAACAAATATAAATTCATACATTTCATAACAGCATATATATCTAGAATTTGACTACAATTAAACACATCTATTTGCTTATAAACTTACCTCGGACGTTATAAAACGGAACAGGGCAGCTAGTCGACAACTTTCGTTTTCCTTCGATCCAAATCCGATTTCTTTGGTTCTTGATCTAAAAATATTCAAATTGAGTTCATTCAAACATATTTTCATTCAATTTAGTCCAGAAACACATAAATGGACAAATTACCATTTTACCCCTAACATTTACAATTTTTACAATTTAGTCCCTACTGCACAAAACACAAAATACACCAAATTTCTCCATACCCAAGCTAGGCCAAATATTACCCATGTCTATACAAGCCCATATAATTCATTTATTTCATATTTTAGTCCCTCAAATTATTATTTTTGCAATTTAGTCCTAATTACTCAAAATCATCAAAAACTCCAATACAAAACATGTTAATCTAAAATATGTCTTTCATATTTCATCATCAAACAACAAAAATCACAAGCTCTCAACAATGGCACAACTCAAAATATTCATCAAAATAAAAAATTCAAGCATGGGTTTTGTAGTACTCGAAGCAACGATCTCAAAAACATAAAAATTATCAAAAATTGAGCTAGACCCATAACTTGAATGAGCTTAGAAATGGCCGAACCCTAGGTTTCTCTTTTTATTTTCTTTTGTTTCTAATTTCGGTCAAAGAGAATGAATAAAAACATGGCTTATTTTATGATATAATAACATATATTAATATTTTTTATCTAATTACATTTTTAACCTTAATAAAATTATAACAAAATCATATATTATAAGGCCATTACCGTCCATCCTTTCTTTAAATGGACTAATTGAAACATAAAGACTCCCATTAATAAAGCCAATAACAACTAGGTACCTTTTAGAAATAACTACCAAATTTTTATTTTACGCGATTAAGTCCTTTTATTAAATCAGACACTCAAACGATAAAATTAAATCACGAAAATTTCACAGGTATAAATTCACACAAAATAAATACAAAAATAATTTTAAAATATTTTTTTGACTCAGATTCGTGGTCCTGAAACCACCATTTTGATTAGGGTCTAAATCGGGTTGTTACAATTAGTATAATCACTTTTCAGGTCATGATCAACCGACAACCTACACCATCATTCCACCTTCACAAAGGTCTCCATCAAGGTGACCCACTATCCTATACCTCTTTCTCTTATGTCAAAATGTCTTATTCGTTATGTTTCTACAAGAAAAATGGGTTTTGATTGTTTTGGGTATTAAGATTGGAAAACATTGTGCCTACCAATCATATTCTATTTATGGGTGATTCCTATCTATTTTTCACTACATCAACCCCAATTTCCAAATCGCTAAAACAAATTCTTAAAACATTCGACATGTGACAGCCCTAATGTGACCCTAGTCGGAAAGTGGTTTCGGGACCACAAAACCGAGTCATAAAAATAATTAACCGTCATATTTGATGCTTATTATATATATATATTCTTATTATATATATATATATATGCATGTGTGAAAATTTCATGTTTGAATTTTGTTAATTGTAAGTGAATTTTATTAAATAGGACTTGTGTGAGAAAATTTAGAAATGTGCTAGGCAAATGTTAAAGTGGCCTATTGATGCATGTTAGAAAATGCTTGTCCTTGCATGTCAAATTACCCAAAACTTTAGGTAGTGGCCGGCCATGCTATGGGTTAAAGCATATTATAAACATTTTGTGTTAATGTTTTATGTTAGAAATAATAAAATAAAAGGTTAGTAATAAAGTAATGAAAAGGAAGGGGTGATGAAAACAAAGTTGTCTCATCTATGCTCCCCCATTGCCGTGACTTGAGGAAGGAAGATGAAGAGGATTCTCTTGCTTCATGTTCGGTTGGTTGATGTTTAGGAAGAGGTATGTTTGATGTTATTCCATGAAATTCATGCATATTTCTAGATGTTGGTTTAAATTCTTTTGCTATTTGATGGAGATGATACTCGACCATGGGTGTTGTCTTCTTGGTTGGTGTTTGATGTTGTGGTGATGAGGCATGAAGATGATTGAGTTTGAGTGCTTAATAAAAAGGATGGGTCTTAACAACTTCATGAAGTATTCGGCCATGGTGCTAAAATGTTGTATTGTGTTTAAACTTAGAATTTTAGTTATATGGATGTGTTAAGTTGCTTGAAATGTTAGATTAATTTGAACTCATCACCAAGTTCTTTAGGCAACCCATGTTAAAAATTTCGGTATTGAGATGCCTAGAACTTTCGACCATAGTAGCTATAGAGAAATAAGGTTTTGTTTCTTGTTAAATTGGATGTATCTTGTTGTATGATTGCTTGAACAAACTATGATTAAATAGATGCATAGATTCAAGGTGGGAAGAATTGGTGTTATGCTTGATACTAATGCCGAATATGAGAATGTTGTACTTGAAAATGTAGGTGAACATGACAAATGTATTGACTTAGGGCATAAAGGATATGAAAATTTGGCATTTATTTTTGATTGTGTGTGTATGACCATGGATAATTGGCTACACAAATATTATAAATACATAATGTATGTTAAATTTATTAAGCTACAAAACATTATACATGATCGGCCAGGGTAAATTATTTGAGTAAAGTATATCTTGATGGTACATTTCGGCTAGTATAAAATGTATATGGATGTCGTATGACTATGTTTAATTTGGGAAGTAAATTGTTTGATTTAGCTCAAGAGCCTAGAGGATCAAAGTTGGATAAGGGAAAGGAAAAAGTGATCGAATAGCCGTCGAAATCGTTCGACAACATCCGAGGTAAGTCTTCGAGTAATGAAACTTAGTTTATGATTTGATTAAGTCATGACATATAAGCATAACAAATAAACGGTGATATAATGATTCTACTTGAATTATATATTGAGGTGATTAGTTTATACCTATGACGGGTAGCCGAATGTGTATAGAGATCATGTTATAAAGCCAATCAAAACCATGCTCTTTGTATGTGGCTATTGATCCGAAATTGGTAAGGTTTAATAAGTGTCTTGTGTTTGAGCTTTAGTAATGAAAATGAAATATGGATGTGTCATGATTTATTGATATTTGAGCATGATTATTCGAATGATATCCGGCTAAGTCCGAAGGCATTTGTGCTAGTGACTATATCCGGGCTAAGTCCGAAGGCATTTGTGCTAGTGACTATATCCGGGCTAAGACCCGAAGGCATTTGTGCGAGTTGCTATATCCGGCTAAATCCCGAAGGTACTTGGGTTTGGAAGTAAGCGACCTTGCTGTAATAATTTCAATTAATATGCTCATAAAATCCAAACGATAAGGTATGTTTCAGTATATGCTTGGAAAAGTCGATTCCAATTAAATAGTATTCGCTCAATTGATTAACGAACTTTCAGCCTTTAGTTAGGTTTGATACCTTGTGTATGAATATATTGATTGAAGCGTGGAGTAAGTATGATTTTGAGAATATGCATATATGAAATTATTCATTTAGCCATATGAACGTTATACTTTAGTCGTAACTAATTTCATTACTCAAAACTTACTAAGCATTAAATGCTTATTCTGTTTCCTTAATTCTCTGTTTTATAGATTTTGTTCGTCAGCTATCAGACTCGGGATTGTCAAAGTCAAATTCATCCACACTATCTAAGCCCTTTTGGTACTCTTTTAGTTAAACTTTGATAACGGCATGTATAGGATTGACCTTCGTTGTTAATTAAGTACCTTTTTGGTATTGTATATATTCGGTTGGCCATGCGAAAATGGCTTATATATTTTGAGCATAGCGTTAGAATCATTTTGTATATATATATATGGTTATTGAGAAGAGTGGAAATGCTTGGCAATGATTAGCCATTGGAATGGTTAATCACGATCATATTTGGTGCTATGTATGTTAAATGACTAGTTGAATCATGGAAACTATGAAATAGGTAAAATCTGCCTTAAAATAGATGCTGACAGCAGCAGTGATGTGAGTTTGAAAAATCACTAAAAATATTAGAAATGTAATTAAATAATGAATAAATTATGTAATCGAATATTGATGAGTATATTTTCATATGGAAGAAGCAAAACGACCATATGAGCCGTATTTTATGAGATGTTTAAGTTTTTGTGAAACAGGGCCAGAGCGATTACTGGATCCCCTGTTCTGACTTTGAAAATTTACCATAAATTAACCAGAGACAATTAGAAGTCATGCTTTATATGTATAGATTAATTTTTGAGTCTAGTTTCATTAGAAACAAACGGCATAAGTATTGAAGCTCTTTACAGGGAGATATCTAAGTTGTAATACATGAAGGTCAGAGTAGTCGAACCCTGAAATAGGGGAGACTTTAACTAATAAAATGTACTAATTGGCTTGACCAAAAATTCTAGAAAAAAATTTTTAAATGGAAATATGAGTCTAGTTTCAGGAAAAATTTACAGAATCAGTTTTCGAGTTTTGGAACTCGAGATATGATTTTTAAGGTGACAGTGATGTAGTTAGCCAGCTTATCTGGAAATTTTAAAATGAACTGTGTAAATGAATGAATTAAGTCCGTTAACACCTCGTGTTCGACTCCGGAAACGGTCTCGAGTACGGGGCGTTACACGACACTTATTAAAACATTCCAAATATGAGATCTTATTTAGTAGCTCAAGATAAGAAAAAGAAAAATGCTAGATCACATGCATTTTCAGTTGAAAGCACACTGACACCCAGTGTTACACCCAAAAATGTTAAAAGTTTAGTTTAATGGAAATTTTGAGCATCTAATTAGAAAATTTTCTGTTTAAGCGAGTTCTAGTGTGAATATGAGAAACTTGTGGTCTGATTGGTAAATAGTTAGAATTTAAGTTTAGTCTCGTTACGTTAAAACTAGGAGTTTTCTTTTAGTGGGAAGCATTATTATTAAGGATATTAATAGTATTGACCAACTTGGGATTAAGGGAAACGATAGTGGAAATATTATATAAGGGGAGGATTCTTTCATTTTGGTATTGATTTTTCTTTCTTCTATCTTCTTCTCCGGTTTATTTTGAAAGAAAGGAAATTAAGAAGCAGTTTGCATAAAGGGAAAAATGTAGGGTGTTAGTATAAATATTTGAGAACTTAGCAATTTGGTAATCTTTCTAACTTTTATGATCCTTTTGATCTAAGAAAAGGGAAGGAAAGTCTAAGAATTTTAGCATAATTCATTTTGAACTATGACGATTTAAGTCGTAGTTAACATTTATAACTCCTTTGTATGCATATGAATTAAGGTTTCCTTACACATGCACGTCTTCGTTTTGATCTTTATATGGTTGTTATGCTTAGCTAACCAAGAAAGAGGAGGCCCAAGTGATAAAGGGAAGGCTAAGCAGGTGTAAGTTGTGTCTACCCTAGGTATGTTGTTGGTGAGTTTCTAAACTCAATCTCTCTGTAGTTGTTTTATATGTATCAATACTGTGTTACTATGTTTTGTTTAACATCTTGTTCTGCTGATGATTAGTTGAATTATTGTGGGTTGTTTGTTGTACTGATGATGCATGCAAAGTGTTGATTAAAGATACATGTTTGGTTAAATATATAAGTTGTTATTTTGATAAACTGTTAATGTTAAAGTAATTAATGAGGAGATTATCACTAATTCAAGACGATAGGTGATATGTTTGTTATGATATGGGATGTTTTATTTACAGTATGTATGAAAATGAATGATATGCGAAGTATAAAGGGATGTATGGCGGATGAAAGATGAATAAATGTCATGTTGTGCAATTTGTGACACATATTATTTGGCTTTGTAGAGGTTTGGCCGGGTTGTATGGGGAACGTATATGTAATATATTTGTCTTTGCGAAGGTTTGATTGGATTATACGAAGATATGCACACATGTTTATGATAACCTTACATGGGTTTTTTCAAGTATGAGGCTCTACGGAATTGACTTGACATCAAATATAGTAATTATTATAGGTCATTTCTACACTTAATAACCTTATTTTCTTGGTATTTTAATATTAATTATTATATTTTCTGTATTAGTAGGTTAAGAACTAAAAGTTAATAAAATAAGCGTTTTTACACATTTTTTTCCGTTTTGATGACCCGTAAGGTCAACTTGGACCTCGTGAGCTGTAAATAGGCTATTTAAATGTATAAGATGCCAATTTAGGTCCAAGAATACAAGGAATGATGGTTGTGTCACGAAGCGAGAAAACTCGTGTTGCAACATAGATCAACGAAGCTATCAAGGTCGGGAAAGCACTCGATATTCTAATAAGGAGTTTTCTTTCGTCACGACGATGCGATGAGGATGGGAAGGAATTCGCAGTGGCAACATCGTGATGAGGAGTTTTCCCATGTCACAACGACAGGATGATGGCAGGCCAAAATGAAGTTGATTCATTAGATGACACTTTTGGTATGTTTCCACATTTGGATCCTAACATTTATCATAATATTGCATTTATTGGTATCTAAGTGTATTTGGGGTTTAGTGATCACCAAGTAGCCCGTTGCTTATATGAGCAACCTTAGGGTCACCAGAATTAGTGTGCAGTTCTAGATAGGCAGTTTTTTTTATTCAGTTTTCTTTGTATTTTCTTTTCATGTTCACTTAATCAGAACTTTGCTATTCCGATGTGAAGACAATTGCAAGCAGAAATTGCTTTGAGGTCGCGCTTCAATATATATTCATGAGCATTCTCTTATTTATTCTCTTCTTTTATTTGTATTTCATTGATTTAGCCAATTAATTCTTGTATAAATATTCAAATAGATTATTGTGCTTTATTTATATATTGCATGTTTCAGTTAATAAACTAATTTATTTGTTAAGTGATTCTTCATTTGAAATTGGTTGTTTATTTAAGAGTGCTTAGTATATTAGGGAGTGACATCCTTGATAGAATATCTAGATAGGTGAAACAGGAAGGGTATCGTGTCGTGTATAACTTGTACCAAGCGGTGAGACCGGGAGGGTATCCGTATGCCTAGGAAGAGATAGGAAGAGTGACTTAGGTGCTAATCCTTAGTAAAGATGAGAACGAAAGGGTATTCTTAGCTAAGAGTGATAAATAACTCAGTCGAGGATAATTAATTATTTAATTAGATAATTAGAGATTTAACTGATCATATGCTAGAGACTCGCATTGTCGACACTAGGAATGAGAAATTCCATTAGGTTAATTCAGGTTAGTTAATTTTATTAGTTTAATAAATATATTAATTTGGATTAACACTACTAATTCATGACTCGATTATATTAGTAATTATTTTGTACAATTAATTTAATAATAGTTTCTCCAATCTGTAATCCCTTGTGTACTATCCTCAAAATACTTACCAATGTCTATATTACAATTTGTCCTATACGCTTGCAGACACCGCCGATGTAATTATATAAATTTTTGGTGTGATATTTATATTATAAACAATAACACATTTATAGACGGTCAAGTTGTTGGCGTTGTTGCTTGGGATTGCGACGGTGAAATTTTTAGTAGTTTGATTACAATAAAATAATATTAATCCAAAGACGAACAAGCTAGATAGTGTTCTAATTTTTTGTACATTATTAAATATTTTTATTTTGAATTTTTTAGTTAATTAAATATTTTTATTTTTAATTTTTTATCTACCTTGTTGATTATTAGATTTAATCATGAATGTTGATTTTTATAGGTCATTATACAAACTATCCAAATAGAGTTGGTTGTACGAGCTTCGACAAACTAATGGATTCGTGATTGCAAAGACGAATAACCTATGTGTCTGAACAAACTCGCACCTAAACCAAGCAAGTATACGTATGAGAGGGATGGAGATTCGACGAACCTATGTGAAGAAGATGAAGTATACGATCAATGAGAGATCATGGAGAACCAAGGATCGCTTATGCAAGAACTGCTTTAATGAAGAAACGAAATAATGGAAGAGATACATGAGCGACCTTTAAGGGCATTCGAGTATTTAGCCAAAACTCCTTGTGATTCGTATGACTATACGTCCAAACAAGAAATCTGCGAGCGAGAATTCCAAACTAAATCAAAGAGAATCTAACAACAGTTGGATCAATTAGAGGAAATTTTCTGGAAAAAATCCCAAGCAAGTACTCCATTGGAAGAGGTTGTACATAATGTCCCCAATTCTGATCTGAAAGACCAATGTATTATTGAAAATCATTCAGAATTAAATCTTGAAAGCCAACAAGAGCTTGGAGCTAGAGATGGGGACGAATTGAATACAGTCAAAGACATCTTTGATCCAATTAATATGGTTGTATATGTAGTAGTAGAAGTAGCAATAGAATTAGATGTAGAGGAGCTTCAACTGGTCCTGAATTAAAGTGTGGACAAGCCAATACACTTTCTGGCCATAACTGAAGAGGTGCTAGTCAGAGAAATCAATGAGTTTATCTCATTCTCATTCAATAATGAAGATAAAGCTTGGGCAACCAAAACTTCTCGTGACATGGAGGGGAGGAAGCTCGAGCAAATAATACCCCGGAAGACATCTGGGGTTGGCTTGGATATTTGTTTTTAATGGTAGCTTTATTAAGCTATCGATAATCAATAAAAAACTGCATCGATCCATCTTTTTTCTTAACAAATAGCACAAGTGCACCCTTGGGAGAAACACTAGGCCGTACAAAACCTCTATCCATCAACACTTGCAACTATGTTTTTAATTCTAGCAACTCAATCGACGCCATTCTATAAGGAATGGTTGATATCAGAGAAGTTGCTGGTACTAATTCAATAGCAAATTCTACTTTTCTGACTGGCGGTAACCCTGACAATTCTTCGAAATCACAAATAGTTGGAACTGATTCCAACTTTGATTATGAAGCTCTGTTCTCTAGCATATATGCTAAATACGCCTTTCGAATAAATTTTTGATATACCAAAGTAGAGATATTATTGGTGGCATTGTTAAATATATCTGACTCAACTCTGACTGAATCATTGTTCTGACATTTCAAAATAATGTATTTTCATCTATAGTTCACAATTGCATCATGCAAAGTGTAATTCCCCCTTACCCGAGACCGTCGCCAGAGTCGAGCATGAGACATTACTAAACTTATTTTAGCATTTAAACAAGTTCAAACAATTCTCGTAGTAAATTGTCCATCTGCGTCACAGTCGCTAAAAAATCATATTTCGAGTTACGAAACTCAAAATATAATTCTGTAAATTTTTCCTGAAACTAGACTCATATATCTACTTACTAATGTTTTTCTAGAATTTTTAGTCAGGCCAATTAGTAAAGTTTATTAGTTAAAGTTTCCCCTGTTTCAGTGTTTGACTGCTTTGACCTCTATTTACTATGAATCACTTTTCTCTTTGTACAGAATTCAGATGACTATTCTGTTTATTTATATTAAAATTAGACTCAATAAGAAACCTATACATATAAATTTTGAGGCCTAATTATTTTTACACAATTTATGGTGAATTTCTAAAGTCAGAATAGGGGATTTAGAAATCGCTCTGACCCTGTTTCACCAAAATGTAATTATCTCATAAAATAAAACTCTTTTACTTATTTTGTTTCTTCCACATGAAAATAGATTCATTAAGATTCAATTCCTATTTTATAAATCATCTAATTCTATTTATACTATTTTTAGTGATTTTTCAAATTCACGTCACTGCTGCTGTATGACACTGTTTTATAGCCAATTTCGCCATTTTATGGTTTTCCATGGATTAGGAAATTCATTAAGCATACATAACACTAAATATAAATTTTGATTAGTCATTTCAATAGATAATCATCAACAAGCATTTCCACATCACTCATTCACCATATAATAAGATTATATACACAAAAGGATCATAATGCTATACATGCCATATTCCCAAAATATGCAAACCACTATACCGAGATGGTCCGTTGATAGTGTAAACGTGCCTCCGACAGTCTCGATCTCCAAGCCGGCTTGTCAAAACTACAAGGAATGGGAGGGAGGGAGGGAGTAAGAATAAATGCTTAGTAAGTTCACATGTAAATAGCAAGTAACATAATCATACAATCTAACATAAAACATCATTTGCATAAATATCACCAAGGTATTCATGTTACACTTGCATTTACTATCTTACCACGATTTCGTCATACCAAGTTCTCAACCCAATGGTTTAAGCACATACCTGTAAAATTTTCTCATTCACCACACTTACCAATATGTCACCTTCGTTTTAGGTACTCACCTTATTCACTTAAGATTTACCCGTTGAACACATCGGAATATGATTCGAATACACAGATTTCATGCACATAAGTGCCATACCCGCAGCTAGACAAACTCAATAGCCTGCGAAAATTATGTAGCCAAGCTACCATGTAACCCGCCCATAAGTGAACTCGGACTCAACTCAACGAGCTCGGGCGTTCGCATCCATAAGCGAACTCGGACTCAACTCAGCGAGTTCGGAATCCTAGTTACATCTCACGAACTCGGACTCAATTCAACTAGCTTGGAACTCAAATATCTTACTGACATGTCACTTGTATTCTAATCTATTCCCAAGGTTCAAACGGGTTTTTTCCTCGATCACACATCTTTGCCGTCTTCCATGGAATATCGAAACCGATACTCGGTAGCAATTCATATTTAACAAGTAGCACACATAATTTGCATATTACTCAATAATAACCACAAAGCATAATATTTCATGATATTAATCATCATATCATATAAATAACATTAAATTATTCAAAATGAAAATTATGTTACTACATTTACACCTGAACTTACCTCGGTGCAAAATAAAGAAATTTTGCAATTTAGTCCACAATCTTTTCCTTTCCCCGATCAAGGTCGATTCCACGTCTTTCTTGGTCTAAAATAACATATTTAGCTGATTTAGTACTCACATTTATCAAGATAGTCCTTAATTCTGACTTTTACAAAATTATGATTTTGCCCCTAAACTTTTGCATATTTACACTTTTACCCCAAAGCTCGAAAATCAAATTTTTTTTCCAAAATTCTTATGTTTTATGACATGCTGATCATTTTTTCATTTGATGGCAACATCAAATTCTCACTCTAACATGTAGTTATAAACATTAGGTATTTTTATCGATTATGTCATTTTACTCGTTTTCACGTAAAATCGTATAGCAAAAGTTGTTTAACACAATTTCAAGCTTCATACTCTACCATAAAACATCAAAATAAACACATTTCACCTATGGGTATTTTTCGAAATATAAACCCTAGGTCAAATTATTGCTAGAATAAGCTAAATCAAGTTACCAGGACTCTAAAAACGTAAAGAACATTAAAAACAGGGCTTGGAATCACTTACTATGGAGCTTGGAAGCTTGAAACAAACCCTAGCTATGTATAATCCTTGAAATTTCGTCCTAATGAAGAAGATGGACATATTTTGCCATCTTTTTCCTTTTTTTAATCTTTTAATTACCAAATGACTAAAATACCCTTCATTAAAAACTTTGGTTATTTCTACCTATGTATGTCCATTTTTTTCCATGAAAACCTAATTTTATAATTACCATTTAAGGACCTCTACTTCAATTATGCTCTTCAATTAAATCCTTTAACATCTAAAACTCATATTTATCAACTTTTGCAATTAAGTCCTAATAGGCAAATTAGACATGCAATTCATGAAATTTTCTATCGATATTCTAACACATGCATCTAACCACTCAATAAATTATACAAATTAATCGGAATAAATTTTTATACTTTAGAATTGTGATTTCAAAATCACTATTTTGTTTAAGCCCTAATCCGGGATATCACACAAAGTCAACCAATCCATGTCGAGAATCACATTAAATTCATCAAACGGTAATAGTATCAAATCAGCCAGAAAGTTGCAATCCCAAATTTTCAGTGGACAACTTTTATAAACTTTGTCAACTAACACGTATTGACCTAACGAATAAGTTACTTTGATTACAAATTCAGTTGACTCTACTGTTATTTTCTTATCCATTACTAATGTAGTGCAAATGTACGAGTGTGTTGACCCTGGGTCAATCAAAGCTTAAATAGTAATATCAAAAAGAGAAAATGTACCAGCAATCACATCAGGTGCTGAAGCATCTTCCCGAGCTTGAATCGTGTAACATCCTGATTTTGGGCATAGTCGAAATAGTGGTTTCGAGACCATAAATTTGAAGTAGAAATAATTATTTTATGAATTTGTTGAGGTCTATGATATGTTTGCATGATTGTTTGAAAGTTTCGTTTAAAAATTTTGTTGATAGAGTGTCCAATTTGATTTTTAGGACTAAATTGCAAAAGTTGCAAAATATGTGATTCTAGAAGTTTTAAGCATGAAATAGCTATGGATTATTAATTAGAGGTCCTTAAATATCAATTTGATCAATTTCTATTTTTATGAACAAAAATGGGCATGAATGGGTAAATTTTGAAAGTTTAGTAAAAAGGGCATTTTGGTCATTTGGTTAATAAAAGAATTAAAAGGGAAAATTAGGTAAAACTCTTGTCCATCTCCTCCATCAAGTGTCGAAATTTCTAAGGAGCCATAGCTAGGGTTTCTTCACTTTTCGAGTTTGATAGTAAGTGCATCCTAGCCGCATTTTTAATGATCATTACATTTTTGAAGTTGTTATCAACCGATCTAGCCTTTTCTACAATTTATTTGAGCTAGGGTTGATGTCTAGGGTTGGACCTATGTGTGATATGCATGTATTTTGATGTTTCATGGTAGATTATGAAAGTTTGATGTGTGACAAACATCTTATACTAAGTGATTTTTGATGAAAACAACTAAAAATGGCTTATTTGTAAAAGTGGTAAAAATGAGTGGTAGAAATGTGATTTGATGAAAAATGTGGGTTGGTGATATAGGTTCGGCTAGGCTTGGGTAACAAAGAAAATGAGTACATTTCATTTTACGAGCCTAAGGACTAATTTGTAAATATGTAAAAGTTTTGAGGCAAAACTATAATTTTGCCAAAATATGGCTGTTGGATTGATTTGAACAATATTGTAATTAAATGAGCTAAATTTTCTACTATAGATCAAGAAAAACAGAGTCTGGACCTAGACTGGGGTAAGAGAAAGATTTTAGACTAAATCGAATTAGTTGTCCATATTTTGTACCGAGGTAAGTTCGTGTGTAAAAAATGCAACTTTATATTACACATTTAATATTGTGATATTGCATGAATTGTTTAATTATTGTTATGAATACGATCGACGAGGATTCGATGTGGTAAATTTCCCAGTTGAACCCTAGGAATAGATAGGATACAAATGTCATGACATTATGGTTATGTGTGATTTCGTGTAAAACCATATCTGAGATATGTCATCGATATTTGATTTCCTGTAAGACCAGGTCTGGGACATGGCATCGATACGAGACATCGTGTAAGAGCATTGCTGGGCTATCAGCATCGATATATGTGATCCCATGTAAGACCATATCTGGGATATGGCATTGGCATCTTATTATGTGTATGAGATTTTCCCAGGTATCCTTTAGTATTCCAAGTGGTTCAACGGGTAATATGAAGATTTTTCCAAAGATGTGAAAGGCTATGATTATGTTATGAAGTGGTACAGGAACGTACGTAAAACTCATGAGATATGAAAGCTCGGTTTATGATACATTATTGGCAAGGATACAAATGAGTAAGATATGCCTACGATCATTTGATGATTATGTGCAAACCACTTCCAAACACATTCATACATTAAAACTCAATCAAACACAACTAAAACATGCCAAAATCAATTAACCTAGGTGCCTAACCAATGTGCCCTCATTGACACCACAATTTACTTACGAAAATAGACCAAATCAAGCACTTATCAAATACCAACTATCTTGCATTTATATTCACTTTGAACAAGAATAATCACCTACCTAATTACCATGCATTCAAACCATCCATGACTACTTCCAACAATCACACAGTTTCAACTCAATCTATCACCTTAAATATAAATACTAAATATATAACAACCTGTTTTTAGCGATGTCAGAAATAGTGGTTTTGGGACCATGATTTTGACACGTGAGTTATTATTTTAATATTTATTTATTTTTTATATGGTTAATTTAAGGGAGTATTAAATTTTCGTTAAGAAATTTTGAGGTTTAAAGGGTTAATTAGGTAAAAAGGACTAACTTGAAAAAAGTGTAAAAGTTGAGTTCTACTAGTTAAATGGATTAAATGGCTCTTGAAATGAAAATTAATGGACTTATTTTGTAACACCCCAAACCCGGCCCAGACGTTATGGCCGAATCCGACGTGTCACATTGAAGTTTTTAAGAAAACCCATGCCTCTTTCAACGTCCTTCTTAGTGTTTAAAAGATAGTCTTTGCTAAGTTAATAAAGTGAATGGAAGTCATGCACCGGTAGGTATCCAAACAGAGGAGGTGAGCCATGAAGGTCGCTAAGTACCAAGCTCTTGATTGGATCCAATCCTAGACATGCCCACAACCATTGCCACACTTTGGTGCTAGGTTAGGTTTTGAGAAAAAGAGTTGGAATTCATTTAAGTAGATATTTTTATAAACCGATTAATTGTATCGTTGCGTTATTTTGAAAACAATTATCATTTTGGAAACGCGCCTAGGTCTAACTCATATTGTTATCAGAAAAATATAGGGTATAAGATAAAATAATCCCGAAAAATAATTAAAATGGCCTTATTACAACCCAAAACCAAATAATAATATTAATAAGATAGAACTTGTAAAGAAATAAATCGGCTACTTATTGCAATTAAAAGAAATAGAAAGCATGAGTGTGGCCATCTCAGAGTCCTAGCGGCTCCAAACCATCTAAGCTTAGGGATTACTTGCACGATTAGAAGCGGGTGAGTTTACGAAAACTCGATGTGTAATCCCAATAACAAACAAGCGGTGAAAACACGATGTCAAGTACAATCTGGGCCAAAGCCTATTTAGTCTTGACATATCTTGGTCAAGCCTTTCGTTTAACGATTCTTGGGCGAAGCCATTTCATAAATCATATCTTTGGGCGAAGCTTTTATCAGAAGCGGTATGGCCCATAGGCCCATTTCAATATCACATGTAATGTCAATGGATGTATGCAAGCCCATTTCAATATCACATGAAATACCAATGAATGTATGCAAGCCCATTTGGGGAGACTACTCGACCCACCATCCGCTACTCTCCACTGTACCAACCAAGCTCTCCATGTGGGAATAACTCAACCCACCCAACCAAACTCTCCTTGGCGGCATAGCGCTTTATTATATAACCGGAGGCCTAGCCTCTTTTAATAACTGGGGCAAAGCCCTTTCTGATAAACTGGGGCAAAGCCCTTTTCGGTAAATTGGGGCAGAGCCCTTTTAGCACTTCCTCCATCAATATCAATATAACACATATCCCATGCAATATGTCATGTATGCAGAATGTCATGCCCATATTTGAATCAAACAATCACAGTCAAGTCATTCATATCACCAATATATATTCACAATCAAATCCGTCAACCACACAGTCCAAGTCAATCACTTGCCCACAAGGGCAAAACAGTCATTTTTCATATTATAAGGGTATTTTCGTAATTTTACCAAATATCAGGGTTTTCCATGTTCATTACAATTGTCAATATTTCTGAGTGTCTAAACAATGATCTTTAACCCACTTATCAAATTTGGGCTTTTGGGCCTAAAACCCCTAATGGGCCCTACGAATGCTGATTTAGCCCACTAAGCCTGCTTAATCCAAATTTTACAACAGTACTAACCGTGTTAACATGCAACTTTTCCAGATTCCATTTTCTATCAATTTTACCCAAATGGGCTCGAAAGCCCATTGGGCCCGATTCTAGCCCATTGAGGCCCAACTTACCATCGTGCACAAAATTGTGCTCTTACCTGCTCCATCGATCCAAACACCGATCGTATCGTATCTATCGCACTTTAAGCAAAGGAAAAATCACAAGTTCCCGAAATAACGGTATTTTAGCATTTCAGCTTCTCAGCAAATATTAATCTAAGCTATTACGAGGGTTAGTACACACCTGTTACGGGTTGAAGTTGAAACGTTTCCATAATCAATCACCTACGATAACCACCACATGTCATTCAAACTTAACTATTCCAATATTAATATATGTAAATCCTAAGCACATCAGTCATACGGTACGTAAGGGCGTATTCATCATTTTACCATATAAGGGTATTACGGTCACTTTACCCTACAGGGGCTTTACGGTCTTTTTACCTATTAGGGGTATTTTAGTCATTTCATCCTACAAGGGTGTTTTGGTAAATCTACAAACCAAGGGTATTTCAGTAATTTTGTAAACCAATGGTATTTCTATAGTTTTTAGAAAGTCAATGGTATTTTTGTAATTTTGTAAATCAGGGGTATTTTGGTAATTTTACAAATTGAGGGTATTTCGGTAATTTCACAAACCAGTGTTATTTTGGTAATTCTACCCTATAGGGGTATTTCAGTAATTTTACAATAGAGGGTAAAACGATAATTTTGTAAATCGAGGGTAAAATAGTAATTCTGTAATTCGAGGGTAAAACAGTAATTCAATAAATCGAGGGTACTTTGGTAATTTTACAAATTAAAGGTATTTCAGTAATTTGGTAAACTAAAGTATTCTAAATAGGGATAACAATACGAATGGGCCTAAAGCCCATTCTCGACCCAAATGGGCCCACACGCTCGTGTGGCCTTTTTAGCCCAAATCCAGCCACAAATATGAGATTCATCTAGCCTAGTCCAATATTTACTACACAATCAAACAACTTATCCAATTGGGCCCGTAGGCCTATTGGGCCCACATGACCCCTTTCGGCTCGAAGTAGCCATCCTACAGCTAGAGTAGTGAGAAAATACACACCTGATAGGAGACTGGAGTTAATCCACGCTCCAAGCACTCTGAGCCGATGCCTAACCCAAACGAGCACGCCATATAGCGAAAGGGATCAGCCAAGAAAGGTACCTTTACTCTCCTCATGGTTCCTTCTATTTAAAGCCAGCTTCGCATCCACTCTTATGTTAGCTTCCTGATGTGGGATCCCTCCAACATCAGAGTTTAAATTCAACACCAACTCTTGCCGCCCCCTGTTAGCAAAATAAATGCTCCTTGCTTTCCATGGGATTCGAACCCATGCCTCCCCTCAAATGCTCCACACGCTATTTACCACTAAGCCACAAGGCTTTTTGTGTCATATTTTATCCCCAATTAATTATAAGGTCTAAAGGCCAAAGTCCAGGTTCCCTAAAAAAAAACCAAAATAAATTGCAAGAGCCAAGGCTTGAACCCAGGCTCCCATACAACCTTAATGATGCCACAACCACTAGACTACAAGCTTCCTTGTGTCATTTATTTAACACAATAATTTAATAGCCCTCATCCAAGCATCCAGGTTTTTTTTTTCTCTTAATACCAAAATTTTTGCTAAAGCCCAAGTTTGAGCCCAAGATTTCTCTAACACTTCTCAGGGCCATTAACCACCAAAGCAGACATTTAATTGTGTCATTTCATTGCACAATTAAATACCTATATACAACCTCCTTACGGACCCACATTCAAGGCCCAATACTTCTAAGCCCAAATTTGGGGTGTTACATATTTGGTAACTATACCATATATTTTGATGTTGGAAAAATATGGACATGTATATGTTAGTTTTTAAGTTATATTATAAGGGTAAAATAGTAATTAATTAAATAAAAGAAAAACAAATAATTGAAATGCTATCATCTTCTTCCTTTAACTTTGCTTCAACCAAAAATAGCCATTGTAAAGGGGAGGAAGCTTTGGTTTTGCATCTATTTCATGCATGGTATGTATTTGAGGCATATTTTGATTGATTTTTTTTATGTTTTTTAACTCGTTTTAGCTTAGTCTAACTAGCCCAGGGGTTAATTTGCAAAACTATTAAAGGTTGAGGGAATTTCCGTAGTTGAAAGTGAATGTGTTTTAATGTTAGTTGATAGATTATTTATCTTGGTTGTTAAACAAACTTGTTTTGTTAAGTGGTTTTTAATGAATTTAGGGTTAGGGACTTATTTGTGAAAATGGTGAAATTTCATGGTAACATTATGAGATGATGATTTAATTGGGCTAGTATGGGTCCTTAAGAGGTTCGACTAGCATGTATGGAGGACTAAAATAGTGAAATCTCAAATTACGAGCTTAAGGAATAATTTGAGAAAAAGTTAAAATAGGAGGGGTAAATTCATAATTTTGTTATCATGTGAATTATTGGTTGAATTGAATGCTTGATGTTAATTGAAATACTTAATTGAATGAAATTATCTATTTAGATCAAGATAAACCACAATCGGTTCTAAATTAGGGAAAAGCGAAAGCTTTGGACTAGACTTCAACTCTGTTATCACAATCATAGTTGTCAAGGTAAATTCGTATGAATAATAATCTTACTAAACACAGTTTGATTGATTATCTGTTATGTTGTGTTAGCTATAGATTGACTTGAAAACATATATATATATATCGATGATTTGAGAAATTAACAGATAAATGATCCCGTTTGAACCTTAAGAAATTGGCGGATAATTATAATCTTACGAATGACATGCCATTAGGGTTTTCATGTTTCGGGTACTGGTCTTGAATGTCCTACCGATGGTTGAGGTCCTTTATTTTTTGTGGATTCTCCAGAGCTCGTTTGAGCATCATCGTGTATCTAACATTTCGACCCATAGCTCGTGTAAGTAGACCCATTTCATAGCTCGTGTGAGCATTATTGTAAAGGAAAGGTTACGATTATATGAAAGACACACTATGTGTTAGCATTCCCGAGTATCCGATGTAATTCTGGATGGTTTAACGGGCAAGTAAAGGTGAATGGTAAGGCATGTTGTAACACCCTAAACCTGGCCTAGAAGTTTAGACCGAATTCAAAATGCTACATTGATCACCGAATTGACTGCGAGAAAATATTATAAAATCATCCTTTATTCGATTTTCAAAAGCATTAATATCACGTATTTAAAATCAGAATAATAAAATGATTAAATCGCAAAACAACATCATATCACAGTGTTTAAAAACCTTGCATTCGAAACTAAATAACAAAAAAAAGTCTGAAATCATAAGCTAATAATTTATTTGCCTCAAAACTGCCTGAGTCCTCCGCATACCGAGTCCAGCATCCAAAATCTCGAAATGTACTTGAAAGGGGAAACAGAAGAGGGGGTAAGCTATACGAGCTTAGTGTGAGATCAAACTAACTAGCTGCCGATGTAACACCCCTTACCCGTTACCGTCGCCGGAACAGGATACAAGGTATTACCAGAACATAACACATACCATTAAACATAACCGAAATATAAATATGTCATCCAATTTGATAGTGCATCGTATAATATATATCTTGAACAATATTAGCCAACTTTAATGGCTTGTACAAATTAGCTGGTCGAGTACTGTAACTAATATTTTAAACCTAGACAAATATGACACGTAACAAAATAATTAAGCCTACTATACATGCCATAATTCAAAAGCGTTTAGTTCAAATACCCTAAAGTATGATAGTGCGGATAGATCTTCACGATCCTTAACTCCCGAGGAAGCGAAGAACACTATAAGACAAAAGAGAGAAACAAAGTAAGCTTATAGCTTAGTAAGTAAGTATGTAAATACTAATTAAAAAAAATCTAACATGTTTACACAACAATTCAAGTATATCTACTTTAACTTCACTATTCATTCCACTTTGATTAAGCTGTCTCTGCTGCGTCATATTCACTAAATAAATCATAACTCGAGTTACAAAACTCGAAATTCAAATCCGTAAAATTTCCCTGAATCTAGACTCATAAAGATTTTTTCTAATTTTTTTCTATAATTTTTGGTTCAGCCGATTAGTACAGTTTATTAGTTAAAGTTTCCCCTGTTACACAGCTCGACTGATCTGACCTCTGTTCACTACAAATTGAATTTCTCTCAGTACACAATTCAAACAACCCTGAAGTCTGTTTCATTTAAAACTAGTCTCAATAAGGAATTTAGGCATGTAAACTATATTTCTTAATTTTCTTTGTACAATTTTTAATGATTTTTCAAAGTTGGAACAGGGGATCACGTATTCATCCTGAGCAAGTCACATACAATTGTAAATATCTCAAAATATAGAATTCCTTTGCTTGCTCTGTTTCTTTTATATGAAAGTACACTCATTAAACTTTAATTTCACATCTCATTCAACCTCTAATTATATTCCTCCTATTTTTGGTGATTTTTCAAAATCACGTCACTGCTACCATCTAAAACAGTTTTAATGCTAATTTCACTCTTTCACACATTCTTTATGCTAACCTCATTTTATCTTATATATGTATATACCACAAATCATTTTCACCACATTTCATTCACCATAAGTGTAGGTCCAAACCACAATATCACCACAAAACCATCCCGTTGAACAATTCGGATCAATCCTCGATATTTAATGGTTTCAAGACACACCCCACCATCATACTTCGTTTAGTTCGGCTCTCTTGTACACATGGTGAACACTTAGTACCACTCATGCGACCCAACCGATTTGTCTCGTAGCTCTCTTGTCTACATGGTGTCCTTCACTTGGAATCACGCATGCGACCTAGCTACATTTATCTTTCACGTAGCTCTCTTGTCTACATGGTGTCCTTCACTTGGAATCACGCATGCGACCTAGCTACATTTATCTTTCACGTAGCTCTCTTGTCTACATGGGATACATCTCGTATCACACATGTGACCTAGCTACTACAGGTGTCTCGTAGCTTTCTTGTACACATGATGTGCACTCAGCATCATACATGTGACCTAGCTACGCTCCTCTATTTCATTCGATCTCTCAAGAATGTTCAACAGGATCTCTCTCTATATTTATTTCCATTCTTCCAATAGTTGATTTATATTTTAACATCAGCTAGTATATTTATATAATAGGCTGAAATATAAGAATGTACATGAAATTATTGTAATATTTACATACAAACTTACCTTGGTGCAAAATGTGGAAATTTTGCAATTTAGTCCAAAACTTTTCCTTCCCAGTTCGAGATCAATTCGCGTCTTTCTTGATCTATAATAACACATTTAGCTCATTTAATACTCATACTATTTATTTAAATCCAAAATCACATCATGGAAAAATTACATTTTGCCCCTAACTTTTCAAAATTACAATTTTGCCCCTAGGCTCGGAATTTAATTTCAGCCCTTATTCTTATATTTTATGATATGCTGAACATTTTCTCTTCTACAACAACATCAAATTCTCACTCTATCATATAGTTATGAACAATAGGTATTTTCTGGATTATCTGCTTTTACTCGTTTTCACTTAAAACCGAGTAGCACAAGTTATTTAACATAATTTAAAACCTCATATTCTATCATAAAACATCAAAATACACAAATTTCACCTATGGGTATTTTTCCAAATGTGAACCCTAGGTTAAATTATTACTAGCATAAGCTTAATCGAGCTTAGGATTCCAAAAGCGTAAAGAACATTAAAAGCGGGCTTGGAATCACTTACTATGGAGCTTGAAAATTGAAGAAACCCTAGCTATGGAGAGAGGAGAATTCGGCAGCAACTAAGGAGGATGATGATCAATTTTGTGTTATTTTTCCCATTTTATTTCATTTAATATCCAAATGACCAAAATGCCCATCCTTACTAAACTTTCAAAAATTCCTTCCATGTCCTAATTTTGTCCATGAACTTAAAATTGGTCAAATTTCTATTTAAGACCTCCTAATTAATATTCCAAAACAATTTCATACTAAAACTTCGGGATGCAAATTTTGCAACTTATTCGATTTAGTCCCTACTTTCAATTTAAGCACTTTAGGCATAGAATTTCATCACGAAATTTTCACACAATCATGCAATCATATCATAAACCCCAAAATAATTATAAAACAATTATTTCTATCTCGGATTTGTGGTCACGAAACCACTATTCGATTAGGCCCTAATTCGGGTTGTCACATTTCTCCCCCTTTTGAGATTTTCGTCCCGAAAATCTTACCGTAAAGAGGTTTGGTCTTGTTTCCTCATAGCTTCCTCGGGTTCCCACGTAGCCTCTTCTATCCCATGTCCGTGCCACAATACTTTCACTAAAGCTATACTTTTATTTCTTAAGCTGTTTAACCTCTCGAGCCAAAATCTTTATTGGTTTCTCCTCATAGGTCATATCCGATCGAATCTCAATTTCATTGGGAAATCACATGTGAAGGATCGAACGATAACGTCACAACATTGATACATGAAACACGTTATGAATTCTTTCTAACTCTGCCGGTAAGGCCTACCGATATGCCATCTTGGTCCAATTCTCTCGGTAATCTCGTGCGGCCCAATAAAACGCGGACTCAACTTGCCTTTTCGACTAAATCTCGAATCTTTTTCCATGGTGACACCTTCAAGAACACTTTATCACCCACGAAATTCAATCTCTTTTCTTTTAAATCGCATATGACTTTTGTCGATCTGAAGCGACTTTCAAGCAATCCCGAATTACTTTTATTTTCTCTTGGTTTCTTTAACTAGATCAACTCCATGAATCTGTTTCTCACTAAGCTCGGTCCAATATAAAGGAGTTCGACACTTACGACCATACAAGGCTTAAATGCGGTGCCATTTGTATACTTGATTGATAAGCTGTTATTGTAGGCAAACTCAATCAAAGATAGATATTTCTCCCAACTACCTCCAAATTCTAAAACACGACATCTAAGCATATCTTGAGTACCGGATTACTCTTTCCGTTTGACCATCTGTTTGTGGATGAAATGCGGTACTAAAGTTCAATTTTGTACCCAAAGCTTCTTGTAACTTTTTCCAAAATCTCGAGGTAAATCTTGGATCTCTATCGATATTATAGACATAGGTACTCCGTGCAACTTCACAATTTCAGCAATATATAATTGGCTAATTTATCAAGTGAGTAATCAGTGCGTCTTGGTATAAAGTGGGCTGACTTTGTTAATCTATCAACCACTACCCAAACAAGCATCCTTCTTTTTAGGAGTTAAAGGCAAACCGGTTACAAAATCCATGGTAATCTTGTCCCATTTCCACTCGGGCACCATTACCGGTTGAAGTAATCCTGAAGGCACTTGATGTTCACTTTTACTTGTTGATGATCAAACACTTGGTTACAAATTGAAATGTCCCTTTTCATACCGCCACCAATCTGACTTCTTTAAATCATTATACATTTTTGTGCTACCGGGATGAACTGATAAAATGACCATTATGCGCCTCATGTAATATTTTTCGAATCAATTTATCGTTTTTGGCACACATATCCTGTCTCGAAACATCAAGCAGTCATCTGGTCCAACTCGAAAATCGAGTCGTAACTTTGATTCGCATTGAGTTCTCATGATCCGCAACTCACTATCATTCTTTTGAGCATCACAAATCAATGGAGAAATAACGGTTTAGCTCTCATCTCTGCTAAGATTGACCCATCATCGAGACAATGCTAACCCGTGTTCATGGCTCTCAAAGTAAAAAGAAATTTCTGCTCAAGGCGTCAAGAACTTACATTTGCTTTTCCGGATGATAATCAATCACTAAATCATAATCCTTTAATAATTCAAGCCATCTTACGCCGCAGATTCGAGATCCTTTTGATTCATCAAGTACTTCAAACTTTTGTGATCAGTAAAAATTTGGCATTTTCACCGTACAAATAATGTCGCCAAATCTTCAAGGCAAAAACAACAATGACGGTTCCAAATCATGTGTATGATAGTTCTTCTCATGCGGTTTTAAGCGTCTCGAAGCATAAGCTACCACTTTACCCTCTTGCATCAACACACATCCAAGGCACATCAATGATGCATCACTATAAATTACGAACTCCTTTCGACTCGGGCTGTACTAAAATTGGTGCTTGATCAATCGTGCTTTCAATTTTTCAAAACTTTGTTGACATTTATCAGTCCATTCAAACCTAACATTCTTTTGCAACAACTTAGTCATAGGAGAGGCAATCATCGAAAATCCTTCAACAAAAGCGTCTATAATACCGGCTAAGCCTAAAAGCTTCTAACCTCGGATACATTCTTGGGTGGTTTCCAATCAACGATCGCAGAAATCTTGCTTGGATCCACCGAATACCATCACCGAGACTATATGCCCCAAAAATCCGACTTCATGAAGCCGAACTCACTTTTACTAAACTTGGCAAGCAGTTTCTTTTCTCTCAAGATCGCAATATAGTTCTCAAGTGTTCGGCATGTTCGGACTCATCTCGAGAATAAATTAAAATGTCATCTATAAACACTACTACAAACTTATCCAAATATGGTGGAAGATCCGATTCATTAAGTCCATAAATATAGTGGAGCATTTGTTAAGCGAAAGGCATCACAAGAAACTCATAATGTCCATACCTTGTCCTAAAGGCGGTTTTCGCACATCGACTCCTTAACTCTCAATTGGTAGTAACCGGACCTCAAATCAATCTTTGAAAACACTTGTGGCCCCTTTAAGCGATCGAATAAATCATCAATCCTCGACAGCGGGTACTTGTTCTTTATAGTCACCTTATTAAGTCGACGGTAATCAATGCAAAGTCTCATTGAACCATCCTTCTTCTTTACGAATAATACAGAGCACCCAGGAGAGAAACTCGGTCTCACAAATCCCTTGTCTGTTAACTCCTGCAATCGAGCCTTCAATTCTTTTAATTCATTGAGCCATTCTATATGGAGCAATCGAGATCGGTGCGATGCCGGCAACAAATCAATGGCAAAATCTATCTCTGTTCGGAGGCAACCCGTGCAATTCCTCAGAAATACATCCGAAACTCACAGACTATCGATCTCGATTCAAATTTCATTGAGGCAACTCAATATTCATTACATAAGCGGATAAGCTTCACACCCTTTTCTCATGTATTTACGTGCGAGACATGTGCGAAATCACCATAGGCAATTTATTTGATTCATCTGTTTCAACCCACGAATTTCTCCATTTTCACATTTCAACTCTAGTGTCTTTTGTTTACAATCTACCTTAGCATCATACAATGTTAACGGTCCATTCCCAACATAACGTCAAACTCACCAAATGGTAATGACATCAAGTTGGCGGAAAAGCAGTGACCTTGAATCATTAATGGGCAATTCTTGCAAACCTTGTCAACTAGCACATATTGGCCTAAGGGTTCGACACTTTAATCGTAAACTCATAAATTCAACAGCAACTTTTTATTGGATACTAAATTCATGCAAATATAGGAATGAGTGGACCGGGATCAATCAATGCAATAACAATAGTATCATAGAGAAAATGTACCAATAATAACATCGGAGATGATGCATCTTCTCGACCACGTATAGCATAAGCTCTAGCGGTGCTCTAGCTTCGATCTTGCCGTTAAATCTTTCATCACCATTTTACTACTAGTCCCACCTCCAGTATTTCTCGGTGGTCTACCTCTACTAGCGGTGGTATTACATCTAGCACTCTGAAATCTTTCTTCTTTAACTTTCTCGGACAATCTCTAATAAAATGCTCGCGAGAACCTTTTGAATCAAGCTCGCTCGGTCCCCAACACTCACCATAATGTTGCTCGCCACATTCTTGACACTCGGGCTTTCTAGGTCGCACATTACCCACACTTGCCATGAAGTAGCTTGAGCTTTGACCCGAATATGCTCTACCACGATCTCGTGTGAATCCCCAATTGAAACTGTCATTCGAGGGTTTGTCTCTTTGGACCTCTTTGGTTGAGATTGAAATGGCTTGCTTATCTGTCTTTTTCGACATCTCGGGCCTCAATAGCGACTTTTCTTCTTTCTTTGTTTAATTCTTGGCTTTAAGAGCTCGATCAACCAATACTACAAATTCTTTCAACTCCAAAATTCCTACAAGCACTTTAATGTCCTCATTCAGCCCATCTTCAAATCTTCTACACATAATGGCCTCGGTGGACACACATTCACAGGCATACTTGCTTTGAGTCTTACAAATTCGCGTTCATACTCTGCTCTGAGACATTTTCCCTGCTTCAATTCAAGGAACTCCTTCCGTTTTGATCAATAAATCGTGACTTATGTATTTCTTTCTAAATTCTTCTGGAAGAAATCCCAAGTAACTTTTTCTTTTGGCACCACTGCAACCAAAGTCTTCCACCGGTGGTAAGTCGAATCTCTCAAAAGTGATACAAGACACTTTAAGCATTCCTCGGTGTACATGAGAGCTCATCAAATACGGGTAGAATTTTCAAGCCGAATTCCGCTTTCTCGGGATCATCATCGACCTTTGCTCTAAACTCTTGACCCTTGTTTTGAATCTTGTCAACCGGAGGCTTGTTCATTCTTACCAAATCTATACCTTGAGCAGCTCTGAGAATCGTCGAGGTATAGGAGGGGTGGAGGAGGTTGAGCATTTGGATTTGCTCGAATAAATTCAATATACCAATTGTTCATCATTTGGAGAAAGGCATCTCGAGCCTCATCTCCTTGTCTCAATGTCTCAGTCTACTTTCCACGGTAGCGGTCCTTGTGCGGGGAGCAGGCGCATTACTAAAGATCATCATCCGTAGAGTTCCTTGAGGATCCATTACTATATTAAAACAAAACACGTTTAGAATAATCGAGTCACCACACTATCACAATATTTTTATGGCATGTATAGCTAGACTTTTACACACACTTTATTAGTCCGAGAACCGACTAAACCATAGCTCGATACCACTAAATGTAACACCCTTACCTTTACTGTCGTAGGAGCAGATACAAGGTATTACCAGAACATAACACATACCATTAAACATAACCGAAATATAAATATGTCATCCAATTTGATAGTGCATCGTATAATATATGTCTTGAACAATATTAGCCAACTTTAATGGCTTGTACAAATTAGCTGGTCGAGTACTGTAACTAATATTTTAAACCTAGACAAATATGACACGTAACAAAATAATTAAGCCTACTATACATGCCATAATTCAAAACGTTTAGTTCAAATACCCTAAAGTATGATAGTGCGGATAGATCTTCACGATCCTTAACTCCTGAGCAAGCCGAAGAACACTATAAGACAAAAGAGAGAAACAAAGTAAGCTTATAGCTTAGTAAGTAAGTATGTAAATACTAATTAAAAAAATCTAACATGTTTACACAACAATTCAAGTATATCTACTTTAACTTCACTATTCATTCCACTTTGATTAAGCTGTCTCTGCTGCGTCATATTCACTAAATAAATCATAACTCGAGTTACAAAACTCGAAATTCAAATCCGTAAAATTTCCTGAATCTAGACTCATAAAGCTTTTTTCTAATTTTTTCTATAATTTTTGGTTCAGCCGATTAGTACAGTTTATTAGTTAAAGTTTCCCCTGTTACACAGCTCGACTGATCTGACCTCTGTTCACTACAAATTGAATTTCTCTCAGTACACAATTCAAACAACCCTGAAGTCTGTTTCATTTAAAACTAGTCTCAATAAGGAATTTAGGCATGTAAACTATATTTCTTAATTTGCTTTGTACAATTTTTAATGATTTTTAAAAGTTGGAACAGGGGATCACGTATTCATCCTGAGCAAGTCAAATACAATTGTAAATATCTCAAAATATAGAATTCCTTTGCTTGCTCTGTTTCTTTTATATGAAAGTAGACTCATTAAACTTTAATTTCACATCTCATTCAACCTCTAATTATATTCCTCCTATTTTGGTAATTTTTCAAAATCACGTCACTGCTACCATCTAAAAACAGTTTTAATGCTAATTTCACTCTTTCACACATTCTTTATGCTAACCTCATTTTATCTTATATATGTATATACCACAAATCATTTTCACCACATTTCATTCACCATAAGTGTAGGTCCAAACCACAATATCACCACAAAACCATCCCGTTGAACAATTCGGATCAATCCTCGATATTTAATGGTTTGACATCTGACCCCACCATCATACTTCGTTTAGTTCGGCTCTCTTGTACACATGGTGAACACTTAGTACCACTCATGCGACCCAACCGATTTGTCTCGTAGCTCTCTTGTCTACATGGTGTCCTTCACTTGGAATCACGCATGCGACCTAGCTACATTTATCTTTCACGTAGCTCTCTTGTCTACATGGTGTCCTTCACTTGGAATCACGCATGCGACCTAGCTACATTTATCTTTCACGTAGCTCTCTTGTCTACATGGGATACATCTCGTATCACACATGTGACCTAGCTACTACAGGTGTCTCGTAGCTTTCTTGTACACATGATGTGCACTCGGCATCATACATGTGACCTAGCTACGCTCCCTCTATTTCATTCGATCTCTCAGAATGTTCAACCGGATCTCTCTCTATATTTATTTCCATTCTTCCAATAGTCGATTTATATTTTAACATCAGCTAGTATATTTATATAATAGGCTGAAATATAAGAATGTACATGAAATTATTGTAATATTTACATACAAACTTACCTTGGTGCAAAATGTGGAAATTTTGCAATTTAGTCCAAAACTTTTTCCTTCCCCTGATTCGAGATCAATTCGCGTCTTTCTTGATCTATAATAACACATTTAGCTCATTTAATACTCATACTATTTATTTAAATCCAAAAATCACATCATGGAAAAATTACATTTTGCCCCTAACTTTTCAAAATTACAATTTTGCCCCTAGGCTCGGAATTTAATTTCAGCCCTTATTCTTATATTTTATGATATGCTGAACATTTTCTCTTCTACAACAACATCAAATTCTCACTCTATCATATAGTTATGAGCAATAGGTATTTTACCGATTATCTTGCTTTTACTCGTTTTCACTTAAAACCGAGTAGCACAAGTTATTTAACATAATTTAAAACCTCATATTCTATCATAAAACATCAAAATACACAAATTTCACCTATGGGTATTTTTCCAAATGTGAACCCTAGGTTAAATTATTACTAGCATAAGCTTAATCGAGCTTAGGATTCCAAAAGCGTAAAGAACATTAAAAGCGGGCTTGGAATCACTTACTATGGAGCTTGAAAATTGAAGAAACCCTAGCTATGGAGAGAGGAGAATTCGCAGCAACTAAGGAGGATGATGATCAATTTTGTGTTATTTTTCCCATTTTATTTCATTTAATATCCAAATGACCAAAATGCCCTCCTTACTAAACTTTCAAAAATTCCTTCCATGTCCTAATTTTGTCCATGAACTTAAAATTGGTCAAATTGCTATTTAAGACCTCCTAATTAATATTCCAAAACAATTTCATACTAAAACTTCGGGATGCAAATTTTGCAACTTATTCGATTTAGTCCCTACTTTCAATTTAAGCACTTTAGGCATAGAATTTCATCACGAAATTTTCACACAATCATGCAATCATATCATAAACCCCAAAATAATTATAAAACAATTATTTCTATCTCGGATTTGTGGTCACGAAACCACTATTCCGATTAGGCCCTAATTCGGGTTGTCACAGCCGAAGCAGAAATAGATACAGTAAACCTGAAAATAGTTCAGCAGCGGAACATACTTATAGAGCGACTATAACAAAACAGACCATATGTAACTTTACAGTCATATGGCTCTGTTAGACACAATATTGGAAATTTCCAATAGTCACAAACTAGCCTAATCCCTTTTCCAGAATCAGAATTGGTTGGGCCATATCCCTTCACACATGGTTCCTTTAGACACGAGTGCCTTTCAGTCTAATAATACGATCAGACTTTACAATCAATTAGACAATCAAATTGTCAAACAGATACTGCAGCTGCAGAATCAGACAGATGCATATGAGTACAAATGAGTTATAAAATAACCAACCCATCCAACCAACATACCATCTCTGTCCAACCCTACACATCCTGAGGGGATTTAATCGACCCACCCATCCCTGCACTCCGAACAGGACCTCGAAAAGCCCATCCAACCTTATACTCCACAGAACGTCATCCCGGGTTGCCCAGCAACAATGATCATTAATATTGTCCTTAACCTTTAGGGAATTGGGACCGCCCACGACCCTCTAGGTATTAGGGGCTATCAAAAAGCTGTACAGTGCCATGCGGAAGACCGCGGTATAGGTATGCATTATGAATTGCTAGATCAGATATATTACGCAGCAAAGCTAGCGTATAAGCTGTATTGTGTAATGCAGGAAACCGCGGTACAGACGTGCAATATAACTGCCAGATTAGATAATGGTACATATACATGCGGTACAGTGTAAGGAAGTAATCCGCTATACCATTATCAGTAATGTCCACGACCCTCAGGGTATTGGGACCGCCCATGACCCTCTGGGTATTATTAAGGGCTTTTAGAATATAGATAAACTGCCAAATCATAAATCTCCCTTCTCTTCAATATCCCACCCAAAAGCTTTGTATGCAAATGAATGTATACAGATGTATATATGCAGATGCATCAACTCAGAAAACCAGTTCTAGACATTCAATTAGAAACAACCCTTCAAATTCAGTCAGAGATTATAGAATCAGACATGTGCACACTCATATCTCGAATTCAGTATCAACCAAGTCACACATTCACTCACAAATAACACATATAAACCGAAGCCAGATCAAAGTCACAGTTACCCTTACTAAAACTTAGCCAAGGGTTGAATCATACAGAGGTTATGATTACACTTAAATTGACTAAATTCAAAACTTGGCGAGATAGTGCTACACGCCCGTATGCCCTGGATGTTTGGAGCAAGGCAGGCCGTATGGGGGTCCATACGCCTGTGTGAAGGGTAGCACACGGCCGTGTGACAGAGGCACACGCCTGTGTGGTGCTAAGGCACGACCGTGTGATCAGGCCATGTAAGACATTGTCCAAAATCACTAAATTCAAATGCGGAGTAGACACGACTGTGTGGAGGTCTCACAAACCCGTGTGGCCACCAGACACAGCCCTGTGTTCCTAAAACACACATCCGTGTGGAATCCTTAATCCCCAAATCAGTCATACGATCGTGTAACCCCAAATCTCAATCCCTAATTCCCATACTCACACGCCGTGTGGACCAAGAGACACGGTCGTCTGATTTCTAACAAAAATCCCCAAAATAGCACATGACCATGTGTCCAGGCCGTGCGACACTAAAATTGGTTGAAACCGTAATTTTCCAAATCCACACTACCATATGCCACGACACACGCCCGTGTGGCAGTCTGGAGGTCACAAAATCACCCCCAAAATAGCCCGAAACCACCATCTAAGCCACCGAAACCATCCCTAATCCTTTCCCTATCAATAATACATCAGAAAGTGGTGATTTCTTACCACTTTCATCAACTAGCAACACAAAATCAACAGCTTAGCATAAAGCCAAGAAAAGCCAAAACAATTAATTAAAAATGAATAAAAAGTAGTCAAAGTTCGAATCCCATACCTATTTGAGATCGGATAAGACGACAGAGGAGCAGAATTCCTGAAGTCAACAAGTCAAATTGAAACTTGAGTGTTATTAGCAAAAGTAAAAAGAACCAGAAGGAAGAACGGAAGAGCCAGAAAAATAAGAGAACGTGAAAAAAAAAATAAAACCCAGAATGAAATAAATTTAAAATACAATAAAAAATAAATATAACCAATAACAAAATAATTACCCACTTAAATTGAGCAAAAATAAAAAGGCTCCCTGAATACATGCACTGCGACTCGAACCTAGAACTTAAAGGTTCACTAAACACCCACCAACTCACCAGACCAGCAGGCCCATTCTGACACTAAACTGCACATCTACACACATGTGTGAAACCTTCCCACTATCCCTGCACTCAAAACCCAGAACTTCTAGGCCCAAGATTTAGGGCGTTACAACTCACCCCTCATTAAAGAAAATTTTCCCCCAAAATTTCCAACTAACAGAACAGTGGTATAACACGAATCACACCATTATGCTTCCGCTGCGCACTCTGATCCCAAAACACTACCATACCAAACTTGAACTTGAAACCTCTCAAACACCCCCAAAACACATAACCATTGAAGAAGATACACATACAACACACAATTTCTATACCCAATTCAACACATCCAAACATTTCCAACATACCTGGCTCAAAATCGTCGAGGATAATCTCGAACCCAATGATTGTTAGATCCACACCAAAGACACGCTCCTAACTTTCTCCAATAGTCGCTCGCATGACGCCTCTTGTAATGCTCGTAGGACGGTACGCTCACACCACCTCCAACACCACCAGTACCATCACTCAGACGCGTCTTAACACTCTTCGCAGAATGAGGCTCCAACCTCAGATAACTGTGATCTCTCTTCTTTCCACAATCCACACATCTAGACTGAAGCGTTTCATTGATCGCTCCTATCCTAGCCTCAAACACTCCTTCTAGCACTTCCCTTACTAATCGGGAGTGCCTTAGTACCAAGCTTTGGGTTATCGCCACCCAAAATGGGCAGACTCACATTGTCCTCCAACTCCTGAACAGTCACACATTCCGGCTGAGCAGATGACTCATCACGATCACGCTCACCTTTGGAAGTCATATCTAGCGTAGGGCTAACTTAAAAGGCCTACAATATCAGAATATAGAAACAGTTGTAATAACAGAGACTATATTCCTATTTGTACAGTCCCGAATTTTACCTGGACCAGTATTGGAGTCTCAGATAGATCATTTTCATGAAATGTTTCTAAAACACAATCATTTCAGCTTATTGTGGTAAAGTTTTTCAAAAATTCCTTTTTAAAACCAACATGTACGCACATGAAAACGTAGGAGCGCAGGTCGAGTTTTTGCAAACCTGGCTTTGATACCACTAAATGTAACACCCCAAACCCTGCCTAGAAGTTTAGACCGAATTCAGAATGCTACATTAATCACTGAAGTGACTGCGAGAAAATATTATAAAATCATCCTTTATTCGATTTTCAAAAGCATTAATATCACATATTTAAAATTAGAATAATAAAACGATTAAATCGCAAAACAACATCATACCACAGTGTTTAAAAACCTCACATTCGAAACTAAATAACAAATAAAAGTCTAAAATCATAAGCTAATAATTTATTTGCCTCAAAACTGCCTAAGTCCTCCGTATACAGAGTCCAGCATCCAAAATCCCGAAATGTACCTGAAAGGGAAAATAGAAGAGGGGGTAAGCTATACGAGCTTAGTGTGAGATCAAAATAACTAGCTACCAAAGTAGAAACAGATACAGTAAGCCTAAAAATAGTTCAGCAGCAAAAACATACTTACAGAGCGACTATAACAAAATAGACCATATGTAACTTTACAGTCATATGGCTCTGTTAGACACAATATCAAAAATTTCCAGTAGTCACAAACTAGCCTAAGCCATTTTCCAGAATCAGAATCGGTTGGGCCTTAGCCCTTCACACATGGTTCCTTTAGACACGAGTGCCTTTTAGTCGAATAATACGATCAGACTTCACAGTCAATTAGATAGTCAAATATTTTAGTCAAACAGTTAAACAGATACTGCAATTGCAGAATCACAGAGATGCATATGAGTGCAAATGAGTTATAAAATAACCCACCCATCCAACCAACACACTATCTCCGTCCAACCTTACACATCCTGTGGGGATTTAATCGACCCACCCATCCCTACACTCCGAACAAGACCTCTAAAATCCCATCCAACCTTATACACCACAGAACGTCATCCCGGGTTGCCCAGCAACGATTATCATCAATATTGTCCTCGACCCTCAGGGAATTGGGACCGCCCATGACCCTCTGGGTATTAGGGGCTATCAAAAAGTCAGACATGCCATGTGAAAACCGGTGATGTATGTATGATAAAGCGCCAGATCAGATATACTACGCAACAAAGCTAGCGTATAAGCTGTATTGTGCAATGCATTAAACCGCAGTACAGACGTGCAATATAACTGCCAGATCAGATAATGGTACGTAGCGTAGCTAACGTACATGCAGTACAGTGCAAGGTAGTAATCCACTATGCCATTATCAGTAATGTCCACGATCCTCAGGGTATTGGGACCGCCCATGACCCTCTGGGTATTATTAAGGGCTTTCAAAATTCAGATAAACTACCAAACCGTAAATCTCCCTTCTCTTTGACATCCCGCCCAAAAGCTTTGTATACAAATGAATGTATGCAGATGTATATATACGGATGCATCAACTCAGAAAACCAGTTCTAGACATTCAATTAAAAACAGCCATTCACATTCAGTGAGATAATACAAAATCAGACACGTGCACACTCATAGCTCGAATTCAGTATTAACCAAGTCACACAATCACTCGCAAGTAACACATATAAACCGAAGCCAGATCAGAGTCACAGTTACCCTTACTAAAGCTTAGCCGAGGATTGAATCATACACACGTCATGATTACACTTAAATTGACTAAATTCAAAACTTAGCGAGATAGGGCCACATGCCCGTGTACCCTGGCCTTGTGGAGCAAGGCAGGCCGTGTGGGGGTCCATACGCCTGTGTGAAGGGTAGCACATGGCCGTGTGACAAAGACATACGCCTGTGTCGTGCTAAGGCACGACCTTGTGATCAGGTCGTGTAAGACATTGTCCAAAATCACGAAATTCAAATGTGGAGTAGACACAGCCGTGTGGAGGTCTCCCATGCCCATGCGGCCACCAGACACAGCCGTGTGTTCCCAAAACACACGCTCGTGTGGAATTCCAAATTCCCAAATTAGTCACGCAGTCGTGTGGCTAGGCCGTGTGACCCCAAATCTCAATCCCTAATTCCTAAACTCACACGCCCGTGTGGACCAAGAGACACAGTCGTGTGATTTCTGACAAAAATCCCCAAAACAGTACACAGCCTTATGGCCAGGCTTTTAAGCCACTGGAACCATCCCTAATCCTTTCCCTATCAACAATACATCAGAAAGTGGTGATTTCTCACCACTTCCATCAACTAGTAACTCAAAATCAACAGCTTAGCATAAAGCCAAGAAAAGCCAAAATAATTATTTAAAAATAAATAGAAAAGTAGTCAAAGTTTGAATCCTACACCTGTTTGCGATCGGAGAAGATGACAGAGGAGCGAAATTCCCGAAGCCAACAAGTCAAACAGAAACTTGAGTGTTATTAGAAAAAGAAAAAAGAAGCAGTAGGAAGAACGGGAGAGCCAGAAAAATAAGAGAACGTGAAAAAAAATAAAATCCAGAATGAAATAAAATAAAAATAAAATAAATAAAAATAAATATAACCAATAACAAATAATTACTCACTTAAACTTGAGTAAAAATAAAAAGGCTCCTTAAATACACACAGAGTGACTCGAACCCAGAACCTAAAGGTTCACTAAACACCCACCAACCCACCAGACCAGCAGGCCTATTCTGACACTAAACTGCACATCCACACACATGTGTGCAACCTTCCCACTATCTCTACACTCAAAACCCAGAACTTCTAAGCCCAAAATTTGGGGCGCTACACATGTGATCAATTGGATAATTGTTCTTAATCTCTTGAAAGTTAAATTTGGAGGAATATAAATGAATTGATGAGAACTAAATGAATATGTGATGAATACCATGTTTATGAAGATTTATTGGTGAAAAGGTTGATTTTATATATGCATTATACATGAGCTTACTAATTGAGAGTTTGATGGTGTTAATAGGATTGTATTAAACATATGAGTTTGGTAATGATGCTATGCATATTGCATAAAATGAGTTTAAGAAGGGTAAGTTATGTCTTATTTTATACGAGCTTACTAAGCACTAGTTGTTTACTTAGTTATTTTTCTATGTTTCATAGATTATCAAAAGCTCGAACGGTTGGAAGCTTGTCGGGGATCTATACATTGTCCAGCAATCATTTTGGTAGTTTTTGAGTTATTTTGGCCAAGGTTATCAATGACATGTCGTTTTGAATATGATAGTGATCAACTTGGAATGAATATGTCTTTGGAGTTGTATTTTGTACGATGTACTTATAATGCTTAGGCAAGTTCAAGTCTTTTGGTCGCTTTTAAGTACTTGTCCTATATGGATTTTTTGGTATGTTTATTGTGGTATGTGAATGGTTTGAAAATTGATGTCATTAGGTAGATAAATTGATTATGATTTGTGCTTGAAGTATGGCAATATATTCTTGTCTAGCTTGAAGTTGAGGTGCTTTGAATGGAATATTGGTTAGATGAAATAGATTGAGTTGATTTTTTCTATTGAATGTATGCACGAATATGGTAGATATTTGGGAAAAATTTGGATTAAAATGGCTTGTTTTTAGGGTCAAATTGTGGAGCACACGATCGTGTGTCACTTATTATTTCAAGTTAGTTTGTTACACGATTTGGTACACAGCCTGCGACATGCCATGTGACCTAACTGAGTGAGTTACATGATGTAAGACACGGGCTGGGACATGACCGTGTGTCCCTGTGTTCGTGCACCGTATGGTTTGGGCTATGTCATATGCATAGCCACACGGCCATGTGGCCCTTGTTTTAAAAGTTTATAATTTTTTCCCAAATTTTATGAATATTCCAAATTAGTCCTGAATTGTTTCTAAATTAATTTTAGGGCCTCGAATGCTCGATTTAAGGCACAAATGTATTTGTTTGATAGGCTTGGAATGAGTATTAAGCATTTAGTGCTAAATGACTGTATTGTTCTGATTCGTTCAGTAATGCTCCGAACCCTAACCTAGCTACGGAGACAGGTTAGGGGTGTTACATAACACTTCTCATACATTCCATATCATCACATCCCATAAACAACATTTATATATCATCATAAAGCATCCATAAAAAACCAAAAAAATTTACTGCAATACCATTAAACTAAAATCCCAAGCATATATACAAGACTACAAAGTATCACTATCGCAAGTACTAAACATAACAACATGAACAAATTAATCAAAAGATCTTATTACCTGCCATTCACAACCAACTTCCAAAATAACTCAAAACATCTACCAAGATGAGAAATAAATAGTGTGTATGCTCTGACTTGAACTCCCTATCAACTAGGCTTTCGTAATCTACAATGGAAAACATGAAAACATGAGCATAATATGCTTAGTAAGTTTGAATATTGATAATTGCCAAAAGTAGCATGTTTTAGCCTCATTCTTAATGCGTATTTAGATTATTATTCAATGTAAAATGGTGAATATTATGATTCTAATTCTTTAAATTCATGTCTCCATACTTAGGAGAGCATTTGGGAGCAAAAGAGTAAAAAATGAAAAATTGGAGCAAGGTACAAGGGTCATACAGAGTGAACTCTCCCACACAGGCGTGTGCTAAACTATGGCAAAATCACAAATTATACTCCAAACACGTAGAAAAAATGCAATTTTTAGGTTTTTCAGGCATTCTAAAACCTATATATGACAAAAACAAGAAGATAGGAGGGAGCTGTCAGAGAATATTAAAGAAAACAACTCGAAAAACACCATTGAAGCCTACTCTGAACTAGATTTCCATCAAGATTGAAGATCTCCTTTTGATTTCTTTGAAGTTTCTTTATTTTTTGTGGTTATACTGTATTTGAGATGTTTTTATTTGCTATTATGAACTAATTTTCGAAATACCTAGGGAGATGAATCCTTGGATGGATTCTGTTATTTGATTTCTATTTTTATGTAATAAATACTTGGATCTTATTCTCAATTATGTGTGCTTAATTCTTGGTTTAATATTTCTAGACTATTACTCCATGTTTGATGTGCTTGAATCAGAGGAGGAATAGTCTCTATTTAAGAGTAAATCTAGCATAATTGAGTGGAGTTTCAAGCAATACTAGAAATAGGATGACATAAATCTACTAGATTAGAGTCAAATCTAATAGGGGGATCCATAGATCAAGTTAATGTGACAATAGGGGTTTTCATTAGAAGGAAATTTTAATTAATCATCCTAGAGTTGTTGCTCTTAGTCTTTAAGAGATATTAACATAATTTAGGGATTTCTACGTATCAAGATACTAAGTGAAAAAATTGTGTAATATAGATTGATAATGATAGATGAAGTCTAGGTGAATTCTTTCCTGGGTATTGGTTCGTTTCTTGGTTGTTTACTCAATTATTTTCTTGAATTGTTCTTTGTCGTGTCTTTAGTGAAATGATTTAGTTAATTTTATTTTTAATCAATCACTCCAATTTGTTGGTTAAATAATAAAAAGACGATAATTACTAGTACTTTTAGTCTTCATGGGAATGATATATGTGCTCACTATAGCTATACTATTAATTGATAGGTGCACTTGTCTTATTCAAATTTTTAGTTGGTTTACGACCGCAATCAAATATTTGTAAACATAACTTACTGAGTAAAATTACTTTACTTAAAACATACATTATCTCAAATATCACTTATGTACTCATAAACTCTTATTCACATAACAAACCTTAGAACATTAATATGATAACCATTCAATTCAGATCCTTTTCGATTATTTCATTGTTCAGAATATGCCATGGTATTTTTCAACCAAGGTCGTACAAAATCTAAAAGCGGTTTTATAGTATCTTTCAACTATGGTCTTGATTCAATCTCATTAATGCCACAGCATCTTTCAACTGTGATCTTTTTCATTTCGGGTACAATGCCATGATATCTTTCAATCATGGTCTTTCTCATTTCTTAATCCAATGAATTTAATGAATCAATCAAATATTGATAAGCACTAAATTATAAATCATCAATCAATTAACTACTAATTTAACTTATGAACTTACCTAGGTAGAACCAATTCCAACACAAGACTGATGACTGCTCCGCTACTGTCTTTCCCGCGATTAATGTCCGGTGAGTTCGTTTATTGATCTAAACAAATAACTTAAATAATTAATTCAAGCTTATAACCCTTATCAATGTAAATTTACAAAATTACCCATAAAGTTTCACTCTTTATACAGTTTAGTCTTTAAATTTAAAACTTACAAATTGACCACATTTAGGAAAAATCCAAACTAACTAAATTTCATAAGACTACAATAAAACCGAGTGGTTTCGGGAAGTGGTTTCGGGACCGCTAAATCGAGTCACCGAAGTATTTGATTATAATATTTATTGTCTAAAATATGTGAATATGAGTGTGTGAAAGTTTTAAGCTTCGATTTAGTCAATTGCATGTGAATTTAGTTAATAGGACTTATGTGTGACACTTTTGAAATGTGATAGGTTAATCTATAAGGATCTATTAGTGCATGTTATGAAAATAATGGGTTTGCATGTCAAATTTCCACCTATGACAAGTAGTGGCCGGCCATGATGGGTTATATACATGCAATATGTATTAATTATTAGTTAGTAGCTTTATATTTTATAACATAAATAAATAAAAAAGGAAAAAGTAATTGAAATAAGGAAATGAAGGGTGATGAAAACAAAGCTTGAGTTTCTTTCTTCTTGGCGAATGTAAAGAGGAAGATGGGAGAAAGGCATTCGGTCATCTTAAGTTAGCATTAAGGTAAGAAGTTATGTTAATTCTTGAAATTTTGGTTAATCTTGAATGAGGTATCAAGTTATTTTAGTAACCCATGTTGAATTTTTGATTGTGGGAATGAGTAGGGCTTTCGGCTATGGTAATTAATAAGGGTGATGGTTGTTGTTTCATGATAAATTTAGATGAACAATGGTAGATGAGTGTTTGAACTATACAAATGAGCATATGTGAGCATTGGGTGCTAAGGGAAAAGAATCGGCTACCTTATTATGTACCAAGACCGAATGTGAATTTGATTATGTTTGAGTAATTTATGTACTTAAAATTGATGTAGTATAAGTTACCATGTTCTTGCCGAATATGTAATTGATAAAGGAGGAGTTTGTTATTGAACGTTAGGCTAAGTCCCTAGTGGATGGATGAATTGATAATAATTGTGTATAAAGATTTGCTTTACAATGTCTTTGTTAACAAGATGAGAAATGAGTTAAGATGGTCTTAGTGTACCGATTAGGACCTAAGGAGTTGATGTAACACCCTGAATTTGGGCCTAGAAGTTTTGGGCCTTGAGCATGGGAGCGGTTGAAGGCAGCTTATAATATTCTGTTGTGCATGCAAATTTCGTTAATGAAGGCTTGTTTTAGTGGTTAAGTGTGTTGAGAAGTGTTGGAGAAGTCCTGGGTTTAAACCTGGACTCTAGCAAAAAATTTGGTTTAAGGTGAATCAAACCCTAGGTGTAGTAGGTAGGCCTTAAGAATATTGTTGGAGAAATTGTGACACAAAAAGCCTTGTGGCTTAGTGGCAAGTAGCGTGTGGAGCATCTGAGGGGAGGCATGGGTTCGAATCCCATGGCAAGCAAAGAGCATTTATTTTGCTAACAGGGGGCGGCAAGAGTTGGTGTTGAATTTAAACTCTGATGTTGGAGGGATCCCACATCGGGAAGCTAACATAAGAGTGGATGCGAAGCTGGCTTTAAATAGAGAGAACCATGAGGAGAGTAAAGGTACCTTTCTTGGCTGATCCCTTTCGCTTTATGGCGTGCTCGTTTGGGTTGGGCGTCGGCTAAGAGTGCTCGGAGCGTGGATTAATTCCAGTCTCTAATTAGGTGTGTATTTCTTACTACTCTAGCTGTAGGATGGCTACTTCGGGTCGCGATGGGCCGAAAGGGGCCATGTGGGCCCAATTGGGTAAGTTGTTTGATTGTGTAGTAAATATTAGACTAGGCTAGGTGAATCTCATATCGTGGCCAGATTTGGGCTAAAAGGGCCACACGAGCGTGTGGGCCCATTTGGGCCGAGAATGGGCTTTAGGACCATTCGTATTGTTATCCCTGTTTAGAATACTTTAGTTTACCAAATTACTAAAATACCCCCAGTTGTAAAATTACCAAAGTACCCCCGGTTTATAAAATTACCAAAATACCGTCGATTGTAAAATTACTGAAATGCCCTCGATTTGTAGAATTACCATTTTAGCCTCAATTTATAAAATTACCGTTTCACCATCGATTTGTAAAATTACTGTTTTACCCTCGATTTACAGAATTACCGTTTTACCCTCGGTTCTGTAAATACTATTTTACCCTCGATTTATAGAATTACCGTTTTACCCTCGGTTCTGAAATTCTTGTTTTACCCTCGATTTATAGAATTACCGTTTTACCCTCGGTTCATGTAATTCTTTGTTTACCCTCGATTTCTGTAATTACTGTTTTACCCTCGATTTGTAAAATTACCGTTTTACCCTTGATTTATAGAATTACTGGTTTACTCTCAGTTTACAAAATTATCGTTTTACCCTCGATTTACAGAATTACCATTTTACCCTTGATTGTGAAATTACTGAAATACCCCTGTAGGGTAGAATTTCCGAAATACCCCTATAGGGTAGAATTACTGAAATACCCTTATAGGATAGAATTACCAAAATACCCTTATAGGGTAGAAATACCGAAATACCCCTGTAGGGTAGAATTACCGAGATACCCTTGTGGGGTAAAATTACCATTTGCCCCTAGGGTGTTAAATGGTATTTTGCCCTTGTGGGCAAGTGACCGAAACTTGGATTTGTGTGTTTGTGGATTTGATTGCGAATATATGTTGGTGATATGAATGACTTGGTGTGATTGTTTGATTCAAAAATGGGCATGACATTCGCATACATGACATGTTGCATGGGTTGGGATTTTATACGGAGGAAGCGTTACGGTGGCTATGCCACAAATATCTGATACGGTGGCTCGCCACAATATCATGTTGGTGACTCGCCACAATATCATTGACCGATCGATGGCTAAGTGCCGATCACGCTACCGAAGGCTGTATGCCGTTGTTGTGGGCTTCGTGCCTATTATAAACCCGTTATTAATGGCTCTGTGCCAACCTAAATATGGCTTTGTGCCATCTTGACTATGGCTTCGTGCCAAACGTATTTACAGTAGCTATGTGCCTAACATATTTGTTGACAACTCGGTCGATCATATTTATCAAGGCCGTGCGCCGATTATATTATCATCATCGATGGCTATGTGCAAGTTATTACGATTATCTATGGCTTTGCACCACGTATTCGTTAGGTGGGTTTGCCACATTATCGATTCGGTGGCTCGCCACAATATTCGATCTGGTGACTCATCACGATATCTCGCTCGGAAGCCATGCTGCAAATTACGTGGTGTGTAGCGGATGGGTGGGTCGAGTTGTCTCCCACATGGTGTAAGGTTGGTACGGGGTATATACGGTGGATTAGGTTGGGATTGCATTCACATTCGATTCGATTCGATTCTATTACTAATCTTGATTTTGATTACGATTACATTCGATTACGATTACGATTACGTCACCTAATTACGATTACGATTTTGATTACATTACTATCTCGATTCGATTCGATTACATTATCGATTCGATTCGATTCTCATTTTGGTTCCAATTCGATAATGTTTCTTATTCGTAATGGGCTAAGGTCCATCTGCATCTGTCTGTTGTAATGGGCTAAGGCCGATTGGTACTTGAAATTGTAAGTAAGGTGGGGCGGACTTTTAATTCTTTTAGATGGTGATTGTTCCTTTTTATAGTAGGATTTCACATGAGTTTTCGTAAACTCACCCCGCTTATTAACCTTTCGTAATTTCCACCTTAGATGGATCGGGTGCGAGGGGCTCGGAGGAAGCCACACACCTTGTTTATGTTATAGTTTTGATTATTACCTTTAAATTATTTTATGTGGGATGTAGTAAAGCCGTTGTAATTTTCGGATTTCAAATTTGGAATTTTATTTATTATTCTTATAACTGCTAGTATTAGAACACGATTTTCCAAAGCAACTCATGTTATTCAAAACATCACGTAATCGCAATTGTTTTTAAAGTAAGTTTCATAACTACCAAGATTTTTACAAAGTTGTTAAGAATGTTATTCATTGAGGTTTTCTAACAAGGTTTAAAAAGGGTATAAGTTTTAATTATTAAGAAGGGTTTTTAATGGAAACATGGTTTTCGAAAAACACTTCAATGTGACACGCCAAGTTCGAGCCAAACTTCCAGGCCGGGTTTGGGGTGTTACAGTTGAGCTTATTTATAGTATAGATTTCTAATGCACCTATGGTAATGGCCGAACATGTAGTTGTTTAATGTTTGAACAAGTGCCGTTTAGGTGTTCTAAATTGTCTAAATTAGATGTTAATCATCTAAGGGTTCGGCATTGTGCATTCTTGTTAAGAGTTTGATTTGAAATCATGAGGTTTTGTTGACTTGTGTTTAAATGGCATTCGGACATGGTCTATGAGTGTTTGCAAATCCGGTTTAAGTGCATAGGAGCTAAATACTTTGTATTGGAAATTTTGATGTATAAGTAGTAAATTGATTCAAATGAATTGGTTCTAAAATGTATATGAATGCCATATGATTGTGTTTGATTGGGGAGTAAATTGTTTGATTTAGCTCAAGAGCTTAGAGGATCAAAGTTGGATAAGGGAAAGGAAAAAGTGATTGAATAGCCGTTGAAATCATTCGACAACATTCGAGGTAGGTTTTCGAGTAATGAAACTTAGTTTATGATTTGATTAAGTCATGACATATAAGCATAACAAATAAACGGTGATATAATGATTCTACTTGAATTGTATATTGAGGTGATTAGTTTATACCTATGACGGGTAGCCGAATGTGTATAGAGATCATGTTATAAAGCAAATCAAAATCATGCTCTTTGTATGTGGCTATTGAGCCGAAAATGGTAATGGTTGATAAGCGTCTTGTGTTTGAATTCTAGTTATGATAATGAAATATGGATGTGTCATGATTTATTGGTATATGTGCTTGATTATTGAATGATATCCTGCTAAGTCCCAAGGCATTTGTGCAAGTTACTATATCCGGCTAAGTCCCAAAGGCATTTGTGCGAGTAGTTGCTATACCCGGGCTAAGTCCCGAAGGCATTTGTGCTAGTGACTATATCCGGCTAAGTCTCAAGGCATTCATGCTAGTGACTATATCCGGGCTAAGACCAAGGCATTTGTGCGAAGTTGCTATATCCGCTAAATCCAAGATACTTGGGTTTGGAAGCGGCGATCTTGCTGTAATAATTTCTATTAATACACTCATAAAATACAAATGATAAGGTATGTTTCGTATATGCATCGGAAAGGTTGATTCCTTTCAAATAGTACTCGCTCAATTGATTAATGAGCTTCTTGCCTCTAGTTAGGTTTGATACCTTGTATATGAATATATTGGTTGAAGCGTGAAGAAATTATGATTTTGAGAATGTGCATATATGAAATTATTCATTTAGTCATATGAACGCTATACTTTAGTCGTAAATAATTTCGTTACTCAAAACTTACTAAGCATTAAATGCTTATTCCGTTTCTTTAATTCTCTGTTTTATAGATTTTTGTTCGTCAGCTATCGAACTCGAAATTGTCGAATTCGAAGTCGTCCACACTATCTAAGCCCTTTTGGTACTCTTTTAGTTAAACGTTGATAATGGCATGTATAGGACTAACCTTTGTTGTTATTCAAGTACCTTTGGTAATGTGTATATATTCAGATAGCCATGCGAAAATGGCTTAAATATTTTGAGCATAGTATTAAAATCATTTTGTATATATATAGTTATTGAGAGGTGTGGAAATGCTTGGCAATGATTAGCCATTGGAATGGTTAATCACGATCATATTTGGTGCTATGTATGTCAAATGGCTAGTTGAATCATGGAAACTATGAAATAGGTGAAATTTACCTTAAAATAGATGCTGACAGCAGTAGTGATGTGAGTTTGAAAATTCACTAAAAATAGTAGGAATGTAATTAAATAATGAATAAATTATGTAATCGAACCTTGATGAGTCTATTTTCATATGGAAGAAGCGAAACAACCATATGGGCCGTATTTTATGAGATGTTTAAGTTTTCGTGAAACAGGGCCAGAACGGTTACTGGATCCCCTTTTCTGACTTTGGAAATTTACCATAAATTAACCAGAAATAATTAGAAGTCATGCTTTATATATACAAATTACTTCTTGAGTCTAGTTTCATTAGAAACAAACTGCATATGTATTGAAGCCCTGTACAGGGAGATATCTAAGTCGTAATGCATGAAGGTCAGAGTAGTCAAACCCTGAAATAGGGGAGATTTTAACTAATAAAATGTACTAATTGGCCAAACCAAAAATTTTAGAAAACAATCTGTAGATGCATATATGAGTCTAGTTTCAGGGAAAATTTACGGAATCAATTTTTGAGTTTTGGAACTCGAGATATGATTTTTAAGGTGACAGTGACGCAGTTAGCCAGCTTGTCTGGAAATTTTAAAATGAATTGTGTAAATAAATGAATTAAGTTCGTTAACACCTCGTGTTCGACTCCGGCAATGGTCTCGGGTGCGGGGCATTACAATTTTATTGGTATCAGAGCTACGGTTTAGTCTATTCTAGGACTACCGAAATACGTTCGGGTCTAGCTATACATGCCATTATGTGTCTATTTGATAGTGTGGTGATTTCTGACAGTTAAAAATGTGTTTGTTTATAGTAATGGATCCCGATCCCAACCGAGCGGTAGCTGATGATCTTGAGAGTGTAGCGCCGCTCCTCAAGACAAGGGACAGACCGGTGGACTCTCAACCTATTGCTAGTAATCGAATGACGAAGCTAGACAGGCTTTTTATAGCGAAATGAATGATTGGTTCAACCAATACATTCGAACTAATACTACTGTTCCACAACCCCATTTCGACTAATACAACCCTCAGACTGCGATACCTCCCAGAATCGACAGATAAGGTTAAATAAGTCCCCAGTTGATAGAATCCGAAAACACGGGGCTACTGAATTTAAAGCTACAGACAACGACGATGCCGAGCAAGCTGAATTTTGGTTGGACAACACTATTCGGGTACTTGATGAACTATCTTGCACACCCGATGAATGCCTAAAGTGTACGATCTCCTTGCTACGTGATTCTGCCTACTATTGGTGGAATACGTTGATTTCTGTTATGCCCAGAGATCAAGTAACTTGGGAGTTTTTCCAAACCGAGTTTCGAAAAAAGTATATCAGCCAGAGATTTATTGATCAAAAACGAAAAGAATTTCTTGAACTTAAACAAGGTTCCATGTCGGTTACTGATTATGAACGAAAGTTTGTAAGGCTTAGCGGTGCAAGGCGAGAATGCATTTCTTGAAGTCGTGATGTAAACGTTTCAAGATGGATGAACGATGATGTAAAGTCGTATGTTAGCATTTTAGAAATCGAGAATTTGTGGTACTTGTCGAGCGAGCTTGCAAAGTCAAGAGCTCGAGAAGGAGAAAAGAAAAGTGGTATGGGAGCAAAGGAGTTTAGAAGAGATCTTCAGAAAGCCCTTTCAACATCATCGAAGAAATTTAGAGATGATTTAGGCCGATCTAGAGACACGTCGGGCTTTTCTAGACGAGACCGTGATCGACCCCGTGAGTACACGAGTTACTTGATCGCCCGATGTTGGAAATGATCGTCGAGGCGAACAGTGCCGTATTGTGGTAAATGGCATTCGGGAGTTGTAGATTCCATGATCGCTCTGTTACAAGTGCGGATCAGTTGACCACTTTATTAAAGATTGCCCGAGATTGTCTGCGAGCAGAATGTAAATCGAGTGGGAAACCGAAAGTGCTACTATCGCCGAGGTAGACCATCTAAAAATGACGGGAATACTAGTGGCGGTCAGAGAGGATCTAGAGATGTTACCACTAGATCTGAGGCTCATGCTCCTGCCAGAGCTTATGCTATACGTGCACGCGAGGATGCTTCTTCTCCTAATGTTATTACCGGTACATTCACTCTCTTTGATACTAATGTGATTGCATTGATTGACCCCGGTTCTACTCATTCTTATATATGTGAGACTTTAGCATCCAAGAAGACTTTACTGTTGAGTCTCTCGAGTTCGTTATTAGAGTGTCGAATCCCTTGGGTCATTGTGTGCTTGTTGATAAGGTGTGTAAAAAATGTCCCCTAGTAATTCGAGGTTCCCGTTTTCCGGCGGACTTGATGCTTTTACCGTTTGATGAGTTTGATGTTTTTCTCGGTTTGGATTGGTTGACCGTGCATGATGCGGTTGTGAATTGCAAAAGCAAGACTATTGATTTGAGGTGTACAAATAATGAGATAATCCGAGTTGAGTCTACTGTCTTGAATAGATTGCCAACAATAATATCCTCGACGTTAGCTCAAAAATATGTGAGAAAGGGGTGTGAAGCGTATCTTGCATACGTGCTTGATAATGAAAATCGGAAAGAAACTTGAATCGGTACCGATGGTTTGTGAATATCCGGATGTTTTTGCGAAGAATTCTTGGGGTTACCACCTGTTCGGAGGTAGAGTTTGGCATCGAACTTGTACCAGGACTACACCGATTTCGATAGCTCAGTATAGTATGGCACCAACTGAATTAAAAGAACCGAAAACTCGGTTGCAAGAGTTGACGGATAGAGGTTTTGCTCGACCAAGTTTTTCACCTTGGGTGCACCAAGATTGTTTGTGAAAAGAAGGATGGAACCATGAGGTTGTGCATTGACTATCGTCGGTGAATAAAGTGACAATAAAGAATAAATATCCGTTATGCGTATTGATGATTTGTTTGATCAACTAAAAGGAGCCTCGGTGTTTTCAAAGATAGATTTGAGATCGGGTTATTATCGGTTGTGAATTTGGGATTGGATATACCCAAAAGCGCTTTCGTAAGCGAGATACGGTCACTACGAGTTCTTAGTGATGCCGTTTGGGCTCACTAATGCCCCAACGGTATTTATGGATTTGATGAATCGGATCTTCAGACCGTTTTTGGATCGGTTTGTAGTTGTGTTTATTGATGATATTTTGGTCTATTCGAGAAATGAAACCGATCATGCTGAACACCTGGGGTTAGTGTTGTAGGTTTTACGGGATAAGAAGTTATATGCTAAGTTCAGTAAATGTGAGTTCTGGTTGAGAGAAGTTAGCTTTTTTGGACATGTGGTATCTGCATCGGGTATTCGAGTTGATCCGAGCAAAATTTCAGCCATACTTAACTAGAATCCCCCGAGAAATATTATTGAGGTTCTGAGCTTTTGGGACTTGCGGTACATTACAGACGGTTTGTAAAGGGTTTCTCGATGATAGCCACACCAATGACGAAACTACTTCAGAAAGATGTTAAGTTTGAATGGACAGAAAAATGTCAAAAAAGTTTCGATCAACTAAAAGCTTATTTGACTGAAGCTCCAGTACTAGTGCAGCCTGAATTAAGCAAAGAGTTTGTCATTTACAGTGATGCATCCTTACTTGGGTTGGGTTGTGTATTGATGCAAGAAGGTCGAGTTGTAGCTTATGCGTCGAGGCAATTGAATCCACATGAGAAAAATTATCCAACCCATGATCTCGAACTAGCTGCCATCGTATTCGCCTTGAAACTATGGCGACATTACTTATTTGGTGAGAAGTGCCATGTATATTCGGATCACAAAAGTCTCAAATATTTGATGACTCAAAGAGACTTGAATCTGCGACAAAGACGTTGGCTCGAGTTATTAAAAGATTATGAGCTTGTCATTGACTATCACCCGGGAAAGGCTAATATGGTTGTGGATGCTTTAAGTCATAAATCACTGTTTGCTTTACGAGCGATGAATGTACACCTGTCTGTTATATCCGACAATGTGTTAGTAGCAGAATTAAAGGCCAAACCATTGTTGATTCACCAAATTCGTGAAGCTCAGAAAGTCGATGATGAATTGGTTGGAAAATGGGCTAAATGCGTTTCAAATATGGAATTAGAGTTCCAAATTGATGATGACGATTGTTTGAGGTTCAGAAGTCGTTTGTGTGTTCCAAGAAATTCAGAACTTATTTCGATGATTCTGAACGAAGCTCATTGTAGCCGAATGTCAATTCACCTGGGGAGTACGAAAATGTACAATGATCTGAGACGTCAGTTTTGGTGGCATGGTATGAAACGAGACATTTTCAATTTTGTTTCGAGGTGTTTAATATGTCAACAAGTGAAAGCGGAACATCAAGTACCTACAGGTTTACTTCAGCCGATCATGATACCTGAATGGAAATGGGATCGAGTCACGATAGATTTTGTATCTGGGTTGCCATTGTCGGCAAGTAAGAAAGATGCAATTTGGGTTGTTGTTGATAGACTGACTAAGTCGGCTCACTTTATCCCCGACGCATTTAATTTTTCATTGGATAAACTAGCTGAATTGTATGTTTCTCGATTGTAAGATTACACGGGTACCTATTTCTATTGTGTCGGATAGAGATCTGAGGTTCACCTCGCGATTTTGGAAGAAATTGCAAGAAGCTTTGGGTACCAAGTTGCATTTTAGCACCGCTTTTCATCCACAAACTGATGGTCAATCCGAGCGGATAATTCAGATACTTGAGGATATGTTGAGATGTTGCATCCTTGAGTTTAGTGGTTCATGGGAGCGGTATTTACCTTTGATTGAATTCGCTTACAACAATAGTTTTCAATCAAGTACTAAGATGGCGCCTTACGAGGCTTTGTACGGTCATAAATGCCGTACACCATTGTTTTGGACCGAGCTTGGTGAAAGTAAAATTTTCGGAGTTGATTTGATTAAAGATCTTTGAGCGCGAAAGTAAAATAATTCGTGAAAGTCTGAAGGCAGCATCAGATCGTCAGAAGTCGTACACGGATTTAAAACGAAGAGATATTGAGTATCAGGTGGGAGACAAAGTGTTTCTTAAAGTTTCACCTTGGAAAAAGATACTAAGATTAGGCCGTAAGGGCAAACTGGGTTCGAGGTTCATAGGGCCATATGAAATATCCGAACGAGTTGGCCCAGTGGCATATAGATTGATTTTACCCCCTGACCTCGAGAAGATTCACAACGTTTTTCATGTCTCAATGCTTCGATGTTACAGATCTGATCCTTCGCACATAATAAATCCCTCCGAGGTTGAAATTCAAGCCGATATGAGTTATGAAGAAGAACCGATTCGCATCCTAGCTCGTGAAGTGAAAGAGTTGCGAAACAAGAGGGTTCCGTTAGTAAAGGTGTTATGGCTCAAACACGGGATCGAAGAAGCTACTTGGGAAACCGAGAACTCTATGAAAGAACGATACCCAAACCTATTTACCGGTAAGATTTTTGGGGACAAAAATTTCTTAAGTGGGGGAGAGTTGTGACAGCCCTAAATTGACCCTAGTCGGAAAGTGGTTTCGGGACCGCTAAACCGAGTCACCGAAGCATTTGAGTATAATATTTATTGTCTAAAATATGTGAATATGAGTGTGTGAAAGTTTTAAGCTTCGATTTAGTCAATTGCATGTGAATTTAGTTAATAGGACTTATGTGTGACACTTTTGAAATGTGATAGGTTAATCTATAAGGATCTATTAGTGCATGTTATGAAAATAATGGGTTTGCATGTCAAATTTCCACCTATGACAAGTAGTGGCCGGCCATGATGGGTTATATACATGCAATATGTATTAATTATTAGTTAAGCTTTATATTTTATAACATAAATAAATAAAAAAGGAAAAAGTAATTGAAATAAGGAAATGAAGGGTGATGAAAACAAAGCTTGAGTTTCTTTCTTCTTGGCGAATGTAAAGAGGAAGATGGGAGAAAGGCATTCGGTCATCTTAAGTTAGCATTAAGGTAAGAAGTTATGTTAATTCTTGAAATTTTGGTTAATCTTGAATGAGGTATCAAGTTATTTTAGTAACCCATGTTGAATTTTTGATTGTGGGAATGAGTAGGGCTTTCGGCTATGGTAATTAATAAGGGTGATGGTTGTTGTTTCATGATAAATTTAGATGAACAATGGTAGATGAGTGTTTGAACTATACAAATGAGCATATGTGAGCATTGGGTGCTAAGGGAAAAGAATCAGCTACCTTATTATGTACCAAGACCGAATGTGAATTTGATTATGTTTGAGTAATTTATGTACTTAAAATTGATGTAGTATAAGTTACCATGTTCTTGCCAAATATGTAATTGATAAAGGAGGAGTTTGTTATTGAACGTTAGGCTAAGTCCCTAGTGGATGGATGAATTGATAATAATTGTGTATAAAGATTTGCTTTACAATGTCTTTGTTAACAAGATGAGAAATGAGTTAAGATGGTCTTAGTGTACCGATTAGGACCTAAGTAGTTGAGCTTATTGATAGTATAGATTTCTAATGCACCTATGGTAATGGCCGAACATGTAGTTGTTTAATGTTTAAACAAGTGCCGTTTAGGTGTTCTAAATTGTCTAAATTAGATGTTAATCATCTAAGGGTTCGGCATTGTGCATTCTTGTTAAGAGTTTGATTTGAAATCATGAGGTTTTGTTGACTTGTGTTTAAATGGCATTCGGACATGGTCTATGAGTGTTTGCAAATCCGGTTTAAGTGCATAGGTGCTAAATACTTTGTATTGGAAATTTTGATGTATAAGTATTAAATTGATTCAAATGAATTGGTTCTAAAATGTATATAAATGCCATATGATTGTGTTTGATTGGGGAGTAAATTGTTTGATTTAGCTCAAGAGCTTAGAGGATCAAAGTTGGATAAGGAAAGGAAAAGTGATTGAATAGCCGTTGAAATCGTTCGACAACATCCGAGGTAAGTTTTCGAGTAATGAAACTTAGTTTATGATTTGATTAAGTCATGACATATAAGCATAACAAATAAACGGTGATATAATTATTCTACTTGAATTGTATATTGAGGTGATTAGTTTATACCTATGACTGGTAGCCGAATGTGTATAGAGATCATGTTATAAAGCAAATCAAAATCATGCTCTTTGTATGTGGCTATTGAGCCGAAAATGGTAATAGTTGATAAGCGTCTTGTGTTTGAATTCTAGTTATGATAATGAAATATGGATGTGTTATGATTTATTGGTATATGTGCTTGATTATTCGAATGATATCCGGGCTAAGTCCCGAAGGCATTTGTGCAAGTTACTATATCCGGGCTAAGTCCCAAAGGCATTTGTGCGAGTAGTTGCTATACCCGGGCTAAGTCCCGAAGGCATTTGTGCTAGTGACTATATCCGGGCTAAGTCCCGAAGGCATTCATGCTAGTGACTATATCCGGGCTAAGACCCGAAGGCATTTGTGCGAGTTGCTATATCCGGCTAAATCCCGAAGATACTTGGGTTTGGAAGCGAGCGATCTTGCTGTAATAATTTCTATTAATACACTCATAAAATACAAATGATAAGGTATGTTTCGTATATGCATCGGAAAGGTTGATTCCTTTCAAATAGTACTCGCTCAATTGATTAATGAGCTTCCTGCCTCTAATTAGGTTTGATACCCTGTGTATGAATATATTGGTTGAAGCGTGAAGAAATTATGATTTTGAGAATGTGCATATATGAAATTATTCATTTAGTCATATGAACGCTATACTTTAGTCGTAAATAATTTCGTTACTCAAAACTTACTAAGCATTAAATGCTTATTCCGTTTCTTTAATTCTCTGTTTTATAGATTTTTGTTCGTCAGCTATCGGACTCGGGATTGTCGAATTCGAAGTCGTCCACACTATCTAAGCCCTTTTGGTACTCTTTTAGTTAAACGTTGATAATGGCATGTATAGGACTAACCTTTGTTGTTATTCAAGTACCTTTGGTAATGTGTATATATTCGGATAGCCATGCGAAAATGGCTTAAATATTTTGAGCATAGTATTAAAATCATTTTGTATATATATGGTTATTGAGAGGTGTGGAAATGCTTGGCAATGATTAGCCATTGGAATAGTTAATCACGATCATATTTGGTGCTATGTATGTCAAATGGCTAGTTGAATCATGGAAACTATGAAATAGGTGAAATTTACCTTAAAATAGATGCTGACAGCAGCAGTGATGTGAGTTTGAAAATTCACTAAAAATAGTAGAAATGTAATTAAATAATGAATAAATTATGTAATCGAACCTTGATGAGTCTATTTTCATATGGAAGAAGCGAAATGACCATATGGGCCGTATTTTATGAGATGTTTAAGTTTTCGTGAAACAGGGCTAGAACGGTTACTGGATCCCCTGTTCTGACTTTGGAAATTTACCATAAATTAACCAGAAATAATTAGAAGTCATTCTTTATATGTAAAGATTCCTTTTTGAGTCTAGTTTCATTAAAACAAACAGCATATGTATTGAATCCCTGTACAGGGAGATATCTAAGTCGTAATGCATGAAGGTCAGAGTAGTCGAACCCTGAAACAGGGGAGACTTTAACTAATAAACTGTACTAATTGGCCTGACCAAAAATTATAGAAAAAAATCTGTAGATGGATATATGAGTCTAGTTTCAGGGAAAATTTACGGAATCAGTTTTCGAGTTTTGGAACTCGAGATATGATTTTTAAGGTGACAGTGACGCAGTTAGCCAGCTTGTCTGGAAATTTTAAAATGAACTGTGTAAATAAATGAATTAAGTTCGTTAACACCTCGTGTTCGACTCCGGCAACGGTCTCGGGTGCGGGGCGTTACATCAATGGTGTTCTTCCTTTCCAATTTTGGTGTTAGTGGAGAGGAAAGATGATAGCCGTATTTTGTTAGTTTAATTTTTCTTTTCTTTATTTTACTTATTTATTAAATTACTTAACTAACCTTGCTTTTTAAATTAAAATTCATACTAACCCACTGCATAACCATCCATTCCATATTCCTGTGGTAGATTTACTAAATAAATCCCTTAATTCACATTTTCATAACCATTTGACAACTTTAATTAATAGAATTTAACATTTGTAAATTTTACAATTTAATCCTTTTACTTAATTAACTAACTAAACATTAAAATTTCTTAACGAAAATTGAGTATAACTTTAATAAATGCTCGTAAATATTAAATTAATAATATTTATTGACTCATTTTTTGAAATTGTGGTCTTAAAACCACAACCAGCTAGAAGTTCTTTGGGGACGATATGAATCTTCCCAACTCTGAAAGATGAATTCTCTTTTAAATTTTGTTTGATTTGAAATTTAAATTTTTTGTTTTTTTATTGTTATTTAGATTTTAGGATTTAGATTTTTAATTTTATGTTAGAATTAGAAGACAACATGTTTCTGGGAGCAACAGAGGAGCTAGAGGCAATTTGGGGTCAAATACAAAAAATTGAAGGCCTTTGACAAGTCCCGGAGACACCAAATCAAAGCCATGTTGTCACAAAACAATCCCATGGTGTGAAAAACCCATCTTGAACCTGAAAATCTAAGAATATGTTGTCATGTCGTGCCATACACATTCTACGGTGTGACATACACACTTTGAAGTAAGCATTAAGGCAAAAATTCTCTTCATGTCACGTCATGCCTTCTCTATGGCGCGACGTGCAAGCCATTTTCAGTAACTTTTCGTTCTTGGTTTGACGCGATCTTCAGAGATATTCCTAAAGTTTGTACGACAAATAAAGCCCTAGATGGCCTTTATATATTGTCCTTATCAGAAGAATTATCCTCCAAGCCTCCACAAGCAATCGAACACCCTTCGCTACTCTATTCTTTGAGATTCCTTAAATTCTCTGCCTTTCAATTGTTTCATAATCCTAAAATGATAAAGGAGAAATGTTTCAGATGTTGAATCTTGAGCTGATAACTTTAAAGAACTTCATGAAAGGGAGCTTGGAATTCATCTTCAAGCCATTCGACAGATATCTCCTATTTAGGAGAGAGGTTTCAAGTCATAGCTTTTGTTAAACCACGAAACGAGGGAGAGAATTTTGTTCCATCGATGGGAGAAGTTGTGCCATCCTAGAGGGATGAGCTTGTATGCCGGTTGTCCAAGAATTGTACGCTACCTTAAGGGAGATCGAGACGACTTGAGAATTTGATGTACCATAGTTGCAGTTCTTCGTTCGAGGGAAATAAATTGCCATCTCACCTCCTGAGATAACAAGGTATTATGATATCCCTTTATTTCTATACGATTTTGTGCAAAAGATAGAACTAATGTATTTTTCGAGAGAGAATATGGAGGAGATACTTAACCTCATAACGGATGGACGAGGAGAATGGAGATACCATCTAGGAATGAATTTTTGGACTTCATTCTCATAAGAATAGCTAACTCCAAGGGCAAGAATGTGGTTACAATTTATTAGCACTCAAGTTTGCTTTAGCCTCAAACATGTCTAACATAAATACTTTCCAAGATACATTACTATATGCCATATTACAAATAGAAAGAATCTATGTGGGGACATGGATTTATCAGAGTTTGTTGCATTGTACAAGGAAAAAAAAGGTATAGTTGCTTCTTCTACACTTAGTTACTGCTTTGTGTCAGCAAGCAAAGGTACCAATAGGACGATCCGAGCCAACGAAGTATCCAATATGAGAATCTGGTGTGAAACATTTGGTGGGAAATCACAAGCGAAAAAGACTTATGAAAACAAAGCCACATCTATGTGAGACAATGTTTCTAGATTCAGAATGGATAGTTTGATGGATGCAAGAAGCGAAACTGATCTATAAGGACTATACACAGAAAAGCGAGTTGAGACTGCCACAGTTCCCGACAGCAAAATACGAGTTAAATGTAGAATCCAAAAAGATAGAGGTAGAGGAAGATCCGGAGGAAGGCTTAGAAGATCTCGAAGAAAATCCAGATTTAGAGGGTAACCCGGACGAAGTTGATAAGGAGTCAAACCTTCATTCTGACTAGTTCTAAACATCTTTAATTTCTATTTGGGATTTATATTTTTAGGACTTGTTTTAATTTTGGATGATTTTTATTTTTTAGTTAGTTTAATTAGGATATTATTTTATTATATATATGCATAGTTGGTGTTTATTTTTTCTTTGTAAGAACACCATATTTTTTACAACACTGTAATCTTGAGCCAACATCGCAAGTAAGAGACAATAACACCAATTTCATTGCACTAATCAAGCCAATTTGGTAACCTCTTTCTTTTATTTTTCTTATTGCACATAGGGATAATGTGCCGTATAAAGTGAGGGGGTGGTAGAATTTTTTAAAATTTTTTTTCTAGTTTTAAGTACTTAAAATTTTCATTTTATATGTGTTTTTCATGTGCTTGATCTTGTAGAAATACAAGTGATTGGTTAGGAGCATATGTTAATAGGATTTTGTGAATAAATTATAAATTTAGTTTCATTATAATTGATTCTAAAATTATCTAATTTTAGACTACTTAGTTCAATTTATTACACTGTGAATAGATTTAAGATGTTAACTATACCACATTATAAATAGGTATAGAAATCGCATGCATGTTTGATTGAATTATAGGTTGTAGAAATTGATAGACTTGGTCAATTTAATCCATGTATTGGATTACTTAGGGACGACCTAAGGCATTGTTTAGTAGACAATGTTTTGAGCAAATATTTTCCCTAGTACCTTATTTGAGCCTGAATCCATTTTCTTGATGAACCAAAAATGAAGCCTTAAGCTTAATGAATAATTTATTTGATCATTTATTTATTGATCCTTGCACAGATTTAGACGCTTGACCATTGATATTGAGGGATTAGGTAGATACATCACGGTGATTTCAAAAGAGAAAAATGATTGAACTAAGGAATTGATTGGTATAGTGAGTACAAAATTTTTGAGCTTGTAGAAAAATAAGGAAAAATGCCAAATCAAGAAAATCTCCAAGAAAAATAAATGAATAAATAAATAAATAAAAGCAAAGTGAATTGGAAAAAAGTACGCTCACATTTGTTAGAAATGTATATTACGAGCTCGGATGAAATACTTATGAATACTATACTAGGCTTTAGTAAATGGAGAAATAGGGAGGGTGAGAGCAGTGGATATAAGGTGGTGAGCTACATATACAATTGGGAAAGTATTAAGAACAATATAATGTGCCAAAATACTTTCGTGCTTAGCCATTTTGTCGAGCCTATATTTTTGAATTCTGAACCAACCTAAGCCGTAGAACATTACAAGTCGAAAAGTCCTACGTGACTTAGGTAATACTTTATGTGGATAAAATTGTGCTAAAGATTGATATTTTTACCACTTATATTAATTTGAACGTAATTTTATATTTATATATTTGTTTTGATTGATACATATATTTGATATTCTTTTATTTGTTTGCTTTGTAATTAATTAAATTACATCTAGTTTTAAAATTGTTAGTCAATGTTGTATCATGATAGATTTATATGTTTATTTACACCATCTTGTTAATCTATTTATGTCCAATTTCTTGTCCCAAGCTAGCTCAAGTGCATTTTATTTTCTCGCATGTTTATTTTGTAACAGCCCGTTTTAAGTCAAAACGGAATAGTAGTTTCGGGATCACAAATTTAAAGTAAAAATTATTATTTTATTATTATTTTAATGCGTACAACATGAAAATATGTTTGTGTGAGAATTTCGTTAAGAAATTTTATCGTTTGAGTGGTTAATTTGATAAAAAAGACTAAATCGCTTAAAGTGGAAAATTGGAGTTCTATAAGCTAAAAGGGTTTATTAGCTATGAAATTAAATAGTTGATGAAATTTATGTTGCAGTTATCCCATTATATTAGTAAGTAGACAATTATGGGCATTGTTTAAGTGATTTTTGTTTATTCATTAAAAGGTTAATATAGTAAATTAGTTAATAATTAATGTAGACACTCAATTTTTCCCAGGCCCAGAAATAAGTCTAAAAACAAAAATAATAAACCCCCCAAAAAAAAAACGAAGTCCAAGTTCAGTCCAGAATTACAAATATAATTTGGCCCGATCGGAATGGCCCATTACTTGAAAGGATTTAAGGTCCATCTACAAGTTTGACTCATATGGAAATATAATCTTCAATGATATGCAATCTTAGATGTGATATGCAATCTTAGATATGATTGCAATCTTAGATATGATACAATCTTAGATATGATTGCAATCTTAGATATGATATACAATCTTAAAAGTTATGATTTTGTAATCTTGGAGATTTAATTTGTAGATATCCTTTAATCTTAACTGTTGATGTAATTAATCTGTACCGTTGGATTTGGGGGGGCTCAACTATAAATAGAGGCCTCTCCCCTCATTGTAAAAGAATTGGACTTCACTTGAGTTTTGGAAAGCAATAAGAATTCTTGAGAGCATTCACTCAAATTTCTCTCCCTCTTGCGTTCTTATTTTCTACGGTTTGTTCTTATTTATTCTTTGTTCATCTTTGTTTTCAACCTTTTTTATTTAATCCCTATCTCCTTGGTTTTTAATTCTCTTTTATATTTTATTTTTAATAATTTTAGTATTATATCAATTTTTTATTAAATTCTATATTATTCATTGTTTTAAAAATATATTTCATTTAATTGAAAAAGTTTTTCTTAAATAAGGTAATGTTTGGTGTTTAGAAATTTGAAAAATAGTGCGCTAACATGCTGGGTTGTGATTTTTTTCGTTTGACTAAAATAACCAAATGTCCTTTTAATAAATTTTCAAAATCATGAGATAATTTTAGTTACGAGGATTTAAAACATCGTGTCCTAACATGCTGGATGTGATGTTTGTATACTTTCAGAACAAAGGAATCTCAAGTTTCAACTTTAAGTTATTCAAGTTTTAAAATATTTTCAAATTTTCGACATTAGGACAATAAATAATCAATTCGGTACCAATTTTGGGTGTTACGAGGGTGCTAATCCTTCCTTGTGCGTAACCGACTCCCGAACCTGTTTTCTTGCATTTCGTAGACCAAAATGTTTTATAAAGGTGATCCAATCACACTTAAAAAGTTTGGTGGCGACTCCCATTTTCATTTTTCAAAAAGTCAAACCCCATTTTTCAAACCCTTTAAAAAATGGTTTCGACAGCTTGGTGACTCCACTGGGGACCTATAAGAGAGTCAAGCCGAAAATTGATTATTTTTTGTCTTAATGTCAGAAATTTGGAAAATTTTTAAAATATGTCATTTTTACATGTGTTAGTTGCATATGTTTGTTATTGTTTACGCACACATTGCATTTGCATAACCGTTGTGGTCACACCCTTAAGTGGGAGTGAGAAGCTATGCTTTCGTGAGGTTTTCACCTCCGCATGGGCTAGTGGATTGCTTCCGGGATACATCTGCACCTATGTCTTCGTGAGATTTTCATCTCTGCATGGCCATAGGGAAATGTGTCCCCCTGAACCGAACTTGGTCCATATGAACCTATAATTGGTGAGGATCGAGGAATCTGCTGGTTCAGGTACCCTTGCTTTAGAACCGAACTACATATAGTGAACTTTAAGTGCTTGCCCCAGGTAGTATGATGATGACCTTTAGTGCCTACCTTTATAAGTTCTTATTTATTATTTTTTTATATATGTGACACTGACTTGTTTTTTTTATTTTGCTATCATTGCATGTCATTTATCATTAAAAGGTGTCGATTCAAGGTTCGATTTTTGAGTTAGAAAGTTTTGTAATAGGGAACGAATATCGTAATAAAGTGGAGGAAAACTCTTTCGTTTGTGTTTGGACAGAGAAAACCCAGATAGAAAAAGGAAATGGTGTCATCGAAGGATACACATCAGAATTATGGGACCACACTCTCATTAGTGTGATGCAAAATAACCTCCAAGAGTTAAAGGAAATATGGGATTAATGGAGTAACGAAGCCAAGCGGTTGTTCTACAAAGCTTATGGGGAATTGCGATTTGCTTGACATGAAGATAGATGAACAATTCAAGGTGAGCGTGGGGAGTACTGATGGACACTTCTACCATTACAGATGAATATAGTCATCTCGTGGATGGTAAGGGTTTAAGACCTACAAAATTGAATTGGATGGAAAGAATTTTGTTTATGATGGTAGAAAGGCTCACTTACTATAGGACTGTTACCAAACAACAAGCTGGAATTTACTGTGGTACTTTAGGATGTTGTACTTGTCAGAAATAATGGAAATGCAAGCCCTGATGACCGGGACAACCCAAATGAGCATGAAAGAAAGAGATTAAAGAAGATCGTATCATTTAAAGACCTTTAAAGTGGAGATTAGCTATGCTGCGGAGATACCCATGCAAGCAATTCGAAATGTTCTGTGGAGGCAGAAATTTAAAGATTATCAAGAAGCACTGAGGATGTTTGATATCATTGGCAGTATGCTGCGAAGCTGGAATGCCTACTTTTTCGCTAATCTTTCTTTCAAGGTAATCAGAGCAACTTCACAGACATTGGAGGAGGTGTCTTTGGCTGTAGAGCTTACTTCATCGGTGAAGCCGTAATTCAAATTCAAGAGATAGCTGATCATTTACAGATACTGGTAGAAAGGGCAAGCACGTTGAGCACCAATATGAGCTACAGTTCAGATAGAGGTCGAGAGTTAGCTTTGTTATTAGATAGGGTTAAGACTCTGGGCCTACGAGCGAAAGCGTATTTGTAATCCGTTTTACGAAAAGATTTTTGTTCCTTAAATAACGTTTTCTAAAATAAAACTGAATCAAGATCGATACCTTTTTACATTCATGCATTTGCATTACATTACAAAAAAAAAAGAAGGTGTTGATTCGAAATTCGATTCCTAAATAGAATAGTTTTTCATAAGGAAACAAATTTCTTGATAAAGTAGATTATAGTGTGGTCGTCTGAATATAGCCAAGTAAACACGACGAGAGAAAGCTGGTAGTCCATGGAGGAATGCATGATGTAATTGCCAGAGATTCAAGCCAACAAAGGTTATCCAAGAGCATGACGAGAGAAAGCTGGAAGTCCATGAAGGAATACATGACTTGATTTAATTGCCAATGAAGATTATCCAAGAGCCAGCACTTTTTGATGAGTATCATGGAGATAAGCGAGCAAGAGATCTTTCAGATTAAGCAGCAAGGAGCTAGCAAAGGCATCTTTTGGAGAATTTACAGGATTCGACCATGAAGAAAAGATCAGCGTTTACTTGGACTATGAAGGGCAAGATCGCATATGTAATCTATTTTCATGTAAAGAAATCTGTTTTCTAGAAAACTTATTTTAATGGAATTGAATTCAAGATCAACATCTCCTTTTCTTTTGCATTCATGCATTTGCATTGCATCACATCAAATGCATTTAAATCCATAAAAAGACCCTAATTAGTTAAAGTTATTAAAAAGAGAAAGAAAAAGAGAGAGAGAGAAGTGGGTCACGGCTGAGTGAAAAAGAAGTTGAATGGGAACTAACGACGTTCCCTTACATATCCTTGACTTTTGTGTTAGGAGGGATAGCTTACCCGGAGAAAGGGGTGTTTGGAAATGAAAATCATCCCATCAATGTCATACATGAGGAAGGGACTGAACAAAGAAACCTTGAGGGCATTTGCCCTTACGAACTGGGAATTTCTTTAAACAATTGGACTGCAGAAGTACTTCCTGTAATCTTTAGGAATTTTACGGAGTAATATTCAGAACACCCTTGTTGCTCTAAAGCCTAAGAGTAATGAGATTTCTTTTAAGAAGTGGGCTCATGTTCAGACATTTTTATTTTCAATAAAACATACTTTTATTTATCCGAGTAAATATTCTTTCATTCTGATTCTTTTGACCTTTGACATTCTTTATAAATTTTCATTTCATGTAAATAGTCATTTTTGAATTCATTCATTGTATATTCTTTTGTGTGCCTATCATAGATCCCTAGATATCAATGATACGAGCAACAATACTACAGATTCAGAGTTCCTTTTGAGTGCGATATGTGTTTAGAGGAATCTCAGTACTTTGAAGGTGACAGAAATTGTGACTTGTTTCTGAATTTGTTGAAAATGGTTTTTACCCCATGAAGTGGTGGTAGGAAATATAGCCTTAGAGGAAGGAAAATTGTGAAATTGGAATTAGTTGAGGAGACAAGACAAGACCTTGTTGAGACTATTATGGGAATTCAAAAATGTGGTCCAAAAACACATGCCGGAGGATTTGCAATTGCCAGAATAAACATGAGGTTTTGGGGCACTGTTGGTCCACCATGAAAAGGGATCGCATCAGTTGTACAATGAATGCCAAATTTAAGGGAGTCAAGACTTATGGGGCATGTATGTTATGGGCCCGAGCTCGTCAAAAGTTTCAAGCTGACAATGACTCATTTTTGTGGATGTCAACTGCTCCATTAGGAGGGGAGATAGCTTCATATGCCAATATCACAAAGTCAAAAGTCATCCATTTCAAAAAAAAAAAAAAGAAAAAAAAGAAAAAAGATTATATATAACTGCACAATGCCAAAAGTTTGCAGTCTTTTCAAAGATAATGCGCCATACCACAGTACAACAAAGGTTGCCAAAAGAAAAGAAAAGAAGAAAAAATTACGAAGATGACCGAGACTGGTAAAATTGGCATAAGAAACTACCGCCTACTCTCTATGCTTCTACTGGGCAAACACCTTCAATTCCAGTTGTTTCAAAGGTTCTAACCATCATCCTTGGAATGGGTGCATTGTTTGTCTTTCTGAAAGCGATCGATGTCGTCAATAGCTGCGATGGTTAGCTCCAGTGGTGGCCATTGATTTCAACTATGGGGCATCAGTCGCATACGATCTCTGAAGCTTAAAAGGATAGATTCTTTCTTCAAAACCAGTTTCTGACAAAGTAGATGACTGTATCATGAAGGAAGCTCTCTTAGACTTCTATACAAGTTCAAGGAAGAGGAAACCTGATCAAATCATTATTTTTAGGGATGGGGTTAGCGAGTCTCAATTCAATCAGGTTTTGATCAAGTTATTGAGGCTTGCAAGTTCCTTGACGAGAAGTGGAACCCTAAAATTATGGTTATTGTTGTACGAAAAACCATCATACCCAGTTTTTTCAGCATTGATCTCCTGACAATGTGCTACATGGTACTGTCATTGCCAACAAAGTATGCCATCCAAAGAACAATGATTTTTACCTTGGTACTCGTACTGGAATGATTGAAATCACAAGGCAGACCCACTATCATGTTCTCTTAGACCAGGATGGGTTTTCGGCTGATGATCTACAAGAGTTTGTTCATTCTCTATCCTATATGTATCAAAGGAACACTATAGCCATATTTATTGTGGCTCCTATTTGCTACGCTCATTTAGTAGCTTCACAGTTGGGGGCAATTTATGAAGATTAGGGATGCTTCAGAAACATCATCGAGTTATGGTGGGATGTATGCTTCGGGAGTAATCTCTGTACCTCAGCTTTCCAGCTTGAAGGATAAAGTCAGCAACTTCATTCTTGTCTGCTGAGAATCATTGAACCATCTTTTTGTAGGGTTTGACAAACAACAGCCAGGACTATTGCTGGGGCAATCCCTTTCTCATGAGTTTATGAATCAAGATTTTTCCTCCAAGCTTTGATGGAGTCAAGAATTGAATACCTCTAGTAAACTTAACTTGAAAGTATTCATCCTAAGCAAACGTACCAAGAATGGATGACACAGACTTATGACAAAGAAGGTTCGTCCAAAAAAAATTTCATAAAGGAAACCTTGTGCTGAAAGAGATCCTTCCCATGCAAAAGGATGCCGAATTGGGAAGGGCCATATGTTGCGAAGAGGGCTTTCTCTAGAGGTGCGCTGATTTTGACAAGAAATGGATAGGAAGAAATTATCTGATCCAGTGAATTACTCGGTCAATGAGTACTTTGTCTGAAGGAGAAGGGAAGCCAAGGTGAAAACTTGCAAAGGGCACTTTGGGACTTCTATTTCAAAAAAAAAAAAGAAAAAAAAGAAGAAAAAAAGAAAAGAAAAAGATAAAAAAAAGAAAAAAGAAAAAAGAAAAAAAAAATGGAGAGGCCAAGGTGAAAACCCGCAAAGGGCGCCTTGAGACCAAAGGGGTTTTGAGTTGAAAACCCGAAAGGGCAGCTCAAATTTGGAAAGTCATGCAGTGACCTTGCTATACTGAATTCGACGAGAAGTGAAGTATGTTACTTATCAAGGCATCAACGAATTACTTTGGATCTTTTAAACACATGTTGAACTCAAAAAAAGTCTTTATGGAGCTGGTGTATAGACGTTCAAACGGCGTTGTTTGGGGCATCTGGTTTATGTCCTATTTACTATCTTTGAATTCTTTTTCTTCGCAAATATATGTTCTTAGGTTAATCTTTTCACATTCCTTCCAATAATTTGTCCAAATCTAATTATCCTCAGGATCCATTTATTTGTCTTCCATTATTCATAAAGCATGTTGCATTGAAATAATGATAGATGAACTAAAATATCTTCACAAACGAAGTTTTACATATTACTCTGGAAATTTCTAGATAATACAAGAAACTGAAACAAGACAATTGTTTAAGGAATTCTCATATGTATGGGTTGGAGATACTCGAGAGATTTTCTTCTTCAGTCCAAAAGGTGGTTGGATGTTTTAAGCAATATTGATTTTAAGAAAGGATCATTTCATAAACATCTTCAGTGGGTCGTAACATTCGAGGAATGGTATGGTAGACCAAATTGATGGAGAAGATTCGAGGCATACGAGCAGAGTATGATTGATATGTCGAGAAGACCAAGGTGGAAAGCTCGATAGATGAATAAGTGATGACGTTTGAAATAGGAGTTATTTTCATAAAAATTTTGCATCATAATATGTCTAATTAGGAGCATGGCATCTTAATTATTTGGTATAAGCATAAATTCCAGGAAATCAATTCTACAAGTGGATTCCCCAGTGGACAATGTAGCAAGATTGATTGAAAATTACAAAATTCAGCGCCTTAATCCCTAAGCGGTAGGGTAACAGTTAAATTTGCAGATCTTATCTCCTAGCAAGAGTGGAGCAGATCAAGACTCGCCTTAATCCCTTAGCGGAGGGTAACAGTTCACAGATCTTATCTCCTAAGCGAGAGCAGAGCGGATCGACGACGACTCGCCTTAACCCCTAGCAAGAGGGTAACAGGCTAAAATTATAGATCTTATCTCCTAAGCGAGAGCGAAACGATCAACGACGACTCGCCTTAATCCCCAAGCGGAGGGTAACAGGTCAAAATTGCGGATCTTATCTCCCTAAGCAGTAGTGGAGCAGATCGAAGATGCACCTTAACCCCCTAAACAGTAGGGTAACAGGTTAAAGCATATCAGATCTGGCCTTCAGGTGTTCACGCTGAAGCAGATCCAAGATGATTTGGCGTCTCTGTATTGTCAGAGAACAAATTGAAGAAACAGATTTGGCATCTCCATATTCGACGGAGAGCAGATCGAAGACATAGCTGATTTGGTTTTTACGTGCTTATGATGAAGCAAATCTAAGATGATTTGGCATCTCTGTATTGTCAGAGAACAAATTGAAGTTTGGCGTCTCCATATTCGATGGAGGGCAGACACATAGCGATCCGCCTTGGATGTTTATCTTTGAAGTAAGATCCAAGATGGTTTGGCATCCTTGTGCTTACAAGGAACAAATCGAAGTCATAGCTGATTTGGCTTTCACGTGTTTACGTTGAAGCAAGTCTAAGATGATTTGGCATCTCTGTATTGTCAGAGAACAAATCGAAGTTTGGCGTCTCCATATTCAACGGAGGGCAGACACATAGCAGATCTGGCCTTCAGATGTTTATACTGAAGCAAGATCCAAGATGGTTTGGCATCCTTGTGCTTACAAGGAACAAATTGAAGACATAGCTGATTTGGCTTTCACGTGTTTACGTTGAAGCAAGTCTAAGATGATTTGGCATCTCTGTATTGTTAGAGAACAAATCGAAGTTTGGCATCTCCATATGCGACGGAGGGCAAACACATAGCAGATCTGGCCTTCAGATGTTTGTACTGAAGTAAGATCCAAGATGATTTAGCATCCTTGCGTTGACAAGGAGCAGATCGAAGACATAGCAGATTTGGCTTTCACGTGTTTACGCTGAAGCAGATCTAAGATGATTTGGCATCTCTGTACTGTCAGAGAACAAATCGAAGAAACAAATTTGGCATCTCTATGTTTGACGGAGAGCAGATCGAAGACATAGCAGATCTGACCTTCATTGAAGCAGATCCAAGATGATTTGGCATCTTTGTATTAGACGGGGAGCAGATCAAAGACATAGCAGATCTGACCTTCATGTGTTTACATCGAAGTAGATCCAAGATGACAGATTTGGCATCTCTGTATTAGACAGGGAGCAAATCGGAGATAACAGATTTGGCATCTCTGTATTAGATGGGGAGCAGATTGAAGAAGCAGATTCGGCGTCTCTGTATTAGACGGGGAGCAGATCGAAGATAACAGATTTGGTGTCTCTGTATTAGACAGGGAGCAGATCAAAGATAGTAGATATCGCCTTCCTGAGTTGCAGTGAAGCAGATTGAAGCCGTCAATAGGCCATTTAAAGAAGATCAAGAACTCAAGACTCGGCAAGACTGGGCAAAATTGGTCTTTTTTATAGTCTTTGCTCTATTCCTGTTACACAGCAATGAGCAAAGAGGGCAGTATGAACACTCAATTTTGCCCGGGGCAAGAAATAAGTCTAAAAACAAAAATAATAAACCCCCTAAAAAAAACGAAATCCAAGTTCAGTCCAGAATTACAAATATAATTTGGCCCGATCGGAATGGCCCATTACTTGAAAAGATTTAAGGTCCATCTACAAGTTTGACTCATAGGGAAATATAATCTTCAATGATATGCAATCTTAGATGTGATATGCAATCTTAGATATGATTGCAATCTTAGATATGATACAATCTTAGATATGATTGCAATCTTAGATATGATATACAATCTTAAAAGATATGATTTTGTAATCTTGGAGATTTAATTTGTAGATATCCTTTAATCTTAACCGTTGATGTAATTGATCTGTACCGTTGGATTTGGGGAGGCTCAACTATAAATAGAGGCCTCTCCCCTCATTGTAAAAGAACTGGACTTCACTTGAGTTTTGGGAAGCAATAAGAATTCTTGAGAGCATTCACTCAAATTTCTCTCCCTCTTGCGTTCTTATTTTCTACGGTTTGTTCTTATTTATTCTTTGTTCATCTTTGTTTTCAACCTTTTTTTTATTTAATCCCTATCTCCTTGATTTTTTTAATTCTCTTTTATATTTTATTTTTTAATAATTTTAGTATTATATCAAATTTTTTTATTAAATTCTATATTATTCATTGTTTTAAAAATATATTTCATTTAATTGAAAAAGTTTTTCTTAAATAAGGTAATGTTTGGTGTTTAGAAATTCGAAAAATAGTGCGCTAACATGCTGGGTTGCGATTTTTTTCTTTTGACTAAAATAACCAAATATCCTTTTAATAAATTTTCAAAATCATGAGATAATTTTAGTTACGAGGATTTAAAACATCGTGTCCTAACATGCTGGATGTGATGTTTGTATACTTTCGGAACAAAGGAATCTCAAGTTTCAACTTTAAATTATTCAAGTTTTAAAATCTTTTCAAATTTTCAACATTAGGACAATAAATAATCAATTCGGTACTAATTTTGGGCGTTACGAGGGTGCTAATCCTTCCTTGTGCGTAATCGACTCCCGAACCTGTTTTCTTGCATTTCGTAGACCAAAATTTTTTATAAAGGTGATCCAATCATACCTAAAAAGGTTGGTGGCGACTCCCATTTTCATTTTTCAAAAAGTCGAACCCTGTTTTTCAAACCCTTTAAAAAATGGTTTCGACAATTAAGATAAAAAATGTTAAACAAAAGAAAAAGCTTTCATTTTCTCTTGTCATCATCGAAAATACAAAGAAAGAAGAAGCCATGGAAGCTATTTAGGGTTCGGTCATTGCATTGCTCAATTGTAAGTCTGTTTTTGTCCCGTTTTTAATGATTTCTATGTTTTTGAGATTATTGCAGCTAGGGCTAGCTAGCCCAAGGACTATTTTGCAAAACTGTTAAAGATTTTAGATGTTTCCATTGATGAATCCATGAGTATTTATGTTTAATGATAGATTATGAATGTTTGATGATAGTTATACAAGTTTTGTTAAGTGATTTTTAGTAAAAATATAAATTAGGGATTAAATTGTGAAATGTGGAAACTTTGTGGTTAAAATGTGAAATAAATGAAAAATATGGGTTTTTAGGGGCATGGATTAGTCTTAAATTGCATGAATTTGTGTTTTTATGAAATAAGGACTGTAACACCCTAACCCGTATCTGTCGCCGGAATAGGGTTACGAGGCATTACCTAACATAACACAATTCAAAAGAATATTCCTTACATTTCATACTTTGTAACTCAATCCTATAAGAAAACTTATCTTTTAAAAACTTAAACATAATCAAACATGTATCAACAACTAACAAAAACTTATGCATGTGATAAAACATACCATTTCATGATTAGATAAATTCACATATTATGCATATTACTCTAAGTTAAAACAACCACACAACATAATAGACATTTATATATATATATATATATATATTTATATGCACATAAACATGCATTAAACATGGCCAAAAATATACATCTTTTCTCATATCAAGTTATGCATATAACCATATCAATTTAAACCATTTTCAAGCATCAATACATAAACATTTTATGACTATTATAATTATACCTAAACTTTCTTTTATCTTGTCAAATAAGTCATATGAAATCAAATCTAAATACGCAATAATTTAAACATAATGCTTATACATACTTACCATCAAAAACCGAATCTAAAAACTAATCCACAAATAAACATGTCATAAGCATATTCCTTTATTTTGACTAGCTATAACTGATTATAGTCATGCCTTGAACAAGTTACCATTTATCTCACAAAATAAACAAATCCAATCATATCATCAAAACACAAATCATACCTGTCATATGATATGCATACCAAAATAAACTCCAACCATGTTAAATATAACCGAATTTTAATATGAAAATTAAGCCATTAAAGTCTTACCAATTCCACAAATTCAATCTTAAGTTAAAATTTATCATTGCATAACCGAATACAAATATTAACCTGTCACTTTAAATATCAAACAATAAACAAACATGCCATATGCATACATATTTAATTTATCTACCATTAGCCGAATATAAATGCACATCATTTACAACCAATCATCAATAACTTATAATCATTTACAATCATTTACTTCATCACATAACCGGTTACCAATACTTCAAATTATAGTCATTTACCTAATACATCTCACTTATATATCAAGCGTATCACTCAACAAGAATATCCAACCACAATTTGACATCATACCAAATATACCATACACATATACTTTGACATAACTTCATCACCATTAGCAAATATATCAACCATGATTCACATAAAAATATATAATGGCTGAACCATCAAAACCAAACTCAACATAATGAATAAGCCATTTTCGCATGGCTCATATTTGCATAACCCAAAATCAAACATAAACATAAGCTAGCCTATACATGCCATAGGTTTAAGTTCAACTTATAAAGTACCGAAAATAGTCGATAGTGTGATAAACTTCGTTGACGATCCTCGAGCTCGTAACTTGACTCCAAAATCTATAAAACAGAGGCCAACATACACACAGAGTAAGCTATATAGCTTAGTAAGTCATAAGCAAAAAAAATAACTCAATGTAAAAATCAACTCAATTTAACCAAACCAATGTAAAAATAATCACATTTAGTTTCAAAGTTACAATTTCATATACAACATATACTTTCATTTATAAACATTATCTTGGCCTAATATACATATATCTATTATCAAAATATCATTCAATTTCAAAGCCCTAATATCATTATTTAACCGAATAACATAAACTCATATATATATATTCATAAATCATTTCATAAATATTCACATTTTATATTCATAAGGCTGAATATAATCATTCATATATGTTTTCACATCGATCGCAAATATGATATCACTTATACATAACCTTTGGTTGAATATACTTTTCATATACACATATATTTTCATTTGCATCATATATAATTTGCATCACATATCAAATAACCAACTTTGTGACAGCCCTAATTTGACCCTAGTCGGAAAGTGGTTTCGGGACCACAAAACCGAGCCATAAAAACAATTAACCATTATATTCTATGCTTATTGTATGTGTAAATGCATGTGTGAAAGTTTCATGCTTTAATTTTTGTCATTTGCATGTGAAATTTACTAAATAGGACTTATGTGAGACAATTATGAAATGTGATAGGTTAATTTTAAAGTAGTCTATTAATGCATGTTATAAAAAGGATGGACTTGCATGTCAAATATTCATTTTTTTATGTAGTGGCCGGCCATGATGATGTTTTATATAGAATATATGTATTATTTATTAGTTAAATGGCTTTATATTTTATAATATTAATAAAAAAATAAGGAAAAAGGGGTGATGAAAACAAAGTTTCTTTTTTGTTCTTCTCGGCCGAATTGAAAGAAAGAAAATGGGGCAAGACTTTTGGTCATTTTAAGCTTGAGGAAGGTTAGTAAATGTTAGTTTTTGAAATTTTAAGCTTGTTTTAAGTTAATTAGTTAGTTTCATACTTAGCCCATGTCAAAACTTTGAAATTTGGGTGATGATTTGAGCATTCGGTTTTGGTTGATAAGGGAGGGGATTGGATTATTGTCTTTATGTTTTGATGAAGAATTGTTGAAGAGAAAAGTTTGAGTTAGTTAAGGTTATAAATTTCTAATACTCATATGTATAATAGCCGAACATGGATTTGCTTAATGACTTGAACAAATGCCGTTTGGGTGTTTTGAAATGAATAAATTAGATGTTTGATCATCTAAGGGTTCGGCATTGTGCATGATTTTTAAGAGTATGATTTTGAATAATATGAGTATTGGAATGTGAGGAATGTTATGCATAGGTAAAATTATTATGTTCGGCTTTGGTAGTATATATGTATAATTAATCCATTTTGCTAATAATATATAAGGTGATAAATAATAAGATTATTGATGACTTGTGTTTTATGACATTCGGCCAAAGGTCTTATGTGCTAGCAAATTCGGTATAAATGTTTAAGTATTATGCATTTTATATTTGATGTCTTGATGAATAAGTAGTGGTTTACTGAAGTGAAAAAGTTAAATTTTGAGTTTTAGTTAAGTATGTGCATTCGGCATTTCTTAATTAACATTAGAGATGAGTGCATGAAATCGGCATGTGTATTTGTGAAAATGCTAAATGTGAACTTGAATAATGATTTGAGCATGATGTGTTGTATTGAGATTATGCTTAAGAGAAATTATAGATATATGTGATGAAATTGATTGGTGATATACATGTTTAAATAATATGAATGCAAAGAGTTGTGAAAGAGTAAATTGTAGTAAATCTGCTCGGGACAGCAGCTGTAACGTGAATTTGGAAAAATCACCATAAATTGTGGGAGTGGAGTTAGAAGCTGAATAAATTATGTAATTAAAGCTTAATGAGTCTAGTTTCAAATGAAATCAGCGAGAACATATTTTGACTTCTGTACAATTAGAAATTTGATTCGTAGTAAAGGGTGGTCAGATTAGTCAAACAGTGAAACAGGGAAAATTAAGAAAAAATCTGGTATTGATTGGCCAAACTAAAAGTTATGAAAATTTTATGGATAAAATATATATGAGTATATTTTCAGGGAAATTTTACGGCAATTGATTTGGAGTTTCGTAGCTCTAGTTATAAATAATTTAGTGACTGTTGCTCAGGAAGACAGCTTATTGTGAATTTGTGATTTTGTGGTAAACATTGATAAAATTTTTTTTAATGAGTTGCTTAATGTTTTCTTATAAACTTACTATGATCTATATGTGTGAAAGTCGAATATATATATTATATTCTTGAAGTAATGCTTGAATAGTCGAATAATACTAGTTTAAAATTTTTGAATTTAAGCTCAAGAGCAAAAAGGATCAAAGTTGGATAGGGGAAAAGAGAAAGTAATTGAGTAGCCTTTCCGCAACCGTTCAAGTATATCCGAGGTAAGTTTTGAGTAGTCACCTTTAGTATATAATTGATGATGCTTTGATATGTATATATATTAGATAAATTGTGACCTTTTGGTTCTACTTGAATTAAGTTGTGTGATAAATAATTTATGTGACTTATAGTCGAATGGTCACTATGGGTTAAGCTTGAATGATGAAATGGATATGTAATATTTATGTATGACTTTTGAACTAAAATGTAAATGATGGTGCTCATATGGAGCTTATATCCGAATGTAGCAAATGACTACTAATGTGATATGTTGAATGAGATGTGTTAATATATGATTAAATATGCATGATATTTGATGTGTATCCGGGCTTAAAGACCCACAGGCTATATGCTGGAATTATATCCAGGTTAAATCCCACAGGCTTCGTGCTGGTAATATATCCGGGTTAAATCTTGTAGGCTTCATGCTAGTATTATATCCGGGTTAAAGTCTCGCAGCCTAGTGCTGGTATTATATCTGAACTTAAAGTCCTGCAGGTTTTGTGCTGGTGACTAGATTCGGGTTTTAAACCTAGCAGGCTTAACGCCAGTGATTCGAGTAAGATTATGAATTCAAAAGTTCGAGGTAAACTACTATTGATTATGTATGATACATTATGATATTCTGGCACGTATTAGGTACTCGTATGTGAATAGATTTTTTTTTAAAGTGAATTATTAGTATCAAAGAATGATATATGTGTGTGAATGATTATTATATCTACGAATAAGAGCATGACCTATTCGGTCGATGTCTGTCATTACATGAAAGTATGTGACTTAAATTAATTGTATGAGCTATAAAGTAAAGTAAAGTATGTGCTGAAATTTCTTTGTGTATTTATATATTTATATACATATATATTCAGCCAATAGGCTTTTTACTTGGTGTACTTGTGTATATTCGGCCAATAGGCTTTTTAATTGGTGTACTTGTGTATATTTGGCCAAGTGATTTGTAATTAGAATATTCGTTTTGTGATACTAAATGCTCGTTTTAAATGACAAGTTTTAATTGTTTGAATTGCTTAAAACTTACTAAGCCTTGAAAGCTTACTCTGTTCTTTATTTCTCTGTTTTTATATATTGTTGATTTTGGCCACCGACTCGGGGATCGTCAGCAGTTCATCACACTATCGATCATTTTGGTACTATTATATTTTGGAGTTGATGTGGCATGTATAGGTTAGACTGTTGAGAATGATATTTTGTAAATGTAAATATTTAGCCATATGAATATGGCATATGATCTTGAATGTTTGTATAGTTTTCAGCTTGATTTTGGATTGTGTTTAATGACTATATGAATGTGATAATTAAATGTTTAGTTCGGTAATACCTCTTAACCTTAATCCGGCGATTGGATATGAGTTAGGGGTGTTACAAACTTGCCTTATTTTCAAATAGTTAATAAACTATCATATACCTGATCACTTTTGCTCATTTTACACATTCAGTCACAACTTGTCATTGTGACAGCCCTAAATTGACCCTAGTCAGAAAGTGGTTTCGGGACCGCTAAACCGAGTCACCGAAGTATTTGAATATGATATTTATTGTCTAAAATATGTGAATATGAATGTGTGAAAGTTTTAAGCTTCGATTTAGTCGATTGCATGTGAATTTAGTTAATAGGACTTATGTGTGACACTTTTGAAATGTGATAGGTTAATCTATAAGGATCTATTAATGCATGTTGTAAAAATGATGGATTTGCATGTCAAATTTCCATTTATGATAAGTAGTGGCCGGCCATGGTATGGGCTATTATTGATAATATGTATTTTTCTATTAACATTTTTAGTTTACAAAATAAAATAATGAATTAAGAATAATAAAACATGAGGTGAGTGGGAGGAGAAACCAAAGTTGTTTCATCCTTGCTCCTTCATTGCCGTGACTTGAGGGAGGAAGAAGAGAAGGTTTCGGTCACTTTAAGCCTAAGGGAGGTTAGTAAATTGTGTTAGATTTTTTTTAAATTTTAAGCTTGTTTCTAGTTAATTAGCTAATTTCTTACATAACCTATGTCAAAATTTTGAAATCTTGGTGATGGTTTGAGCATTCGGTTTTAGTTATTAAAGGATGAGATTGGGTTATAGTCTTTATGTTTTATGAAGAATTGTTGAAGAGAAGGGTTTAAGTTAGTCAAATTATAAATTTTAATGCTCATGAGTACAATGGCCAAACATAGATTTGTCTAATGAATTGAACAAATGCCGTGTGAGTGATTGAAATGAATGAGTTGGAGGTTGGATCATATTAAGATTTGGCTTTGTACATAAATATTAAGAGTTTGATATTGTTATGATTATTGGAAGGTAAATAAGGTTATACACAAGATAAATATTAAGATTTTGGTTGACTTGTGTTTAGAGAGGTTCGGCCAAGGACTTTATGTGCAAGTTCATTCGGTTTAAGTAGAGTAAATGTGACGGGTAGATATGATTAAGGGTAGTCTATTATTGATTCGTTTGACTGTATGAATTAATTTGTATATTGGTTCGGCTACTAAGCAAGGAAATAATTGTTGGTAACATAGTATCTATGCACTTATGTAGATATACATATATATGGTATTTTAAGTATAATTGTTCATTTGATAAGGTTGGCTAATAGTTCAAGTAAGGATTTCTATATTCGATATGTACATGAATTGAGGCAATAGGTTCGGTAATTAGCTTAAGACATACGGGCAATATCATATGTCCGATCAAGTTAAACATTCGATAATTGTGATTCTTTGGCTACAATGTTTGAATATCACTATGGGGAGAATATATGATCGGTTGCCTAATATTTAGTTTGAAATGAATCTTAATAAATAGATATTTGTATATAGTAAAGTTGGATAAGTAATTGAATAAATTCATTTGTTTTATTAAGCTCAAGAGCAAAGGGGAACTAAGTCCGATAAAGGAAAGGAAAAAGTAATCGAATAGCCGTTGAAGTCATTCGACAACATTCGAGGCAAGTCTTTGAGTAATGGAACTTAGTTTATGATTTGATTATGCCATGACATATAATCATAACAAATAAACGACGATATAATGATTCTACTTGAATTATATATCGAGGTAATTAGTTTATACTATGACTAGTAGCCGAATGTGTAAAGAGATCATGCTCTTTGTATGTGGCTATTGAGCCGAAAATGGTAATGGTTGATAAGTGTCTTGTGTTTAAGTTCTAGTAACGAAAATGAAAAATAGATGTGTTATGATTTATTGATATATGTGCATGATTATTCGGATGATATCCGGGCTAAGACCCGAAGGCACTTTGTGCTAGTGACTATATCCGGGTTAAGTCCCGAAGGCATTTGCGCTAGTGACGATATCCGGGCTAAGACCCGAAGGCATTTTGTGCTAGTGACTATATCCAGGCTAAGTCCCGAAGGCATTTGTGCGAGTCACTATATCCGGGCTAAGTCCCGAAGGCATTTGTGCGATTTGCTATATCCGGTTAAATCCCGAAGGTACTTGGGTTTGGAAATGAGCGATCTTTCTGTAATAATTTCAATTAATACGCTCACAAAACCCAAACAATAAGGTATGTTTCGTATATGCATCGGAAAGTTGATTTTCTTTTAAATAGTATTTGCTCAATTGATTAACAAACTTCCGGCCTTAGTTAGGTTTGATCCCTTGTGTATGAATATACTGGTTGAAGCGTGAAGTAAGTGTGATTTTGGGAATATGCGTATATGCAATCATTCATTTAGTCATATGAACGCTATACTTTAGTCATAAATAATTTCATTACTTAAACTTACTAAGCATTAAAATGCTTATTCCGTTGCTTTGATTCTCTATTTTATAGATTTTGTTCGTCAGCTATCGGACTCGGGAGTGTCAAAGTCGAAGTTGTCCACACTATCAAAGCCCTTTTGTTACTCTTTTAGTTGAACTTTGATAATGGCATGTATAGGACTGACCTTTGTTGTTAATCAAGTACCTTTTGGTAATGTATATATTCGGATAGCCATGCGAAAATGGCTTATACATATTTTGAGCATAGCATTATAATCATTTTGTATATTGTTCATTGAGTGGTATGGAAATGCTTGGTAATTATTAGCCATTTGTGACACCCCTAATGTGACCCTAGTCGGAGAGTGGTTTCGGGACCACGAAACCGAGTCACAAGAATAATTAGGTGTTATATTCCGTGCTTATTGTATGTGGAATTTGTATGTGTAAATATTTCGTGTCTCGATTTTTATTAATTAGGTGCAAATTTATAAGAAAGGACCCATGTGCTAGGACTTGAAAATGTGATAGGTGTATTTTTAAGTGGCCTAATAATGCATGAAGTGAAATAAATGGAGTTGCATGTCAATTATCCCATTTCCTAAGGTGGATGGCCGGCCATGACAAATTATGGGCAAGGGGAAACATGTTCCCAACATGTTTTACTAATGGATGATGTTAGAAATAATAAAATAAGAGTATGGAAAAAAAAATTAATGTTAGTAGGATGAGAAACAAAAAAAAAAGTGTTCATCTTTCTCCATAGCCTTGGCCGAATATCCTAAAGAAAGAAAAGAAAAAATTTGTTCATCTATTTTCACTTCTTGGCCAAAATACTAAGGAAAAAGGGGAGGATTTTTGCTTCATGCTTGGGTTGGAAGAGATCTAGAAGGAGATTTGGCTAAGTTTGCATCAAGATTAAGGTATGTATGAGGTTGTGTTAGGAGTTTCATGCATGTTTTGGTTGCTAACTTGATGTGCATGTTAGCCATGGCTCAAATCTTTGTTAAGCCATGGAAATGGTATTTGGCCAAAGTTGTTATGGTGATAAAGCCATTGCATGCTAAGTGTGAAGCTTGATGATGATGCATGTAATGATGGATTGTCTACTCTTGAGTAAGATTTTGAGCTTTCTTTTTGTTTTATCATGATTGAAGTTGAAAAGGAGCATGATTGTCATATTCGGCCATGATGCATTCATGAGCATGGTTCATGCTTCTTGCATGTTAGTTAAAATTTGTGTTTTGGATGGCTATGGACACCTTGAAATTGCCATGCTCATATATGTATATATATGTTTGCACATGATGTTTTGGTTATGAAGGAAGTGATGAATAAGTTTGTTTAAAGAAGAAGATGTTGAAGAATAATTGTGAAATTGCAAGCACAATTGCCTAGCACACATATAAGTGCTTGATGCTATATTATAAGTTTTGAGCCACAATATGCAAAGCATTAACTAGTAAAATGCATGCTGTTTTTGTGAGGTATTAAGTGCATAATTGGCCTCAACATGTACATGAATATTCGGCCTTGGGTAGCCTATTGAAGGCCTTAGCATTTCCTTGATGCTCGAATAAATTGTATTGAATTGCTTGATGTAGTATAAAATGTGCATGACCATTGTGTATTCAAGCTAAAGGGTGGCCATATGACCATTTAAACTCCTTGTCATATTCGCCATAAGCTAGCACAATGAGGTTTTAATAAATTGAATTTGTTTGAATTAGCTCAAGAGCTTAGAGGGCCACAATTGGACAAGGGGAAGGAGAAAGTGATCGAATAGCCGAAAAAGCCATTCGACAACATCCGAGGTAAGTCCTCAAGAAGTGACCCTACTTGAATTATGTGAAATAAAGTATGGATGTGTATTGATTATTGATTATGTGTGTATGAGTATTTGAATTCTACCCGGGCTAAGTCCCGGCGAATATGCTTGTGATTATATTTGCGTTTGAGCCTTAGTAACGAAAATGAAATATGTATGTCCAATGATTATTGATGTATGTGTACATGAGAAATTGAATGATATCCGGGCTAAGCCCAAGACAATTATGTTGAAATTATATCCGGTTAAGACCCAAGGCAATTGTGCAAGTGGCTATATCCGGCTAAGACCAAGGCATTCGTATGAAGTCATTCTATCCGGGCTAAGACCAAGGCATTTGTGCACGTGATTATATCCGGTTATATTCAAGAATCTTGGGCTGGAGGTGAGTGTTGGTTGCTGTAATAAATTCAATTAGTACACGAAAAGCCCAAAGAATAAGGTACGTTTATATGTGCATTGGAAAGTCGACACGTTTGAGCAACATTCGCTCAATCGACTAATGAATTTCAGTTATTGACTTGATTGATACTTTGTGAAAGTATATAATGATGAAGTGTGAAGTAAGAATGTGTATTAATGAAATGATGCATTTGGCTATGTGAATGTATTGCTGTAATTAGAGTTGATTATATTCCTTGAGACTTACTAAGCATAAAAATGCTTACCCCGTTACTTTGGCTCTCTGTTTTATAGATTTCGCTCGTTAGCAATCGGATTCGGGATCAATAAAGTCAAGTCATCCACACTATCAACGCCTCTATTTTGGTATAAATTTTGTTTGAACTTTGAAATGGCATGTATAGGACTACCTGTTAGTTTAAAAATGTGGTGATGTATATGTATACGGCCATGCGAAAATGGCTCGTAAAAAGGAAGCATGAACTTAGACTATTTGTGGTTTGTATGTATATATTTGGTGTCATGATGTGGCTATGGATTGGAAATGGGAATGTTGGTCACATGATCAGCCATTGGCATGGTTAAAATGATCATATATGAACCTATGTATGGCAAGACTAGTTGGTTCATGGAGACTACCAAATAGGTAAGACCTACCTTAAAAGCAGATCTTGCCAAATTGCAGTGGCGTGAATGTGAAAAATCACCAAAATTGTAGGAATTGTGACAGCCCAAAATAGACCCTAGCGGAATGTGGTTTCGGGACCACTAAACCGAAGTCATAAAAATAATTAATTGTTATATTCTATGCTTACTATGTGTGTGCATGCATATGTGGAAATTTCATTCTCTAATTTTACCCATTTGTATGAGAAAGTATTAAATAGGGATCAAAGTGAAACATGGTGAAATATGATAGGCTAATTTTAAATGGCTTGTTAGTACATGTTAACAAAAGGTGGAGTTGCATGTCAAATAATCCCTTCCTAAGGAGGAGTGGCGGCCATGACAAGGTTATGGGCAAGGAACATGTTCCCAACATGTTTTATTAATGGATGATGTTAGAAATAATAAACAACTAAGCATGGGTGAGAAAAGAAAAAAATGTGTGTGAGAGAGTAGCATCCCCCCATTGCCGTGCAACCAAGAAGAGAAAACAAAAAATTTGTTCATGCTTGCTCTCTCCCTTTTGGCCGAAAATACTAAGAGGAAGAAGGATTTTGCTTCATTTCCTTTGTTTAGAAGAGATCTAGAAGGAGATTTGGCTAAGTTTGCATCAAGATTAAGGTATGTATGAGGTTGTGTTGGGAGTTTCATGCATGGTTTGGTTGCTAATTTGATGTGCATGTTAGCCATGGCTCAAATCCTTGTTATGCCATGGAAATGGTATTTGGCCAAAGTTGTTATGGTGATAAAGCCATTGCATGCTAAGTGTGAAGCTTGATGATGATGCATGCAATGATGGATTGTCTACTCTTGAGTAAGATTTTGAGTTTTCTTTTGTGTTTAACCATGATTGAAGTTGAATGGAGCATGATTGTCATATTCGCCATGATGCATTCATGAGCATGGTTCATGCTTCTTGCATGTTAGTTAAAATTTGTATTTTGGATGGCTATGGACACCTTGAAATTCGCCATGCTCATATTGTATATATATGTTTGCACATGATGTTTTGGCTATGAAGTAAGTGATGAATATATTGGTTTAAAGAAGAAGATGTGGAAGAATGCTTGTAAAATTGCAAGCACAATTGCCTAGCACACATATAAGTGCTTGATGCTATATTATAAGTTTTGGGCCACAATGTGCAAAGCATTAACTAGTAAAATGCATGCTGTTTTTGTGAGGTATTAAGTGCAAAATTGACCTCAACATGTACATGAATATTCGCCTTGGGTAGCCTATTGAAGGCCTTAGCCTTTCCTTGATGCTCAAATAAATTGTATTGAATTGCTTGATGTAGTATAAAATGTGCATGACCATTGTGTATTCAAGCTAAAGAGTGGCCATATGACCATTTAAACTCCTTGTCATATTCGCCATAAGCAAGCACAATGAGGTTTTAATAAATTGAATTTGTTTGAATTAGCTCAAGAGCTAAGAGGGCCACAATTGGACAAGGGGAAGGAAAAGGTGATCGAATAGCCGAAAAAGCCGTTCGACAACATCCGAGGTAAGTCCTCAAGAAGTGACCCTACTTGAATTATGTGGAATAAAGTATGGATGTGTATTGATTATTGATTATGTATGTATGAGCATTTGAATTCTACTCGGGCTAAGTCCCGAAGGCGAATATGCTTGTGATTATATTTGCGTTTTGAGCCTTAGTAATGAAAATGAAATATGTATGTCCAATGATTATTGATGTATGTGTACATGAGAAATTGAATGATATCCGGGCTAAGCCTCAAGACAATTATGCTGGAAATTATATCCGGGTTAAGACCAAGGCAATTGTGCTAGTGGCTATATCCGGGCTAAGACCAAGGCATTCGATGCGAGTTATTCTATCCGGCTAAGACCAAGGCATTTGTGCACGTGATTATATCCGGTTATATTCGAAGAATCTTGGGCTGGAGGTGAGTGTTGGTTGCTGTAATGAATTCAATTAGTACACTCGAAAAGCCCAAAGGATAAGGTACGTTATATGTGCATTGGAAAGTCGACATGTTTGAGCAACATTCGCTCAATCGACTAATAAATTTCAGTTATTGAATTGATTGATACTTTGTGAAAGTATATAATGATGAAGTGTGAAGTAAGAATGTGTATTAATGAAATGATGCATTTGGCTATGTGAATGTATTGCTGTAATTAGAGCTGATTATATTCCTTGAGACTTACTAAGCATAAAAAAATGCTTACCCCGTTACTTTGGCTCTCTGTTTTATAGATTTCGCTCGATAGCAATCGGATTCGGGATCAATAAAGTCGAAGTCATCCACACTATCCACGCCTCTATTTTGGTATAAATTTTGGTTGAACTTTGAAATGGCATGTATAGGACTACCCTTGTTGGTTGAATATGTTGTGATGTATATATGTACGGCCATGCGAAAATGGCTCGTAAAAGTGAAGTATCGACTTAGACTAATTGTGGTTTGTATGTATATATTTGGTGTCATGATGTGGCTATGGCTTGAAATGGGAATGTTGGTCATATGATCAGCCATTGGCATGGTTAAAATGATCATATATGAACCTATGTATGGCAAGACTAGTTGGTTCATGGAGACTACCAAATAGGTAAGACCTACCTTAAAAACAGATGCTGCCAGCTGCAGTGACGTGAATGTGAAAAATCACCAAAATTCGTAGGAATGGAATTAAATAGTGAATAAGCTATGTAAATGAACCTTGATGAGTCTATTTTCATATGGAAGAAACGAAATGGTCATAGGAGTTACATGTTAAGAGATATTAAAGCTATTGTGAGACAGGGCCAGAATGGTTTCTGGGTTCCCTGTCGTAACTTTAAAAATTTACTATAAATTATACAAAAATAATTAGGAGACATACCTTATATGTACAGATTCCATTTTGAGTCTAGTTTCATTAGAAACAAACGGCACCAGCATTAAAGCCCTGTACAGAGAGATATTCAAGTTATACAACGCGAAGGTCAGAGCAGTCGATCCCTGCAACATGGGTGACTTTAACTAATAAACTGTACCAATTGGCCCGACCAAAAATTCTAGAAATAAATCCATGGATGGATATATGAGTCTAAATTCAGGGAAAATTTACAAAACCAGTTTCCGAGTTTTGAAACTCGAGATATGATTTTTAAGGCAACAGTGACGCAGTTTTCCAGCCTGACTGGAAATGTCAAATGGATGGGCAAAACAAGTGAACTTGGCTTGTTAACCCTCGTGTCCGACAACGGCGATGGTCTCGGGTTCGGGTGTTACAATTTTATTGGTATCGAGCCACGGTTTAGTCGATTCTAGGACTACCGTGATGTGTTTGGGGTCTAGCTATACATGCCATTAAATGATGAATCGATAGTGTGGTGATTTACGACAATTTGACTTTGTGTTTGTTTATAGCAATGGATCCCGATCCCAACCGAAGCGATAGCTGATGATGTGGAGAGTGTGGCGCTGCTCCGCGCAAAGGGACAGCCGCGGACTCTCAACCTATGGCCAGCAATCCTAATGACGAGGCTAGGCAAGCCTTTTATAGTGTGATGAACGAATGGTTTAATCAATACATTCGAACCAACACTATTGTTCCACAACCTCCATTCCCGACAAATGCAACCCCGCACCTACAATACCTCCGGTGATGACCAAATAAGGTCAAGTAAGCCCCGATCGATAGGATTGAAAACATGGGGCCACTGAATTTAAGGCTACGGATGATGATGATGCCGAAGCGAGCTGAATTTTGGTTAGATAACACTATCAAGGGTGCTTGATGAGCTATCCTGTACACTCGATGAGTGCTTAAAGTGTACCATCTCCTTGCTACGCGAGTCCGCCTACTATTGGTGGAGTACTCGACTTGTGGTGCCTAGAGAGCAAGTGACTTGGGAATTCTTTCAAACCGAGTTCGAAAAAGTATATCATCGAGATTCATCGACCAAAAGCGGAGGGAATTCCTTGATCTTAAGCAAGGTTCGATGTCGATTCTGACTACTGAACGAAAATTTGTGAGGCTTAGCCTGACGCGAGAATGCATTTCGTCCGAAGCTATTATGTGTAAACACTTGAGGATGGGCTGAATGATGATATAAGGATGTTTGTTTGCATCCTCGAGATACGAGAGTTCGTAGTACTTGTTGAGTGAGCTTGTAAAGTCAAGAGCTTAGAAAGGAGAAACAAAAAGCTGATGTGGGAACCGGAGAATTCGAAGAGATCCTCGGAAAGTCTCTTCAACCAGCATCGAAGAGATTTCGAGATGATGCGAGCCGGTCTAGAGGCGTTTGGGCTTTTCTAGACGAGGACGCGATCGACCCCTGTGACCACACGAGTCACTTCGATCGCTGATGGTGGAAATGATCGCGAGAGAGGCGGAGTGTCCACATTGTGGCAAATGGCATTCGGGAGCTGTTGGTTTTGTGATCGCTCCGCTATAAGTGTGGATCGGCCGACCACTTTATGAAGGATTGCCCGAGGATGCTTGAACAGAATGTGAGTCAGAGTGGAAACCCGGGTGCTACCACTGCTCGAGGTAGGCCACCTAGAAATATGGGCAATGTCAGTGGCGGTCAGAGAGGATCTAGAGATGCTACCATCAGATCTGAGGCTCGTGCTCCTGCTAGGACTTATGCCATACGCGCACGCGAGGATGCTGCCTCTCCAGATGTTATTACCGGTACTTTCACTCTTTTCAATACAAATGTGATTGCTTTGATTGACCTGGTTCTACTCATTCATATATATGTGAAACCTTAGCATCCAGTAAGACTTTGCCCATTGAGTCTCATCGAGTTTGTAATTCGGGTGTCAAACCCCTTGGGTCATTACGTGCTTGTCAACAAAGTGTGCAAGAAAAGTCCCCTAGTGTTCCGAGGTTCTTGTTTTCCGGCGGACTTGATGCTTTTGCCGTTCGATGAGTTCGACGTTATTCTTGGTTTGGATTGGTTGACCATGCACGATGCGGTTGTAAATTGCAAGAGCAAGACTATCGATTTGAGGTGCGCGAATAATGAAATAATTCGGGTTGAGTCTACGGACTTAAAGGGTTGCCACCGTAATATCGCCGATGTTGGCCCGAAATATGTAAGAAAAGGGTGCGGCGTACCTTGCGACGTTTCGATGACAAGGAATCGAAAAGGAACCCGAATCTGTGCCGTGGTTTGTGAATACCGGATGTTTTCCCAAGAATTGCCGGGTTTACCACTGTTCGGAAATAGAATTTGGCATCGAATTGGTACCGGTACCACTCCAATTTCGATAGCTCCGTATCATATGGCACCAACGGAATTAAAGGAGTTGAAAGCTCAGTTGCAAGAATTGGTGGATAGAGGTTTTGCTTGCCCGAGTTTTTCGCCTTGGGTGCGCCAAGATTGTTCGTGAAGAAGAAGGATGGAACCATGCGGTTGTGATCGACTATCGTCGACTTAATAAAGCGACGATAAAGAACAAATATCCGTTGCCACGTATTGATGACTTGTTCGATCAACTGAAGGGAGCCTCGGTGTTCTCGAAAATAGATTTGAGATCGGGCTATTATCAATTGCGAATCCGAGATTGGACGTACCCAAGACCGCCTTAAGCGAGATATGGTCACTATGAGTTCCTAGTGATGCCGTTTGGGCTCACTAATGCCCTACGGTATTTATGGATTTAATGAATCGGATCTTTAGACCATATTTGGATCGATTCGTAGTCGTGTTCATTGATGACATCTTGGTCTATTCAAGAAATGAGACCGAACATCTTGAACACTGCGGTTAGTCTTTGCAAATTTTACGGGATAAGCAATTATATGCTAAGTTCAGCAAGTGTGAGTTCGGTTAAGAGAGGTTAGCTTCTTGGGTCATGTGGTATCTGATCGGGTATTCGAGTCGACCGAATAAAATTTCAGCCATACTTAATTGGAAGCCTCAGAAATATTACTGAGGTTCTGAGCTTTTTGGGGCTTGCGGTTATTACCGACGATTTGTAAAAGGCTTCTCAACGATAGCCACGCCGATGACGGCTTACTCCAAAAGGATGTTAAATTGAATGGACGGAGAAATGCCAAAAAGTTTCGATCAACTGAAAACTTATTTGGTGAAGCCCCAATTCTAGTGCAACCCGAGTCCCGCAAGGAGTTTGTCATCTATAGCGACGCCTCTCTACTTGGGTTAGGTTGCGTATTAATGCAAGAAGGTCGAGTTGTGGCCTATGCGTCGAGGCAATTAAAGCCACATGAGAAAAATTATCCGACTCATGATCTCGAATTGGCGCCATCGTATTCGCCTTAAAGATTTGGCGACATTACTTATTTGGTGAAAGGTGCCATGTATACTCGGATCACAAAAGTCTCAAATATTTGATGACCCAAAGAGACTTAAATCGTGACAAAGACGTTGGCTCGAGCTGTTAAAGGATTATAAGTCGATCATTGACTATCACCCGGAAAGGCGAATGTGGTTGCAGATGCCTTGAGTCGCAAATCGTTATTCACTTTACGAGCGATGAATGTGCACTTGTCCGTCCGATCCGACGGTGTGTTAGTGGCTGAATTGAAAGCCAAACCATTATTGACACACCAAATTCGAGAAGCTCGAAAGTCGACGACGAGTTGGTTGCAAAACGGGCTGCGTGTGTTCGAACAAGGACTCGGAGTTTCAAATCGACAATGACGATTGTTTGAGGTTCAAAAGTCGTCTGTGTGTCCCAAAGAATTGAACTCATTTCGATAATTCGAATGAAGCCCATTGTAGCCGAATGGCAATCCACCCGGGAGTACGAAGATGTACAATGATTTGAAACGTCGGTTTTGGTGGCATGGTATGAAGCGAGACATCTCCGACTTTGTTTGAGATGTTTAATATGTCAACAAGTGAAAGCGGAACATCAGTGCCTTGAGATTACTTCACCAATCACGATACCCGAGTGGAAATGGGATCGAGTCACAATGGACTTTGTATCCGGACCGCCATTGTCGATGAAGTAAGAAGGATGCGGTTTGGGTCGTGGTAGATCGATTGACTAAGTCGGCCCACTTTGTCCCCGACGCACGGATTTTTCAATGGACAAATTAGCGGAATTGTACGTTTCTCAGTTGTGAGATTACACGGGTGCCTATTTCCATCGTGTCGGATAGAGATCCAAGATTTACCTCGCGATTTTGGAAAAAGTTGCAAGAAGCTTTGGGTACCAAGTTGCATTTCAGACCGCCTTTCACCCCCAAACCGATGGTCAATCCGGCGGATAATTCGGATACTTGAGGATATGTTAAGATGTTGCGTCCTCGAGTTTAGTGGTTCATGGGAGCGGTATTTGCCGTTGATTGAATTCGCCACAACAACAACTTTCAATCAAGTATTAAGATGGCACCTACGAGGCCTTGTACGGTCGTAAATGCCGTACACCATTGTTTTGGTGAGCTTGGTGAAAGCAAGATTTTCGGGTGGATTTGATTAGGGATGCTGAGCGAAAGTGAAAGTAATCCGTGAAAGTCTGAAGATAGCCTCCGATCGTCGAAGTCGACGCGGATCTGAAGCGTAAGGATATCGAGTATCGTGGGTGATAAAGTGTTTCTCAAGGTATCGCCTTGGAAAAGATACTCGTGTTGGCCGTAAGGGCAAGTTGAGCCCGAGGTTCATTGGGCCATATGAGATATCGAGCGAGTCGGTCCGGTGGCATATCGCTTGATTTTGCCCCCGAACTCAAAAAGGTTCACGATGTCTTTCATGTTTCGATGCTTGACGCTATAGATCCGATCCATCGCACGTGATTAGTCCATCAGAAATTGAAATTCAAGCTAATATGAGTTATGAGGAAGAACCGATTCGTATCCTATCACGAGAAGTGAAAGAGTTGCGAAACAAGCGGGTTCCGCTAGTGAAAGTGTTATGGCTCAAGCACGGGATAGAAGAAGCTACTTGGGAGACCGAGAATTCTATGAAAGAGCGATATCCAAACCTATTTACCGGTAAGATTTTCGGGACGAAAATTTCTTATGTGGGGAGAGTTGTGACAGCCCAAAATAGACCCTAGCCGAATGTGGTTTGAGACCACTAAACCGAGTCATAAAAATAATTAATTGTTATATTCTATGCTTACTATGTGTGTGCATGCATATGTGGAAATTTCATTCTCTAATTTTACCCATTTGTATGAGAAAGTATTAAATAGGGATCAAAGTGAAACATGGTGAAATATGATAGGCTAATTTTAAATGGCTTGTTAGTACATGTTAACAAAAGGTGGAGTTGCATGTCAAATAATCCCTTCCTAAGGAGAGTGGCCGGCCATGACAAGGTTATGGGCAAGGAACATGTTCCCAACATGTTTTACTAATGGATGATGTTAGAAATAATAAACAACTAAGCATGGGTGAAAAAAAAAAAATGTGTGTGAGAGAGTAGCATCCCCCCATTGCTGTGCAACCAAGAAGAGAAAACAAAAAATTGTTCATGCTTGCTCTCTCCTTTTGGCCGAAAATACTAAGAGGAAGAAGGGATTTTTGCTTCATTTCCTTTGTTTAGAAGAGATCTAGAAGGAGATTTGGCTAAGTTTGCATCAAGATTAAGGTATGTATGAGGTTGTGTTGGGAGTTTCATGCATGGTTTGGTTGCTAATTTGATGTGCATGTTAGCCATGGCTCAAATCCTTGTTATGCCATGGAAATGGTATTTGGCCAAAGTTGTTATGGTGATAAAGCCATTGCATGCTAAGTGTGAAGCTTGATGATGATGCATGCAATGATGGATTGTCTACTCTTGAGTAAGATTTTGAGTTTTCTTTTTGTGTTTAACCATGATTGAAGTTGAATGGAGCATGATTGTCATATTCGGCCATGATGCATTCATGAGCATGGTTCATGCTTCTTGCATGTTAGTTAAAATTTGTATTTTGGATGGCTATGGACACCTTGAAATTCGGCCATGCTCATATTGTATATATATGTTTGCACATGATGTTTTGGCTATGAAGTAAGTGATGAATATATTGGTTTAAAGAAGAAGATGTGGAAGAATGCTTGTAAAATTGCAAGCACAATTCGGCCTAGCACACATATAAGTGCTTGATGCTATATTATAAGTTTTGGGCCACAATGTGCAAAGCATTAACTAGTAAAATGCATGCTGTTTTTGTGAGGTATTAAGTGCAAAATTGACCTCAACATGTACATGAATATTCGGCCTTGGGTAGCCTATTGAAGGCCTTAGCCTTTCCTTGATGCTCAAATAAATTGTATTGAATTGCTTGATGTAGTATAAAATGTGCATGACCATTGTGTATTCAAGCTAAAGAGTGGCCATATGACCATTTAAACTCCTTGTCATATTCGCCATAAGCAAGCACAATGAGGTTTTAATAAATTGAATTTGTTTGAATTAGCTCAAGAGCTAAGAGGGCCACAATTGGACAAGGGAAGGAAAAGGTGATCGAATAGCCGAAAAAGCCGTTCGACAACATCCGAGGTAAGTCCTCAAGAAGTGACCCTACTTGAATTATGTGGAATAAAGTATGGATGTGTATTGATTATTGATTATGTATGTATGAGCATTTGAATTCTACTCGGGCTAAGTCCCGGCGAATATGCTTGTGATTATATTTGCGTTTTGAGCCTTAGTAATGAAAATGAAATATGTATGTCCAATGATTATTGATGTATGTGTACATGAGAAATTGAATGATATCCGGGCTAAGCCCGAAGACAATTATGCTGGAAATTATACCGGGTTAAGACCGAAGGCAATTGTGCTAGTGGCTATATCGGGCTAAGACCAAGGCATTCGTGCGAGTTATTCTATCCGGCTAAGACCAAGGCATTTGTGCACGTGATTATATCCGGTTATATTCGAAGAATCTTGGGCTGGAGGTGAGTGTTGGTTGCTGTAATGAATTCAATTAGTACACTCGAAAAGCCCAAAGGATAAGGTACGTTATATGTGCATTGGAAAGTCGACATGTTTGAGCAACATTCGCTCAATCGACTAATAAATTTCAGTTATTGAATTGATTGATACTTTGTGAAAGTATATAATGATGAAGTGTGAAGTAAGAATGTGTATTAATGAAATGATGCATTTGACTATGTGAATGTATTGCTGTAATTAGAGCTGATTATATTCCTTGAGACTTACTAAGCATAAAAAAATGCTTACCCCGTTACTTTGGCTCTCTGTTTTATAGATTTCGCTCGATAGCAATCGGATTCGGGATCAATAAAGTCGAAGTCATCCACACTATCCACGCCTCTATTTTGGTATAAATTTTGGTTGAACTTTGAAATGGCATGTATAGGACTACCCCTTGTTGGTTGAATATGTTGTGATGTATATATATACGGCCATGCGAAAATGGCTCGTAAAAGTGAAGTATCGACTTAGACTAATTGTGGTTTGTATGTATATATTTGGTGTCATGATGTGGCTATGGCTTGAAATGGGAATGTTGGTCATATGATCAGCCATTGGCATGGTTAAAATGATCATATATGAACCTATGTATGGCAAGACTAGTTGGTTCATGGAGACTACCAAATAGGTAAGACCTACCTTAAAAACAGATGCTGCCAGCTGCAGTGACGTGAATGTGAAAAATCACCAAAATTCGTAGGAATGGAATTAAATAGTGAATAAGCTATGTAAATGAACCTTGATGAGTCTATTTTCATATGGAAGAAACGAAATGGTCATAGGAGTTACATGTTAAGAGATATTAAAGCTATTGTGAGACAGGGCCAGAATGGTTTCTGGGTTCCCTGTCGTAACTTTAAAAATTTACTATAAATTATCCAAAAAGAATTAGGAGACATACCTTATATGTAAAGATTCCATTTTGAGTCTAGTTTCATTAGAAACAAACGGCACCAGCATTAAATCCCTGTACAGAGAGATATTCAAGTTATACAACACGAAGGTCAGAACAGTCGATCCCTGCAACAGGGGTGACTTTAACTAATAAACTGTACCAATTGGCCCGACCAAAAATTCTAGAAATAAATCCATGGATGGATATATGAGTCTAAATTCAGGGAAAATTTACAAAACCAGTTTCCGAGTTTTGAAACTCGAGATATGATTTTTAAGGCAACAGTGACGCAGTTTTCCAGCCTGACTGGAAATGTCAAATGGATGGGCAAAACAAGTGAACTTGGCTTGTTAACCCCTCGTGTCCGACACCGGCGATGGTCTCGGGTTCGGGGTGTTACAGGAATGGTATTAAATAGTGAATAAGCTATGTAAATGAACCTTGATGAGTCTATTTTCATATGGAGGAAACGAAATGGTCATAGGAGTTACATGTTAAGAGATATTGAAGCTATTGTGAAACAGGGCCAGAACGGTTTCTGGGTCCCCTGTCGCAACTTTAAAAATTTACTATAAATTATCCAGAAAGAATTAGGAGACATACCTTATATGTACAGATTCCATTTTGAGTATAGTTTCATTAGAAGCAAACGGAACCAGCATTAAAGCCCTGTACAGAGAGATATTCAAGTTATACCGCGCGTAGGTCAGAGCAGTCGATCCCTGTAACATGGGTGAATTTAACTAATAAACTGTCCCAATTGGCCCGACCAAAAATTCTAGAAATAAATCCATGGATGGATATATGAGTCTAAATTCAGGGAAAATTTACGAAACCAGTTTCCGAGTTTTGAAACTCGAGATATGATTTTTAAGGCGAAGGTGACGCAGTCTTCCAGTCTGACTGGAAATGTCAAATTGGTGGGCAAAACATGTGATCTTGGCTTGTTAACCCCTCGTGTCCGACACCGGCGATGGTCTCGGGTTCGGGGTGTTACACCATTGGAATGGTTAATCACAATCATTTTGGTGCTATGTATGACAAATGGCTAGTTGACTCATGGAAAACTATGAAATAGGTGAAATTTACCTTAAACTAGATGCTGACAGCAGCAGTGATGTGAGTTTGGAAAATCACTAAAAATAGTATAAATGTAATTAAATAATGAATAAATTATGTAATCGAATCTTTATGAGTCTATTTTCATATGAAAGAAACGGAATGACCATATGAGCCGTATTTTATGAGATGTTTAAGTTTTCGTGAAACAGGGCCAGAGCGATTTCTGGATTCCCTGTTCTAACTTTGGAAATTCACTATAAATTAACCAGAGATAATTAGAAGTCATGACTTATATGTACAGATTCCTTTTTGAGTCTAGTTGCATTACAAACAAATGGCATAAGCATTGAAGCCCTGTACAGGGAGATATCTAAGCTGTAATGCATGAAGGTCAGAGTAGTCGAACCCTGAAATAGGGGAGACTTTAACTAATAAACTGTACTAATTGGCCCAACCAAAAATTCTAGAAACCAATTTGTAGATAGATATATGAGTCTAGTTTCAGGAAAAATTTACGGAATCGGTTTTCGAGTTTTGGAACTCGAGATATGATTTTTAAAGTGACTGTGATGCAGTTAGCCAGCTTGTCTGGAAATTTTAAAATGAACTGTGTAAGCAAATGAATTAAGTCCGTTAACACCCCGTGTTCGACTCAGGTAACGGTCTCGGGTACGGGGCGTTACAGTCATTGCCCGTTGAACCATTTGAAATTGAATAGGATACTCGAAAAATCACACATATCGTAAAATGCCAATGTCCCACACATGGTCTTACATGTAATCACATATCGATGCCATTGTCCCAGACAGGGTCTTACACTAATCAAATACGATGCTGATGTCCCAGACATGGTCTTACACGTAATCACATATCGATGCGAACGTCCTAGACATGGTCTTACACGAAAACACATATCGAAAATCCTATGTCATGACATATGTATCCTAGCTATTCCTAAGGTTCGTACAAGACTTTCGAACTTCGTAACTCGGTCGAAACGAATTCATAAACATAGCTCCCTAGCATATATACATTTGGCTAACACATATATACTTTCACATAGTTCGTTTCAGCATATAAAAATCATATTTACTTAAAATTAACAACATCTATTTACTTATAAACTTACCTCGGACAACGATAATCGGAACGGGACAACTAATCGACAACTTTGGTTTCCCCCGATCCAAATCCGATTTCTTTGGTTCTTGATCTAAACATATTCAAATTAAACTCATTCAAACATAATTTCATTCAATTTAGTCCAAAAACACATAAATGGGCAAATTACCATTTTTCCCCTAACATTTCACACTTTTTACAATTTAGTCCAAATTGCGCAAAACACAAAGCATGCAAAATTTGCACACACCATGCTTAGGTTGAATGTTACCCATGATCATACAAGTCCATATATTTCATTTATTTCACATTTTAGTCCCTCAATTTATTATTTTTTCAATTTAGCCCTAATTATTCAAAATCATCAAAAATTCCAATACAAAACATATTAATCCAAAACATATCTTTCATAATTCATCAACTAACATCACAAAGTTCAATTATTCATCAATGGCATATCTCAAAATATTCATCAAAATAAAAAATTCAAGCATGGGCTTTGTACATTACACTGCAACGATCTCAAAAGCGTAAAAATTATAAAAAATTGAGCTACTTACATACCTTAATCAAGCTCAACAATGGCCAAATACCCTAAGCTTTATTTCTTTTCTTTCTTTTTTTATTCAGTCATAAGAATATAGATGAATGCATGGTGGTTTAATTTATGTTTTATTATAACATATATTATTTAACATTTTACAAATTTAACCTTTATAATAAAATATAAAACCATTATAATATAAGGTCACAACCGTCCATCATTTATAATTATGGTTTAATTACAACATAAATACTTCATATTATAAAGACAAAAACAATTAGACACTTTCACATTTAACTACCAATTTTTTTATTTTACGTGATTAAGCCCTTTTATTAAATCGGACACTCAAACAACAAAATTAAAACACGAAAATTTCACAGATATATATTCACACATAATAAACACAGAAAATAATTTTAAAATATTTTTCTAACTCAGATTTGTGGTCCCCAAAACCACCATTCCGGATAGGGTCTAAATCAAGCTATTACAAGGAATAAATTGTAAAAGTTGTGAAATATTTGGTGTAAAAGTGTAAATATGCTCTAATAAGTGTTTTGAATTAAATTGAATAGCGAGGTAATTAGATAAGCTAAATTTGATTACAATAGATCAAGAAAAGTGAAGCTCAGATCTTGATCGGGGGAAAAATAAAGTATCAGATTAGTCGGTTCAGTCCATCGCTTTTTGTGAATCGAGGTAAGTTCGTATGTAATAATTTTCATTACAAATGTATTTTATATGCTTTGATATTGCATAAACTATAAACACGAGACTACTGATATGTTTGATAGTAATTTGATGGCGATTCGCCATACAAAATCCCGATTGAACCTTAGGAATAGATTAGGATACTAGTGACATGTTATTAGGGAATTCATTGATTTGGCTTCGGGCCATTATATCGGCACTTTGGGTGCGAGCTTTATTGATTTGGCTTTGGGCCATGATATTGACACTTCAGGTGCGAGCTTAATTGATTTGGCTTCGGGCCATGATATCAGCACTTCGGGTGTGAGCTTCATTGATTTGGCTTTTTTCCATGATATTAGCACTTCAGGTGCGAGCTTCATTGATTTGGCTTCAAGCTAGGATATCGATACTTCAGGTGCGAGCTTCATTGATTTGACTTTGGGTCATGATATTGACACTTAAGGTGAGATACCCCCGAGTATCAGAAATTTATTTTGAATGGTTCAACAGGTAAATAAATGATTTGGTTGAGTATGAGATTGATACGTGATGGTACAGGTATGTACATAAATAATATAAGATTTAAATCGAAGAACCTGTAACACCCCTAACCCATAGTCGACATCGGATTAGGGTTACGAGGCATTACCAGACAGACAGAACATTTCAGACCAATACAGAATAACATATATTAAATATCATTAAGATAGAGGCATTCATCAACAATTCATTTATTAATACAGTCTACAAGGCCTAAAACATACATTTAAGAAAGGTCAGAACTAAAACGAATACATTATGAATTTTCAGAACTCAACTAATTCTTTCAAACTATTAAAGTCACACGCCTGTGCGACTAGGCCGTGTGTCATACACAGGTACTAGACACGCCCATGTGAACCAGCCGTGCCAAAAATAGGTCCTATACTGACTTTTTCACACGGTCAATAGGCACGCCCTGTACTATGGCCGTGTGATACTTAGCTAGATACTGACTTTAGCCCACGGCCATATAACACGCCCGTGTGTCGAGACTGTGTGATTCTTAGAAGAATACTGCTTTTCTTATACGGCCACAAGGCACGCCCGTGTACCCTGACCGTGTGGCACCAAACAGGCTTGGTGAAAGCCAATTTGCCACCCCTTTTTGGGTCTAATCCTACAAGTAATAATATACAACATTCATACCAAAATTTCCAACCAATTCCATGCTTAAGAATGACCAAAACACAGTAGAACTTAGCACATTCCAAACATACACCAAAACTATACACAACTCATCATTGTTAGCCAACTCCCATGGCGTAATATATACACATCAAAACTTATATACATAGACCTTCTAGCCTATACATGCCATACTTTAAAATATTTACACTTTCAAAAGTACCAAAATCAGATTGATAGTGTGGTGATGATCTTCTACTATCCTCGAGCCTTTAGTAGCTACAATAACTGTAAAATAGACAGACACAGAGTAAGCTACAAAGAGCTTAGTAAGCCAAATAAAATTGGTCTACATGCTAAAGCATATAAGTACAATTCAACTATATAGATTCAGAACCATTTCATAGAATAATTCATAAACTTAATCATGCTCCTTTATTTGCATATATGTCATACTTCATTTCCATACATATTTCACAGAGACAAAGCTTTTCATAATCAGAAATTTAGTACGATACAAATGTACCTACATAGGTTATACATTTCATATACTCAATCTTAAATTTCGTATGCTATCATCAGACGGGTCAGAAATGATACAGATGCTCATAATCAAGTACAATGTCGATGTCCCAAACGTGGTCTTACATGTAATTCAATATCGATGCCTCTGTCTCAGACAGGGTCTTACATGAAATCAGATATGATGCCGATGTCCCAGACATGGTCTTATACGTAAATCTCAATCGAGGCCTATGTCCCAGACACAGTCTTACACGATGTCATAGACAGATGTCAACCTTGCTTAGGAACATACATAGTTTTTCAGATATTAACATATTATCATACTTTACTCCAAATATATACATCAGGCACTCAAGGCCATCCAATACAGTATGTGCAGAATTTTATTTCAATTAACACGTAATTGTAATTTGACTTACCTCGGACGGATTTCAGATAAAACGAGTTGTCTATTCAACTATTTTGGACTTCCCCCGATCTAAGTCCGATTTTCTTTGTTCTTGATCTAATACAATAAAATACAAATTCAACATTCAATCATTCATTTCATTCAATTTAATCTATTTACACATATTTAGGGCACTTTACATTTTGGCCCTTACATTTTCACACTTTGTCAATTTAGTCCATTTTTCACAAAATGACCAATATGCAAAATTTCTTTGTAACAAGGGGTAGCCGAATTTTTATGGTTTCTATATAAGCCCATACAACATGTTTATTTGACAATTTAGTCCTTCAAAACCTCATTTTCAAAATTTAATCCAAATAGCTCAATTTCATCCAAAACTCAAAGACAAAACTTATGAACCATCTACCAAGCCTTCATAATTCATTCAAAAACATTACAAAACTCATGATATCAACAATGGAATTTCATGAAATCTTTAACAAAAATAGAAATTCAGACATGGGTTTTGAAGAACACGAAGCAAGAATCACAGAATCGTAGAAATTATCAAAAACGGAACAAAAATTCTAACCTTAATCAAGCTTGGACAAGGCCGAACCTAGCTTGTTCTTTTTCTTTCTTTTTCCTTTGAATTTTTGGCCAAAGATGAACTAATATTCATGGACATTTCATGTTTATTTTATTATAATATACATTAATATGCATTTTCCAATTTTACCCTTTAATTAACAATTAAAAATTCCATCCACTAGTGTCCATACTTGTCCATGCATTAGTACAATGGTCCAATTGACATGCAAGGACCTTTATTTTAAAAGCCAAGCCAAATAGGTGCTTTAGCATCTAGCATTCAACTTTTACACTTTACGCGATTTAATCCTTTTTCATAATTAAGCACAGAAACAGACAAATTAAATCACAAAAATTTCACAGATGTAAATTCACATATCATAGACACAGAAAATAATATTAAAATATTTTTTAGACTTGATTTGTGGTCTCGAAACTACTATTCTGACTAAAGTCAAAACTGGGCTGTTACAGAACTGGTGAAGAATACATATAATTTTGTGAATGAGTATTTGAAAGGTTTGTTAGTTAATATGAATTATATATGTTTATATTCAATTGATGAATTATGTGTTTATGGTTATATTAAGTTCGTTTCATACGAGCTTACTAAGCTATAAAGCTTACTTTGTTTATTTTCCATGTTTCAAGAGACTTTAAAGCTAGCTCAGATTCGGGGATCGTCGGAGACTTCATCACACTATCCTCCTATTGTTTTGGTACTTTTGAGCTTATGTTTTAAGTATATGGAATGTATACAGACTTTGGTCATTTTGGTATTTTGGCAATGTGTTGTGCTATTTGAATTGGCTTGTAAATGCTTATGTTTTGGTTTGTAAATATAGCTATGAGAGTTGGCTTAATTTAGTTGATTTGATTATGTATATATATGTACATAGATGGTTGTTATTGTGAGTGCATGGATGGGTATATGATGTTTGTGAATCATGAATATAGGTATGCTAGTGAATCTAGGCATTAATGCACATTTGAGTTTGGTATGAATTTAGATGGCATATTGTGCTATTGATATGTTTTGTATTGGTTGGTTTTGGAAATGGTATGAAATATGCTTAAGAGAGGTTGATTGAATGCCTATAATATGGTATGTTTTGTGCCATTTGGATTCGGTGTAGGTTTGTATAAGATAGGGTGAGAAAATGGCTTGGTAAATAGCCTATTTTTGTCCACACGGGCAGAGACACAGGCGTGTGTCTCAGCCGTGTGTGACACACAGTTATGTTACATGGCCGTGTGTGCCCTGGTGTAAATTAAAATTAAGTCAGTATGCTCCACACGGCCGTACACACGGGCGTGTGACTTGGTTGTATGGCATAAGCCAGTATACCCTACAGGTTTGGCACTTTTCTTTTCATGAGCATTCTCTTATTTCTTCTCTTCTATTCTTTTATTTGTATTTCATTAATTTGGCCAATTAATCATTGTATAAATATTCGAATAGATTATTGTGCTTTATTTATTTATTGCATGTTTCAGTTAATAAACTAATTTATTTATTAAGTGATTCTTTATTTGAAATTGGTTGTTTATTCAAGAGTGCTTAGTATACTAGAGAGTGGCGTCCCTGATATAAGATCGGGACAGGTGAGACAGGAAAGGTATCGTGTCGTGTATAACTTGTGCCAAGCTGTGAGACTGGGAGAGTATTTGTATGCCTAGGAAGAGATCGAAAGATTGACTTAGGTGGTAATCCTTAGTGAAGATGAGACCGAAAGGGTATTCTTAGCTAATGGTGATAAATAACTCAATCGAGGATAATTAATTATTTAATTAGATAATTAGGGATTTAACTAATCATAGGCTAGAGGCTCTCATTGTCGACACTAGGAATAGGAAATTCCATTAGGTTAATTTAAGTTAATTTAATTAGTTTAATAAATATATTAATTTGGATTAACACTAATAATTTGTGACTCAATTAGTTTAGTAATTATTTTCTATAATTAATTTATAATAGTTTCTCTAATCTGTAATCCCTTGGGTACGATCCTCAGAATACTTATCGATGTTTCGTTGTATCACTTCTATATTACAATTTGACCTATATGCTTGCGGACACAACCGATTTAATTATATATATTTGGTGTGATATTTATACTATAAATGATAACACGTTTATAGGTGGTCAGGAGTTTAAGGCTTAAAGCCTCATATGTGTAAGGAAGTCCATGGCCATAAGTTATAAAAGTTCGTTGGATTTATTCTTTAACTTTTATGTCAAAATTATATGTGAGATTTCACCATGTGAAGTCCGCAGTAAAGTCTGTATGTTGAATCTGTTATATGAAGTTTTTTCTCTGAGTCCACATGTACGAGCCCACCATATATATGAATCATTTTCTATGAATCCATATGAACGAGTTCACCATATATATGAATCATTTTCTATGAATTTGCACATATGAATCTGCTATATATATATGAATAATTTTCTATGAGTTCACATGTATGAATCTGCCATGTCTATGAATCTTTTTCTGTGAATACGCATGTATAAGCCCATTACACCCATGAATCTTCTACTACAAGTTCGTATGTATAAGTCCGCATCTAGCAACCCATATGAAAGAGTTTGTAGGATTGTCTATCAAGTTAATCTGAAATGACTCTCAATTTGGTGGGTTTTATACTAAGATTATACGCAACAGTCTGTACGAAAAGACTATATGCTACATGAACAAGGGGAAATCTCATGGATTATGTACTGTGCCTCTATTATGTCAAGCCCAAACATAAGCTGTGGAAAATGAATGTACAAGTTTTATCTAAGTGAGATCTGTGGTGAATTCTTAATTGAAGTAACTTAATTTTAGAGCTCACTAAGTTCGTCATGAACCTACCATATTTCTCTTCCTCATTTCATGTATTTCTAGACTGTTGTTCATGGGAAAAGGTAACTAAGCTAGAATCTTCAAAGTCTTGTGTGAGCATGTCACCATTAGTTTTGTAACATGTGTAGATATTGGGGAAATATGTTTAAAACTTCTGTTGAACCTAGATATTTTCAACCATTCAGTTGGATGTTACACTCGAAAAATATCTAGGTTGCCAATTGGGCTTTTTACATCAATGAAGGGCATTCTTCCATCCCACCTTGGAAAACATGCAAAAGAAACTTGATGAAATAAGCTTTCTTTTGCCTTCATAGGTATTTCAGGTAATACATTAAAACATACACAAGATCATCAGTGTTCCTCTCTTCCTATTTTGTCTTATGGTGCTTCAAGAGGTGTGTAACACCCCTAACTCGTACCCTAGCTAGAATAGGATTACAAAGCATCACCGTAAAAACGTAACATAAAACATAAATTTCCAAAACTTGAAAGAAACATAGCATAATCCATTCATATACATGCAATTCGTCCCTTAATTGAGCCTTTGAGGCCTTAGAAACATCTTAGAAACTATTCAGGACTAATTCAGAAATAATTGGAACATTGAGGAAAAAGTTAGAAATTTTAAACTGTAAGGGTCACACGGTTGAGATACACGCCCGTATCTCAGGCCATGTAACAATCAAAATAGGGACACACAACCGTGTCCCAGCCTGTGTTCATGCCTATTTAACTCTCTGAGTTGTGTCACATGGCCAAGCCACACACCCGTGTGCCAGGCCGTGTACTAGGTTGTGTAACTACCTGACTTGAATGCCTTTAAATTCTACAAGGGACACACGACCGTGTCACATGGCCGTGTGTCACACATGGCTGAGACACATGCCCGTGTCTTAGGCGGTGTGGACAAGAAATTGGCCAAAATAAAGCCATTTCTTTCACCCATTTCAAGCATGTACCTACAAGACATTTGCAACCTTAACCACGACAATCAAAACATACCAAAACATGCATTAAAATGACAAATCAAAAGACCAAAAATCCATTTAACCAATATACCATATAGGCACCTCAATCACGATCAAACTACCTTACCTAAACATATGCATTACCACACTTAAAACATACACAACTAATTCAATATCATCTTAAAGCATATCACAATTGAGTCTACAAGCAACACAACATGACATACCATACTAATGTCCTAAAAACAACCAACCAATGTGCCATTCATAGACACCACAATTATATCCAACATCAAAAACTAAAACATGTAAACTTTGATCCATTTCTAGCATAGCACTTCATTCATTCACAAGCCAAGAAAAATCACAAGTGACCAATTCCATACCATTCTAATTTTACTAAGACGATACCTATTTACAATCTTAATAATGTAATACCCCGTACCCGAGACCGTTGCCGAAGTCGAACACGAGGTGTTAACAGACTTATTTCATTGTAAAACACAGTTCATTTAAAATTTCCAGACAAGCTGGCTAACTGCGTCACTGTCACCTTAAAAATCATATCTCGAGTTCCAAAACTCGAAAATAAGTTCCGTAAATTTTTCCTGAAACTAGACTCATATGTCCATCTAAAAAGTTTTTTCTAGAATTTTTGGTTGAGCCAATTAGTACATTTTATTACTTAAAGTCTCCCCTGTTTCAGGGTTTGACTGCTCTGACCTTCATGCATTACGACTTATATATCTTCCTGTACAGGAATTCATTACTTATGACGTTTGTTTCTAACGAAACTATACTCAAAAAGGAATCTATACATATATGGAATGGACTCTAATTATCTCTGGTTAATTTATAGTGAATTTCCAAAGTCAGATCAGGGGATCCAGAAATCGCTCTGGCCCTGTTCCACGAAAACTTAAATATCTCTTAAAATACGACTCATATGATAGTTTCGTTTCTTCCATGTGAAATTCGATTCATGAAGGTTTGATTACATAATTTATTCACTATTTAATTCCATTCCTACTATTTTTAGTGATTTTTCTAATCCACACCACTGCTGCTGTCAGCATCTATTTTTAAGGTAAACTTTACCTATTTCATGGTTTTCCATGAATCAATTAGAATTTGTCATACAAAGCACCAAAATGATCATGATTAACCATTCCAATGGCTAATCGTTACCAAACATTTCCATACCTCTCAATGAACAACATACAAAACGATTTTAATGCTATGCTCAAAGTATATATAAGCCATTTTCGCATGGCTATCCAAATTTATACAAAACCAAAGGGTACATGACCAACAACAAAAAGGGTAGTCCTATACATGCCATTTTCAGAGTTCAACCAAAAGTGTACCAAAAGGGCTTTGATAGTGTGGACGACTTCGACTTCGACAATCACGAGTCCGATAGCTGACGAACCAAAATCTATAAGACAGGGATTCAAAGAACGGAGTAAGCATTTAATGCTTAGTAAGTTTTGAGCAGTGAAATTACGCACAATTGAAGTATAGCATTCATATGACTAAGCGGATAATTTCATATACACACATTCTCAAAATCATGCCTACTTCACATTACCAACCCTTATACTCATACATAAGAGATCAACAACCAAAAGCGGAAGCTCGTTAATCGACTGAGCGAATACTATTTAAAAGGAATCAATTAATCCAATACATATACGAAACATACCTCATCGTTGGGATTTTACGAGCATATCAATTGAAATTATTACAGCAAGATCGCTCATTCCCAAACCAAGTACCTTGATTTAACCGGATATAGCTACTCGCTCAAATGCCTTGGGACTTAGCAGGATATAGTAGCTTCGCACAAATGCCTTCGGGACTTAGCTCGGATATAGTAACTTCGCACAAATGCCTTGGGACTTAGCAGGATATAGTAACTTCGCACAAATGCCTTTGGGACTTAGCCCGAATATAGTAACTCGCACAAATGCCTTCGTTATCATCCGAATATTCATGCACATATCGTAAATCATGACACATCTTTATTTCATTTTCATAACTAGAATTCAAACACAAATCAATTATTAAGCATTCCCATTTTCGGCTCAATAGCCACATACAAACAACATGATTTGGTTTGCTTTGTGACATGATCTCTATGCACGACGGCTACCCATCATACGTATAGACTAATTAACTCAACATATAATTCAAGTAGAATCATTATATCACCGTATATTTGTTATGATTATCGTCATGACTTAATCAAATCGTAAACTAAGTTTCATTACTCGAAAACTTACCTCGGATGTTGTCGAGCGATTTTGTGACTATTCGATCACTTTTTCCTTCCCTTTATCGGATTTAGTTCCCTTTACTCTTGAGCTTAATTTAACAAATAAATTGATTTAATCATTTGAACATCAAAAAAGAGAAACTCAAGGTACTTAACCCATATATACATTAGATATTAGAGTCACATATATATGAAATCATGAATCAACTCAACATATTAGCCCACACTCTCTTTTAGCCGATTATCTAAGCCAAGATAAAAGCATCAATATGCTTGCCTCTAACCGAATACATGCAACACCAATCTACCTCATGTGGCCGAATATGCATGTCTATGTTGAGGCCGATTCTATACTTAATACATTCTACAAATATGGTTACTTGTATTGACTAAATACCATTTTGTTTCAAGTTCAAAACTCGGCTAATACCCATATATACACTAGCAATCAAATACTAACATTTGTACTTCACCTTAATAGCTAGCTTAGCAAACTTTAATTTAACATATAATTGTTCATAACACAATTAAAGCATCCTCTCCATTCCATCAATTCAAAACACATACATTAACCTAATATCAATTAACTAAGCACTTTAACAATTTTTCTTTAACTACACACATTCGGGAATGACAAAGACAATTTAACAAACCTTAAATTCAACTTATAACAACATATACTCAATATTCAAAGCATTTAACATCACTTCATCATGCTTTTACATCATGGCCGAATGCTCCTTTTAACCCATTTACCCTCACAAAGCATGAATTTCATCATCCAACTTACAAGCTTACAATCCCATGAATTTTAACCTCATAATATCTATCCAACTCTCACTCATTAGCTTCTATCATCTATCTCCAACAACACTAAATAAAAATATACTTCGTGGGTCTAAGGTAGAACCAAGAAAGGAACTCATAAATATCAAGATGTAAGCAACTACCATTGTTCATCTAGATTTAGCATGAAACAACAACCATCACCCTTATTAATCTCCATAGCCGAAAACCTTACTCATTCCACACTCAAATTTTCAACATGGGTTACAAAAATAACTTGATATCTCACTCCATATCAACTAAAATTTCAAGAACTAGTATAAACTTTCTTACCTTAATATTGACCTAGGATAACCGAATGCTTCACTCCCTTCTTCCTCTTTTCATTTCGGCCAAGAAGAGCCGATTTCTTCTTTTCTTTCTTCCTCAAGTCACGGCAATGGGGGGGGGGCATGGATGAGACAACTTTGTTTTCATCACCCCTCCCTTTTCATTACTTTATTACTAACCTTTTATTTTATTCTTTCTCACATAAAACACTAACACCAAATGTTTATAATAGGCTTTAACTTATAGCATGGCCGGCCACCATCTTGTTCTTTGGTTAATTTGACATGCAAGTACAATTATTTTGCAACATGCATAAATAGGCCACTTTACATTTGCCTAGCACATTTCTAAATTTTCCCACATAAGTCCTATTTAATAAAATTCACTTACAATTAACAAAATTCCAATATGAAATTTTTATACATGCATACATACATATAATAAGCATTAACTATGACGGTTAATTATTTTTATGACTCGGTTTAGTGGTCCCGAAACCACTTTCCGACTAGGGTCACTTTAGGGCTATCACAAATAAAGTACCTAACATCTTACTTTAGTATTTTTGTCCTAATGTACCATAATAACCTATATAGCCACATATACATGCCACAACCCTAAGAAGAACAAGAACTACCAACATCGATGGATACTGTGGGCTGAAGGTTCGATCCGTCCAAAAGTCAACAATGACGATTTACAAAACAATACACAAAAACATATAAGCTTATAGAGCTTATTAAGAACATAGTATATCTTTTAACTTAACAAAAATTTAATACAACTCATATTTTACTCGATTTGAAGTTACAAGAGTGTAAACAGGGGCACATATGTGCTATTCAGGGGACCAAAGTACAAACAGGGGCATGTATGTGCAATTCGAGGGTACCGAAGAACAAATAGGGGCACGTATGTTGAATTCAGGGTATAATTAATTATAAGTGTTTAATTTCATAATTAAAATTAAAATATACAAATAGAAATTCAATTACATATTGAAATACTATGAACTTACATTGACAACTAGAGCGTTGAAATGCGATCGAGCTAATCCGTGATTTTTGCCTTTCCTTGATTTAATTCCGGTTGATATTTATCTTGATTTAAATAAATAATTATATTCAATTAAGTATTTCAATCAATCTCAACATTCAATTCAATCTATAATTCAGATTTATGCATAATTATAGTGTAACACCTCTAACCCGTATCCGTCACCGAAATAGGGTTACAGAGTATTACCAGAGTTTTCAGAACAATCACAGATAATTTATGTTAATTACTATTTAATTACCGTAAGTGGTCTTATTGTACCTTGTATGGACCCTCGAGGCCCAATAGTAACATTGGAATCAAGTTGGGACTAAATCGGGATCTCAAAATTTTTTTCACAAAATTTCAAAATTTTTACTTGAAACAAGGCACAAAAGCCCGTGTGGTCAGGGCACACGCCTGTGTGACCATAGGACACGCCTGTGTCACAAGTTGTGTCCAATCCCGTGTAACTCTCTGACTTGTGCCACACGGCCAGTCACACACCCTTGTGAGTAAGCCATGTGATCAATTTAATTTTCAAAAATTAGGTGCATAATTCACACGGCCATTACACAAGCTCGTGTTCTAGGCCGTGTAGCACACGCAGTTGAGACACACGCCCGTGTCTCTGCCCTTGTGCTCAGTTCTGAGCATTCTGTTTCTCAAATTTTAGATGCAGGGGACACACGGTGTAACGGCCCAAACTCGGCCTAGATGTTATGGCTGAATCTGGCGATGTCACATGGAATGGAATTTGAAATCAAAATTTTTAAGTTAAACCATTTCCGTTTATTAGCTTTTATTTATCTTTCGTCAATTTCAAAACTATTTTCTCGTTAATTTGATTCGTTTAAAAACATATTCTATAGCGGAAGCTTTTAAAATCGTGATATTTAAAAAAAATCCTTTACATTTAGGAAAAACGTTGTATTTAATAAAACTGAGTTTTCGTTACAGTTCTAAAAATCTTGGAAACAGTAAAATCAAAACAAAGGCAAAATGTGGAACAGTTCCAAATTACATCAAAAATACCCCAAAAAACAAATAAGAAATAAATACCATAACTGAAATTAAAACAATTCAATAATCATGTGGTCACTGTTTAGCCCTCCGTGACATCGACCCGCCTAAGTCTAGGAATTACCTGTACAGATAAAATAGGAAGGCGTGAGTTTACGTAAACTCAGTGTGTAATCCCCACGGAAGACATACATACAGTGAAAAAACAATATCAGTCAAATGCAGTCTAGGGCCTAAGCCCATTACAGATTCAGATACAGTTTAGGCCTTAGCCCATTCAGATACAGTTAACATACAATAATAGAAATCAATATCCTACCCACCAACCTCTACACACCATCTCTGACCATCCCTACACACCGTGTGGGGTTTAAAACACCCACCCAGCCTTACACACCAAGTCGTACCGAATGCAACACATATCACCAAGCAAGGATTTGCAATGCTCCAACAGTGAGATTAACAAAAGAATCAAAAATGGAGGAGGAATTTTAGTTTGGTAGGGAAAAACGAAATCAATAAAATGAAAATAAGGATTTGTTTCTTTGAAAAAGAAATAACATCAGAAGAAGAGGAAATTTGGGAAAAATAAAAATTCAATTTTGACAAAAAGTCAGATATAATGCATATCCCTTGATTTCCTCCCACTAACCCACTTATCAGAATTCAATTCCCACTCAAACACTTGCATAGAATTGAGCAAAAATAATTACCCACGTTCGCCCAGGGATTCAAACACAGGACCTCCCCACAACACACATACAGCCTTACCACTCGAACCAGTAGGCTCATTCTGATTGTAACACCCCTTACCCATACACGAGACTGGGATAAGTTACGAGGCATTACCAGACGAACATACATCCAACTAAAATGCGGGTGATAAAATTTCAATTCCATCATTTTGTCCCTTATATGGGCTTACGAGGCCCGAAGCATACCATCATTTTGTCCATTATATGGGCTTACGAGGCCCGAAGCATACATTTGAAGTGGTTCGAGACTGAACTGAGAACATATGAAAATCTTAAGAAAATTTTTGTGCTCTGGCCTTACACGCCCGTGTAGAGGCACACCATGAGCCCGTGTGCTTGGGACACGCTCGTACCCCTAGCCCATGTGGGATCCTGAAAATCATAATCAAACTCAATAAAAATTGCTCTTTAAGACCTTTTAATTCATATTTCAAAACAATTTCTCACAAATTGCACCTAAAACCCAAGTTTTGCATCTTATTCAATTTAGTTCTTATTTTGTAATTGGACACTTTATTCTTAAAATTTCCTTATGAAACTTTACCACATGCATAATCTTATATTCAATTTAGTCGGATTTATGGTCTCGAAACTATTATTATGACTAGACCATATTTCGGGATGTTATACTGATGTGGTTTTACAATTATTTTAATATAAGCCCACTGAGCAAGTATACGGCTTAAGTCAGAAAAATTCCAAATTTTGCCAAATGTAAGGCTTGAACTTGAGACCTCTCACACACACCCAAAACACTTAACCACTGTAGATACATAGATGTGTCACTGTAACACCTCTAACCCGTATCTGTCGCCAAACTAGGGTTAAAAGGCTTTACCAGACATATTGGAACATTTCAAATTCATTTCACAAACATCATAGCATCATAGTCTAACATCAACATAAAGTCCCTTTCTTAGGTCAACGAGACCTTAAACATGCTTTAGAAAGAGGTCGGGACTAAACCGAGCAGATACAAAATTTTTCAAAACTTAAACATTTTTCTAAGTTACAAAGGTCATACGCCCATGTGAACAGGTCGTGTCCCTCACACGACATTAGACAAGCTCGTGTGTCTAGGCCGTGGCAAAACAGAGCATACATACTGACTTGTCTATACGACCACAAGACACGCCCGTGTGCCAGGCCGTGTGAAAATTAGGGAGGCTACTGACTTGAATCACATAGCTGACCACACACCCATGTGCCAGCCCGTGTGTCACACACGACCAATAGACACGCCCATGTGCCAGCCCGTATGCAGCACACGACCGATAAACACGCCCATGTGTCTAGGCTGTGTCAAATCTGTAGGGTATATTGACTTTAAAATAGTAGGGTACCCTAGGGCACACACGACCGTGTAACATAACCGTGTGTCGTACACGACTGAGACACACGCCCCCGTCTCTGCTCGTGTGGACAAAAATAGGCTATTTGCAAAGCCAAATTGCCACCCATTATGGACCATCCCTACAAGCATGAAACAAAGCACATTTCATGTCCCAAAGGCAACCAAAAACATACTAAATCATGCACAAATTGACCCATGATATCATCTTTCATTCCCATATAAAAATCCAACTCAAACATACCAATTCAAAGTACAAATTTTATATCAAAAGCACTTGATTCATACATCATATTAACCCATTTTCAATTCATAGCATTTTCATCATATTAACTTCCCAAATCAATCATGAAACTTACCAAAATTGACCATTTCATTTGGTCATCCAAGAACATATCATATTAACAATATTGTATCACATAGATTATACCAAAACTCATTCATAATCACAACCAAATCCAAGTCATATCACATGGCTAATATTCACAACTCAAAAACATATTGAAATACTTCTAGCCTCTACATGCCATACTTCAATATACACATTTACAAAAGGTACCAAAATAGAGTTCGATAGTGTGGTGATGATCCTTGACGATCCCCAAGCTCTTGGTAGCTTCGATATCTAAAAACAATTAAAAACACACACCAAGTAAGCTTTTAAAAGCTTAGTAAGCCATATACAAATAAACTCATCACATAACACATTTCAAACCATTTCATTCATGTAGTTTATGGCAAAATATAACCACATATCTATAATTCTTATATAGCTCAATTTTTCATAATTCAACTACATATGCACGTCTTATTCTCAAATAACTCATACATATTTCATATGTCCACATATATACATATACTTACCTTTCATTCTCAATCTTAATATACATTTCAAATGTACCTTAGTTGGATACAAGTTCACATAGTCATTCATTTTCTCGGAATGCTCGTTGAACTGTTCAGAATCAAATAAGATACATGGATAGCTCGAAAAGCTCGTACAATGCCAATGTTCCAGACGTGGTCTTACATGTAATCAAATATCGATGCCACTGTCCCAGACAGGGTTTTACACAAAATCAAATATGATGCTGATGCCCCATACATTGTCTTACACATAAAAATCAAATCGATGCCAACATCCCAGACGTGGTCTTACACTAAATCACATATCAGAAATCCTATGTCATGACATATGTATCCTAACTATTCTTATGGCTCGTACGGGACTTTTCGGACGTCGTCGCATTATTGGAACTTTCTCGGATTTCACATATTTCACTGTCCATTCCATTCATCACAATTCAAATATAATATAAGCAATTAATAATTAAATTTAATACATTTATTTGTATATTGACTTACCTCGTATGGATTTGAACGAATGGAATTGACTACTCGACGACTTTTGACTTTCCCCAATCTAAATCCATTTTCTTTGGTTCTTGATCTAAATAAATTAGAATTTAACTTAATCAATCTCACATTCATTCAAATCAATCCATTTACACATATTTAGGGCATTTTACAAATTAGCCCTCATATTTTCACATTTTAACACTTTAGTCCCTAATTCATAAAATTACAAAATATACAAAATTTTCATATACACGTGCTTAGCCGAATTTTCATGTAGTTCATATAACCCACATATTTCATTTATTTCACATTTTAGTCCCTCAATTTCTCATTTTTACAATTTAACCCAAAATACTCAAATTCATCAAAAATCTCAATACAAAACATAGTAATCTAACACATATCTTTCATTTACTATCATGAAACTTCATAAAACTTACATTATCAATAATGACACATCTTAAAATCATAATCAAATTCATAAATTGAGACATGGGCTTGACAGAATACAGAGTAGCAATCACAAAAACGTAAAAATTATCGAAAACCGATCAAAAACACATACCTTAATTCAAGCTCAAAGTGCCGAAACCCTAAGACTCTTTTTCTTTTCTTTCTCTTTATAATTTCGACAAAGATGAATGTTTTTTTGGCCTAATTTCATGCTTTTGTTTAATATTAACTATCATTTAATTATCAGATACCAATTTTACCCTTAATTAATTAACATATAAAACATTAACATTAAGGCCATAAATATCCACTTATACTTTCAATGGTCAAATATCAACATAAGGACCTTTGCTTTAATATGCCATAACAAATAAGCACACTTAACATATGGCATGCAACTTTTACATTTTATGTGATTAGGTCCTTTTTCAAAATTAAGCACACAAACAATAAAATTTTCACACGAAACTTTCACAGATATCAATTCACATATTATAAGCACGAAAATTAATATTAAAATATTTTTCTCTGACTCGAATTTGTAGTCCCGAAACCACTATTCTGATTAGGGTCTAAATCGGGCTGTTACAGTCACATTTTAACAGAAACAAAACTAAAAATTTTGGGGCGTTACAACTCTACCCCCTAAAAGAAAATTTTTGCCTCAAAATTTACCTGATCAGAATAGATAAGGATACTGCTGACGCATCGTATCCTCAGGCTCCCACGTGGCCTGCTCAATGCTATGATTCCGCCACAACACCTTCATTAATGGGATAGACTTCTTCTGAAGAACCTTTACATCTCGATCAAGGATCTGAACTGGCTCCTCCTTAAATGTCAAGTCTAGCCTAACCTCAATATTCTCCATAGGGACAATATGAGAAGGATCAGAGCGATAACGCCTCAACATGGAGATGTGGAATATGTCATGAATACGGTCTAGCTCTGGATATAACTCCAACTGATACGCGACCAGTCCTACTCGCTTTAAAATTTGGTAAGGCCCAATAAACCTAGGGCTCGACTTGACCTTGCGACCGAACCCCAGAACCTTCTTCGATGGCGAGACCTTAAGAAACACAAAGTCCCCCGAAGAATACTCAATCTCACATTTCTTTAGATCAGCATAAGACTTCTGTCTGTCAAAAGCCACCTTTAGACGATCCTTGTAACACCCTTAATATCCATCACCGGAATAGGGCTAAAGGCATTACTGGACAATTCCAATACATTTAGTATACATAACTCAATCATAGAAGCATCGCATATCATTCATCAATAGAGAGTTCCTTATATAGGTCATCGAGACCTTAAACATGCTTTAGAAAGGGGTCAGGACAAAACTGAGTTTATACAAAATTTTTGCAAAACATAAGCATTTTTCTGAGTTATACAGGTCACACACCCTTGTGAACAGGTCGTGTGCCTCACACTGCTTTAGACACGCCCGTGTAACTAAGCCGTGGCAAAACAGGGCATACATACTGACTTAACCACATGGCCACAAGACACGCTCGTGTGCCTTGGCCATGGTCGAAATTGACTTGGGTTACACGACTAATCACACGCTCATGTGTCCAGCCCATGTACCCTTCGAAATGGCCACACACGCCCATGTGCCAAAGCTGTGTGCCTCACATAGCCACCAGACATGCTCGTGTGTCTAGGCCGTGCTCGAGTCTAACTTGACTAGCTTCTTTACAACAGTCACACGGTCGAGACACATGCCCGTGTGCTCAACCGTGTGGGGTGAAAATTAGACTTGGTTGAAGTCACATTTCCCACCTAATTCAAGCATACCAAATCCATAACATTTTTGCATACATTTATAAGCAACCAAATCAAACAATTTAATCACCAAAACATACCTAATCAATGTACTAAAATCACCACAAATTACATAAATTACCAATACACAAACTCATCACCTTATCCCTATTTCAAACCACAAAACTTGCCAATTCAACATTCCACATTTAAACCATCACATGAACATTATAACATCACATTCCTTACTTATCAAACGTACCAATTATACCAACTTAAGGGGTCATACATACGAATATTTATACAAGCCAAGTCTCAAGGCTAATATTCACATCACAAAACATACCAAAATAACTCTAGCCTATACATGCCATATACCATATATACAACTCTCAAAATGGTACCAAAATAGATGGCCGATAGTATGATTGATGTCGCTGACGATCCCCAGATTCGAGCTAGCTTAATAACACTGTAAAATAGAGAACATTACACACAGTAAGCTTTGAAGCTTAGTAAGTTCGTACTAAATATAATCAACATTTTATAATACAAAACATCATCTAATAGACACTTAGTAGTTCTCAAATCATTCATCAACTCTATTCCAAATCAATAATATGTTCATACTACTCAACAAGATTTGTACACACAATATCATCTACAACATAGGTTTCGTACATACTTGAACCTTCATGTATTTATTCATTTTCATTCTGACCTCCTATTCGAATACATTAACTCTTTTCATAGTCTTCCCACGCTTTAAGAATTCACACATTTAGTGCTTTAATGGTTAGTCGAAGTTAGAATGATCCTGCACACTTAATGCCATCTCAAATAACCGAAGTTATCTCAGTATCTCACACTTAGTGCCTCATATAGCCGAAGCTATTCCATTTCGCACCCTTAGTGCTATTTATAACCGCAACAATTTCAAATGACACACTTAGTGTCGAACATATTCGATTTATCATCTTACACAAACCATAGTAAAATATCTATCCAATTCATGCATTATCAAGGCATTAAAACATAATTATAACATTATTTATCACGTACGAACTTACCTCGTGCTCGGAATTGTCGTCTCAGATTATCTACTCTATAACCTTTGACTTCCCTTGGTCTAAGTCTGAATTCCTCTTTTCTTGATCTAAATATGTTCAAAATTAACCCTTTAATTCACCAAATCATTCAAATCAATCCACAAACATACATTTAGGGAATTTTATAATTTAGCCCTCACATTTTTACATTTTGACATTTTAGTTCTTATTTCACATAAACACAAAATACACATAATTTCCTTTTATACATATTAGACCGAATATTCACTTAGCTCATACAACCCCAAATATTTCATTTATTTTACATTTTAGTCCCTCAATTTCTCATTTTCATAATTTAATCTCTAATATGCATTTTTACTCAAAATCACTTTACAAAACATGTATATCAAGCACTAAGCTTTCATAAATCATCATTTAACATCACAAAACTCATGAATTCATCGATGGCATCTTATCAAATCATCAACCATTCATGAATTTAAGCATGGGCTAACTAGAACACTTATTAATGATCACAAAAACATAGAAATCATAAAAACCAAACAAAATTCATACCTTAATTAAGCCAAGCATGCACCGAATATGAAAAAGCTTCAAGCCCTAATTTTTCTTTCTTAGTTTGGTGGAAGAACATGAATTTTGAAGCAAATTTGAACTTTTTTTAATTATTAATACATTATTTGATGTGTTTACCATTTTACCCCTTATTAAAATAATAAAAATTCATTTAATGGTTGGCTATTTATGTCCATCTCCACTAACTGTGGTCAAATTTCAACATAAGGACCTCACATTTCACAATGTATATCATTTAAACACTTTTAAAATCTAGCACACAGCTTTTGCATTTTACGCGATTAAGTCCTTTTCTCAAATTAACCACTTAAACGATAAAATTAACACACCAAACTTTCACACATACTAATTCACATATTATAAACATAGAAAATAGTATTTAAATAATTTTCCAACCTCAAATTTGTGGTCTCAAAACCACTATTCTAACTAGGGCCAAAACCGGACTGTTATAATCCCTAATCAGTCGAACCTTATCCTTAGTCTCAAAAACCAACTCAGGACCCAAAACTCAACGTTCACCCAACTCAGTCCAACATAGAGGTGTACGACACTTACGACCATACAAAGCCTCATAAGGTGCCATCTGAATACTCAACTGGAACCTATTATTGTAGGCGAACTCAGCTAGCGGCAGGTAACCCTTCCAACTGCCTCAAAAAGCAATAACACAACTCCTTAACATATCCTTCAATATTTGAATCACCCTTTTAGATTGACCAACGGTCTGAGCATGGAACGCAGTACTGAAGTCCAATCTCAAACCCAGAGCCTCATGTAACTATTTTTAGAACCAAAACGTGAAGCGAGGATCCCTATCAAAAATGATTGAGACTGGTACCCTATGTAGTCTAACTATCTAAAAAATGTAGAGCTTCGCTAACTTTTGAAGAGAATAGTCGGTCCTAATCGGAATGAAGTGCACAGACTTGGTCAATTAATCCATGATGACCCAAACAGAATCATTCTTTGTGGGTGTTAGAGGCAACCTACAAACAAAGTCCATCGTTACTCGCTCTAACTGTAACACCCCTTACCCATGTCAGACGCCGAGACAGGATACGAGGCATTACCGAATTAAGCATAAACAAACATGCAAAATCGAACCATAAAATTTCTTTTAATTCAAAACTTTTCATACATATACACATCATCCCTTATTTGGGTCTACAAAGCCCAAAACATACTTTAGAGAGGGTTCGAGACTAAATCGAGAACTTTGGAAAGTTTCAAGAAAACTTAGAAAATTTTACCATAAAACAGAGTCACACGCCCATGCAGACACAGGGGCACGCCCTTGTCCTCAAGCCGTGTAACTCTTTGTTTATGACGTCAGCACACAAATTGAACCACACGGCCAGGCTACACGCCCGTGTCTCTATTTCGTATCCCTCACACGGTTGAGATACACGGTTGTGTCTCAGCCCGTGTGCCCAACACTTAGGCTATTTTCCAAGCCTTTATGTTACTCATAATCCCTTACAACCTTGCACACATCCAAATCACGATTCATGGCATCATTTTAATAATTAAACACTCTTTATTAAGACACATTTATCATACTAACATATCCTTTTTCATATAATGCACTTACTCATGGAATACCAAGTCCAGATTCATTAATCCCCATTCATAAGACTTGTCATTTTGATGCCCACTTTTACCATTAAACCAAGGTTACCAACTTATCCATCAAACACTCATGTTTAACCATCATTATCTTGTTTTTAAATCATGCAATTACTTTCAAAATTATGACCATATCGAATGGTCATAAAGCATACATCCAACACACATGACATACTATCAATCATGCAAGGCAACCACATAATTTCATCATCATATCATAGGCATTAAACATAGCATAATTAGCTACACTTACAAACTGTAATTAATACGAGCCACATCTCATGGCCATATACAAATAACTCAATATAGCTAACATATGTAACTAAATCATAATAGCACATATCATTTGTCTAGTCCCTATACATGCCACTCACTTGAAATTACTAACATATGTAGCATTACTCCAAAAGTGGTGACTAGATAGTGTGATGCTGCCTCCGATGATCTCCAACCTTGAGCCGACTTGAAAACACTAAGAGAAAAAGGAAAGGGGGAGTAAGCTGTATGCTTAGTAAGTTTGTATGAAAATAATAAGCAAATTATTAACAAGTTCTTGCCAAATTCTCATTATTATTCATATTCTAGTTACTCTATTTTCTCGAGTATCGGTCACTAAATCATTTATATCTGGAGCTACAGAACTCCAAATTAAGATCTGTTAATTTTTCCAGAAACTAGACTCACATATATTTTTACCATAAAATTTTCATAATTTTTGGTTTAGCCAATTAGTACAGTTTATTCATTAAACTCTCCCCTATTTTGCTATCTAACAGCTTCGACCTTTATCTACTAAATATCAAATAAATCATAGTACGAGACTTGGATAATGTTTCTGTATCTTTATCTTGAAAATAGGATCACTAAGGATTTCATTCATATAAATTATAACTCATTATTATTTTTATACAATTTATAGTGATTTTCCCAAGTTAGAATAGGGGAATCCAAATTCATTCTGACTTTGTCTCACAAGAATTCGAATATCTCATATTATTAAATTCTTTTGCTTATACCATTTCTTTTATATGAAACTAGACTTAATAGGATTTCATTTAATATTTAATTCATCCTCTAATTCGACTTCCACAATTTTTGGTGGATTTCCAAATTAGGTCTACTGCTGCTGTCCCAAAGCTGTTTTAGTGTCAAAATGATGTTAACTAAGTTTATGCACCTTCATACCCATATACACATGAACACATCCATACATATACACAAAAGCACATACATACATACCTACCTCCCACAAAACCAACATTTGCCAAAGTACTAACATGAATTCAATTACGTACCTGTGCCCACTCGCACATACATGGTTTACTTATTTTACTTTTGGATTTCATATCATTTTTACCCGTTGAACACTTGGAATATGAATCAGACACACGGAAACAATGCACTGAAGTGCCACAGTTCATAGAATCACATGCTTCTCAACGGGGCTACTTAAAAGCACCCAGACCCTATCATGTATCACATATTCACATGCCTCTCAACGGGGCTACACAAAAGCACCCTGACCCTAGCATGTATCACATAATCACATGCCTCTCAACGGGGCTACTCAAAAGCACCCGAACCCTAGCATGTATTACGTATCAATTGAGCTCATAACAGACAGATCATTCCTAGTGACATGTCACTCATATCCTTAACTATTCCTAATGTTCAAATAGGATTTTTGACTTACAAAGCTTAACCAGACGTATTCGGAATATAGCCCTCATTTCACAAGGCAATAATCACATATTCATAAATCATTGAAATAACTTTCATCAAATTTGCATAGCATGTTATATCATCAAATAATCATACAACACATTAATCATACAATTATCATATATTCCATACATTACTAGTCATGTATCATTATTTCAATATAGTCATGTATCATTATCATATATCATATTTTCACACCATATACTCATTCCATCAACTTTTCAATATAGTTTATGCCAAAATAACAAGAAATATAATTCTTACAAAATAGTACATTATTATTAACACACAAACTTACCTCAAATACGAAAATGAAAAAATTACCAATTTAGCCCTTAACCTTGTACTTTTTTTATTTAAGCCCAAATCTCGATTTCCTTGATCTAACATTTCAAATATAGCCTATTTAAGACTCACATTATTCAAATTGAACCAAAAATCATATTTTTGAAAATTTACAATTTTACCCCTAAACATTCACAAATTTGCAATTTAGTCCCTAGGCTCAAAAAATGAAATGTGTTCAATTTCTTGGTTACCCAAGCCTAGCCAAACCATATTCAAGCTTACAGCAGCCCACATTTCTCATTAAAATAGGTTTTTAGTTGCCCATTTTACACATTTTTCAATTTAGTCCTTTTTAGGCTTTTTCATGAAAAATCACTTAGTAAAAGATGTTAAACACACTCTAATCTTTCATATTCTACCATTAAAAATCAAAATACTAACATATCATGCATGGATAAATTTTTAAACATGAACCCTAGCTCAAAATAATGGTAGAAATAGATAGACCATGTTACCCGGGCTTCAAAAATGCTTAGAACATTAAAAACGGGGTTCGAAAACACTTATTATTGAGCTTGGAAGATGAAAAAACCCTAGCCATGGTTTCTCCATGAAGAATTCGGCCAAGGAAGAAGATGGAAAAAGATTTTTGGCTTTTATTTTGTCTTTTAGCTCATTTTACCGTTAAGTGACCAAAATGCCCTTTTTACTATTCTTTAAATTTTTACACTTCCAAGCCCATTTTTTGTCCAAATATTTAGAACTTGGTCAAATTACTCATTAAGGAACTCTAATTAATAATCCAATTCAATTTCATGCAAATAGCTTCTACAGTTTAAATTTTACAAATTATTCGATTTAGTCCCTGAAGTTCAATTAGGCACTTTTCAGATAAAATTTCGTCATGAAATTTTCACACAAGCACAGAAACATATCATAGACTTTACAATAACCATAAAATAAATATTTCCATTTCAAATTTGTGGTCTTAAAATCACTATTCTGACTAGGCCCTAATTCAGGATGTTACACCTACTTCTATAGTGGAATCTTAACTGGCTGCAGCAAGCTCGAAGGTAATTGATGCTCAGCCTTAACCTACTGGCATGGCAGACATCGTGTCACAAAATCAATAACCTCTCGTTTCAACTCCAGTCACCAGTACAGTTTTCGAAGATCTTGGTACATCTTATTCCCACCATGATGCATCGCATAAGGGCTACTATGCACCTTTGTCAGAATAGACTGCCTCAGATCAGTATCATTTGGTACACAAATTTGACCATGGAAACAGTGTACCTCATCATTACTCAGCCGAAAGTCCATAGTGCTGCCACTTTCAACTTGACGGAATAGAAGACCCAACGATTCATCCTCTAACTACCTAACCTGAATCTGTTTTATCCAAGTCAGTTTAACCTGTAGCTCAGCCAACAAACTTCCGTCTTCGAAAAAAGTAAGTCGAGCAAACATTGCTCTCAGATCAGTCATTCCCTTATGGCTCAACGCATCAACCACCATATTGGCCTTGCCAGGATGGTACTCAATAGTACAATCATAGTCCTTAAGTAGATCAATCCATCTACGCTGCCTAAGATTCAACTCCTTTTGAGTCAGGAGGTACCTAAGGCTTTTGTGATCAGTGTAGATAGTGCACTTTTCACCGTATAGATAGTGCCTCTAGATTTTCAAAGCAAAAACTACAGCGGCCAATTCCAAATCATGCGTTGGATAGTTTTCCTCATGCGTCTTGAGCTGACGAGACGCATATGCCACAACCTTACCATCCTGCATCAGAACACAACCCAAATCTACATGTGACGTGTCACTGTAATCCATAAACTCCTTTCCAAGTTCAAGCTGTACCAAACATGAGCCTTAATCAGAACAGTCTTGAGTTTCTTGAAGCTCTCCTGTTGCGCATCAGTCCAGAAAAACGGAACACACTTACTTAGTAGCTTAGTTAAGAGCGCTGCAATTAGTGAGAAACCTTTCACAAATCGCCGATAATAACCAGCCAGACCTAGACAACTGTGGATCTTAGACACATTTTTAGATTGTTTCCAATCCAGTACAGCCTCAATCTTTTGAGGATCAACTCAAATCCCCTCAGCAGAAACTACGTGCCCCAGAAAAGTGACTTTACATAGCCAGAACTCACACTTACTAAATTTAGCATAGAGCTGCTTCTCACGCTGAATCTGCAGCACAACTCTAAGATGTTTATCATGCTCATATTTAATCTTAGAGTATACTAGAATATCGTCAATGAAGACCACGACGAACTGATCTAGATAAGGCTGAAATACTCGGTTCATCAAATCCATGAATATAGCCAGAGCATTAGTCAATCTGAAAGGCATGATTAAGAACTCGTAATGTCCATAACGAGTTCTAAATCTCGTCTTATGCACATCCACCTCCTTAACCCTCAACTGGTAATACCTTGAATAGAGATCGATCTTAGAGAACACAGAAGCCCCTCGGAACTGATCAAATAAGTTGTCGATCCTCGAAAGTGGATACTTGTTCCTAATGGTCAGCTTGTTCAACTACCAATAGTCTATGCACATTCTCATGGTCCCATCCTTTTTTCTTAACGAACAGCACCGATGCTCCTCATAGAGACATACTCAAACGGATGAAACCATGGTCCAAAAGTTCCTGCAGTTGAGCCTTAAGCTTTGTAAGCTCTTTCGGTGCCATACGATAGGGGGCGATAGACATCAGAACTATACTAGGAAGAAGTTCAATCCCAAATTCCACTTCTCGATTTAGCCGTAAACTCGGTAGCTCCTCAAGAAAAACATCCAGAAAATCCTTTACAGTTCTGATATCTTTTACAGTAGAGTCCCTAGAAATGGAAACACTAATATAGGCCAGGAACGCCTCACATCCCTTACGAACCAGTTTCTTAGCCACCAGTGCAGAGATCACATTAGCCAAATAATTCTAACGTTCTCCAATTATAACTACCTCATTGTCCCCCTTAGATCTGAAGACGACCCTCTTAGCCGTACAGTCCAGACTGACACGGTGCTTGACCAACCAGTCCATACCGAGAATCAGGTCGAACTCCCTAAATAGAAGCTCCATCAGATTAGCCAGAAATATCGACCCTTGAACTTTTAGCGGAACATCTTTATACAATTTGCTAACCCGAACCGTTTGCCCCAGTGGACTCAGTACAGTCACCTCACTAAAAGTACTTTCAACCAAAATTCCCAAGTTTCCCGACACAGTGCTAGCTACATAGGAATGTGTGGGACCTATGTCTATCAAGGTAAAGTAAGGTACATCATAAATTAAGAACGTATTGATAATGACGTCTAGAGCATCTCTGTCCTCTCAATGACGAGCAACATAAACAAGATTAGGCTGCCTCGCCTCAGTCTGTCTGACACCACTACCTGGTGCCATCTGTACACAGAACATACCTTGACCACCCCTAGCCTAACCACGGCCCCTCGATGGCTGCTGAACTACCTTATGTGGCTGTGCAGTACCAAAACTCAGAGCTTGCACCTGATCGGCCCTTAGCAGACACTCCTGAATGTGGTGCCCTAATGACCCATACCTCAAACACGCCTCGGTCCTTCTTCAACACTCACCTTGATGGCATCTACCACAATCTCCACACAATTGCAATCTAGTAGGAGCAACAAGGGGCCTAGCTCTAATCGGCCCATCAGTCCTAGCCCTTTTCTTAGGCCTTTGTACCGAACTCGAGGGCTTCGAATCCCTCTTGTTCTTACCCCTCTCACGATCCCTGTTTTGGCGCTCAGCGGGCTTAACCTCTTCAGCGATCTTCGCCTTCTCTACCAGAATGAAGAACTCTCGCTCCTTCTGTTTAGCTATCAGTACCCTCAGGTTATCCCTAAGGTCATCCTCAAAACGGACACATCTCTCATATTCAGATGCCACCATACCTCGCTCATAGCGGCTTAGCCTTAGAAATTCGGCCTCATACTTGGCCATTGATCGGTCTCCCTACGCGAGGTTTAGAAACTTACGCCTAGGAGCATCGATGTAACTTGCTCCCATTCTTCCTTTGGAAGGCAAACTTAAAGAACTCCCAAGATAGACGATCGGGTTGTGTGCCCTCCTTAACAATCAGCCACCACTGATAGGCCTCATCGCGATGAAATGAGATTGTACCCTTCAATTTTTGCTCAGGGGTACAGTCCAAATCATCTATTATCCTCTCAGTAGCCTCCATGTAGTACTCAACCACATTAGAGGTGACTCCAGTGACACCTCTAAAGAGTTCAGCTCCATTGGATCGGAGTTGTTCCGTAATTGACCCTCGGCCTTAGATCCAGTGTTGGGCCCAGCGACCCTCTCCAGTACCCTCAACATAGCTTGGGACAATGTGTCATCCTCAGCCATGCGATCTTGAAACCTAGTCTCAGTAGCAGCTGACACCAGTGTCTTACTTGTATCCAAGTTCACATGCTACCTAGATAAGAAGACTCAGCTCGAGCCCTCATATGGCCTCTACCTCGACCTCTAATACCACATCCACGAATACCTTGTGCGCTCATGTCTATACAGATTTGTCTGTATTACGAATTTTATGAATCAATTACAGTTCCAATATTTATTAACAGATGTTTTATGTAAAGTAGTATCATAAATTCAGAGTTTGTTTTCCGAAAGTACAGTCTCTATCAGTTTTAGTTTCACTACAATTTTAGTATACAGTAACTAGAGTGTTTTTAGAACAGGCTATCTATATTATCATAGCAGTTTATCAGAATACTTACAGGGTCGGCTCCAGAGACTCGGTGTACCACATTCTCAGTCAAATCATTTCAATTCATTTGAAAATTAGTTCTTTAAAACCAAGTTTTAAAACCCAAAATTCACAGCCAAGCTTTGTAACCTGGCTCTGATACCACTAAATGTGACACCCGAAACTCGGCCTAGACGATATGGCTGAATCTGGCGAAGTCACATGGAATGGAATTTGAAATAAAAATTTCCAAGTTAAAATCGTTTCCATTTTTTAGCTTTTATTTATCTTTCATTTACATTTCGTCAATTTCAAAACTAATTTCTCGTTAATTTGATTCGTTTAAAAACATGTTTTCTAGCGGAAGCTTTTAAAACCTTGATATTTAAAGAAAATTGTTTTCATTTAGGAAAAAACATTGTATTTAATAAAATTGAGTTTTCATTGTAGTTCTAAAGATCTTGAAAATAGTCAAAATCCAAAAAAAAGGCAAACAGTCCAACAGTCCCAAATTACATAAAAAAATACCCTAGAAAACAAATAGGAAATTAATGCCATAACTGAAATTAAAACAGTTCAATATTCATGTGGTCACTATTGAGCCCTCCGACGCACCGATCTGCCTAAGTCTAAGGGTTACTTGTACAGATAAAATAGGAAGGAGTGAGTTTATGTAAACTCAGAGTGTAATCTCCACAGAAGACATGCATACAGTCAAACAATAGATATCAGCCAAATGAAATCTAGGGCCTAAGCCCATTACAGATTTAGATACAGTTTAGGCCTTAGCCCGTTCAGATACAGTAACAGAAATCAGTATCCTACCCACCAGCCTCTACACACCATCTCTGACCATCCTTACACACCATGTGGGGTTTAAAACACCAGCCAACCCTACACACCAAGTCATACCAAATGGGGCACATATCAGTAATATTGCAGCTGAGCTGGCGGATAATAGGCATGAAAGCCTTATAGTACACTTCCTCCAATAATCAATCATCCCACCCCAATGCAGATGCAACTAAACATGCTCAATACAGATATACAAAAGTACATTCTTACATGCTAATATTCAGTTATCAGTCATACATACAGATCAGTAAACATGCATAAATTTAACATGCTCAATACATATATTGTATGCTCAGATCACAAGATTTAGGGTCTAAATAGCGAACACACTTACTAACTTTTCAACCATAATTCGACCCAAAATCACAGCTTACCACGACGAACAATACCATTAACACCTATCGACAAATGAAACAAAAGTCACTGCTCGTTGATTTCCCCTACACCATAAAAATATAGCAACTTTCAAATCTTCAGAAAAATGATACGAAGAAAGCCAACAAAAACCCACTTACCGACTACACGAAGAAAAATCAAGGATTCGTGACACCCTAATAGCGAGATTAACAAAAGAATAAAAATGAAGGAGGAATTTTAGTTTGGCAGGGAAAACAAAATCAACAAAACGAAAATAAGGATTTGTTAATTTAAAAAAGAAATAACGTTAGAAGCAGAAGAAATTTGGGAAAATAAAAATTCAATTTTGACAAAAATACAGATATGATGCATATCCCTTGATTTCCTCCCACTAACGCACTTCTCAGAATTCAATTCCTACTAAAACATTTGCGCAGAACCGAGCAAAAAAAATTAACCATGCTCGCGCAGGGATTCGAACATAAGACCTCCCCACAACACATTTACTCTCTTACTACTCGAACCAGCGGGCTCATTCTGATATGGTTTTACAATTATTTTAATATAAGCCCACTGAGCAAGTATAAGGCTTAAGTTAGAAAAATTCCAAAATTTTCCAAATGCAAGGCTTGAACTTGAAACCTCTCACACACACCCAAAACATTAAACCACTGAAGTAGATACATAGATATGTCACATTTTAACATAAACAAAAATAAGAATTTTGGGGCATTACACACGGCCTAACCACATGCCCGTGTACCAGACTGTGTGTCACATACGGTCAAGACACAAGCCCCTCAGTCTACCTATGTGGATAAAATAAAGCCATTTCCTAGCTTTATTTCTCACCCAAATTTGCCAATAACCTACACCAAAATTTATAAGTATATACCAGCCAATTCAAGCAATAAGTCCAAACCAATTTTAACATCTAATATGATATTTTAACATATAAATTCATGTTTATACTTTTACCCTTGTCTAACTTATATGTTAAGCATAACTTGATCAACCATATTCAATATACTTCATACATAAATATTTGTCATAATATAACCTTATAAGTATATCAAAACAAATCATCACTAGCCATACCAATGGCTAATTTACAAACCACATTCATATGCCAACAATGGCCAAGTTACCTATACATGCCATTATACCAAAATAAGTTTACAATTTATACCAAATCAAGTTAGTGGATAGTATGATGATGCTCCAATCCATCTCCAACCTTCGTGAGCATTCAAGCACTATTTAACAGAGAAAATATAACCTAGTAAGGATTATATGCTTAGTAAGTTCGTATAACAAGAACTAAAACTTACCAATCACATTTAATAATATTAAGCATACAATTAACATGCTTTCATCATTTTGGCAAGTTTACCTAAACACACATATACTCAATCAAGCAAGTTAGACATATAATACATTTATACATCACATAATTATAGATGAGCTCATCATATAATCCTTCATTAAATAGTTCAGAAGTATTTAGGGCATAATTCTTTTTATCTCATCATTTTCTCATGTCAAGAGTTTTATCCGTTGAATTATTGAAATATCGATGGATACTTAAGTAGTACACACAAGGTGTACAATTCTATAAACCATCAATTCATAATCAGGGGTACCCATCAAGGCACATAAATAGAGAGCACACTCTCGAGCCACATATTAGGATACTCAGAAGAGCCATGTTATCAAATTTATCCAGGTTAATCAGGAACTCATAAGAGTTTTACTCAAGGAGCTCATAGAGCTTATCAAATATCTCTGAAGAGATAATATCAAGGAGCACAAGATAAGGTAACAGAGAGTTCAAACGAGCTTAACAGGATGCTCATAAAGAGCTGTGTTTGTGTCTACATTATATGCAGGATCATGACCAATCAAATATTAGGACGCTCATAAAGAGCTGCGGTAGTGCTCAACACATGCTAATTCACTACCGATCAGGATGCTCGCAGGAACTATATACAGCAAGATACTCGAGAGGGCTATATCAAGATTACTCATTTGAGCTAAATCCCGTCTGCAACATATGCAGAATCATATTCATATACGAGAAATCATACGTACCTATCGAATTTCGTTATTCCAACGGAATTTAACATTTTAATAACGTTTCTAATCATATGAAAATTTCATGTAATTGTAACATTTATATAAATCATATAAACATATAGCACATTCAAACCAAATACAACATTCAATTAAAACATATTAACATGCATAATTAAGTTACACAAACTTACCTTAATAGTCGTTCGTACAAGAAATTCTACTAATTCGAAACTTTCTCTTTTCCTCGATCTAGCTTCAAATTTGAGTTATCTGGATCTATATAAATGAATTTAATCATCAGTTTAATACAATTCATATTCAATTATATTCGATTTACACCCTAGGCAAAATTACCATTTTGCCCCTAAACTTTTCATAAATTCCCATTTCATCCCTAGGCTCAGAAAATGAATTTCATGCAATTTAATCCTTATTCCAAGCCCAACCAAAATGTCAATATAAAATTTACAGCACATGTATTTTAAAAAATTTATAATTTTTCTTCAATTTTTACAACTTTACAATTTAGTCCCTAAATCACATTTTTATCCAAATTCACTTTGTAAAAGTTGTTTATCTATCAAAAATCTTTCATTTTCTACCATAAATTTCAAATTTTTAGCATATTCATCCAGGAATAGATTAGTTTGATAAGTTTTCAAATTAATTCCCCAAGTGGATAGATTAGACTATCCTAGTTTCAAAAATATAAAAATTACTAAAAACGGGACAAGAATACTTAACCAATTAAGCTTGAATAGTTTCTTCTCTCTCTCCTAGGGTTTCCATGCAAATTTTGGGGAAGATGATATAAAACAAGATGATATTCCTTTTATCATCTTTTTAATTATTTTAATTTCCAATTTAGTCCGTAACCTTTTCTAATTAATGGTCTAATTATCATATAAGGACCTCAATTTTTAAATTCCATAGCTATTTAATCCTTCTAGCTACTAGAATTCAACTTTTACATTTTATTCAATTTGGTCCTTTCCATAATTAAGCACATAATCGGTAAAATTTTCATACTAGAATTTTCATATGAAATTCTTATCATAATGCAAACCATGAAATAATATTAAAATAAATTTTATTTCTGGCTCGGATTTGTGGTCCCGAAACCACTTTTCCGATTTCATTAAAAAATGGGTTGTTACAACTCTCCCCCTTAAGAATTTTCGTCCTCGAAAATTTTACTAGTAAAGAGATTTGGATATTGCTTTCTTTTGGTATCCTCTGGTTCCCAAATAGCTTATTCTATACCATGTCGATGCCAAAGAACTTTTACCAAAGCCACCTTTTTGTACTTTAACTCTTTTGTTTCACGGGCTAAGAATTTAATCGGTTCTTCACTGTATGTCATATCAGACTGAATCTCTACCTCTGACAGAAAAAATAATATGTGAAGGATCCGATTGACATCATCGTAACATGGATACATGAAAAACATTATGAATCCGATCAAGTTCTGGTGGTAAGGCTAACTGATATGCAATAGGTCCAATTCTTTCTGATTTTGTATGACCCAATAAATTGTGGACTTAATTTTCCCTTATGACCAAACCGGAGAACTTCCTTCCAAGGTGATACTTTTAAAAATACCTTATCTCTGACCTGAAATTCCATTTTTTTTCGTTTAAGATCAACATAAGACTTTTGAAAATTAGAGGCTACTTTCAAACTGTCCTGAATAACTTTCACCTCTTCTTCAGTTTCACGGACTAACTCAACTCCGTGTAACTTTTCTCACTGAGTTCTGTCCAATAAAATGGAGTTCTACATTTGTGATCATAAAGAGCTTCATATGGTGCCATTTTGATACTGGCCTGATAACTATTATTGTAAGCAAATTTAGCTAAAAGAAAATATTTTTCTTAGTTGCCTTCAAATTCAAGTATACAACACCGAAGCATATCTTCCAAAATCTGTATTACACGTTTAGATTGACCTTCAGTCTGGGAATGAAATGCAGTGCTGAAATGTAACTGTGTACCCAGAGCTTCTTGCAATTTGTTCCAGAATCGATATGTAAATCTAGGATCTCTATCTGAAATAATGGAGACAGGTACTCCATGCATTTTGACAATCTCAGAGACATATAATTTAGCCAATCTATTCAAAGAAATATCCATACATACCAAAATAAAGTGTACAAACTTTTTCAATCGATCAAAAATTACCCAAATAACATCTTTCTTCTTTGAAGACAAGGGTAATCCTGATACAAAGTCCATGGTAATTCTTTCCCATTTTCATTCTGGTATTGTAACTGCCTGTAATAATCCCGAAGGCACCTGATGTCCAACTTTTACTTGCTGACATATCAAACATTTAGATATATATTCAAAAATATCAAGTTTCATTCTCGGCCACCAGTACATCTTTTTCAAATCATTGTATTTTTTGTTACTACTAGGATGAATAGACATAGTACCATTATGAACTTTATTCAAAATCTTCTATAATAGTTTTGAGTTCTTTGGAATACATATTCTGCCTCTGAATAATAAACAATCATCAGACCCAATCTGAAATTCTAAATCAGAAATCGATTCACACTGTATCCATTTTGCTTGTAACTTACTATCATCTTTCTGAGCTTCAAAAATCTACTGCAAAAATGTCAGTCTAGCTTTTAACTCAGCTATGATTGAACCATCATCAGATAATGACAACCGAGTATTCATTGCTCGCAAAGCAAATAGGGATTTTCTGCTTAGAGCATCTGCAACCATATTGGCTTTTCCCAGATGGTAGTCAATAATCAAATCATAATCTTTCAATAACTCAAGCCATCTGTGTTGTCTCAAATTCAAATATTTATGTGACATCAAATATTTCAAACTTTTATGATCAATGAATATGTGACATTTTTCGCCATATTTTCAATGGAAACACAATTACTGCCAATTCGAGATCATGTATCAGGTAATTTCTTTCATGTAGTTTTAATTGTTTTGAAGCAAAGGCTATTACTTTACCTTCTTGCATCAAAACACAACCTAAACCATTTAACAATGTATCATTGTAAATTAAAAATTCCTTACCCGATTCAGACTGAACTAACACAGGTGCTTCTGTCAATAAGGCTTTCAATCAATCAAAACTTTGCTGACATTTATCAGACCACTCGAATTTCACATTTTTCTACAACAAACGAGTCATTGAAGAGGCTATCATTGAGAAACCTTTTACAAACCTCCGATAATATCCAGCCAGTCTGAGAAAACTTCAAACTTTAGGCATATTTTTCAGTGGCTTCCAATTAACAATGGCTAGAACTTTAGTTGGATCCACCTTGATACATTCAGTAGATACAATATGTCCAAGAAAACCAAATTCTCGTAGCCAAATTTCACATTTACTAAGTTTGGCATACAATTGCTTCTCACGCAAAGAATGCAACACAATTCTCAAATGATCCATGTTCATTTTCATCTCGAGAGTAAACCAAAATATCATCTATAAATACCACCACAAACCTGTCTAGATATGGTTTGAAAATTCTATTAATTAGATCCATAAACATCGCAGGTGCATTTGTCAAACCAAATAGCATCACAAGAAACTCATAATGTCCATACTTGGTTCTGAAAGCTATCTTTGGTATATCAGAATCTTTTACTCGTAGCTGATAATAGCCAAAACGGATATCAATCTTTGAAAATACAGTGGCACCTTTCAACTGATCAAACAGATCATCAATACGAGGCAATGGATACTTGTTCTTTATTGTAACCTTGTTGAGCTGTCTGTAATCAATACATAACCTCAGCAATCCATCTTTCTTCTTCGCAAATAGAACCGGTGCACCCCAAGGTGAGAAACTAGGTCGAGCAAAACCTCTATCAATCAGTTCTTGCAACTGTGCATTCAACTCTTTTAATATGGTAGGAGCCATTCTGTAGGGTGCTATAGATATCGGTGTTGTTCTCGGTATAAGATCTATAGAGAACTCTACTTCTCTAATCGGTGGTAAACTAGGTAATTCCTCCGAAAATACATCAGGAAATTCACATACAACTGGTATTGACTAAATCTTTGACTCAGATAGTTTGGTGTCCAACACATAAGCAAGATAAACATCATAACCCTTTCTGACATACCTCTATTCTGATATTGCTGAAATCACATTAGATAACCCATCTAATTTATCAGATTCAACATGAAATAACTCACTACTCTGACATTTCAACACAATTTACTTCTGTTTACAATTTACCACTATATCATGTTGGGTTAACCAATCCATTCCCAAAATCACATCTAATTCATCAAATGGAAATAACATCAAGTTAGCCGAAAAGCAATAACGCTTTTACCATCAATGGACAGTTTTTACAGACTTTATCCACCATAACATACTGGCCCAAAGGGTTTGAAACTTTAATCATAAAATCAGTGAATTCAAAAGGTAAATTTTTAATAGACACTAAATTTGTGCATATGTATGAATGTGTAGAACCAGGATCAATCAAAGCAGTAATATCAATATCAAGTAGAGAAAATACCAACAATGACGTCTGGTGCAGATGCATCTTCTCTAGCATGAATAGCATATGTCCTTGTTAGTGCTCGTGTTTCAAATTTAACTGTTGAATCTTTTGTAGCACCTCGGCTTCCACTGACATTGTTGAGGTAACGGGGTGGTCTGCCTCTCAAAATGGAATTACTCGGCTTTAGAGTCTGTTCAATATCTTTTCCAATTCTCTTCAGACAATCCTTAAGAAAGGGGTTGAGAGAACCACATCAATAACAAGCTCCACTTCTCAAATGACATTCCCCATGATGAAATTTGTTACAAAATTTACATTTTAGTTTGGGATTACTGACACTTCCAACATTGGTTACTGATGGAGATGAAGATCTTAGGTTAGAGCGTTGAGAACCCCGCTCTTTTCCAGAATATCCCGTAAATGTGGTAGAATGATCATGGTACTTCGTTGATTTATTTGAAGGAGATGATTGTGATTTGGTCATAAATCTTTTACCAAAAACCCGAGCTTCTCTTTTAGCTTATTTATTTTCTTTACTTAATTATTCAGCTTTCTGTGCTCGATCGGACAACACCTCAAATTCCCTCAATTAAAGGATTCTAATCAATAGCTTAATGTCTTCATTTAAGTCCTCTTCAAAATGTTTGCACATATCAGCCTCAGTCGGAACCCACTCTCTGGCATACTTGCTCAACCGAAAAAATTCCCACTCATACTCAGATACAATGATGTTTCCCTTTTTGAGCTCTAAAAATTCTTATTTTTTCTAATCTAGAAATATCTAACTAACATACTTATTTTTGAATTCGGTCTGGAAAAATTCTCATGTAATGTCTTCTTTTAGTACCACAGAAGTTATGGTATTCCACCAATGATAACTTGTGTCTTTCAGTAAAGATACTACACATTTCAAACATTTAGCTAGTGTGCAAGATAATTAATCTAAAACTCGGATGGCATTTTCCAACCAAATCTCAGTCCTTTCTGGATCATCATTTGCAGTAGCTCTAAATTCTTATGCCCTATATTTACGGATTTTATCTACCGAAGGCTACCAGTTCTAACAGTTTCAACACCTTGTGGCATCTCAGGAACTACTTGAGGAGCAGGTGGGGGAAGTTGTTGTACACCAGATTTTATTTTCAAATACTCAGTGAACCATTCATTCATCATTTGAAAAAAGGCTTGTTTTTCCTCCTCACTTCGGCCCTCAGATACGGGCCTTCCACTACTAGATGCAGCTCTTTGAACTTAAGCTGAAGCATTGCTCTCAGCTTCCTCGGATTCAACTCTAGCTTGGTTGGATGACATTACTATATGAAAAACACATTTAAAATGGTCAGGTGATATCACACTATCACAAATTATATAATGGCATGTATAGCTAAACTCATACTTGTTACGTTCAGTCTGAAAATCAGCTAAACCATAGCTTTAATACCAATAAATGTAACACCCTTAACCCGTATCCGTCACCGAAATAAGGTTACAAAGTATTACCAAAGTTTTCAGAACAAATACAAATAATTTATGTTAATTACTATTTAATTACTATAAGTGGTCTTATTGTCCCTTGTATGGACCCTCGAGGCCCAATAATAACATTGGAATCAAGTTGGGGCTAAATCAAGATCTCAAAAAAATTTTCACAAAATTTCAAAATTTTTACTAGAAACAGGGCACACACACCCGTGTCACAAGCTCTGTCCAACCCCGTGTAGCTCTTTGACTTGTGCCACACGGCCCACCACACGCCCGTGTGAGTAAGCCGTGTGATCAATTTAGTTTTTAAAAATTAGGTGCAGTATTCACACAACCATTACACACGCCCATGCTCTAAGCCGTGTAGAACACACGGCTGAGACACACCCCCGTATGCTCAATTTGAGCATTCTGTTTCTCAAATTTTAGATGCAGGGGACACACAGCCTAACAACATGCCGATGTGCTAAGCCATGTGTCACACATGGTCAAGACACACGCCCCTGTGTCTACCTATGTGGACAAAATAAAGTCATTTCCTAGCTTTATTTCTCACCCAAATTTTCCAATAACCTACACCAAAATTTACAAGTATATACTTGCCAATTCAAGAAATAAGTCCAAATGTGACACCCCTAATGTGACCCTAGTCGGAAAGTGGTTTCGGGACCACAAAACTGAGTCACAAAAATAATTAGATGTTATATTCTGTGCTTATTGTATGTCGAATTTGTATGTGTGAATATTTCGTGCCTTGATTTTATCAATTAGGTGCTAATTTATAAGAAAGGACCCATGTGATAGGACTTGAAAACGTGATAGGTGAAATTTAAAGTGGCCAAATAATGCATGAGTTATTGACATGAAGGACTTGCATGTCAAATGGACCACTATTAATTTAGTGGCCGGCCATAATGATGGTTGATAGATATTATATGCATTGTATTTTAGCATGATTATAGTTAATGGCTTTATAGTATGGAAGAAAGAATAATTAAAAGAATGGAAGAGTGATAGAAACAAGGTATGTTCATCCTTCTTTTCCCCATTGCCGTACCTAAAGAGAAGAAATTGAAGTTAAGGCATTTGGTCTCCTTTAAGGAAATAAAGGTAAGAGTGTGTTCATCTTCCTTACCTTCTTGCAGTAGAAACAAAAGGAAAGAGGAAGGAACTTGTCTAGGGCATTCGGCTATCTTGGAGGTTAAATAAGGTAGGAGTTCATGTTATTTCTATTGATTTTATGAGAATCTAGCTAGTAGTCAAGCTCTTATTGCAACCCATATGTTGATTTTTCTTTAGTTTTGGTGACAAATTGTGCATACGGTATTATGGGGTAAATGCAAAAGGATAGTGTTTTGATGTTTTGGATAGAAATATTAGAAAGGGAAAATATGAGCTACCTAAATAGATATATGTGAATTTAAAAGATGGTATGAACAAATATGGAGTTTTGCTAGTTTAGGATTATTCGCCAAGTGTTTATGTGGTGGAAATTAAGTGTTAAATGAAATGAAAATGATATTATATGGGGTATGTATATTGACCATATGAGTAAATATGATAGGTATGATTTGTGTTTTGGAGATGTGTTGTGATGTTGATTATATGATTCAAAAATGAGGTATGTTAATGATGAAATATAATCGGCCATGGAAGTAGCTCATTTTGGAAGTATGATTCGTGGATGTTTTAGAATTGGCCTAAGTGTTTTCGTCATTAACATATATATATATATTTAGAAGGTATGCACGAGGAATTGGTTAAATACATTGTTGTTAAATGCTTGTTGTTTTGTATAATTGTTGCCTAGCTACTAAATGAACTTAGGATATTATGGATAAGTTCAAGAGTGACAAAATTGAAATGAAGTAGGCTTGTGCGAACGAGTTTAATGGCTAATGAAAATTGTTAAGTGCTTAGTTAATGTGCATATAAGTAAGTGAAGTTATGTTATAATAGAACTAAGTATGGCTAGTAAAGCCTATTTAGTTTTCTTGCTATGTTTGACCATAAATATGATACATATTTAAATCTATTCTTTTAGATATATATTAAATGATATGTGATTGCCAAATGTGATTGTTAAGTGAATAATATTAGTTAAGTACTTAAGCAAATCTATTGTTTTACTTAAGCTTAAGCGCAAAGAGGATCAAAGTCGGATAGGGGAAAAGAGAAAGTAAACGAATAGCCGTGGGTATCTAGTCGTCGACCACTTTCGAGGTAAGTTTTAAGTGATTAAACATTGAGTAAATTCAATCATAATAGAACATAATGGGTTGATTTAATAAGATATGGTGTGGCCATGATATGTTTTAAACTCAAATGGTAAGTTCATAAGTGTTTGGACTTGGAAATTTAAGAGCAAATTGTAATAATTTGCTTAGGACAGCAGCAGTAACGTGAATTTAGAAAATCACCATAAATTATTGGCGTGGAATTATAGGCGGAATAAAATATGTAATCAAATCTTAATTAGTCTAGTTTCTTATAAAAGAGGCCGTGTGAGCAAAGAAATTTCCTATAAAGAGATATTTAAAGTTGTGTGAGACGGTGTCAGAATGACTCCGAAATCCCCTGTTCTGTTTTTAGAAAATCATTATAATTTGTACAAAAACGGTTATAAGACAAAATTTATATGCTTAGACTCCTTAATGAGTCTAATTTCAAATGAAATCAAATAGAACACATTTTGAATTTTTTACAATAAGAAATTTGATTCATAATGAAGAGTGGTCAGATTAGTCAAACAGTGAAACAGGGGAAACTTTAAGAAAAATCTGGTGTTGATTGGCCAAACCTAAAATTCTGAAAATTTTAGGTATGGAAGATATATGAGTCTATATTCAGGGAAAATTAACGGCAATTGATTTGGAGTTTTGTAGCTCCAGTTATAAATAATTTAGTGACTATTGTTCAGGAAAAACAGATTGTAGTGAATATGTGATTTTGTTGTAAACATTAATGAAACTGTTTGAGTTGCTTATAAGCCATTGTTGAAATTGATGTACAAGGTAAATATATATATGTGTGGTAAAGCCGAATGGCTAATATGAGACATGTATGAGATATGTATATGTGGTAAAGCCAAATGGCTAATATGAAATATGTATGAGGGATGTATATTTGGTAAAGCCAAATGGCTATTGTGCAATCGTAGGAGATGTGTATATTGTGGCGAATGATCAAATGTGAAAGGTGTGTATTATTAGATAATTGATGAGGCAAATGAATTACAAATATGACAATCGATGTGAATGTTGTAACATGTGATTAAATGTACATGAAACTTGAAATATATTAGGGTAAGACCGATGACTACGTGTGGAGATTACGTAGGGTAAGACCCGATGACCACGTGTGGAGATTTTATCCGGTTAAAACCCCACAGGCTTTATGCGAGAATATTATCTGATTAATGTTCGTGAGGCTTCGTGTTTCGTACTATATCCGAGCTTTAAAGACCCGACGGCTAAATGCTAGGATTCAAGTAAGACATTGATATTGAGTATCGCAATAAGTTACCATCAAATAAGTATTATGTATTTAAGATGTTCAGTGCGTATTACTTACTCATCGGCGGAATGATTTCGAGGTGAATATCAATATCAAAGAGGTAGGTAAGCGTGATTAATATTATAACTCCAAATATGAGAATGACCTAATTGGTAATGGTATGCTTGTATAATGAAGTATGTGATGAAATATTCTTATGTATTAATGCATATTTCGCCCAAAAGCCTTATGATTTGAGTATGGGTTGGGTTCACTAGATGTGCCAATACAAGGTAAGGATTATGTCTTGTAAGTTTACGTATATGTGATAAGGAATATGTCTGGTTCTTTATGTACCTCACGGTAATTTAGTACTTGTCATGTTGAAATACTTAAAATATGGATGTGATTATGAACAAGTGGAAAGGATTATTGAAAGTTGAAAATTGATGAAGAATGTGCTTTGGGAATATTTGACCATCTAGGTCATTATTATTGAAAGTATATATGAGACAGACCAAGTGATGCGTTTATTGATATTATAGTTCGAGATGAAGCTCTAGGTTAACCTCATCGAATAGTTGAAATGAATGACCAATGATAGTGAATGAGAACACTTTGTTTTGCTCAAAACTTACTAAGCATTAAATGCTTACTCGTTTCTTTGATTCTCTGTCTTATAGATTTTGGCTCGTCACCACGGGACTCGGGATTGTCGAAGTCGAAATCGCCCACACTATCAAAGCCCTTTTGGTACACTTTTGGTTGAGCTCTGAAAATGGCATGTATAGGACTACCCTTTTTGTTATTAGTCAAGTACTTTGGTGTTGTATATATTTGGATAGCCATGCGAAAATGGCTTATGTATTTTGAGCATAGTGGTATAATCATTTTGTATGTATACGGTTATTGAGAGGTGTGGATATACTTGGTAATGATGGGCCATGGGAATGGTTAATCATGATCATATTTTGTGCTATATATGCTAAAGGGCTAGTTGAATCATGGAAACTATGAAATAGGTAAAGTCTACCTTAAAGGCGATCTTGACAGCAGCAGTGTTGTAAATTAGAAAATCACTAAAATAGTTGGAATGGATTTAAATAGTGAATAAATTATTTAATCGAACCTTGATGAACCTACTTTCATATGGAAGTAACGAAACGATCATATGAATAGTATAGTATGAGATGTTAAAGTTTTCGTGGATCAGGGCCAGAACGATTTCTGGATCCCCTGGTCTGACTTTGGAAATTCCTTATAAATTAACCAGAGATAATTAGAAGTCATGAAATATATGTACAGATTCCTTTTTGAGTCTAGTTTCATTAGAAACAAACGGCATAAGTATTGAAGCCCTGTACAGGGAGATATATAAGTCGTAATGCATGAAGGTCAGAGTAGTCAAACCCTAAAACAGGAGAGAGTTTAACTAATAAACTGTTCTAATTGGCTCGACCAAAAATTCTAGAAAACAATATGTAGATGGACATATGAGTATAGTTTCAGGAAAATTTTACAAAACTGGTTTTCGAGTTTTGGAACTCAAGATATGATTTTTAAGGCGACGATGGACGCAGTTAGCCAGCTTGTCGGAAATTTTAAATGGATTGTGAAAGTAAATGAATTAAGTCATTAGCACCTCGTGTTCGACTCGACAGCGGTCTCGGGTACAGGGTGTTACAATTAAATTGGTATCAGAGCTACGGTTTAGTCGATTCTAGGACTACCATAATACGTTGGGTCTAGCTATACATGCCATTTTGTGATTATTTGATAGTGTGATGATTTTTTACAGTTAAAATGTGTTTTTCATATTGTAATGAATTCCGATCCCGATCGAGTTGTAGCAGATGGTATTGAGAGGACTGAGACATGCTTATGATGTGTCAATATTGAGAAAGGTATAATATAAGTAAGTCTTTGAGTAATGGAGCTTAGATTACGATTCGATTAGATCATGTTTCAAGTAAATCAAAACCATGCTCTTGTATGTAGCTATTGAGCCGAAAATGATAATGCTTGATAAGTGACTTGTGTTTGAATTCCAGTTATGAAATTGAAATAGAGATGTGTCATGATTTATTGATATGTGCATGGATATTCGGATGATAACCGGGCTAAGTCCCGAAGGCAATTGTGCGAGTTACTAATTCCGGGCTAAGCCCGAAGGCAATCGTGTTAGTGATATATCCGGGCTAAGTCCCGAAGAGCATTCGTGCTAGTGATGTATCCAGGCTAAGTCCCGAAGGGCATTCGTGCCGGTGTTATATCCGGGCTAAGTCCCGAAGAGCATTCGTGCTAGTGATGTATCCGGGCTAAATCCCGAAGGCTATTCGTGTCGGTGTTATATCCGGGCTAAGTCCTGAAGAGCATTCGTGCTAGTGATGTATCCGGGCTAAATCCCGAAGGGTTTTCGTGCCGGTGTTATATCCGGGCTAAATCCCGAAGGGCATTCATGCCGGTGATGTGTATTCGGGCCTTTGTGCCTAGCACGCTTAACGCTGGTTATTCGAGCAAAGTTTAAGTGTTCATTACTGTATGAATTCAAAGTTAAATGAAAGTATACGTTTAAAGTGTACATATGAGATGTTTTATAGACTTGATTAAGTCATTTCAATGTGTAATAACGAATGAATAAGAGCACTATGTGTGTGAATGATTAGAGGCACTTTGTGTATGCAATTCTTCTAACCGAGCACTATGAGTGCGAGATCGGTCGATGGGCACTAAGTGTGTGAAATGGAATTCATGTAAGACCTAAATGGGACGAAGGCATTGATTTGAGATAGTGTGTAAGACCATATGCAGGACATGGCATCGGCTCGATATGTGAGAATATGTAAGACCATATCTAGGATATGGCATTGTAAGAGCTATATGTGCTTAATGAGTATCCGTAATGATTTGAATGATTCAACGGGTATATTTAAGATGATAAATAAAGTAAGATCAGAATAAGTGATACAGGTATGTACGGAAGGTATGTGAAAATCAAATGAAAGTAAAAATTTGTGAGTTCATACTATATTATATTATGTTATGTATACTAAATAAGTGAATACGCAAAAAAGATGGTGGATATGTTGTTAAGAAATGAATTCATGTTATAAATGTGTTACGGATGTAGTCTATGGGATGCTTGGTATATGAAGTCACATGTGCTATTGCTAAATGACCCCAATTTTTTTTTTTTAATCATGTTCAAGAAATTATTTGATTAAGTTCGACATTTGGAAGTCTGTAAGAAATTTTGATGAATCTTGATAATTTTGGATATATGGGTTATGTGCTAAAATAAACCCCATGCCGGTGTACTATACGAGGCTTTATGCCTAATCGATTATATACGAGTAGCGTTAACGATGATTGAATGAGTTGAATGAATTAAATGTTCGGTATGTGGAAGTTGATTTTACATCGGAAATAAGTTAAGTTGAATATTGAGATACGATGGAGTTATAAAGGATATTTATTGGGATGTTTGAGTATATGTGTATTTTCGGTCAGGTTACAGCTTATACATGCATAAAAATGTGAAATACAAATATGTGGGTTGATGATATGAATTATACATGTTAATATGTGATTTATATGTGTTTGAAATGCATTTGTGAATTAAATTAAGTGATTATTGCTTATGAAATCAAGGAAATGAGATATATGTGCATACTTCTAGAAATGTTTATGTATTTGTTTTAAGATAAGGAAATGATTTTATAGATCGATCGAAATCAATAATGAATTATAATTGCTATCGATGAGCTAATGTCTATATGGATATAATTCAATAAGAGGATGTTATCCTAAACTATACATCGGTAGAAATTTTCGAGGACGAAAATCCCTAAAGGGGAGAGTTGTGACACCCTAATGTGACCCTAGTCGGAAAGTGGTTTCGGGACCACAAAACCGAGTCACAAAAATAATTAGATGTTATATTCGTGCTTATTGTATGTGGAATTTGTATGTGTGAATATTTCGTGCCTTGATTTTATCAATTAGGTGCTAATTTATAAGAAAGGACCCATGTGATAGGACTTGAAAACGTGATAGGTGAAATTTAAAGTGGCCAAATAATGCATGAGTTATTGACATGAGGGACTTGCATGTCAAATGGACCACTTTTAATTTAGTGGCCGGCCATAATGATGGTTGATAGATATTATATGCATTTTATTTTAGCATGATAATAGTTAATGGCTTTATAGTATGGAAGAAAGAATAATTAAAAGAATGGAAGAGTGATAGAAACAAGGTATGTTCATCCTTCTTTTCCCCATTGCCGTACCTAAAGAGAAGAAATTGAAGTTAAGGCATTTGGTCACCTTTAAGGAAATAAAGGTAAGAGTGTGTTCATCTTCCTTACCTTCTTGCACAATCGAAACAAAAAGGAAAGAGGAAGGAACTTGTCTAGGGCATTCGGCTATCTTGGAGGTTAAATAAGGTAGGAGTTCATGTTATTTCTATTGATTTTTATGAGAATCTAGCTAGTAGTCAAGCTCTTATTGCAACCCATATGTTGATTTTTCTTTAGTTTTGGTGACAAATTGTGCATACGGTATTATGGGGTAAATGCAAAAAGGATAGTGTTTTGATGTTTTGGATAGAAATATTAGAAAGGGAAAATATGAGCTACCTAAATAGATATATGTGAATTTAAAAGATGGTATGAACAAATGTGGAGTTTTGCTAGTTTAGGATTATTCGCCAAGTGTTTATGTGGTGGAAATTAAGTGTTAAATGAAATGAAAATGATATTATATGGGGGTATGTATATTCGGCCATATGAGTAAATATGATAGGTATGATTTGTGTTTTGGAGATGTGTTGTGATGTTGATTATATGATTCAAAAATGAGGTATGTTAATGATGAAATATAATCGGCCATGGAAGTAGCTCATTTTGGAAGTATGATTCGTGGATGTTTTAGAATTGGCCTAAGTGTTTCGTCATTAACATATATATATATATATATATATTGCGAAGGTATGCTGAGGAATTGGTTAAGTACATTGTTGTTAAATGCTTGTTGTTTTGTATAATTGTTGCCTAGCTACTAAATGAACTTAGGATATTATGGATAAGTTCAAGAGTGACAAAATTGAAATGAAGTAGGCTTGTGCGAATGAGTTTAATGGCTAATGAAAATTGTTAAGTGCTTAGTTAATGTGCATATAAGTAAGTGAAGTTATGTTATAATAGAACTAAGTATGGCTAGTAAAGCCTATTTAGTTTTCTTGCTATGTTTGACCATAAATATGATACATATTTAAATCTATTGTTTTAGATATAGATTAAATGATATGTGATTGTCAAATGTGATTGTTAAGTGAATAATATTAGTTAAGTACTTAAGCAAATCTATTGTTTTACTTAAGCTTAAGCGCAAAGAGGATCAAAGTCGATAGGGAAAAGAGAAAGTAAGCGAATAGCCGTGGGTATCTAGTCGTCGACCACTTTCGAGGTAAGTTTTAAGTGATTAAACGTTGAGTAAATTCAATCATAATAGAACATAATGGGTTGATTTAATAAGATATGGTGTGGCCATGATATGTTTTAAACTCAAATGGTAAGTTCATAAGTGTTTGGACTTGGAAATTTAAGAGCAAATTGTAATAATTTGCTTAGGACAGCAGCAGTAACGTGATTTTAGAAAATCACCATAAATTATTGGCGTGGAATTATAGGCTGAATAAAATATGTAATCAAAGCTTAATTAGTCTAGTTTCTTCTAAAAGAGGCCGTGTGAGCAAAGAAATTTCCTATAAAGAGATATTTAAAGTTGTGTGAGATGGTGTCAGAATGACTCCGAAATCCCCTGTTCTGTTTTTAGAAAATCATTATAATTTGTACAAAAATGGTTATAAGACAAAATTTATATGCTTAGACTCCTTAATTAGTCTAGTTTCAAATGAAATCAAATAGAACACATTTTGAATTTTTTACAATAAGAAATTTGATTCGTAGTGAAGAGTGGTCAGATTAGTCAAACAGTGAAACAGGGGAAACTTTAAGAAAAATCTGGTGTTGATTGGCCAAACCTAAAATTCTGAAAATTTTAGGTATGGAAGATATATGAGTCTATATTCAGGGAAAATTAACGGCAATTGATTTGGAGTTTTGTAGCTCTAGTTATAAATAATTTAGTGACTATTGTTCAGGAAAAACAGATTGTAGTGAATATGTGATTTTGTTATAAACATTAATGAAACTGTTTGAGTTGCTTATAAGCCATTGTTGAAATTGATGTACAAGGTAAATATATATATGTGTGGTAAAGCCGAATGGCTAATATGAGACATGTATGAGATATGTATATGTGGTAAAGCCAAATGGCTAATATGAAATATGTATGAGGGATGTATATTTGGTAAAGCCGAATGGCTATTGTGCAATACGTAGGAGATGTGTATATTGTGGCCGAATGATCAAATGTGAAAGGTGTGTATTATTAGATAATTGATGAGGCAAATGAATTACAAATATGAAATTCGATGTGAATGTTGTAACATGTGATTAAATGTACATGAAACTTGGAAATATATTCCGGGTAAGACCCGATGACTACGTGTGGAGATTCTGTCCGGGTAAGACCCGATGACCATGTGTGGAGATTTTTATCCGGGTTAAAACCCCACAGGCTTTATGCGAGAATATTATCCTGATTAATGTTTGTAGGCTTCGTGCTCGTACTATATCCGAGCTTTAAAGACCCGACGGCTAAATGCTAGGATTCAAGTAGGACTTTGATATTGAGTATCTGCAATAAGTTACCATCAAATAAGTATTATGTATTTAAGATGTTCAGGTACATATTACTTACTCATCGGCGGAATGATTTCAAGGTGAATTATCAATATCAAAGAGGTAGGTAACTATGATTAATATTATAACTCCAAATATGAGAATGACCTAATTAGTAATGGTATGCTTGTATAATGAAGTATGTGATGAAATATTCTTATGTATTAATGCATATTCTGCCCAAAAGCCTTATGATTTGAGTATGGGTTGGGTTCAGCTAGATGTGCCAGTACAAGGTAAGGATTATGTCTTGTAAGTTTACGTATATGTGATAAGGAATATGTCTGGTTCTTTATGTACCTACGGTAATTTAGTACTTGTCATGTTGAAATACTTAAAATATGGATGTGATTATGAACAAGTGGAAAGGATTATTGAAAGTTGAAAATTGATGAAGAATGTGCTTTGGGAATATTTGACCATCTAGGTCATTATTATTGAAAGTATATATGAGACAACCAAGTGATGCGTTTATTGATATTATAGTTCGAGATGAAGCTCTAGGTTAACCTCATCGAATAGTTGAAATGAATGACCAATGATAGTGAATGAGAACACTTTGTTTTGCTCAAAACTTACTAAGCATTAAATGCTTACTCCGTTTCTTTGATTCTCTGTCTTATAGATTTTGGCTCGTCAGCTACGGGACTCGGGATTGTCGAAGTCGAAATCGCCCACACTATCAAAGCCCTTTTGGTACACTTTTGGTTGAACTCTGAAAATGGCATGTATAGGACTACCCTTTTTGTTATTAGTCAAGTACTTTGGTGTTGTATATATTTGGATAGCCATGCGAAAATGGCTTATGTATTTTGAGCATAGTGGTATAATCATTTTGTATGTATACGGTTATTGAGAGGTGTGGATATACTTGGTAATGATGGGCCATGGGAATGGTTAATCATGATCATATTTTGTGCTATATATGCTAAAGGGCTAGTTGAATCATGGAAACTATGAAATAGGTAAAGTCTACCTTAAAGGCAGATGCTGACAGCAGCAGTGTTGTAAATTATAAAAATCACTAAAAATAGTAGGAATGGATTTAAATAGTGAATAAATTATGTAATAGAATCTTGATGAACCTACTTTCATATGGAGGTAACGAAACGATCATATGAATAGTATAGTATGAGATGTTAAAGTTTTCGTGGATCCGGACTAGAACGATTTCTGGATCCCCTGATCTGACTTTGGAAATTCCTTATAAATTAACCAGAGATAATTAGAAGTCATGACATATATGTACAGATTCCTTTTTGAGTCTAGTTTCATTAGAAACAAACTGCATAAGTATTGAAGCCCTGTACAGGGAGATATATAAGTCGAAATGCATGAAGGTCAGAGTAGTTGAACCCTGAAATAGGAGAGATTTTAACTAATAAACTGTACTAATTGGCTTGACCAAAAATTCTAGAAAAAAATATGTAGATGGATATATGAGTCTAGTTTCAGGAAAAATTTACAAAACTGGTTTTCGAGTTTTGGAACTCAAGATATAATTTTTATGGCTACAGTGACGCAGTTAGCCAGCTTTTCTGGAAATTTTTAAATGGACTGTGAAAGTAAATGAATTAAGTCTGTTAGCACCTCGTGTTCGACTCCGGAAATGGTCTCGGGTACGGGGTGTTACACCAAACCAATTCTAACATCTAATATGATATTTTAACATATAAATTCATGTTTATACTTTTACCCTTGTCTAACTTACATGTTAAGCATAACTTGATCAACCATATTCAATATACTTCATACATAAATATTTGTCATAATATAACCTTATAAGTATATCAAAACAAATCATCACTAGCCATACCAATGGCTAATTTACAAACCACATTCATATGCCAACAATGGCCAAGTTACCTATACATGCCATTATACCAAAATAAGTTTACAATTTATACCAAATCAAGTTAGTGGATAGTATGATGATGCTCCAATCGATCTCCAACCTTCGTGAGCATTCAAGCACTATTTAACAGAGAAAATATAACCTGGTAAGGATTATATGCTTAGTAAGTTCGTATAACAAGAACTAAAACTTACCAATTACATTTAATAATATTAAGCATATAATTAACATGCTTTCATCATTTTGGCAAGTTTACCTAAACACACATATACTCAATCAAGCAAGTTAGTCATATAATACATTTATACATCACATAATTATAGATGAGCTCATCATATAATCCTTCATCAAATAATTCAGAAGTATTCAAGGCATAATTCTTTTTATCTCATCATTTTCTCATGTCAAGAGTTTTATCCGTTGAATTATTGAAATATCGATGAATATTTAATTAGTACACTTAAGGTGTACAATTTTGTAAACCGTCAATTCATAATCAGGGGTACCCATCAGGGCACATAAATAGAGAGCACATTCTCGAGCCACATATTAGGATACTTAGAAGAGCCATGTTATCACACTTATCTAGGCTAATCAGGAACTCATAAGAGTTTTACTCAGGGAGCTCATAGAGCTTATTAGATATCTCCAAAGAGATAATATTAGGGAGCACCAGATAAGGTAACAGGGATTTCAAGCGAGCTTAACAGGATGCTCATAAAGAGCTGAGTTTTTTTCCATATTATATGAAGGATCACAACCGATCACATATCAGGACGATCACAAAGAACTGCGATAGTTTGCAACACATGCTAATTCACTACCAATAAGGATGCTCGCAGGAACTATATATAACAAGATTCTCGAGAGGGCTATATCATGATTACTCGTCCGAGCTAAATCCCGTCTGCAACTTATGCAGAATCATATTCATATATGGGAAATCATACTTATCCATCGAATTTCTTTGTTCCAACGAAATTTAACATTTTAATAACCTTTCTAATCATATGATCATTTCATATAATTGTAACATTTATATAAATCATATAAACATATACCACATTCAAATCAAATACAACATTCAATTAAAACATATTAACATGCATAATTAAGTTACACGAACTTACCCTTATAGTCGTTCGTACAAGAAATTCTCTAATCCGAAACTTTCTCTTTTCCTCGATCTAGCTCCGAATTTGAGTTATCCAGATCTATATAAATGAATTTAATCATCAATGTAATACAGTTCATATTCAATTATATTCGACTTACACCCTAGGAAAATTACCATTTTGCCCTTAAACTTTTCATAAATTCCAATTTCATCCCTAGGCTCGGAAAATGAATTTCATGCAATTTAATCCTTATTCCAAGCCTAACCAAAATTTCAATATAAAATTTACAGCACATGTATTTTAAAAAATTTAGAATTTTTCTTCAATTTTCACAACTTTACAATTTAGTCCCTAAATCACATTTTTATCAAAATTCACTTTGTAAATGTTGTTTATCTATCAACAACCTTTTATTTTCTACCATAAATTTCAAATTTTCAGCATACTCATTCATGGTAAAATTTCTATACTTTGATAAGTTTTCAAATTAAGGCTCTGTTTGTTTGCCAGTAAAATATTTTCCGAGAAATGATTTCTGGAAAATGATTTACTTTTCTGGAAATGATTTACTTTTTTGGTGTTTGGATGAATCTGTGTAAAATACTTTCTGTTGTTTGGCAGATTTCCTGAAAATATTTTCCCGAAAAGCTGTTTAGTAATTTATATTTAAGAATTTATTATCTTTTCATTGTTTGATTGAGTTTGTTATATATATATATATATTAATAAATTTATATTTTAAATTATTTTTACATATATTGCAATGATTTATTTATTTATAAATAAATCATTTTAAATATAAAATAATGCACAATTATTAAACTAGAATATTAACCGTCATAAATTGAAAACAACCAAAGTAAAATAAATTATTTGTAATTGTGTTATAAAAAATAAAAACAAGGATTGAATAATTATAAATTAGCTTCCAAACCACAATTTATACTAGAAAGTAATAATATTATCCAAATGCATAATTAGTAGTACACCACATGATAACAACAACATTGTTCAAGTGCATAACTAATATTACACCACATTAAAAGTATCAATATCTTCAACCTTGAGAAAATTTTTAAAGCCAAATTTTTCTATGCTTCTTACTTTTAACTAAAAAAGCTTTTGCCTTAGATTCATGATTCACTAGATAATCAAACAGGAAGTCATCAGCAAATCCTTCTACCTCCATTGACATCAATTATTTGTAAAGATGTGGTGTCTTATCCGCAGTAAATTGTTCTAAAGCATTAGCAATTTTGCCGAGTTGTTCACCCACAAATTTAATTTGTTCATCAACGACACTTTCTTGAGCCTTTTTTCTTTTACGTTTGGATGTGCCAGATGAAGATACATTTGTTCTTATCTCTTTAGTTGCTTCATTGTCGCAGTCTATAGGCACTGAATCTTGGTTATCATCATCCAAATCTATGTCATCAAATGTTCTGGCAAAACTCCTTGTTGCCATATTTTTGCCAACAACCAAAGCCATTTCATCATAATGATCAATGCTTTTATTCAAAAATGGTTCATACTTATTGTGTGCCTGTTGGATATTATACACAATTAGAATAACAAGTAAAAAATAATTGAAATATACTTAACATATATATACATATATTACCATTACTGCTGCATCATATCTCACTCTATCACATGTGATCATTTTCATGTTATCATCCCATCCAAAACCACTTTCACCCCGAGTTGTGCATATAATCTGCCACTATTTTTTTACAGTCCTCAAATGATTTTCCACATGTTTTGCATCGTATTGGACTTGAATTTTTTCAAAAATAGCTTCGACAACTTGATTAATAGAAACTGCTTTGAAAGTATTAGAAGGCTTATTTCCTTTCTAGGCCTCCTTTGCTAGAATTTCAAGAAAAAGATGTTCCATCGGTTTTGTCCGCCTGAATTGCTTGGAGGGCCCTTCTTTGTTTCCCTTACTCATGCTACATTAATAATTGTCATTGTCAATCATTTCAATATCCAACAAGCTTAGAACATAATAAATTCAATATCTAACAAGCTTGAAACATAATTAATATCTAACAAATTCAAGACATAATAATTTCAGAATCCAACAAACTAAAATTTCAATATCATTATCCAACCAACATTAACAAAAAAAAACAATTTTAATACTAAAACATACATAACATAGAAACAACAACCCTAAGCCCTAAACCTACCTAATATTTCTAGCCATATAATCAGTCTACATAGTTTGTGCAATTTCATCTCTCTTAGCAGACCATTCTCTTGCTTCTTCTATTTCTTCTCGCTCCATAAGAGTTGATATTATCAAATCAGACTCAGGCTCCTCGTATAATCCTTGATTAAATAAATCACTAGGATCAACTCCCATGATATGATTATGAATGATGCAACAAGCCAAAACTATATCTACTTGAGTTTGAAATTTCCAAAATGGTTCAGCATCTAATACACGAAACCGTTTCTTTAAAATCCCAAAAACATGTTCAATAGTGATTCGCAATGATGAATGACGAAGATTAAAGAGTTCCTTTGCATTTTTAGGCCCCTGAGCACTAAAATCTTTTAAATGATATCGAACACCACAATATGGGGTAATATATCCATTTCGGATGCCATATCCGGCATCAACAAGATAATATTTACCTACAATTTGACAAAACATAATTATTACTAATAAATTATGAGTTTACTAGAAATATTTGGTATTTAATGTTTTATAATTCTTACCATCCGAAATTCTTAATCCTCTTGGGCATGAAAGTGATCACTTAAAATACGAGAATCATGTGCACTACCTTCCCAACCAGCTAGAACATAGGGAAATTTCAAATCAAATGTAATGATAGCCAATACATTTTGTGTCGTCCCCCCTTTACGGCTACTAAATCTTCCTTGAATGCTAAGTGGAGCGGATGCACGAATATGATTTCCATTTAATGTTTCAATACAATCTTTAAAACAAGGATAAAAACTTGGATTGTTTCTGATTTCACTAGAAGTTGACTCATTAGGTAATCTAATAACTATCTTCTACAATTTCAAAATAGCTCTCAATACAACCCTAAAGTAACGGTGAATTATCTCAGTTGATCTATAATATCTAAATCCAATAACTCGAAACCTTACATTATGACCAATTATATGTAAAAATATAACTACTTGCTCCCTAATATTGACCGATTTAGTTTATTGTAACAAATTACTAAGAATATCACACAAATTTAAAAAGGCTATCGGTCTCATTCTTATCACATCAATACAATGCTGGTCACCACTATATAAAATACTATTAATATAATTTTTTCTTTCATAATCTCGATTCACACGAGGGTGAGAATCAATTTCCTTCCTAGTTTTTAATTTTTTAATCCAGAGAGCCCCAAAAGCTAAAACTGAAGCCACGACTCCGACAGTTGCATTTTGATCTTGATTACGATCCATCTACACAAAATAATGCTACACAAATATTTGATCGCTACAAAAAAGATGCAAACTTTTCATAAGATCACATATATGATTAAAGTTACCATGACTAAAGTGCACACATACATATATGAAAGTTTTTCAAGCAATGACTAAAGTTATTATGACTAAAGTTACCATGATTAAAAGGAATGGAGTTAAATAACCAACCCCAACTTAAATAATAACAAAAAAAAGGGCATAATTTAAGAAATATCATACCAAAAAAAAAAAGGAAATGTGAGAAAACAAAGTGAATTTACTGAAATGATGAAGATTATGATTGAAAAAGTATTGGAACACAATTGTTGTGGTTCTGATTACAAATTACAAAGTTAAAATACAAACTCATTTTTAACTCCCTATTAGAATATTATTGCTGAACTAATAAATAGGAAAACACCAATGGGAAGTTGATATTTGTAACTTGCTTGCAGGACAAGAATATGGAAATCAATCCTAAAGCCATCATCTAACGTGGCAAGTGACTTTCTAGATACATTGGACCACCTGAGTGCAGTTCATTTTTTTTTAATTACAAAAAAAAAGCACAAGGTTTAATATACAAAATTTATAATAGACTTTATAAAATAAAAATATTGTTTATAGAACATATAATAAAATTATTAATACCATAATCAATACACATTAATTGATTAAACAGATAATAAAGATATTAACTAATAAATTAATGAGATTTAAACTAAATATGTTACCAAATTTATCACTTAAAATTTATAAAATAAAGCTAAATTGAAAAGAAAAATTGAAAGGATCAAATATAAAAGAAAACCAAATTAAAAGGATTTGGAAAAACCAAACATAGTTTACTAAATATTTATATATTTACTCTAGGAAGTAGGAAGTAAAATCAAAATTTGCCTTGCCAACCCCTGCAGACAACGTTTACTTTGGATGAAGTTTAGAATTAATAAAAGTTGGATAATTTCAAACTATCTCTTTAATACATTTTAAAACAATTCAAATATTGACAGGGGTGAAGTCAAAAAATTTTTTTAGGGGGGCCGAATGAAATTTTAATTTTTTATAGTTTATATTTTTATAATTTGTAAAGTATTAAATTGAATTTTTATAATTTTAAGGGGGTAAAGTGCAATTTTACCTTTACTAATTTAAAATTTTTAAAAAATTTCAAGGGCCTAAAATAAAATTTTCCATCTTAGGGGGGGCCGGGGCCCATGCCAGCCCCCCTAGCTACGCCCCTGGATATTGGTTTTTTAGGATGGAATAAAAAACCAACTTTTTTATAACTTTGTTTTCAAACTATCTCTTTATTACATTTTAAAACAGGATTAATATCATAAACACGATAAAGTATTATGAAAATTTTTATATTAAAAGTTAAATCATATTTTACCTCTATATTAAAAATATGAATAAATTAGTCCCTATCTGAGATCAAAGAATAAATTGGTCCTTTTGTTAAAAATTTTATCTCTTTCTACTATTAAAAACTAATCCTTGTATGTTGGTATGAGGTACACGTGGGCCGTGGCACGACATATGTCATTATTTGGTTATTCTATCAGCCATATCAACTTTTAACGGCAGCAATAAATTAAATTTTAATAGAAAAAATCAGATTACTTTTTGATCTAATATATAAAGACTAATTGACATACTTTTAAATAGAAATGGAAGAATATAGTCTAACATCTAACCATAATAGTTTCAGCGCATAAATACAAGATTATAATTTAGATTTTTAAAATTAAAAAAAGTTTTACATTAGGAGATTTTGTTTTAAAGTTTGATGATTCAACTCTGCTTCCGGTTCCTTTTGTCCAATTTTTCATTATTTGATTAAGGATGAAAACAACCTTTTTAAGAACTTTTTTTTCAAAGTTTATATAAATGCTTTTGTTTGATGTTAGGAGTTTTGTTCTTTGAATATGAAACTGAAGTTATTTTAAAACATTGATTTCAGGCTCTTAAATAACATTCAAATTCCATCTTTACTTTATAACACTTAAGTGTTTTTATTTATTAATTTACTCCGTTAAAAATAATTATGTAATCCAGATGACTTATCTAAACTAAACATTGTAAGAAATTTACTAACAGGTATCCATGGAACAATGTCCTTCTACAGTTCTTTACCGAGACCAAACTGCTATAATGTAGTTCATGAAATTTGGCTCAAACATAAACCCAAAATAAAAATCTGAAATGATATTGCAATTATAGAAGCTATAATTGACGTACTTGCATATTATCTTTATAGTGTTCAAGTATCAAATTTGATATGAAGCACAGGCAACTTCAAAGAAGATAGAGATAACCATTTCCTAACATTGAAATAGCATCCACACCAAAAACCTGAATTGTTAAGGTTTGGTCAGACATTTCCAAACACAACAAGCACAAGAATCAAGCACATTTGCAAACAAAACGTGGCACCAGATTACATTAAAGAAGATGCCATACCTTGCGAAGAGGAATGAGATCCTGAGAAAGAGAGAAAGATAGGAAACTAAACAGTAGTGTGTAAAATTTTGACTGGATTTCCCCTGCAATCAAACATCAAATCAATTTCAACTTTCATTAGTAACTGTAAAACTGCGAAAATCATCCAACAAGGAAGAGAAGTCTTGAATATAATAAATGCTAAAACTCACTCTATATATAATTCTTATGCAAGTCTTGAATATAAAACTTTTTTGGACTTACGAACATTGAGATCAATCATAATACAATCCCAAAAAGTAGCAACAAAAGAGTGATTGTATTTACAGAAGAATAAGTTCTAGATGGAGAGAAATTAAGATGTATCACTAGATAAAAAAATTAGATAAAAATTAAGAATCAAAATAGAAAAATGTATCACTAGATGGAGAGAAATTATATATGTTTATTAAATGAAGCATACTTTAAACATAAAATGTTGGATGATAAAGATGCAGTGGCACACAGCAGCTGAAGTAAAATGAGTACTAGCACATTCTCATTTCCCAATCCCACCCCCAAGAGATGAAAATAATAATAAACGAAAAACACGTGTCTTGGCCCAACCAGACCTAATTAAGCTTTTGGTTTCAAACTGATCCATGAAATGATTATATAAGTAGACAACACAACTCTATGTCATCATCTTCTTTGAGTTGTAAGGCTTCTGCCTTTATCACCCATTCCATGCTTTCTTCTTCTTTTTTTTAAAAAAAAAAGGTTGATTCATTATGAAACGGAATGTGGTGACTGACAACTTTCTTTATTTATGTAATTAACCAAGATAAATGGTTATGAAGAATAAAAGGGTAGCCGAAAGGCATTGCCATCATCTCTTTACATATTATGAGAAATAAAAATACTCTGCAATGACTCTGTAAATAAACATACTCTGCAATGACAGCAATGGGTATTATGAGAAATACTAATTAGCCAAAACAAGAGACAGATAGGCAGGCAGTTGGGAAACACTTTGTTGAAAACAGGCAAGGAACTATATCCATGTCAAAGAGTGATTGTATTGGAGGTAAAAAAATTAACAGCTGAGTGAATTTTTATTAGAAGAAATCCCAAAACATTTAAAGAGAGGTAAAGACTCGTTAAAACCACATAGGAACAAAATAAATATTCAAAAGTAAGTTCTAAACCAGCATGATCAAATGGTTAAAAAATACACTAGGCTACCATTATTATAGGGGTATGGGGTTTGAGACAAAGAAAGATCAAGGCAGCATATCAATTTTTCCTTTATACTTTACTTGGATCTGTTTTTATGCTATTAGCTATTCTGTTTTTATGCCATTAGCTATTCTGTTGATTATTTTCCTTTATACTTTACTTGGATCCATCATCTTGGCAGGAATTCCTTTAAAATTAGGAACCTACGAGTTTTTAAGATTTTCAATACCCATGTTTCCTGGCATAAAAAAATGCCACTAAACACATGATGCAGCACTTGACAAAAAAACGAGATAAAGAACCTTTTATTGTCCAGTTGTCAAGAATGCTAACATCTTAACTGCATTTTTATGTTGCAAATTTTGATTTCCAATTATCATGTGAAGAATCACTTCTTAGGAAAAATATAATCAAACAATTACAAATTAGTAGAATCAAATCAATTTGCACTTCTGAATTTAGTAAATAATTACGCCAAAGAAGTTTTTAGTATTTTAGGGTTCATTAAATGCATACCTTTAAGGCCAGGGAATCCTTGCTTCTTGACACCAGTGATATTAGTTGACTGATATCAGTTCCTGCACCAAAACCACAACCCCACATCACAAAACCCATCACCAAAACAAAATTTAAAAGCAAAATTAAAGAAGAGATTTGAAGAACAGAATAAGAAGAAGATTACCTAGATGAAGAAGGAGATGGAAAAAATTGAAGAATGGAAGAAAAAGAAAGCTTAAAATTGAAGAACGGAAGAAAAGAAGTCTTACCTGGATGAAGTGGAAATGAAAAATGTCTTACAGAAATGAAATCAGTAAGACATTTTCCCCAAATTGAAGGCCATTTTACCCGTGTTTAGTAAAACATTTTCCCTTTGGAAAATGTTTTCAAGCTTCCAAACACCGTAAAACCAGGAAAACATTTTCCGAAAAATGTTTTCCTAGCTTCCAAACGGACCCTAATTCCCCAAATGGATAGATTAGACTATCCCGGTTTCAAAAATATAAAAATTACTAAAAACGGGACAAGAATACTTACCCAATTAAGTTTGATTAGTTTCTTCTCTCTCTCCTAGGTTTTCCATGCAAATTTTGGGGAAGATAATATAAAATAAGATGATATTTCTTTTATCGTCTTTTTAATTATTTTAATTTCCAATTTAGTCTTTAACCTTTTCTAATTTTTCCATGGATGAATCATAAAAATATCTACTAACTTTTAATTAATGGTTTAATTACCATATAAGGACCTCAACTTTTGAATTCCATAGCTATTTAATTCTTCTAGCAACTAGAATTCAACTTTTACATTTTATGCAATCCGTAATTAAGCACATAATAGTAAAATTTTCTTATCAAAATTTCCATATGACATTCCTATCATAATGCACATCATAAAATAATAATAAAATAAATTTTATTTTTGGCTTAGATTTGTGATCCCAAACCACTGTTTTGATTTCACTGAAAATTGGGTTGTTACATATAGTTTTGCCCTTAACATTTTAACTTTTTTACAATTTAGTCCTTAAACTTGTAAATTGAAATTTATGCAATTTCATCCATATACCATGCTAGCCAGTTTACCTAGAGACTCATATCAACACACACAAATCATCAATTCACAATTTTACCGTGATATTTTTCTTCTTTTACAAATAAGTCCTTAAATGATAATTTCATGAAAAATCACTTTACAAAAGGTATTTATTTAACAAAAAGACTCATAATATTTCATTAATCTTCAAATATCAAGCAAACATGTTTATGGAAAAAGCCTAATCCTTTAATATTTTTGCAAATCAGTCCCTAGGCTAGCTAGATTAAGTTGCAGCGATCTTGAAAACTTAAAAATCATTAAAAATGGAACAAAAACCACTTACATGCAATAGGATAGCTCGGAAAAATATCAAACCCTCCTCTTATGGTGATTTTCGGTTGGCTTTGATGAAATGAAGAAGAAGATTCATTTGTTTTAATTAATTTAGCCTTTAATTACTAATTTACCAATTGTCCTTTAAAAATATACATATTTTCAACAAAACCAACTCGTATATATCTAGTAACTATATAAATGGTCTATTTACCATCTAAGTCCTCTTATTTTAAAGTTTCATAGTTATTTGATACCTTTAGCTACAGGAACTCCACTTTTGCACCTTTTACATTTTGGTCCTTTTTACTTAATTAAACATGAAAACATTAAAATTTCTTAATGAAATTTTTATACGACACTAATTAACACACCATAGACATTGAATAATAATAAAATAAATATTTTCACATCAGATTTGTGGTCACGAAACCACTATTCTGATTTCACTAAAAACGGGCTGTTACAAGGTGTGTTGAGCAATCCTCTTGCTTCTCATGATCCTCTTCCTCAGTCACTTGTTAGTTCTTCTCCTGGATACAATGTTGATATATCTAAACAAGAACTTAGTCTTTCTACTACAACTACTATAGACACCTTGGTTATTGCTCTTGTTGAGGTTTCAATTGATCTAGATATCCCTGTTGCAGTTTCAGTTGATCCAGGTCCTAGCACCTAATTTACTATACCACAAGGTGTTTCTGATGTTCCTGAACCTATCATTCATAGTGTGTCTACAATTGTGCCTTCTACAAATGTCCATTCTATGCAAACTCGTTCAAAAAGTGGTGTGTTCAAGCCAAAGGTTTATGCTGCTACTTTGTCTGAGCATGAGCCTTTGACAATTGAAGAGGTATTTTTAAGTCCAGAATGGACCAAAGCTACTCAAAAAGAATTTGATGCTATCTTGAAGAATCATACATGGGATTTAGTGCCTTTGCCTTCCAATAGAATGGTAGTAGGTTGTAACTAGATGCTTAAACTCAAGAAACATGCCGATAGAATTGTGGCTTGTTACAAAGGAAGACTTGTAGTGAAAGGTTACCTACAAGAAGCTGGGGCTGACTTTCAGTCCAGTAGTTAAACTTTTAACCATCAGGGTGGTTCTCACTTTGGCCCTTACCTATGGTTGGCAGCTGAGATAGATAGACATAAATAATACCTTTCTTAATGGTGATCTTACAGAGGAGATATACATGCACCAGCCTCCAGGGTTTGAGGTCTGTGCTAATGGAATTTCACCCTTTGTGTGTAAGCTAAACAAGGTTCTTTATGGCCTTAAACAAGCTCTACGAGCTTGGTTTCATAAGTTGAAAGAATTTCTTTTAGCTACTGGTTTTGTTTTGTCTAAATCAAATGCTTCACTTTTTGTTAAGGTGTTGGATTAACAAATGTTGTATGTATTGGCATATGTTGATGACATTAGAAGTTACTCCACTAATGTTGATCAATTTGTTCAGGTCCTCAATTCTCAATTTTCTCTTAAGGATTTGGGGATATTGAATTTGTTTTCTGGGAATAGAAGTTACTCATACAACTGTTGGCTTGTTTCTCAATCAAAGGAAGTACATTTTAGATATTTTGAAAAGGTGTAAGATAGATTAGTCAAATGGTTCTCCTCACCTATGGTCAGCTCCTGCAATCTGTTTGTGCATGTTAGCAGTCATCTTTATGATGATTCTGAATATCGAAGTATTGTTGGTGCCCTTTAATACATTGTGATTACTCATCCTGACATTGCTTTTACAGTAAACAAGATGTGTTAGTACATGTATAGACTTTTGGATCATCATTTCAAAGCTATCAAGAGGATTTTAAGGTATTTTCAAGCTATAATAGATTTTGGTCTTTCTTTTAAACCAGCTTCCAGACTATACTTAGTTGGCTATGCTGATGCAAATTGGGGAACAGACTTGGATGATAGACGTTTTACAGCATGTTTTTGCATTTTTCTTGATGTCAATCTTATTTCTTAGGGATCGAAGAAACAACATGTAAGATCCCGAAATAGGGCCTAGTCAGAATAGTGGTTTTCGGACCACAAATTCGACATCAAAATATTTATTTTATGATTATTATGTGGCCTAGTATATAAGAATATGCATGTTTTAAAGTTTCATGAAGAAATTCTTTGAGTAAGGTGTCCAATTAGAAATTAAGGACTAAATTAAATAAATTGCAAAACTTGGATTCTAGAAGCAATTTGTATGAAATTGCTTTAGATTATAAATTAAAAGGTCTTGGAGAGCAATTTTCCCAATTTCTAAGTTTTTGAACAAAAATGGGCTTGCATAGATGAAATTTTAAAGAAAGGGCTTAACGGTATTTTGGTCATTTGGCATTTTAATGAAATAAAATGGGAAAAATAAACCAAAAATCACCTATTTTCTCCCTTGTACCAGCCGAAACTCTCAAGCCCTCCATAGCTAGGGTTTCCAAGCTTTTCAAGCTCAATAGTAAGTGCTCCCAAGCCCCGTTTTTAATGTTCTTTGTATTTTTGAAATCCTGGTAACTTACTCTCTCCATTTCTACCCATATTTCATGCTAGGATTCATGTTTAAAAATTTACCCATGCATGAGATACTTGTATTTTGATGGTTTATGGAGAAATATGAAAGTTGGAGGTGTGTTAAACATCTCTTCCTAGGTGATTTTCATGAAAAACCCTTAAAGGGACCTTTTTGCAAAAGTTGTAAAATGTGTGACAGAAATGAGAAAATAATGGAAAATGTGGGCTGCCATAAGAGGGAGAAGTGTTCAGCTATGCTTGGGTAAGGTAGAAATTGCATGTGTTTCATTATACGAGCCTAGGGACTAAATTGTAAAAATGTGATAAGTTAGGGGCAAAACGGTCTTTTAGACCTGGGGTGGAATTCAGACTTGAAAAGCTTAATGTAGAGTGTTAATGATTTAATTTTGTTGTTATAGACCCCGAGGAACAAATTTCGGTGGTCGATCAAGGAAAACGAAAGATTTTGGAATAACCAAAACCTGACACCGAAACGAATACCAAGTAAGTTTGGATAACTTAAAGTAAACTCATAATGTGTCTAATTATATGATTTATGAATGCATGATGATTGTATTTATTGATGGCATGAAATTACATGAATTGCAACCCTGATAATGATATATTGAAAATTTGTCTCGGTTGAGGTTAAAAAGGAAATTCAATGGATAAACCATGCTTGACATGTGAATTGGGATCCTGCATGTGTTGCAGTAAGGATTTGGCCCAGACGGGTAATCCGTTGATCTCAATTATGAAAAGGATCTAGCCCGAACGGCTGTTCCTTTGGATGATTGAGCCTCTTGAAGAATATATGTGCATTACAAATTTAGCCCAGATGGGTAATCTAATTTGGGGTCTGAATTTAGCCTGGACTGGTAATTCAGATTCGAACCCATTAAGGGTGTTTGTCGTTATAAGGGATTTAGCCTGGATTGGTAATCCTGACATCACCTTATGAGTTTACGATATGAGGAATGTAGCCTGGACTGGTAATTCTGCCGTAATATGTGAGGTTCGCGGGAGTGCATACCTGAAATGATTATCCTTATGAATGGACGGATTATGGATACTCCATCGAGATTTCCTAGAAACTCAACGAGATTAATATGAGATATATGTACAAAATGAGATGTTGAATGATGAGCTCATCTAAGATAAATTATATGGTGCTTTGTTATATGACTAATTCATTGATTGAGTGTATGTGATAGGGAAGCCATTACATGCTTATTGATTTTATTACCCAATTTGGTTGCATGCTAATTACTTGGTAAGTTTACTTTTCGATTATTCGAGCTTACTAAGTATGTAAGTGCTTACCCTTCTCTTTTCCCTGCTTTTCAGAACTCAAGGACTCGTAAGGATTGGAAGACGATTGGGAAAGCTAGCACACTATCAAATAGACCAGCTTTGGTATAAAGACATTTCTATTATGTTCAATGGCATGTATAGGACTTTTGAGTATTTTGTTATATGTGTCATTTGATTTTCCAAATGAAGGCATGTAAAGATATATCTATCTTTTTTGTATATGGCCATAGGAATTTTCTTATTTTGAAGTAGGCTATGACCTACAAATCTATGTAGGTTTACACTTTATATGATGGTTTGTTTCCAATTAGAAATAAGTCATAAGAATGAGCCAATCTTAAATGTATTAAAGAGACATGGAATCCCCTTAAATACAAGATGGGAAATAACCTAGCATGTGTGAAACCAATGATATGAGGTTTCCTTGCAATAAGTTTTACCAAGAACATTTATAAGAGTATAATCATGTTTTACTTTGCATTTGACAATCATTAAGTATAAGTGATAAAAAGGGTGACCAAAGGCTTGGAAATTAGCCTATTAGGGTCCACACGGTTGGACACAAGGGCGTGTGTCTAGGGTGTGTGTTACATATGAGCCACTCCAATGGGTGTGTGGTATGGTCGTGCATCCCCTGCACCTAAAATTTTAAGTCAGTGTTGTACACGGGCAGGCCACACGGGCATGTGATCTGGCCATGTGCCCCTAATTGTATGATAAGGGTAAAGTCAGTGTTGCACACGGGCTGAGGGCATGGGCGTGTCCCAAGCCACACGGGCGTGTGTGACCACATGCCCCCACCCACACAAGCATGTGACCTTTCAAAATAGGAGAAATTTTCAAACGTGCCCAAAGTTTACCGAATGTTCCCGGTTTTGTCCCAAACTGCCCCTAAGTATGTTTTAGGCCTTGAAGGCCTGTGTAAGGGATGAAATGAACATGTTTGAAAAGTTTTAAATCTGAGTGAAATTTGGCGACCCGATTTAACATGATTGTGAATGCAAAATCCTGATAACGCCTCAAACCTTATCTCGACGTCGAATACGGGTGAAGGGTTTTACACAATAGGTGGTCTCCAGGTCTACTATTGAAGTTGAGTAAATGGGGCTTGCACATGCAACTACTGAAGTTGCCTAGTTATAGTCTTGTTAGATGAATTACATGTTTCTATTGCAGGACCCCAACTCTATAGTGTGACAATTCAAGGGTGATTGTAATCTCTGGTAATCCAGTTATGCATTCCAAGTTTAAACATGCTGAGTTGGATCTTTACTTTGTTCGAGAGAAGATAGCAGCTGGCAAACTGGTTGTTGGTCATGCATTTGCACAAGAATAGGTAGTTGATGTGCTCACAAAGCCATTACCTGCTCCGTTCTTTTGTAAGTTTTGATCTTCACTTAATGTGGTCAATTAGTATGATCATCCTAATTTTGAATCACAAAGGAGTACAACAGAGAAGTTGATGGAGGAATATTAAGGAAAGTCAAGTCAGTTGAAGTTAGTTGTTAGTTAATGAAGTTATTAGCAGTTAAAGTTGGTTAAGGTTAGTTGTTAGCTCAGTTCATTTCATTGTTTAAATATGAGGATGGAAGCCTTGTATTGTGAATGTTTTTACTCAATCAATAAAGTGAGTAAACTGATTTCTTATTTAGTTTTGTTTTTGGTATTACTGTTAATCTGTTCAGTTCGGATTCTTAATGCAAATCAGTTTGGTAAAAAACACATATATGAAAGATAAGGAGGAGATGTGAGGGGTTTCTTTGTCATGTTATACTCTTGCATCCATGATTTTCATGCAATTAATTAGTAGTTTACAATATAAAGTTGTAGGGATTAATAGTTGCTGAAATCATTTGGTTTTATTTGTCTAGTATAAGTTGTTAATTTTGACATTATTTTTTAATTAAATTTGATTTATTAATTTTTAAAAGAGTTAAATTCTTTTTATAGAAATTTTTATTAAAACATTAAATTTTTAACTATGTTGACATGACCACCCACGTAGCGATACACATGTAGTTCATCTTGAAAAGACATTATTTTTCGTATATGCCACTTCAACAAATAATTTAAAAATCATAGAATATTTAAAAATAAAAATTCAAATAAAAGAAATAAAAAAAAGTTCGTAAAAGTTCATAATGATTCAAAAATTTAGAGCTCAATTAAAAAAAAAACCATTATTAAGTGTACGTGAATTATTAGGTGGGCTGCCATGTTAAAAATTAACATTTAGTTAGTATTTTCATTAAAAAAATAACAATTTGACTCTTTTTATAAGGTTGATTTTCAAATTCGATTCTTTTTAAAAGGTTGAGGGTCAAATTTAACGAAAAAAAGAAAAGCCAAATTGATAAAAAGATATAAATAATAAGGGCTAAATCTGCCATTATGCCCAATAATAAATTAGGGTAAACTATACAATTCGTCACCCAACTATTAATGTGTTTCTATTTTTGTTACCAAACTGACAAGGTGCCTTTTTCTAACTGGTATAATAACACATTTAGTCCACAACACTTACTCGTTCCATCATTTTTTATCCTAATTACGAACAATTCAATAAATTTAATCCTCCATATTTACAAATTCTATCAATTTTATCTCGAAATACATATAATTAAATTTATTTTAAAAATCTAAAATAACAATTTAATTATATGTGTTTGAGGATCAAATTGATAGAATTTATAAATATAGAGGGTTAAATTTATTGAACTATTTAAAATTAGGATCAAATTGATAGAATGTGTAAGTATTGAGGACTAAATGTGTTATTATACCAATTAGAAAAATGTCACATCATCATTTTTGTTAACTATTTAATGGAGGGTGACTAAAAGAAAAATGATCTAAAAAATAATGAAATTGAAAATTTTTATAGTTTGGTGACCAAAATAGAAACAAGCTAATAGTTGGTGATTAATTGTATAGTTTATCCTATTGAATATGGATTCTCCATTAATGTTTCTTTTGGATTTTTTTTTTAAATACAATGCCTGCTTCTATTTGTAACCCTTTTGTTAACCCTGATACTGGAATGAAAATGTGCTTAAGCATACTTAAACCTACGTCATCCTGATTATTGCAATGACAACAATGGTAAAACTCAATGATTGTCGCTTCTTTGTTAGGGTTGATTGTGTTTCTTTCATTAATTATAAGAAATGATATTTGTTACACAATACTAATGTTTTGGTATTGTAACACCCTTAACCAGTATTCGTCGTTGGACTGAGGTTACGAGACGTTACCAGCCAAGACACAGATTCAAATAATCAAAGAATACACTTAAACAAACTTTTAAGCCATTCATTAATAGTAAAAATAGTCATTTTTTTATTTAACATCACATAACCGAATGTAACATGAATTCAACTAGTAGATTATACAAAATATACAATCAGCATTATACCTCAATTACAATCTAAAAATTCATTTATAAGGAGAACTCATAAAATCAAGTACACCAAATCATTCCAATTTAACCATGTCATAATCGGCTCTTTACAGTAGTACATATTTCATCAACTTACGCTAAATACTTCTCCTATAAATAACATGCATTTAATTTATTAATGCATAACTTGTTATAACACAATATACGCTCCCTATCAATGCATAATCGAAACATATATTAAATCATCATCATATTTATATTTAGCTTAAGATAAAATGCATGTCAAGTCAATTTCTCATATGCATAATTCTTTTTTTTTTCATCAAGCTGCCATTTAACTACAAATAACAATCACTGTACATGCAAATAATAAAACCAATAGTAAACATATTACATGACTTAAAAAGCAATCACATGTGCATCATCGGTACAATATAATATGGTTGTACATGTTATTAATAAATAACATACATAGTGCGCATTTACTCAAAAATTTAAGGCCACACCTAACATGTGATTACATGCCAAAAATTTGACCAAAACAATCAAGGAACAAATTCATTACTTATTACCCTTCATCACCGAATCATATTACTTAAATTTAAGCTCTTTAAACATTATATCTAAGGACACTCGTCACTAAGTCTATGCATATCAAATAAATTCTCACACATATACCTATGACCGATTTAATCATACCAAAATTAAAGTCATAAACCAACCTCAAAATACCATCACATATCATAATTTATAATTATTCATAACACTCAACATATTGATCAAAATAGACTTAAACCATAACCAAACCAAACCAAACTTAAGCATAACAATTAAGCCATTTTCGCATGGCTAAGTTATATACAACCAAACCCAACATTTCAAAATGAAATCCAGCCTATACATGCCATACTTTGAGTTCAACTAATTAAATACCGAGGCATTGGATAGTGTGAAAGACTTTGCTGACGATCCTCAAGCTTGTAACTTGAATCCAAAATCTATAAAACAAAGTAACATGAACACATAGAGTAAGCTAACATAGCTTAGTAAGTCATAAACAAATAAACAACCAAATGCCATATTCAATTTAATATAATCAACCGAATTATACTAACATTAGCATACTTGACCTTAAAATTTCAAATAGGTTACTCAAGATATTTTTATAGACCATTTCTTCACCTAGGTCGAATACTCACATGGTCATATAAACATTTTAACAATCAACTTCCAAAACCAATTAGTTATAATGAAACCATACCTACGTTTACTTATATACATAAGCTCGAAAATCATTTCATAACCTCACATATATATATCACCTATAAGGTCGAATATTCATGGTCACACACACTTGCACGTAATTATGGATCATTTCTTTGATACGCGATTTATTTAGCCACAAGGTTGAATACACATGACAATCTCATTTATATTCATCATTATCGATTACACATGAATAGAATAAATATTAAGTACATACTTACCTTATTACTAGTAGCCAACAAGCTAATTCATACCTGGCCATTTAGCTCGTTTTATACATCTATACACGATTGACCTTTGCCCGGTGAACCATTCGGAATTGGATAGGACACTCGGATAATCACACAAATCGTACATGTGATATCCCGAATTAGGGCCTAATCGGAATAGTGGTTTTGGGACCACAAATCTGAGATAGAAATAATTATTTTATGATTATTTTGAGGTTTATGATATGATTGCATGATTGTGTGAAAATTTCGTGAAGAAATTCTATGCATAAAGTGTTTAATTTGAAGTTAGAGACTAAATTGAATAAGTTGCAAAACTTGCATTCTAGAAGTTTCTAGTATGAAATCGCTTTGAAATATTAATTAGGAGGCCTTAAATAGAAATTTGACCAATTGCTAAGTTTATGGACAAAAATTGGACATGGATGGAATTTTAGAAAGTTTAATAAGGAAGGGCATTTTGGTTATTTTGATATTAAATGAAATAAAATGGGAAATATAACACAAAAATGATCATCTTCTCCATAAGTTGCTGCCAAATTTTTCTCTCCACCATAGCTAGGGTTTCAACACTTTTAAGCCTTGATCGTAAGTGATTTCTATGCCTGTTTTTAATGTTTTTTACATTTTTGAAATCCTCGTAGCTCGGTTTACCTATTTCTACCAATATTTTGAGCTAGGGTTTACATTTAAAAGTTTACCCATGAATGATATGCATAAATTTTGATATTTTATGGTAGAATATGAAGCTTGAGATTGTGTTAAACAACTTTTGCTAAGTGATTTTATGTAAAAATGACTAAAATGACATAATCGGTAAAAATACCTAATGTTCATAAGTACATGTTAGAGTGAGAATTGGATGTTGCTATAGAAGGGAAAAATGATCAGCATATCATAAAACATAAGAAAATAGGATGAAGTTTAATTTACGAGATTTGGGGAAAAAGTGTAAATATGTGAAAGTTTAGGGGCAAAATTGTAATTTTTCTAAAATATGATTTTGGGTTGATTTGAATAATATGAGTCCTAATTAGGCTATATTTGAAATGATAGAGCAAGGAAAATCAAAATTCAGGCTAAAATCGGCAAAATACCAAGTTGTGGACAAAATGGTAAAAATGACTATTTTCGCATACGAGGTAAGTTCATATGTAAATATTGTAATATAACCATTATTTTAAGGCATTTAATGCTATTTATACGATATTATGATTGTTATCATGCAATTCAATGCTTTGTGATCATTGTTGGACAACATGCAAAAATTTTATGAATTATGTGAAAAATATGAATGACTACTGAAGTATCGTCATTAGTATTCCAAGGAGAATGGTAAAGAAGTACGAACGAGGAAAGTCCCATTGAACCTTAGGAATAGATTCAGATATTTGGGCATCCGAACTCGTTGAGTTGAGTCCGAGTTCACTTATGGATGCGAACATCCTAACTCGTTGAATTGAGTCCGAGTTCACTTATGGATGCAAACGTCCGAACTCGTTGAGTTGAGTCCGAGTTTGTGAGATGTAACTAGGCATCCGAGCTCGTTGAGTTGAGTCCGAGTTCACTTATGGATACAAACTCCCGAGCTCGTTGAGTTGAGTCTGAGTTCGCTTATGGGTGGGTTACATGGTAGCTTGGCTACATATGTGGCACTTATGTGCAAACTTTCCATGTATCCGAGTTATATTCCGATGTGTTCAATGGGTAAAATTCTAGTGAAATGGAAGAATACTCAAGATGCAAGTGACGTATTGGTAAGTGTTGTGGAATGGGCACTTTGGACAGGTATGTACTTAACCCTCGGGTTAAAACTTGATATGACAACAATAATGTAGTATGGCGATGAATGATGAATAGAAATGTGATATATGTTTTGATGATATTATGCTAATGTTGGTTGGTATAATTGCTTTGTTAAGTTATTTGTTATTTGCATGTGAACTTACTAAGCATTTATGCTTATTCCTTCCCTTCCATTCCTTGTAGTTTTGACAAGCCGATTTGGAGATCAGGACGGTCGGAGGCACGCTCACACTATCAACGGACCATCTCGGTATGGTGGCTTGCATATTTTGGGAATATGGCATGTATAGCATTATAATCCTTTTGTGTATATAATCTTATGATATAGCTCATGGATGGCATGGAAATGTTTGAAAATGATTAGCTATTGGAGTGGCTAATCAAGATTATATTTGATAACACGTATGCTTTATGTGCTAACTAATCTATGGAAATCCATAAAATGGTAAAATTGGCTATAAAACAGAATCACATAGCAGCAGTGACGTGAGTTTGAAAAATCACTAAAAATAGTAAAGATAGAATTAGATAATGAATTAAATATTTAATTGAATATTTATGAATATATTTTCATGTGGAGTAAATAAAATAGGTAAAAGAGTTGTATTTTATGAGATATTTACGTTTTGGTGAAACAGGGTAAGAGAAATTTCTAGATTCCCTGTTCAGAATTTAGAAATTCACCATAATTTGTATAAAAATAATTAGGACTCACAAGTTATATGTATAGATTCCTTATTGAGTCTATTTTTAAGTGAAACAAACGGCATAGTCATTGGATTTCTTTACAGAAAGAAATTTGATTCGTAGTGCACAGGGGTCAGAGTAGCTGAACCCTGAAATAGAGGATACTTTAACTAATAAACTGTACTAATTGGCCTAACCAAAAATTCTAGAAAAAAATTAGCAGATAGATATATGAGTCTAGTTTCAGGAAACATTTACTGATCTTAATTTCAAGTTTCGAAACTTGAGGTATGAATTTTTACGCGACTGTGACGCAGTTAGCCAGCTTGTCTGGAAATTTTAAAAATAAATTGTTTGAGATGTTTAATTAATGAATTAAGTCCGTTAACACCTCGTGCTTGACTCCAGCGATAGTCTCGGGTATGAGTCATTACATTTGGTGGTATCAGAGCTATGGTTTAGTTGGTTCTTGGACTAACCTAGCATGTGTAAGAGTCTAGCTACACATGCCACGGATCCGTGATAGTGTGATGCCTCCCGACGCGTATGAGCACCGTCTTGTTTAGACAGAGGTACTCTCCAACCGAGCTGGATTGACCATGTTCAATGTGATGCGAAGGTGTTTGAATAAAATTATGATTATGATGAGTCTCAATTCAGAAAAGTATGAATAAAAGTTTATGATATATATATATATATATGTGTGATAACACGTGAGATGAAAGTTCATGTTGTGATAAATATCCATACTTGCTTAATGCTCATATGATGTAGTGCACTTGGCTTACTTGATAAGATGAACGGGATAAAGAGAAATTCGTAGAGGTATGAGTAAAGATTCCTAATATCATAATATGAATGATGAATTACCTGAATGAATGATATGATTTTGATGATGTTGTTATGATGATGGAAATTGTGTCATATGTATATGTATGAGAAAGTTGAGTCAGAGGCCCTACAACCCCTCCCCCTTACCGAAGTGGTGCTTATAATGGAATTTCATGAGATTTGTACTGAATAAGTTTTCGGTTGAGAAACCAAAGAGTTCAGTGATAGAATAATTATAAACATGATTAGAGACTGAGAATGAGTTGGTGAATAAAGTTAGAGCTAGAAAAGTATTAGGTTGATGTAAAGATTATTGGAGCTATGCACTGTCCCAGTTAAAGAATGAATTTACTTTGGTAAATTGAATTACTAAGGTACAAGGTTGAGAAAAGTGTAAATCAAAATTTATTCAGAACTGGTCTTCTTTAGTGAAAGGTCTAACATGAAATTTGTGATGGCAGAACTAGTTGTGGGAAATGATATTTGAAATGTGTAATATCCGAGTGTGACGATTCAATTTGGACAGATTTAATAGATTTCTTCTGAGATGTTCTATATATTTATCCGTTCTTAGAAAAAAATTTCTATGGCTGTTGATCTTTTGAAGAAATTCTTGTTATATGGGAATGTTTTCTAATCCTGGTGTTAGATGGATGCATTGGTAGTCCGACTGGTTTATAATTTGTATTACTGTATTTCCTCAGGCATTTTATTATATTTCGTCTGATAAGAATTGATGAGAGGATATGTATGATATTATGATACTATTTCTTCTACTTAATGTTCCATTTGATATATATGTATGGGAAGATACATTGTTCTTGTTATATTTGATTCCAGTGGGATTAAATGATGTTTTCTTCTGGACCTCTTTTCTCTGAGGAATTTTCGAGATCTTCTATATTTTCCTATGAGTTTGGTTTTCGATTTTCCGACATAGTATCGTATCTTGGGTTTCTTTATTCTGGATTTCTTTATTCTGGGTTTCTCAATCTTAGATTTCTTTATTCGGTTTTCTTGTTCTCTTTATTCCATAATTTGTCAATTATGACTTATGTTTGAAGTGCGTTCTTCAGCTCGTGATAATCATGACAAGCATGACTATACTTCTGATTTGATCTTGGTAATGTGGTGATTTTAATATTGGAATTTCTCAAATTTTCGTGTAAGGATTTGACAATAGTAAAGGCATAAGTGATAAAAGTGCGAGTTTCAATTGGTATGGTGGATTACTTCTCTCAAGTAAGTCAATTATAATTAATGACTTCAATTGAGATATTTTGGTTACTTGAGCTAATGCAATCGAGATGGTTCTGATTAGCGTTAAGAAATGAATAGTAAAAGGCTGCATGATGAATTGTTTAGTAACTAGAAGAAAGGATTACTTGAAATGTCATTCAACGCTGTTTAGATCGGCTCGGGTGTTTAATTTGTGTGAATTATTTATTTGAAAGACTTCTTATGAAAATTATGTCAGGATCATTTTTTTCAAGCCTGATAATAGAGTTTCATTTCTTTACGAGTAAAAGGCAAATAGTTTGAACTAGAAGTGTATATCTCTTAGAAAATTTTGATATGAGTTGAAGCTACTAAGAATGATAAAGTTTTCATCTTACGAAAGCTGAAAAGTTTATTACATGTTAGCAAGGTTTGGACAGATGAGAATATTGCTAACCAAAGCGTCTAAACTGGACTAGTCTGTATTGAGTAAAGATTTCCTAATTTTTAGTAATGCACTGTTGTATGAATGGTGATGTGTTTCATGAAAATAAGGTAATGTGATAGTTTGGAGCATTTGATGTCACAGAAAATTTTAGTTGTTGATGGGGTTAAAGCCGAGTATCAGGATCTACCAGAATTATCTTTACTAGTATTGATATTAGGATGAGAATGAGAAGGATTATTTTTTAGGCTATATCAGAATTATTTCGGTAGCAGAAAGAGGAAAATGTGATAGTGAGTAGTAAACTAAAAGAGTACAGTGAGGATCAACTTCTGATGTTGAATTTCAGATTGGATCTGATTCATGGTATTATTATTCCGAGGCTTATACAGAAAGAATTGTATGAAGCTGACAGTGAAAATTTGCCTACTCATTCAGAGAGTAATGACGTGTACTGTAATTTGATTCAAATGTTATTGGATTTGATTTATCGATGATGAAAATCTGTATGATTATTTCGAAAGAGTGCAGGTCCCTTTGATTGTTGGATTTCTTGGAATTCTAGTCTCCATTAACCAAATTGAGATCTGGGTTTTATGTCAAGATGACAAGGGAAACTGAGAAGGGTTGAAAATTTAAGAACAATTTAGAAATGAGTCCGTAGGCTTTCAAAATATATGAGAAATTAAAGAGATATATTAGAGGCACAGCCTGAGTGAAAGTTCTTCGGCACCGAATATGAAATTGAGGAATCTAAATGAAGACCATTTTTCTGGTAAGATTTTCGGGGACGAAAATCCCTAAAGGGGGGGAGAGTTGTGATATCCCGAATTAGGGCCTAATCGGAATAGTGGTTTTGGGACCACAAATCTGAGATAGAAATAATTATTTTATGATTATTTTGAGGTTTATGATATGATTGCATGATTGTGTGAAAATTTCGTGAAGAAATTCTATGCATAAAGTGTTTAATTTGAAGTTAGAGACTAAATTGAATAAGTTGCAAAACTTGCATTCTAGAAGTTTCTAGTATGAAATCGCTTTGAAATATTAATTAGGAGGCCTTAAATAGAAATTTGACCAATTGCTAAGTTTATGGACAAAAATTGGACATGGATGGAATTTTAGAAAGTTTAATAAGGAAGGGCATTTTGGTTATTTTGATATTAAATGAAATAAAATGGGAAATATAACACAAAAATGATCATCTTCTCCATAGGTTGCTGCCAAATTTTTCTCTCCACCATAGCTAGGGTTTCAACACTTTTAAGCCTTGATCGTAAGTGATTTCTATGCCTTTTTAATGTTTTTACATTTTGAAATCCTCGTAGCTTCGGTTTACCTATTTCTACCAATATTTTGAGCTAGGGTTTACATTTAAAAGTTTACCCATGAATGATATGCATAAATTTTGATATTTTATGGTAGAATATGAAGCTTGAGATTGTGTTAAACAACTTTTGCTAAGTGATTTTATGTAAAAATGACTAAAATGACATAATCGGTAAAAATACCTAATGTTCATAAGTACATGTTAGAGTGAGAATTGGATGTTGCTATAGAAGGGAAAAATGATCAGCATATCATAAAACATAAGAAAATAGGATGAAGTTTAATTTACGAGATTTGGGGAAAAAGTGTAAATATGTGAAAGTTTAGGGGCAAAATTGTAATTTTTCCAAAATATGATTTTGGGTTGATTTGAATAATATGAGTCCTAATTAGGCTATATTTCAAATGATAGAGAAAGGAAAATCAAAATTCGAGCTAAAATCGGCAAAATACCAAGTTGTGGACAAAATGGTAAAAATGACCATTTTCGCATACAAGGTAAGTTCATATGTAAATATTGTAATATAACCGTTATTTTAAGGCATTTAATGCTATTGAGATGATATTATGATTGTTATCATGCAATTCTATGCTTTGTGATCATTGTTGGACAACATGCAAAAATTTTATGAATTATGTGAAAAATATGAAAGACTACTGAAGTATCGTCATTAGTATTCCAAGGAGAATGGTAAAGAAGTACGAATGAGGAAAGTCCCATTGAACCTTAGGAATAGATTCGGATATTTGGGCATCCGAACTCGTTGAGTTGAGTCCGAGTTCACTTATGGATGCGAACGTCCGAACTCGTTGAGTTGAGTCCGAGTTCACTTATGGATGCGAACGTCCGAACTCGTTGAGTTGAGTCTGAGTTTGTGAGATGTAACTAGGCATCCGAGCTCTTTGAGTTGAGTCCGAGTTCGCTTATGGGCGGGTTACATGGTAGCTTGGCTACATATGTGGCACTTATGTGAAAACTTTCCATGTATCCGAGTTATATTCCGATGTATTCAACGGGTAAAATTCTAGTGAAATGGAAGAATACTCAAGATGCAAGTGACGTATTGGTAAGTGTTGTGGAATGGGAACTTTGGACAGGTATGTACTTAACCCTCGGGTTGAGACTTGATACGACAACAATAATGTAGTAAGACGATGAATGATGAATACAAATGTGATATATGTTTTGGTGATATTATGCTAATGTTGGTTGGTATAATTGCTTTGTTAAGTTATTTGTTATTTGCATGTGAACTTACTAAGCATTTATGCTTACTCCTTCCCTTCCATTCCTTGTAGTTTTGACAAGCCGATTTGGAGATCAAGACGGTCGGAGGCACGCTCACACTATCAACGGACCATCTCGGTATGGTGGCTTGCATATTTTGGGAATATGGCATGTATAGCATTATAATCCTTTTGTGTATATAATCTTATGATATAGCTCATGGATGGCATGGAAATGTTTGAAAATTATTAGCTATTGGAGTGGCTAATCGAGATTATATTTGATAACACGTATGCTTTATGTGCTCACTAATTTATGGAAATCCATAAAATGGTGAAATTGGCTATAAAAAAGAATCACACAGCAGCAGTGACGTGAGTTTGAAAAATCACTAAAAATAGTAGAGATAGAATTAGATAATGAATTAAATATTTAATTGAATATTTATGAATCTATTTTCATGTGGAGGAAACAAAATAGGTAAAAGAGTTTTATTTTATGAGATATTTACGTTTTGGTGAAATAGGGTCAGAGCAATTTATGGATTCCCTGTTCTGACTTTAGAAATTAACCATAATTTGTGTAAAAATAATTAAGACTCACAATTTATATTTATAGATTCTTATTGAGTCTATTTTTAAGTGAAACAAACGGTATAGTCATTGGATTTCTGTATAGAAAGAAATTTGATTCGTAGTGCACAGGGGTCAGAGTAGCTGAACCCTAAAATAGGGGATACTTTAACTAATAAACTGTACTAATTGGTCAGACCAAAAATTATAGAAAAAAATTAGTAGATAGATATATGAGTCTTGTTTCAGGAAAATTAACGGATCTTAATTTCGAGTTTTGGAACTTGAGATATGAATTTTTAAACGACTGTGATGCAGTTAGCCATTTTGTCTGGAAATTTTAAAAATAAATTGTTTGAGATATTTAATTAATGAATTAAGTCCGTTAACACCTCGTGCCAAAACTCCGGCGATGGTCTCGGGTACGAGGGCGTTACAGTACAATGCCAATGTCCCAGACGTGGCCTTACATATAGTCACATATCGATGCCACTGTCCCAGATAGGGTCTTACTCGTACACATATATCGGAATCACATATCGATGCCATGGTCTTACTCGCACACATATATCGAAATCCTAAGTCATGACATATGTATCCTAGCTATTCCTAAGGTTTATACGGGGCTTTCAGACGTTGTAACTCGAACGAAACGAATGCTTGAACATGGTTACCAAGCTTATACACATTCGGAAATAGCATGTATAAATTCATATATTACATTCCAGCATATATATTTAGCATTTAACTACAATTAGACACGTCTATTTGCTTATAAACTTACCTCGGACGTTATAAAACGGAACAGGGCTACTAGTTGACAACTTTCGTTTTCCCCCGATCCAAATCCGATTTTTTTGGTTCTTGATCTAAACATATTCAAATTAAGCTTATTCAAACATATTTTCATTCAATTTAGTCCAAAAACACATAAATAGGCAAATTATCATTTTACCCCTGACATTTACACTTTTTACAATTTAGTCCCTATTGAACAAAACACAAAATACACAAAATTTCTCTATACCCAAGTTATGTCGAATATTACCCATAACCATAAAAAGCCCATATAATTCATTTATTTCACATTTTAGTCCCTCAAATTATTATTTTTGCAATTTAGTCCTAATTACTCAAAATCATCAAAAACTCCAATACAAAACATGTTAATCTAAAACATATCTTTCATATTTCATCATCAAACAACAAAAATCACAAGCTCTCAACAATGGCATAACTCAAAATATTTATCAAAATAAAAAATTCAAGCATGGGTTTTGTAGTACTTGAAGCAACGATCTTAAAAACGTAGAAATTATCAAAAATCGAGCTAAACACATACCTCAATCAAGCTTGTTTATGGCCGAACTAGGTTTTCTTTTCTATTTTTTCTTTCTTATTTTGGTTTCGGTCAAAAGAATATAAAATGAACATGGCCTATTTTTTTATGATATATGTTATATTATAATGGTTTATAATATTAGTTTACTAAAGTAACCTTAATAAATTTATATCAAAACCTTATAATATAAACCTATTGCCATCCACTTAATAAATTAATGGGCTAATTGCAACATAAAGGCTTCCATTTTAAAATCCAATAGCATTTTGGGCCTTTATACATTAAACTACCTAATTTTTAATTTACGCGATTAAGTCCTTTTATTTAATCAAACACTCAGACGATAAAATTAAAGTACGAAAATTTCACAGATATTAATTCGCACAAAATAAACACAGAAAATAATTTTAAAATATTTCTCTGACTCGGATTCGTAGTCCCGAAACTACCGTTTCGATTAGGGTCTAAATCGGGCTGTTACAGGAATTGATAAGATTTAATTTAGCATGATATAATCTTCTATGAGATAATTAGTTTACATATTTATTGGCTTTAAAAGAAATTTTTTGATAGAATTAAAATTTAGTACTAAACTAAAATTCTAAAAAGATTAGGCTCCATTAGTCACCTCACGGCGTGCATTGTGCGTTGAATTTCCTCTTCCAACAAACTTCTCACGTATGACAGAGGATCAACAAGGATGATCAATCTTGCTAACCACTATTAATCCGTTCCGCAGAGCATCAATTAATAAAGCATTATCACTTTCTAACTCCACTTTTCTAAAGACTTGCATCCAATCTAATTTCAATCCTTCTATCATTGTCATTCCCTCAACCTGAAATATGGTAATCATACCTATCTCCATTTCAAAACGCACCAACTAGCGTTTATTTGGCCCTCCTATCGCTCCACCGATTGCTACCATTGTTCCATTCATTGACATCAAACCATCCATATTAACTTTGACCCATCCATTAGCTAGAAACTACCACCTTTCCCTTGTTATGGACCCTATTGCTTAGTTAGATAGTTGACTTTCATAGACTTTGCCCATGTGATGTGTGCACACCCGGGGCATCCTTAAATGCAAATCTTGAATCAATCAAGCTTCCAAAAGGACCCATGACTCGAGCTCGAACCAAGCAAATTCAAGATGCTTTATCCGTATTGGTGTTGCGCATTTGGGATGACAACAAGGTTCATGACGTTAGAGGAACTAAGGACAATGCCTTGAAGACTCCGTCCACCTTTTTGCAATCCGAACTCAACTCCTTCCCAGCTCCCCATGCGCCATTTAGCTCCCATAAGCTCACTTGAGCTCAATTCAACTCGTTTGAGATCGAATTTAGCTCGTTTTAGCTCATTCCTACTTCATTCCGAAACCCCATGCGCCATTTAGCTCCCATAACTCACTAAGTTTTAATTTACCTTTTAATTAAGTTTGCTACAGCTCATGCCGAAACCCCTAGCTCAACTTAGCTCACTAAGTGTTTTGGACTATTTGAGCTAGCCGAATTTAATAGTTGACTCATATTTAATTTGTCCGAATTTAGTTATTGCTATTAACTCATTTAGTTATTAATTTAAATTATAATTATATGAATAGTTATATTTTATTTAATTGTGTGCTTAATTCATGTAGGTCAGCCGAATGTGGAAGATTCATTCATGACAAGGTGCATGAACAGGAAAGTACATTGAATGGGAAGATACATGCATGGATCGGTTCAATGTTTGGAAGCCGTATATTCATGTACATGGAGGGTTAATGAATATTGAGAGATGCATCTCCCATGGACGGTACACATGCATGTATGAGGGACATTTAATGCAAGTGCTTGTACGGCTAGGTTCAAGCCTCCTTCTAAGTTCCATGTACAGCCGATGATGTGGGAGGACCCTTGGAGTTTCCTAAGCACCTATTCGGCCAAGAGACACCTCTTGGAAGTTTCATGCACACCTTGGCCGAACCTAGACAACCCGTTGAGCTACCAAAGGTGTACATTCATCAAGTGATTAAAGCTCATGTATGAAGCTATCCAAACACATCCTCATCAGCCGAATCAAGACTAGATAATTAATGTGTTCATTCTAGAACATTCTAGCTAGTGCATGACCGAATTTGCTTAGCTTTTAAGCTAGCTAGTTTGTCCATTCGGTTACTACATGATTGCTTTTAAATAGTTTGTTCATTTCATTGTAAAAGGACTTTTGCCAATTTGTTTAATGAACATTGTTCTTGTGAGGTTGCTTCCTCTCATATCTCGTACAAGTTTCGAAAGACTTATCTAGCTTGTGCTAGTGGCGTCAATCGTCCTTGTTTGAACTTATCACCAATCTTGGTGTGGCGTTCACCTATCCATCTATCCATATTTTTCACCTTAACAATATAGGAATCGGGGTGATACTTTTTAGTGTTGAATCATTCCTGACGTTGAGTTCGTTTTCCATTCCCATTTCAAATTTCTTTCTTTTTAACCAAACCGAGCCTTCTATCCTTCATCCATCTTTGCTACCCATAGTCGAACCTATTACTAAACTTACCCTTCTTGAAACCTTCCGCTTATCCTATTCTAATTTTTTCTTTTATTACTAAAATTCGAGGCACGAACAATTCTCTCGACTACGATCGGGCATCTACGTGAATTCGACTCAACTACCAGGGTCGGATCACATCATTTGGTATCAGAACTTGTAAAACGAGAGGCACCAACGTTTGTATCAAGATCAAAATAGGTTCATTGTGAAAAAAAATTGAAAATTTAAAAAAATTTTCAAGTTGTAATTTCATTTTATTATTGTAATAGTGCTAGCTTGAAGTTGTAAAAAAAAAAAGAGAAATACAAAATTTAAAAAAAAAAGTGAAGTGATCAAGTTCTTTTCTGTTGTTTATATTTTGTTCAGATTGTCAAAATATTCTTTTCATCAACTTTTAACCCCCCATCTCCAAAATGCCACACTACACCGAAGAAAAATTTTTCTTTTAGCCTACCCGTACACCCATAATTTTATCCCTTGTAACCATTTTGAAGCCGACCCCAAAGCACCAAGATGAGTCAAGAGAAACAAAATACGAGGTTACGAGAGTAAGTGTGAGTGGTAAAAGGCTAGAGTGTGTGAGAGCATTCGAGTGTAGAAAAAGCCTAAAACGAGTGCAAACACGAGTGGAGTGCTCATCCATTATTTTCTTTTTCGAGTGAACTCGTAAGGTTTGTGGTGAGGTACTTAAATTTTTTTTGTTTTGATCTAACATATTTTCCTTTCAGTAATCAAGATGTCTTGTGAAGAATTTACCGAGTCGGAGTTCCAATACTTGGTTCAAGAAAAGCGAAGAATGGCTAATTCTGAGTTTGGCCAACTGCAAGTGAGGCTAGATCGATTGGAAAAACAAGACCAAAGTGATCGAGTTTCTTCAAGTCGAAAAATAAAACCAAAAACACCACGGAGATATACCGCTGAATACTACTTGAACAAAAGTTCCTATCGTGATTCTTTCTCGCCATTGACTTCGAGGCAAAGAGATTCATACTATGACTCCTATTCGAGAAGAGACTTCAAACAAGAGTATTTTTCATCAAGGAGTTTGAGACGACAAGAAGGCGACTATGATTTTGACTCCTTCCAAGAAAATGTGCGAAGAGATAGATATACTTCTTCCCGAACTTTAAAGAAATCATTCAAGGAGTGCTCTACACAAAGTTTCGATTGTGAGTCACATGCAAATAGTTCTTGGCCTTTCGAACATGATCTCTATTCTCATGATTATTTTGTACATTCTTGTAATGAGGAAACAAAGAAAAGAAAAGAAAAAGCAAAAGAATAAAAAAAATGAAATAAAAAGAAAAGAGAGGCAAAAGGCAAGTAAGAGAGAAAATGAGCGAATCTTGAGAGAACTTGAAAAAGCCTTTGAAAAACAAAAACAAAATGAAAAAGAAAATGAGATTGAAAAAGAGAATGAAAAAGAGTTTGAGAGAGAAAAAGAATGTGAACAAGAAAAAAGAGTGGAAAAAGAAATTGAGATAAAAGAAACGAGTGATTCAGAAGAAATAGAATCGAGTGAAAACGATGTTAGTGAGCAAGCGAGGATTCTTTCTACTAACACTTCTGCTCGATCTTTTTGTGATCTTTCTTTTCAGGTTCCTAAAAGTCCGTGCGACCAAATCCAACTTCGATACCTTCAAAACGAGAGGCTTTTCAGTTGTTTGAAAAAGGTAAGTCCGTGGACGATCGCCACCCATTAGAAATCGAAGGAAGGAAGGTAAGGAATCTTTGTTTATCGAATCAAGGCCGCCTGATTTAAAAATTACTCATAAAGGTTTTGATGGCATAAATTCTGAAAAACTTCCATCTTTTGATTTGGCTAATTATTGTTCACATATTAATGTTAACAATGTTGATTCAAAAGATTCCATGAAGATTCTATTTTATGACATGTTTTATAACGGCAATTCTATTGATTCTGTTGGATTGGTTCATCCTGTGCAAATTGTGAATGTCTATGATAAAAGGTTTTCACATTTTGATAAGTATGGCTATGTAAATTCTTTGAATTCATCTTTCTGTTTAAACGTGCCTATTCAAATGATTTGTGATGGATTTGAATTTCTGAAAGGTCGCATGAACACAACTTCTTTGCTCGATATATACGTTAAAAGATTTTTGCATGAAATATTTGATCTGTTTGATTTTCTATGCAAAATTTTCATGTTTCGGACTGTTTGTTCGACTAGGATTTGTGAAGCATGAATGCTTGTGTATTTGTCAATTTAAAGTCTCTTTGATTCACTTTTGCGACTTATCTGTGAAAATGAAATTTTTGTTGCAATTTGAGATAACTGATCAAAACCAAGTCTTTAAGCCGGGAGTAAGCCATTTCAAGTTGTTTCCAAGAAAAGGTAAGCATTGTGATCTTATTGTAAGTAACTTTGTTTTACCTTCTCATCTTCTTCGAGTCTTATCTTTATTTTTGGAAATTAAGCATGTGGTTGGATTACAAAATCAAAACCAAGTTTTTGATTCTGAAAAATTTATTTTTGATCCCGGCATTGGTTTATTTGCCCAAGTTTGAATTAAAAGGCTGAAGCAAGATTGTTTGTTCTTAATTCGGTGTTTCCCTAAACTTCTTCTTTATTTTGTTGTTGAAACTTTGAAATGGCCTATCCAAAAAGAGGAAGGACATATGACTAATATTTTTTTTTTCGAGTCTTGTGTGACTTTCAGGTTATTGTGAGCCATTCTACCCCATTCGACAACCAAGGGTCTAGTGACGACGAATGCCTTTTTGCAAGCAAATGGCCCGACTTGAGGACAAGTCACTTTGAAGACTGGGGGAATGATGTGAGCACACCCGGGGCATCCTCGAATGCAAATCTTGAATCATTCGAGCTTCCAAAAGGCCCCATGACTTGAGCTCGAACCATGTAAATTCAAGATGCTTTATCCGTATTGGTGTTGCGCATTTGGGATGACAACAAGGTTCATGACGTCGGAGGAGCTAAGGACAATGCCTTGAAGACTCCGTGCACCCTTTTGCAATCTGATCTCAGCTCCTCTCCAGCTCCCCATGCACTATTCAGCTCCCATCAACTCACTTGAGCTCAATTCAGCTCGTTTGAGTTTGAATTTAGCTCATTTTAGCTCATTCCTACTTCATTCCAATAAACTAAGTTTTAATTTAGTTTTTAATTGAGTTTGCTACAGCTCATGCCGAAACCCCTAGCTCAACTTAGCTCACTAAGTGTTTTTGACTATTTGAGCTAGCCGAATTTAATAGTTGACTCATATTTAATTTGTCTGAATTTAGTTATTGCTATTAAGTCGTTTAGTTATTAATTTAAATTATAATTTTATGAATAGTTATATTTTATTTAATTGTGCGCTTAATTCATGTAGGTTAGCCGAATGTGGAAGATTCATTCATGACAAGGTGCATGAACGGGAAAGTACATTGAATGGGAAGATACCTGCATGGATCGGTTCAATGTTTGGAAGCCATACATTTATGTACATGGAGGGTTAATGAATATTGAGAGATGCATCTCCCATGGACGGCACACATGCATGTATGAGGGACATTTAATGCAAGTGCATGTACGGCTAGGTTCAAGCCTCCTTCCAAGTTCCATGTACAGTAGATGCATGTTGGAGGACCCTTGGAGTTTCCTAAGCACCTATTCGGCCAAGAGACACCTCTTAGAAGTTTCATACACACCTTGGCCGAACCTAGACAACCCGTTGAGCTACCAAAGGTGTACATTCATCAAGTGATTAAAGCTCATGCATGAAGCTGTCCAAACACATCCTCATCAGCCGAATCAAGACTAGATAATTAATGTGTTCATTCTAGAACATTCTAGCTAGTGCATGACCGAATTTGTTTAGCTTTTAAGCTTGCTAGTTTGTCCATTCGGTTACTACATGATTGTCTTTAAATAGTTTGTTCATTTCATTGTAAAAGGAATTTTTTCCAATTTGTTTAATGAACATTGTTCTTGTGAGGTTGCTTCCTCTTATATCTCGTACAAGTTTCGAAAGACTTATCTACCTTGTGCTAGTGGCGTCAATCGTCATTGTTTGAACTTATCACCAATCTTGGTGTGGCGTTCACCTATCCATCTATCCATATTTTTCTCCTTAACAATATAGGAATCGGGGTGACACTTTTTAGTGTTGAATCATTCCTGATGTTGAGTTCATTTTCCATTCCCATTTCAAATTTCTTTCTTGTTAACCAAACCGAGCCTTCTATCCTTCATCCATCTTTGCTACCCATATTCGAACCTATTACTAAACTTACACTTCTTGAAACCTTCCGCTTATCCTATTCTAATGTTTTACTTTTATTACTAAAATTCGAGGCACGAACAATTCTCTCGACTACGATCGGGCAACTACGTGAATTCGACTCAACTACCCGGGCCGAATCACATCACCATATTGCATTCGAAGCAATGAAGTTATAGCTATTATTGCTAGATTGGTTGAATATGAAATCATTGTGGTTCTTCCAAAGAAACTAACTAACAATAGCATATAAAGTAGCCCATTCGCCATCCAAGCACTTTATGCAACCTTCATTCCTAATATTCTGTACAATGCATCTCTCAAGCAGCTAGTTAAAGAAAAACCTCAAAATGTTCCTTGGAACCAACATTCTCCAAACAATTTGAATAAAACCACAATCTCTAACAGCATGGATCACAGATTCTACAGCCCTCCCACACTATTTATAAAAGGGAAACGTAGTCGTACCTCACCTTGCCTGTTCTTTATTAGTTAGTAGATTACCACGAACAAGCAACCAGAGGAAAACTCAAACCTTTTGTGGTGCCAAGGCTTTCCAAATGAACCAGTCACTCGCAAATTGAGGTGGAGCATTAGATGCAGTAAAATGTTTATACAATTCAGCTAAGGAGAAATTTCTAGCTGAGGTTGGAACGACATAAATGTGCAATTGCACACAATTGTAAAAAGTAATAACATGATCAATATATCGAGTTATCGTCTCCACAGAAATTGTACAAATAATATTTATGAAATCTATACTTAAGCAATTTTGTAGTGGAAAATTATTTTGATGAAAGTGAGCTATTACCTAGACTAAAAATTAACTAAGTAACAAATTAAATTAAATTAAAAACACGAGGTGAAAGCAAATCTTTAAAAAGTTTAATCAATATGACATATCTGTGTTAGATTAATTTTATTTTTTAACTTAGAATTATTAAAACAATGGTTATGATGTTATGGATAATTCCATGGCAACTTGGACCTTTGTTAACCAATGCAAACATACTCATTGAAATCAATTAATCTTTCTAGCTTATGTATGTTAAATTAATTAATTAATTTTCATAAGCAATCATAAGACAAAGTGAAGTAACAATATATTTCTATATTGAAATAAGTTTAATCACAACAATATTTAGGTTATGCAAGGAATAATATTGTTTAATATTATTACTCATTTAATCTAATTTTATACTTAAGAAGGTTAAACATAAACCATTTAGATAGTGCGTCAATTAATTAAAATTCAACATGGTTAAATAATTAATTCAATTGCAATCTTACAATGCTAATGCAAGAATAACATAAGCATGGTTTTAACTAAATGAACAAATTACCAAGGCCTATAACATTACAAACAAAATTTCAATAATTTAAGTGAACTAAATGCAATAAATCTAATACAAAAACGATTTAATTCATTTTAGTTAAGTTAAAAGCATCAAAATAATTAGTATTCATGTTCATGATCTCAAAACAAATTAAAAAGAAATAAGAGTAAGAAGCTAGAAGACAAATTCAGTGTTTCTCTGAAGTTAGACTAGTGTGCACCCCTTTCTTTCTGGTTTGTTTTGTCAACCAAGGATCTTTAAGAATGCTGAATGTTGTTGCTCCAGAAGGCTTGCAAGGCTCCTTTTCAAGAAAAGAAAATAACAAATTAGAGAAGGGAAAATGGAAGAGCAAGTAGGAGAGGACTGATGAGAGAAAAAGATGAATGGTGAGTGATTGAGTGATCAAATGGAAGGCATAGAGGGTGGCTATTTATACTAGTTAAGGAGACTAAAAATAGCATGGGAGAGCATTGATTACCTCCTCCCATGGTTGACACTTGATAGTAGGAAGAGAGGTTGGGATGGCTTTGCTAAATGTGGCTTAGTGCCTGATAAGTGCTAAAAGTAACATATTTTGAAGCTCATTCTTAATTCATTTTTGGGTGTTTATTCAATGTTAATTGTGAATTTTATGCTCTTAGTCCTTTAAATTCATGTTTTTATGCTTAATAGAGAATTTGGGAGAAAAATGAGTGAAAACCGGAAAATTGAAGCAAGTTATAGGAGCCACATAGGCTGACCCTTCCACACAACCGTGTGAGCTACACGGGATACCACATAGCCATGTGGAAGGTTGCATTAATTTTGTGAATTTGCACCCTAAATTGCAAGAAAACTCGATTTTTATGTTTTTCAGGCATTCTAAGAAGTATATATGACAAAAATAAGAATATATGAGGGAGTCGTCATAGAATACTTAAGAAAACAACTGAAAAAACACCATTGAAGCCGATTCTAAAGTAGATTTCTGTCAAAATTGAAGATTCTTAGTCGATTTCTTAGAAGATTATCATGATTTTCTTTATTTCTTTTGGTTATATTGTGTTTTGAATATTTTTATTTTCAATCATGAAATAATTTTCTAAATACCTAGGGAGATGAACCCTATGATGAATTCTGTCGTTTGATTTTTATTTTACATAATAAATACTTAGATCTTACGTAACAACCCGTTTTTAGTCAAATCAGAACAGTGGTTTCGAAACAACAAATCTGAGGTCAAAATAATTATTTTATTATTATCTTAATGATTACAGCATGATAGCATGATTTTGTGAAATTTTTGTTAAGAAATTTTAGCGTTTGGTTGCTCAATTTGATAAAAAGGATTTAATCGCGTAAAGTGTAAAACTGGAGTTCAATTAGCTAAAAGTATCAAATCACTATGAAATTAAATAGTGGGGGTCGTTATGCTGAAATTAGACCATTTTTAAGGTTAGTGGACATTTATTTCCATGGTTTATGTGATATATTAATGTTTTATTAAAGGTTAATAATGTAATTTGTAAAATAAAAATAAAACTAATAAAAGAAAATAAGCCATCATCTTTATTCTCATCTCTTACAACCAAAACTAACCTAAGGAAGCCATTAACAAAGCTTCAAACATTCTACTATGGAGACTTGAATGCATGGTATGATTTTTGACTCGGTTTTTAATGATTTTTATGTTTTTGATATCGTTGCAACTAGGTCTAGCTAGCCCAGGGACTAATTAGCAAAACTGTTAAAGATTTTGAATGTTTCTATTGATGAATACATGAGCATTTTGATGTTTAATGATATATTATGAAAGTTTGATGATAGTTATACAAGTTTTGTTAAGTGATTTTTAGTGAAAATGCAAATTAGGGATTAAATTGTGAAATGTGGAAACTTTTTGGTTTAAATGTGAAATAAATGAAAAATATGGGCTGCTAGGGGCATAATAGTAATTTATCTAGACTTGGGTTGTGATGAAATTGAATGAATTTTATTTTACGAGCTTAGGGACTAAATTGTAAAAGTGGTGAAACATTAGGGGAAAAAGTGAAAATGTGCTTAAATGTGTGTTTTGGATTAAATTGAATAGAGAGATTATTAAATAAGTTAATTTTGAATATAATTAGATCAAGAAATGTAAAATTCAAATCTAGATTAGGGGAAAGCTAAAGTTATCAACTAATCGACCTATTTCGTCGTTTTTACATCTGAGGCAAGCTTGTAGGTGATAAGTTTTATTATAAGTGTATTTTAAATGCTTTGATATTGTATAAGTAATGAATATGAGACTTCGGATAAGTTCGATAATGACTTGATGGTGATTCGACATTCGAAATCCTGGTTGAACCTTAGGAATAGTTTGGGATACTAGTGACATGTAATTAGGCGATACATTGAATTGGCTTCGGGCCATGATACTAGTACTTCAGGTGTGAGTTATACCAATTTGGCTTTGGGCTATGAATATCGACTGATTTGGCTTCAGGCCATGATATCAGTACTTCGGATATAAGTTACCTTGATTTGGCTTCGGGCCATAGTATAGGTACTTAGTGTGCAAGACTCCTGAGTATCCGACTTCTATTCCGAATGGTTCAATAGGTAAATGAATGATGTGATTGAGAATGAGATTGGTACGAGATGGTACAGGTATGTGCATAAACCATATTAGCTTTAAATCGAAGAAATGGTGAAGAAAGTATATAGTTTTGTGAATGAGTAATTAAAAGGTTTGTTAGTTGATGTGAATTCATGTATCTATAATCAGTTGTTGAATTATGTGGTTATGATTATATTGTAACACCCCAAACCTGGCCCAGACATTATGGCCGAATCTGGGGTGTCACATTGAAGTGTTTTAGCGAAAACCGTGTTTTCATTGAAAACCCTTCTTAAAATAAAAGAAAATCTTAATTAGCAAAAAAAAAAAAAAAAACTCTTTCCAATCACTTGTTCAGAACATATGATTTGATGAAAATAAGTCATTTTAAAAATTTAGTTGCGGAAACGTAGAAAAGACATACTATAGTTTAAGAAACCATGTTCAACTTCTTATAATTACATCACATAAAAATAATAATCCAAATAATAACAAAATGGAAAGCCTTATTACAATCTAGTCTGAAATCATTTAATAACCAGAAACTTATATGCTTTAAAATGAAAAAAAAAGTCTAAATTGTCCTGCTAACTGGCCACTCAGAGTCCCTTCAAACATTGAACCTCCTGCTGAGCTTCACCAGAAAATAAAATAAAAGAGAGGGTGAGTTTTCGCAAACTCAATGTGTACAACCCTCGACGAAAATCAAGCATTCAAAAATCATCATACATCACACATGCAATGCAATCCCAGCCCAATAATCCATCCGCTACACACCAGCTTTGTCCCCCATCACATCATGTGGGGATATAAATATCGACCCACCCAACCGACAATCAATGGTAGCCCGGTTGCTGAACTACCTTCATTTACATATTAGGCTTAAAAGCCGTCGGTGGATCCACGATTGTCTAGCAACCATGTGATCCTCATATACTTCCTCTGTTCCATAATTCCCAACCCATATGCAACCTAAGTAGAATATCATATGTATGTAACAAATATGCGTGTCACATCCATGAAATTTACGTTCAACACCTAGGGGTATTTTGGTCATTTTCGCCCTTAGGGGCATTACGGTAATTTTCTCTTTAATACAGTTTCCACTTACCTCGGCCCGTTAACAAATCCTGTGAGCTAAGATGAACGAATACTATGCACCAGGTAGGATTCCAGAGAAGAGGAGGTGAGTCATTAAGACGCTTAAGTACCAAGCTCTGCCTAGATCCAGTCCTAGACATGCATATACCCGTTGCCACACCTTAACCCTATGACTTGATCATGGTCGCAATATATTAATTAAGTTTTATGCAGTTATCATATACTAGGCCCAAAACCCCTACATACATGCATATGGCCCACTTGGCCCAATCTCATTTATATGGCCTACCAGGCCCAATTCACATTCATATGGCCCATCAAGCCCAATTCATATTCATATGCCCCATTAGGCCCAAATCACCTTTATATTCATGCTCACACATAAATTTTCTATCACATAGCATCAATTATCAAAATTTGCCTATTATGGGCCCAATATCCCATTGGGCCTCATTAAGCCCATTTTGGCTCAGTTGGCCAGATCACAGCCCAAGTCCATGGAATCGCCCATGGGCCTCAGACAACCTATCGGTTTCCTCCTCTTGAGTGTTCGTGCACTCGCAAGACTATCCAGCCAAACTTTCGACTTTTTGACATTTCGTCTTTTTCGCATTTCGACTTTTGCCGATCTACTCGTGTGTGCAGTGTATGTACACACCTGGTAAGCAAGCGTGCTGCAATTCCCTTAGTCACCAACCTAAAAATGATATCACCCTTCAATTAATCGCATGCTTAATACATATCTTTACTAAAACCGAAACCTCACCTTAACCTTACCTTGTGCGATAAGAATAACAACCCCTTCTTAAATTGCTAACCACAGTCAACTCCTAGATCTGCACCAATCTTAACTATTAAAACCAAAATAATAGGTGACTCGTATCCAAGACAAGTCCCCTTACCTTAACTATGAACATTCGGCCACCTTAGCCAATAGGAGAGGAATACTTACCAAAACCGCAAACACCTAAAGAGTAATTTCAGCAGAGAGCTAAGATCCGAGATCCGATACTAATTCCCTACCACAAGTGATTAGAAAGAATGAGGAGAAAATAGCGTAATAGATTCTTAGCAAAACCGATTGGAAGAACAAACACTTACACTAGATTCGGTCGAAGAGTATTTGGCCCTTAGAAGATTCGGCTTTTCGACTTTCAAACTTAGTATGGTGAAAAAGTTTTGTTTGGTACAGATTAAATAAGAAGAGTAGATGAAGGAATCGGCTAAGCGAAACAAAGGAAATTGTGTAGAGAAAGAATAGAAATCGGCACAAAGAAAAGAGAGTAAAACAATAGGGTTTTTGGCTTTTAGGGAAAAGGTTTTTCAGTAACAGGGTGAAGGAAATTCGGCATTAGCCTGGCAACCCTGCATTCGGCACTTTACTTATAGCCCCTGTAGCCAAATTGCCTGGCCCTCAACTCCCTGTTCGGCTCCATCACTTCCTCCTTCTTATCTCCTCCTTTTTCTCCCTGATAACCCCTTGATCTTTTCCTTAATTTTCTTTTTTGAACACTCCCCTTGGAATCCATCTTCACACCACTTCCAACCTTCTAGAAGGCCAAAATTAAACTTCTAAAAACAATAAGCTAGGATTCGAACCTTGGATCTCCTTGCTAGCTACTAACACCACCTCCCTACACTCTAAGTGGCGTAACTTAGCCACTCTTCCACAAGGCTTTTTGATGCCATTTTCCCTTATCTTCATTCAAAAGCCCAAATAATTGCCAACAAGGTCCTTTTAATTATTAAACTATAATTTCTTCTACCCCTAGATACAAACTCAAACCTTAACCAAGACCTACTATCGCGTAATTAACACTTAACCGAAATTGCTAAACACAAAAAGAAAAAAATTCAAGGTTTCTAGATTTTTGGGTTTCAAAATTTTTGGGGCGTTACAACTCTACCCCCTAAAAAAAATTTCATCCTCGAAATTTCCAACTACTAACACACTTTCGCTGTGCACTCTAATTCCAACTTAGGTAAATAGCACATTATGGGTAAGTACGTACCATTATTCACCTCTGGAGTGTCTCCATCCTCTTGACGACGTGCTACATAGACCAAAGCTGGCTGCCTCGCCCAGCATGACCAGCACCTCTACTCGTACTCCACAACCCAAATCGTTTCCACCCTTAGCCTGATCACGGCCTCTCGGCGGTTGCTGACCACCCCTCGATGGCTGCATACCACCTCGAGCCACGACTGGCACCTGCCCTGACATTCTAGGGCAATTCTTGATCCTATGCTCTATAGATCCACAAGCTAAAGAAGCTCTCGTCCTCTTCCAACACTCCCCTCCATGGCTTCTCCCATAATCAGCATAAGGTGGCACCCTTGGATTAACAGCAGGGGGCCCTGCTCTAACTGACCCATTAACTCTGGCCCTAGCCTAGGCCTCTGTCTAACCCTAGGAGTCTAAGCCTCTCTTTTATTCTTACCCCTTTTCTTTTCTCGATTCAGGCGCTCCGTGCACTTCACCTCCTTCGCTATCTTTGCTTTCTCTACCAGCTCCGAGAAAACTCGTTCCCTTTGTGGAGCTATCAATACCCTGAGGCTATCTCTTAGTCCATCCTCAAACCTAATGTAATGCTCATAGTCCATAGCCACCATAACTCTGGCATACCTACTAAGGTGCAGGAATTCCGCCTCATACTCTGCTACAGATCTGTTTCCCGGGGTCAAGTTTAGGAACTCCTTCCTTCTAGCATCCACATAGCTTGCACCCACATACTTCCATTGGAATGCAACTTTGAAGAACTCCTAAGTGACCTGCTCAGGTTGAGTGCCCTCTATCACTGTCAGCCACCACTGGTAAGCTTCTTCCCTTAGCAGTGACACTGCCCCTTTCAACTTTTGTTCAGGTGAATAGTCCAGATCCTCCATTATCCTTTCTGTGGCCTCCAACCAATATTCAGCCACGTTAGGAGCCACACCAGTCACGCCCTTAAAAATCTCAGCCCCATTTGATCCAAGTAGCTCCGGAATGGACCCCCCGATTTCCCGTGCCATTATTGGGCCCAGTGACCCTCTCCAAAATCCTTAGCATTGCCTGTAACAATGCATCTTCTCCCACGGCCCGATCATACGGCCCAGTCCTAGCTACGGGTGAAGCTGGAGCCTCTTCTACTCCAACATTAAGAACATGGCCCGATGCTGACAATTCAGCCCTCACACTTTTGCGGCCTCGGCCACGGCCTCTCGCACCTCTTCTAGTAGTCATCGCCGGTTCACATATTTTCTAGATTAAAAATTTTATGAAGTTTTAGTTAGTTTCAATAATTAACCTGATGTTTTATGAAAGCATTTAAAGAGAGAGTTGTTTTCGTAAATCCTCTATAGTTTCAAGATCCTACGGGCTTCAGTTCCATTCTAACATAATCGTCTAAAGTAGCCCTCTAACTATCTATTGTCTAACAATTTAAACATGTTTAAGAATAGAAGAACTTACTTGGTTCGATGTCGGAGACTCAGTGTGCCGCTCAGCAGGACTACCCATTTTTCAAAACATTGTAATTTAATCAAATATATATATTAAAAAGAAATCAAGTAATAAGGCCCACTTCACAGCCCGCGTTTTGCAACCTGGGTTCTAATACCATTAAATGTAACACCCTAAACCCGGTCTGGACGTTATGGTCGAATCTGGCGTGTCACATTAAAGTGTTTTAGTGAAAATCGTGTTTTCATTGAAAACCCTTCTTATAATAAAAGAAAATCTTAATTATAAAAAAAAAAAAAACCTCATTCCAATCACTTGTTCAAAACATATGATTTGATGAAAATAAGTCACTTTAAAAATTTTGTTGCGGAAACGTAGAAAAGACATACTATAGTTTAAGAAACCATGTTCAACTTCTTATAATTACATTACATAAAAATAATAATCCAAATAATAACAAAATGGAAGGCCTTATTACAATCTAGTCTAGAATCACTTAATAATAAGAAATTTATATGCTTTAAAATGAAAAAAAGTCTAAATTGTCTTGCTAGCTGGCCACTCAGAGTCCCTCGAAACATCGAACTTCCTACTGAGCATCACCTAAAAATAAAATAAAAGAGGTGGTGAGTTTTTGCAAACTCAGTGTGTACAACCCTCGACGAAAATCAAGTATTCAAAAATCATCATACATCACACATGCAATGCAATCCCAGCCCAATAATCCATCCGCTACACACCAGCTCCGTCCCCCGTCACATCATATGGGGATATAAATATCGACCCACTCAACCGACACATCGATGGTAGCCCGGTTGCGGAACTACTTTCATTTACATACTGGGCTTAAAAGCCGTCGGTGGATCCACGATTATCAAGCAACCATGCGATCTTCATATACTTCCTCCGTTCCATAATTCCCAACCCATATGCAACCTAAGCAGAATATCATATGTATGCAGCAGATATACGTGTCACATCCATGAAATTTAAATTCAACACCTAGGGGTATTTTGGTTATTTTTGCCCTAAGGGGCATTTCGGTAATTTTCTCTTTAATACGATTTCCACTTACCTTGGCCCGTTAACAAATCCCGTGAGCTAAGATGAACGAATACTATGCACCAGGTAGGATTCCAGAGAAGAGGAGGTGAGTCATTAAGACAGCTTAAGTACTAAGCTTTCCCTAGATTCAATCCTAGACATGCATATACCCGTTGCCACACCTTAACCCTATGACTTGATCACGGTCGCAATATATTAATTTAGTTTTATGTAGTTATCATTTACTAGGCCCAAAACCCCTACATACAGGCATATGGCCCACTTGGTCAAATCTGATTTATATGGCCTATCAGGCCCAATTCACATTCATATGGTCCATTAGGGCCAATTAATATGCATATGCACCATTAGGCCCAAATCACCTTTATATTCATGCTCACACACAAATTTTCTATCACATAGCATCAATTATCAAAATTTTCCTATTATGGGCCCAACAGCCCATTGGGTCCATTAAGCCCATTCTGGCCTGGTTAGCTAGATCACGGCCCAAGCCCATGGAATTTCCCATGGGCCTTAGACAACCTATCAGTTTCCTCCTCCTGAGTGTTCACGCACTCGCAAGACTACCGCAGCCAAACTTTCAGCTTTTCGGTATTTCGGGTTTTTGGCATTTCGGCTTTTGTCGATCTACTTGTGTGTGCAGTGTATGTACACACTCGGTAAGCAAGCGTGCTGCGATTCCCCTTAGTCACCTACCTGCAAACGATATCACCCTTCAATTAATCGCATGCTTAATACATATCTTTATTAAAACCGAAACCTCACCTTAACCTTACCTTGCACGATAAGCATAACAGCCCCTTCTTAAATTACTAACCGCGGTCAACTCCTAGATCTGCAACAATCTTAACTATTAAAACCAGAATAATAGGTGACTCGTATCCAGCACAAGTCCCCTTACCTTAACTATGAACATTCGGCCACCTTAGCCAATAGGAGAGGAATACTTACCAAAACCGCAAACACCTAAAGAGCAATTTTGGCAGAGAGCTAAGAATTGAGATCCGATACTAATTCCCTACCATAGTTGATTAGGAAGAATGAGTAAAGAACAACGTAATAGATTCTTAGCAAAACGGATTGGAAGAACAAACATTTACACTAGATTCGGTTGAAGAGTATTTGGCCCTTAGAAGATTCGGCTTTTTGGCTTTTAAACTTAGTATGGTTAATAAGGTTTATTTGGTACAGATTAAAGAAGAAGAGTAGAAGAAGGAATCGCTAAGTTAAACAAAGGAAATTGTGTAGAGAAAGAATAGAAATCGGCACAAAGAAAAGAGAGTAAAACAACAGGGTTTTCGACTTTTAGGGAAAAGGTTTTTCGGCAACAGGGTGAAGGAAATTCGGCATTAGCCTGGCAACCCTGCATTCGGCACTTATTTATAGCCCCTATAGCTGAATTGCCTGGCCCTCAACTCCCCATTCAGCTCCATCACTTCTCCTTTCTTATCTCCTCGTTTTTCTCCCTAATAACCCATTGATCTTTTCCTTAATTTTCTTTTCTGAACACTCCCCTTGGAGTCCATCTTTACGCCACTTCCAACCTTCTAGAAGGCCAAAATTAAACTTCTAAAAGCACTAAGCTAGGATTCAAACCTTGGATCTCCTTACTAGCTACTAACGCCACCTCCTTACACTCTAAGTGGCGTCACTTAGTCACTCTTCCAAAAGGCTTTTTGATACCATTTTCCCTTATCTTCATTCAAAAGCCCAACTACTTGCCAACAAGGCCCTTTTAATTATTAAACTATAATTTCTTCTACCCCTAGATTCGAACTCAAATCTTGACCAAGACCTACTATCGCGTAATTAACACTTAACCGAAATTGCTAAGCACAAAAAGAAAAAAAAATTCAAGATTTCGAGATTTTTCGATTTCGGGATTTTTGGGGCATTACATATATCGAGTTTATTTCATACAACCTTACTAAGCTTTGTAGCTTACATCATTTATTTTTCTTTGGTTTATAGTGAATTCAAAGCTAGCTCAGATTCGGGGATCGTCGGAGATTTCATCACACTATCCTACAAACAATTTGGTACATTTAAGCTTATGTTTTAAGTATATGGCATGTATAGGGACTTTGGTCATGCTGGTTATGTTTTGGTAAATATTTTTTCCATTTGAAATGGCTTGTAAATGCATATGTCTTGGTTTGTATATAATAGCCATGAGAGTTGGCTTGTTTTGAGTTAATTTGCTTATGTATATGTGTATGTGCATATAGTTTATGATATGTAAGTTGGGGTTGGTTTTGGTGATGCTTATTAATAGTTGGTATTATGGAAGTTGAATGCTGATATTGATGATGTTATTTGTTTATGAATCAAGGTAAAGAATGTATGTTTTAAGTAGCCATATTGATGATCTAAGTTTATGAGATTTTGGGTATAAATAGATTGGTCTATTTTGCAACTTATGTGTATTGAGAAATGTGGTATAGAATATGCATAAATCAGGTTTGAATTGGCTGGTTTAAATGCCTATCTATGCTATATAATGGTGCAAATTGATGTGTTGTAGGTACATTCAAAATTCGGTAGCAAATTGGCTTGGTAAATAGCCTATTTTTGTCCAAACAGCCAAAGACACGGGTGTCTGTCTTAGCTGTGTGTCACACACAGCTATGTTACACGGCCGTGTTTCCCCTAGTATTGAAAGTGAAATCAAGTCAATATGCTCCACACGGCCTCACACACGGGCGTGTGACTTGGCCGTGTGGCGTAAGTCAGTATACCCTACAGGATTGGCACGGCCTAGCACACAGCTTGGCACACGGGCATGTATGGCCATATTTAGGGCACACAGGCTAGCCATACGGGCTTGTGTGTTGGCTGTGTGTCCCAAGTCAGAGAGTAATACAGGGTCAGACACGGGCTGGGGCACAACCATGTGCTCCCATGTCAAATGTCCACATAGCCTGTGACATGGGCGTGTCTTTGGCCGTGTGAGGGACACGGCCGGGCCACACTGGCGTGTGTCACTTGTTTTGAGAAAAATTTTCTAACTATTCAAAAAGTTTCCAAAGTTATCATTTTAGTCCCGAACCACTCCCAAAACATGTTTAGAGCCTCGTAAGCTCGTATTAGGGATATTATGATTGAGATTGAATGGTGATTGCTTGAATTGTGAAAATGCAAACGAATTGTATAATTTTTTTATAAGTCCAATAATGCTCGTAGCCCTATTCTGGTGTTGAATACGGGTGAGGGGTGTTACATCTTATTCTCAATTATATGTGCTCCACTCTTGGTTTAAAATTTCTAGATTATTGATCCATGTTTGATGTACTTAAATCAGAGGAGGAATACACACTTTTTAGGAGTATCTCTTGTTTAATTGAGTGGAGTTGCATGCAATCCTAGAAATAGGATGACATAAATGAACCAGATTAGAGTCAAATCTAATAGGAGAATCCATAGCACAAGTTAATGCGATAATAGAGGTTTTAATTAGAAAGAAATTTCAATTAATCAACCTAGAGTCAATTGCTCTTACTCTTGAAAGAGATATTAACATAATTTAGAGATTTCTGCGGATCAAGATACTAAGTAAAGAAATTGCATAATTTAGATTGATTGTGACAAATTAAATCTAGGTGAATTCTTTCTTAGGTATTGTTTTGCTTCTTGGTTATTACTCGATTATTTTTGTGATTTATTCTTTATCTTGTTCGTTAATTAATTAAATTAGTTAATTTTAGTTTTTAACTAATCACTCTAATTATTTGGTTAAATAATAGAAAGAAAATAATTACTAGTATTTTTAGTCTTTGTGGGAATGATATCTTTATTCACGATAGCTATACTATTAATTGATAGGTACACTTGCCTTAATTAGGTTTTTAATTAGTTTAAGACATATTAGTGCTATAAAGGGAAGGCTTGAAAAGTGGAAGGGTTGGAATGACTTTGTGATAGAGTTTAGGGTCTAATATTTCAATTATTTTAATCAGCTTTGGGAGTTTATTTAGGCAAGGGCTGGGCACTTTTGGGTTGCTTCGTCAGCTCGTCCTTCTTCCTTCCTCAATTGGACCTTTTAAGCCCTTCTTTCCGCATTCAGCTGTTCGAATTTATCGACCCAATTTTACATTGGATTAAGTTTATTTTTGGAGAGTCTGAGAATATTAATTTGGGACATCCATAACTATTAAATTATCAACTAATTCTTCAAATATGCTTCAACAATTAAATCCTCCCACGATGACTTCAAGGCTGATTTTGCTTCCATTGCAAAAACTTGCTTGAAATTGGTAGAATTGTATAAATTTAATATAAAAATAGCTAAAAATTAATATGTGTATTAAATCATGTCCAATTTAGTTATCTTATAATGAAAGCACAAAATCCGATAGAAAATATTTAGAATTTGAATGAATTAATGATTAGAAGGTGCTGAAAATGTCTATATATTTCAGTGTTTCCAGAGGTCCATCGCCAAGTTAAGAGATCTAAACCAGCATTCCTTGATAGTACTTTACAAGCCAAAATACGGTCCACAATTCCTCAAGGAAGAACCGAATATAGCCACTAAACTTTTCATGATCCATCCGTGTTCACTATGTCACAAACATAGATCGAATCATCAAGTGAGTTGTGGATGACATAATGTTGTTTTAAAGGGCCCAAATCATTTAACTAGTCATCATTCCAGAAATTAACTAGGCTTCCATCACGAACATAAAAAATGAGACCCTTTTTTACATCGTCCCAAATAGTCGCTTTTTAGTCCTTAAAATGTAAGAGTAGTTACTTCGGTGAATGTCAAACGGTAGCAACCCATGTATGTTGTACTTATTTTGCAACACCTGAACCCATAATGCCTCAGTATTAGAAACCAAATTGTAACCCAATTTCATAAGAAAAAGCTTGTTTTTATCTTGCAATCACCTGGTCCCTAGCCCCCTTTTAACCATGGGCATGCAACAGTCCTCCTAGTTAACAAGGAACAACTTCTTCCCTGATGAAGATGACCCCCACAAGAACATGCGGCCATCTTCTAAATTTCATTACAAATTGATATAAGGATGTGGGATGTCACCATAAAGTAGTTTGGAATAGTTAACAACACTAACTTAACCAGTGTCAGGCGACCAACTAGAGATAGTTTCTGTGCATCTAAACCATTAAGCCGACTACGTACTCTACCTAACAAGAATTGAAAAGTGTTGTCCCAACTCTACTGTGAAATAAAGGTACTCCAAGGTACCTTCCCAGATCACTTACTTTAATAAATCCCATTTTGTTGCACAGTCCAGATGCTGCCTCTTTAAACATGTTGCGAGAGAAGAAAACCTAAGTCTTCTGTTTTTCACTCGATGGCCAGAAAAATGATAGGAAGTATTTAAGACTTGCTTTAGACAATATGCTCCCTTCACATCCTTTTTACAAAAGAGAACTAGACCATCAGCAAAGAGCAGACGAGAAATGGCTAGTCCTCTGCGAGAGAGCATTAATGGTTCCCATGATCCCTCTTCAATAGCAGCTTCAATCAGATGACCCAATTGTTCCATACCCAGTAAGAAATGATAAATAGAAAAGGGATCCCCTCGTCTTACACCTCTGGTCGAAATAAAAATTCAGAGAGAGACCCGTTCCATAAAACATTCATTGACGAAGACGATGCATAGTTCATGATAGTGTGAATAAGAGATTTTGGAAACCGGTATCATACAAGGTATCATGTAAAAAAATCCTAGCAAACCTGGTCATAAGCTTTTTTTAAGTCCACCTTTATTGCCATCCAACCCTTTTTGCTTTTCATTTGATTCATTATATGTATCACCTCTTAAGAAGTTATAATGTTATAAAAAATGTTACATGTGGCTATAAAGCTAGACTAATTTTTGTTTAACCAAAGTCAGCATCACGTGTCGAAGCTGGATAACAATCGTTTTAGTGGTGATCTTATATAAAACAGTACATAAGTTGATGGGTCTAAATTGTTGGATGGAATCTACATTGATGCTTTTAGGAATAATAACCAGGATCATCTTGTTAAGACTTGGATCTAAATGCCCTTCCATGTAGATATGTCGAACCAACTTGTAAACACTATTCTCCATAATGTCCTAGTTTGTTTGATAAAATTTTGCATGGAATCCATCAACTCCATCCATCGTGATCTAGACATTTAGTGCCCTAAGAAAAGAGTCCCACAATTTCGGGAAACGTCCCTTGATAGGCAAATTTCCAATCGCGTAAGGTTCTACAGTATACAGATTTGAGAAATACTCAATGACATGCCTTTTTACAGTTTCCTCATCATAGAACCATTCATTTTCATTTATTCTCAACGCCTCAATTTTGTTTTGTTTGCACCTCTTTAAAGTAAAACTATGGAAAAATCTCATATTCTTGTCACCATTAGAAAGTCGTTCACTTCTTGACTTTCGAAACCACAACAATTATTCTTAAGAGTATTTTCAATTTCATCGTTCCAACGCCTTTTGAATGCGCTCCAACTCCCGCATGGCTCTCCGTTTCTAAATGAAAATGTTTCTAAAAACGGTATGTTCCATTCTTGGATTGTTTGGGACAAATTCTCCAGATTCATAGCAATATCAACTTTTGATTTTCGAGTCTATTTAACATCCCTAAACTTAGGATGCGCTAACCAACTAGCTAAAAAGCGAAAAGGTCTCTCCTCTCCCTTTGTTCTAGATAAATTAGTTGAAGCTAGAATAGGGAAATGGTCAGACTTCAATTTATGTAAATGGCAAAACTGTGGTGTTTTGTGTGAATGATTGACAAATATCGTTGTACAGGGATCGATCAAGTCTTTAGAAAAGACTGCGCCTACTCGATGTGAACAACAACCCCTGAAAACCCAAAGCATGAATGTCATTGACAACCTTTTCGCCGCCCTCGGGACCGACGAAAGGAAATCAATAAAAAAGGTAGCAAACAAATAATTAGAATATACTAACACACGATGTTTGCAAGTGTGACAGGTCAGTTGTAATACAATTGTACAGTAGAGTACAGAGTACTCCGAGGATTGAACACAAGAAAGTCGGTGATTGAGCAACTTATAGCTACGAGCATGCAAAATAAAGAGTCTAACTAACTAATCACTAGACACTTTAGTACGACAAGCCATAAAATCAAGAATAATTACACTAATTTTGTAACACCCTTACTCGTATTCGACCCGGAACAGGGTACGAGGCATTCTCGGACTTAAACACAAGCAAGCATACAATTCCAAGTCATAAATTTGTGTCCAAATTAAAACCATTTGCATTTAATCATAAAGTCCCTAATATGAGCCTACGAGGCCCAAAACGTGCTTTGGAAGCAATTCGGGACTAAACTGATAACATTAGAAAATTTTACAACACTTAGAAAATTTTTGCCTAAACAGGGGTCACACGCCCGTGTGGCTTGGGACACACCCTTGTGGGCAGGCCGTGTGGTCACACACGCCCTTGTCCCTAACCCATGTAACTCTCTATTTGTCACCTAAGAACAAATTGAAGTCACACGGCCAAGACATACGCCCGTGTCCTAAGGCCGTGTCCATCACACTACTGAGACACACGGCCGTGTCTCATACCTATGTGCTCGGTACTGAGCATTCTGTTTTGCAACAATTTAGGTGCAAGGGACACACGGCCGGATCACACGCCTATGGGGCTAACTGTGTGTCACACACGGCCTAGACACACGCCCGTGTGTCTACCCGTGCAGACAAGAACAAGGCTATTTACCAAGCCATTTTGCCACCCTCTCTTATACACATCTACACAACATCTCATGACACAAATTCAAGCATGTAAGAGCAACCAAACCATTGAAAATTATGACCATCACATACCAGTACCATATCAACATCTATCATACACACAACATTTATCATGCCCTAAATCATTCATGTCAATTTCATCGTTGTCGAAACCATTTTTGAAAACGAGAATTGACTTTACTTAAAAATGAAAATTAAAATGGGAGTCGCCACCGATCTTTATTAGGTGTGATCGGACCACTTTTGTTTTAATAAAATGTTTTAGTTTATGAAAACGGTGTTTTTGGTCCACGAAACTCGAGAGAATGGGTTCGAGAGTCGGTTATGTGCGAGGAAGGATTAGCACCCTCGTCACGCCCAAAATTAGTACCGAATTAATTTGTTATTGTCCTAGAGTAGAAAGTTAAAAATCAAGAATGGATTTAAAATACGATCCCTTTTTATTGACGTCGATTAAAAAACACTTGAATTAGCTCAAAACGATCGTTAAAGACTTCCTCGTCTCGAGATATCGGAGTATCACATCCCATAAGTTAGGACACAATATCATGAATTCCCGAGCGTAAGTTTGTCTTTAATTTAAATTGGAATTCCGTGTATTTTAAAACTCAAAAGGATATTTAGCTATTTAGAACCAACGAGAAAACCGAAACCCCGTAAGTTAGGGCACAATTTCTCGATGTTCCAAAACGCAAAACATTGCCTCATTTAGAAAATTTTCTTTTTGAAATATAGCAAGTATAATGTTTAATAAAGTGCGTTATTCATTTGGATTACAACAATTTATTGGATGAATGTAACGAGACTTCATTCATGGGCGATGATATGAAAATATAGTAATGAATATAAGACAAATATACATGGACACTACATTATACAAATGAATAACAGTAATGCAAACTTACGAAATAAACAAATCAAAATTCACATAATGGCAATAATCACACAAGGTACATCATTTAGATATTAACATTAACAATTAAAGACAAACGAATTTAATAATAATTTAAAAAGTGTAAAACAAATAAAAATGAATAAGATGTAAAACAATTTTAAAATGATAATGAGGTTAAAATAATGTGAAAAGGAGATTTAAAATTGACAATATGTAAAACAATTTAAAATAGAGGATATATATATGTTAGAATTAAGTGACCCAAATTCTTATTTAAATAAAATACGATGGAAAATAAAATAAAAGTAAAATCCATATAGAACTAGACTTCTTTTATTTTATTTTAGAATAAGGTTTTTAAACCTTATTAAACTCCATCTATTTTATATTGATTAGGATAAGGTGTTTCAATCCTACTAGAATATGGCTTTGCAAGCCTATAAATAGACATAGTCTATTCCTCTTGTATTTGAGTAAAAAAATTTTTCGACATAGTGAATTTTCTTCTCCTCTGCCCGTGGTTTTTTTTCGAAAGGGTTTCACGTAAAATTTATGTGTTCTTTATTTTATTTATTTTATTCTATTTTATTTTTCACAAATTGGTATCTGAGCTTAGGGTTATTCATCTCGATCACGGTAATGGCGTCTTTGAAGTATGAAATTCATTGTTGGATCGCAACACCAGATTTGCGTTGTGGCAAATTAAGATGCAAGCGATTCTTGCAGATGGATCTAGAGGATGCCCCGCTAGGATAGATAAGATGCCTTGACATTAACGAGATGAAGAGAAGAAGCGTAAGGATCGAAAGGCATTAACACAATTACATCGCATTTGTCCAACGAAATTTTGCAGGATGTGATGAAAGAGAAAAGCGCCATTGCATTATGGAAGAGGCTAGAACAAATATGTATGTCGAAAACTCTAACAAGCAAGTTGCATATGAAGCGGCGTCTTTATGCTCATCGTTTGGAGGAAGGTGCGTCGTATACGAACACTTAACAAGTGTTTAAAGAAATTCTCTCAAACTTGGAGGCCATGGAGGTTCAAGATGATAAGGAAGATCTAGGGTTGATTCTACTTTGTTCGTTGCCCGTCTTATTCAACCTTTAGAGACACGATTTTATATAGCCGCGAGTCTCTCACAGTTGATGAGGTTTATGATTCTTTAACCTCGTATGATAAGATGAAGCATCTTGTGGTTAAACCCAACTCTCGGGAGAGGGTCTCATTGTTCGTGGGAGACAAGATGGAATGTTGATGATGATCGTGGTAGAACACGAGAACGGAATCCTCGTGGTAAATCTAAGGGTAGATCGAAATCTTCAAGCAGAGGTAAAACTTGCAACTTCGCAAGAAGAAAGGGCACATTAAATCTGAGTGCTATAAGCTACAAAATAAGATTAAAAGGGAGGCTGCGAATCAAAAGGAAAACAAACGGAAAATTCGGTGAAGGCGATGTTGTAGAAGACTACAGCGATGGTGAACTTCTAGTTGCTTCATCAATGATTCTAAAGTGGCGAGAGTGGATACTTGATTCAAGCTGCACCTTCCACATGAGTCCCAATCGGGATTGGTTTACAACTTATGAAACGATGTCTGAAGGTGTTGTTTTGATGGGAAATAATGCTTCATGTAAAATCGCGGTGTTGGAACAATTAAAGTTAAGATGTTTGATGGAGTTGTCGAACACTTAGTGACGTGCGGCATGTTCGAATTGAAAAGAAATTTAATTTCGTTGAGTACTCTTGATTCAAAAAGTGCAGATACACATTTGAAAGTGGGGTTTTAAAGATTTCAAAGGGTCCTTGTTGTGATGAAAGGGCAAAGAAAGATTGCCAAGTTATATGTTTCTGAGGTTCTATTATTCTTGGTGATGCATTGTCGCTTCCTCTTCCTTGTCGATGATGATATTACTAAACTTTGGCATATCGCCTAGGGCATATGAGTGAGAATGGCATGGCGAATTAAGCAAAGAGGACTTCTTAATGGGCAAGGAATTTGCAAACTGAATTTCGTGAGCCTTTGTGTTTTGGGAAGCAAAGAGAGTTCGATTCACTAGAGGAATCCATAACACGAAGGAAGCGTTGGAGTATATCCATTACGATCTGTGGGGGCCGTCGAGTGCCTTGAGAGGTGGAGCTAATTATATGCTAACCTTTATTGATGATTTTTCCGAGAAAAGTTTGGGCGTTCTTCCGAAGCGAAGCGATGTGTTTTCCACATTTAAGTCTTGGAAAATTATGATTGAAAAGCAGAGCGGAAAAGCAGATAAAATACCTCCGCATGAGACAATGGCTTAGAGTTACATTACGATGAGTTTAATAGATTGTGCAAGTCGAAGGATCATGAGACACTTGACGATTCGTCATACTCCACAACAAAAGCGGCGTTGCGAGCGAATGAACGAGCGATCATGGAGAAGGTTCGATGTATGTTGTCAAATGCCAACTTACCGAAGTCATTTTGGCGAAGCGACCTCTCTCGCATGTTTTTGATCAACCGATCTCCATCCGTTGCCATTGAGAAAAGACTCCACAAGAGGTATGGTGCCGTAATCCCGCTAATTATTACGATTTAAAGATTTTTGGGTGTCTGCGTATGCTCATGTTGATAATGGAAAATTGGAACCGAGATCCATTAAATGCGTTTTCTTGGTTATAAAGTGGTGTAAAAGGCTATAAGTTATGGTGTCCGAAAATAAAAAGTTGTGATTAGCAGAGATGTTGTTTTTGATGAAGCGCTATGCTACCTAACTTATCTCTTAAAGACTCTTCCAATAAAGAAAACCAAAAGTAGGTGGAGCATCGATTAATACGAATCAACTCCTCAAGCCGGTACAAAAATTGAGAATAGAGTTGCTTCTTCACCGCAATACTCTATCGCCAAAAAAGGACAAGAAGAGAAATTAAACCTCCAAAGAAGTATGCCGAGGTTGATCTAGTTGCTTATGCTTTAAATGTGGCTGAAGATATAGATGTGAATCAAGAGCCATTTAATTATTCGAGGCGATTAGTGTGAAGACTCGAGAAAAGTGGATGTTTGCTATGCAAGAGGAGATGGAATCACTCCACAAAAAAGAACATGGGATCTTGTAAAACTTCCTAAAGGTAAAAAGGCTGTTCATTGTAAATGGGTGTTTAAAAAGAAAGAAGGGACTCGGAGTTGAAGAACCGGATATAAAGCAAGGCTTGTTGCAAAGGGTTCTGATCAAATTCGAGTGGACTTCACAGATGTGTTCTCTCCGGTTGTTAAGCATAGTTCGATTCGAGCTTTGCTTGGTATTGTGGCCATGCATGATTTGGAGCTTGAGCGGTTAGATGTAAAAACGCATTTTGCATGGAG